>NW_028270169.1:85340853-86645518 GCF_037043375.1 Chiloscyllium plagiosum
ACATCATCAGTGCTTGGGAGCCTCCTGCGAATCGCTTCTTTGATGTTTCCTCCGGTGTTTATATAGTATAGTATAAACTACCAATCTGCCGCCTTTCACAATGATTCAAAATCTCGAGCACGACACAACCGTCGGCCGAGCAGACTGCAATGCAGTCGGCGAAACCTGCGCACGACTCGTGACGCATAACCCCAGGGGCTAACGTGAAGTTTTATCTCAATCTCTTTATTGTATATTTCTCACCAATCCCTACCCACACAGATTTTCAGAATAATCCTCTGCGGCCCCTGAAACGTTCGGAAACCATCCATCTTCTGGTTCTTTGGATGAGAGAGACTCACCAGTAGCTTTCTTTGCACTCCTGCATTCCCGATAATCGCCCTTATTTGACAGAATGCAGTCTAAATTCGCAGAAAAACGCTTATCATTTCTTTTCATACTAAAAGGCCAACCCTTTTAGTATTTCTATCTGAGGAGAGCTATCGGTATAATTGGGAAGTTCAGCCTCTTTTCAATGAAAAAGGTCCCTTCCAGGTCCCATCTGGAATGCCAAATATGTTGTGGAATAACTACTCAAAGTTCTATAAAAATTACCAGGAGATGCAAAAAATCCTACACGAAATTAAACTTCAATCTTGCAAAGTCAAAGCTGTGAGAGCCAGAAAAATGTCTTCTCACACTCCACACAAGCTCTTTGTTCTTCTCCAATTGATACAGTTGTTTTTGTCTCGTTTATCAGAAAACATTATCATAGCCAGTAATGCTGTCTTGTTTTGTCTTTCTAACCTTATCATTAGCTTCCACAGTGGTTCCTTCCAGCACACTTAGCCTATTATATTATAACGCCATCATGTTCAGCATTAGCTCATCTCCCAGATATTTAATTAACCGATGACAATGCACTACCATTGTTATTGGAGCCCTGTAACGTGATTCCGGGCATACATTGCAACACTAAGGTAACTACATTACTGCCAAAAGAACTCCCACAGCAACTATCCAGATCTCAGCTGGAATACTGTGAACAGTTTTATTGATTGATTAATATGATTTAGTGTCACATACAACGAAGCACAGTGAAAACTTTGTTTGCAACCAGAATTAGCAGATCATCGGATGAGAAACCATAAAACACTTGGATAGAGAAAGGCATTCAGAAGACAATACACAGGCCGAGTGCGAAGAAGGATCAACATTCGTCAGTCTAATAGTAGCAAGGAAGAAGCTATTCCTGAACATTCTCGCCAATGTGTTCACATTTCTGTAACTTCTTCCTGATGGAAGAGGATGTTGAAAACTATTACCGGGGTGGAAGGTGTGTGTGATGAGGTTGGCCGTCTTACCATTCCAGCGAACCTTGTAAATGGAGTCCAGAGATGGGAGTTGGATTATTTGATGATCTGAGCGGTGCACACCGATTGCGGTGTCTTTTTTCTTTAACAGCCCTTGGCAGAATAGTTGCCATTCCGAGACATAATGCACTGGATTGTATGCTTTCAGTGATGCATCTTTTAAAGTTGGCGAGGGTCATTTTGGACATGCCGCATTTCCTGAGCCGCCTCAGGAAGAAGAGACGTTATTGTCCCTTGTTGACTGTCCCATCTGCTTATTATAGAAAAGGCAGTCTAGAGAATGTTCAAGAGGTTGATCCCTTGCATAGGAGAATTTTCTCAAGACATGAAAGAAAACCTTATGGAAAGATGCAAATTCGCAGGGGATTCACAGGTTAGACTCAGAGAGATTACTTTTCTATGTTTGAGAGTCTAGGGCCATAAAACCAGAAGACACAGGAGAGGAAACAGAGCCATTCAGCCCATCGAGTCCACTTTGCCATTTACTCATAGCTGATGGGTTTTTCTATTCCACTTACCCGCCGTGTACCCATAGCCCCTATTTGCTTGCGAGACCAAGAATTTATCAATTTCTGCCTTGAAGACACTCAACATCATTCCTCCACTGTGCTATATGGCAATGAGTTCCACAGGCCCACTACTCTCTGGCTGAAGAAGTATCGCCTCATTTCCATTCTAAATTGACCCGATCTAATTTGAAGGCGGTGTCTACGGGTCCTAGTTTCCCCGCCTAATGGAAACAACTTCCCAGTATCCACACGTTCAAAGCCATGGATTATCGTGTAAATTTCTATCAGACCTCCCTTCAACATTCAAAACTCAAATGAATACAATTCCAAGGATCCGCAGGCTTTCATTGTATGTTAGCACTGCCATTTCACGGATCGGGCTTGTGAATCTCCGCTGCACACGCTTCAGTGCCAGTATGTCCTTCCTGAGGTATGGGGCCTACAATTGGACGAACTATTCGAAATGGGGCTTAAGTGGAGCTTTATAAACTCTCAAAAGCACGTCGCTGCTTTCATATTCCAACCCTCTTGAGATAAATCACAACATTATATCTGCTTTCTCAATCACAGACTCAACCTGCGAATCAACATTCAGTGAATCCTGGACTCGAATCCCAGATCTCTTTGTACTTTAGCTTTATAAATTTTCTAACCCATTAAAATACTCCATGCCTGTATTCTTTTTTTCAACCTCCGAAAGCTAGTGTGCTTCCAATTAAACCTGTTGGACTATAACCTTGTGTTGTGTGATTTTTAATCATGAACTGAGTTTGAGTTATTTACATGAGCGAGTGTGACTGCCTCCTGTAACAAAGCATCCAAATAACATTCCCCACTGTGTCGCTGTGTTTGAAACACAGATTCCAGAACATCAATCCTGATCAATGATGACCAGAGGACATAATCTCAGGCAAGTCTTATAGAATGAGATAAGGAGGAATTCCTTCTCTCAGTTGGTACTGGTTTTGTGGAATTCTTCACTGTAGAGGGTTGTAGACGCTGCTGTTCAGGGTGTCCAAGGCAGATATAAACTGGTTTGTAATCAGTATCGGAATCAAGTGTTAGAGATTAAGACAGAAAAGCAAAACTAATCAAATCTTTCTTCATAAGGCATGGCCTCCAGACGAGGCAGGAAATTACAAAGGCCCACTTCCTTCAGCTCGACTTATAAATTACCTCCGTTGTCCTTGAGTGGGCTTACTCTTTCCATGGTTGCCCTCTGAATCCTGATAAACCAGCTTGCTTTTTCCTTAATCTTGTTTGGCAAAAATATTTCATGGTGCCTTTTCACCTGACTCAATGTTTTCATTTTTTCAAGTTATTTTAAAATGTTTTTCGAGACCTCTGACTGCCTCCAGTTTCTGAACTCTCAGTTCAGACGCCAAAAGTCAATACTTGGAATGATTTCTGATGAAGAGCTCATGATTGCTACGTGGAAATTCCTGCTCCTCGGATGGTGCCTGAGCAGCGATGCTTTTCCAGCACCACAAGTTTTGACACTGACCTCCAGCATCTGCAGTCCTCAAAGTGGTGTCCTTTCTCCCTGTAAGTAAGTGTAGTGGTGATAGTGGCTAGTTGATGTTTGTGTATCCGGGTGGCTACCTTTCTGCCAGTGTGACTGGAACAACACATCCACCCAAAATCAAGCCAAACTGAGACACGCGTGGGCGGAGGTATGGGAACTGGAAGATATGTTTCCTTCTTGAAATACCACATTTTCCCCTCACATGTGGTCAAAGATGCCCTCCAGCGCATCTCCTGCAGTTCCCGTACCTTTACCCTTGAATCCCAACCATCCAACCCAATAAGGTTCTCGATCTGCGTTTCAGAGAGTCCATTCACTCCGTGAATCCCTTGGCATGTCGACGCACCACACCAACCCACCCTCCATGCTGAGAAGCTCTCCACGCCACCGCAACAAGTGCAAAACCTCGCCCAAACTTCCCCCTCACCTCCGTCCAAGGCCGCAAGGATACTTCCATATGTCGACATAAGTTTACCTGTGTTCTGTGCATGCAATCTACTTTATCTATTGCACCAGATGTGGTCTCCTCTATATGGGGTAGATAGGACGCCAACTTGCGATCGTTTCAGAGAACGACTCTGGGGACACCCGCACTAACCAATCCAACGCTCCATGACTGAACACTACAACTACTCCTCCCACTCCACCAAGGATGTGCAGGTCCTGGGCCTCCTCCATCGCCAAACACTTACCATCTGCCGCATGGAGTACGAAGAGCACGTCTTCTGCCTCAGGAGTGTCAAACCACAAGGGATCACTGTGGAGATCACCATTATCCTCATTTCCCCTTCGCCCACCTTACCCCAGATTCAATCCTCCTACTCTGCACCAACCTCTTTGACTGTCCATCATCCTTCCAACCAATCCGTTCCACCCTCCTCTCAGACTTATCACTATCACCTCCACCTTCACCTCAGTACCACATTACCATCTACCTCCCCCCAGTCCCATCCCCTTCCCTTTTATCTCTCTGCCCCAGGCCCCATAAGCCTCATTCCTGATGAAGGGCCTCTGCATGACATGTTCATTCTCCTGCTCCTCAAATGCTGCCAGACCACAGTGCTTTACAAGCAGAACACTTCCGACAGAAAATTATATATGATTACAAAGGAACCTTCATCAATTAGATCAGTAAATCATAGAGTTGTCATGCACGGAAACAGACACGTTTGTCCAAAATATTCGTGCCAACCAAACATGCGAAAATAATTTTGTTTCATTTGGCAGCATTTGCCCTTCATACCTCTAAACCCTTCCTATTCATCTATTCATAAATCTATCCAGGTACCTTTTAACTATTGTAATTGTACCAGCGTTCAGGCTGTGCTTTCCGTCATGCTGGACCTAATTTCTGAACCCCCATACAGACACCGCTTCCTTCTTCATGAAATTACTGTTCTAAAATCAGTTTCATCAACGTGTTGATTTATATTACTTAACACCTCCGTGGGCTTTGAACATTGACCTTTACACCCAGCGGTAGGGGCCCTACCATCACTCAGCAATAGCCCCTAAAACTGCAACATTATTCTCTGAGTGTTTGTTCATCAACCTGTTTTACACGCTGTGACTCACCTCCGCAACAGGCAGAACTTGAATTCTGGACCAGACCTAGGGACACGACCATAAGTTCCGGAATTGGAATGAATTCCGGAGCATTGGCTCAGAGGCATGGGCACTACCGAGGTCATCGACCTAAACCATGCCCAGAGTGTGGTTCACATTTTCAACGCCAGCTTTCAACTCCGTATATATTCATTAAAATCTAGTTAACACCACTGAAAAATACAGTTAAAAGAATTACATTGCTAAAAAGTGCAAGGTACGCACCTCAACTGAAGGATGTTGTGTAAATACTCTTTACCAATGAGATAAACAATGAACTTCTTTAATTGCTTGGCTCCGATTCCAAGCTTGTTATCAGTTGTCTGCAATATTAGGGATGAAATCCTGCAGACCACTCTGCACTGTAAAGTATCTCGAATAGATATGATTACAGAAAACCAGAGACACAGAAAAGGAATATTTTTAGGCTACGAAACACTGATCGCTGTTTCCCGCAACTAACGAGTGACTCGGGTTTTTTTTTAGATTAGATTACATTACAGTGTGGAAACAGGCCCTTCGGCCCAACAAGTCCACACCGACCCGCCGAAGCGCAACCCACCCATACTCCTACATTTACCCCTTACCTAACATTACGGGCAATTTACCTAACCTGCACATCTTTGGACTTTTTCCTAAAACCATCAATGCAGCTGATTACATTTAACCCTCTATTCCCCAATAATAACACTCATTGGGCTAAATTTTAACTTTCTGTTGCAATTGCAAAACAAAAAAGGAGAGATCATATGCAATTAAATGTTGGGCAATTAGTAGTGCTGTAGAGCAGAGTGAACTTGTGGTTCAGGTATAATTCTTTGAAGTTTGGGTCTCATGCAGACAGGGTCGTTAAGAAGACATTTGGATTGCTTGTCTTGATTGCTTAGACCTTTGAGTTGAGGACGTGCCACACTCTGTTCATGCGTAAAGGACATTCATGCAACCTGTATTCCGGTAATGTGTGCAATTCTGGTCACACTGTTGTGTAGAGGGGGTTATTAAGCTGCGGTTGTTCGGAAGAGAGTTACAAGGATTTTGCTATGAATGGAGGGTTTGAGGTCGAAGGAGAGGCTGGATAGGCTGAAACGGTTCCCATCGGAGCAGAGGAGTTTGACAGGTGACTAAGAGACTTTTATAAATCCATGTGGAGTACAGATAACGTTGAATGGCAGGTGTTTTCTCCCCCGAGGGTGCAGTATTTCAAAACTGGGAGTTCATATTTAGATGAGGGGTGAACGCTTTTAGAAAGACATACCGTCATAGAGATGAACAGCATGGAAGCAGACACTTAGTCCCAACTCTCCCTAGAGAGCATATATCCTAAATTAATTTAGTCCCATTTCAGAGAATCATGAAAATTCTTACAGTGTGGAAACAGGCCCTTCGGCTCAACGAGTCCACACTGACACACAGATGAATAACCCACTCAGACCATTCCACTACAGTATTACTGTATATATTTGCCAGCACTTCACGCATATCTCTCGAAACCATAATTATTCATGTGTAAATCAAGATGTATTTTAAATGATGTAAATGTAACAGCCGCCATGACTTCCCCTGGTAACTGTTTGCAGACTCGCCACCCTCGAAGCGAATAAGTTGTCCGTTAGGTCCCTTCAAAGACTTTCCAATTTCACCTTTAACCTTCGACCTCTAGTTTTGCACTGCACTACCGTGAGAAAAGATCTTGGGCATTCACTCTGTCCCTGTCACTCATGTTTTTGCAAACTTTTATCGTCACATCTGATGCTCCAGGGAAAATAATTCCAGCCGATTCAACTTGTCCGTATAGATCAAACACTCCAACCCTGGTAACATTCTTGTTACTTTTTTTTGAACCTTTTCAATTTTCACAAGATTCGTCCTAAAGCAGAGAGACCGGAATTGCACACAACATTCCAAACGTGACCTAACCAATGTCCTGTACAGACGAAATCCGACCTCCCAACTCATGTTCTCAATGCACTGAACAATAAAGACAAGCATATCAAACATCTTCTTCACTAGCTCATCTAATTGCAACTACTTCTTCAAGGAAGTATGAGCCTGAACTTCACGGTCTCTATGTTCAGCAACAGTCCCCAGGACCTTTCCATTAAGTGGATACGTCCTGCGTTGATATGATTTTTCAAAATGCAACACATTTATAAAAATTATACTCCATTTGCCGCTCTTCGCTCCATTGGCCCATCTAATCAAGTTCCATTATAGTCTGAGGTAAACTTCTTCGCTATTCACATCACTTCCAATTTCGGTGTCATCTGTAAATTTATTCAGTTTAACTCCAGTGTTTAGATGCACATCATTGATACAAATGATGAATAAGATTGTACCCAGCACCAATCCTGATGACAACCCAAGTCTGAAAAACAACACTACACCACGATTGTCTGTCTTCTACCTATGAGCTAGTTCTGTACAAAATGGCTAGTTCTCCCTGTATTCCATGTGATCTAACCTTATTAACTAGACTCGCATGAGGAATCTTGTCGAAGGCCTGACTGAACTCGAAATGGATAACGTCCAACACTTTGCGTTCATTAATCTTCTTCATTTGATACGATTTCCCATGAAGTAAGACATGGTGACGATCTCTCATCAATCTTTGCCTTTCCAAATTCATTAAAACCCTGTCCCTCAGAATTCACTCCAACAGTTTGCCCACCACTCATGTCAGGCTCCCCGATGTATTGTTCTTTGGCTTTTCCTTAGCCGTTTGTTTCATAATGACACAATGTCATGCCATGATAAAGAAAAATCTCAGCAAGTGGCTCAGCAATCTCTTCCTCAGCTTCCCACAGAGTTCCCACAGGCACACCTGATCAGGACCAATGAGGTGTATTTTTTGACACAGCATGTGGTTCGTGTACGGAATGAACTCCCTGAGGAAATGATGGATGTGCCTAAAGTTACATATTTTAAAGACATGTAATTAAGTAAATGAGTAAGAAAAGGTGTGGAATAACATGGGACAAGCGCGGGCAGGTGAGACTGGTTTAGTTTGCGATTATGGTCAGCAACATTTCGAAGGGCTGGTACGTTTGTTTCCATGCTGCAGAGGCCTATACATCTATGTGTGTTAAAGTAAGTTACTAAATATTGCACGTTACAGAGAGTGAAATTAAATTCATTTCATCTCTTTCCAAATTGTCTGACTCGGATTTACTTGGATATAATTGAATGGAAATACAGTTTAACGTGTTAATTTGTGTGTCGAAAATACTGTCCAGAAACAAATGATTTCCGCATTGAAGAAGGGCACAGATTTTGTCCACATGAACATGTTCCATTCTGAGAGCTCCAAGTATAATGACAATCCTCTGTTTGTGTGCCTCTATGTCTGTGTCTGTGCGTCGGAGTCTCTGTGCTGATGGTGCAATTAGTTTGGATGATGCTGTCAGCTGTTGCCCTCTCTCTCCCGTCCAGACTGAATCCCTGCTGTTATCCATACGCTGCTCCCACCTGTGCAGTGGCGTGGGAGACAAGCAGAGATTGACAAAAACTGAAAGCTCAGCCGGTCTGGCAACATCTGCGGACAGAAATGAACGTTAACATTTCGGGCAGAATTATCGTTCTTTGCAAATCTTGTCAGGCGGATATTGCATCTCATTAAAAACCGTAGAGGCTGTGAGACCTGTCCCACACACATGCACAAACAAAAACCCACACGAATACAGATATATAGGAGCACTAACTAAAACATTGACACGAACAAAGACATGGAAATTCTCTCTGTATTTCTCTTGCTCCATGTTGAGTTTGCCAATACCGTCCCTGCTATGTCTGGTGTGTTTCAGTATTTTAGACTGGGGATTGTATCCATATTCCACTTGTTCACATTAGTGACTGTATCATTATTTCTGTGTGGAGTTCTGTGTGGATTGTGTAGAGTACAATCAATTGTACTATTGACTTGAGTACAATTCCAAAGTTTGCAGACAAGAAAGCTTGAAGAATTCTGAACTGTGTAGAGGATCGTGTGGAACTCCAAAACGACAGTGACAAATTGTTGTAGTGCTCAGATATATGGCAGAGGAGGATCAATGCAGAGCAGTGTGAGTTAATGCACAGTGGCACTGAGACCATTGCACGACAATATAGAATAACCTGCAGAGGTTTAAAAAAGGGATGCAGCTGCAGAAGAAACATCGTGTATTTGAGGCCAGATCATTGAATACGTTAGGACAAGTGGAGGGAGGAGCAACTATCACAGATTTGATTCATTATCTGAGCTGTTTACAGGAGGAGGCGTAGGAGAGAGCCTCAGTGCATTGTGAACCCACCACACCTGCCCACCAAGACTGTGAAGCTTCTATTTCTACACGCTCAGCACAAAACAGAGAAAACATCAGGGCCAATGCGTCCAAGTTGTGCCATGGGAAACGGAACAGTCAGTGCGTTTAAAGTAAGAATTGCCCTTCACTGAACATTACTCGTTGGTGCGACTTGGATGCTTCAGAATCTTCACACGAGTCACACTGGTCCTTCCGGCTCATACTAGGGTCCTCCTCACATGGCGAGGGCAGGGTGAGAGGGAATGGATACCGAACACTGCACCACCTGGCTCTGTCTTGCTGTCGTATTTTTAGGCTGTTTCTCCTCGAATGGGAGAAAGGGAGGAAGGGAATGAAGATAGTAATAACTGGCCTTGCTCTTCATACTGGTGTGCGTGTGTGAGAGAGGGTGAATGATGAGGTCTCCCCACAGTAAGCATGAGGTAGCAGAGCGTTTTAGTAGGCACGTAATCCTGACAGAGTGGGAAGAGATATTGATGGAACCTGTATTCCTGGAGATTTATTCAGATCATCGATACTGCTTTGAGATGAGTGGTGAGCTCAGACAATGCTTGGTACGACTGGTGGTGTGGCCTTTCCTGGAAAGGGAATGGCCCACCTCTATACTAACCCAAACACCAGGACCTCCGTGCTCTGGTCACCAAATTATGGTGTAATTGTCCCTTATCTGCTATGCTCTGTAAAAACTGTGCAGTGCTACTTTGAGAGCTCCACCGTGAGTCCGTTTGCCTTTAAAAGATGGCACCAGTGCCAGGGATTAAGGACGGCATGGTGGCACAGTGTTTAGCACTGTTGCATCACAGCGCCAGAGACGTGGGTACAATTCCCGCCTCGGGCAACTGTCTCTGCGGATTTTGCACATTCTCCCTGTGTCTGCGTGGGTTACCTCCGGTTGCTCCGCTTTCCTCCCACAGTCCAAAGATGTTCATGTTAGCTGAATTGGTCATGCTAAATTGCCCGTATTGTTTGGTGATGGAGTAAATGTAGGTGAATTGGTCTGGGTTGTATGCTTATCGGAGGGTCGGCGTGGACTTGTTGGGCCGTCAAGTCCGAAGGGCTTGTTTTCACACTGTAAGTAATCTTATCTAATCTAATCTAAGGTCATCCAGGTGACGGGAATATCTCCAGACATAATGTGTCGGAGAATCGGACTCTCATTGACCGAGAGGGGCAGCATGCGGTGGGCCAGGTAGTTAACGAGCTGAAAATGTGTTGCTGGAAAAGCGCAGCAGGTCAGGCAGCATCCAGGGAACAGGAGAATCGACGTTTCGGGCATAAGCCCTTCTTCAGGTAGTTAACGAGGTGAGTTTGATGAGATAGCACTGGGAGTCCGGCTCAGCCTTGTGCAGACGATCCGTCTGTGAAGCTCAATGAGAAAAATTATTGTTAGATTCTGCCCAATGAGTCGAAGACCGATCTGACTCCTCCCAAGTTACAAAGCTGCAGAATAAATGTTCATTCAAAACTCTCCATCATCTGAACTCATACCAATATCCCGTTCAATATCATCATTCTTCGAAACACGGGCTCACATTGAAGGATGCCATCGAAATGTCTGCATTTATGCATTCTGAAACATGTGAACATATCCTTCCATGGCTTTGAGTCTCAGTCTCCCTCTCTATCTATTTCCCAAACCGATTCCATTTGTTGGTGTTTAAACTGATTTCCCCAAAGCAATTCTCTCTGTCAGTGATTTTCACACCCACACAGCACCCCCTGTCATGGCACAAAAGAGTTGTGTAGCTGAGAGTGGGCCTTTAGATTTGAACACATGCAAATTAATTTCCTGGATTTTTAAATAAAATGCAAGTGAGACAATTTGTGTATTTTCGGCGACTTTGTGGTTGATTAGATTAAAGGTTAAATAAATAACTCTGAAAATTGCTAAAGAGGTTTTGGGATTTTAACATGGTTCTTTAATTTGCCAAGGAAGTTGAGATGGAAAGAAAAAGGCCATACTTTTAGAATTAGCAAAGTCGTTAGTTTTGGATTTAACCAAGGACGAACGTAAAGCTGAAAATACCAGAGAAATATTAAACACATAGATGTGTCAGAGAAACAGAGAAGTACAATAGAGGTAGAAAAACTTAAATTACAATTGAGGAAAATGAATTTAGAAGACAAACCAAGGAATAGTGAAAGAGAAAGAGAAAGAGAGAGGAGAGGGAAAGGATAAAGAGAGTGCAGCGAGCAGGTTTTGAGCTGAGCAAAGATAGAGACAGAAGAAAGAGATAGGAAAGACGGTGAGAGGAAAAAGATGGAGAGAGGATGTTCTGAACTAAGCCAAAAGAGACAACTTGAATGTAAGACGTTGTGATTTAATGAGCAAAGTCAAGTTAAGAGGGTGAAAATTCGAAGAGAAAGTAGTAATATCGATAAGTATGTCAAAGGTATGCCATATTTTGACGGGAAAGATATCGAAGCCATCTTCACTCAATACGAATTATTAGCTAGGCAGATGGAGTGGATCGTTGCTTTATGTGTTTAGCTGGTTCAGACTAAATAGGCGATATAACTAGTGGGGTATTGGCCACGCTGTGAGATGAAGGACCAAAAAATTATCAAGAGATTAAGGAGGCTACTTTGAGTGCTCATGAATCGGTACCGGATGCATAAAGATAGCCGTTCAGAAAAAAAACAACGAAGGAATCAAGTCAGACTTATGTTGAGTTTGGACGAATTAAATATAGTCATTTTGATAGATGGGTGCGTGCTTTAAAGATATATAGGACCTTTGAGTCTCAAAGAGGGATTACTCTGCGGGAGGAGTTTAGAAACTCACTTCCAGAGATGGTAAGAATTGACGTGGAAAACAGACAGCTCAGGAAGTGATAACGGCAACAGGATTAGCAGGTGAATAAATTTTGGTACATTAGACAACCGACTGGCCAGAATTTTATGTTGTTAAGTCTAAAGGTGGGGGAAGATGAGATCGTAATCTACTAAACAAAGAAGATCACTGGTAAGATTTTATCACAGGATTTAAGAAAACCCAAGAGGGGGAAATTAGGTGTTTTCACTGTGGAAAATTGGACATGTAAAGCGCAAAGCGTTAAAGGAAGGCACTAAAGAAAGATACAGTAAAAGAACCGAATCCAGGGGCCTTAGTGAAGTTTCTATACAACCTGCAGGAAGAGCAGAAGAGATGCTGGATAGTGCATAGGCTCGGCAAGACTGGGCATGGTCGTAGTAACTGATCTTTGCAAAGCACTCACCTGTGTGGGTGAAGTTTACTCAAAAAGAACAAGGGGAGAAGGACACGAAGTTATAATTTCCAGAGACACAGGATCTAACCAGTCGCTGAAAACAACGATGAGCGAACATGCATTCTTTTCGATCTGTTACCGAGGGCATGGGAATTTGTGGGATAGATGCACAGCAATTTAGCATTCCCCAATGTAAGATCTGGTTGGAGAGCCAACCTAAGACTGTTGAAGTTACAGTGAGAGTGATTGACAGACTGTCAGCTCCAGAAATCCAGTTCGTTCAGGGAATGATTTGGCAGGATCCAATATTGGAGTGATTCCCCTTATTGTGGAGAAGCTCAAGGACATCCAAGAAACTGAGAAGTTAAAACAGAGGTATGGTGCATTTACCTACTCAGTGTAGTAGCCACATCACATAGTCATATGTCACATCACAAAGCAAACATAAAGAGAAAGATGAAGGCCGTGAGGTTCAGTTAGTGGAAACCCTGTTTGACGTAATGTTGCAAGAAAAACCTGAGAAGGCAGGGGATCGGAACGAAGTGTGTCGTTATAAAGTGCTAAGAGACTTGCAATAGCAAGCCAAGATGATAAAAAAGGCTTATTTTGAAAAGGAAGAAGTGGACTTTCCTGAGAGTTATCATCCCAACAATAAAATCCTAAGAGGAAGACAGAGATCACAGAAGGTTTGTGCAGACGAGAAGTCGATCAAAGTGCACCAGGTTGTGTTGACTGTAGCATGCAGACAGATGGTGTTACATGTAGCTTACGAACTACCGATAGGAGGTCACCTAGGAGTGTGAAGGACTCAGGCTAAGATACAAGAACTGAGATATAAGAAAGGGGTGATCACCTTATTGGGATTGTATTATAGACCCCCCAATAGTCAGAGGGAAATTGAGAAACAAACGTGTAGCGGGGTGTCAACTATCTGTAAGAATAATAGGGTAGCTATGGTAGGGGATTTTAACTTTCCAAACATCGACTGGGACTGCCATAGTGTTAAAGGTTTAGATGGTGAGGAGTTTCTTAAGTGCGTACAAGACAATTTTCTGATTCAGTAGGTGGATGTACCTACGAGAGAAGGTGCAAAACTTGACCTACTCTTGGGAAATAATGCAGGGCAGGTGACGGAGGTTTCAGTGGGGTAGCACTTTGGTGCCAGCGACCATAATTCTATTCGTTTTAAAATAGTGATGGAATATTATAGACCAGATCTAAAAGTTAAAGTTCTAAATTGGAGAAAGGCCAATTTTGACGGTATTAGGCAATAACTTTCGAAAGCTGGTTGGAGGCAGATGTTCGCAGGTAAAGGGACGGCTGGAAAATGGGAAGCCTTCAGAAATGAAATAACAAGAATTCAGAAAATATACATTCCTGTCAGGGTGAAACGGAAGGCTTGTAGGTATAGGGAATGCTGGCTGAGTAAAGATATTGAGGGTTTGGTTAAGAAAAAGAAAGAAACATATGTCACGTACAGATAGGACAGATCGAGTGAATCCTGAGAAGAGTATAAAGGAAGTAGGAGAATACTTAATAGGGAATTCAGGAGGGCAAAAAGGGGACATGAGATAGTTTTGGCAAATAGAATTAAGGAGAATCCAAAGCGTTTTACAAATATATAAAGGACAAAAGGGTAACTATGGCGAGAATACGGCCCCTCAAAGATCAGCAAGGCGGCCTTTGTGTGGAGCAACAGAAAATGGGGGAGATACGTAATGAATATATTGCAGCAGTATTTACTGTGGAAAAGGATATGGAAGATATAATTGTAGCCAAATTAGATGGTGACATCTTTAAAATGTCCCGAGTACAGAGGAGAAAGTGCTGAATGTATTGAAACGGTTAAAGGTGGATACATCCCCAGGACCTGATCATGTGTAACCGAGAACTCTGTCGGAAGCTAGGGAAGTGATTGCTGGGCCTCTTGATGAGATATTTGTATCATCATCGATGGGAGACTGATTAGCAAGGTTAGATCTCATGGAATACAGGGAGAACTCGCCATTTGGAAAGAACTGGCTCAAAGGCAGAAAACAGAGGGTGGTGGTGGAGGGTTGATTTTTTAAACTGGAGGCCTGTGACCAGTGGAGTGCAACAAGGATCGGTGCTGGGTCCTCTACTTTTTTGTCATTTACATAAATGATTTGGATGTGAGCATAAGGGGTACAGTTAGTAAGATTGCAGATGACACCAACATTGGAGTTGCAGTGGACAGCGAAGAGGGTTGCCTCAGATTACCACACAATCTGGACCAGATAGGCCGATGGGCAGAGAAGTCGCAGATGGAGTTTAATTCAGATAAATGCGAGTTGCTGCATTTTGGGAAAGCAAAGCTTAGCAGGACTTATACACTTAATGGTAAGGTCCCAGAGAGTGTTCCTGAACAAGGAGACCTTGGAGTGCACGTTCATAGCTCCTTGAAAGTGGAGTCGCAGGTAGACAGGATCGTGAAGAAGGATTTTGGTATGATTTCCTTTATTTGTCAGAGTATGGAGTACAAGAGTTGGGAGGTTATGTTGCGGCTGTACAGGACATGGGTTAAGCCACAGTTGGAATATTTCATGCAATTCTGGTCTCCTTCCTATTGGAAAGATGTTGTGAAACATGGTAGGATTCAGAAACAAAATTACAAGGATGTTACCATGGTTGGGCGATTTGAGCAAAAGGGAGAGGCTAAATAGGCAGGGGCTGTTTTCCCTGGAGAGCCGGAGGCTGAGGGGTGACCTTATGGAGGTTTACAAAATTATGAGGGGCATGGATAGGATAAATAGAGAAAGTATTTTCCCTGGGGTTGGGGAGTTCAGAACCAGAGGGCATAGGTTTATGGTGCGAGGGGAAAGGTATAAAAGAGCCATAAGAGGCAACTTTCTCACGCAGAAGGTGGTACGTGTATGGAATAAGCTGCCAGAGGATGTGGTGGGGGCTGGTACAATTACAACATTTAAGAGGCATTTGGATGAGTATATGAATAGGCAGAGTTTGGGGGGATATGGGCCGAGTGCTGGCGGGTGGGACTAGATTGGATTGGGATATCTAGTCGGTCTGGGAAGCTTGGACCAAAGGGTCTGTTTCCATGCTGTACATCTCTATAACTCTATGACTCTATGACAAGAATACTTTCGTTGGCCTGGGATTCACAAGGATGTGGTTAACCTTTGCCATACATGTCATACGTGCCAACTCCAAATAAGCCTCTGGTGGGAATACAACCAAGCACATTTATTGTCAATTCCCATATTTGAAGAACTTTACTCGCTGGCTATAACTGATTCTGGATGTTTTTAACCGAGAACTAATATTGGAAGTAAATGCTTGTTAACCATAATGGATGTGTCTAACAGATTTTAGAAGGCAATTCCACCTTGGGGTATCAAGGCATAAAGGGTAGTAGAGGAGTTAGTAACTTTGAGTACACTGTCTGGGTGATCCAGAGAGATTCAGTCGGACCAAGTGTCAAATTTCACTGCTAGGCTCATTAAAGGGGCAATGGATAGTTTAGGTGTGCAGCACGTTAAATCCAGTACACATCACCTTGAATCCCAGGGAGCTTTACGAAGATGGCATCAGACTTTTAAGAATATGTTGGGAGCATAATGTCAGAATTGCTCGAATGATTGTGACCACCGATTGCCACTTGCGTTGTTTACCTTTGGAGATGCCCCAAAATAATACACATTGTTCTCTCCCTTTGAGGTAATACTTGGGCATGAACTGAGAGCCCATTTGAAATTAATTGCAAAAAAACTGACAGGACCAAATTCAGAGATCCCACGCTTACATTATGTATTGGAGGTGTGGGAGAAATTAAATCGAGTAGGTAAGTTCGCGAAACAGCATTTAAAAGGGTCACAGCATGGAGAGAAGCACGTGGCAGATAAAAGCTTTGAGAGTTGGACGTATTCCCGAGGGGATGATCAGCGATAGCAGATCCATTCATAGCTAAGTTTAGTGGTCGCAATCAAATTGAGGAAAAGTTGAGTTATGTGAACTCTCGAAAAAAAGATGCCATGTAGACGGAAAACGTACTGGGTATATCATGTGAACATGATGAAACCGGATTACATGAAAGAGAAAGAACTTGAAAAACAGATGTTTATCACTGCCACAGAGAATAAGGGTTCAAATGAGGATGATGTGGATTTCCATGTGTCTCAAAATAGATTAAAACATAAGTTAGTTCTTGAGGAGTGGGTTAGGTTAGTAAACCATCAGTCTTATGAGTATTGAACGCAGCTAAAACGCTTGTTACTGCAGTATAAGGCTATATTTAAGAATCAGATGGGGAAGACTAATTCTATTGTGCATGCTGCAGACGGAGGGAATACTGCTGCGATAAAACAACATCCCTCCCGTTTAATCATTTCAAAACCAAACAGGGCCAGATTGAGGAGGTGGAGGCCATGCTCGACGGGAATATCATCGGACCAAGCCAGTTTGCATGTATTTTGCTGATCATCGTATTTCCCAAACTGAATGGGACTCAACGATTCTGCATGGGTCATCGGAAGGTCAACACCATTCCAAAATCAGACTCATACCCAATTTAAAGATTGGTGGCCTGTGTCGCGAAAGTCATGCATCAGCAAGTTGAACTTAAGGCAGGTACATTTTTCAGAGAAGGTAAAAGAAGTGTATGTATTTCTAACACCAAGTCGGCTATATCATTTTAAAGTGCTTTCCTTTGGAATGTAAAACGCCCTAGTCACATTCCAAAGACTCATGAATAGAGCATTGGCTATATTAACAAAATGTGCAGTCTATTTGGACGACATAGCGATCTTTAGTAAGTCCTGAATAGACCACATGGTACAGTTGGCAGAGCTCTTCTCAAGACGACGAGAAGCAAAACCGGTGATAATCTTCAATAAAAAAGAATTCGCGAAAGCCGAGGTGACATTCTTGGGACATAACATCGGTCATGGAAGGTTGACTCCATGGAATGCCAAGATGAAGACCTTCGACGAATTCCCTCGACCAACCTCTAGAAAGATGTGTTTCAATTCTTTGTACTAAGTCGATTCTATTAAACGATTGTTCAAATGTCAGCAGTATAGTGGCACCGTTAACTGATTTGCTGAAGAAGAGCACACAGGTTTGATGGACTTAACAATTTCAGGAGGCATTCGAATGTTTGACATCAATATTAACCAACAACCAGTTACAGCTATATCAATGGTTACAAAACATTTTAAATACGCCATCCATGTTCATGACATTGGAGTAAGTGCAGTACTCCTACAGAAGGATGAGGATGGGATTGAACTGCCAGCTGATATTTTTTCAAGAAACTCAGCATCAACAGAGAAAATACTCTGCAATCGAAAAAGAGACGATGATGTATAATGATCACTATTCTCTGTAATTCTTAAAACGCTTTAAATCTAAGCATATGAGACTATTTCATTGGAGTCTTATCTTACATACTTTTAATGTGAAAATCATTTATTTTGCGTCTCCTAAGAATATAATTGTAGCTGCAGTATTGCCGATTTAACAGATGGAGTTTACATGAGATTTGAATTTATTCAATGTTTTATAATGTGCATATTGGAAGACATTACGTTGAACTTGGACTAAAGTTATTTATATGCTATAGTAATCTGTTGAATGAATAGAATAAAAATAAAGCCATCCTTTCATTATAATTGGTCATTTTTTTCTTAAGGTGGGAAGTTGTAAGAAAGTGTAAGGGGTACTGTACATGTATGATAGTTGAAAAGCTGGCAAGGACTTGGATAGTCACAGAGAATCTGGAACACGGTAACAATGTAACCCTTCGTCACAACGGAAGGCAGTGACTGGGTTGCTATGACACAAAAACAAAAACAAATTCGGCCAATCAGTTTAAATTATGCACCAAACACCAATCAAATTTGAATTTCGATTTTTGACAATATTAAAAGCAACGAAACGATCCGATTTTTTGAGGTACAAGAAATAGACATTTTAAACAAATAGTCAAAGCGGCAAACAGCAGCTAAAATAACTGCCAAGCACCAACAAATATAAATAGATGGCTTGCTGAAATACCCACTCTCTGAAAGGAATCTTTGTGGATCGCCGACCTGTGAAGCAGAATCCCTAAGAAGAAGAAAAGAAGATTGGTTAAAATCTACAAAGAACCCCTGGCAACCTGACTGGTTTTGATACGAGATTATATATTTGTTAACTCGTAATCGGGATTTTCATCAGATCAGTATTGTAGGGGGGAAGGTAACAGAAAAGTTCAGATAAAGGAGTTTTGAACAATTTCTACTTAATAATTTTCCATTAGATTTTAAATAATACACTTGTTAATTTTTACGTAAATAGTTACATTTGGGATAGTCCTTTGCCCCTCCAATTTAAAGAGATTACAGAATGGAGTGAATCTTGACTGTGTGACTGGTTTAAATTAGGAGAGGTGTTCACACTCTGTCGTAGCAATCTCCACAGTTCGATAACGTGTTGTTAATGAAATAGTTATCCAGTTTTAACGTGAATTACTGTCCTGTGTGTTTCCCTGGCCTTTGGTGTTGCTCACCCTGGAGTAAATGATCCACTGCTGTAAACTGCTGTCACGTCAATCCTCAGCCTTAGCGCTCAAGGTAATGTAGCCCCAGCCTATTTCAACTCTCTCTGTAGCTCATTGCCATCTCCCCAACCCACATCACCAGCAACATACTTCCTCATCTTTTTTACACCCTTTCAACTTTAGCAACATCTTTCCTACAGCAGGAAGAACAGAATTTAAGGCAGTATTACAAAAGTGGCTGAACCAATGTCCTGTACAGCTGCAACATGTCGTCCAATTTTTTTTAAGGAAAACTCCTGACAATAAAGGCATGTGTAAAAGCTTCCCTCCTCACCATCCTGTCGACCTGTGACAGCACTTTGAAGGAACTATGAAACTGCATCGCAAGGCGATATGGCATCTCAGTAGTTCGCATTGCTGTCTCACAGCGCCAGGGATCAGGGTTTATTGCACTCTTGTCAGATTGCCTGTGTGGAGGTTGCACATTCTCTCTGTCTCTACGTGTGTTTCTGCTGCGTACTCCCACAGTCCAAAGATATGAAATTTAGGTGAATTGGCCAATCTAAATTGTCCACAGTGCCCAGTGATATACAGAGTAGATCCAGAGTCGCAGGGATAGACTCGGGGTGTGCTTGGTGTGATGCTCTTTGGAGAGTCGGGGGATTCGATGGGCCGAATGGCCAATTCCCACACTGTTCGAATTGTATAATTTCTATTAATTTCTCTTTGTTTTGGAACTCATCTAGGAACTCTACCTTTACGTCTTGCCCTGATTTGCCTTTCCAAAATACAATACGTCACATTTATCTGAAATAAATGCCAGCTGCCAATTCTCTAACTAAGGTCCCATTGTACTCTGAGATAACCTTCGTCATTGTCGACTACACCGTTGATTTTGCAATTTCGTGCAAACTTACTAACTACACTTTGAATATTCAAATCCAAATTATTTATATCAATGACCAAAATCAGTGGACCCAGCACTGATCATTGTGGAACACTTCTGGTCACAGACCGGCAGTCTGACAAACAAAATTCTATGGTCACGCTCTGTATCCTACCTTAAAGCTTATTTTGTATCCAAATGGCTAGGTCTCCCTGGATTCCAGGCGACTTACCCTTGGAAACCAGACGACTAAACGGAAACATGTCGAAAGCCTTCCTGATTTCTATATAGAATTACCTACTGTTCTGTCTTCATCAATCTTCTTCATCTTTACTTCACAAAACTCATTCAAGTAAGTGAGACAGGGTTTCCCATGCAAAAACCGTCCTCAGTCCTTGACTTTCCAAATACATATAAATCCTACCGAATTTTGAAAAGACTTTTTGCTATGTTTGAGGTTCTGAATGTACGTTTGCTTGCTGAAGTGGAACGTTTGTTTTCAGATGTTTTGTCATCATAATGATGATGTTACGTAGTATGGTAACGAAACGTCTGAAAACAAACCTTCCAGATCAGAGAGCAAACTTAAAACAAAGACAATTGTTTCCCTCAGAATTCCCTCCAACGACTTAGCCAGAGTTTATGTCAGGCGCATCTGTCCATAGTTCCCTGGTTTTTCCTTTCTTTTTTGAATAAACATAGAACACAGAACATTGAACAATACAGCACAGAACAGGCCCTTCGGCCCACGATGTTGTACCGAACATTTGTCCTAGCTTAAGCACCCATCCATGTACCTATCCAATTGCCGATTAAAGGTCACCAAAGATTCTGAGTGTACCACTCCCACAGGCAGCGCATTCCATGCCCACACCACTCTCTGGGTAAAGAACCCACCCCTGACATCTCCCCTATACCTTCCACCCTTCACCTTAAATTTATGTCCCCTTGTAACACTCTCTTTCACCCGGGGAAAAAGTTTCTGACTGTCTACTCTATTTATTCCTCTGATCATCTTATAAACCTCTATCAAGTCACCCCTCATCCTTCGCCGTTCCAACGAGAAAAGGCCTAGCACTCTCAACCTATCCTCGTACGACCTATTTTCCATTCCACGCAACATCCTGGTAAATCTTCTCTGCACCCTCTCCAAAGCTTCCACATCTTTCCTAAAGTGAGGCGACCAGAACTGCACACAGTACTCCAAATGTGGCCTAACCGAAGTCCTGTACAGTTGCAACATCACTTCACGACTCTTGAATTCAATCCCTCTGCTAATGAACGCAAATACACCATAGGCCTTCTTACAAGCTCTATCCACCCGAGTGGCAACTTTCAAAGATCTATGAACATAGACCCCAAGATCCCTCTGTTCCTCCACCTCACTAAGAACCCTACCGTTAACCCTGTATTCCACATTCTTATTTGTCTTTCCAAAATTGACAACCTCACACTTGGCAGGTTTGAACTCCATCTGCCACTCCTCAGCCCAGTTCTGCATCATATCTCAGTCTCTTTGCAGCCGACAACAGCCCTCCTCACTATCCACAACTCCACCAATCTTCGTATCATCTGCAAATTTACTGACCCACCCTTCGACTCCCTCATCCAAGTCATTAATAAAAATTACAAACAGCAGAGGACCCAGAACTGATCCCTGCGGAACTTCACTTGTAACTGGGCTCCAGTCTGAATATTTGCCATCTACCACCACTCTCTGAATTCGACCGGTGAGCCAGTTTTCTATCAACTGGTCAAATTTCCCTCTATCCCATGCCTCCTGACTTTCTGCATAAGCCTACCATGGGGCAACTTATCAAATGCCTTACTAAAATCCATGTATACTACATCCACTGCTCTACCCTCATCCACATGCTTGGTCACCTCCTCAACGAATTCAATAAGACTTGTAAGGCAAGACCTACCCTTCACAAATCCGTGCTGGCTGTCCCTAATCAAGCAGTGTCTTTCCAGATACTCATAAATCCTATCCCTCAGTAACCTTTCCATTACTTTGCCTACCACCGAAGTAAGACTAACTGGCCTGTTATCCCTATTCCCTTTTTTGAACAGGGGCACAACATTCGCCACTCTCCAGTCCCCTGGTACCATCCCCCGTTGACAGTGAAGACAAAAAGATCATTGCCTACGGTACTGCAATTTCCTGTCTTGCTTCCCACATAATCCTAGGATATATCCCGTCAGGCCCGGGAGACTTGTCTATCCTCACGTTGTTCAAAATGTCCAACACATCTTCCTTCCTAACAAGTATCTCCTCTAGCTTAACAGTCCGTTTCACACTCTCCTCTTCAACAATACGGTCCCTCTAGTTCGTAAATACTGAAGAAAAGTACTCATTCAAGACCTCTCCTATCTCTTCCGACTCAATACACAGTCTCCCACTACTGTCCTTGATCGGACCTACCCTCGTTCTCGTCATTCTCATGTTTCTCACATACGCATAAAATGCCTTTGGGTTATCCTTGATCCTATCCGGCAAAGATTTTTCATGCCCTCTCTTAGCTCTCCTAATCCCTTTCTTCGGGTCCCTTCTGGCTATCCTGTATCCCTCCACTGCTCTGTCTGAACCCTGTTTCCTCAACCTTACGTAAGCCTCCTTCTTCCTCTTTACAAGACATTCAACCTCCCTCGTCAACCAAGGTTCCCTCACACGACCATTTATTTCCTGCCTGACAGATACATACATATCAAGGACACGTCGTATCTGTTCCTTGAAAAAGTTCCACATTTCCACGACATCCTTCCCTGACAGCCGATGCTCCCAACTTATGCTCCTCAGATCCTATCTTACAGCATCGTAATTACCCTTCCCCCAATTGTAAAACCTACCCTGTTGCACGTACCTATCTCTCTCTATAACCAAGGTGAAAGTCACGGAATTGTGGTCACCATCACCAAAATGTTCACCCACTAACAAGCCCATCACTTGTCCTGGTTCATTACTAAGTACCAAATCCAATATGGCCTCCCCTCTGGTCGGACAATCCTGAGTTAGAAAAGCTTCCTGGACACACTGCGCAAACACCGCCCCATCCAATCTACTTGATCTAAAGAGCTTCCAATCAATATTTGGGAAGTTGAAATCGCCCATGACTATTACCCTGTGGCTTCTGCACCTTTCCAAAATCTGTTTCCCAATCTGTTTCTCCACATCTCTGCTGCTATAGTAAACACCCAACAAGGTGACGGCACCTTTCCTATTTCTGACTTCAGCCCATACTACCTCCAAAGGCAGATCCCCCTCGAATTGCCTTTCTGCAGCCGTTATACCATTTCTAATAAGCAACGACACCCTCCCTCCTTTTTTACCACCCTCCCTAACCTTACTGAAACATCTGTAACCAGGAACCTCCAACAACCATTCCTGTCCCTCTTCTATCCACGTTTCCGTGATGGCCACAACATCGTAGTCCCAGGTACCGATCCACGCCTTAAGTTCACTGACCTTATTTCTGATACTCCTTGCGTTGAAGTATACGTACTTGAACCCATCTCTGTGTCCGCAAGTATTCCCTGTCTGTGCTACCTTCTTCACAGCCTCCCTGCATTCTTGGACATCCTGACAAACAGCTAACCTACAAGTCCGGATCCCATTCCCCTGCCCAATTAGTTTAAACCCCCCCGAAGAGTGCTAGCAAACCTACCCCCCAGGATATTGGTGCCCTTCTGGTTCAGGTGCAACCCGTCCTGCTTGTACAGGTCCCACCTTCCCCAGAATGCAGTCCAATTGTCCAAATACCTGAAGCCCTCCCTCCTAGACCATCCTTGCAGCCACGTGTTCAACTGCACTCTCTCCCTATTCATTGACTCCCTGTCACGTGGCACCGGCAACAACCCAGAGATGACGACTCTGTCTGTCCTAGCTTTTAGCTTCCAGCCTAACTCCCTGAGCTCTTGAATGACCTCCCCACCCCTCTTCCTACTTATGTCGTTGGTGCCAACGTGCACCACGACTTCTGTCTGCACACCCTCTCCCTTAAGGATTCTGAAGACACGGTCCGAGACGTCTCGGACCCTGGCACCTGGAAGGCAACAAACCATCCGAGAGTCTCGCCCATGTCCACAGAACCGCCTGTCCGTCCCTCTAACTAGAGAGTCTCCTGTAACTAGCGCTCTCCTCCTCTCCCCCTTTCCCTTCTGAGTCTCACAGCCAGACCTCACGCCACAGACCCGGTCACTGCAGCTTACCCCTGCTACCCCAACAGTATCCAAAGCTGTATACCTATTGTTTAGGAGAACGACCACAGGGGATCCCTGCACTGCCTGCTTCCTCCACTTCCCACCTCTAACTGTTACCCAGCTAGCTCTGTTCTCTGGCGTAGCTATGTCCCTGTAGCTTCGATCTATCACCCTCTCAGCCTCTCGAATAATCCTCAGTTCATCCAACTCCAGTTCCAGTTCCCTAACTCGTTCTGTTAGGAGTAGGATCTGACTGCATTTCCTGCAGATGAAGTCGGCAGGAGTACCGGTGGTCACCCTAACCTCGAACATCCTGCAGGAGGAACATTCCACTGCCTGCGCTGCCATTACTCTACACCTCGTCTCCGAAAACAAGAACACCGAGTAGCTTACCTGTGGACTCTAAAATTAGGTTAGAGGAGTAGGATGGGAGGGAGGCCCTACGATGTAGGGCCTGGGGTCTAGAACACACCCACTCAACTATCAATCACTTACCGTCCCGACCAGCTCTGCGCTCCAACCTCACTTCCGCCCAGCTCGCGCCGCTCTCTGCTGTGAGAAGCCCGTTGGCGTCGAGGTAAGTTCTTTATATATCAGTCACTTACCTTCCCGACCAGCTCTGCGCTCCAACCTCACTTCCGCGCAGCTCGCGCCGCTCTCTGCTGTGAGAAGACCGTTGGCGTCGAGATAAGTTCTTTATATATCAGTCACTTACCTTCCCGACCAGCTCTGCGCTCCAACCTCACATCCGCCCAGCTCGCGCTGCTCTCTGCTGTGACACTACAATGACACCACACCTGCCAGTCTCCAGTCTTTTAGTACCTCACCATTGACAATCGATGACACAAATATATTAACAAAGACTGAACAATTACTTCCCTATGGTGCAAAAAAAGTCCTGGGATACAACTGATGACTTCTTTGGGATTTATTCAACGAAATGCGTTTTAATACGTCCAGCACTTCTCCTTGTGATATAGACAATAATCAAGGTATCACTAAATATTTCCCAAAGATCACTTACTCCTGTCGCCTGTTCCACAGTGAATACTGAGGGAAAATACTCATTTAGTATCCCAGTCATCTCCTGCATTTTCACACAGAGACAGCTTTGTTTAAATTAAGAGGCCCTAATTCGCTCCCAGTTAATATTTTGCTTTTAATGTATTTGTAGAATTTCATCAATGTCTTCTTAACTTGACGTCCAAATGCATCTAATGGGCACTATTTTACGCTGCAACTTGCGCCTTGTCTATACTCCTACTGCTCGTTTTCTGGGTATTCCCTCCATCCCAGCTCTGTTTACCTGACATATGCCTCCTTCTATTCCTTGAACATAACTTCAATATGGCAAGACATTGATCACGGTCTGCACCTACCATCATTGTCCCGCTCACCATTAGGAACAGGGAGAAACAGAGGATTGCAGATGCCGAAGAGCAGAGTCGAGACTGTGGTGGTGGACACATATGACCGAAATTTACCTGTTCCAACTCCAATGCTGTCTGCTGGATCCGTTTCATCGATCTGGTCTCCTCGACATCAGGAAGACAGGATGGCAATTTTGGATCTTTTCAGAACGCATCTCTCGGCCACCCGCACCAACCAACCCCACTGCCCTGTGGCTGGACCCTTCAACACTAACCCCCACCCACTCCACCAAAGACATGCAGATCCTCCATCGCCAAAACCTTAACACCCAAAGCCTACAGGAAGAACTTCTCATATTCCACCGTTGAAACGTGCAACTGCACGGGATCAATGTGAATTTCACCAATTTCCTAATTTTCCCTCCCTCCACCTTATCCCAGTCCAAAACCTCGAACTCGGCATCTCTCTCTTGAAATGTCCATCACCTTTCTCGACTCTCTGCTCCACATTTCTCTTTGACCTATCATCTTCTCAATCACCTCCATCTGCCAATCGCTATCTCTGCTACCTTACCCCCATTCGCACACCCCTCAAATTTATCTCACAGCTCCCCGGCCCAAAAGCCTCATTCCTGATGAAGGACTTATGCTCGAAACCTCGATTCTCCTGCTCTTCGGATGCTGCCTGGTCTGTTGTGCTTTTCCAGCACCACACTCTCTGCACTGGTAGGAATATATTGTCTCTGGTCTCTTTTAGGCCAATTCTTGAAGGCCTTTCAGTTTCAACCATCACTTTAAATGTGAATGATGTCTCTGAATTAGTGTTTCAAAGGGCTTACCAAGCACTTTCAAAATTGGCCTGACTCTAAGTTAGATCTGTATCTTGATGTGGATTCACGCACTGAGCTGGAAGGTTCATTTCCAGCTCAGCGAGCAAACCTACATCTAAACACTCCGCCTGAGGAACAAGCCACTCAAAATTCGCGAGAAATGTAGTTTTTGTTTACCAAGTGTATCTTTTTCCGTAACTATTTTAAAACTATTAGTTGTGCGTAAGAAACTTTGAACTGTTGAACGAATCTCTCTTGACCCTCTGTCCCAGATGTGAGAGGCTGAATAGCCTCCCTCTGTCTGTCTGTAATAGACTGGAGAGACGGAATGGCTTCCTCTTGTTCCTCTCACAATCCCAAGCGGCTGTATTACCTCCTCCTGTTCCTCTGTTACATTCCCGAGTCATTAAACAACACAGTAAACCCTGGATGATGGGCAGCCAATAAACTGTATCTGCTTGAGAACCCTCCTTCTCAGTTGTCCAAACACAGACGACTCTAACTACTCCAGGTGCCCTCTCAGTAATATCTCATACAGCTGCAGAAATGCTTCTCTATGCTTTGAATCATTCTATTTGGGAAAAGTTCCAACATTCCAGCTTTCCATATCTTCAACTTTTATTGGGTTAGTCTCGGATGAATGGACTCCTCCCATTTCATTGTAACAGGCGTATGGGTTCAGAATTGTTTTCCCCTCTTCTTCAGGAGCCGTCCCAGTGCTCTGTCTTAAAGTTATGAAATGATCCAATAACAGCGCATTTAAAAACAGGATTAACCTAACACAAAGTGAATTGACAGTAAGTATCTTACCTTGGTTAATGTGATCAGGAATTTCCCAGGGCAAAGAATTGTGCAGCTGGACTGTTACTTTATCCCCGTTTCCTTTTATATAAAGCGTGACATAAAAATTACCCTCAGTCCTCTGGCAACCTCTCACATATAAGGAAGAAAGATTAAAAAGACTGGAAGATTTATGGTACATCCTTTATTTATCCGCATCCATTCCATCCAGAAAAAAGTAAATGATCCCTTTTATTGCGATATGTAAAGAGATGGTAACGAAGGGGTTACCTGACCATGTTTGTTCAGTGACTGCGTTTAATGTCAATCTCCACGGATTCTAATTTTTGCAGTAAAGTATTTCCATCTTCCATTGATAAAGAGGCTCAGTTAAATATGTTATCGCACAGTATGAGCGGGATCATCACCGACAGCACGAACAGGGATCAGCAGCGACAGGGGGTGGAAGTTTCACAATCTGAGAACATTACACTGGAGTGTGCCAACAATGGATCAAAATCTGAGAACAATGGACAGGGATGTTCCAACAAGAGACAGAAGTTTATTTGCTTATGTTTGGTATCTTTCTACAGATTATGATCGGCTTTCATTATCATGGCGGATCTATTATTCTATTCGTATTATTCAACACTTATATTATCCTATCCCAGCTATCATCGCTGTCCCTGGTAAGTCTCACTGCTCATCTATTATTTTTATAAACCAGTTATGATTGCATTGCTCTTCTTTCATGTGGTCTACACTTCTTGCCACTGCTATCGGTCCTGTTAAGACTCTAAATTCTCGTATTCACTCTGAAGGTCACAACCAACTGCACCAGTGAACTTGTTCCATGATTATTTCCGTCCTTGCTTCTGGCAGTATTGCTCATAGGAGTCTATGTTAACCGGCTCAGTTTCAGATGAGAACGATGATTCGTTGTATCATTGCCCTTGTTAATGTAATATTGGCAGCATCAAGGTCATTCTCTTCTGTTCTTTTTAAAAACGTCCATTTCCTTCCGGTTACCCCATCCCCTCGTTGACCAATATCTGAGGCTGAATGAGAACAGTCAAAAATGTGCTGATCCCTTTGACCATGAGCCGATCCCTGATAGCATGTCCTGAGCAGTAGAACTTCTATCTTTTCATCCCTGCTGAAAACATCCACCAGGCTTTTCACATCTGCTGTTTGAACTTGGAGCTATGGAATTTTCTGTAAAGATGACAATAATCTGCTTCTAGCTCTACCAGCTTTAAACCTGCAGAATCAAATCTGACTCAGACTCACACCAAAATCCCATCCATTTGTCACTCCCGTGCCAAATGGTGTATATTGATGTTGGATCTGGCAATGCTTTCATTTTAATATTTTGGATAATTTGATCTCATCTTCCGACACTTCCCTCAGTGCCTCACTGTCAATCACACTGACCCCAATATGTTGTTCGTGTATAAACCTATTTCATTCACGTGTATTCAATCTCTAGTAATGTTTTTTTTCGCACACGCAATCACACGCAAACGCACTCAATCGTTTTCTTGCACACACACAATTTCCATTGTACTGGTACAATGGAGAGATGGAGATATAAATTTATGGGAGCGCTATTTACTGTCACTCACAACAAGGGCTGCAAACCTTCCAGTTCAGAATATAATCTCATGCGAGATTGGTCCTAATATGCTAGTAAAGATTTGCAATTCTCCCCATGTTGGGCAGATGCTCCAGTTTACTGAGCCACACACTGGCATAGTCTGTGCACCTTTCCAAATTGAGCTGTTACCCTGTTCCAGTTTAAGGTGACTGGGCTTACTCTGTGACGAAAGTTGAGAATTTGATGTCACAAATCATTTCAGTTGATCTTTCAACTATTCAATGTTATGTTTCGTGGGAATTGCATCTACAAAGATGTCGCTCTTGCAGTTCGTCCCACTCCCCTTTTCCTCATATTTTCACGATGTGTTTATTGTTAATTAATAATCTATTTCTGTCTTTAATGTGAATCTTTCTGTCTCTCTCTAACGTAACCCTGACCCTGGATTTTGACTCCCTAGTGTGTCGATCGCTGGCATAGTGAAGCTGAGAAATAATTAAATTGTGAGTGTGGGCTATTACGCCCTTCCCTGTGTGCCCCCTGAGGTCCTCCATTTTGGACAGGTAAAATTCAGCAGGTGTGAGACACATCTTTGAAACGTGGTCTCCGCCTATCCACTGAACGCTTGTCTTTGTCCCTCTCATCTGATTGCGCATTCAATAACGCGTGGAAGCCCCGTGAGTATTACTGTAAACATCAGGCAGTTACAATCTGTGACAATGCTCTCACTCTAAAAAAAAGTTCTATTCTTCAGGATTTCTTTTTAGAGAGAGATCTTAAAGGCCGAACTGCATCATGCAAACGGCTTAAGCGAAGAAATTAGGAGGCTTTTAGGTTTATTTTTAAAAAAAAATATTGGTCACAACGGCGGGCTCTCACCGACCAGGCTTCCTAGTTTCTTTCAGCTAGAACAGTTGTTGCCACACGGGTAAACCCACTGCTTAATTTGACCCAGCAATACCGAAAGGATGTTTTCCATGCAGAAATCTGTGAAACTTCGAGAGCAGAAAAAGTAGATAGAGTTAGTGGTAATAACTTTATTGTTTAAACAATGACAGAGTATTATTAACCAACAACTATTTACAACTCCTATCTGTACCTGCCCATCTATAATAATGGTCCGATAAAATTTCCGATTGAGAATTAAGAAAACTAAAATTTTCAAAAACACACAGCTTTCGAATTTTCCCTCAGCATCGTCCTCTGCATAGATTCTTCTTTTTAGGATTTCTCTTTCACAGGTATTGATAGATGAAGGTAAATGTAAGAAATCTGTGCTTCGACAGTGAATGTATTGGTGGCTTGGCAGTTCTCTCTCTAAATGACCAATCTTCCCGCTGTTATATCCCAAAACGTCGCATTCGGTCATTGAAGTTTCGTATTGTTAATATACTACATTCAAAATTGATTGAAGTTTGTTAATTTTTGGTGAATAATTTAAACTTATTGGCCGCATTAAAATTTGTTTTATCTACCGACACACAGTTAGTTGAGCTGCTGGACCGAAAGGTTACATTGTATCTTGTTAAGAGCACTTGTTTCAGTATTGGTTAGCGCTTTTCCGCTGTTAAGTCTCTTATGAGTACACCTTGCGTTTTCATAACACAGTCACCAGGAGCTTTGTGTCCTAGAAGTGTTGGAAGTTTCAGTAAGTGATCTTTCACTGTTAATCTCTCTGAAATCTCTTTTGATGCTGTTTCCCGCAGGATTCGAAAACTGCATGAAAAATGTATATTTGAGATTGTGTTTCTTTTTGCCAGTGGGTGCGTTTGTGGGATCTTAGTCAGGAGGAACAGGTTTCTAGTAGAATGTTCTGGTATATTATTTGGCTAAGTGTTCCAGTCGTCAAGTTATTCTGAATTGTACTTCTTTTTGTTTTTATTTTTATCAGCATTAAAAATGTTTTTTTGTTAAAGCTGAGCGGCTTGATCAGTCACATCACATCTGAAACACCCATTTCACATCTTCCTTTGAAATACGACAAAGTTTGCGTCCAGGTTAAAAAACAAATGAGGCATGCTGGTCTGATCCACAGCAAACTGGGGGCCCTGTCCCGTTCTAAATGCATAGTTACGAGTTTTATTTCGAGTTTGACTCCTTTCAGTGTGGATACAGGCCATTTGACCCAATAAGTCCTCACCGATCTGAGGAAGAGTATCCCACCCACAACCATTCCCCATTACTCTGCATTTACCGTTACTCATATATCTAACTGACATATCTCTGAACACGATGGATAATTTAGCATAGACAGTTCACTTAAACTGCACGTATGTGCGCTGTGAGAAGGGAACCAGAGAACACGGAGGTAACACAGGCAGACATTCTGGAACATGCATGGGGAGGTTCTTGGGCTCAAAGGTGGCGTGTTTTGGTAGTTTCTGTCGTTTGTTCTTCGTGCTGCATTCGGTTGGTTTGAACATTGCTTTGTTTCAGAATGGTTCTCCCAGTCACTAAATTTTCTGGAGGTGGAAGAAATGAATTTAGGAGTTTTACAAAAGGTGAGCAAGGCAAACATGTTGGAAGTGGAGAAAGTGAGGTCTGCAGATGCTGGAGATCAAAGTTGAAACTTTATTGCTGGAACAGCACAGCAGGTCAGGCAGCATCCAGGGAACAGGAGATTCGACGTTTTGGGCACAGGCCCTTCTTCAGGAAACATATTGGAAGTGGCAAGCAAGGTAAAGTTGGGTTTGTCTTTGTTTGTGAGAAATGAATAACGACTTACAGCAATCGCTCGGCATTTAAATATTGGTGGAAACGCCATCGGAATCATTGAAAATGGAATTTAATTTTAGGTGAAGCAACTTGAACATGAAGAACAATTGGAACCGTTTGAAATATAATTAAAATTAGAGTTAAAAGAAAAGGAGAAGAAGAAGAAAGACAGAACAAAGAGAAGGAAAGCAGAACAAGAAATAGCTTTTAAGTTAAAAGATAGTGATTGGACAGTAAAGTCGATTTCGAAGGTTAGAGACGAAGGTCGAATGTATGCTGAAATGGGAGGGCAGTGAGAATCAGCAAACCCATCGTAGCCAAAGGTCTGAATGGGGACCTGTTTAAATATATACAGGAAATGTCAAAATATGGTGAGAAGGAGGTAGAAGCCTTTTTAATTTCATTTCAGAATGTGTCGAAACAAATACAGTGGCCAGTGGGCATGTAGATTATTTGAACCAAATAAAGCAGTAAAACAAGTAACACATTTATATCACTGCCACAGGAGGTGTCTGGAGCGTTGAGAGTGTGAAGGAATTCATTTGAGGTGCATACGAGTTGGTGTGAGAAGCCCATAAACAGCGTTTGAGAAATCTAAGAAGGCATACTGACTAAATGTACATAGAGTTTGACAGGATCAAACGAAGTAAATTTGATAGGTAGACAAGGACATTAAGAATAAAGCAAACCTATGACGCCTTCAACAGATTCTTATTTTGGACAAATTCAAAAATTTGGAAAAGCAGACTGCTGTGGTTCTGTCGCCGAGCTGGAAGTTTTTGTTGCAAACGTTTCGTCCCCTGGCTAGGCGACATCATCAGTGCTTGGGAGCCTCCTGCGAAGCGCTTCTTTGATGTTTCCTCCGGTGTTTATAGTGGTCTGTCCCTGCCACTTCCAGTTGTCAGTTTCAGCTGTCCGCTGTCGTGGTTGGTATATTGGATCCAGGTCGATGTGTTTGTTGATGGAGTTTGTGGATGAATGCCATGCCTCGAGGAATTCCCTGGCTGTTCTCTGTCTGGCTTGCCCTACGATAGTAGTGTTGTCTCAGTCGAATTCATGTTGCTTGTTGTCTGCGTGTGTGGCTACCAAGGATAGCTGGTCGTGTCGTTTCGTGGCTGGTTGATGTTCATGTATGCGGATTGCTAGCTGTCTTCCTGTTTGTCCGATGTAGTGTTTAGTGCAGTCCTTGCATGGTATTTTGTACACTACATTCGTCTTGCTCATGTTGGGTATCGGGTCCTTCGTTCTGGTGAGTTGTTGTCTGAGCGTGGCTGTTGGTTTGTGTGTCGTTATGAGTCCTAGGGGTCGCAGTAGTCTGGCAGTCAGTTCCGAGATGCTCCTGATGTATGGTAGTATGGCTAGTCCTTTTGGTTCTGGTATGTCCTCGTTCCGTGGTCTTTCTCTTAGGCATCTGTTGATGAAGTTGCGCGGGTATCCGTTTTTGGCAGACTGTTAAAATGGCAAGGTTAAAAGCTGAAATGACTGACAATTAAAATGTTGTGCACAGAGCAAAGTTTGGCTTCTGTTGGAGATTGAGAAGAATGTTCAATATTTTCTTAAAACATATACCTGCAAGACGAATGTTTTACTGGCATAGCGAGGGAGCTGCAGCTAAACAAGTTAAAGTGTTAAGTGATACAGAACATATTAATCTTTGAAAAATGAGGAGGTTCGTTATCCAGTATGACGATTGAAGACATGAGAATTGCTCTGTTGTGTAAAGTGTGGTTAGAGAGTTCGTTGAAGTCTTCAACAGAAATATTCCACAACTGAGAAGAATACCTTGATTTTGGTGTCGACGTTACAACATTTCAGCATTTAAATTCCCAATAACCTCTTTGAGACTAACCTCTTTACTGATCATAATCCCTTAAAGTCTTTGAAGGCAAAAACTCCAGGCTTTTTTTAAAGTAAATTTCATTTGGCCATCATTATATTTGTAAATTATGCAGGTGACAGAACAATGAACTATCTCGACTAGTGCGAAGAAAGACAACGGCATTCTTTGGCAGGATTACACAGAGTGAAACAAAATATATCCATGAATGTTTGCATGATTAATGTCAATTTCACATAGATGTGTTGTCGTCTACTAATACGGTAAAAATGAATTATTTACAATGAAGCAATCTTTGTATATTGATGGTTCATTTTCATAAAGAGGGCGATTGACGAAACTGTCATTTTTCAAAATAGATTGTTATCTCCGGCTTTTGTTTTTGAGGAGAGGCGTTAAAGGCAGGGATCCAGAACTGTCGCCTGAAAACGGAGGCATTTATGTTTTACTATAAAGTGGGTAGCAATAGATGGGCAGCGGCCAGTTCTCACAGACCAGGTCTTCTGGTTTTGTTTTTGGGTGCAGCATTCCGAAGCTGTTTGGGTTTCCAGAAGGTTTGGTGTTTCAATTCTTGATCCCTACTTCCTATTTTATCTAAATTATTACTTACGTTAGTTCCTTCTGGATTGGACAATTGCATGCCAGATTCTGTGTTTGAAATTACCTTTTTGACAAGGATTTTGTTCAAGGGATACGACTGCATTGGAACCCTTAAGTAGTAGATGGTATTGCATCTATTGTTCGCTAAGATTTCCAACAGATAAATTATCCCAAATTGATCTTCTGTTTGATAGTATTTTAATTAGAGCGTTTAAATTGATTATATTATGATTAACGTCGAGTGATTTGACCAGTCGCAGTACTGGCTGATCTGCAACACACATTTCACATCTATGTTTAAAATAAGGAAACGTTAAGGTCCAGGCTTCCTTTCTTAAAATATTTTCAGGGGGTCTGTCCTGGTCCATAGCAGTTGTCGCTGATGACCCTCTGACTGACTCCTGTTCGAGAAAGTTATTGGGGATTTTGGAGATTTTTTGCTGGAGATTGCAATGTCAGCTGCCTCAGACATTCAGGGAGACCTGAGTATTCGGTGACACAGTTGTGGAAGGAGCATGGAGTCCGTAGTTACAGCATCGGGGTGTGCAACATGATCAGCAAATTGAGCAGAGGCTGCAGAGAGGGCAAGGTCTGAAACTACGGAGTGCGTGTGTCTGCCACGTCCACCTCGGTATTTCCAGCATCAGCTTTCCAAACTACACTTAACCCAGGCTGAGAGTGTGAGGGGACCGTAATTCAACAAGGACCTGGTCACACAGCAGTGTCACCTACTTCAACATGTACTCCAGCTTCAGATCAGCGGAAGGGCGATGCTGCCACTGGCGGTTATGTTCACTTTTTCATTCAGCTCTATGGTCCGGAATTTTCCAGACAGTAATGGATGAAATATCCATCATCAAGCAGTATGTGGAAATTAATGTTACCATTGATGGAGGGTATAGATGGTGAATGAGGTGAATGAATTGTTTTCTCCTTCAACAGGGTGCTGCCAGATGTATCGTTGATTTCCCAATTTAGCGGGATTCCCGATGGTATACAACGTTCTGCGGGCTCGGCATGTCAATGGGGAGAGGTAGAGGGATCGGTAGAACGCTCACTCCATTAATGTTGCTGTGTGACCATTCATAGTACATCATGTCGGTGAATTCCCACTTTTCTGGCAGCGGACTCAGCCTCTTCATTCAGAATCAGTCAGCCATTCCCATCGTCTTCGAGTCTCCACTTAGAAATAATGGATGGCATCTCGGATAAAGGCAGCCACTTGTTACACGGTTCAAAGCACCCCTTATCAAAATGTTGTGTGTATACTGAGAGCAAAGGGGCGACTGGGAATATCAGGGAGCAGACAATCAAGGAATTGGAGCAAACTTTTCGATGTCTTCGGAAAAGTGTGAACCCTCCAGTCCTGTAATCCCTTTGCAAATATGAAATATGCATGGCTTTCCGTCATCCTGAGAGAGAAAACAAAGTCACAGGTTCACAGTTACCCATGTTTTCGAACATAAACATAGAACATTCCAGAGAAGTTCTGGCCTGCAGCCTTGGATGTTGCACCAAACTGTGAAACCAGCCTGCAGCCCAGCTAATCTGCACTATTTAATTCCCATCCAGATGCCTATCCAATGACGATTTAAATGCACTTAATGTTGGCGAGTCTGATACACAGTTCAAAACACCCTCCCGCTCACCACACCCCACCACAAACCAACGAAATCAAAACATCCCGTGGGTACTGAGAGGAATGGGGCCAAGGCGAACATCAGGGAGCAAACATCTGGGAGATGTAGCAACACTTCCAATTTCTGAACAGGTCAGAGTGAATCCTCCAGTATACGTTGTATAACTGTGTTTGTAATACCTTTTCATTTCAGTAATATAGTGCCTTGAATTCTTCCTGAATGAAAATAGGGAATGTATCATGTTATATTCCACCAGCCTAACTATTCTCCATCTACTTTACTTGTTTCTACCTATTTGCCAACTCTGCAGCTCCTCTTGATAATTTAGTTGCTTGTTTGCCTTCATCTTGTCCCCAAATATGGTTTCAGTGCATTATTTCCATTCCTGTAAATCATTGATGTAGATTGTTAATAGTTGAGAACCCAGCTCTGCTCACTTTATGACCCCATTGGTTACGTACTGTCAAACTGACCAAGACTGGTTTAACCCGAGTATCTGCTTCCTGATTGATAAACAGTCCTCCCCCGTTGCTGTGTAGCACATTTGAAGGGCTGAATGAGAACAAGGAGCATCCGTCAGTAATTCAGCCCCTCTAGTCTGCTCCATAGTGCAGTCATGGCTGATGTCATCTCGGCTTCAGCTCCACTTTCCTCCTCGGTCTTCATATTTTCTTTATCTACGCAGTGTCCCAGCATCCACTGCATTCCGGTACAGTAAATTACATAGGTTCACAACACTTCTAGGTAAGTACGTTCTCCTCACCCCTGTTTTAAATCTGCTCTGCCTTATCCGAAGACTATGATCTCTTGTGATAGATTGACCCACATGAAGAAATGTCCATGCCACGTCTACATTGTCCATCGCATTTAGCATCTTACAGGCCTCAATGAGATCTCCTCTCATTCTCTTAAACTCCAGAGAGGACAGGCCTGAACTACTCAATCTTTCGCCAGAAGAGAGATTTCCCATCTCTAGGATCAGTCGAGTCAACTTCATTTGAATTGCCTCATATGCGAATATATCCCTCCTGAAGTCAGGGCCATCACACGGTACTCCAGTTGCAGTCTCATATCTGCCGTGTTTAGATACAGTAACAGTCTCGACAATTAGACTCCATTTTTTCATACATTTGCACTGAAATTGCAATTGCCTTTTTAATTACCTGCTTGACCTGCATGTGAGTTACCTCTGATATGCACAAGGACACCAAGATCACTCTGCCCGTAAGCATTCTGAATCTTTCCTTCATTTCAAAAATGTTCTTTTCTCTTACCCTGGCCGAATTGAATAACCTCACAGTAATTGACATGAATGTTCTTTGCTAAATGTTGGCTCATTCACTCAACCCATCCATATCTGTTTATGAATCTCTTACATTTTCACTGTAAAGCAATTTCTCACCGTTGTTAGTGTCATCTGAAAATTTGGTGATGGTAATTTCTGTCCCATCAACCGAGTACTAATGGGGATTGCAAATAGTTGAGGTCGGAGAACTGAAATCGATAGCATCCCAGAAAATGCATTTTGCCAACCGAAAATGAGCCATTTATTCTAATTCACTGTGTTTTGCTGATTCACAAGTCCTCTATCCAAGCTCATCAATTGCTCCTAAACAGGCTTGAGGGATTACGAACATTCCTGTTGCTATGTAGGACTTCTAGGGCTGAAGGGTCTCCCTGTGTTCCTACATAATACTCTGGAGATATTGAGAGGTGTTCTGCTGCATTCCTGAAATGGGATTGAGAGAGTGATTGGTCTTCTCCTGTTCCCATACAGCAAACAAGTGAACTACCTCCTCCTTTCTCATAAAAATGCCTGATAGTTTGTGACCTTCTCCTTTTCCTCTGCTACCGCCGCAATGGGCTAAATGGTATCTTCTTATCCCAAAGTAACAATCTCCAGTCTCTCTGTGGTCTCTTCTAGTTTCTGTGCTACAGATATGAGGGGGCTGAAAGTTCTGATCCTGTTGCTGTGTCACAGGACACTGGTGCTGTATGGCCTATTGTCAGTCCAGTGTTATAGGCTCGAGGGTTATTTTCATCCCATCTTAAGTGTATATCAGGCGGCAGGGTTGAATAGCCTTGCCCTGTTCCGCCTTAACAGGGTCGAATGTCTGAACATACTTTCCCCGTGTTATTGGCTGGAGAAGTGGAATGAATTACTCTATTGGCTTTGTTATTGGCTTCTGTTTTGACTCCTTCCAGTGTTGTATGTTAAAACAAGATCATTTTTCATTCTTGTATAATCCAAAGGGTACTTGTATCATCCTTTCCATATATGCTAACACGTTCATTAAAGGAATCAGTTGAGGGAATCATCTCTGAGCTGCTTCAAATATTAGAATATCCTTTCTTCAATGAGGAGAGTAAATATGTACACACTGCTCCAAATGTGATCTCACTGATACCCTGTGAAGAGGCAGCAATATTTTGCCAGCCTGCTATAAGGTGCCCATCTAGGTTAGAGCAGTCTCAGCGCTCTGAAAGAATACACGGCATTGGTGAAAGATCATTGTCCTTCTCAAATTCATCAGCGTAAAGGGAGATCTGGTGAAAATATCACAATGACGCAGGAGAAGAGCGTATATGATGTGGCAAGATGACCTCAACCTTGCATTTTCCATTAAATGTTCCCCACCCGAGCTCACGTTTCTTGGATACCACATTATCACGTGAAGTGGAGCTCAGAAACAGCAAGAACAAGCTAACATTGTTAGAATTTACTTATAACAAAACCAAACTGCAACATAAATCTTGGCACACTATAAGGTAAAAAAACGATATACACGTTTGTGGGTACCGCACTAATAATGGACTGTGCCCAGGTATATCTAAGTAATTGTTAATACTGGGAAAACGGATATCATGAGACTGCACGAAACGATTTGTTGTAACAATATGTTCAGCATCGAGCTAGAAATCAGTTGGTTAGGAAATGATGTCATGTAATCAGAAGGAACTAATTGAAAACCTTGTTCAAAGGGGACATTTTGCGAGTCGTTGTCATAGAGCATTGGAATTAAAATGACGTCTGAATACAAAGCATTATTGAGTTTTTGAAATCGTGGTGATAAGAATGAGTGATGCAAGCCATGAACGTATGAGGGGCAAGTTAGTTTCAATAAATTGGAAAATACATGATGAAAATTTATGGAAGACAGGTAATAGCGGTTATTTAACATATAAACATAGCAAACGTACAGCACAGAACAGGTCCTTAGGCCCAAGATGTTGAGCCGAGACTTAATCCGAATGTAAAATATACTAACTTAACCTACTCACCCCTCAACTCACTGCTATCCATGTGCATGTGCAGCAATCGCTTAAATGTCCCCAATGACTTCGCTTCTACCACCTCAGCTGGCAATGCATTCCATTCATTCACAACTGTCTGCGTAAAGAACCTACCTCTGATGTCTCCTTTATACCTTCCTCCCAATATCTTCAACCCATGACTACTCGTACCAGTCAATCCTGCCCTGGGGAGAAGTCTCTGGCTATTGACTCTATTTATATCTCTCATTGTTTTGTACACCTCGATCAGCTCTCCTCTCTTCCTTCTTCTCTCAAGAGAGAGAAGTCTGAGCTTATTCAACCTTACTTCATAAGGCAAGCCCTCCATTCCAGGCAGCATCCTGGTAAACATTCTTTGTACCGTCGCTAAAGGCTCTGTATCTTTCCTATAGTCGGGCGACTAGAACTGGACACAGTATTCAAAGTGTGGTCTCACCAAGGACTTGTGGAGCTGCAGCAAAATCTCGCGGCTCTAAAACTCAATACTCCTGTCATCGAAACACAATAATGTGTAAATTGTTCATATATACATACCAGGTGCAAAAATTAAAAGGTGAGTAAATTTTGGTTAACAAATTAAGCTAAAAAGTGAATCAGCTCAAAGTAATTCTGTAACGGTTAACGAAAAAGCTTAGATTCCCCATTAGATCAAAGGAAGCGGCTTAGAACAAAAATGTGGTAAGCCAGTGAGTTCAGTGAAATGCAGGATCGAGCAAAAGTGGATCAAGGCACTGAGAAGACATTCAAACATGGAACTAGAATGCAAACGAGTAAGAAACATCGACGACCAAACAGATTCTAGCAATATATGAAAGTGAAATAAAAGCAAGGTCAAATGTCAAACAGAGAATGTCTGAATAGCATAATTTATTGTGGATAATAAATAACTGACAAGGACACTAAACAGTTACTTTGTGTCTGTTTTCATGGAGAAACACCCTGAAAATCTCGCAGAAATACCAAGCAACCATGGGATTTGTTTAACTAACGACTAAAGTCATTCATATGAGTCATGAGGTTGTATTTACAAAGAAATCTAGACTGAGTATTGCTAACTCTGACTGACCAGATGTACTTCACACCAGAACCTTGGAGGAAGCAGCAACAGATATATTTATTGCTTTGGAAATCACTGTGTTAATTTCTCGTACATTCTGCAAAGGTACGAAGCCAGTCTGGAGAACTGGAAGGTTGTAACATTATCCGACAGTTCAAAATGGGATGAATACGGGAATGGCAAACGACAGGCTAGTTAACTTGCCCTCGGCAGTCAGAAGTCTGTTGGACTCCAGACAAAGAACGTGATATTAGATATTTAGAAGGGAATGGCAAAACTAAAGAGTATGATAATGCATCTTTAAAAGTAAATTCATAGGTTGCATTTTTTAAAAATGGTTTGAAGATTATTCTTGTGTGCACAAAGAGTTGTATCCCAATGGATATGGTATAGCTGGATATTCAGCAGGATGTTTGTTTAACAAATTCACTGATAAAGCTATTAGGAAATGTTAAAGCGAGAGTTATTGGGAGGAAAATGTGCTAAGGGAAAGTAAAAGGTAGATTTATAGTAATGTAAATGAAATTGGGAAGATACAAGTAAAGATGTCCTGTGCCATTTACATAGAGAGTTGGTAAGAATGTATCTGCAGTGTTGCGTGGTGTCTGAATAGATTAGATTCCCCTCCAGTGTGAAACATGTCCTTCGGGCCAACAACACTGTGAAGAGTAACACACCCAGACCCATTTCACTCTGACAAATGCACCTAACACTACGGGTAATTTAGCAACGCCAATTCATCTGAACTGCACATTTTTGGTTTGTGGCAGTAAACCGAAGCACCCGGAGGAAACCCATGCAGACACTGGGAGAATGTGCAAACTCCACACAGAAAGTCGCGCGAGGCTGGAATCAAACCTGCGTTCCTGGCACTGTGAGGCAGCAGTGATAACCACTGAACCATCGTGCCGCCCCACTGCCCCGGAGTCCCAATCTAAGAAAGAATGTATTGACTACAGAGGAACTACAGTGGAAATTCTCCAGATTAATCCCTCAAATGGCAAGGTTATCTGATGGGGAAACCTGGCCTGTGTTGTCTAGCTTTTCAAAGAATTGAGTTGATCTCAGTGAAACTTTGATAATTCACACAGAGAGTCTGACGAATACAGGGGCATGAAGAATTGCAACAGGTTTGAGTGAATCCCAAGATATTCTACAAGGACATCAAGCAAAACAGGAACATTTCGGACCCATGAAGAAACATCAAAGGGACAATCTATGTGTGAAGCTGGGGAACATTGACAGATTGTGACATGAGAGCTTTACATCTGTTTTATTTGGGAGAAGGAGACTGCAGGTACAAATTGCAAGAAGGTGTGCCGGAAGTTCTTGAGTAGTTTTTTTAAGATGTGAGCAGAGATTGATGGTCTGGTCTGGAATATGATTTGACCAATTCCGAGCTCTGGATGAGTTGTAACTCAGAATGCTGTGGGAGACAATGAGGAAAGGCCCTGACTATATTTGTTCAGCAGAATCTCACCAAAGGGGATCTGCCAGAGCACTGGAGAACTGCCATGGTGGTTTCACATTATTGCAAGGGTGATAGAGGTAGACCAGAGATTTATAGACCAGTGAGCATGAGGTAGGTGTGAGGGAAAGTGTTAGAGAAAATAAGGAAGGAGAAAATTGATCTCCTCTGAGAGGCAATATTTGATAGTCGTCATGACGTTATCAGAGAGTAGTAACGCATGATGAATTTGATTTAATTAGTTTGAAGACGTCGTTTATTTAGTTTTTCAGCAAGGCCTTTGACAAGCCCCACGTGGGAAACTGATAAAGAAAGTAAAATATTATGGTATTTTGGGTAATGTGGCAAGTTACATCAAATATTACGCTCTTGGCAGGCGACAGAGAGTGGTGGTAGAGGCTGTTTGTGTGGCTGGAGACCTGTTTCTGTGCTGTGTCCCTTCTTATTTGTGTTATTAATAAATAATGTAAATGAGAATGTTGGGGGGTATGTGGAGAGTGTGACAAGTAAAATTGTGTTTGACCCAAAGATTGGCCGTGTGGTTTGCAGTGAGGATGAAGGTCTAATTTTACCGGAATATGTAGACGGAATGGTCAGATCAATTGCAGATGGAATGTAACTGATAAATATGAGGTGATGCATTTTGTAAGAAGGAGCCAGACAGGGGTGTACTCAGTGAAAGGCAGCACACCAGAGAGTTCAAAGGGTCCTTCTCCGCAGGTGCCTCAATGTGACTCGTCAGGAGAACTGACGAGTTAAGAAGTCATTGGAGACAGTGGAGCTAGAGTTTATCCATCCAGCCATAGATTATAAGAGCTATACAGGACTTTGGTTAGGCCAAGGTGGAATACTGTGTGACGTTCTGGGAGCCACATAAAAGGAAATATGTGATTGCACTGGAAGGATTGTAGAGTATGTTTCCTGGGATGGAGTGAATCAGCTATAAAGAGAAGTTGGATAAGCTCGGGTTTTTTGCTTTGGAGCAGAGAAGGCTGAGTTGGATATGATTCTGAAGATAAGACTACGAGGGGCATGGTCAGTGTGGATAGAGAGAAGCGGTTCCTTTTCGTCAACGGGCCAATATCAAGGAAACAGACTTTTAAAATGAAGGGTTGAGGTTTAGAAATGAATTAGTTCTTGTTTTTACCCAGAGGGGTTTGGGGTCTGGAATGCATTTCCTGAGTTGTGATTTGTCAGGGTAAATATGTAACTGTTAAAAAGTACCTGGAGGAGCACTTGAAATGTCATAACATTCACGGTGACGGGTGTCTTGTAAGAAAGTGGGACTAATGTCGACCATGCTGTGTTGCTGCTGGTATGGAGTTGAAACTTCTGTAATTGTTTCTTACATTGTGGAATTTCAATCATTCAACATCTAAAGGCAGGATTGTTTGGGTTATGCTGAGTATATTAACACGGTAGTAAGCGTGGAATGTAAATAGCTTCGAAATGTAAGTCAATGGAAAAAGGAACAAAGAACAAGTGCAGGTTCTTTACAGTCTGAAACCAGAGAATGGAAGTGGAGAATTGAGAAATGACAGAATTATGTAGAAACTACTTTAGTTCTGTCTTCGCAAAAATAAAAATAAATTAAAAACAAAATATAAGGTAATAAATCTTCCCAGCACTACTAAGAAGCCGAAGTCTGGTGAGAAAAAGGAAAGCAATAAATAAAATTAGTAAATTACAGTGTTGGACAAAAGATTAGTATGCAATGAATGTGCAAAAATAAAATCATAATAGATTTGTGAATTGGGAATCAGACTGGTTTGGAGAACAATAGTGAAGGAATGAGTGCAATACATTTCGATTCTCAAAAAGTTTTTGATAAAGTCCCAAACCTTGTGTGTAAAGTCAAAACTTATTGGATTGCGGGTAATATTTGGCCTTGGTTTTAAAATGGGAGAGCTGGCAAGAAACATTAATTCCGAATAAAACAATGTTTCCTCACAGTGGAAGGCGCGGGGGATATAAAAGTGTTCGGTGTTCGGCCCCAGCTCTTTCCTATATATCAAGCCTGCTTAAGGCACTTAACGATGTTGATTGTCAGTGGGTGAGGTGGATGTAAAAAAGCTCCACAGTGATACAGAGAAGTGTAGTGAATGGGCAAACACGTGGCAGATGAAGAGCAATGTGGGTATTTGTGACATTGTGCAATTTGGAGGGAGAAAGTAAAACAGCAGCCTGCTATTTGAAGAGGGATTGGTTGGGAAATGTTGATAATTAAAGGAACTTATGCTGTAGATTTTGTTTCCTACTGTGCAGACCTCCGAGTTCCATGCTCAGTTGCTCAGAATCCAGGCGTCAGTACTGGGAATGTCTTTGGAATGCTGACCAGTGTACACAGACCTTCCAAATCGTTAGCTGTAACATTGACAAGGATATGGATCTACTTGTTCACCAGTCACTGAAAGCGACATTGTGGGAGCAGAAAACAATTAGGAAGATGAATATTGTGTTGACCATGATTGTAAGGGGATTTGGCACCTGGAGTAAGAGGGGCTTTGTGCAGCTGTGCAAGGCCTCAGTGAGATCCCATCGCGAACATTGTCCAGGACCGTATGTGTTTTTGTCTCCTTGCCTAATACAGGATAAACCTGACATTGAGGGAATACAGCGAAGGATGACCAAACTGATCTCTGGGATGCCAGGCTTGTTGTGGGAACAGAATTTGGGGCGAGTGCACCTGTGTCCCATGGAATTTAGGAAAATGTGTGGAGATCTTAGTTAAATATATAAAACTCTGACAGGATGACAAGGGAGGGTGGGACCTCCAAAACAAGGAGCCACAGTATTAGGTACAAACATGTTAGAACTGTTAGAACAAACGGTCCTACCACAAATTCAACCCAAACTCTGGGTCAGATATGTCGATAACACGTTTGTAATTATTAAAAACACGGAAATAGAAAAAACACACCGGATCATCAACGCCACACTCACAGGAATCCGATTCACGAGAGAAGAAGAAAAGGATAGCCAACTCCCATTCCTAGACGTGATGGTACAGAGAACATCAGACGGAGAATTCACTACAAGAGTATACAGGAAAGCCACACACACAGACCAAGTCCTAAACTATGAAAGTAACCGCCCCAACACACACAAACGAAGCTGCATCAGGACACTATTCAAAAGGGCCACAATACACTGCAGTACACCAGGACTGCAAAAAGAAGAAGAGGAACGCCTATACAAGGTATTCGCCAAAAACGGATACCCACGCAACTTCATCAGCAGATGCCGAAGAGAAAGACCACGGAACGAGGACATACCAGAACCAAAAGGACTAGCCACACTACCATATATCAGGAGCATCTCGGAACTGACTGCCAGACTACTGAGACCCCTAGGACTCATAACGGCACACAAACCAACAGCCACGCTCAGACAACAACTCACCAGAACAAAGGACCCGATACCGAACATGAGCAAGACGAATGTAGTGTACAAAATACCATGCAAGGACTGCACTAAACACTATATAGGACAAACAGGAAGACAGCTAACAATCCGCATACATGAACATCAACTAGCCACGAAACGACACGACCAGCTATCCTTAGTAGCCACACACGCAGACAACAAGCAACATGAATTCGACTGGGACAACACTACTATCATAGGGCAAGCCAGACAGAGAACAGCTAGGGAATTCCTAGAAGCATGGCATTCATCCACAAACTCCATCAACAAACACATCGACCTGGACCCAATATACCAACCACTACAGCGGACAGCTGAAACTGACAACCGGAAGCGGCAGGGACAGACCACTCTAAACACCGGAGGAAACATCAAAGAAGCGCTTCGCAGGAGGCTCCCAAGCACTGATGATGTCGCCTAGCCAGGGGACGAAACGTTTGCAACAAAAACTTCCAGCTCGGCGAACAGAACCACAGCAACGAGCACCCGAGCTACAAATCTTCGCTCAAACTTTGTCCTGAATCATGTTTTGGAGCAGTTCGCACGTTAGTGGCTCATTCAATCAGCAACAGCAATGAAAGAAATTACACTCTCAGAGGAACCTCTGGACTTGTGGTTTCATAGCGTCGCTAGTATTAAGATGCGCCACGAGATCTAAGCCATGTTGGAACTGAAACGGAGGAATCGACAGAGAGGTTACAGAATGTTTAGAAACTGCCTTTTATATTGAGGTGAACAGAGACTGCATTTCTAAAAAGCACCATGGAATTTAGCAAAATTTATTGAGTCGCTTCTCGTCGATTCCCACACAGGTTTCCAACTCAGTTGGTATTCATGTGGCTCATGTCCAGGAGTGAACATCTCTGCAGCAAATGGCACGGTTAAAGAAAAAGGCAAGGAAAGTGGCATCTCGAACTGGCCCCACCACTGCCATTTCTGCTGATCAACTCCTACGCTGCAGCTTGTTCAAATGCTGCTTCGGTCCCCACTGTATTGATGTTGAAAACAAAAGAAAAATGGATTTGCTTCCAGGACAATTAACTGTGGTGTGGGATAGTGCCAAATATTTCAAAGTGTCTCTGCTGTCATGATTGTGTTCGCCACCCGCGCGGAAAACCGCAAGCAGCTCTGCTGTTCCAGGCAAGTTGAGCTTTTATTGGAACCGAATGGAGACTGTTATTTCATCGCTGTTGTGAAACAATGTCCTACGGTGACTCGACTCGTCGTTATTTGGTTTTCTGGCTAATGGGAAAATCGTTCCAATGAATTTCGATGTCATACCTTATTGAATTTCTCCCATTTCCTTCATTTCCGTCCTGGAAACATCGGAAGGGAAAGGTAATCTAATCGAGACTGTGATTGGTGAAATTCACTTTTTACGGCCCATTCTTATTATGTTCTTTCTTTCTCTCTTTTCAGCATTGTCTGGAAAGTGGTGGTGCACTTAGGCTGCAGTATGTTTGAAAGAGTCGTTTGGAAATGCCCTGTTCTTAGTTGTGAGATTACTTTATAACTCATGCCCTCGGACTGTCTCACATTTAGCATTCATGCATCTCTGTGTCTGAAAATACATTAGGTATGCCAGTTTTGTTTGGGTTCCGTGTTAAATGTTTTCTGTTTTGCGATTCGCTCAATACATTTCGATTTAACAGGGTTTCTGAGGTAACTTCCAGCAGCAAAAATCCTCAACTGATGATCTGGGAAAATTTCACGGAGTATGGTCAGTCGGAGCAAATTTAAGAAAGTCATTAATTTCTGCAGTGTTTCACAATACTACCTTTCCCGTGAGCAGTCGAACAGACTAAATGATTGTGCCACAGACTGCGATGGCAAACTCCGCTAAAAAGTAATCCTTGAAAGCCGGTGTAAGCAACACAACGTTATTGGGGTACACCGCGTGGAAACAGATACTTCGGTATATCTCGTCCATGCTCACCACATAGCCAAAATTAAACAAGTCCCGTTCCCCAGCATTTGGCCCCAATCCCTCTAAACCCATCCTATCCAGAAACTCACCCGATTACGTTTGCAATTGTCTGAGTGTAATAGCCTCCTCCACAGTTCGCACGTTAGTGGCTCATTCAATCAGCAACAGCAATGAAAGAAATGACACTCTCAGGGGAACCTCTGGACCTGTGCTTTCATAGCGTCGCTAGTATTAAGGTGCGCCCCGAGATCTAAGTCATGTTGGAACTGAAACGGAGGAATCGACAGCGAGGCTACAGAATGACATCGCATCCATTTGGTTTTCTTTAAATCACGGACGAGCAGGAAAATGTAAACGGGCAGGGCGAGTGGGGAAGTGAGGCAGTTGCAGCTCTGGTGAAATTCCTTCTTTGTGATTCACTCAGCAACCAGAGACGTGAAGGTGACTCAGGCGTGAAAGCTCTTCACATCGAGAACAAAAAGCACTCAAGGGCAGTTAGCACCTCTTCCGGAGTGGGGGGTGGGGTGAGGTAATTACCTTTTGACTTCTGTTACTATGTTCAGAAAATGCCTTTTATATTGAGGTGAACAGAAACTGCATTTCTAATAAGCACCATGGAATTTTGCAAAATGTATTGAGTCGCTTCTCCTCGAATCCCACACAGGTTTCCAACTCAGTTGGTAGCCATGTGCCTCATGTCCAGGAATGAACATCTCTGCAGTAAATTGCACGGTTAAGGTAAAAGGCAAGGAAAGTGGCATCTCGAACTGGCTCCGAGGTCAGAGTATCGTCACAATGTGATCTGTCGTTCTGGGAATGTAATGCTACTTCCGGTTTTAGGGTGGAGAACATTATTTGGGACTCTTATTCTGGAAAACAGACATAGTGACTGTAACTATGCTGCACGGTATGATGTGGAACACGGCCTGCTCAGCTTTGTGCATTTTCCCTGTAGTCCGGTGTGTTTCGTGTTGTGTAAACGTGAAAGGTGTCCTGTTTCGAGCAATGGATGAAATCATTTAGCAAAGCAAGAATCGAAATTGCAGTAATGTCAAGCAGCTCATGGTAATTTGACCAAATCATAACCGATCATATGTTCTCACGCACTCACAGATACATTTGTAGCTGAAAAGAGTCTGAGAAGATAGACTCAGCATACCATTGATCTTTGTCTGGATTGGTGGGCTATCATTATCTGCTGCGAAATTGATATTGTAGACGAGCACATCCCAGCAGCTGTCCGAGCAGGACAGGGATGGGGAACTCTTTCCCTGTGACTTTGCTCCTGTTGTTTTGCAGGAGCACCATTCAAAGTGTAAGAAAATGTGCGACTGCGGCGGCTGGTCTTGTGGCCGAGTGGTCGAAGGCACTGCATTGTGGCTCGAATCTCTAATGAGGCGTGTGTTTGAATCCCACCATTTGTGTGCTTTGCCGGTTTTACTGCAGCGTGTTGGTGTTCAGTGTTTAAATTCCAACACGACTAGCTTACTTTGCTTATTGGAAATGTATCTCTGATGTGGGAGAGTGCACCCTCTCCAACCTGCCAGTGTCTACGCTGTCGTGATCACATTCGCCTCCCACACGAAAAGCCCGGGCCTCATGCGGTTCCACTACTGCTTCATATTCCGGCCAAGTTGTGTTGTTCACTGTTTTTGCTGAAACCGAACGGAGATTGATATTTCATCGCTGGCGTGAAACAAAATCCTGCAGTGACTTTACTTCTCGTTATTTGGTGTTCTGGCGAATGGGAAAATAATTCCGGTTAATTGTGATGTCATATGGTCTTACATTTCTCTCATTTCCTGCACTTCTGTCCTGGAGACGTGGGCAGCAGGCACTGCCGCATTGTTGATCGGATGGGCTAACTAATCTAAACGAGACTGTGTTTGGGAATATTCACTTTTCATGGCCCATTCATATTCGGTTCTTTGTTTTCCCTCATTTCGGAGTTTTTCGGAAGATGACGGTACACTAAGATTCCAATATATGTTGGGAGCATAACATGGAATGGCTCTGCTGAAGGATCTGGGAGTCGTTTCTGGCTGGTTGCCCTCGGACTGTCCCCAGAACAGCATTAATGCTTCGAAATCTCTGAAAGTGTATTTTAAACAATTTCTCAGCATTTAGCGGCTATCGCAATAAACCCTTCCTATGCAGAAATTCATCCAATTGCCTTTGAAATCTTCTGAGTGTACTAGCCTCCTCCACTTCATCTGGTAGCTGATTCCATACACGCACAGCCTTCTGTGTGGGAAAGGTGCCTCAAATCCTTTCTATATTTTACCTAATTCACCTTAAACCTGTGCTCTCCAGTTTTCAACTCACCGTATATTGCCGAAATCAAAAACTTAAGTATTCCGTTGACAAACCTTCCTTAAGGTCATGCCTGACGATGAAAGGAAAGTTGTCTCAACATTTTCAGACTAGCCCTACATTCCAAACTGTGCGCCCCTGACAATTATACTTTGTGAGCAATTTCACGTGATTTTCTTAATTTTTCAATGATGCCAGTTACGCTGGAGAACAACCAGCTCCTGGAAACATAAAGATGAAGCATTGAACGGCTGTAAATTTTAGCACTGGACGACTCTGAAGACTCTGATGCTTTCTGTCGTGTAGTGGGTGTTGGAGCCACCTCATACACATAAACGCCCCGCGTCAAAATCCGGCACGAATAGCCTTATTCCCGATGGCAGCCTTTCAGACTGACATGAGCAGAGCTTTCTAACGTGCTGTTCATATCAGCAAACGTGACTTTGAATTTTCTCGCTCATACATGCTCGAGTGGTGAAAATAATGCAATCCTGTTTCATTACTAGGTGAAACATTGTTACGGTTTTCTCCAACCTGGTTCTGAATATGCACAGATGTGTGCAACGCAGATAACCATTCTATTTCAGAGTTGAGTTACCGTGCTCTGATCCTTCTACTAAAAGCAGTACCACATTTACTTTCCTTGGGCAGACGGCCCGGTTCAAAGCCAAGGAGCTAAGGTTCCCCGCAAAATTCCTCAGCTGAGGACCTGGGCATGTTTCATGGAGAATGGTCAGTGGAAGTCCTCGGTTCTGCAGTGTTGCTGAACACTAAATTGAAGCGCGATTGGATTTTAGTATTCTGAGACATAATTTAAACTGATTGGTAAAATAGGAATTGTTTCCTAATTAGAAACCAACTCAGATTTGTTTCACAGCCAAATGTTACATCTTTCCAATTTTCAAATGCACGCTGAGACTGCTAGCTGGTCATCACAGGTATTTGTCAGCTGTCAGTTCTGAACAGCATTCACTCTCATTTAAAGGTGGAGGGCACACCTTCAACGTCATAACACTATTCTCATCACAAAATCCTGCAGCTTAGAAGCTGTCTTGGGGACAGGGTTTGGATTGCAGCTGTAACCGTATTAAATGTAAAATTTTCACAAGGGGAGCGCCGTTCATGAGGGGGGAGTTTCTGTAAGCTGTGTCCCAGGGCTGTGCAGGGAGCTGCAGTGGCCACCTTTTGTTGACAGCGGAGGGTCTGGAGAGAGCAGTGTTTGTCCTTATCGTACTCCTTGTGGGGTCAGGGAACACAGAATCATCAATGGTTTGGGTTGCAATTCAACCTTGCCATAGATTTTCCGGTTTAAATGGAGGTAGGGTGGTATTCCAATATTCTGATCTGGAACAACCAAAGCTCCATACCTAGATGGTCTCAAACTACCAACCTTTATCTTGCAGCCTGCTGCTGCCTATTTGAGCCACACAGCCTGCCACCAACCAGGCATGCCTATTTCTCTAAAGCAGGAAGGTTAGCGGGGATCTGAAGGGTGGTGAACAGCTGGAGCTCTCACTGTCTTCAGAGTCTGTCACCAATTTTCTGCTTTCATCACCGAGAGTGTCAGAGATGGGTCTGCAAACACCCAGAGGAAAAGGAACAATCACAAACTGGAAATTACCCAGCCCCATCCATGTGACTACGTGAGGTACGTCACTTGTGGTTCTGGTACTGGGATAATTCAAACCCATGGTTTGACGGAAACTGGAGATTAAATACAGCGCTTCACGATGCTCAGCTCCACTATCTATCATTAAGATACAATGGGTATAGCATCCCTTCCGTGTAACCACTTCATCAAATCCACCCTGTCAATCAGTCCAAAATCTTAACGTTTGTATCTCATCGTCCATTTTCTTCAGTTGATAGGAATAATCTGTTTTCATCTACATTATCTACACAGATCATAAGCCCATAAACTCTGTCAAAACTCCCTTCACTCTCCAATTCGCCAATGTGGTTGATCTGTTCCTCTCAGGGACACTGCCATCCTTCCCAATTTGCGAGGGATCTGTCCCCTCTCAGGTGCCCTGCCATTCTTCCCAATGTGTGGGTGATCGGTCTCCCTCAGGGACACGGCCAACCTTCCCAATGTGGGTGATCTGCTCCCTCTCATGGACCCTGCCATCCTTCCCCATGTGTGGGTGATCTGTCCCCTCTCATGGACCCTGCCATCCTTCCCAATGTGTGGGCAATCTGTCCCCTCTCAGAGACAGGGCCATCCTTCCCAAAGTGTTGGTGATCTGCCCCCTGTCAGGGAACCTGCCATTCTTCGCAATCTCTAGCTGATTTGCCCCCTTTCAAGGACCCTGCCTTCCTTCCCGATGTGTGGGTGATCTGCCCCCTCTGAGGGACATTGCCATCCTTCCCATTGTATGGGTGATCAGCCCTCTCTCAGGGACCTGCCATCATTCCCAATGTATAGGTGATCTGTTCCCCTCTCAGTGACCCTGCCATTCTTCTCAATGCGTGGGTGATCTGCGCTCTCTCAGGGACCCTGCCAGCATTCCCAATATGTTGGTGGTCTGCCCCCTCTCAGGGGCCCTGCCATTCTTCTCAATGTGTGGGTGATCTGCCCCCCTCAGGCACCCTGCCATCCTTCCCAATATGTGGGTGATCTGTTCCTCTCTCAGTGACTCTGCCATCCTTCCCATTGTGAGGGTGATCTGCCCCCTCCCAGAGACCCTGTTATCCATTCCAATGTATGGGAGATCTGTCCCCCTCTTACTGACACTGCCATCCTTCCCAACCTTTGGGTGAACTACCCCTATCAGGGACCCTGCCATCCTTCCCAATGTGTGAGTGATCTATCCCTCTCAGGGACATTGCTATCCTTCCCAATTTGTGCGTGATCGGCCCCCATCTCAGGTACACTGCCTTCCTTCACATTGTCTGGGTGATCTGCCCTCTCTCAAGGATCCTGCCATTCTTTCCAATGAGTGGATAATCTGCCCCCTCTCAGGGACCCTGCCATCCTTGCAAATGTATGGGTGATCTGCCCTCTCTCAGGGAACCTGCCATCCTTCCCAATGTGTGTGTAATCAGCCCCTCTCAGGGTGATCTGCCCCCTCTCAGTAACCCTGCCATCCATCCCAAAATGTGGGTGGTCTGTCCCCTCTCAGGGAACCTGCCATCCTTCCCAATGTGTGGATAATCTGCCTCCTCTCAGAGACCTTGCGATCCTTCTCAATGTATGGGTGATCTGCCCCTCTCTTGGACCCAGCTCTCATTTCCAATGTATGGGTGATCTGCCCCCTCTCAGTAACCTTGCAATCCATCCCAATGTGTGGGTGATCTGCCCCATCTCATGGACCCTGCCATCCTTCCCAATGTGTGGATAAACTGCACCCTCTCAGGGTCCCTGCCATCCTTCCAATTGTGTGGGTGGTCTGCCCCCTCTCAGGGACCCTGCCATCCTTGCCAATGTGTGGGTGATCTGTCCCCTTCTCAAGGACCCTGCCATCCTTCCCATTGTGTGGGTGATCTACCCCTCTCATGGACGCTGCCATCCTTCCGGAGTGTGGGTGATCTGTCCCCTCTCAGAGACAGGGCTATCCTTCCCAAAATGTGGGTGATCTGCCCCCTGTCAGGGAACCTGCCATTCTTCGCAATCTGTAGCTGATTTGCCCCCTTTCAAGGACCCTGCCATCCTTCCCAATATGTGCGTGATCTGCCCCCTCTCAGGGACACTGCCATCCTTCCCATTGTGTGGGTGATCTGCCCTCTCTCAGGGACCTGCCATCATTACCAATATGTTGGTGATCTGCCCCCTCTCAGGGACCCTGCCATCCTTCTCAATGTGTGGGTGATATGTCGCTCTCAGAGGCCCTGCCATCCTTCGCAATGTGTGGGTGATCTGCCCCCTCTCAGGGTCACTGCCATCTTTCCAAATGTGTGGGTGATCTGTCCGTCTCTCAGTGACCCTGCCATCTTACCCATTGTGTGGGTGACCTGTCCCCCTCTCAGTGACCCTGCCATTCTTTCCATTGTGTGGTTGATCTTCCCCCTTTCAGGGACCCTGCTATCCTTCACAAAGTGTGGGTGATCTGCCCTTCTCAGGGACACTGCCATCTTTCCCACTTTATGTGTTATCGGCCCCTCTCCCACAGGGACCCTGCCATTTTTGCCAATGTCTGGATGATCTGCCCCCTCATAGGGACCCTGCCATCCTTCCCATTTTTTGGGTGATCTGTCCCCTTCTCAGGGACCCTGCCATCCTTTCCAATGTGTGAGTGATCTGCCCCCTCTCAGGTATACTGCCATCCTTCCAAATGTTTGGGTGACCTGCCCCCTCTCAGGGACACAGGCATCCTTCCAATTGTGTGGGTGATCTGCCCTCTCTCAGGGATCCTGCCATCCTTCCCAATGAATTAGTTATTTGCCCCCTCTCAGGGATACTGCCGTCTTTCCGAATGTGTGGGTGGTCCCTCCCGCTCAGGGGCACTGCCATCATTCTCAATATGTGGGTGATCTGCCCCCTCTCAGGTAACCTGCAAACCTTACCAATGTGTGGCTGATCTGCCCCTCTCACGGACCCTGCCATTGTTCCCAATGTGTGGGTAAGATGCCCCCACTCAGGTACACTGCCATCTTTCCCAAAGTGTGGGTGATCTCCACCCTTTCCGGGACTCTTCCATCCTTCCCAATGTGTGGGTGATCTGCCTCCTCTCAGGGACACTGCCATCCTTCCCAATGTATGGGTGATCTGCCCCCTCTCAGTGACCCTGCCATCCTTCCCATTGTGTGGGTGATTGGACCCCTTCCATGGACCCTGCCATTCTTCGCAATCTTTGGGTGAACTGCCACCTATAAGGGACCCTGCCATCCTTCCCAATGTGTGAGTTATCTATCCCTCTCAGGGACACTGCTATCCTTCCCAATGTGTGCGTGATCGGCCCCCATCTCAGGTACACTGCCTTCCTTCACATTGTCTGGGTGATCTGCCCCCTCTCAAGGATCCTCCCATTCTTTCCAATGAGTGGATAATCTGCCCCCTCTCCGGTAACCTGCCATCCTTCCCAATGTGTGTGTAATCAACCCCTCTCAGGGACCCTGCTATCCTTCCCAATGTTTGAGTGATCTGTCCCCCCTCTCAGTGACCCTGCCATCCTTTCCAATATGTGGGTGATCTGTCCTCACCTCAGGGATACTGCCATATTTCCCAATGCGTGGATGATCTGTCCCTCTCAGGGACCTGCGATCCTTTCCAATGCATGGGTGATCTGCCCCCTCTCAGTAACCCTGCCATCCATCCCAAAATGTGGGTGGTCTGTCCCCTCTCAGGGACCCTGCCATCCTTCCCAATGTGTGGATAATCTGCCCCCTCTCAGAGACCCTGCGATCCTTCTCAATGTATGGATGATGTCCCCCCTCTCTTGGACCCTGCTCTCATTTCCAATGTATAGGTGATCTGCCCCCTCTCAGTAACCCTGCCATCCTTCCCAACGTGTGGGTGATCTGCCCCCTCTCATGGACCCTGCCATCCTTCCCAATGCTTGGATAAACTGAACCCTCTCAGGGTCCCTGCCATCCTTCCAATTGTGTGGGTGGTCTGCCCCCTCTTAGGTGCCCTGCCATCCTTGCCAATGTGTCGGTGATCTGCCCCTCTCTGGGGACCTGCTATCCTTCCCATTGTGTGGATGATCTGTCCCCTCTCATGGACCCTGCCATCCTTCCCAATGTGTGGGTGATCTGTCCCCTCTCAGAGACAGGGCCATCCTTCCCAATGTGTGGGTGATCTGCCCCCTGTCAGGGAACCTGCCATTCTTCGCATCTGTAGCTGATTTGCCCCCTTTTAAGGTGCCTGCCATCCTTACCAATGTGTGGGTGATCTGCCCCCTCTCAGGGACACTGCCATCCTTCCCAATGTGTGGGTGATCTGCCCCTCCCAGGGACACTGCCATCCGTCCCATTGTGTGGGTGATCTGCCCTCTATCAGGGACCTGCCATCATTCCCAATGTATGGGTGATCTGCTCCCCTCTCAGTGACCCTGCCATCCTTCCCAATGTGTGGGTGATCTGCCCTCTCTCAGGGAACTTGCCAGCATTCCCAATATGTTGGTGATATTCCCCCTCTCAGGGACCCTGCCATCCTTCTCAATGTATGGGTGATTTGCCCCCCTCAGGCACCCTGCCATCCTTCCCAATATGTGGGTGATCTGTCCCTCTCTCAGTGACCCTGCCATCTTTCCCATTGTGAGGGTGATCTGTCCCTCTCTCAGTGATCCTGCCATCCTTTTCAATATGTGGGTGATCTGTCCCTCTCTCAGTGACTCTGCCATCCTTCCCATTGTGAGGTTGATCTGCCCCCTCCCAGAGACCCTGTCATCCATTCCAATGTATGGGTGATCTGTCCCCCTTTAGTGACACTGCCATCCTTCCCATTGTTTGGGTGATCTGCCCTCTCTCAGGGACCCTGCCATCATTCCCAATGTGTTGGTGATCTGTCCCTCTCTCAGTGACCCTGCCATCCTTCCCAATATGTGGGTGATCTGTCCCTCTCTCAGTGACCCTGCCATCCTTCCCAATATGTGGGTGATCTGCCCCCTCCCAGAGACCCTGTCATCCATTCCAATGTGTGGGTGATCTGCCACCTCTCAGTGACCCTGCAATCCTTCCCAATGTGTGGGTGATCTGCCACATCTCAGGGACACTGTCATCCTTCCCATTGTGTGGGTCATCTGCCCACCCCCAGGGACCCTGCCATCCTTTCCAATGCATGGATGATCTCTCCCCCCTCAGTGACCCTGCCATCCTTCCCATTGTGTGGGTGATCTGCCCTCTCGCAGAGACCCTGCCATCCTACCCATTGTGTGAGTGATCTGCTCTCTCTCAGGGACTTGCCATCCTTCCAAATGTATGGGTGATCTGTCCCCTCTCAGTGTCCCTGCCATGTTTCCCATTGTGTGGTTGATCTTCCCCCTTTCAGGGACCCTGCCATTCTTCACAAAGTGTGGGTGACCTGCCCTTCTCAGGGACACTGCCATCCTTCCCAGTGTGCGGTTGATCTGTCCCTCTCTGGGACACTGCCATCCATCCCACTTAGTGTGTTATCTGCTCCCCCCCACCCCAAAAGGAACCCTGCCATCCTTCCCAATGTCTGGATGATCTGCCCCCTCACAGGGACCCTGCCATCCTTCCCAATGTCTGGGAGATCTGTCCCCTTCTCAGGGACCCTGCCATCCTTCCCATTGTATGTGTGATCTGCCAGTCTCATGTACCCTGCCATCCTTCCTAATGTGTGGTTGATCCACAATCTCAGACGATTTTTCGGGATATGGAGTTCATTGGTTTTAGGTGGTTCATGATTAAAATTACTGACGATATGCAGTTGGCAATTTATCGCAATTTCCAAAGAATTTATCGAGTTTAAGAATGAATCATTTAACTAATTAAGAAATGAATGATATATGAAGAAAGTAGCTGAAAATGTGTTGCTGGAACAGCGCAGCAGGTCAGGCAGCATCCAGGGAACAGGAGAATTGACGTTTCGGGCATAAGCCCTTCTTCAGGAAGGGCTTATGCCCGAAACGTCGATTCTCCTGTTCTCTGGATGCTGCCTGACCTGCTGCGCTGTTCCAGCAACACATTTCCAGCTCTGATCCCCAGCATCTGCAGACCTCACTTTCTCCTCATATGAAGAAAGTATCCCTTTGTGACAGTTGGAAATGGTTCACTGATACAGAAGACAAACTGGCTGTTGGCGGATAATGGGGCAGTCTTGTTATGGTTGTAGGTCAGCCTCCTGCTCTTCAATCTATTTCTATATGCTATTCAAATATATATATATACCATATCCAGGACTGAACCCTGAAATACCCTGCTTCTCAAGCCGGTTTGTTACTGTGTCAATCAATTATTTGAACCCTCTTGTCTCATGGCTATGTGACATAGAATCTGGATAGTTAACTACTGGTGTAAGAGCTGATCAACAAAACTACATGCTCACCATACATAGCAACAAAACTTTTATTAACCTGCACCTATCGAGACCAGGAGTGTGCCATTTGATAAACTGCTCCAGGTAATCAGGTGCTCCATCATCAGTGTAAAAACACGTACACAATATTTAAACATAATGAAGCAGGTATACTGTTATACCTTATTAACAGTATAAGTTGCTTAAATAGTAATGCAACTTTGCCTGAAATAAAACTTTGCTGTCCCGGTAAAATTGTGTGGTTAAGGAACTCCAACTGACAGTAGTTTGCAAATAGTGAAATTCGTATGTAATATAATTCTGGAGTTTAAAAAAGGTTCGCCTCATGGTATCCTGTCAATTGGTTTGAATTCCCATTTGGTTCACTCATACCCTTTCATGAAGGGAATCTGCCATCTTCACCTGGTCGGGCCGACATGTGAATACTGAGACATGACAATGTGGTTGATTATTCAATATCCTCTGAATAGTTTGAATGGTTGATAAATGCTGCCCCAGAAAGGGATGTGATGATCCTGTCAACAAACAAAATCAAAAATCCAATCATTGTCATTCCGTGGGAACTCGCTGGTAATTAATTCACCAAGAATGACAGTGCATTTCTTCCCACATTCAGAGCAGGGGAACAGTCTCTCACCAATGTGGACCTACTAGTGTGTCAGCAGGTGGGAGGTCTGAATGAATTCCTTGCCACACACAGAGCAGCAGAACGGAGTGAAGACACTGCTGAGCCAGGAGGTGAGAGGACTTTATGAATGCTTTCCCTCACTTCGACCAGGTGAACGTTTCTCCCTGATCTGAGTGTACCAATGTGTTTACAGATTGGATGGGTAATTGAAAGCCTTCCCACAGTCTCCCCGCCATATCCACAGTTTCTTGTCCATGTAACATTGGTTTAGTTTCAAAGAGGCACATGTTAATGTGAAGCCCAGACCACACAGAATAAGTACAGTTCCTCCTCATTCTAAATGTTCTAAAAGCTAGCACTATTCATTTTATATTAAATGAAGTATCTCTCTTTGATCTTGGGGTGATGTTTGATCTGTCTCTTAACTGCATGTCCCCATTTTATAAAACACTTTAGAATTGGCATAATTTTTTTCAATGTTTGAGATAAAGAATAAACTGAAAGGCAGCTTGTGAAATCAGGGGGAATTAATGTAGTAATTGGTGGGTTTGTCAGGAAGGAACCCGGGTGGCAGGCGCTGTGAGGTAGCAGTGCTAACCACTCTGCCACCATGCCTCCCTTCAACATTGGAAGAGAAAGAATGGGGAAAAGATAGAAGAAAAGCATGAGGGAAGATAATTCTTTGGGGAGCTGAAGAGCCAAATCACCTCCTTTTACACCATAAAAGTTCTATGGTCACTTAATTCTGAGCCAAATAAGGGAAAATCAGAGCAGGTGAAGGAAAGTTTGGTAAAGAGGGCAAATTGAAGGAGTGTCTCAGTGAGTAAAAGTGAATGAAAGACGGTTGAGGTTTGGGAATAGAATTCCAAATCTCATGAATTTGCATAGCCCCCAACATTACAGCAGTTAACAATGGGAATGCTCAAGAGAGTGAAACTGAATGAGCTCAGAAATACACAACATTGATGCAGCTGAAGGGGACGCTGGTTAAAGATACCACAGTTAGTGTTTATTTCAGTCCAGACACACCAGCCAGGGAGCACATCCTTCCTGTATCGATCCGATTGAGCTCTTTAAAAAAAATATTCATTACAAGTGTTTCATGTTTAGATACGCTCAAGAAGGCAGCTTCATTCTCCTCAATCTCTCTTGAGAGGGCAATGCTGCTGTTAGAAATCAATTCACTGGTGTATGTTACTGGCTGCTTCATGGATTAGAAGTGGCTACTGAGACTGTCAATTTACTGTATGCTGTATTGCCAGTTTGCCAGACATGTCAAGTGTTTTCAAAGAAAAAAAAACACATTTGGGAAATGAATGTCAGTTGAGGGGCACCCTCTTTCGATACGATCTATTAATAGTTGTTGGAACTGACCAACCTGGCTTTAACCAAGTTCTCAAAGAATTATAACTGTCATAGAAGCTGGTATCATGGGTCAAGAAGTGTATGTAATGGAGGAGGTGTCAGTTCTGCTGGTTAAGTGCACAAAGTTGTTTAAAATGTTGCTAACTTACTTTCAGCATCATGATGACAGTAGGACACATAACTGAGGTCATTGCATTGTTCAAGTTTTCCACGTTCAAAGAACTAAAGGGAAAGCTGGAGCTGGGCGTTGTGGGATGAGCTAGGAGTCAGAGGGACAAAAATAAACAAAAGTTGCGATTGATAAAAAAAAAACTTTGTCCCACTCGGACTCTGTCCTGCAGTTTTGTCTTTGCTTCTCCAAAGCCTCGGAAATTCACTTCCTCTCAGAGATCCAGCCTCTTTTCCAGCTTCTCCCCATTCCCTTAAAGCTAAAGCGACAGCTGTAAGTTGCTCATTTGAGCCAGTGGAGCATGTGCAGAGGCTGGCTGTTTAAAGGAACACTGTCCTTCACTGCTGATCTCATTTAACGGGATAGAAACAATGTGTGAGACAGACTGATGTCAACCTTGAGAGCAGAGAAATCAGATCCTGATCAGAAACTAATAATAGAGTAAATTACGAACTGTTCTCAATTCCTCCTGCAATATTATTGCAATAAGGACAGAGATAAACTTGTTTTACAGCCAAAGGATTCAGGGATGGGAAATTCACACTTGAAAGCAATATGAGAGCCACCCAATTCCACAGGTCCTGATCATTATGGGTAATATGGAAGGGAAAGCAGCATTCCCAGCCCAGAGAAACCATTCCCATGTTGTGTGCATGGTTGAGGATTTAACTGGTCATGTGATCTGGGAAGACACAATCATTACAGGACCAGCGTGAGGCTGTGTAAATGTGGGGAAGGAGGGAAGGAATTCACCTACCCCTCCCAGTGGGACATTCACCAACACAGTCACACTGCGGAGAGGCCGTTCACCTGCCTTATGTATGGGAAAGGGTTTACTCGATCATGCAATCTGCTGAGGCACCGGAGAGGGCACAGAGGATTGAGATCCTTCACCTGCTCCATGTGTGAGAAAGGATTCATTCAATTCTCTCATCTGCAAAGACATCAGTGCATTCCCACTGGGGATAGGCCATTCACCTGTTCAGTGTGTGGGAAAGGGTTTGCTCAGTCCTCTGACCAGCTGAAACACCAGAGAACTCACTCTGGGGAAAAGGTCATTCACTTTCTCCCAGTGTGGGATGAGACACACTCAAATGCCGCAGCTGCTGAGACCCCAGTGAGCCCACACAGGGGGAGAGGCCATTCGGATGCTCAGTGTGTGAGAAGGGATTGAGTGATTCATCTCTCCCCGAGACACCACTGAGCCCACACAGGGGAGAGGCCATTCAAACGCTCAATGTGCGAGAAGGGCTTCAGTGATTCATCCGGCCTGCTGAGACCACAGCGAGACCACACTAGGTAGGAGCCGTTTACCTCTCTGTGTGACAAGGGATTTGCTGCATCTTCAACAGGACTGAGAGACCAGTAAGTGCACACAGGGAAGTGGTCATCCCCCTGCTCCGTGTGGGGTAGAGTTCACACATCACTGCAGGACTCTGATTCTATAGTTACTGTTCATCAGAGTCAGGACTGGACCTTGTACATGATGACACTGTTGGAGTATTGATGTGTGGCTGTTAATAACATTTTATTGGCTGGAGTTGACTGAATTTATATTGCCACTTTCTGAACCTCGGGATGTCTCTCTGAGCATCCGTCTCCACAAACAGCAATTTGACAATGAGCAGGTATCATCTGTTTTGATTTAAATTGTGACTGTAGCACTGCTGCTTCACAGCACTAGGTACAAGGTTGGAGTCCAGCCTTGGTCAACGGCCTGTATGGAGTGCCCATATTCTCCCCATGATAGTGTGGGTCCCCTCCAGGTGATCTGGTTTCCTCCCACAGTCCAAAGATGTGAAGTTCAGGTGTATCGGTTGTGCTAAATGGTCCACAGGATCCAGGAATGTGCAGACAAGGTGAATCAGTCATGGGAAATTCAGTGTTACAGGGATGGAGTGCTCTGGGTGTGATGTTCTTCAGATGGTCGGTGGGGTTTGACGGGCCAATGCTCTCCTTCCACACTGTCGGGATTCTATTCTATGATGGAGGATAAAGGCTACACGGCAGGGTGTCCTTGGAGAAGGAGCATGTGGTGTGTATCAATGCTCTCGATGCCTTTAGATAGACGTGGGCACCGCAGGGGATACAGTGCTTTATCTCCACCGCTGCCCAATCCCCACAACTCTACTTTGGTACAGTCCCTTCCCATTCTGTCACTTGTAATGGTTTGCTTGGCCCGTAATGGGCTTTGTTTGGAAATATTCAACTGGTTTACAAATGGTTTACTGCCGGTGATTATATATTAACAAAAACCAAAACGGTGTAATGATGATGTTGATGGTGGGAAGGTTGCTCCGCCGTATGTGATAACACTTCTGTGCAGAAGAAAAAAGAACGCTTCACAGCACACAGAACGCGAACTGAAAAGCACGTAAAGCAAAACAAAGGTTCAGAAAGGGAGGGAATGTTTCTCTGGAGTGTGAGTAACTGGGTAGTGATGGTGTACAGGAGTAGACGCGATTTTGTTCTAAAAGGCATTTGAAATTTTAAAACTTTTATATTTAGATATTCCGTGTCTTTTCTTGTAGATTTATTTATTGTGGAATAAAAGTTTACATTAAAAGCAAAACAAAGTCACAAACCTTGCGTGAAAGTCCTAAATGTTAAATAATATCCATCAAACCATCCCTCACTGAAAACTGATATGGAAGTGCAATCGCCTGGAGAATCCCTGCCTTGCCTACTTCTTCCTAACTGGGCTCCATGGTTATGTATATACCTGGGAGACAGCAACAGGAGGAGGCCTTTCGATCCTGCTCCACCATTCAATGGGAAGCAGCTGACCATCCAGCTCAGTCTCCTGTTCCTGCTGTGCTCCAATCCCTTTTGATGGTTTTATCTCGAAGAACTATATCTAAGTCCTCCTTTGGCTTCACTGCCTTTTGTTCCAGTGACGTTGCTGTGTTACTGTGTGCGTATAGGCAGGGGAAATGTGATGATGCTCTTCCTGGAGGATGCACTCAGCGTCCCTCTTCATCCTGCAGTATCATCAATTGGGTTTCAGCAACTAGAGATAGAAACCGTTTCCAGGATATGGGCACCACTGGCTCAGCCAGCATTTACTCCCCATCTCTAGTTACCCTTGAGAAGATGGTAGTGAGCTGCTGTCTTGAACCATTCACAGTCCATTTGGTGCAGATAGACCGATAATGCTGTGAGGGAGAATATTGCAGGATTTTGGCCGAGTGATTCTCCATCTTTGGTTCTTCAAATGCTGGTTAACGTAATCACGATCTGCACATGATTTTGAGATTTCAGTCTGCAAATCTTCACCATCTAGTATCCTATATAAAGGAATATGTACAGATTAGAAATTCAGAACAGACAATTTCGTTTCTCTGGAATATCTTATTCCCCTTTCTTCCCCCAAAGCTGTAACCCTCCAGCCCACTTACTCTCTCCCACCATTCTGACTCTACTACCCCTCATATACACCCTCCCCATTCTCATGGAGTTACTGATAAACAGATCCATGCCACCACTTCCCGTCCCTGGTGAGGCTCTGCACCCTTTCTGGGTTCACTTCCTTTCCCTTCAGTTGCTGCAAGTCAATAATGTAACAGCAGAATGAAACAAAAGGAAACAGAAAGGGAGGTGGCAGATCCTGGACAGAAGAGGAACCTTCAGTCTGGGAGAATGGGTCAGATCCTTCTTTGTTTCCCATTGGTTGATTTCCACCATTACAATGAATTGGGGATGGAGAGTGGTCCTACATGGGTGTAGTGACACGTTGACCCCCCAACTGATCAATACTATGAGCAGATGCATTCCTCCTCCAGCCAATCACAGTGTGAAATACTTTCCACAAATTATACTTACCCAAAGTACATGCTCCAAAACCCGCCCACATTCTGTACATGTACAGTGCTGGGTTTCCCCACACACGTGTGGTCCCTGCCTCAGGGATTGTGGGAGTTGTAGTCCCCATGAAGCCACTGGAGCCCTGTCTCTGGAAAGTGAATGAAAAGTGTAGGCTGGAGGGTTGTGTATAGGATCCCCATTCAGACACACAGAACATATGGACTGTCATTGGGTTTTACTGAGGCATCTGCTTCCACAACCTGATTTTTTTTATGTAAGGAATATAGATTCAGCCAACTGGGGCGTGGGGTGGTTAATAGGAGGAGCAGACTTTAAGCAGAGGTGGCTCAATGGTTAGCATTGCTGACTCACAGCATCAGGGACCTGGATTTGATTCAGCCTTAGGTGACTGTGTGGAGTTTACACATTCTCCCCGTGTCTGTGCAAGTTTACTCTGGGTGCTCCAGTTTCATCTGTCAGTCCAAAGATGTGCAGGTTAAGTGGATTGGCTGTGCTAAATTCCCACAGTGTCCATGCCTGTGCAGGTTAAGCCATTAACCATGGGAAATACAGGGAATGGGTGAGTCTGAATGGTATGCTCATTATAGGGTTGGTGTGGACTCCATGGACGAATACCCTGTCTCTGCACTGTAGGGATTCTATTATATTCTAATGAGGAAGAATGTAGTTATCTCAATGTGCTGCGAATCTGGGGAATTCCTTATTCAAAATGCAGTGGATGCCAGGACAATGAGCAAATTTACTGAAGTGATACAGATGTTGAATTAGCAATGAGATGAAGGGTGAGAGAGAACAGGTGGGAAAATCCAACTGAGACCGAGGTGAGCTCAATCATCATGGTATTAAATGGTGGAGCTGGTTCAAAGGGCTGCATTGCCTCTCCTGTGCCCAATGCTTATCTTCCTACGGTAATAACTGGAAAGCTGAACCCAAAACTCACCACCATCACCAAAGGAGATTTTCGGAAAAAGCAGGATAGTCAGGTGGATTAGATAGTGAGGAAGCATGTGGGAGATAATGATTTTGCAATTTTAAACTGAGGTAAGTTAAAAATCACAACAACAGGTTATAGTCCACCAGGTTTAATTGGATCATGATGAAGGAGCAACGCTCCGAAATCTAGTGTGCTTCCAAATAAACCTGAGGGACGATAACCTGGCATTGTGTGATTTTTAAAATTTTGTACACCCCAGTCCAACACCGGCATCTCCAAATCATGTAAACTGAGGGGAGACAATGATGTATGGTTTTAGACTGTGTAGTACATTCACACCGTCCAGAATACTCTGTTGTGAATATCTATCCTGTACTTTATTACAAAGCCAAGGTCTCTGACAATGAAAACCAAAACACCCAGGTAACATCGCCTCACCTCGTAATCTGATAAAAAGACTTGTGTTAAGTATGGTTGAATTTAGAATACAGTTGGAAAGCGGGAAGGTTAAATCCAATCCCAAGATCCTGTGGTTAAACAAAGGAGACTACAATACGATGAGGCAGGAGTTGGGCTAATGTAGACTGGAAGCAAAGACTTTAGCGTGGGACAGTTGACAGACAGTGGAGGAATATCAAATAATTTTTCAAACTGCTCAGCAAAAGCATATATCAGTGAAAAGGAAGGACTGTAGGAAATGGAGTAATCTGCCAAGGGTGGCTAAGGAAATAAGGGAGTCTATCAAATTGAAATAGAAAGCATATAAATTGGCAAAGACCAAGGAGAAACTAGGAGAACAGAAAAACTTTAAAGATCAACAGAAAGCTAGATGGGATTGAATAGCTATCCAAGGACCAGAATAGCAGTTTACACGGCTAGAGGGGAACCTATTATGTGGGGAACATATGGCCTCTATAATTGTTGAAGCACTTAACTGTTACCATAGAGATAATCCTGATCAAGTTAAAACTCACAGCACACTGCAAAAGCTTATAGTCCAACAGGTTTATTTGAAAGTACAACTTGGTGATGTGTGGTTTTTAACTTTGCCTACCCCAGTCCAACACCAGTTCTTCCACATCAGAATCCTGACAGACAGCCCCACTGAAACTGAAGTGCCTGTCAGATACCTGACTGAACCACAGGGCCGTGGGAGAGGGGTATGTGGTTTAACCATAAAGTGTTGAGCTTAACTCAACTTTCTAACTGCCATTGCCATGGGGATAATATTGACAGACAGCGTCCCTCAAAACCACAAACCACAAAGGTATGAGAATGGGAGCGCCACATGGGACAGGCGGGGAGTTACCTGATGCTGCCTGGAGGTGTTTTGCATGTACACTATCCAGGTAACTGCCATGTCTCATCAATAAAGACTCAAAGAAGACCTCTTAGAGTTCTGTACCTAGTTATTCCTATCCAGCAGGGTTCAGCAATATGAGGACACAGCAGTCAGTCTTCACAGTGGAGGATACAAAGAACATGCCAGTAATTGATAAGGAAACAGAGGAAGGTGAGGACCAAGAAACAATCATTATCACAAAAGCGTTAGAGCTGGGAAAGCTAATGGAGCTAAAGGTAGACAAGTCTCCTTGCTCAGATGAAATCCATCCCAGGGTGCTACCAGAGACCGCAGGAGAAATAGTAAATATACTTGGAGTCAGAGCATCCTACAGCAGAGGCTGGCCCTTTGGCCCAAACTGGCCCATGCCGGCCAAAATGTCCATCCATGCTAACCCCATTTCCCTGCACTTGGCCCATCTGCTTCTGACCCTTTGCTATGCATGTGTTTGTCCAAATGTCTTTTACATGTTGTTAATGTACCCACCTCAACCACTTCCACTGGCAGCTCAGTCCATATACATACCACCCCCTGTGTAAAACAGTTGCCCCTCAGATTCCCTTTCATTCTTTCTCCTATAACCTTAAACTGATGCCCTCCAGTCCTTGATTCCCTGGGCAAAAGACTGAGTGCATTCACCTTACCCATGCATCTCATGGTCTTACAGACTTCGAGAAAAGATCCCCTCCTCTGTTTCCTCTGCTCGAAACAAAACAAATCCTTGCTTGTACAACCTCTTCCTATAACTCAGACCCCTGAGCCCTGGCAAAAATCTTTGTAAATTTCTTCTGCACTTTTTACAGTTTAATACCTGAAACCTACATTACATTCATCACATTTCCAGTATTTCCCCACGGCGTTGGAACCGACGTGACAACGCCAATGGATTACAAGCCATGATCGATAATTAACTCCTTTACAACAACCCTGTTTTCATCATTTGTTCCATGGTGCAGGTATCCTGGTCTCTTTCTGGTTGCATGGTTAATTAAAACCTTGTCCTCATACAAAACAAATCTGTAACTTAATTGTTCCAGGAAAATGTGCCATGTTTTTCAGACTTTTAAAAACAAATGAAATCTCTCTCCACAGTCACCACGCTAAAATGGACTTGGCTGTGTCTCAGTAGTTTTTTCCAGTCACAGTGATATTTGAAATATTTGCACACGGACAGAATACACACCTTTCCTTCCACATGAAAAGGCCAATGATATTCAGATCGGCATGGATCAAGTAACTATCAAAACTGAACATGAAGTTCAATTTGAATTTCTCATCCGCAAATCCGCCATTTCAGTACCGTACAGAGAAAACAAGATACCACCGTTAATACTGGATGGATCTTTATAAGACAATGATAGTATTAAATTGTAGTTTCCTTGTTGCCCCAAAGCTTTAAATCTCAGTCTCACAATTTCTCTCTCTTGTTAACTGAAGACCAAACCAATCTTCTCACTCCTTTCCTCCACATCCAGTTCTCACACTCTCTCTCCTCTCCTTGAATGCAGCTTCCTAGCTCCTGCCTGCAGGCTAAGAACCAAAAAAAAAAGGGATGGCACGATGGCACTGCTGTCCCACAGCACTAGGGTCCCAGGTTCGATTCCAGCCTTGGGTGACTGTCTGTGTGGAGTTTGCACATTCTCCCCGTGTCTGCATGGGTTTCCTCCGGGTGCTCCGGTTTCCTCCCACAATCCAAAGATGCGCAGGTCAGGTGAATCGGCCATGGGAAATGGGTCTGGGTGGGTTACTCTTCCGACGGTAGGTGTGGGCCGAAGGGCCTGTTTCCACACTGTAGGAAATCTAATCTAATCAAGTCTCTTACTCTGATCAGAGCCTCCTGGGTGTTGGTGAATCCTCCTCCCACCTCCCAGGGTTTCTTTCCTGGTCAGACCCAAACTGATTTTTTCCCCAATCTGGAATCTCTTATTTATTTTCCCCACACCGACCCTCTGATGAGAACCATCTTGCACACACTGGCCAAATCTTATCTGGGTGAACTAAAATGAACCAAATTAAAACTTTAATTGCAGGCCCATCCTTGTTCCTTTCCATAACATTCCTGAATCTTCACACGAGTTCTGACAACTTTCTGCAAAATGCTCCCCCCACTGATACGCTGACCACTTGTCACGATACCAGGGCTGGGACCATTCCCCTGGGTCCTGTTCTCAGAGGGAGGAAGGGAGGGAGCAGCCAATGACAGATTAATCCCACACATCCAAAGCCTCCCTCCCTGGCCCTGACCAGCCCTGCACATACGCCAACAATTGGCCAGCACTGCGCCTGTGCACTGGTTGCCCCTTATATAGAGCATGCTCCAGATCACACAGGAGCCTGGGTGATTGACAGCAGTTGCTGCCCAATAGGGTGGAGGGGGCGGCGCTGGAAGACTAGGACAATGGGATGGTAAACAATGAATGAATGTGGAGGACACTGGGGGATGGATAGGTCAGTGAGGGACAGGAGAAGTGCAGCAGCTGTAGGGGATCCTGGACAACTTCTGTAATGGGAGAGTCTGACAGGAGAGAAACTACAGGACGATTCTGTTTGGAGGCTCAGGCAAGGACAGTTGGGAGCTTGGACATGTTTTCTAAACAGCCTCTTCAAAGATGCTGTTACTTAACTTTGAACCCAAACCTCGTGGTTCAGAGGTAAGGACACTACCACCATTTCCTGGTGGGCTAGTGGAATGAAGGGAAGATTTTCTCAGTCTCACTGACATGGAAACTCCATGAGCTCCTCCCACTGACTGTCTACGGTGGGGATGGAGGGGATAGAGCAGACGGAAGGGACTGCCTTTCTAAAGGAACTAACCGGCATTGTGTTATTAACAAGATTCAATACATAGTCACTAACACAAAGCTGGTGTACATGAACTTTATCCAGAATATTAACACCTATAATTGGGTGACGCAGACCCCAATGTACAGTTAAGTCATGGATATTAATAAGGCTTTGTGTGTGAGAAATCACCTCTCATGAACATGAGTCAATTTTTTTGAAGAAGTAATAAAGAGGATTGATGAGGGCAAAGCGGTGGAAACGATCTACATGGACTTCAGTTAGGTGCTCAACAAGGTTCCCCATGGGAGACTGGTTAGCAAGGTTAGGTCTCACGGAAGATAGAGAGAACTAGCCATTTGGATACAAAACTGGCTCAAAGGTAGAAGACAGAGGGTGGTGGTGGAAGGTTGCTTTTCAGATTGGAGACCTGTGACCAGTGGAGTGTCACAAAGTATTGGTGCTGGATCCACTAATTTTCATCATTTATATAAATGATTTGGATGTGAATATAGGAAGTATTGTTAGTAAGATGACACCAAAATTGCAGGTGTAGTGGACAGTGAAGAGGATTACCTCAGATTACAACAGGATCTTGATCAGAGGGTCGAATGTGCTGAGGACTAGCAGAAAGAGTTTAATTTAGATAAATGTGAGGTGCTGCATTTTGGAAAAGCAAATATTAGCAGGGTGTATATATTTAATGGTAAAGTCCTCGGGAGTGCTCCTGAACAAAGAGACTTGGAATGCAGGTTCATAGCTCCTTGAAAGCAATCGCAGGTAGGCAAGATAGTGAAGAAGGTGTTTAGTATGCTTTCCTTTAATGGTCAGAGTACCGAGTACAGGAGTTGGGAGGTCATGTTGCGGCTCTACAGGACATTGGTTAGGTCACTCTTGGAATATTGCATGCAATTCTAGTCTCCTTCCGATCAAAACAATATTGTGAAACTTGAAAGGGTTCAGAAAAGAATGTTGCCAGGGTTGGAGGATTTGAGCTACAGGGAGAGGCTGAATACACTGTTTTCCCTGGAGCATTAGATGCTGATGGGTGACGTTATATAGGTTTATAAAATCAGTCGGGGCATGGATCGAGTAAATACACAAGGTCGTTTCCCTGTGGTGGGGAGGAGGCACGATGGGAAGTGGGAGATCGAGGCGGGGGGAGAAACCGAGAGGTGAGGGAGACAGTTATTTTATAGATCTGCAACACAACCCTGTTCCTGTTTTCTCCCTCCTGTCCCCTTCAATCCCTCTGTAGGGCTCAGAACAAGTGCATAGTCCCTGGAAAGGAGAGTTTCAGGGTGGTCAAGTGCTGAAGGTTGCATTTGGGATGCTGACCTTTATTGATCTATGCACTTATCAATAAAGGGACTTGGGCTCAATTCCACTGTCCTGGATTGATGTCTGTGGCCACAGACGCGCCTGTCTCTGACCCTGACTAGTGGATCCCCTGTCACTATAGCTCTGCCATTCTCCCTCCTCCCGTTCTGTGCAGCGGAGCTATCCGTGGTATCATGAATCTGGCTGTTGCTGATTTCCCCTGAGAGGCCACCCCACCTTTTCCCTCACTTATAGAATTTCAAGCGGTGCATAGTATCTGTATGAGAAGGGAATAACCGCTGGGGAGTCCTGCATTTCCTTCCTGAGCCTTTTACTTGATCTGATGGTCACACATTCCCTTTCTGCCTGTGTAACCCTCACCTACAGTGTGACTAACTCACTAACCGAGCTGCCCATAACATTCTCAGTATTGCTCCACAGTGAGTCCACTCTCAGCTCCAGGTCTGAAAAACAGTTTCCCAGTAGCTACAGATGGGCACACTGCCTGCACACATAGCCGTAAGGGACACTGGAAGCGTCCCTTATGTCCCACATTGTGCAAGAGGAGCACACCACGTGTCTGAGGGCTCCTGTAACAACATCTCACTACATTCATCTAGTTACTCCCATTAAGAGAATTTAAATGAGTGAGCAACCTTCCTTCACTTCAAACATGCCCATTATAATTTAAAAAAATTCTTTACTTAAGCTGATATGTTGTACTTTTAAAAACTTAAATACTCCACAGTTATCACTGACAAATTGACTATTCCCATTGGGACTGTGAATTTCTGAATGGCCTGAAGTAAAACAGAGTTTCAGCTTCACCTTCTCCCAGTCTCATCTCACTCTGTTTACACCCAACTCCAAAACACTCTCAGCAGCCAAGCAGCCCTCGCAGTGCAGCTCTGTCATTTTCATTGTCTGCTCACACCTACACTGCCCTCAGCCTCCTGTACTGATCCAATGCATCTCAATGGGAGCTCAGGAACAGCATCTCATCTCTCAATTCAGCTCTTTGTAACCCCAGAGTCAACATGGACTTCAGCAGTTTCTGAATGAGCAGACAGTTGTCAGAATCTGGAACATCCCACCCGAAATGGTGCTAGAATTTGAGTCCACAAGGAATTTCAATGAGAAATTTGCAGGGAATGGGAAGTAAGGAGTTTACAGGTTAACATCATAAAGTGGATGATTGGGACTAAATCTGACAGTTCCTGCAAAGAGACGAGGCGTAATATAGATAAATCTGCGCTCTCCCTCAGGCCAATACTTCCTTCCACAGCTACAGAGCCAAGAATTGAACACATACCCAAAGGGTGACCCAACCATGAACCTGAACATCGTTCTACTTTTTGCTTGACAAAAATATTGAAAATATTTTCCCACAGACAGAACAGACAAACCTTTCTCCTTTCACAGTTAAACGCCAATGATATTCAGATCGTGATGACTCTGTGGACTGTAGAAACTTGCTTTTGAGATCCCAGTCTCAATTATTCTCAATTAATATCCTATAAAATGAATTCACAAAACAAAGCTCATAGTCAGTGCAAGATGAATAGTGAAGGCAAACACTTCTTTTGGTAGGTGTTGGATGCTCCTCTTCAAATCGCACCGCCCCCACCCAGGAAGAGGACACGTGCATGCTCCTTGCTGTACCTTCGCCCCAGATAAAGATGGCAGCCATAACCCAGCATCTCTCACTGCCTGAGGCCCAACCAATCTTCCACTTTGTTGCAAACGTGGGACCAAGAGTTTCTAATTCAGATTAACGACCTGCACAGAGTGTCACTCAACCCTCCCAGTCTACACTGATACATTTCATCCAGTTTCTGCTGCCACTCTCCCCTTTCCCGTTTCCTCCTCCTGCACACAACAAGTGTCATCACGAGTCCAGTTACCCTTCCTCAGAACCGATGGCAGCTGGGAAAATTAGAATCCCCACAGGAAACAGGCCCTTCGGCCAACAATTCCACACCCACCCAGACCCATTCCCCTACACTATTACTCACCATTTCCCCGGACTAATGCACATCCCTGAACACTGTGGGAAATTTAGCTGGGCCAATTCTCCTAACCTGCACATCTTTGGACTACAGGAGATAAAGGTTAAAGAGTAAATAATAGGTGGGGACAGAGCCCAAAGAGAGACTGGAACATTTGGAAAGACAAAAGAGTGGATAACGATCCGGCTGGGAGGGCGGAAAGCTGTTAATGGAGGAGACAGGAACCTGGTAGCATCTCAGTAGCGGTGGTGGAAATGGCGGCTGATGATTTACGTTCTGTTGCAAAAAAGACCCGGAGCATCCAGTTGCCCCCCACTTTAACACACAAGACTGTTCCATGGCCAACATCTCTGTCTCGAGCTTACTGCACTGTTCCAGTGAAGTTTGATGCAAGCTGGCACAACACTCCAGAACATACCAAATGGTCTCCTATTTCAAGGACTGCAATTTCCCCTCCCGTGTATCTCCTCCACTTCCCACACCACTGCCTTTGGCATCCACACCTCCAACTGCAACAAGGATGCAATCCCCCTAGTCCTCACCTTCCACCCAGATACAATGCATCATTGTCTGCCATTTCTACCAACTACAATCAGACCTCACCACCAGAGATATATTTCCCTCCCCACCCCTCCCACATCCAACCGAGATTTTCCTGCACATCCACCTTTCGTGTCCTTTGCTCTCGATGCGGTCTCCTCTACAGTGCGGAGTCAGGATGCCAACTTGTGGAACATTTCAGGGAACATGCACCAACCAACCCCACCTCCCTGTGGCCAACCACTTCAGCTACCCCCCTCTGCCGCCACGCTGCCAAGGACATGCAATTCCTGGGTGTCATCCACCCCCAAACCCGAGCCACCCAACGCCTGGAGGAAAAACACCTCATCTTCCACCTTGGGACCTTTCAACCACACGGTATCAAGGTTTCCTCATCTCCTCTCCCCCACCTCATCACAGATTCAACCCTCCAACTCGGCACTGGCCTCTTGAATTGTCCCACCTGTCCATCATCCTTCCCAATTATCCATTCCACCCTCTCACCACTACCCCATCTACTGGATTAGTGGTGCTGGAAGAGCACAGCAGTTCAGGTAGCATCCAAGGAGCTTTGAAATCGACGTTTCGGGCAAAAGACTTTCATCAGGAAGGGCTTTTGCCCGAAACGCCGATTTCAAAGCTCCTTGGATGCTGCCTGAACTGCTGTGCTCTTCCAGCACCACTAATACAGAATCTGGTTTCCAGCATCTGCAGTCATTGTTTTTACTACCCCATTTACATCTACCTAGTCTCTTCCTAGCTCCCTTCCCCCCAACCCCACACACCCCTCCCTATTTATCTCTCAGCCAGCTTCCCCCACTCCCACATTTCTGATGAAGTGCTTATATGCCCAATATGTCGATTCTCCTGTTCTTTGGATGCTGCCTGAATTGCTGTGTTTTTCCAGCGCCACACTTTAACACAAGCTGGAAGAACAACACCTTATCTCCCACTCGGGTACCCTGCAATCCTCTGGCTTCAACATCGAATTCAATCATTTTAGGTCCTGAACTCTCCCACGTTCTAGTTTCTTTGCCCCCTACCTCACATACCAGGCCTTGTTATTACATAGCCTGCTATTACACACTACCTATGGATAACCACTAACAGTTCCCATAAACAGCTATTCACCCTCCCCCCCCAGCCAAATCGTTATCCACTCCTTTGTCCAACTGCTCCAATCTCTCTCTCTTTGGACTCTATCCCCACCTATCATTTACTCCTTAACCCCTACCTTCTGCATATAAACCAATAGTTTTTTCTCAGTAATATCAGTACCTGAGGAAGCGTCACCAGATCCAAAATGCGAACCGATTTCTCTTCACAGATGCTGTCAGATCTGCTGAGCTTTTCCAGTACCTTCTGGTTGTTGTGTGTGATTTACAGCATCCGCAGTTCTTTTGGTTTTAATTTACCCCGAGTATTTTTTTCAGGTCTAGCAAACTGAAACAGTGTTTATCACCCCTCCCAGTCCACACTAACTCCATCTCCCTCCCAGTCGCTTCACACTCACCGAGACCCCTCCCCCCTCACAGTGACACTGTGCTTGCAAAGCTCATGGCCAGGTGTTGGCCCGCTGGACCCACCCCTCATTCACTCCCATTGGCTGGAGGATCACGCCAACTGTCCTACTGGTCTGAATCTGTGTCAATCAGTCAGGCTCCATTGTGACATAAGTGGTGGGATCCTCCCAGATGCATCAGAGGCTGAGGGATAACCTTAAAGGTTTATTAAATCATGAGGGGCATGGGTAGGATAAATAGACAAGGTCTCTTCCCTGGGATGGAGCAGTCCAGAGCGAGAGGGCATAGGTTTAAGATGAGAAGGGAAAGATTTAAAATGGATCTGAGGCGCAATTTCCTTCACACTAGAGTTGGTGCGTGGATGGAATCTTCTCTCGGGAAGTGGGGGAGGTTGGTACAATTATACCATTTGGCATCTGGATGGGTATATGAATAGTAAGGGAGTAGAGGGATATGTGCCAAGTGTTGGCTAATGGGTCTAGATTAGGTTGGGATATCTGATCGGCATAGACCAGTTTAACCAAAGAGTGTGTTTTCATGCTGTACATGTCTATGGCTCTGCCCTGTGATGAGCTTCATAATTCACAGTGAATGGGACAGTATCTCAGAGCACAGGGGCTGGGGGCAATTCAGCCCAATGGGGCTGTACACTCTCCCTCTGGAGATGGTGCCAGTCAGTCCCAACTCACCTTCCATTTAGACATAGCCCTCCAAATCCTTCCTTTAAAAAGGAAAATTGCAAATTTGTTTTGACAATAACTACTGAATCTGCATCCAGCTGTCAATCAAACTGTTCCAGATGTTCAGAACTTACTGAGTAAAATAATCTTCACATTTTTACCCTGCATTCTTTGCCAGTTACCTGAAAGTAGTTCATAAAAATTGTGATAATGTTAATAATTTCTCATGCTGTCTCTCTGTAAATTAAATTTCCTGGAAACAATTCTACTCCTCGTTGAAATCACTGCTTAACCCTCTCAGCTCCAAGGAGAATTTTCTGACCTTCTGCTAACTCTCCATAAAAGAGAAACCGATCTTAATTTTAAATTTTTAGTGTCATAGAAATGTACAGCACAGAAACAGACCCCTTGGTCCAACTTGTCCATGTCCACCAGATATCCTAAATTAATCTCATCCCATTTGCCAGGACTTGGCTCATATCCTTCTCCAACTTGCCTGATCACATATCCAATCAGATGCCTTTTAAATGTTGCAATTGTACCAGCCTCCACACTTTCTCTGGCAGCTCATTCCATACACATACCATGTTCAGTTTGAAAACATTGCCCCTCACATCCCTTTTAAATCTTTTCCCTCACACCTTAAGCCTGTGCTCTCTGGTTTTGGACACACCTAACGTGGGAAAAAGACCCTGGCTGTTCACCCTAACCATCTCCCTCACGAGTGTATCAACCACTGAGGTCACCTCTCAGCATCCGATGCCCCAGGGAAAACAGCCACAGCCAATTCAGCCTCTCCCTATAACTCAAACTCTCAACCCTGGCAACATCTTTGTGCATCTTTTCTGAATCCTTTCACGTTTCACAACATCATTCCTATAGCGGGGAGACCAGGACTGAAAGCATAATTCGAGAAGTAGCTGAATCAATGCCCTGTACAGCCCCAAAATAATGTCGCAACTCCTATACTCAATACAAAACACCTTCTTCACTAGCCTACCAAGATTCCACTTTCAAGGAAGTGTGAACCTGCATTCCAAGGTCTCTTTGTTCAGCAACACTCCCCAGCACCTCCTCATTAAGTGTACAAGCCCTGCTCTGATTTGCTTTTCCAAAATGCAGAACCTCATATTTATCTAAATTAAACCCATCTGCCCCTCCTTAGCCCATTTGATTGAAGTCCCAATGTACTGAGGTAAACTTCTTCACTGTCCATTACACCTCCAATTTTGGTGTCTAGTGTAAACCTACTAACCATACCTCATATATTCACGTAGAAATCATTGATATAAATGACAAAAAGCAGTGGACCCAGCGCCCATCCTGACAGCATATTTCTCACACAGTTGTTGGGTTGGGTAAGTTGTTGGCATGGACGGTACGGACTGAAGGGTCTGTTTCCATGTTATACATCTCTATGACCTTCTAGACAATTCTGTATCTAAATAGCTAGTCCTCCCTGTATTCTACAGTCGCAAACTTGCTAACCGGTCTGTTATGTAGAACCTTGTGTCTTCCTGGAGTCCAAGTTAGTGACTTCCATATACAAAGCCATGCTGCATCTCCCTCATCACTTCTTGCCTTTCCAATTACATGTAAATCATGTCCTTGAGAATCAAATCCAACAACTTCTGTGCCACTGATTTCAGGCTCACTGGTCTATTGTTCCCTGGCCTTTCCTTCCCACCTTTCTCAAATAGTTGTGGCCATCTTCCAGGACCTCACCTGTGACTATCAATGACACAAATATCTCAGCGTGGGGTCCAGCAAACACTTCCCTAGATTCCCACAAAGGTCTGGGTTACACCTGAGCAGGTCCCAGGGATTTATCCACCTTGCTACCGTTTAAGACATCCAGTACCCCCTCCTCTGTAATATGAACACTTGTCACGTTATGACTATTTATTTCTCCAAACACTCGAGCTGCCACATCCTCTTTCAGTCAAAGAATCTCATATAGAATCTCTCCCACCTCCTGCGGTTCCACGGCCAGCCAGGATGATTTTTGCAGGTACCTATTCTCTGCCTGGTTACTCGTTTGTCCTCAGTGTATTTGTACAATCACTTTGGATTCTCCTTAAACCTATTTCCTAAAGCTATCTCATGTCCCTTTTTGCCCTCCTGGTTTACCTCGAGTATACTCCCACTGCCCCTATACTCCTCTGGGGAGTCACACAAACCCAGCTGTCTGTACCTGCCATATCCCTCCTTCATTTTCTTGACAAGGCCCTCAATTTCTCTCGACAGGCAGCATTCTCTACACCTACCAGCCTTGGCTTTACCAGGAAAATACAGTCTATGTACTCTCATCGTCGCAGGCCTATGGAGGCAATGGCAGATGTGGACAGAGAAGCAATCATTCTCAGTAAAGAGGTAATGTTGGGAAAGATAACAGCCTAAAGGCACATGGGTCTCCTGGCCCTGATGGAATGCATCCCATGGAAAAAAAAAGAGATGGCTGGGAGGGGGGGGAAATAGCAAATACAACTCGTAATAATTCACTAACATTTGTTGGATTCTGGGATGGTTTTGACAGAATGGAAGCTGCAAATGTGGTGCCACTATTTTTCAAAAAGGACCTGTTAGCTTAACTTCTGTCGTGGAGAAAATGCTTGAATCTCTCAAGGAAGTAGTGGTGAGATATTTGGGTAGAAATTGTCTCATTGAGCAGAGACAGCATGGATTCATGAAAGGCAGGTCGTGTATAACGCATTTACTGGAATTATTTGAAGATAGGACGAGCGCGTTGGGCAAGGGGGACTCGGTGGATGTGGTGTATCTGGATTTCCAGAAGGTAATCGACAAGTTGCCACACAAAAGGCTGCTGTATAAGGTAAAGATGCTTGGCATTGTGGGTAATGTATTATCATTGATACAGGATCGGTAAACCAACAAAAAAAAAGAATGGGGATAAATGGGTGTTTTGATTACTGTTGGCACTACAACTGCTTATAATTTACACAAATGTTTTGGAGTTGAGGACCAAGTGTACGGTGTCAGAGTTCACATTTGATACAAAGATGAGGTTGAAACAATGTCTGTAGAGACCACTGTCAGTCTGCACAGGGAGACAGATAGGTTAAGTGAGTGTGTAAGGATCTGGCGGATGGAGGACAATGTTGGGAAATCTGAGGTTATCCATTTTGGTTCGACTAACAGCAGACTGATGACGAAATGGTGAAAACGTGCACCATGCTGCTGTACAGAGGGAGCTGGGTGTCCTTGTGCATGAATCACAGGAAGTTGGTTTGCAGATGCAGGAGGTAATTAAGACAGTGAAGGGAATATTGTCCTTCCTTGCTAGAGGGATGGTTATGCTGCAGCTGTACAGGGTGATGGGGAGGCCACACCGAGAGTACTGTGTACAGGTTTGGTCCCCTTACATTAGTAAGGATGTTCTGGCACTGGAGGGAGTACAGAGGAGGTTCACTAGTTTGGGTCAGGAGTTGAGGATTGGTGCATGTGGAGAGATTGGGAAAACTGGTTCTATAGTCATTGTAATTTAGAAGAATGGGAGGTTGGAGGCGAAAAAATAAAATTATGAAGGGAGTAGATAAGACAGAAGCAGGGAGGTTATTTCCACTGAGGACGGGTGAAACTAGAGCATAACCTCAAAATAAGGGGGAGCAGATTTAGGACTGAGTTCAGGCAGAGCTTCTTCAGCTAAAGGGTTGTGAATCTGTGGAATTCCCTGCTGAGTGCAGCATTTGACGTTATCAACTTGAATGCCTTTAAGGCAAAATGTAGATTTGTGAACAGGAAAAAAATTAAGGGTTATGGTGAGAGAGCAGGAATGTGGAGCTGAGGCCATGAATAGATTAGCCCTGATCTTGTGGATGGCAGAGCAGGCTTGAGGGGCCAGATGGCTTACTCCTGCTCTTATTCCTTATGTTATGTTCCCACTTTCCAGCCGTCCCTTTCCCTGGGAATAATCTCCCAGCTTCTGTACTCAATGCATTGACCAATAAATATAAGCATACCAAACCTCACCTTCTGCCTATCTGCGACTCTACTTTCAAGGAACAATGAACCTGCACTCCATGGTCTCTCTGTACAGCAACATTCTCAAGGACTTATCCGCAGCCCCACCCCCCTCTCATTTAGCTCTCCACCCTGGAAGCTCTCCACCATCAGGAATCATTCCTGAAGAAGGGCTTATGCCCGAAACGTCGATTCTCCTGCTCCTTGAATGCTGCTTGACCTGCTGCGCTTTTCCAGCAACATATTTTTCAGTTCTCATCTCCAGCATCTGCACTCTTCATTTTCTTCTAATAAACATATGACTCCTGGATGTTACGATCAGGCTCCACCAATGACTTTGACTACGGATATGGCTGAGAAATCAATCTTTTGAAGAAAATAGAACCAAAGTCACGCGTGATCAATATTCTGTCCTACTGATCACCAATCAGATGAAATGAGGATTCAAATATTCCTTAGACTGCAAACTCATTTTAACAGACAATGCTGAGAAACCACGGCGCTGCCTCATTGTTGGGTTGGCTGCATTGTGCCGAATTTCTGAAAAATGTGAACTGAGTTTTTTTTATTGTTGGTATCGTCACAAAAACGTACATTGATTTTAGTTGCCAATACTTGATTCTCGATTACAAAAACGAATTTGGTGTCGTGACAAAGTTTGTCTCCTTTGTCTCCTTTCTGATTCTGATTTTCAGCAGAATTACAATGCACCGGTCAGCAGTGTAATTAAGGGATGGCATTTGCAAAACTATTGCACTTTGCACATGTGAGTTCAAAATCTACTTTCGTTGCTTTTCTTCCCTTCATTCATTGGATGTGTAGCGTTTCTGGCTGTGGCAGACGTTATTGTCTTGTCCTTAATTGCCCAGAAGGCAATTCAATGCGAAATGCATTGTTACGAGTCCGGGGTCACATGTTAGCAGACCAGGTAATGATGACATTGTCATTGCGTAAAGAGCATTATTGAATCCAATGTATTTTCGGACAATTTATTCATGTTCATCATTAAACTCTTAATTTCAGATGTTTATTGAATCCAGATTCTATCTTCGACCATTGCAGGATTTAAAGACAGTTCCACAAGTTTCTGGAGTTGGTTGGTTTCTTGTTGGTTATATCACCACAGAGCCTGTGAAACACGGTCCAAAATGGAATATAAGATTAACTAGAGAGGAGTGTCCTTTCCATTCATGAAAAATGATAAGAATTTGCATCCTTCCCATTGTTCTAATATTATTTTCCTTCGAATTGCATCCAATGAAAGAAGAAATTAGGAGAAAATAAGGATAGACAAGAAGCATAATTGTTTTAAATTGTTTAAATTTTTCATTTTCTTCTTGGAACAAACGATAAATGCACCAACACTTCTTCGATTTTAATTTTCCTCCCAGAGAAAGGTGAGTCACGTATTCAAACAGATGACGTCATCATCGTGCAGGCACACCCACCTGCCGTTTAAAAGGGAAGCTTAATATAATCGAGACGATCATTGGAAAATTTTATTTATTTGTTTTTTTTTCCTTGTTCTCTTATGTGTGGGAGGAAACCTAACCAACCAGAGGAAACGTACGCTGAGAATGTGCAATCTCGACGCAAACAATCTTTTGAGGATGGAATCAAACTCAAGTCCCTGCGTTGTGATGCAGCACATCTAACCGCTAAGCCACCGTGCTGACATTCCACGATTCTGTAAAACCAGTCAAATGCCATTTGCCTTACGGGCAAAAGTAGAGGAGAAAATCAGTAGGACTCAAAGCGAAGGAATCATCACACCAGTCCAGTTTGCAGAATGGACATCACTAACCGTACTGTGTGTGAAGCCAAATGGGTCAGATCGCCTTCATGGATATTTTGGGCAAACAGTGAATCACTTTTTGCAGCTCGATGAATAGCCAATCCGTCGCATGGATTATATATCTGCAAAGTTTGCAGAGGTCAGGGCGTGTCCTTCACGAAGCTGTCATTGAGCCATGTGTAGTTGCGTTTACAAAAGGATGCCCACATATGAAACATTTGTGCATTTTATTTCTGTGGAGAATTGACAAAATTTTACAAGGTCTACCGCATTTGTCCATTTATCTAGAAGAGTTGCTAATAGCAAAGAATATCAAAAAGGAAGACTCAGGTAATTTGAATGCAGCAGTTCGACAGTTCGTCCAGTCGGGCACAAGCCTTAAAATTGTAAAACAAAACTGTTTCATGCATCCCAGGTGACATATATGGACTGCGGAGTCGACAAGAACGTTTTCTATTTGGAACGTAACGTACAGATGATCAGAGCTGCCCCGGATCCCACGTCAGTACCGAAACTTAGATCTTTTGCTGGGCTGGTGCACTAGCAAAGAAAGTTCATAGATTACCTGGCCTCCATCCTGTCAACTTTGTATCAAAACTTAAGAAGAAGTCAGACTTGCCAATGACCACGTAGCAAAGTGATAAACTTGTGGAAATTAAAGAAATATCTATCATCTTCTCAGGTATTTGCACAATATGATCCCAAGCGAGATCTGGTTTTAACTCCAGGATAGCCCAATAGAGAGGAACATTCAAAGGATGTGAATCCATGACTTCGGCTAATGTAGAGGGTAAATACCCCCAAGTACAAAAGTAAAGTTTAATATTTGGATTCAGTAAATTTAACCAAAATCTGCACTGACCTAAAGTTGAAATAGTAAAGTAACAGAAACACTTGCTACATGCATTTAAAGAAGCAAGGCTGCGCCGTCTGGAGCTTCAGGTCAAATCCAGTGGTGGGTTCTGATTCTACGTGTGTGTAATTACAAGTTGAATCACCGACTGAGAGGCCAATTATTAAATACAGATGGATTGAGGCCCCTCCCACTCGCAAGTACTCCGCTGGTGGTACGGACATTGAAATCATCGAAATGCCTTTACATTGTCTGGATGCATTTCCAGTCACAGATAACAATGTTAAACTTTGGAAGACCCAGTCCTAGAAAAACTCAAACAGCTGATAATGATGAGGGGCAAAAAAGGCCATCACAAACAGTACAGAAACGTATCTGGATAGAGAGAACTGATCACAGCAGAGGACAACATATAACTTTGAGGAGCGAGAGTAATTCTCCCGAATAACTGAACGCCAGCAGGTTCAACCAGTGGTTTCCAATTTGAAGGTGATGGCGAGAAGTTATGCCTGGGGCCAAGATGTGGATGCACACATAGCTGCGTTGGGTGAGCAGTGACTAGAGTTCCAATAAGTGTACAAGTGACCACTCAAACGACTTAATTGGAATGGCCAGGTAAACCCTGGACTCTGCTGCACTTCGAAACTGAAGGCCCTTCCATGGGGTCAATGCTTTATTAATTATGGACGCTCACTCAAAATAGCTGAACGTGTACAGCGTTCATTCATCAAATACGGATACGTCGATCACAGATAAAGGGTTATAAAGGGTTGTAAAGGGCAGATAAAGTGATATCGTTTCCCAGCCGGGTATTTGAGTGTTTTATGGAAGATGAAATATAGGATCACTCCACATGCAGCTATCAGAAGTTCTAGATGTGTTCCCAGTGGGGATATGACTCTGCATCATCTGAAATTTCATCTTCCCTGACCTGTGGTGAAGGGTAAAATAGTCCCACAGTAGGTGGCATGCTTGACACCAGTAGGTTGCGTCATGTATGAAGCTCTGAACAAACTTGCAGATGATATGTTAGCTGCAAAGTCGCAAGCTGTGAGGAAGAAAAACGCGCCCCGAGCTTAGACCTTTCTGATTGTTCTGAGACATGTTATCATTCCCTCTCCATCAAGCATTTAAAATATCTCAGATTCTTACCTGGACATGACGGGTGCCGCTATTCTGATGCTTCTGCTGGCTGAAAAGGAGAATACATGTCTTCTGAGATGCTCATAGCTCAGGGGGCAAGATACTATGCAGGGAACACCACAAGCAATGGAGGCAGAAGTGGAGGAACTCGAATGGGTGTGAAAACACTCAGGAGTAGTTACAAAATAAAGTCAGAAGTAAAGGAAGAGTGATAGTGTGACTGTGATGAAGTTGTACGATGGACTTTATAGCATGAGTCATAGAGTCATAGAGTCATGGAGTTGTACAGCATGGAAACAGACCCTTCGGTTAAACCCGTCCATGCCAACCAGATATCCCAACTCAATCTAGTCCCATCTGCCAGCACCCAGACCATATCTCTCCAAACCCTTCCTATGCATATACCCATCCACATGCCTCTTAAATGTTGCAATTGTACCAGCCTCCACCACATCTTCTGGCAGCTCGTTCCATACGCGTACCACCCTCTGCATGAAAAAGTTGCCCCTTCAGTCTTTTTTATATCTTTCCCCTCTCACTCCAAACCTTTGCCCTCTTTTTCTGGACTCCCTGACCTCAGGGAAAATACTTTGTCTATTTATCCTATCCATGCCCCTCATAATTTTGTAAACCTTTATAAGGTCACCCCTCAGCCTCCAACGCACCAGTGAAAACAACCCCAGCCTGTTCAACCTCTCCCTGTAGCTCAGATCTTCCAACCCTGGCAACATCCTTGTAAATCTTTTCTGAACCCTTTCAAGTTTCACAACATCTTTCCGATAGGAAGGAGACCAGAATTGCACTCAATATTTCAACAGTGGCTTATGTTAATTTGGTCCAATCAGGGAGTCCCTGCTGCCAGCTATAAACATGCTTTTCAGAGGTTCAGTTCACTCTGAGAGCTGGCTCTGAAGAAGCTCTGTCAGTGTCAAAGACTCTCAAGTGCTAATAAAGGGAGAGTTGGATTTATGGTATCAGCCTCTGTGGAGTTATCTCAGCATTTTTGAAAACTGTGCGCTCATCAATACATAACTCAATGTTTGACCATATGATTAAATGAGGCAAACTTGCGAATGGAACACTCCTTTAGTGTGTTTAGAGAAGTTTCTTAGCTCAGGTTAAGGTTTTGGATGTAGGTTTGCTCGCTGAGCTGAAAGATTCATTTCCAGACGTTTCGTTACCTTACTAGGTAATATCATCAGTGGACCTCAGGTGAAGCAATGCTGGCACATCCTGCTTTCTAATTATATTTTTGGGATTCTTTGGTTAGTGATGTCATTTTCTTTGTTCATTTAATTTCCTGTGTGAAGTCACTTTCTGTTTCTTTTCTCAGGAGCAGGTAGATGGGGTCTAACTCAATGTGTTTGTTGATATAGTTCTGGTTGGGATGCCGTGATCCTAGGAATTATCGTGCGTGTACTTGTTTGGCTTTTCCTTGGATGGATGCATTGTCCCAGTTAAGGTCGTGTCCTTCCTCATCCGTATGTGAGGATACTAATAAGAGAGAGTCATGTGCTTTTGTGGCTAGTTGGTGTTCATGTATCCTGGTGGCTAGTTTTCTGCATGTTTGTCCAATGTAGTGTTTGTTATAGTCCTTGCACGGTAGTTTGCAAATGACGTAAGTTTTGCTCATTGTCCTCAATCAGGTAACAATGTAACAACCGGTTGAAGGCTAAATTAGCTGGTTGCTTAGATACGACCAAACAGATTTGAATTAGGCCAACCAGTTTAAATTATACCCTTAAAAATACCAAACTCCAAATCAGTTTGAACTTAGTATATTGTCAATTCTAAAAACCAATGACATAATCTCATGCTTTGAGGGTATACGAGTGGAGAATATCGAACAGTTGGAAGGAGAACTGGAAGTTGGCAATATCTGCATACCGATCAGAAAAATCGCTCTTAGGTAACAGTAACCTTGTGAAAAGAGGAAAAGAAACAGGAATGCAGAGAAAACTTAAAGCTGCCTGGTTTTGAGATAAGACAATTTGTTTGGCGATTCTTACTTGGGAGTTTTAACGGGCTCTTATTATAGTAGGGAAGGGAAAACATCGGAAGGAGAAGTCAGTAGTTGTTAGTTAATTATACTCTGTTAAACTTTAAGAAATGAAGTTGTTAAATTTTACTTTAACTAGTTCGTGGCCTATCGAATTTTCACAGATTCCGGCACTGGATAAAACTTTTCTGTGTTGCTGGTTTTAAATTAGCAGTGGAGTTTGCCCCATGTCGTAACATCTTGTGGGCCCGGGTCCGTGATTTGAACTAGTTTAGACAGATTTCATTGTATTCGTGGATACGAAAAGCTCCAGCAGATTTAAACAAACGCAGGCGAGTGTTGTAGATTTTTAAATAAACCGTAGTGGACGCAATTTATTTAATTTCGTTGACTTGTGGTTGGTTCAATTAAAAGTGACAGAAATGTCTCTTAAAATTACCGAAGAGATTCTGGGGTTTGCAGATGATTCTCAAGTTTTCCAAGAATGTTTGGAAGGAAAGAAAAAAGCCATTCTTTTGGAATTAACAAATACCTTAGATTTGGTTTTAACTAAGAACAAAAGTAAAGCTGAAGTTGTCAGGGAATTACTCAAATACTTAGATATGTTAGAGAAACAGACAAGTGCAGTAGAGGTAGACAAAACGTAAATTACCATTGAGGAAAATGGATTTAGAAGATAGACAAAGGGAGAGAGAAAGAGAAAGTAAGAGAGAAGAGAGAGAAAGGAGAATGAAAGAGAGAGTAAAAAGAGAAAGCGAGAGAGGAAAAGAGAGAGAGAAGGCTCTCAGCTCAGCAAAGAGAGAGAGAAGAAAGGGGAAGACCAAACGAGAGAGATTTGAACTTGGGAAGTTGAGACTTAGTCAGCAAAGTCAAGTTAACATGATGGAGATTAAAAGAGAAGGGGGTGATATGTGTATGTTTGTGTAAATATATATATATTAAAATGTATATATGTGTGTGTGTGTGTCAAAGCTCTGCCACATTTTCATGAGAAAGATGCTGAAGCCTTCCTTATTTCATGTGAGAAATTGTCAAGGCAAATGGAGTGGCCTAAGTACTTATGAGTAATACTATTTCAGATTAAATTGTCCAAACACACACACACACACACACACACACACACACACACACACACACACACACACACACACACACACACACACACACACACACACACACACACACACACACACACACACACACACACACACACACACACACACACACACACACACACACACACACCACGTCCATAGGAATTGATGAATCCTACATTGTCACCCTGAAGAACTCGCTCCCAGTTCCTGAAGACAAACGGAATATGAAACTTTATGTGTTAGGTCTAAATTGTGATCGATTCTCTGTCATGAAGAAATGTAAGCGCAGGGAGAACGCACTCACCCCTTTAACGGCCTGACAGGACATTGAACCAATATCGCTTTCTCGCTGGAGTGGTATATAGTCTCTCTGTATCTTATGTTTTGTTCAATTAACTAACGTTCACCAGTTCATAAATAATATTGGTTGTAGAATGTCTGGAGAATTTCGAATGTGGAATGTTTTGGAGATCTTTCACCAAGTTCGACTCAACTGAAACTTTGCATACAGAGAAAATAACATTAAGACAATACCTTGATCATTTGATGGAAGATTCGCTTTGACAATCACACAGATGTTATCCCTTATTCGGAGAACCATCCCACAAACTTTTCATTTTTGGAACATTCCCAAATGCAAAATGTTCTGGATATTCAGTTCCCATATTTGTCAGCCTATCGCCATACGTGTCAAATGTAATTAAACCAGATGCAGTTACCTCATTGTATGCACTGAATTCCTAATTGTATTTTCAGAGTACAAGACACATTCCCATAGAGTGCCTTTCATTGACATTTTTAAGCCATTATTCCCTACACCATTGTCAATTTCAGTACTCATTTTGAACAGTCAAGATCACATTGACATCATCATACTTACAGGATCAGACCTGATGTGTAATGTTTACTGAAGCACCAAAACCATCCCTGAACATATGCCGGCCGACTGACAGTACAGACCCACCAGTGGTGGTGACAGTATTTTATACAGTCAAAAAAAAGAGTTTCTCTAGAATTCTCCAAAATTGATTCCAGAACACAAAGAATTCTCATGGTGGCACGTCAAGGATGAGCAATAAATTTGCATGATGTTGGAGCTTTACTGCCCTTCTTACCATCCTTTGGTGATAACTCAGTTCCCTTAGGTTTTTAAAACAAATTTGATGAAACACTAAGGTTCACAAGGACAGAAAATGTACCTTGGGTGTGATATTTGAATGCCCATCATCCTGTGTGTCTCCACAGACCCATTGCAGCCTGAGCAGGGCGAAGTTTAATATACAGAGTATTCAAGATGTGGGAATGATGATGGAACCAATCAAAGGGAAACATTCTCACTTGTTCTAATTATACCTGTCTCTAGCAGTATCTGCTGGTGCGCCCAATGCACAGTTCTAATGGAGGGAAAATTGCATCTCATAATGAATACACCATCCCCTCTAATAAATTAGTCTTGCAATGAACTAGGCCAGATTCACTCAAAATATTTTCAACAGGTAGCAGAGACGCTAACTTATCCTTATTTTAAAGGCAGATTGAAAGTCGGGGTTCCAGGTGTGATGCAGCTGATCAAACACTCGGCTTGAAGCAAACTTAAATTTATTTAAACACTATAGTTAAACACAAACGGAAGAAAGCGGAACTTAAAATAAACTAACTATTGTAAAACTTAAGCGAACCGGTAAAATGCCTTACTAAGTGTTCCAAAACTGTAACATCTTATTAGCACACTTCTTTGCTAAAAGGTTAAATTCCAACACCGATTCTTACAGCAGGAGGGAACAACTTCGAGAGAGAGACTTCAAAAGAAAGCCAGAGGAGATCTTTACTGAAACTCGCTGGGCTCACACACTCTCTTAACTGCTACAGTTACATCAACTCGAAAAACAATCTAATCTGGGTGAACTGGCCACTGCCCTTGACTAGTGAACCTAGTCTCCTTTGCTTTTCTGCCTTCAGGACCTCTTTTCAAAGAAACGGGCAAAACAAACATTTTAAAGTGACAGTATCATCACTTTTATCACTTTAACAGAAATTAAAGATCAAAGCAGCACATGATTAGAGCGGTGTCCTCAATTATTTGCAACCTATGTCAATAATTTAGATAAATGGAACAGATGTATGGAGTTGTTAGTCGGTTCGCCGTTCGTCTGGTTTTCTTTGTGACTGTTTCTTCCCCCCACTGAGTGGCATCTTCAGTGTTGTGTAGCCTCCGAATAAAGTGCTGTCACTGTGGTCTGCCCAGAATTTACACAGTTCTGTCTCTCATGGTGGGCGTTTCTGTTTTGTAAAGTCGTGGTTTGGAGATGGGATCCATTTAAACATGCTCATTTATGGCACCAGTGGATGAATATCATACATGCAGGAATTCCCGAGATCATCTTTGTTGAGGCTGTCGCAATATCCTAACATCGTTCCAGTTGTTTGGCGTCCTTCATTGTCAGCGTTTATTGACATGAGGTAAAACTGGTTGTGTCGTTACGTTGCAAGCTGCTGCTCGTGTATTATGGTGGCCAGCTTCTTTCCAATCGGTCCTCATTATATTGCATAAGACAAAAAAGCAGGAAACTTTATCGGGAGGCTACGCAGCATTGAGGATGTCTCCGAGTAGGGGGATGACGCATTTGCAAATCTTCAACTCACTGGGCAAACTGACTGACAATTTCAATCACAACCAGAGCTGCAATTCTTCACAAAAACCTTAAGTAACAAATGTATTCTCACTGAATTTGATTATATTCATAAGATAGGCAGGGAAAGAACTTATCGTGAAGAGGGAAAGAATATTTTAATGGATAATAAATGGATAACTTCGCAAATGGAATATAACATGTGTAACTCGGAAGCAGTGAGTTTTTCAGGAAGAGTAAAATAATTGTCTCGAACGTATGTGGGGAGTTCCTGGACGGGGGGGATAGGACTGTGTCGAGGAAGGTAGAGATGAGTTCAGTGGGGCAGGAGCATGCTGAGACAATGGGTCGTCCAGGGTGGTCAGGCTTGTGGATCTTAGGAAGGAGGTAGAACCGGGCAGTGTGGGGTTCCCGGACTATGAGGGTGGAAGCTGTTGGTGGGAGATCTCCTGAGGTGATGAGGTTCTGTATGGTCTGGGAGATGTTGGCTTGGTTATGGGGTGGGGTCATGGTCGAGGGGGCAGTAGGAAGAAGTGTCCTCGAGTTGATGTTTGGCTTCAGCGATGTAGAGGTCAGTGAGCCAGACTACCACTGCGCCCCCTTTATCCGCTGGCTTGATGGTGAAGTTGGGATTGGAGCAGAGGGATTGGAGGGCTGCGCATTGAGAGGGTGAGAGGTTGGAGTGGGGGAGGGAGGTAGACAGGTTGAGGCGGTTAATGTCCTGGCGGCAGTTGGAAATGGGAAACCTCTCCATGGTCGAGGGCAGGTAATAGGCCAGCGCGGGGTGTCCAGGTGGATGCAATGTGTTGGAGGTGGGAGAAGGTGTCCTCGGAAGGTGGGCGGGAGTCCTGATTGTGAAAGTAAGCTCGTAGGCAGAGGCAACGGAAGAATTGTTCGACGTCACGGCGTGTATTAAATTCATTGATGCGTGGACGGAGGGGGATGACGGTGAGTCCTTTGCTGAGGACTGATCGTTTGTCCTCAGTGAGGTTGAGGTCTGGGGGGATGGTGAAAACTCGGCAGGGCTGGGAGCTGGGATCTGATGTAGGTGTCGAGCTGGGAGTGGGGGCAGAACCTGTAACTGGAGTGGATGTGATGGTGGGGGGAATGGGGTGGAGTCATGAGCACGGGTCGTATTCCCCTCGGTGTTAAGGGTGGTTGGGACAGTGGGGTCTGTGGGGGACATGTCAGCAGAATGCAGGTGAGTGGCGCTGGTGGGGGTGGAAGTGGTGGTGACCACGGCAGTCGGGGTGGCGGAACTCACTGAGCATGTGGCTTCAGCGATGATGTGAAGGGTAGAAGTGATGTCACGTGTGATGCATGAAGAATTGTGAGGGGTGGAAGTGGTTGTGGGAGTGGCCATGATGGGGGCGGAAGTGACATCATCAATCAGCGTGGGGGTGACAGCTGCATCAGCCGCATGTCTAATTGTGGAATAGGTTCCGAGGCCAGGGGAATCTTCTGGAAAGTTTGAGGAGCGCTGGTTATGGAGGTGGGTGGATAAACGTTTGTTGTACTTACAGTTTTTGATGTTTGAGATGGAATTGAAATACTGTTTGTTGAGAGTATGGATTGTCCTGAGAATGTCGTACAGAGTGGGTCCTTTGCAATTCTAAGAGAGTGTGGCCCTCAGCTGAGGCAGGGCAGACTGTAGAGAGGTTAGGTGCCGACACATTGCTGCAAGCGTGGAGCGGAGGATCTTGAAGGAGAACTGTTGCTGGTGTTTTCGAATCTGTAGTCTGTACTGTTTGAGCTGTTCGGTTCTGAACTCTGCTGGCTTAAAGGTGGTCTAGAGTCCGTGTGGGGTGAGTTGGTTATGGAGGCAGGCACGGAGAAGCAAATGTGGCTGTAATAGCGAGTTTGTTTCACGACATGGTTGAAGAGCTTCAGTGCAGAGGAAATGACTTGGGAGTTGCAGTGGGAGAGGGACTCTCTGAGATTCTTGTAGAGAGAGGGGGAAAACTTCTTCAAGGCAGGCATCCTTGCAAGCGGATTCGCAGTAGGGTTAAAATCAACGAGGTAAAAACAATGACTCAATTGCAGCACCCTGAGTCTCACGATAATAGTGAAACTGATGGAAGTTCCAGATGTCAGATCTGTCGAGTAGCACAAATATAGCCTACTCAGTGCAATTTTCAAGAGGTCCTCATTGGAATTGTGCTATTTTGACAATGTCAGTGGATTACTAATCCAGAAGTTCAGGTTGTTTATATTTGGCGTGGTAGAACAGGATGAAGATGAAAAGAAGATAAACTATTGAGAGATACTGGAGTCAGCCTGTCTCTAATATTAAGAGAGTAAAATATTTGCACTCCTCCTGAAATATTGCCTGAGATAGTAGTAAACTGTGGAATGATTGGAAAAAAGAAGTATTGTTCCCATGTGGAAGATAGGTTAGAAAGTCCAGTCGATGACCTTAAGGTTCTCTTCTGGGACATTCAACCAGTGGTTAAAGGCTTCCGAAAGTTTGGTTCTCAATTGTTTGCCTAAAAAGGTAACTGCCTCCACGAGATGTAGTTCTGAGTGGAATTCATGGACTGAATCTGCCCTGGCAACTGAAGCAGATAGTGATAAGGCTCCAACAGGAACTGGGGAGTGATAGTGAAGTAATGGAAAAATTGGTCATTCCAGGTATCCTTTCTTGGAACCGATGCAGCTGGATGATACGCGGGCACACTGTCCACTGAAGTGCAAAAGCCAAAACCAGGGAAGTTAAAAGAAAAATACCCCAGATTTTTTTTTCCGGACTGCGTATTGGCAAGATCCCACAATTGTAAGTGAAGGTAAGAAGGGAGAACGAAAGAGAAAGATAAATGAGTTGAGGTCCAGTTCAGCTGGCACTCTGTTTGCTGGGATGATAAAGGCAAACCCTGATCAGGTAGAGGAACAGTCATAGGTGTTTACTCCTGAACGATTAATGGAGTTACAGCAAAAAGATAATATGATAAAGCATTTATATCATAAAAACTACTCAGAAAAGGAATCAGAGTGAAATGAGAGGAAGTTCACTAAATTATGTAGCCGATAGAATACAGACAGGAAGCATTGCGGGTTGCACATGTATTACCGTTTGGATGTCTTCTAGGAGCGTGGAAGACTCAGGTATGATGTAGAAGCAAATGTTTATTGTTCTCGATTATATTAAGATGTGGTTGAATTTTGCCATTCCTGTCATACGTATCAGATGGTGGGTTTTCCACAGGCTGTGACAAAGCCAGTGGCGTTGCTTCTAATTCTCACATTTGAAGACCCTTTGACATGGATAATAATTGATTGCATAGGTCCCCTCCCTAAAACAAAAAGTGGGTACCAATACTTGCTAACTCTAATGGATGTCTCTTCTGAGTTTCTGGACACAATTCCATTATAGAATGTCAAGGCAAAAAAAGGCTGTCGAGTAGTTGCTTGCTTGTATTACTGGTTCTTTATCCGGGCAGATTCAATCAGACCAAGGGTCAATTTTACTTGCAAAATTATTGCAGCAAGTCATGGATAGTTTCGGTTCAAACAATTTGCTTCAAATGTCTACCATCCTGCATAACGGGAGCATTAGAAAGATGGCTTCAGACTCTAAAGACCATTTTGAGGGTATACTGCCTGGATTACTCCAATGTTTGGAATAAAGGTATTCCATTTATATTATTTACTATTGGAGCTCCTCCACTTCACGCTATTTGAATTGAAATTCAGACATGAAGTAAGAGGGCGTTAAAAATAAATTAAGGAGAAGTTGATATGACCATAGTCATAGATTGCGCAGGTGTATTATGTATCGGTGGTGAGAAAAAAAAAACAGTTTAGGCAAATTAGACAGATAATATTTCAAGCTGGCATAGCACCTAATGAAGCATGAAGCAGATGGAAAATTGTAACTTGGCGTGTGGGATAAATTTTGGTGTTGTTAGTTATGGTGGAAGATCTCTTCAAAGCACGGTTTAGTGATCCTTGTCGCATTGAGCAAAAGTTAAGTCTGGTGAATTATCTAGGGAAAATGCAAGATAGGAGCAAAAACGGATATGAGAGTCTAGATTAGAGTGGTGCTGGAAAAGCACAGCAGGTCAGGCAGCATCCGAGGAGCAGGAAAATCGACGTTTCCAGCAAAAGCCCTTCATCAGGAATAGAGGCAGGGTGCCTGCAGTGGAGAGATAAATGAGAGGGGGTGGGGGTGGGGAGAACGTAGCATAGAGTAAAATAGGTCAATGGGGGTGGGGATGGAGGTGATAGGTCAGAGAGGAGGATGGGGGAAGGTAGCAAAGAGTACAATGGTGAATGGAGGCGGAGATGAAAGGGATAGGTCAGAGCGGAGGGTGGAGTGGATAGGTGGAAAGGTAGATAGGCAGGTAAGACAGGTCATGATTGCAGTGCTGAACAAGAAGTCTGGAGCTGGGGTGAGGTGGGGTAAGAGGAAATGAGGAAAGTGGTGAATTCTGCATTGATGCCATAGGGTTGAAGTGTTACGAGGAGGAAGATGAGGTGTTATTCCTCCAGGCCTTGGGTGGTGAGGGAGCGGCGGTGTAGGAGGCCCAGGACCTGCATGTCCTGGGTAGAGTGGGAGGGGGAATTGAAATTTTGGGCCACAGGGTGGTTGGGTTTATTGGTGCGGGTGTACAGGAGATGTTTCCTAAAGCGCTCTGCTAGGAGGCATCCAGTCTCCCCAATGTAGAGGAGACCGTATCGGGAGCAACAGATACAATTGGGGAATGTGCAGGTGAAACTTTGGATGTGAAAGGCTCCTTTGGGGCCTTGGATGGAGGTGAGGGACGAGGTGTGGACGCAGGTTTTGCAATTTCTGCGGCGGCAGGTGAGGGTGCCAGGAAACGATGCTGGGTTGTGGAGGGGGCGGGGGGGGCGGCGTGGATCTTACCAGGTAGTCACAGAACGAACAGCGTTTATGGAAAGCGGAAATGGGTGGGGAGGTAAATATATCCCTGGTGGTGGGGTCCGTTTGGATGTGGCGGAAATGTCGTCAGATGATGTGATTTATGCGAAGGTTGGCAGGGTGGAAGGTGAGCATCGGGGGTTCTGTCTTGATTACGGCTGAAGGGGTGGGGTTTGAGGGTGGAGGGGTTGATATGGATGAGATTTGTTGGATGGCATCTTTAAACACGTGGGAAGGGAAATTGCTGTCTATAAAGAAGCAGGCCATCTGGTGTGTTCTGTGGTAGAACTGGTCCTCCTGGTAGCAGATACAGTGAAGGCCAAAAACGGATATGTCATGAGGACGTGCTGAAATATTACTGTGACAGGGAATGTGAATCAAAGTAACAGATATTACTTACTTCCAATCAGAGTGAGTAATCAAATCCAGATGAAATGGATTTTAATTTGCCTGAGAATAAATTGAGCTGTTAGGATTTCTTCAAGGAATGGGATAGGATAGGAAGCTATCTGCTCCAGGAACAGAGAAGTAAATTGAAAGATTTATTACAGTGCAATGAACAAATGTGTAGAAATAGAACTGGGAGGATGAACGCCATGAAACATGAGGATGCCGTAAGGGATGTTGTTCCGATGAAGCACTGGATGTCAAATTCAAAGCAGCGCAGTTTCAGAAGGAAGTTGTAGCGATGCTCCAAGAAGGTAACAAAGTGTTGCTTTAATGTGACTGAAGCTCACCGATCATGTTGGTCCACAAACCTGATGATACTCCACGATTCTGCACAGATTATCAAATGAAGAATGCTGTGACTAAATATGACTCATACCTAATTCTCAGGCTGGAGGATTGAATGGACCAAGTAAGACAAGCTACTCACACCATAAAGTTGAAATTACTTTGGGTTTACTGGCAAGTACCTTTGTCACATTGAGCAAATTAAGTTTCATTTTTTGTAAACTCCAAAAAGACATAGCAGTTAAAAGTAATGCCCTTGGGAATGAATAAAAGAATCAGGATTATGAACAGAGGTGTTGTGTACTGATAAATGGTGCCGTTTGCATAGATGACTTCGTGATCTTCAGATATTCATACAGAAATCCGATGGTGCATTTGACAAAACTCTTTGAAAGACTATGGAAGGCAGTGTTGGTCATGAGTTTGCAAAAACAGAATTTGCCAAGGTGCAAATGACACTGTTATTCCAAAGTATTTGATATTGATGGATGTCACTGGGGAACGTGAAGTTGAAGACCATCGAGAAATTTCTAAGTCTTTACTCAAAAATGATGTTCAATGATTTTAGGATTGAACTGATTCTACAGGAAATTTGTTTCTAACGTATCCAGTTTAGTGACACTGTTGACGGATTTATTGAAAAAGAAATGGTGGGCAGAAAATACCAGGAGGCATTTGAGCATGTAAAAGCAGTGATAACGACTGCACAAGTTTTAGCCACGTTAATTGTTTTGAAAAACTTCAAGGTTGTCAACAACGCAAGAAATGGGAGTGTTGGAGGTGTGTTGTTACAGGACGAAGATTGTGGAATTCAAAGGCTAATCGGTCAAGTTTGATAAATAAACCCTGTGTCCATCAGAAAAAAAAATCAAAAAGAGTTATTGAGTTTGGTAATGGCCTCATAATATTTTACGTTTACTTTGCAAATAATGCAGCAGAAACGATTGTGGAAGGAAATCAAAATCCTTTGATGTCTCTGGAAAGGTTTAAGGAAAAGAACACTAGACTATTTCTTTGGAGTCCCATGTTGAAACCACTTAATTTATAGATTGGATATTTTGCATGTCGTGAAAATATTATCACGGTTTATCGTGTGTTTAAAAGTAAAATGTTTATATAAGGTAGAATGTAATATTTAAATGGAACTAGTATAAAATACATAGGTTTAGATTAATGAGATATGCACCTCGTGAAGTAATGGAGCGAATGCTTCAAACCAAAAATAACTGAAGCCATGGTTTCATAATGACGTTTCAGTATTTTTTAAAGTGGCCTGATGGAGCGATAGCAGACTGGAAAGCAGGAAGATAAAATTTTCTGGCGTGTGTTCACTTGTAAAATTGCAAAATTAGAGCAGCATTCCGTAGTTCCTTTGAAAGATTTTTTTAATTCTGTGCTCAGCTGTGAACAGCACAATTGAAATATAAAACTTATTCAAAGAAGAGCAACTGTGTGTCCTTGAGGAATATGTACTTGTCAGGCAGGGAGGAAGTGATCGAGTGAGGGAGCCGTGGTTTACTAAGGAATTGAATCGTTTGTCAAGAGGAAGAAAGGATATTGTCTCATTGTAAGCAGTTCAGAGATGGCTTCCTTAACTAATTCTGGAAATGAAGATGTTAGCTTGCAAGAAAAGAATGATTAGGTTGATCCAATCCCCAGTGGAGTTTACAAGAATGAAAGATGATTTTATTTTCGCATTGAACACCAGAAGGAATCAGCAATAGAAGCCAATTACACAGCAAATGGAGGAATCAGTTTCTGTTCTCCAGCCTGTTACACAGGAACGCAGGCATCTATTCAGGCCTTCGAACTCGTTACATCAGAACAGGATGAGCCTATTCAACCCCGTGAGCATGATATACAATTGCAAGAGGAGGCCAATTAGGCTCTCAAGCATAAACACAGGACTCGGAATAGGCCATGCAACATCAATATCCTGTTAGACAAAAGCATGAGAAGTGCATTCAGCCTCTTCTAACACAAGAATTGAAACAGGCTACAAACTGTCTGGAGATAGTTATACTGGAATAAGAGCAGGCCATTCAGCCTATTGAACCTGCTACACAGGAACTGGAGAAGATTACAAAACTGTTTGTCTGGGAAAAGATGAGTTAATTCGGCCACGTGTCTGTTATATGTGACCAGCTGAGGACCAATCATTCCCTTCATCCTTATTGAGGAATACAGGAGTAAACCATTCAATTTCTCCTTCCTACTTTGGAGGAACACGAGTGGGTCGTTCAAAATGGTCTGCATCAACAGGAAGAATCCAAAAGCCCTCAAATCTCTTGCACATCCACATGTGGATGACAAGCAGGCCTTGAGCGTCTTACTCAGGAGCAGAATCATGTAATTCTGCGCACCGAGACTATAATGTGGAAACACCAGGAGAACGTTCAGCAAATCGAGTTGATAGACAAGGAAGTGAATGAGTTCAGTCAGCCACTGATGCCTCTTACGCAGTGATGGTAGCAGATCTTCAAAAGCCTTGTGTCTATCGCACAGGAATTGAAAGGGAACACAGAGATAGTAAAAACGGAAGAACCTAGAATAATTAATTTCACCAGCGTATAAACAGTCATGAGCAAACTATTGGGATTGAGGGCAAACTGTAAGAATCCAGTACTAAGAAATTAATCGTCATTTGCAAAGTCAAACCACATTCATCAGATTCAACATGGTATTATGAATGATAAGTCGTTTTTGAATTATTTGTTTGCGTAATTTAAAGATGGGACAGGAAATGTGGATAATGGCATCTGGAGATGCATTGTATCTGGACTTCCAAGGCATTCAATAAGTTGCTGCACAAAAGTTAAATGATTAAGACATGATCACATTTGGTTAGGAGTCTATTATTTGCTTCGATAGAGATATGGCTAACCAATAATGTGCAGTGAGATGGAATAAAGTAGTTGTTATCAACTTGGCAAAATGAATTTGCGTAGGGCCATATTGTTCGACGCTTCGCTCTCAACTATTTATATCATTACTTGGTTGAGAGGACAGAACATATTACAGCCAATTTTTCACTTGATCCGACAATAGTTGCAAAAGTAGTTTGCAAGGAAGACGTGAGAAACTATCAGTCGGATATGGATAGGTGAGGGAAATGGGCCAATATTTGTCAGATTTAATATAACTTGCATAAATTTGAGGATATTCATTTTAGTCAGAGGAATAGGAAGGTAATATCATATCGAATGAAGATAAACTTCAATGTATGTACTTGCACGGGGGTATGGGATTCCTCCTGCATATTGCAGAAAACTAGTATGAAAGTGCAACAGGTAAAAGAGGAAGGCAAGTGCAATTTTGACGTTTCTTACTAAAACAATTGCATATAAAAATTTGCAACGACAATTGCAGTGCTGTGTACTTTTTTGCAGCCCCGACTTCAGGTGGGATTTAGTTGAATTGGTAGCGGCTCTAGAGTGATTACACTACTGAATCTTTTTTTCACCGACTGAGCTGTTCAGAACCTCTACCATTTGAAGTTCAGAAGAATGAGAAAAGAGTAAATTGAGGTATTTAAGGTTTTAAAGATCATTGACAATGTAAGTGAAGTGTTGACATTTCTTCATGTGCCGTAACGTTGAACAAGAGATCATAGGTTAGGATAAGCCAGAGCAGATTTAAATTAGGGATGAGGATATAATACTTCACTACAAATGTGGTGAATCTGTATCATTCCAGAGTGCAATGGATGCAGGGACGTTCGCTGCATGTAGGCTTAGAACAAAGAACAAAAACAATTTACAGCTCTGAAAGAGGCCCTTCATCCCTCCAAGTCTTTGCCCAACCAAATCCACTGCCTAAACCTATCGCCCAGTTCCTAAGGATCTGTATCCTCTGCTCCCCACCGACTAACACATCTGTCCAGATGCATCTTAAATGAATCTACCGTGTCTGCCTCTACTGCCTCTGCTGGGAACATGTTCCAGGTACCTGACAACTTCTGGATAAAGTACTTTCGGCATGCATCCCCCTTAAACTTTTCCCCGTTCACGTTAAATACGTGTCTTCTCGTTAGTAAATCCCTCATACTGGGAAAAAGCTTACCTCTGTCCACACTGTCTGTAAGCTTCATGATTTTTGAGACCTCAATCAGGTCCCCGCTCAATCTCCTTGTTTGTAATGAAAACAATCCTAACCTAGATTAGATTCCTTACAGTGTGGAAACAGGCCCTTCGCCCCAACAAGTCCACACCGACCCTCCGAAGAGCAACCCACCCAGAAGCATTCCCCTACATTTACCCCTTCACCTAACACTATGGGCAATTTAGCGTGGGCAATTCACCTAACCTGCACATCATTGGACTGTGGGAGGAAACAGGAGGAAACCCACGTAGACACGAGTAGAATATACAAACTCCACAGAGACAGTTGCCCGAGGCAGGAATTGAACCCGGGTCTCTGGTGCTGTGAGGCAGCTGTGCTAACCACTGTGCCACCGTGCCACCCCTACTCTTCATAGTTACCACCTTCCATTCCAGGCAGCATCCTCGTTAATCTTTTCTGCACCCTCTGCAAAGCGACCACATCCTTTTGATAATGTGGCGACCAGAACTGTACACAGTATTCTATAACGCAGGCGAACCAAAGTCTTGTACAATTTTTGCATTACCTGCCAGCTCTTATACACAATACCCCGTCCAATGAAGGCAAGCATACCATACGCCTTTTTGACCACTCTATTTGACCTGAAATCTCAAATCGCTCGGCTCATCAACTTGTCCCAAATTTCTTCCGTTTACAGTATGTTTCACTCTCGAATTAGACCTCTCAAAATGCATCACCTCCATAGGTAATGGAAAGCGGGCAGGGAGGTAGACTGAAGCTAAGCTGACGGCAGCTATGATCATATTAAGTCGTTGAGCAGCCTCGAGGGGCTTAAATGCCAAATGTAGCTTTTCATTCTTATATTCATATGGAAATTGTGTACAGCAAATGAGCGACACAGGACTGGAGGAGGGGAGGAGGGGGACTGGTTTTAACAGGAAGGAGACACTGGAGATAAATCATTCTTTATACGTTTGACAGAACATAATCACCCTGTGACCAGTGCTACATCTCCAAACGTTTTCACTCTATAATAATGATTTGATGCAGTTGAACGAATGTACTGCAAGTATATTCGGCGATGACGAGAAGGTAAGCAGGAAATTAACTTATCAAGAGAAGTTGAGGCGTTGTCTACTAAATGAATATAAACAAGTGAATTCAATAGATAATAACTTGGCACGTGGATTACAACATGGCAGAATGTGGAACTATCGATTATTTTCAGGAACAATGGAAAGCAGACTGTTTCATAAAAGGAGAGAGAATATCGCACTGTGTGCTACAGTGACTGCCGAAGGATTCATTCCAACATGTTCAGTCATTAGAAGTTTTGATCCTTCTCCCTGATTTTCCCAGTACGCCATTGCTCTCAATACACGCGGGGTATTTTGATGTGGTTGGTTGGCGTTGTATGTGGTGCGGGAAAGAATGCGTTGAGCCGTGTATCAAAGGGGTGACCTTTCTCGGTGATTGCGAGACCACACCCTCCAGGTTTATGTGCAACCCGTCCTTCTTTTACTGGACCCACCTTCCACAGAAGGTACCACAAAGATCCAACCTAACTCTCTAGATTTACTTTTCAGGTCTTCATCCCTTTTCCGAGCTATGTCTGTTACTGATGTGAACCACGAATTCTAGCTGCTCATTCATCAGCAAGAATGGAATCAACTAAATTCCCGAAGACACAGTATAGCCACAAGGGTCTCCAAAGCACTGAAGACGTTACATGAACAGGGGACAAAACACCTGCAAATCAGCTTCCCAGCTCGGCAGACATACCCACAACTACACCAACCGGCACCAGAGCTACAAATCTTTATGAAAAACTTGAATACCGACAGGCGAGGCATGCTAAGACAAGCAAGGAACTGGGAATCCTGTGCCTAATCGCCTAAGCACTACCTATGAGTAACTCCAATTCCTGGATAAATGCCGAAGGGATCAAATTCTACCACCTTTGTCAGATATAGACCACTAATCAACGATCTAAACGATATAGAAAAAGTCAGACAAAACGATCTCTGGAAGATCCAGGTTATGATTACGAATGCACACAACGGACTACATAGATACAGACAAGAAATTGCAAGCCAAATTATTTCATTTCAGAAACAAATAATCAGAAGTGAACCGTGACGAGTAAACATGCAATCACCACAGGACAGACAGAACCACATACAGAGAGAGAACAGAACAACAAAACAAAATGACTATGCTAACCTACAGTCGGGGAGACAACGCCACAGGTACCTGTGTAAGAAATCTGTCTGACAGACGGCTGACAGACACAGAAAACGCCGTACAAGCCAATTGGCTCAACCGCTAACACAGGGACACAAAAACAACAGACTTCCAAGCTGCACTTGACTGTACACTCAGGAGTAATGGACTAATCAAGGAGACGCATCAAGCATGCAGACAAACTATTTTGCCCTTCCTAACAAGGAATAGACAAATGAACAATTTCAATACCAAAGAGATAGAAGCCTTAAGAACAATCAGAAATGACAAAAATACAATCATAGTACAAGCGGATAAAGACAAGTGACTGTCATTATGGACAAGACTGACTACATTGAGAAAGCAGAGAAAATTCTTTGAGATTCCAACACGTACCGACAGAGGGAGAGTGACAACAAGCCATAGCTAAAGAGTGGAATAAACAATAACTTGCAGAACTGACCAAAGAACGGGCTTATAAACAGGAGTGAAATACAAAGGATGAAACCAGAAAGCAACAACAGCCCAAGCTTTTATCATTGCCTAAAGTTTCACACACCATGTATAACACTCAGACCCATTGTGATACTCCTTGGAACTCCATCGCATAAACTGGTAAAAGAATGCCAACAACAAGCTGAAACATTTCTCAGTGGATGAAAACAATCTATGCAATCATCACGGAAATTCCTAGACACCATCAAGTATATAAACATCGACAAAGATGAAACAATGATCTCATTTCAACTAACGGTTCTGTTTTCTTCAATTAAGAAAACTGCAGCCAGAGAGACCACAGCCAACCTCCTGGCCAAACAAAACAGACGGTCTGATGGGAAACTGTCAACAAACACTACTTACTCAAACTACCAGACCTCTATTCACGGCATACTTCACATTTAAAACAAAATATGTGAACAGATCAATGAAACACCTCTGGGCTCACCCAGCTCTGCGCTCATAGCAGAAGCAGAGAAGGAAAAAAATGGAAGGAGACCTGCCAAAAGTCCAATCGATACTCTGGATCAGATACGAGGGTGACACTTTGGTAATTATGAAGAGAACAGAAATCGAGATCGCATGTTGGATTGTCAACACCATGCTCACAGGGGTCAGGTTTTTGAGAAAGATGGAAGAAAACAATCAACTCTCATTGGTGTATATGCTGTCAGAGAGGACATAGAACAGTGCATGCACTACAACTGTGTACAGAATAGCGATGCACATGGACCAGATCCTGAACTACAACAGCAAAGCCCCGAACACTTACAGCAGAAGCTGCATTAGGACACTTTCAAAAGGGCTGCAATACAGTGCAGCACTCGCGGCCTCCGAAGTGAAGAACATCTCTATAGAGACTTCACCAAGAATGAATATCCTCACAATTTCATCCGCAGGTGCCTAGCAGACAAATAAAGAGGACAAGGACATGCCAGGGCTGAAATTGTGTTACTGGAAGAGCGCAGCAGGTCAGGCAGCATCCAAGGAACAGGGGAATCGACGTTTTGGGAATTCCTGAAGAAGGGCTTATGCCCGAAACGCCGATTCTCCTGTTCCTTGGATGCTGCTTTTCCAGCAACACATTTTCAGCTCTGATCTCCAGCATCTGCAGTCCTCACTTTCTCCTCGAAGGACATGCCAGGACTTAACTCACCAGCCTTGCTACCTTACATAAAAAGCATCTCGGTACTGACAACAAGACGTCTCCAACAATTCGGATTCTTTACAATCCAAAAACCAAAAGCCATGCACAGGTAACATCACAGCAATACAAAAGACCCTATACCAATCACGTGCAAGAAAAAAAACATAATGTACGAGATTCCACACAAAGACTGCACGAAACACTATATAAGACAAACAAACAGACAATTAGCAATCTCCAAACATGAACACCATTTAGCCACTGAACGCCACGACTAGCTGTTTCGAGTAGCCATACACATAGATGGTAAGACCAACAAATTTGACTGGGACAAAATAACGATCATAGGATCAGCTAAACAGAGAATAAACCAGAATATCCAGGAACATGACACTCATGCTTGGACACCCTCAACAGACACATAGACCGAGACCCAATACATTGGTCACAACAATGAGCAATGGGAATCACCAACCAGAAGCAACAGGAACAGAACGAAATAAGCTCCAGTACAGTAGCACTGCACAGGAGGCTCCCTAGCGCTGAACATATGACCTGGACAGGAAAAGAAACGTCTTCAAGTCAACTTCACATCTTGGGAAACATATCCACAACTACGACAATTGGCAGCTGGGGTAGAAAGTTTACTATTGACCTTAAACTGATAATCTAAAACACAGAGAAAAATTTTCTAAGACCAAGATAAAAATAAATAACTGCTTTGTTTGTCGTCCTTTAACATTCGACAGACACTAACTGTCTTCCTGAAGTTTGGAGATCTTAATGTCACACCTCTATGTAAAACAAGGCGGATGGAGAGAAAAAAAACAGGAATTACAAAGCAGTCAGCTTGACATTTGTAGTTGGAAAATATATAATTCCCTTTTAAAACTTTTAATAGCAGAGCATTTGGAAAGCAAAGACATGATCAAACACGGTCAGCATGGATCTATGAAAGGTAAATTGTACATTACAATTCTAGAACATACAACATTTCAGCGCAGTACAGGCCCTTCGGCTCTCGATGTTGCTCCGACCTGAGGAACCAACCTGAATTCCATCTAAACTACATTTTCCAATTCTCGTCCATATGCCGACACAATGACCATTTAAATGCCCGTAAAGTTGGCGAATCTACTACTGTTGGATTTCATCGAGAATGTAACAGGCAGCATTGATGAGAGGGAAGGCATACATGGATTGGGTGGTACGGGTAGGTGGCAGCGATAGTGACTTATTTGGACTTCCCAGCGACATCCCACAGGAACCAGCTATCGAGTCTGATGATCAGCCACAGTCACGTTGAATCGTGGAACAGGCTCGAAGTGACAAATGAACTATTTCTACTCCTATTTCCTGTGTTTTAATGTTTACGTTTCGTTCGACTGCTATCATTGACAACTTTCTCTTCTGATTCCTGTTGATTCCAATTTTGTTCGGATTTCTCTGAGGAATATTACAATGGTGTCACGGATAGTAATTCTAACCGTACCTAGCATCACCTTTGTGAATGGTTGTGCTTGACAGGCTGACGGGATTCCTGTACAAAGATAGATTCGAGAGGGAGAATGTCACTCTTGTTAAATTGGTAGGAACACTTTTGATAATTAAGCAATATATTCTGATGGGATATTTGAGCATGGCTTACTTGGATGGGAACCTAAGTGATTCGATGAACTGCATAGCATATTATGGACAGATGGGCTGATGGACACACTGTGAATATCTGAGCTTGTATACTTGAAAGAGACATATGGATAGATGAGATGCATTGTTTGGACAAACGTACTAAAAGGAATACTTTTGATTTCGTGGTTAAATGCGCTGCTCTGCGCTGCACCACAAATGATGATTGATGGTTTGAAGGGAGTAATATTGATTTTGATTGATGGCTGACCTCTTGCCAAAATAAAAGCAATTTAAATGTCACTAATTTTGATTTCTGCTTCATATTAATCTGTCATCAGGTAAGAACTATTATTACTGCCTTCCTCTGAAAGGGATGTGCCAGTGTAGTATGACTGAAGTTCAAGCTTTTGCAGCGCTGATCCTTGGTCAGGTAACATTTTTGAAATCTGTAGTCTCGCGACAATAGCCTGTGGTACTCTGTTCAATGGGTTTCAAGTTGCCCTCGACATAACCAACGAGGGCTTCATCCAGGCAATGGTTGCCTGAGACGGTCGGATGTTCAGGTGTGCTGGATTTGTGCATATTCTCAAGACAGTAGAAGGCCCTTACACAAAAATTACATGGGACGAGATTGCATAGTTTACTCTGAACGATCGAGTGAACAATTCTGATTAATGTATTTAGTTCACATGTTTGTTCTTAAGTCGGATTGGCCAATAGTTGCCTGTAGTGTCCCTGGTTCTTCAGTTGTTAGAACACTTCCTTGCAGTAGACCATTCTATTCTGAATTATGATGGCTCCTCCTTTGCCCACTAGTTTGATGACCATGTTGTGTTTGTACCTGAGAGCATGAAAGGCATTGCATTTTGATCAGGTGTCGTTTGTCTCTACCTTGATGAATTTGTCATTTACACATTTCCTGACAGTTTGAGCATACGTGTCAAGTCCAGGGAAGCAGCCGTCTGGAGGGTCCAAATCGACTCCATTGATCTCTGCCTGTTGAAGTGTGTGCTCCTGTAAAGTTGCTGATCTATTTCACCTTGGTGGTACCCGTTTCAACTGTGGTGCCAGGGGAGGCTTGGCTAATGCTGGTGGAAATAAAATGATTCTCCATTTTCTTGTTCTTGCTCTGAATGTACACGGTGTAGTTCCATTGCCTGGTCTGCTTGGCAGTGTTTCATAACTGTGTAGCTGTCTCTTGAGCGCAAACTGTGAATGTGGGCTGTTCGTTGTTCTCATGTTTACAGCGCCTGCTGTAGACTTGGTGTACGAGATGACTGAGAGATTTGCAAGAGGTGTGACGGCAAAGTATCTCAGTACAGTCGGTATTGTAGATCAACTTACATGAGTTCCTGATCCGTGGTCTTTTTGGGATCTTTTCTGCTTTATGAATTTCTGCAGAAACTTGATGTCCATGCCGATATGCGCGATCTTCTTGGAGATCCTCTCGACTTTGAGCGGGAAGTTGGGGTTGTCATTGCTTGCCATGATGTGGAGATGTTGGTGTTGCATTGGGGTGGACAAAGTAAAAACTCACACTATAGGTTATAGTCCAACAGTTTTTTTTTTGATGTACAAGCTTTCAGAGTGTTGCTTCTTCGTCAGGTATCTCCGAAAGCGTGTACGTTGAAAAACGCTATTGGTCCATTATGTGGCGTTGTGATTTTTAATTCAAATTTTAGAAACAGTTACCAATTTTAATGAACTATTGGAATATGTAACGGAGAGATTATCACGTTGATACTGCTAAGATTTTCTTTTTGACTGGTGTTCTCCACATGATTTACTCGATGAAGTTATATTTATTGTCCCTTTCCCATTTGATGTTTGGAATGAATGTTCATGGATTTGCACAGAGAGGATGAATGAAAGGAATACATTGCCATATCAGAAAGAAATGGGGCGTGAAGGGAAACACTACAATTATTTCCGAACAACAAACCTCCATGATTAATTATTCATAAAGCTCCATGGAGTGTATTTGCATGCTTGTTGCAAGAGATTTACCTCCATTTCATAATATGTTGAAATGTGCTGATGTGATTTTTTTCAGCATTTCCCCTTTTTTTCCTGAAGAAGGTTCGAAATCATATTGCCAAAAAATAAAATATTATAGTTCTTAACTAAACACTAATTGTCTTGGGAAATATTTCTCTTGCCTCGATTTTGTGACGTCACTGTAATTAATACTGTTCATTATGTTACCAATTAATTCTGTCCCTGGAATGTTTTGCTAGATATAAATAGCGGATGCTTAAACATATAATACTAAATGGAACAGTTGCTCTTTCTGTACAAAAGATGAGATATCCATTAATCTTTCAGATAGAAACCATTTACCTGTTCTTGCAGCTGTAGGTATTACAGGTGAGCCTTCAAATACAGTATTATTGGCTATGCATCATGTCTGGCACCGCAAGATAATTGCATTGCTGTATTTACTGTAAAATACAGGTTGGCTGTTGTCAGATCTATCAAGCTATTCTTTATGTTGTTTGCAAATTAGCTGTGGAGGATTATTTATTAAAATGCGTTTTTCATTCACTAATTTAATTATTGCTGCTCGCTTCTATCCCTTTCTTGTTTGTTTTATAATCACACTTACAATCTTGCATAAGGACAATTGATTTTGATATGTGGCTCAGTCAAGGACGTATCTATTTTAGCTACAGTCTGATGATGTACTTTTGCATTAGTGTTTGCCATAAATGATTGTTTGATATTATTCCTGTCAAGGTGTGATTTAACGGGCCACTTACCTTTATTGAGGTGTAATTGGTTGTCTTTTCGAGTTCAAATCAAGGAAATAGAACATGATTAAATTGTGTCATTCTACAATGAGTGCTATGTAGTGTCACGTCATGGTCAGAGGCTGAGGGGTGATGTTACAGACGTTTATAAAATCAGCAGGGGCATGGATAGGATAAATAGATGAAGTCTCTTCTCTGGGGTGAGTGAGTCCAGAACTGGAGGCCGTGGGTTTAGGGTGGGAGGGGAAAGGTATAAAAGAGACCTAAGGGGCAACCTTTTTACACAGAGGGTGGTACGTGCACGGAATGAGCTACCGGAGCAAGTGATGGAGGCTGGTACAATTGCAGCATTTAAAAGGCATTTGGATTGGTATATGAATAGGAAGGGTTTGGAGACATTTGGTCCAGGTGCTGTCAGGTCAGACTGGATTGAGTTGGGACATCTGTTCGACATGGACGAATTGGTTCTAAAAGCCTGGTTCACTGCTGTGCATCTCTGTGACTCTATGAATTACCGAGAAAAGAGAGCTATCACTATCGCCGTTCTCGCTGTCGACACATACTTGTCAGTATCGTGATACATGTATCCGGATATTTCTTGTGAAATTTTATCGTTTCTACGATGATGAACTCAGCAGGCTTAGATTGAACGAGGTAGAAAATCATTTTAAAGCGGTGTAAAATGGATGCAATATTGGATCAGTTAGTTGTCAGACTGATAGACTAATTTCGAGCAATGTCATTAATCACGAGCAATTTCTTATACGTGGCAATAGGTGAAAAGGTCCTCACTGCGTGCTCTAGCTCGAGATCTATAAATATGACTTCATCAAGCACACAATGATAATCAGGGACTGTTACACTTTCTGCATAAAAAAATGGAATATCCATTCACTTTTCTGATAGAACGCCTTTACTACCCTTTCCTTACAATTGTTGATGTGACTGCTGTGTCTTCAAATCCAGTATTAGTTGTTTTGCATCCAGTCTTGCACTTCACCACAGTCATATTGTGCCATCTCAGTATTTCATGCAAAATTTAAAAATTAGCAAACCTAGAGAGGGAGGGGAAAATGATAATTGCTGCGAATGCATCATTTAATATTATGTTTTCAACATACCTATCTTTGTTTATATCAAAAAATCGCAACATACATTACAGTGCAGTTTGTTGAAACAGTTGCTTCACTTAGGTGCTTGCTCACAGATCAAAATAAGGCAACATCTACAGTGAAATATTTATGGTCCAATACTCGAGTGTTACAAAAGTGATCTATTTCTGTGGAGTTTCTCTCTATACTTCAAAAACGTGTCTTATGCCTTTAATAACTCATATTCGTCCCTTGAGCAAGCCGCTTCGAATGACTTTCCCAATAATTATCTTTTCTTCTGTATCTTAAACAGATCAGTAAAATTTTGCAACTTGGAACTCTTCTCCGCATGTTTACCGCATACCTAGCATTTAATAGTACACCTCACTTCCTTACCTTAATGGCAGAGAAAGTCTTGCAATTATGAACTAAAGTTACTTCGCAACTTAAGCATTCCAAATATTGTAATTATCCATAACAGGCATACTAAATCAAAACTTGAATCATGACACGGCAGTTAGGCTCTTCGAAAGAAGACTACTAATTGAAATCTAATTCGGAAAAAAAAAACAGACGCTTCAGTGCAGTATAAAGAAGGGTTTGGTAGCAAAATGTTGAAATTATTGTAAGCTGGAATCCCATTATGACTACATGCATTGGTAATTTTCTGCAAAGGTGAATCAATTGCCCAGAATGTCAAATATTTATTCCGTGTGCAGTCATTGGAGGTCAGTGCATCTCGACATAGCCACACTGTTGGCTATGAAGGCTGGTTTTGTGCAACATTTTTCGTATTTTTCTTCCAACATAACAATGACAGCAGCTCAGTATGTCTTTCTCAGTTGTGAATATCTTTGTGATACCCTGTGTCATGAGAGAGATTATTTCATTGTGTTGGTTGTTTTGATATACTGATCAATACTAAACAGCAGTTACTACACTGAATAGCACAACGAACTTTTAAAAGATCAGCTGTCTTCGCATTATTCGAACAAAGAACAAAACAAAATACAGCACCGCAACAGGCTCTTGTGCCTGATGTCCATTTTCGAACTGTCTGAATACCTTTGCTGCCTGCCACTTCATATATCTGTCTCAACACATGGTAAATGAAACTAACGAGACCTCCTCTACCACCGCTGCTGGCAACGCATTCCAGACACAAACCACTCTCTATGTAAAGAACATCCCACGCGTCTTTCCCTTGAAATTGTCCCCTCTCACTTTGAATTTGTGACCCCTAATAATAGAGTCTCCTACTCTGGAATAAAACAAAGCTTCTTGCTCTCCACCCTCCACCTCTCATAATCATCAGTAAGTTCCCCCCTCACCCTCCGTCTTTCCAAAGAAAATTGTCCTAATCTACTCAATATCTCTTCATATGTAGCGCCCTCCTTGCCAGGCAGCATCCTCATGTACCTCTTCTAATCCCTCTCCAAAGCACCAAATCCTTTTGGTATTGTGTATTTATCAGAACTGTACGCTGTATTCCACATGTGGCCGATCCAAAGTCTAAGACAACTGTAAAATAACTTGCCAATTCATGTACTCATTACCCGGTCTGATGAAGGAAAGCATGCCATATGCCTTCTTGACCACTCTTGTGACCTGCGTTGCAACCTTCAGGAAACTTTGAACCTGAATACCCAGATCTCCCTGCACATCAATTTTCTCCAAGACATTTCCATTTGCTGTACGAATTGTATTCATTTTTAATTGAAGAAACTTAAATGATTTCACATGTAAACAAAACCTGCTTTAGTCCGTTTTGCTTTTCAGTTGGGGATGATGGTGAACTGCTCACGACTCTGGCAGTGTTCGCATTGATTATTTGTTCCTCGTAGCTTTTCCTGGTGACTCTTTATTTTTAATTTGTCTGGAATGTCAGAGAGATTTCAGTTTCTTGATTGTTTCGTTTTGGCTTCTCTATTTGAATAAATTGCAAGTCTATTTCTGATTGTAGTTCGGGGTTTACCAGATTAGCTAACTTTAGATGGTTTGCCTGGAGGGTAATTTTATCACATCCTTTTGACAGTTCAAAAGCTTTATGGCGAGTTTTTGTGAACACCGCTTTTTTTATTCAAATTGCGCTGGATCATATCACAAAATGGAAGCGGCTGCCAGGTACTTTTGCAGTGCATCTGCCAAGTCAACTAGTTTTGCTGTTCTCGTTTCTCCACATATTTTGATTTCTTTTCCTCTCAAGTACAGATTCATTTACTTTGTGCATTTCAGATCGGTTCAATTCCCGACTCAGGCGACTGACTGTGTGGAGTTTGCACATTCTCCCCGTGTCTGCATTGGTTTCCTCCGGGTGCTCCGGTTTCCTCCCACAGTCCAAAGATGTGCAGGTCAGGTGAATTGGCCATGCTAAATTGCCCGTAGTGTTAGGTAAAAGGGGTAAATGTAGGGGAATGGGTGGGTTGCGCTTCGGCTGGTCGGTGTGGACTTGTTGGGCCGAAGGGCCTGTTTCCACACTGTCAGCAATCTAATTTAAGTAATCTAATCTAATCTAATCTAAAAACACACTTGCATTTCTCACACGTCTTCTTTTTCGGTTTTGTACAATGCCATAAATCTGTGACCTTTTGTGCTTGATCTTCATGTCTGCTGACAGCCTTCCTACTAACATCTAATATAATATAACAAATTTTGATCGGCTCCAATGTTGATTTCGTGGAATGTTCTGCTCACACAGATGTCCCAGACATGCAAGGTTTTTTCATATATATTATTTAGCTGTCACTAATATCTGATAAATTTCATGTGCATATTCTCTGAAGACATTGCAATATTTCTGCAAACTTATTGCCAGAAATGCATAAACTAGACTTGATCATGTGTTTATTTAATAATAAAAAATCATCAAATCTCTTCACATTTTAAAAAATCTTTGGTCTGGAGGTTTAAAGTTGTAACCCTTGTTAGTGACATTGTCAACTTGAGGAGTTGTCATCAATGGCTATTCTGCCTGAAGCCTGACTACACTCTTCACGTGGCAACACGAAACCACGTGGTTATTAATCCTATCATTGTTTCTACCTTCTCTTGAAGTATGTTGTACTTCATAATTAACAACACTAAACATAATTTGCCGTCTTCTTGCATATTTTGCCACTCGTTTGGTGTATTCCTGAAGTGTTTAGATTAGATTAGATTACTTACAGTGTGGAAAGAGGTCCTTCAGCCCAACAATTCCACACCGACCCTCTGAAGAGCAACCCACTCAGACCCATTCCCCTACATTTACCCCTTCACCTCACACTACTGGCAATGTAGCATGGCCAATTCACCAAACTTGCACATTTTTCGACTGTGGGAGGAAACCGGAGCACCCGGGGGAAACCCACGCAGACATGGAGAGAATGTGCAAACTCTGCACAGACAGTTGCCTGAGGCGGGAATTGAACCCGGGTCTCTGGCGCTATGAGGCAGCAGTGCTAACCAGTGTCTTACCTTTCTGTACATTATCAACGATACTTCCATGCTTTGAGCATTTATGAAGTTTAGAATTAAGTTCTTCATAAGGAGAATCAATGCATAATGCGGAATAAAAACGGGACCTATTCCTGGTACCCTCATAACGAAATTACAACCTTCAACATAGGTTAACAAAATAACAATTTACGTCCTAATTCCAACTGTTGTAAAACGGAAATTGACACCCCTCTGAGATCTAAAACCAAAACCTCCAATGCGGAACTCCTCGCCCCATACTCTGTAAAGGGAATGCGAAAAGTTTGGAGCCTCCTTTTCAACAACTACTAGTGGGTACATAATACCCTGTCACTCACTTTAAACTCAAGAAGTAACCATTTAGTTATCTAACTTTAACAGTGAACAAATTAACTCAAGTAACAACAAACCGAATATGTCCCATCACACTACTAAGGTTATTTTCCGAATACAGCGAGTGACTAATGGAATGCTGTTCCAATAAATATGAATTCAACTCGTATATTAAAAAAAAGTCTCTCGAAATTACAGCCAAGCTACGTGTCATCTGGAATGTTTTGTGCTTTCTCCGTTGATTCTTCTCTCAGGAATATTAACTGTTCTCATGGTACCATTATTATTTCGATGTTGCTTTCTCTATGACATACAAGAGGCAGTGACAGCCAACGAATCTCTCTTCAGATTTGAGGGTCATGGCATCGAGCGGATAGCAGCTGGCTCCGGCGTCTTTGTCCAACTGTCCCCTTCCTTTTAGTCCTGTGATGACATGTCAATATTTCTAACAACAAGATTAGTCTTAAATTGTCAAGACAATCAGACTTAAATTTAGTAAGTTTTTGGTAATTAAGTACTTGGTCTTAATTGACTGTCAAAATCTAAAAGTCTGTTGCTTTGGTTAAAAAAAATGCACAACTGCTTGACCTGCTAACTGTACGGACCTTTGATATAAATGTTCCAATTCAAGTGCTCTCTGCCGACTTGCAAACTTGCAAATCTCTTAGCATAGAAAAAAAAAAGATATTTTAAATAGATCAGGAAACACATTCCACCAGAACTTTACAAACACCAATTTCTAGCATCTTTCCCCCTCCCCCTTTTACAATATTCGACCCAATTTCGCAGAACTTCATTATGGCTCACAATTGCGTTCACGTTGACAACAACTACATACCTTTGACATTCAGAACGTGAAACATTTGAACTGGAATATACGTTTGGGTTAGATTACCTTAGCTTAGTTTAGATTAGATTAGATTCCTTACAGTGTGGAAAAAGGCCCTTCGGCCCAACAAGTCCACACCGACCATCCGAAGAGCAACCGACCCAGACCCATTCCTCTATATTTACCCCTTCACCTAACACTACAGGCAATTTAGCATGGCTAATTCACCTAGCTTGCACATCTTTGGAATGTGGAAGGAAACCAGAGAACCCGGAGGAAACCCACGCAGACACGGGGAGAATGTGCAAACTCCACATAGACAGTCACCCGAGACTAGAATTGAACCTGGGACCCTGGTGTGTGAGGCAGCAGTACTTAGCACTGAGCCACTGTGCCGCCCTTGTGTGTGAGGCAGCCGTGCTAACCACTGAGCCACCTTGCCGCCCCTATTTAAAAAGAGGCAGAGTGTCAAAAACAGTTTGCAAACTGGCAAAGTCCAATGTTAGAAATGCCACAATACAGTACCTATTATAAGAAATGAAATATTACCAGTTATTGACATTGCTGTTCCTCAAATTCAAATCGCCTTTCCTAATCTCTTATGTTCCACTTTCTCGAGTTTTCAATGTAATCTCGTAATGCCATTTTCCTCGGTCCTACTTGCAAGTATAAACATCACCTCCACTCTTTATCCTTGGTTCCCTTCTATTACACTTGGTCTGTAATAAATCTCCGATATCTCTGACATTCGTCACATTTGGAGGAGTAATTTGTTTTCACGCTGTGGTACGTTTTGGATTATTTTCCAAAGTAGCAGTGGACACCTTTCAAATTAAGGCTTGAAGTTCGAATTAATTCATTTCCAATTGAAACTGAATTGTTCCAGGGATGCACAAGGCATGAAGGAACATTTGAAGTGAATTTGAATTGTATCATATGATTTGACTGAATAGACGTAAACGTTAGAGCGGGCCATTAGTCAATTGCTTCTCGTATTTGTTGTATCTTTATCTCTACTGAGCTTTGATTTATTTCTATTGCTTACAAGCACATACACGGACAGAATATCTAATCACAAAGTTAAGCTTTCTCTTGTCCTGAAGAAGTAATGCATGTTTTTGTGACGCTACTATTTCTTCTGAATGCGTCTGATTCGAATGCACAAACTTCATTTTTACAAATTGCAATTTGAAGTCAAAAACTTGTACTTGTGAATCATTGAAGAACTACAAAATCCAGACACATCCTTTAAAAATCCATTGTTCAGCATTATCAATTTAACTGTTTAATTTATTGTTTATGCATTCACTATTATACTTGATTACTAAAGTAGATTTTTTTGGTTGCATCTCATTCTTTGAATGTCCATCGTACGTGATTTTTGAAAGATGTCACTATGTATTGTATAAGTGTACAAATATTCTCGTAAGTATATTGTAGTTTTTAAAAGTATACAGAATTGGACAGTTAATATTGATAATTATTAAATTGAATTTATGTTCCCTGTGAAGTTGGCCAACAAGATTTTTTTCTTCTTCTTGCAGTTAACATAACAGCAATTGTGATCTTGAAACGAGGAAACTGTGGCCTCTCCAAATGCATCACTCTGTATCTCCTGGCGATGACAACAGCAGACCTACTGCTCGTCATCATTGATGTAATATTGCATCGAATTAATGATATTTACTTATCAACAAACTTTTTGTTCATTACTCCTGTGTGTAGTGTGAAAACCGTTTTATTTATTGCAGTCTTGCATTGTTCTGTGTGGTTCACAATTGCTTTTACTTTTGATAGGTTTGTAGCCATTTGTTGCCAGACGTTAAGTGCAAAATATTGCACCAAAAGAACTGCAACTAAAATTGTGATAACCGTTAGTGTTATAAGCTTTTTGAAATCTATTCCGTGTTACTTTGCATTTGTTCCTTCAATAATTATTAATAATGTTCCATGGTTTTGCATTCTAATAACAGCATATTACACTTCCTCCTATTGGGCGGCATATGAATGGACTGATAGCATTCTGACACCACTGCTTCCGTTTTTCTTGATTCTGGTGTTGAATTCGTTCACTGTCAGGAATATTATACTGGCCAATCGAGTTCGAAGGGGTCTCCAAAACTACGGTATCACGGAGAATCGCAATGACCCAGAAATGGAGAACAGAAGGAAATCAATCATATTATTATTTGCTTTGTCGGCTAATTTTATATTGATGTGGATTACATACGTTATACATTCTTTAAAATGGCAAGTTTTAAACTTTAACTATACAGACAAATATCTTACTAATCCAGTATATATTGTTCAACAAGTTGGATTCATGCTGCAGCTTCTGAGTTCGTGCACCAACACCTGCATTTATGCATTAACCCAGAGGAAATTTAGAGATGAGTTAAGAAACGGGCTAAAATATCCATTTAACCGAATTGTTAATATTTTTGAAAATTGATTCGTATCTGAATAGGAGTTTTTTGCGACCACGGAGCTCCTTGGAACATTGAACATAGAACAATACAGCGCAGAACAGGCCCTTCGGCCCGCGATGTTGCGCCGACCTGGGAACTATTCTCAGCTCATCCCCCTACACTATCTTATCATCATCCATATGCTTATCTAACGAGTGTTTAAATCTCCCTAATGTGGCTGAGTTAACTACATTGGCAGGCAGGGCATTCCACGCCCTTGCCACTCTCTGCACAAAGCATTTGCCTCTGATATCTGTCTTAAATCTCAATTTGCAGTTATGCCCCCTCGTACAAGCTGACGTCATCATCCTCCGCAAAAGACTTTCACTGTCTCCCCGATCTAATCCTCTGATCATCTTGAATATCTCTACAAAATCCTCTCATAGCCTTCTTCTTTCCAACGAGAAAAGAGACAAGTCTTTCAGCCATTCCTAATAAGACCTTCCCTGCAGACCAGGCAACATCCTGGTAAATCTCCTCTGCACGTTTTTAAATGCTTTCACATCATTCCCGAAATATGGGGACCAGAACTGTACACAATATTTCAAGTGTGGCCGCACTAGCGTTTTGTATTGTTGCAGCATGATATTGCGGCTTCAGAACTCAACCCTTGTACGAATGAAACCTAACACACCGTATGACTTCTTAACAGCACTATCCTTCTTAACAGCACTATGGGTGGCAACTTCCTGTTATTCTTCCCAAAGTGCATCACCTCACATTTATTTGCATTAGACATGCATTTGCCACCTCTCAGTCCAATTCTGAAGTTTATCCAAGTCCCCCTGCAACCTGTAACATTCTTACAAACTGTCCACTACTCCACTGACTTTTGTGTCGTCTGCAAATTTACTAATCCTATGCCTGCGTCTAAGTCATTTCCAAACATGACAAACTGCAGTGTCCCAAAACAGATCCTTATGGCACTCCACTAGTAACCGGGCTCCAGGCTGAATATTTTCCATCAACCACCACTCGCTGCCTTCTTTCAGAAAGCCATTTTCTAATTGAAACTGCTGTATCACCCTAATTTCCATGCCTCTGCAATTTCTCCAACAGCCTACTATATGGAACCTTATGAAAGGCTTTTCTGAAGTCTATGTATATCACGACAACTGCCCTACCCTCATCTACATGCTTGGCCACCTTCTCAAAATACTCAATGAGGTTTGTGAGACCTGCCATTGAAGAATCCATGTTGACTATTTGAAATCAAATTGCTGCTTGCTAGATGATTATAAATCTCATCCCTTATAATCCTTTCCAAAACCTTCCCTAGAACAGAACTAAGGCTCACTGGTCTATAATTAACTGCGTTATCTCTACTGCCCTTCTTGAACAAGGGCACAACATTCGCAATCCTCCAGTCCTCTGGTACTAAACCTCTAGACAATGACGACTCAAATGTCAAAGCCAAAGGTTCCGCTATCTCCTCCCTGGATTCCCAGAGAATCCTCGGATAAATCGCATCCAGCACAGGAGACTTATCTACTTTCACTCCTTCCAGAATTGATAGCACCTGTTCAAAACTAGCCTCGATTCTTTCTAGTCTAATATCTCTTACCTCATACTTGTACTCTATAATATTCTCCTCTACAATATTCCTGCGTGAAAACCGATGAGAAATGTTCGCTTAACACCCCTCCGGTCTCCACAGGTTCCATACTCAACTTCCCACTTTTGTCTTTTACTGGCCCTGTTCCTGCCCTGATCGTCCTTTTATTCCTTACATACCTATAGAAAGCTTCAAGGTTCTCCTTTATTCTATTTGCTAAAGACTGGTCGTGGCCTCTCTTTGCTCTTTTTAACTCTCTGTTTAAATCCTTCCTAGATGGTCTGCAACTTTTCATCGCCTAATCTGAACTATCTAGCCTCCTTCGTCTTCTTAACAAGAGATACAATTTCTGTAGTAAACCACGGTTCCCTTACCTTATCACTTCCTCCCTGCCTTCTCAGTTTTAAGTTGATAATGCAATGTTACACTCATTGCAGTCTGGACATATTCACTAAAACCAGCGTCTGTGAGATTTGTAAGGCCTTGCACGATTCTGCATCATTAAAGTACAATTATATGGACTCTATTATTCAATGAACACAATCTGCGCACACAAGGTCGAATGCTTATATAAAGCCGTTGTTGTGGCAGATCATAGCTGTAAGCAGTATAAAATGGCAGAAAGAAGATTTCAGTTGTCTTAGAATAATATCTTGTTTTGTTCAGTTTGTGACAGTTGAACAATGTAGAAAGAATGTGCCTCCAAGTTAACAGCATTAAGTTAGCGTACAAAGGGTTTTAGAATTAAAACAAAAATAATTAAATTAGAAACGCGCAGCTGCAGTTGTTTACACAGGAACAGCTACATTGCATGTTGACAGAAAAAATTTTCACTTAATTAAGTTGGATTCTAAGTTCTATAGCAAGTACTGACTTTAGTTGACCTTTCCAGATCATCATATTTATGGACTTCAAATAACTTACAGATTTTAATGCATTGCAGCAAAGCACTATAAACATTAAAGCGATCACACTGAAATTTATACAATAAGGAAAGGTCACTTACAGGGTGAATTGAATTACTGGTGCAGAAATCAGCAGACCTTTGATTTGCGATTGGAAGTAATTCATTGTCAGAAGCTCCAAGAGTAGAGTTAAGGTGTCAGATTATGGGAGTTGTCTCTACGTCTGCTCATCATTGACCATTCAGTCACATGACAAATCTGATTGCATGAGCAAGTAAATCATTAATAACATTTTTGCAATGCATTTGCTGAAGGCAGACTGATAACAAATGTATATAAAAATATTGGTTTTGTTCTATTCATCGAATAAACTTATAGACTTCTCCAGATTTCATCCCACCAGTCCATTTTCAATAAACTCTTAGATCTTGAAAGTTGACTCGGGATGTCAGATGATATATTTGGACATTCTGCCCCAACACCATATCCAGAGGAAACTTATCAACGCCTTACCCTCTTGTATCAGCTAGCTGATTTACCAAACATTTTAATTTGGAGCTTTCCTCTTACTCATCTTCTAGTTGTATTTTACTCATATTATCACAAATCATGGATACAGATGAATTCATTGGATCGAGTTCGTTATTTGTCAACGTATTCAACTTACATGGTGATGTGAAGTTGTTTTTGTTTTCATGATATAAAACAGCAATTGTGAATCAATTATTCAAAATTACAATCGGAGCAGCAACATACACTGATCTTGATTTGCACGATGAAAGATACCTCTTTATCACTTCTCGAGTGTTGCTAACAAGAGTTCATTCAGTCCATTTAAAACGTTAATATTCTTTCTGCGGCTTCCCTACAAGTCTCATCTTTCTATTACATTTATCATTTATATGGTACTATTTTTCTGGCATGGTGTCGCTCAATTCCTGCATCTGTCCATTTTCTACTTTAATATCGATGCATGGAATTGTCACCCTGTGACACATTGAGACCAAGGATATCTTAATTATGCATTTCACTAACCATGTCCCTCAAATAATTTTATTGTTTTCCGAAACTTGGTAAAGTCCAACTTGGTAGACGTTTGACTACAACAATAAAAAAAAAGAATCACTTTCCCAGTCAGTATAGCCACTTGTATCTGCTCCTTTGTTACTGTGGCTGTGTCTCTATCTCTGAGCCAAGCCACCCGAGTTCAAATCCCACCTACTCTTGCGTTTTTTGATAACATCCCTGCAGAATTTGATTATAAACTGTCCAGCTGCTTGCGTCTTGCAGGAGACACTTGTTAAACATCAAACTTCTTTTCATTAGAACTCACCAGGTGTACCTTTATGAATCTGTCTCAATGTGTGACAGGGATTGTGAGTAGGGCTTGAATCTCAATCCAGGTTTTGATTCTTTCAATCCGTGAACCAGCTTTCATCGAGCCACGGGAGTACGTACTTTCCATAATGAGAGATGGGAAGTGTGAGAGACCATCGCTATAGATGGGAACAAATAAAATGTCGAGTAGAGCCTCTGTTGTTTCTCGTTGCACTTCTTTGCCTAGTCTTTGTGTCTGACTTTCCCTTCTCTTTCTTTTTTGTTTTATTGTCTCTATCTCTCTCTCTCCTTGCCTCTGTTTGACTGTTTATCTCACTGTCTCTCGACGCTCACTCCAGACTGTCACTCTGTCACGCACCGACAAAGTGTCTGTCTCTGTGTTCGAATGAAGGGTCACCTGACTTGAAAAGTAAAATTTGCTGACTCTCCATAGAAGCTATTGGCCCTGATCACTTGCTCTGGAAATTTCTGACTTCATTTCCGATTTCCAGCATGAGTAGCGCTTTTTTTTTGTCTGTATCTGACTCTCCCATTTTCTGTCGGCCTTACATTTTCTCTATCCATCTCTGGCTTATCTCATATTTCTTACTTTTCTCCCACTATTCTCTCTTCATTTGTTCACGTAGAGAGACATTGACAGTGATCCCTCTACATGGGATCCTACACCCAGACTAAACAGAAGTTCTGACACACCTGCCAGCCAGCACTACCTCACTGGACAAAAATTAGCAGCTCCAATCAGGACATTCATCTTCTCCGAGGTCTACCCGAATGACCCCGTCTCAACGTTTACTCTCTATCTGTCAATTTATCTTACAAAAAACCTCCACCTGTTTTTGCCCCGCACCCGGTTTGCAAAAATGCAATACATTTTGACTATTTATTTTAAAGTTACTCGTGGTATGTGGGTGTCCCTGATTGGCCATCATTTATTAAATGTCCCAAGTTGCACTTGAGAATGTAGCAGTGAAATTACTTCTTGAACAACGGCAGGTTACATATTGGAGGTTAATTGACAAAGCGTTTGGGAGGGAACACAACGATTTTACTACAGTGACAGTGAAAAAACAGCACACAATTTCCAACTCAGAATGGTGAATGACTTGGAGGGTTACGTGCAGTTGTTGATGTTGCCATCGATCTGCGGCCAGTGTCTTTCTACATGGAAATGGTCGTGGGTATTTAAAGAGCTGTCTAATATTCTTTGCTGAAATTCTGACGTGCATCTTGGAGATAGTACACATTGATGTTCCTGAGTAACGGTGGTGGAGGGAGTGGATGATTGAGGATGTGGTGCCAGTAAAGCCGCTGTTTTGGCCCGGATGTGGTAAAGTTTCTCGAGTGCTGCTCAAGCTGCCGCTGTTCAGGCAAATGAGGTGCATTGCATTACACTCCTGACTTGCACCTTATACATGGTGTACAGACTTTGGAAATCAGAAGATCAGTTATTTGCTGCAGTATTTCTCACCTCTGACCTGCTCTTCTTGTGATGATTTTTATGTCCTAAGTCCAATTGAGCTCCTGGTCATTTATAATTATTCCAATTTAGAAAGGGGGCATTCAGTAATGTCGCCATTGCAGGTCAGGTGGTGGTGGTGAGAGTGCATCTGATTGATTATGTTCGTAGCATTACATGTCCATGACCAGAACCGAGCCTAGATATTTTCCAGAACTTGTTGCATTTCACAATGGACTGCTTCACTATCCAAATATTTCTAAATGGTGCGAAGCATTGTGCAATTATTAACGAAAATCCCCCCTTCTATCTTATAATGGATGGAAGTTAAGTAATGAAACAGCTGAAGACGTTAGTGACTGAGGCACCACGCTAAGAAATTTCCACACAGATGTCCTGGAGTTGATATTATAGACATGCAAACTAACACAAACATCTTCATCCTGCCACAGTAGGCTTGGAGCATGGACTCTTAGCGGTTTCAGACAGCAGTCGAGTCAGAGTCTCTTGGTGCATCGGCGTCATCGATGTTATTCCTGCAGCTAGACACCTTGAAGAACAGAAAACCTTCCAAAGATCTTGCTGAAAACCTACAGCCATAGTTGAGACACAACCTGAATGAAAGGGGAACTTCTTTTTTACTAATTTATTTTATTGTTTGTGTATCTCAAAATGGTGCCATGTCGAAGTGACAAATTGCTTCCCACTGCACCTTGACAATAAACGCATTCATTTTCGTTTGACTGCAGTCAGCAATGAATTTGTCCCTGATGCCCATTGATTCCAGTTTGACTCAGGATGCTTGTTGCCACATTCGGTCAAACGCAGCCTTGATATTATCAGCTGTATTACACGCCTGGAATTCAATTATTTTGTCCATGTCAGAACGAAAGCAGGTGAAGAGCTGAGTGTCCTTGAGCGAGCCCAAATCGCGCGCCATTGAGGAGGTTATTGCTGAGCAATTGGTGCTTGATAGCTCTATTAATGATACCTTATTCATTTCCACTGATTGTTGTGTGGAGACCGATGGGTCTTAACTGGCCGGGTTGAATTTGTCTTGCTTTTGTATACAGGTGATATTTGAGCAATTTGTCACATCATCGTGTGGCTGCCAATGTTGTCATTGCACTGGAACACCTTTATTTGGATTTCTTCAAATTGTGGAGCAGACATACTCAGTGCTATTGCTGCTACGTTTTCAGGATCCACTTCCTTTGCAGTATCGAGCGCGTCCAGACTTTTCTTAGAAGAGTCACAGTGTCATAGTCATACAGCATGGAAACAGATCTTTCTGTTGAACCAATCCATACCTTTTGTAATCCCTTATTAAACTACCCCCACCTGCCTGCACATGGCCCATATTCCTCCAAACCGTCCAGATTCATGTATTACTCCAAGCATCTTTTTTGCAGAGCGGAACTGTATCTGCATTCACGACTTTAAATCGCATGTCCTGAAGAAATGCATCTGTAATGCTGGAGACCACAAGAAGAAAAAACTGAGAGTGATTATTCCCTCGACTGTTTACACTGTCGTCTATCGTGAATTATTTTTTATGGAAGTGTTAAGCTTTAGCAAAGTCGGAGCTGGCAATATTGGTAGAACCTCCACCTCCTGTGTGTTGGTTACTTGTGCACCACTGTTCACAACCTGATGTGCCAAGACTGAAGAACTTCGATCTCTTCTGTTGATAGTGGTATCGCTGAGTTATGTTTATCACTTGTGTTATGTCCCAGACCAGACACCCTCCAAACACGTTAAGTAGGTAAAGTAGACCCTAAATTGTTTGCGTTGTGTTCTACATGCAATTGGATTGTTCAAAATACACGACGTAAAGCAAAACACAATTTATTTTAGCTTTATTTTTAAAGTTCAACAAAAGAAAGAAAAAAAATCACGAACACTTGTTCTGTTGGTGGGAGGATTAACACAAGTATTCAGTCTGCTTCTATTGCTCCAACTTTGATGAAAACACACTAATGATTCAAAGTTATATACTTTTTATGGACTGCTCAGCATCGGTCCCTCAGTTTCTCTCAAAAAGAAACCAGGACAAAACACATCACTTAAAACCGCAGTATCGCCATACGTTTTGCTTATGCTGATTGTAACATAAGTCGCCCTGTTTGTTATCTCCTTTAGGTTGGCATATCATTTTTAGCAAAACGGAACAGGGTAGATTGAGAAAGGCTTCAGATTAATCCAACTCTCCAATTAACCTGGGATCTACTGCCTTATGCTCAAAACAGTTCAAAATTCGTCAGACTCTTTAACTGTAAATGTTATGCCCAACGTTGAGAGTATATTTTCCCACTTCCCAGCACTGAGTTCGTTCTTCCTCTATTTTCCACATTCATTGACGATGTTAATATCCTTCAATAATTTCAGTGCCACAACTATATACATTGGTGTCTGTGAGTCATTGTTCGATACTGGGTGAATACAATAAAGCCAGCACACAGGCACTCTTCAAATCAAAACGTTATTGAATTGCAGATACTATGTGCTTCTTTAAGTTTTTAGACAACACAGAATTTGAAGCCAAGATGTGACAGTTGATAAAGTTCTGCTTTCGAGACAGAAGTAGTCTGATTCCAGATTAAAAGTCGGTGACACATACTAAATAAAGCCTGACACATATATTTCTGGGGCTGCCCTTACACACTTCTTTTCCGACATTCCGACCACTGCGCATTTTTTATAGTCATAGAATCACAGAGCACGGAAACATAGCGTTTGGTCGAAATCGTCCATGCTGACCAAGCTTCCCTAAACTAAACCAGTCCCTATGTTTAACTGTGTTTGGCCGGTGTAACTCTAAACTATCCGATAACTTACCTGTTCAAACGTCCTTTAAATTTTATAACTGTACTTGTATTAACAACTTCCTTCCCAATTCGTTCCACAAAGGAACGACCCTTATTACGGAAAGGTTGTTTTGATATATTTCCCACTCTGCTGGATTGATAGAATTCCAGGACAAGACTGCTCTTGCACCTGGATTAACATTTAATTTATATTTTCATCCTCTGTCTTACATTCAAAAAGAAAGCACTTCGCACATGTTACGTAAATGCAGTGTATTGTAGGGGATGGAGGAGGTTTTAGAGACAGGGAGGGTGTACAAATTGGCTTAGGTTACAGAGATAGATGGGGTGCAGGTATTGGAAGTGGTAACGTATATAGGGAGATAGGAAGGTTGTTGTAGCTGAAGGAGGTTGCAATAATACTGAGTATGTAGGGCCTGGAGTGAGTTGGAGAGGTGGGGATATGAGTTGGAGATGGAGAGGTTTACAAGGGTGGTAGCCAAAGCGTAGTTGCTGGATGAGGTGGCAGCGGTAGGAAAAGCTGTTGGGGTAGGGGAATTTACGATCAAACGTGGATAAGATCAGGAAGATGTTACTGAGATAGGAATGTTTATAGGGGCAAGAGGAAGCTACAGAGATAAGGAGGTGTTTAGGGGCTGCAGGAAGTTGCAGAGATAGGGACAGTTACAGATGCTGGGGGTTGTTACAGAGACAGTGTTGTGTGTTAATTGCTGAGAAATAGCTCAAACATTTAGCTGTAGTAGAGAGAGCTCTACATTGCAGCTTGAACTCCAGAACTTCCATTTTCAACAACTGAAAGTAAAAGTAAAATCCTGCGTCTGTGTGCTCCTGACGGCACACACTCCTGGTTCTTTTATCTATGGATTTAAAAAATACCAAGTCTAAATGCTTCTGCTTTCCATAGAGTAGGCACCTCGCTACGAGATTCACAAAACTCTCTTGAAGAGAAGCAGGGCAGAACCAATTTATTTGTAAAGCAAATATCACCACGCCTCATCAATTAAAGAATACATCAATACACAAAGATGGCTTCATGTTCAAAGACTTTAGTTTCGTGTTAACGGTACGCTACACTATACAATGAATTAAAAGTAAGGATGCAAACATTCAATGCTGCAGTCCATTTCAGTCCGTTTCATCTGCCAATGTACACCTCCTTCTTCCTTTCTTAATATTCGGGATGCATGAAAGTTTCACATTGAATGGAGGTAAGAACTCAGTATGAAGAATTGGATATTTTATCTTACCTTTTTTTAAATAGTTAAGGATTCAGGACCAATGAATAACATTTTCTCAAATGCATTACAGGGAACATAATTGTAGAAACGTTGTAAGCAAACAATAAACGCAGGGTCTACTCATGAATGGCAGAGTATTTCTTTTCATCCAATAATCAGCCTTTGGGAGAAGTACGTAATAGGCCTTTCTGTCATTTCCTCGACTTCTTGCAAGAGGATAGCGCAGCACGCGCACATTGATAGCATTGATAACCATATGGAATTACTTTTCTTGTGTGGTGTTGCTCAGGTCTCCGGGGTTGTTAATACAGCTGTCAGGATGTCAGATATCTTCTGTCAGTCCTCCTTCCAATCCAACTTTGTTCATTTCTTCAGCAACTCAGTCCATGAAACAACACAATGCCAAAGTTTGGTACAAGTCTTCAATTAAAAATACTCAGTTCCAGAAACGTAGCACTTTACGTGTAGGAAACTCCCCAACAATGTTCGCTTTCATATCTTGAGCGGCAATGTGTCCATGTATGATAATTACCCAAGGACATAACTTTGGCTTTTGTGAAATCACTATTAGCAGGGTTTATCACCAAATGCAGACATTAAAAATGGGAGGAACAATTACTTCGAACTGAAATCAAACAAATACAATTGTTTTTTTTATCTGAAGCCAAGTCCAAAGTCTCATACAAGAGATTTTATTTCTTTGACTTCTGTTGCTCACTTCATGTGACTCATGTCACCGCCTGAACTCTCTTAAATCAGCGACACAAATGTTTCTCCAAGTTAGAGTCAAAAGTGTGACTACCTCAGGTCAAAAGTCACCTCATTTTGATATATTAAAACTTTGTGATCCTGGAACATATACAACTTCGTCCTCAGCTCATCTTCTGCAGAAATTCAACGCCCTATTCGGAGGTGTTAGTCTAGCAGAGAGATGATAATTGCTCGACACAACTGTTTGCTGAACGGAAATTATGGAAAATTAAATCCACCTCCTGTTTGCAAGTAAATCCTTTCACGTATAAAATTAAACATTTGTTTTCCATTTCATTCCTTGGAAAACTGGTCACTTTATCACGATTGATGACTGGGAGCCACATGTTTCACCAAATTCTTAAAATGAGCATAAAATGAGATGTGCCATTACAGAAGTTGAACAGGTGTAGGAAACAGAGTATTCCAGGTGATTTAGTGCTACCTTCCAAACATCATTTTCTGTTATTTTACCTCAGGTAAGATATAAAAATGATTCATTTAATGAGAAATTGGGCAATTTTTTTCTGACCAAACTGTACACGGAGTCGAATTCTCAGTAAAGGAAACTCAAAGGATATCACGCAAATGACAATACATCCTGGGAAAAAAAACTCGAGATCAGCAAGCATTCCTCAAAGGAGAGCAATTGAAATTCACCACACGCTCTCCTTTATGTCCCAGCCATTCTTACATTCCAACTCCACACCTTTAAATTTGTTGTCTTCGTTCAATGGTTATTATCAAACCTGACAATGATTCACCTGAACAAGTTTCTGATTATTTGATTTACTGTTAATTCAACTAACTTCCTCTTTGCTGATTTCTCTTCCTTCCTCATGACTGATTATTGCTACCATCGCCTCCTTTGTACTTTTACACCAGGTTTGTTTGCTCATTTTAACATTTGATGTTACACTGTATCCCTGATCGTAGCTCACAGGCTGCTGTGACGTCCCTCCAAGGCCCTGCACGAACTGAAGTTAGTTTTATATTGCTCTGCACTAACTACACTGAAACGTTTTTGCACCTGCCCATGCAAAATTTGCCTGATATTTAGTGTTGTTTGGGTTGAAGAGTGTCCGTGTGCCCTATGCCCAGTCACTTTTCATTTGAACACAGCTCACCTAACTTAAGCGGATGCATTTCTGCAAATGCATCATTGCGCTGATTTCAACAATGCCCTTCGATTCATTGACAAAGATGTTTCACAATCCACCTTTAGGTTTTAGTTGAAGGAAACAGTCGCAAAAGCAACAAAACAGCAGGATCTCTGTGACTAATGTTTCGACACTGGTAAATCCTCCTGCTTAATTTAAAGCAGCAACACGGAAAATATTTATCCTGTGCACTGATATGTGAAAATCCGAAAGGCCAAGAACTATTTTAAGCAAAGATTAACAACTTTATTTCTTACAATATAACAGAGAATAATTAACTAATAAATATTTCCAACTGCATCCTCTAACCTACATTTTACATTTCCTTCTATACTACTGGTCTGAAAACCCAAGACCCATCCTCTTCTCCTGGGTTAAGATTTATCAAAAATCAAGTTTTTAAAACGAGCCAGCTGTAGAATCTTCTACATGGATCTTTCTGTGTCTTCTCTTTTTTCCTTTTTAGGGTTTATGCTGTACAGGTTAACGATCAACAAAGGTAACTTTAAGAGAGGTATTTGTCGGGCAATCTCTCCATACTGGTGGTGTGGCAGTTCTCCTCCCAACTGTCCCATTTTCCCTGGTTTTATACCCACAAAGCATCGGACTGTTTCATTGCCTTTTAAGCTATCAATACACTAAATTCAAACTTGACTTCAATTTGTTATTGTGGGGGATATAAGTTAAACTGATTTTTTGTCTCCAGGCAACCAGCTCATAGGAACTGTTGGACCACGTGCTACCTTGTAACTTGCTGAGAACATGTGGTGCTGTCAGGTAGTTCGGCGAGTTTTTAACTTTCTTGAAGGTACAGTACACCCACATCTTCATAAAACCCTCCGAAGAAAAAGATGAGCTATAATAATGAAAAGATAGCTTCATTTTTCTCCTTCATACACTAACATACAGATGACTTTAATGTAAGTTCTCCTTTACTGCTTCCCATGTACCTATTTTTTACGTGTGTGTGTGTGCGTGTGCGTATAATATTTAACACTAATTAAATAGAACGCTCATTGAAACATTATCAGCTAAATCCATGATAACGCAACTGAAATTGCATTCTTTCAACATATAATATTCGTGATATTTAAATTAAAATTATGTAATACAAACTCCAACGAAAAAGTGTCATATATGTGCCTTGAAGCGTTCGAAAAGTGCATGAGATCCGTGTACACATCCGCCTCCGATACAATGTTCGTGACATAAACATTAAAATGTTGTAAAGCCTGTACAAAACTCAATGCTTCTTTTTCGATAGTGGATTATTTCGTCTGGTGGATTTTAACCTTCTTCGAAAAGTCTCCAAATGACAGATTATTCCTATCATCATCTTCCTGTAGGAGTATAGCTCCAACTCCCTAATCACTAGCATCGAGGGTGACGTTAAAAGGTTCTGTAAACTTTGGTGTAGCGAAAACTGGTTTGCTACTTAATATTGATTTCAAGTTATCGACAGAAACTTTGGGTTCGTCTTCAGTAAATCGGTTAGTGGGCCCACTACACTTCTGAAGTGTGGAACAAACTTCCATTGAATCCGCTGAGTCCTAAGAATTGAAGTAGCTCTTTCTTCAAGGCTGGTCGTTGAATCTCCACAAGGGCCATTGTCTTTGTGTTCCGTGGTGTCAACTGAACATGATCGATGTTATGTCCCGAGAACGTCACCTCGGCTTTAAGGTTTTCACCTGTATTTCAAAGAGTGCTTCCAACTTTGCCATGTGATCTTTCGAGGACTTAGTAACGATCATTACTTCGTCAAAATAGACTGCACAGTTTGTTAAACTCGCAACCACTCGATTGATGAATCTTTGAAATGAGGCGGGTGCGTTCTCCATTCTAACGGCATCACTTTAAACCGATGTAGACCATTTAGGGTTACAAACGCAGAAATTTCTTCAGCCGACTCTAATAGAGGTAATAGTGACCACGCATTAAATCCAGCTTGGTGATGAAGCTGGCTTGTCCGATGTCCTCGATACAGTCCTCCAATCTCTGTAGTAGATATATGTCCGATTTTGTAATGGCGTTGACCTTCTGACAATCGACACTGAATCATTGAGTTCTATCCGGTTTAGGAACTAAGATGATTGGCGAGTTCCACTCACTGTGGTTTGGTTCGATGATGTCCTCGTCGAGCATGGCATCCACCTCAATGTGGACCTCTCTGGCTTTGAAGGGATTGAGACGATTGGTTTGTTGTTTCATCCCCTTTCTCTACTTCAGATGCAATAGCATTAGTCCTCCCCATCTGATTCTGATATATGCCCTTATACTTCAGTACGAAATCTTTCAGCTGCGATCTATTCTCATAAGTCAGATAGCTGACTAATCTATCCCACTCCTCTAGGACTTCTTCATTTTTAAATTTATTTTGAGGCACCACAAAATCCATATCTTTTGGATTTAATTCCTCGCTCTATGGGCAGTAACTAATACATGTTTCTCCAGTTCATCCTCTCTCGTATAACACAGTTTCAACATGTTCATATGACAGACCCATTACATGTTTTTACTATGTGGCATATTTACGAGATAGTTCACCCGACTCAACGTATTCTCAATTTGATAGGTACCACTTAACCTGTTTTTGAAGGGATCTCCTTTTGTTACTCTGGTAACAGTACCACCACGTCATCCCTTCAGGAAAACGTCAGAGTTTCAGAGCGTTTATCTGCTACCTGCTTAATTTTATACTGTGCCATCTTTAGGTGATTTTTAGTTAACTCACCTACTCAATTCAGTCTCTCCCTCACCTCTGATACAAAATGTAAGTATCAGGTCTCCGATTTTGGTCTTGTCATATTTTTCTTTAATTAATTTCAAAAGGCCTCTTCTTTTATGACTGAATACTTGCTCGAAGGGAGTGAGTAGTTTCGCTTGGGGCATCTCTAATGGCAAACAATGCAAATGGGATATCATTACCCCAGTCATTCAGGTAGTCCAACAGTATGCGCTCAACATTTTCTTCTAGATCTAATGCCACGTTTTCAAAGCTCACTGGGGTTCAGAATGATACGCACTGGATTTAAAGTGCTATATTCCTTAGATCTGCATAGCATCCTTAAACAGCCTAACAGTAAAACTTGACCCTTGGTCCCACTGAATCTCTCTTCGTAGCCCATATCATGTGAAGAAAGATACTAACTCCTCTACTTTTTGCCTTGATACTCTGTAATGGAATTGCCCAGAAATCTGGTAGACAGATCTATTATTGTTAACAAATACTGGTTCTCAAGTTTAGTGGTCGGTAGGAGGCCACACAATCAATTATAACTCATGTTCTAGTGCGAGAAATGGCAATAAATGTGTTGGTTTTATTACCACCGTTGGCATACCTACCATTTGGAAATGGTTGATACTACGACAAATTTTAACTATTTCCTTACGCTTTCCAGGTCAATAAAAATGGTTTTGTACTTTAGCCTGAGTTTTTTGTACCTCTAGGTGACCTCAGAAGGTAGGTCATGTGCTACCCGTAACAAGACCTTTATGCTTGTTACCGGCAACACAATCTGCTGCACTTGGGCCCAATTCTCCTTTGCACTAACCTGTCCTGGTCGCCATTTCCGTCTTTGAATTCTATCTTTGAGATCTGATTACCACGTAGTTCTGTCCATCTATCCCACAAAGTACTGCACTCTCACATAACAGAGCAGGAAGTGTGCAGATTCGCTTAACCATTACTGTCAGTGACTGGTTAGATCCAGACTGGATTGTGTAACAACTCACCTGCCGAGTCAACTGGCCCTGAAAATGAATGGCGCTGGATTACATTGGAAGAGGGTAGTAAAAGGAACTTATTAGATTAAATGGTAGCATGAATCACTGCGCATCATTGGCCTTCACCGACAATATTGCTGTTCTAAGTCGTACATACAAAGGAATGACTTCTAATTTAAAAATAATGCAAAAATTCTCCAAAAACACAGGATTACAAGTTAATATTCAGAAAGCAAACGGGTTTTCGCTTGTTTGTAAAAATGAAATGGTTATTTAAAATAATCGAGAAAATTGGATTCTGAACAATAACTTAATAGAGTTCATACAACCTGGTCGTGCAGGAAAATATCTGGGGGCTAAACTAGACCCATGCATAAGCATAGGAACGACAATTTGTGAGGAGACACTAAAACACCGGATTGGGAATTTGAAAAAAATCTTTATTAAAACCGGTACACAGCGTTGAGTTATTTAAAACACATTTTATCCCAAAGGTGTACTATTATTTAACGCTCTCAGAAGAATCACAAAATTATCTCACAGGATTAGATGTGGTAATAAGGAGTTTTATTAAAGAGACCCGACATCTGCCACAAACTATTGCAATAGAGCCGGGGGCTTGGATTAGTTAAGTTAGGGGCTTCAATTCCTATTGCGATGATACAGGAATATAAGCCGTTCACAGGAATCTCCGATGAAATAGTACAGGCATCGTTCTGATTTAATCAGACCGAAATATTGGATAGTGTAATGGAACGCAGGAAACTGAAGATTCTATCTGACATATGGAATCCGAGAACAAATATCAAAGGGGATAGTTCCTCGACTATGCAACATAATGATAATAGTGAAGAAATAGTGGAAATTATAATATAAAAATATGATAAATGGAGTGATATAGAAGTTCAAAAACGGATGGCGCTGCCCAGTTAGGGGACTGGCGTTCACTATTATAAAAAATATAATTTTTCCAGTAATTGGACTAAAACCTGGTTACAGATGAAGATATCGAATGCTATTAAAATTTTGGTGTTTTTGATCATTTGGAAGACGAGAAAATGAGGTCTGCAGATGCTGGAGATCAGAGGCTAGAATGTGCGGGAAAGGCACAGCAGATCAGGAAGCTCCTAGGATGCTGCCTGAGCCGCTGGGCATTTCCATCAACACATTCTCGATGATAATTTGGAATTTACATGATGCATGTTTATTTATGACTGTACTTTTTTATTTGAAAACTTTATTATTCAATGTATATCACATTTAATTATTGATTCTGTATCCTGTGTATACGTCAGGAAATTAGAGACCTGAGGTGTTGTCTCGTGGGAAAAGATGGCAAACCTAAGTTGAAATAAAAAAGTGAGAAAATTGTGTTCATTATTAATTAAAGGAAGAAGGATATAATCGATATTAAATGAAATTATTCATTGCTGGGCATTTGGAAGAATAATGCACGTGATAGGGATATAGAAGTATGCACAGAATTCGCGAATGCTGGTAGATGTTAAGAGCTGAGTGTGAATGTTAAAAAAAAGAGTAAGAGAAATACTGTAAGGACACCAATGCTTAGGAGTTTGAAAAGGTGTGGAATCAATAGAGCTGTAAACGTAATCTAAACTTTACACGGGAACCTGAGCCCATCTCTAGATTAACCACACTATTTGGGAAATGGGATGGCAATGATAGGGATGAGGAATGGACATTTTATCCCAGGATATCCACTGAGCCCCAGATATCTCCTGACAGTCCCCGCACACCCCCTGAGTATACACCTCCCCATTATTGTGTTGGTAAAGGACCCGGTACCGGCTTCACAGCGGAGATCAAGGAGATGAGCAACCTGGACCATCCTTAATCTAGGGTCACTTCAGGAAACAGAGTAATAACAATGAACCAATATGCTGACTGCAAGGAATAACTAGCCCAATTTCCTCAATATGTCCAAGGGCAATACAGATGTGTAATACCACTCTTCAGATTTGTTTACTCTTTGATTTATGATCCTGCCCGCTGAAGAATTTACCAATTGACAAGTTTTACGACACGACTCAGCCCTCACGCGAAATGTAAAACCAGCAACACAGAAAAGATTTTTCCATTGCAGTAATCTGTCAAAATTTGAGTGGCCACTAAGTATTCAAAGTAAAAATTAACAACTTTAATTCTTAAAGTATAACCGAGATTAATTAACTAATCACCATGTACAACTTCTTACTCTAACCGATCTTTTTACTTTTCCTTCTGCAATACTAGATAGGTAAAACTTCAAATAATATTTATAAAGTCACACTTCTTAGCTCAAAACCAGGTAGCTTTTATTGCCTATTCGTGTGTTCTTGTGCTTTCTTAGGATTCTATTTCTTAGGATTTTCTGCATTTCACTTTACTGATCGACAAAAGCACTTTTAAGATAGCTATTTTTCAAGAAGTCTGTTTGCATACTGGGCTTGGCTGTTCTCCTCTCAACTGCTCAATTTTCCCCAATCTTATGTCCCAAAGCATCAGATTGTGTAATTGTTTTTTAAAGATTGTCAACATATTCAATTCAGGTTGGATTGGAGTTTGATATTTTTGGTGTAAAATTTAAAATGATTGGCCAAATTCGAATTTGTGTTGTTGTCTCATAGCAACTCAGTGAGTGCTATTGTTCTCAATCAAATGTAACTTTGTAAATTCTCTAGCACTCGATGCACTTGCTAAGTCCTTCACTTTCTTGAAGGAACATCCAGATCTTCATAACAACTCGCACCTTAAGATAAAAATTGAAGAGATGGCTTCATAATTTTTTTTCAGCTTTTATAACACATTACCCAAACATATAGATAACTTTATTGTATGTTGACCTTGACCTTTTCCCATATACCTGTATATATGTATAACAAATCTAATTTACACTCGATCAATTACATCCGTGATAACGCATCAGAGATTGCATTCTTCTGAAAGGCAACACTAATGATTATTAAATTAAACGTTTTTAACATAAGACTCTGAAGAAATGGTCTCATGTTCTTATCTTTAAAATGTTCAAAGAACGTAAGCGGAAAGTGGTCAGTGTACACAACCATCTCTGATACATTGCTCGTGACATACACATTAAAACGCTGGCAGGCCAGTACCAAACTCAATAGTTCCTTTTCGATTATGGTGCATTTGCACTTATCGATGTTGACCTGCTTTGAAAAGGAGCCAACTTTTAGTTCAATCTCATCCTCATCTTCCTGGAGGTGACTGCGCCAACTCCAACGTCACTAAGCATCGATGACGACTTCATAGTTTTTGGCAGGTTTGGTGCAGCTAAACATGCGTCAGTTGTTAATATCATTTTTTTTAATGGTCTATTGTCTCCTGGCATTGTTCTGTCTTCCGAAGTTTGGTGTTCTTCTTCAGTAAATTGGTTAACTCTGTAGCTGCACTGCCGAAGATTGAAAAAAAAACTTCTGATAGCATCCGTGGGGTCCGAAGAATCATAGCACCTTTCTTCGAGGTTATTCGTGGATACTTCTCGATGGCCTTCTTTTTTGCATTCGGTCCAGTTAACCTTCCACGACCGATGTAATGTTCCAAGAACGCCACCTCTGCTTTCACGAATTCAATTTTTACTTCTCGTAGTCGTTCAAAGAGCTCTGCCAACTGTACCATGTGATCTTTCCAGTACTGACTAAAGATCACTACATCGTCGAAATAGACTGACTAATTTGTTAACCCATCCACAACTCTGTTCATGAGTCGTTTTGCATGTGAGGGCGCGTTCTTCATTCCAAAGTGCATCACTTTGAACTGATATAGCTCACTTGGGGTTTCAAATGCAGAAATTTCTTTCACCATCTCTGATAAATGTACCTGCCAGTAACAAATTTTGAAACGATTTTATTCCAGGCAGAATTATTGAGTCCTATTCGGCTTGGGAAGGAAGACGATCGGTGAACTCCACTCGATGTAGCTTTGTTTGATGATGTTCTCGCTGAGCATGACCTCCACCTCCATCTTGATCTGTCTGGCTTTTAGGCTATTAAGCTGATAGGGTTGTTGTTTTGTTGGAGCAGTATTCGGTACGTCTACTTCATGTACAATAGCATTAGACTTCATCCGATTGTTGCATGTGTCCTTGTATTGCAGTGACAATCTTTCAACTCCGTTGTATGCTTCTGAGACAGATAGCTTACTAATCCATCCCAATTGTCAAAGACATCTTCATTTTTTAATCTATTTTGAGGCGTCTCAAATCAATATCATCTGGATTTGATTCCTCGCTCTGCGGGTCAGTAACTAATACCAGTTTCTCTCTATTGTAATATGGTTTCAACATGTTCTCATGACACACTCGACAGCTTTGTTTCCTATCTGGCATCCTTACTAAATAGTTCACCTGAAACAACTTTGTCTCAATTTGATAGGGACCACTAAACCTGGCTTTGAAGGGATCTTCTATCATTGGTAACAGTACTGACACATCAGCCCCTTAGGAACACATCAATATCGCAGAGTTTTTATTTCTACCTGCTTCATTCTATAATGTGCCCTATTTTGATGCTATTTAGCTAACTCATCACCTCAATTTAGTCTCTCCCTCAACTCCAATACATAACTTAAGTGTGAGATCTCCGGTTTTGGCTGTCAATTTTTCTTCAATTAATTTCAAAGGGCCTGTCACATCATCATCGAAAATTAACTCAAATAGCGTAAACTGATTAGATTCATCTGGGGCACCTCTAATGGCAAGCCATACGAATATGATACATTTATCCTAATTATTTGGATAATCCTGACAGTATGATCTCAACATGTTCTTCAAGGTCTAATGTCACCTTTATAAAGCTCCCTGGGATTCAGGATGATATACGCAATGGAATTACAGTGCTGTGTACCTCAGTTATACATAACCTGCTTAAATAGTCGAGAAGTAAAATTTGACCCTTGGTCTGACCGAACATGTCTGGGTAACCCATACCGTGTGAAGAAAGCTATTAACTCATCTACTACCCTTTTTGCATTGATACTCCGTAATGGAATTGCTTCCGGAAATCGGGAAGAGATCTCCTTTATGGTTAATAAGTACTGGTTCCCAATTATCGTTCTTGGGATTGAATCGATGCAATTAATTATAACCCGCGTGAAAGGTTCTTCAAATGCGGAAATTGGCAACAAACATGGTAGTTTTATTACCGCCTGTGGCATACCTAACATTTGGCATGCATGACATATATTGCAAAATGTAACAATATGATTGTACATTCCAGGTCAATAAAAACGTTTTTCGTATCTTGTCCCGACTCTTTCGAAACCCTTGATGATCTCCTGCAGTAGTTTATATGCCACGGGTAACATTTCAAGACTGTGCACATTTTACTTTCAACACCAACTGTCCAGAATATTCTCTGCGCCTTTTCAGAGTCGGCATACGGATATATCTATCTTATTGTTTTATCTAGCTGTTTCAAGTCCTTTCGCCTTTCAGGACGAAACACTTTTATCTGACCCTCTGCCTGTTCAGTTTTTTTCCTGCACCATTACGTCAAACAGGGTATCCGCTAACTGAAGCTCTTTAGTTTTCACTTCGTCCTGTAACTTATAATAGTGGACGGTCGGGGAAAATATCAAGATATTTCTGTTTCAACTATTCAATTTCTTGGTCTTCCTAAATCCTCTGCTCAACCAGTACATATTTCTGTTATTGAGCAGCAGCAGAAGCAGCAGTATCAGCGGTTCGAAGGGCAGGAGCATGGACCGGGGCCTGTCGAGGAGAGGTAAGTCATTGATTTGAATCTTTAAAGCCTTACCTCGAGCGTGGCAGTCTTCCATTTCTGTTTTTCAGCATGTGCAGCAGCAGGAGCAGCAGCAGGTCTAATGGCGAGAGCTTGGACTAGAGGCCTGTCGGGACTGGTGAGTGACTGATTTGAGCTTTTACATTTGACATCGGAGAGCAGAGGTTACTGGGAAAGGAGGAACTTTTAAATACATTTTCGTCCAGCTATATATGTGAATGTTTTCTAAACCAGTTATCCTATCTTTGCCTGGCCTCCCACCTAACCACCTCCTCTAAATTAAACACCAGGGACACATCTTTTTTTTTTCTTCTTTTATTTACTTTCAAATAAGGGGACTAGCAGTGATGGTAGTGCAGGGAGAGGAATGTTCCTCCTGCATGATGTGTGGGGTGATGGACGCCATTAGTGACCAATCCAAGTATATCTGCAGGAAGTGCACCGAAATCTCACTCCTCCAAGATCGTGTAAGTGAACTGGAGCCGGATGAAATTCGGATCTTTCGGGAAGCAGTGGATGTGATAGATAAGAGTTGCGGGAAGCAGCTATTGTGAGGCATGAAGAAAGCTGGGTAACTGTTCGAAGACGGAAAACAGCCAGTAGAGTCTCTCCCTGTTGCACAGAAGGGATGGAGGGAATGGAGGAAAGTATTAGTCATTCCAGACTCAATATTTAGAGTCTCAGACAGAAGGTTTGTTGGGAACGAACGAGACTCACGGTTGGTGTGTTACCTCCCAGGTGCCAGGGTCCATGATGTCTCAGATCGTGTCTTTGGAGTCCTGAAGGGAGAGGGTGACCAGCCCCAAGTCGTGGTCCATGTTGGTGCTACCGACATAGGTAGAAAGACGGATGGAGTTGTAAGGCAGGATTTTAGGGAGCTAGGGTGGAAGCTGAGAGCTAAAACGAACAGAGTTGTTATCTCTGTTCACTTGCCACGTGATAGCGAGGCGAAGACCAGAGAGAGATATCAGCAGAATACGTGGCTGCAGGGATGGTGCAGGAGGGAGGGGTTAAGGTACTTGGATAATTGAGGCTCATTCTGCAGAAGATGGGACCTCTACAAACAGGACGGTCTTCAGTTGAAGCAGGAGGATATTAATATCCTGGTTGGGAAATTTGCCAGTGCTATTCGAGTGAATTTAAACGACCTCAGCAGAGGATGGGAACCTGATGTGTAATCCAGCCCACAGGAAGTGGACAGTAGTGAGGGCATGGGCAGGATTTCATGGTCACGGGAATGTGTTGGCTGACAGCAAGCTGGTTTTAAGTGTGTCTACTTCAACGTGAAAAGTATCCGAAGTAAGATAGGTGAGCTTGAAGCACGGATAGGTACCTGGGACTTCGATGTTGTGGCCATTTCGGAGACATGAATTGAGCAGAGTCAGGAATGGATGTTGCACGTTCCAGGGTTTAGATCTTTCATTAAGAACAGGCAAGACGTTAAAAGCGGGTGGTGTGTTCTTGTTAGTCAAGGATATTATAACGGTGTCTGAAAGAACTTTTGACGAGGAATTGTCTGCTGAGGTAGTATGGGCTGAGGTTAGAAGCAGGAGAGGAGAGGTCACACTGCTGGCAGTGTTTTTATAGTCCTCCGCAGAGTTCCAGAAAGGTGGAGGAGAAGATTGGCAGAACGATTCTGGGTAAGAGGGAAAGGAACATTTTGTTCATTACGGGTTCTTTAACTTCCCCAACAAGGACTGCAAACTCTAGTACGTCGGATGGATCAGTTTTTGTCCAATGTGTGCAAGAGGGTTTCCTGACACAGCATGTCGAAGGGCTGACAAGGGGGGACGCCACACTGGATCTGGTGCTTGGAAATGGACCAGATCAGTTGTTTGATTTAGTGGTAGGTGGGCATTTTGGATAGATTGACCATAATTCAGATACATTTAGTTTAGCGATGAAAAGGGATAGGTACATGACAAAGGGAAAGAGCTGTCGATGAGAAAAGGGCAATTATAATGCGCTTAGGCAAGCCTTAGGATGCATAGAATGGCATAGCAAAATGCAGGGGATGGGGCAATCGAAATGTGGAGCTCGTTTAGGGAAAAGATGTTGCATGCCTTTGATAGGTATATCCCTGGCAGGCAAAGAGGAAGTGATCAGGTAAGGAAAACGTATTTTTACTAATGAAATTGTATTGCTTGTTAAGCGGAAAAGATAGGCTTATGTGACGTTCAAGTCACATGGTTCAGATGAGGCGATGGAGTGTAACAGAGTAGCTAACAAGTCTTTAAAGAGCGAGTTGAAAAGAGCAAGGAGGGCGCATGCACAGTCTTTAGCATGTAGGATAAAGGACAATCCGAAAGCTTGCTATAGGGATGTGAGGAATAAAAGGTTGTTGAGGGCAGCAATTGGGCCTGAAGTGGGAAGCTGTGTATGGAACATGTGCAAATCGTAGAGGTGCTAAACCAAAATCTACCGTCTATTTTCACCCAGGAAAATGAGAATACTGTAGTGGAGAAGACTGAGATGCGGGTATTAGACTTGAAAGGATTAAGTTTGTTAAGTAAGAGATGTTATCAATTCTCGAAGGTGTGAAAGTAGATAAGTCCCCTAGGCCAGATGGGATTTTTCCAAGGATTCCCCGGGAAGCAAGGGAGGAGATCTTGATCTTTGTGTCGTTATTTTCTACAGGTTTTGTACGAAACAACTCGAGAATTGCAAATGCTAAGCACTTGTTCAAGAATAGCAGTAAAGATGACGCAGGTAATTATCGACCAGTTAGCCGTATGTCTATTGTAGGAAAATTTTCGCAAGGATTATAAGAGGTAGGATTTACACTCATCTAGCAAGCAACAATTTAATTGGAAATATTCAACATGGTTTCGTCAAGGGTAGGTTGTGTCTCATAAACCTCATTGAGGCTTTTGAGAAGTTGACCAAGCATTTGGATGAGGGTAGGTCTGTTGACATGGTGTACATGGACTTTAGTAAAGCCTTTGATAAGGTTCCATATGGTAGGCTGATGGAAAAATGGGTTTGAAGGTGAATTCGCGTTTTGGATAAGAAAGTGGGTATCTGTGAGAAAGTAGTTACTGGTGTTTGATAGAAAATGTTCATTCTGTAGTCCGGTTAAAAGTGGTGTGCCACAAAGATCTGTTTTAAAATCATTGTTGTTTGTCATTTTAATAAACAATTTGACCGAAGGCGAAGGTGGTTTTGATACTAGTCTGCAGATGATACAAAAGTCGGTGGAGTGTTGGACAGTGTTGCAGATTGCAGGGCGACTTGGATAAACTGTAGAATTGGGCTGAAAGGTGGCAAATGCAGCGGAATGCAGATAAATGTGAGGTGACTCACTTTGGTAAGAATAATAGGAAGGCAGAATACTGGTCAATGGAAAGATTGTTTGTAGTGTGGATGTGCAAAGGGAACTTAGTGTCCATGTCTATATGTCCCTGAAAGTTGCCACCCAGGTTGATTATGTTGCTAAGAAAGCATACGGTGTTTTAGTTTTTCTTGGTAGAGGGATTGAGTTCCGGAGTTGTGATGTCATACTGCAAATGTACAAAACGCTAATGCAGCCGTGCTTGGAGTATTATGTGCAGTTCTGGTCACCTTATTACAGGAATTATGTGAAAGTATAAGAAAAGGTGCAGAGGAGATACCCCAGAATGTTGACTGTTCAGGAGAGAAGTTCTGATGAGGAAAGGCAGAGGGACTTGGATCTGTTTTCATTGGAGAAACGTTTTAGAGGGGACTTAATACTGACATACGAGATCATCAGAGGATTAGTGAGGTTGACAGTGAGAGTCGTTTTCCGAGGATGATGAGATCTGCTTGGACGTGGGGGCATAGCTGAAATTTGAGCGGTAATTGATTTAAGACAGATGTCAGAGGCAGGTTCTTTACTCAGAGCGGAGTAAAGGTGTGGAATTGCCTACCTATTAATGTAGTTGACCCAGTTATATTAAGGACAAATACAGTGCTTGGATAAGCATATGGGTTATGATGGCACAGTGAAGCTTAATTTGCTTAGATTAGTTCACAGGTCAGAGCCACATCGAGGGCTGATGGTCCAATTTTGCTTTGTATTGTTCTACGTTCTATGTTTTGTCTGTTCCCTTAGCAACACACTGCGAATCCATTTCAACTCTGTTCCACCAAAAACGTACTGTGATCACGTACCCACAATGTTTCGTTAGCAGCATCCTGTGACCCCATCCCTACACTTTTATGCTAAGATAATCTTGTGACCCTTCCATCGCTTTTCTCCTTGTATTGGCCTGTCAACACTTCTTCATTCTTTTATCCCAGCAACTGCCTGTCAACGCAACCTCACATTGTTCCACTCGAAGTGGCCTGCAACCCCATCATCACTCTGCTCTCCCAGCATTGGCCTGACTTCACATTTCCACTGTCTTCTCCCAGCAGCTATGTATGAACCCCTTGTCACAGTGTTATCTTGGCAACGTCATGTGAATCTATGCACACTGTGTTCTCCTAGGAACTTCTGTGAATCCATCCCTACTCTCTTCTCCTCGCAACTGCCTGTGAGCCCAACACCACAGTGTATTACAAGCATCGTCCTGAGAATGTTATCACCACTCTGGACTCCGAGCAAAGGCCTCTGACGCCATTCCCACTATGTTCCCCGATCAAATGAATGCCTGTGAAGTCATGCACACGCCCTTTTCTGAGAAATGGTCTCAGAACGCATCTTCATACTGTTCCCTGATAACGCCCTCTGAGCCCAAACCCGCTCTTTTCTTCAGCTATTGCCTGTAAACCCATCAGCACAGTGTCCTCCGAGAGACGTTGTCTGAACATATCCCCGCTGTTATTCCATGTCTATAACCTGAAACCTCATTCCCACTCTGATTCTGCAGCACTGGTCTGTGACACCCATCATCACACTCTTCCACCAGCAACAGCCTGTGAACGTATCACCCTAGGTTCACAGGGTTACCCTAGCAGAAGCCTTTGACCCCAGCCACACACCGTTCTCCTAGCAATGGCCTGTGAACCCACCTCAATCGGTTTCCCTCGCATCAGGCTGTGAACCCAACCCCACTCTGATCCCGTAGTAAAGGTGCACGGACCTATCTGCTCTCTGTTCTCCAAGCAATGGACTCTGAACAAAACCTCACTCTGTTCTCCGAGCAGCAGACTGTGAAGCCATCCCCACGCTATTCTCCCACCAACGGCCTGTGAGCCTATTCCCACTTTGTTCCCCGATTAACAGCCAGTGAAACATCCCCACACATTTTCACTCGCGACAGCCTGAGAGACAATTTCTACTCTGTTCCGCTAGCAACTTCCTTTTACCCTACAGTCACGATGTTCACCGAGCCACAGCCTATGAACCATGCACTGTGTTCTCCTATCAACTACCTCTGAAACCATCCCCACTCTGTTTCCCTACCCACTGCATGTGAACGAATCCCCCACTCTGTTCTCCTAGCAATGGTCTGTGAACAATCTGTTTGCCGATCAGCAGTTGGTAAACCCACCTCAAATTTGATCCCCGAAGAACAACATGTGAACACATAACCATACTCTTTCGCTAGCAACATGATGTAACTCCCATCCCCAGGATAATCCTCGAACAACAGCCTGTGAGCCCATATCCACACAGTTTTCCGAGCAGCAGGCTATCAGGCCATTGCCACTGTCTCTTCTGGCAACTTCCTGTGAACCTAATCCCGACTCTGGTGTTTGAGGAACAGCCCAATACCCCCAACTCCACTCAATTTCCCTTGCAACAGCCTATAAATCCATTCTCACTTTTTTCTTTCGCAAAGTTCCCTGCACACATCGCTATGCAGTTGTTCTTGTAACAGCTTACCAACCCATCCATGCTGTGTTTCCCTAGCAACATACTTTGACCCCCATCCGCAATTCTGTGCAGCTTGCAACGAACTGTAATCTGAACCTCTCTTTAGTCCCTTGGCAGGACCAATAAACCCATTCCGACATTGTTCATTTGGCAACGAACTGTGAACCAATCACCACTCTGTTCCCCGAGCAACGGTTGTGGATACAACACCACTGATACCCACGTGAACTGTCTGTGAACCCATTCACCAGCAGGATGCCCAAGTAAATCCATGTGCCCCCATCCCCGTTCTGTTCCTCGAGCAATGGTCTCTGTTCCTACCATACCACTGTTGCCCAGCAACACTTTGCAATCTCATCCCTGCACTGTTCTCCTGCCACCAGTCTGTGACCCCATCCACACAATGTTCATCTGGCATCAGCCCAGAAACCATCGCCCACCTGTTCTGCTGGTAACAGCCTGTAAAATCATTCACAATATTTTCACCGAGCAACAGCCTGTGGACGCACTCCACACTGTCCGCTAAGGAACAGCCTGTGAACCCCATCCCCACTCTGTCTATCCAACAGCGGCCTGTCAACAATCCCCAGAGTACATCCAGCAACATCCTGTGACCCCATCCGCGCTCCCTTCTCTAGCATCGGCCTGTCAAACAATTCCTACTGTCTTATTGTAGCAACTGCCTATTATCCCAGAATCAGTGTTCTCTGAGCATCATCCTGTGAACGTAAACTGTACTCTGGTCTCCTAGCAACAGGGTGTGAATCACTCCCAACTCTGTTTCACTAGCAGCGGTCTGGAGGCCTCTCTCCACTCTGTTCTTCTATTAACTGCATGTGAACATATCTCCACTATTCTCCCCCAACAATTGACTGGGAACCCATTTCTGCTTTGTTCCCGTTACAACGTCTCCGAACACGCCTCTACGCTGTTGTCTTGCAACAGCCAGTGAATGCATTCCCATTCTGTTCCCCTCGCAACAGTCTTTAAACTCATCCACGCTCTGTTCTCCGAGCTACTGTATGCGATTTCATCCCCAACTCTGTATCCCTCGCAACAGCGTATGACCTGATCATCACTCTGTTCTCCTAGCAGTGTCTGTGAACTCATTCCCACACTGCTCCTCAAGCAATGAGGTTTGAGCCAATGCATTTGCTAAGCTATTGCACTCTTTGCTACATTCCCCACCCTCCTCTCCGACCTTTCACCTCCATTCCCACCCTCATTCACCTATTGTACTCTATGTTACTTTCTCCCCACCCCACCCCCTCTCATTTATCTGTCCACTGCAGGTAACCTGCCTCTGTTCATGATGAAGGGCTTTTGCCAGAAACGTCGATTTTCCTGCTCCTCAGATGTTGCCTGACCTGCTGTGCTTTTCCAGCACCAATCTAAGCGAACCGAGTGAGGATGGGATCACAGGCCGTTGCTTGAAGAAAAGTTGTGATGCTGCCATAGACTGTTGCTATGTGAACAGAGTTGAGATAGGTTGACAAGCCATTGCTACAAAAACAGAATGGGAATGCTTTCATAGACAGTTGCTAGGGAAACAGACCGGGTCGGTAAACTGCCCAATGCGATCTGGAGACTCAGATAGCTGCGGCCTTGAGACTTGGCCCATTGTCGTCTGGTGACTGGGTTTGGTGTAATCTGGTGACTGGGCCTAGTGTAGTTGGGGACTGGTCCCGGTGCAGTCTGCTGACTGGACCCAGTGCAGTCTGCAGACTGTGTTCAGTGCAATCTGAAGACTCGGGGCTGACAGAGATTGCAATGGGGAGGTGCGTCTTGGACCAGAGACTAGTACAAGAGGCGGGGTCTAGAGTTTTAAAGCCCAGTACAGTCTGGAGACCTGGAGCAGTCTGGACACTGGGAGCAGTGTAGCAAGGACACTGGACTCGGTCCTGTCTGGAGACTGGGCATTCGGTACAGTCTGCAGACTGGGCCCAGGGCAGTCTGGGCACTGAGCCAGGTGCAGTCTGTTGACTGCATCCCGTGGAGTCTTGAGAGTCGGTGCTGCCAGAGCCTCGAATGAAGGAAGTGAGACCTAGACTTTTAAAGCCCAGTGTAATCTGGAGACTTAGCCTGGTGCAGTCTGGACACTGAGCCTGGTGCCGTCAGGACACTGGCCCCATTTCCGTCTAGATACTTGGCTCAGTGCCGTGTGGAGATTCGATGCAGTCTGAAAACCTGGCCTGGTTGGGTCTGGAGACTTGGCACAGTGCAATCTGGATACGGGGCCCGTTGCAGTCTGCAGATTTTACCTGTTTTGCTCTTGGCACTCGGTCTCATGTGGTCTGGAGTCTGGGCCCATTGCGGTCAGGAGACGGGGCCAGAGCTGTCTAGACACTGGGCCTCGTACTGTCTGGAGACTGGGCCTGATGCTATCTGGAAACTGGCCCAGTGTGTTGGGCGACTGGGCCCCGTGCTCTCTGCTGACTGGGACTGGTGAAGTCTGGACACTGTGCCTGCTGCAGTCTGGAGACTGGGCCTTTTCGGTCTGGAGACTGCACCCAGTGCTGTCTGGAGACTGATCCTGGTGTGATCGGCAGACTGCACCCGGCGCTGCCTGGAGACTGGGTCCAATGTATTTGGGAGACTGAGCCTGGTAAGGTCTGCAGACCGGACCTGGTGCGATCAGGGTTCTGCGCCCATTGTGGTCTGGAGACTTCGCCCAGTGCATTCGGGTGACTGGGCCGAGTGACGACTGGATACTGGGCTGGGTGCAGTGTGGAGACTTGGCCCAGTGCATTCAGGTGACAGGACGCAGTGCAGTCTACAAACTTGGCCCAGTGCAGTGTGGAGACTGGGCTGGCTGTGATCTGCACACTGCATCCGGTGCAGTCTGGGCTGGCAGAGACTGAGGTGGAAAAACTGTAAATCAAGTCCATTTGTTTTCCGTAGGTATCATGTTCCTAAAGTACTGCATGAGCGACAACATTGCAAACATATCACTGCATGTGACAATAAAGCTAACTGAATTCAAAAGTAGGAGAGTCACTGTCGTTGATGCCGATTTGAAACAAAGCCGCTGCTTGTGCAGTGGCACGTGGTGGCCAGGAGAGGGTGGTATTACGTTTTATATATATTTACACATAAATAGAATGCAAAACTTTTTTATAGTTACAAAATAACAACTGCAAAAAACTGACAGAAAAGTAGCACTACTCTCTATGTATTAAAAAAACAAGAAACAACAACACAATCAAAACACAGCTGCATTCATGCAAGCTGCATTCATTAAAGACAATAAGTAAGTATATGTATGCACGCATGCAAAATAACGAAAGGCAATAAATAGATAGATACGTAAATGTATAAATAAGTAAACAGCTCAGTAAAATGAAACATTAGCTCCCGAACTCCGAAAGCATGATCTTATTCAAATTTCTTCCTTGGAAGGCCTCAAGTTCACTGAATGAGATCGTCATGGCGACACAAAAGGCACAGTTAAATTGTTAGGTAAGCCTGCATCCAGATAGTCCAAAAAAGAACAACATATCTTCTGATAATTTTCAGTTTTCGGTGTGCCATATTCACAAGTAAGTCCAAAGGAATATGTACCATGAATGGCCTACGCCAAACCAACAGATCTGGGCGGTTTTCAGAGACCCAGCACATCAAAATATTTTCCTCGCTCGAAAAGAAAGAATATTAAGAAGATTATTTTTCTCCATGAGTGTCTAAAGAAGATTGTTTAAGTAGGCCAGCGGAAGAGATCAAGTCCCTCTTCTCTTTAATCCCCAAGATCCTCTCTATTACTCCTGCAACAGAATTCCAATATGGATGGAGCTTGCAGCAAGGTCGCAGACCAGGGGTGAGATTACTGGTACTTATTTAAACTGAGGACAGTATGCAAGTACTCCCACCTTAAATTTTGTAAAACGGTCTGGAACCATATGGTCCCTATGCAGACATTTCAGCTGCATGGTATGGGTTATGTTACAGATCAAAATCTGCCTCGTTTTTTAACAAATGTCCTCCTATTTCTCCATAGAAATCGCGAAGGGTCGGTGTGGACGTGTTGGGCCGAAGGGCCTGTATCCACACTGTCAGTAATCTAGTCTAATTTACAGGGGAAATCAGATGGGTAAGAGGGGGACATGAGAGAGCTTTGGCAAAAATAAGAATGATTAAGGAGAATAGAAAAAAAATCGCCAGAGGGCAAGAGAGAAACTAAAGAGAGTGCAGGGCCTGTAAAACTCCAAGAGCCATCTATGTGCGGAACCAATGGAAATTGATTCGGTTCAAAAGATTTATTGTCACATGTACTCACATATGAACAGTGCCAAGTTAAATGTCATAATATATCGCATAATTTTACGTACAAAGTTAGCTCTCCACCCCCTCCCCCACAAGATACATCACCTTGGTATGAAGCAGAAAAATAAAGGAAACGATTTTAAAATGTAAATCATTGCCCTCCTTCCTGTAAAAGTGGAAAAAACACAGAAACACATTCCCTAAGTGCTTGACCATGCTGGGTTCACAGTCCTCACAAGAATTGAACCTCTGCCATTCCACTGCTTTTCAGCCTTTTCGTGCTGATGGGTGATATCCAATAACAATATCAATCAGTATTTATTAGAGACATAGATATGGAAGCATGGGAACACCCGGAAGTAAATGCATGTCGTGATGTCTTGAAAGGACACACATTACGGAAGAGGAAATGTTCGAGGTATTAAAATGCATAACTATAAGTCCCCAGGACCTGTTCAAGCATATACCAGGTCATAGGTGGAACTGAGGGAAGACTTTGTAGGGCCACTAGCTGAGATAGTTACACCGTTCCTCAGAGGAAGTGTCACTGAACCCGAAATGTTAACTCTGATTACTCAGCGCGGTTGCTAAAATACCTGTTTAGCTTTTCCGGTCAAATATGTTTGTGTTTGTGACTTACAGCATCTGCAGTTCTTTCGGTTTTTATTTGTACTTGCCCAACGCAGGAAAATAGGAATAATTCAGTTTAGGAGACCTGGATAGCATGGACGAGTTAGGTTGAAAAGTCTTTTGCATATTGTTTGACTCTCAGAGTCTATGTCTCTGGAACTCCTGTTTCATCACCCATTCTTCTTTGCACTCAATTCATTTCCCGGTCAAAAGTGCTCCGTAAATCCTTCTAATGATCTGGCTTTCCAAACTTCCTTGACTACAGAATTCCAAAATTTCATGTGATGCTGGAGACCACAGCGGCAGCTGAAGGAGATTTTTTTCAAACACATTGTGTTCTTTTTCTTCGCCAGATAATTCCTCAATCTGTAATTACCATAAAGCCAATCTATGTTTCAGTGATAACTTTCGGTGAACGTGCTAGGATCAGAACCATATGGACCTAAACCTGATGACAACCCGTTAAAGCTACCGCAATTGACTACTTAAATTTCATAAAGCAGAACCAGCATCTGCTAGCGAGGATGAAATGATCCCAAGGACAACAGAATGCTCTGTCCTGCCACACCAATGATAAATAATGATTGACAATTAAGCAACTCCCTTGAGGAGACGGCTGCACAAATATCCCCATCCTAAATAATGAAACAACCTTGAAAGAGCCTTATATATTTGTAAAAGACAAGGATGTAGTATCTGCATCAGCCTCAAACAGAAGTGTTGAGTCGATAATCTACTTCAACCTCATCATGATTTCCACAAAACCACAGATACCAGTAACAAGCAATTCGATTCGCTGCACTTGACATCAAGAAAAAGCTGAACACAGTAGACCTGACAAGGGCAACGGGCTCTGACACCATTCCAGATGTAGGAATGAAGATTTGTGCTATGTCAAGCCGCGTCCCTGGAGAAGCTGTTTCATTCCGGCTCCAACTCTGACTTCTACCTGACAATGTGGAAAATTACTCAACTACGTCCAGTTCTCTAAGTGGAGATTAATTACAATCAGACGAATTGCCATCCCCTCATTTCCATCACGATAGTCAAATTGGTGGAAGTTCTTTTTCACAGAACTATCAAGCAGCAATGCAATAACATGCTCAGTATGGTTTCCGATAGGTCCCATGTGGAGATTTTGTTGTTGTGGAAATATCACTGAATTACTAATCGAGGCCAGGCTAACACTCTGGCAGCTGGTGGAAGTAAAAAGCAATAAAATACAGAAATCTTAAATCCGGTGTCAGTAATAGTGACCTTGAAGCAAATGTCAAATTTAAACATCAATTTGCTTCACCAATGTAATTTCAGGAAGCAAATTTCCCGGGCATTCCTGATCTGACCGAAAGGTGGCTCCTGACACACAGACATGTCATAAAGTCTTCAATGGTCTCTGAAACGGCCAAGCAAGATACTCATTTGCATTAAACTGCTCCAAGGTCTTCAGAGATAAAGTTGGATAGAACACCCAACACCAGCTTTGGTATTGGAAAAAGTAACAGTCAACATAGTTTTGTCGATACTACAGAGGCCTAACATCTGAGAGGTTCTTAGAATGTTTATAGAGTTTTCTCACAGACTGCATAAAAACACTGTGAAATAAGTAGGCCGTTCAACACATTTAGCCTCCCCCATTCTAGTTCATCACTGAATATCTCCTCCATGCTCTTTTTGTCCACAGTGCGCATATTCCGTACTGTGATTAACCATTGGTAAATATAAAATAAGAACTGCAGTAGTCCCTTCAATGCATCTACTTTGATTCCCCATTTAGTATTGAGGGAGTTCTCCTAAAGCACGTGTTTATTATATAGTTTGGCTGCAAGTGATTAGTGAATTGTGGACATTTTTAATATAAATCCAAGTCTCGCTCACTGTTAAACGATTCCATCCCAGACACCAGCTGAACAGCAAAAACGAGCCAAAGGATGCTCTGTCTGCAAAATGCAAATTATTTGCGTTCAGCTAAAACAGGAATGCAATCCGAACTGCAAGCCTTGAAACTGAGCTTGAAACTGGAACACGTACTGTACATTCAGAAGGAAGTTGAATTCAAACCGGGCGCAGAATCTTGGGGAGAACTGGAATTCTGCGTCGGGATCCCGTGACCAGTCGGCTCGCATGTTTTCTGGCGAAGAGCTTTGTGAAAGGTACCCGATTGTAATCAGCGATTGTAGTGTGCAAGTGCTACATTTACTCTACTTTTTCATTACAATATATGACTTAAATATTAACTTAGACTGTTTTGGAGATGCCGGTGTTGGACTGGCGTGTACAAAGTTAAAACTCACACAACACCAGGTTATAGTCCAACAGGTTTAATTGGACGCACACTAGCTTTCGGAGCGGCGCTCCTTCATCAGGTGGTAGTGGAGGGCTCAATCCTAACACACAAAATTTATAGCAAAAATTTACAGTGTGATGTAACTGAAATTATACATTGAAAAATTGATTGTCTGTTAAGCCTTTCATCTGTTAGAATACAATGATAGTTTCACTTCTTTCATGTGTAAATCACAAAACCTTTTGTTTTTAAAAAGTTGCATTCTCGGGTTAGTTATTAACAATGGTGATAGCTAGACAATATGTTGAAAGTGTTGGCCCCCTGTGTTCTCTGTGTATGGTATGATGTTTAGATTGATTCTAATCTAAAAAGTGAGATAAAGGAGTTTTAAATAAATTCATGCAGTTTTTGAGCTCAGACTTCTATATGAATGCATGCAGTTTTTGAGCAAAGTACAATGTAATCTTGCAAGTACAAATTCACCCCACAAAATATATGTGTGCATGTGGGTCTTAGTCTGTCTGTGTATGTGTGTGTATGTCTGGGTTGGGGGTTGTGAGTGTGAGAAAATGTATGTGTGTGTGTAGTGAGTGCAGAGTGTCTTAAGTCTGTGAGGGGGTGCGTGTGTGAGTGTGGGAGTGTGTGTGTGTATGTGAGGGTGTGTGTGGGTGTCTGTATGCGCATCTGTGTACGTATGTATAGGAGCGCCTGTGTGTGTATAGGAGTATCTGTGTATGTGTATAGTGCAATGGTGGTCACCTGTGATGTGGCATGAGCCCAAGGTCCCGTTTGAGGCCCTCCCTATGGGTACTGAACTTAGCTATCAGCCTCTGCTCGGCCACTTTTCTTTACTGCCTGTCCCGAAGTCCACCTTGGAGGATGGTCACCCGAAGGTCCGAGGCTGAATGTCCTGAACCACTGAAGTGTTCCCCACTTGGAGGGAATCCTCCTGTCTGTTGATTGCTGTGCGCTTTCATCGATTTGAAAGGTTTTGCTAGTTTCGGTTTCTAAATCCCAGCACTCCTTTTAAATTCAAAGTTTGTGAGAAGATTGTGCAACGAACCAGAATTGATCAGGAACCTCGAAGTGAAGGAGCCATTAGGAGGTAGTGAACATAATACAATAAGCTTCTATCTGCAATTTGAAAGGGAGAGGGTATAATCGGTAGTGACAATATTTCAGTTGAATAAAGGGAACTATGGAGCTATGAGGGAGGAGCTGGCCAAAGTTCAATGGTGCATTACCTTAGCAGGGATGACAGTGGAGGAATAATGGCAGATATTTCTGGGTATAATACAGAAGATGCAGGATCAGTTCATTCCAAAAAGGAAGAAAGGTCCTATGAGGAGGCAAGGGTGGCCGTGGCTGACGAGGGAAGTTAAGAAACATATAAAGTCAAAAGAGAAAAAGTATAACATAGCAAAAATGAGTGGGAAAACGGAGGACTGGGAAGCTTTTAAAGAACAACAGAGGATTATTAAGAAGGAAATACGCAGATAAAAAATGAGGTACGAAGGTAAACTGGCCAAAAATATAAAGGACGATTGTGAAAGCTTTTTCAGATATGTGAAAGGGAAAAAAAATGGTGAAGTCTAAAATTGGGCCCTTGAAGACAGAAACAAAGGAATACATTACGGGGAACAAAGAAATGGCAGAAGAGTTGAATTGGTACTTCAGATCTGTGTTCACTGGGGAAGACACAAGCAATCTCCCAGAGGTAACAGTGGCTGAAGGACCTGAACTGAAGGGAGTTTATATTTGCCAGTAATTGGTGTTGGAGAAACTGTTAGGTCTGAAGGCTGATAAGTCCCCAGGGCCTGATGGTCTACATCCCAGGGTACTGAAGGAGGTGGCTCTAGAAATCGTGGATGCATTGGTGATTATTTTCCAGAGATCGATAGATTCAGGATCAGTTCCTGCGGACTGGAGGATGGCTAATGTTGTACCACTTTTTAAGAAAGGAGCGAGAGAGAAAACAGGAAGTTATAGACCAGTTAGTCTGACCTGATGGAGGTCAGACTAACAATGATGGAGTCAATTATAAAGGATGAAATTATAACACATCCGGAATACAGTAACTGGATAGGTCAGAGTCAGCATGGATTTATGAAGAGGAAATCATGCTTGACTAATATCTGGAATTGTTTGACGATGTAACTATGGAGATGGACAAGGGAGATCCAGTGGATGTAGTGTACCAGGACTTTCAGAAAGCCTTTGATAAAGTCTCATATAGGAGGTTAGTGAGCAAAATTAGGGCGCATGGTATTAGGGGCAAAGTACTGACTTGGATTGAAAATTGGTTGGCTGACAGGAAACAAAGAGTAGTGATAAACAGTTCCATTTCGGAATGGCAGGCAGTGACCAGTGGGGTACCACAGGGATCAGTGCTGGGACCGCAGCATTTTACAATATATATTAATCATGTAGAAGGTGGTATTAATAGTAACATTAGCAAATTTGCTGATGATATAAAGCTGGTTGGCAGGGTGAAACGTGAGGAGGATGTTAGGAGATTACAGGGTAACCTGGACCGGTTAGGTGAGTGGGCAGATGCATGGCAGATGCAGTTTAATGTGGATTAATGCATGGTTATCCAATCTAGTGGCAAGAACAGGAAGGCAGATTACTACCTAAATGGAATCAATTTAGGTAAAGGGACAGTACAAAGGGTGTTCTTGTACACCAGTCAATGAAGGCAAGCATGCAGGTACAGCAGGTAGTGAAGAAAGCTAATAGCATGCTGGCCTTCATAACAAGAGGGATTGAGGATAGAAGCAAAGAGGTTCTTCTGCAGCTGTACAGGGCCCTGGTGACATCGCACCTGGAATATTGTGTGCAGTTCTGGTCTCCAAATTTGAGGAAAGACATTCTGGCTATTGAGGGAGTGCAGCGTAGGTTCACGAGGTCAATTCCTGGAATGGCGGGACTATCTTATGTTGAAAGACTGGAGCGACTGAGCTTGTATACCCTTGAGTTTAGAAGACTAAGAGGGGATCTGATTGAGACGTATAAGATTATTAAAGGATTGGACACTCTGGAGGCAGGAAACATGTTTCCGCTGATGGGTGAGTCCCGAACAAGGGGAAACAGCTTAAAAATAAGGGGTAGGACATTTAGGGCAGAGATGAGGAGAAACTTCTTCAACCAGAGAGTGGTGGGTGTGTGGAATGCTCTGCACCAGAATGCAGTGGACCCAGTCTCTCAATTTGTTTTTAGAAAGATCTGGATAGAGCTCTCAAGGATAGTGGAATCAAGGGTTATGGAGATAAGGCAGGAACAGGATACTAATTGAGGATGATCAGCCATGATCATAATGAATGGTAGTGCAGACTCGAAGGGCAGAATGGCCTACTCCTGCACCTCTTGTCTATTGTCTATTTGTATCTCGGGTGGTCGTTGTTGTGGTTTTGTTCGCCGAGCTGGGAATTTGTGTTGCAGACGTTTCGTCCCCTGTCTAGCTGACATCCTCAGTGCTTGGGAGCCTCCTGTGAAGCGCTTCTGTGATGTTTCCTTCGGCATCTGTAGTGGTTTGAATCTGCCGCTTCCGGTTGTCAGTTGCAGCTGTCCGCTGCAGTGGCCGCACATGACAAGCAACATGAGTTCGACAGGGACAACACTACTATTATAGGACAAACCAAACAGGGTACAGCCAGGCAATTCCTAGAGGCATGACACTCATCCACAGATTCTATCAACAAACACATCGACTTGGACCCAATATACCGGCCACTGCAGCGGACAGCTGGAACTGACAACCGGAAGCGGCAGAGACAAACCACTATAAGTGCCGGAGGAAACATCGCAGAAGCGCTTCACAGGAGGCTACCAAGCACCGAGAATGTCACCGAGACAGGGGACGAAACATCTGCAACACAAATTTCCAGCTCGGTGAACAGAACCGCAACTCCTTTTAAGTCACATTCTCAAGACAACTTCTGGTGTTATAACAAATTGTGTCATCTCAGCTCAAACAAAACAGAAACGTTGTGAGATTAAAGTCTGTCTGTGTCCCAATCTTGAGTCAGATTGCTTATGTTTCTAAAGTGAGACTTACAGAATCTGACATGGATTGACTGTAGGCTAAGTGCATTTTTGAGCAAATTTAAATATAATCCTACAAATACAGATTCATTCCATAAACTTATTTATGTGTGCATGCAGGAGCGTGCAGTGCAGTGGGGGCACCTGTAGTGTGACATGGGCCCAAAGTCTCGGATGAGGCAGAACAATCCTTTCAGCCGCTGCTCAGACACGTCTGCTTGGTTTCGCCATTGTACTATGCCTCAGGACATCTTTGATTGAGCATATCAGATAGGGAACGTTGACCGAGTCACATGTGTACCTACTGCATATAAGGTGGGAGACATCGCCACGTGTAATTGGGATGTCACAGTGTTGGCAGTCTGACACCACAGTTATGCGTGGTGACGTCGCCCAGCATGTACACGGCAGGTCCTCATGCGACTCAAATAGCATTGTCTATTGATACACTGCAAGGCAAGGATGCCCTGAGGCATGTTACATCGGTGAGACTGAGCAGACGTGGCCGAGCAGAGGCTGATCGCATAGTTTGGCAATCATGAGTATGGTAAAAACAATGACTGCAGATGCTGGAAACCAGATTCTGAATTAGTGATGCTGGAAGAGCACAGCAGTTCAGGCAGCATCCGAGGAGCAGTAAAATCGACGTTTCGGGCAAAAGCCCTTCATCAGGCATCATGAGTATGACCTAAAACGGGACTCATGCCACGCTACAGGTGAACCCAGTACACCATACTTTCTTGTATGCACACACAAATAAGTTTATGGGGTGAATCTGCATTTTCAGAATTCTTGCTTTATTTTGCTCAAAACTACATAACCTACAGTCAGTCCATGTAAAATTGTGTAAATCCCACTTTACAAATAGAACCCGTCTGAATCAATATGGAGACACAGACAGACGTTAATCTTAGAGGAGAAAGTGAGGTCTGCAGATGCTGGAGATCAGAGCTGAAAATGTGTTGCTGGAAAAGCGCAGCAGGTCAGGCAGCATCCAGGGAACAGGAGAATCGACGTTTCGGGCATAAGCCCTTCGTCAGATTTCCTGACCTGCTGCGCTTTTCCAGCAACACATTTTCAGCTCAGACGTTAATCTTAAACTTCTAATGCATTTTCTGAGCTGACATGACAGATCGAAAACCCGAAGTTAACTTGAGAATGTGATTTAAAAGAACTTCTGATATTTATATATTAAGGAACCAAAACTAGCAAAACCATTCTAAATGAAGAAAAACGGAATTTAAGTTTGTCTAATGTATTTCAGCCACGCGACGCGAGAAATTGTGCCTCTTTTGGTCCTGCTCCACCACCACCCGATGAAGAAGCAGCTTTTCCAAAGCTAGTGCTTACGAATAAATCTGTTCAAATACAATCTGGTATTGACTAATTTTTACTTTCTCCATCCCATTCCAACATCGGCTCCTCCAAATCATGAATATCAGATTTACCCTTTATATATTAAAGAGACCAAAACTGCACACAATATTGCACAGTGTTCGTGATAAGGTTTAAATATGGCTTTGTACAGCTGCAGCAAGACTCTTGTACTCAAGTCCCATTGGAATGACCTTCGACGCACCATTTCACTCCCAACTGATTTCTGCAGCTGCAGTTTTGCTTTTAGTGGCTGCATGTACAAGGAGTTCGGCATACTTTTCGATGTTACTGCTACCCAGTTGGTGGGTCTCTGCATACCAGTCAGCATCCCAATGGCGTTGGCGTTCCGAATGTTGATTTCTGCCTTCATTTCTCCCTACCATGCATGGAACTCAGAGGTCAGTCGAGAATTCAATAAAAGAATACACAGCAGTATCTTCATAGACCAACATTTTTACATCAATCCATTTTCAAATAGTAGGCTGCTGTTCCACTTTACACACCAAAATCACAGCATCCCATCTTTCCTCATTGCTCTACATCTGACACGTATTTGGCCATTCACTTCACTTGTCTCAGTTACATTGGAGCTTCTTTATATTCTCCTCACAATCTCGGTTTTGTACCCTCACAGATTTGGAAAGATTGCATTTGATTCCCTCAAGCAAGTGTTTGATATGCATTAGGAACAGCTATGAAAAACAATCCTCAAGTACTTTCTATAGCTCAAACCCTTTACTGTAAAAGTGTGGTCCTTTGGTCATGGCTCATTGACGAAAAGGAACAGCTGCTGACTACTCACCCATGTCCATGCCCCACGTAATCGTATATTTCTGAATCACGAACCCTTCAGACGATTCAGATCCACGTTAAACAGCCTGAGCTTATCCAGTCTCTCTTCATAGCTGATACGGTCCATCCTAGGGAATGTCCTGGTGAATCTCCTCTGCACCACCTCCAGTGCAATCACATCCTTTCTTTCATGTGGCTCCCAAAAGTGCAGACACTATTCCATCTTGGTCTAATCAGTGTCTTGTAAAGCTCTTCCAATCTATGTTTCAATGAATAAAGGTGATGACGACTGCCTCCAATGACTTCTTAACTCGACTATTACCCTATCCAGTCACATTCAGTGATCTGTGGAGAAGCACTCTCTGAGCTTCTTAGTGTGCTGCCATTTATTGCCTTATCACTTCTTCTAAAGTGCACGACCTCATATTTATCAGGGTTACATTCCATCTGCCTTTGATTTGCCTATCCGACTGTTCCATGTCTATCTTCTTGTAACATACAATATTCCCCCTTACTGCCAACCACCCGGCTATACTTTGTGTCAAGCGTAACTCACGTATCACTCTCCCCAACCCCATCTCCCACACATGCCCATCTACATGATTTATAAATATGATAAATAATAAGTGACATTGCACTGATCCCTGTGGGATACTACCGGACACTGGTCACTAGTCGCACATGCAGCCTTCCACACCTACTCTCTGTTTCCTGCCAGGAAGACAATGTTGGGTGCAACTGGCCAAGTTACCCTTGACACCTTAATATTTTATTTTCTTTATTGGTGGGGCCTCATCAAAAGTCTTGCTGATGAACCATAAAAATGATCTCCCGAATAAAACCAAAACAAGTTGTAAAGCATGACTTCCATCTGATAGAGTAGGACAGAGTGATGACTGCAGATGCTGGAGATCAGAGTCGAGAGTGGGATGCTGGAAACGTACAGCAGGGCAGGAATTATCCGAGGGTCAGTACAATCGATGTTTTGGGCATCAAGGGCTTATGCCTGAAACGTCGATTAACCTGCTCCTCTGTTGGTGCCTGACCTGCTGTGTGTTTCCAATACCCTTCCCTCGACCCCGTCCTCCTTCTGGTAAAGTCTTGTTGACTATCCCTGAACAAATATTTCCTCAAAATGGAGATCAATGTTCTCTCTCGCTATTTTTCCCAGTAGTTTCCCTAACACTGATCTGATAGGCACTGTTCTATAGCTCCCTGTTCTGTCGCCACCCCATTTCCTATAATGCGTGTTCTCCAGTCCTCCAGCACATTCGCTGCGGCCATATTCCACTTAAACGTTTGGGTCAGGGCCTTTCCTCCGTTATTGCCTACAGCAGACTAAGATAAAATTCGTCTGAACATGGGGATATATTCAGTTTTACACCCGTCAATGCTATAATTTACCACTCACAGCTGAAATCAATCTGCTCCAGAGCTTTGCAGTCCACATTCTTGAATTCTGAACTTGCATGCTCACTCAGTAGAACAGTCGCAAAGCTCTCATGTAACATTCTATCAGTGTTCTCCAGCTTGACACATCGACTGTGCCCTTGCATGAGCACGAATTGCTCCCTTGTCATTCTGCTCTGCTTGACGTGCTTGTGGAATACCTTGTAGTTGTCGCTAATGAGGCATGCTCCCACTTCTGCATGCCCCATCTTAGTTAGTCGCCTCTGTGTGAATTTTCTAAGTTTCAGTGTGATCACCTCTCATTGTTTGTAACTCCTGAGAAAAAGGTCACATATCCTCATTCACTAGGAGAAAGTGAAGACTGCAGATGCTGGAGATCAGAGTCGCTAGTGTGGTGCTGGAAAAGCACAGCAGATCAGGCAGCATCCGAAGATCAAGAGAATCGACGTTTCGGCATTAGCCCTTCATCAGTAATGAGGCTTGTGGGGCAGGAGGCTTGAGAGATAACTGGGATGGGGGTTGGCTGAGAGAAGGTAGCTGACCATGTGATAGGTCGATGAAGGTGCGTGTAAATGTGATAGGTCGAAGGGAAAGGTGGAACGGATATGCATGAAGGAAGTAAGATGGACAGGTAAGACTGGTCAAAGGAGCAGTGCTGATTTGGAGCTTGGAACTGGGACAATGTGGAGTGAGGGGTAATAAGAATAGTGGTAAAGTCTACATTGATCATGAACATTGTAACTTACTCTCTAACTCCACCAAGGATATGCACGTTATGGGCCTCCGCCATTGCCAAACGGTTACCACTCGATCTCTGAAAGAAGAACGAATCATCTTCCAACTTAGGACCCTGCAACTACACGGGATCAATGTGAACTTCACTAGTTTCCTCATTTCCCCAACCCTCACCTGATTCCTGTCCCACACCACTAACTCGGCACTGCCCCATCGACTGTTCCTACCTGTGAATCTTCCTTCCTTCCCATAATCTGCTCCACCCTCCAGTCCGACCTATCACTTCCACCCGCACCTTCACCTACCGATTACATTCCTAGCGACCTTCACCCTATGCCCATCCCCTCCCACTTATCTCTCAGCCCCCTTGGCCCACAAGCCTCATTCGTGATGAAGGGCTTATGTCCAAAATGTCGATTCGCTTGCTCCTTAGATGCTGCCTGAACTTCTGTAATTTTCCAGCACCACATTCTCAAACCTGAGTATCTTCATCAGAGAAATTGCCATCTGAGGGATTAACCTGGGGAATACCTACTCAGTATCATTAGTATCATTTACTTAAATGAGGCGACCAAATCTGCACACAATACTCCAGTTGCAGTCTCACAAAACTATGTAAGAGGCACAAGACGTTTTAATTCCATTGGGAACAAATGCTGGAAACTGTAATGAAAACACCAAATGGTGCAGATCCCAGCGAGTCAAACAGCATCCATGGAAACAGAGGTACCACTTCGAGTCAAGGTGACTCATCATCGTCTATATTCTAATTTCCTTCAAATGAGGACAAACGTAACTTCTATCTTCTCTATTTGCACGTGTTGCGCCCAATGCGCTTTTCTTTTTTACCAACTTACCGTGTGAATAATTTTAAAATGCTTCTGAATATCCAACTATACCACTTTGCCTGACTCTCATAGTTTATGTCTACAAGAGATATCATCAAGCAAAAAGCTGGTAAAATATGTCTTCCCTTTCATAAATGTAGAATCATTCTCTTGAGCTTTGCTATTATTTTCTAAGTGCCTAATATCACATTTTTTATAACGGATTAGAACAGATTCCGTACTCTGGATTAGAAGTTAATTGTTCTTGTAGTTCTCCACTCTCCCTCTTCTTCACTTCTCAAGTCGTTGGAATGTGTTTGTATTCTTCGAAAATGAATATAGAGAAATACAATGATCCCCAATGCAATCAATGCGTCTGTTGCTGCTGCTGCAGTGGAAATCTTTTTCATAGGCGGATGACGTCAGCTTGTACGAGGGGGCACGACTACAAATTGAGAGGTGATAGGTTTAAGACAGTTACTCAGAGCGTGATAAGGGTGCGGAATGCCCTGCATGTCAGTGTAGTTAAACCAATCACATTATGGAGATTTAAAAATCCTTGGATAAGCACATGGATGATGATGATGGGATAATGTGGTGGTGGTGGGGGGGCTTAGATTATTTCACAGGTTGGAGCAACATCGATGGCTGAAGGGCCTGTTCTGTGCAGTATTGCTCTATTCCCTGATATGAGGCATAGGCACCGCTAAGATTTGAGCCCTGGATGTCACTACTTATTCAGCAGGCTCTTTCACCAACTAAGATACAGCGTCACGGTAGCATATGAAGAAGTAGAGAGTGGTTTGATCCAATACCTATTAGAGTTTATAGGAATTACAGATGATCTTGTTTTCAAGCCTCAGCAACAGAAGGCAATGACACAGCAAATTCAGGAGTCAGCTAAATTTCTTTAACCTAGAACACAAAACCAACGGAGAAAATTCGTTCACCCTGTTAAGGCAGATGAGGCGGAGACTGCTTAGTCCGGGATCCTGATGTAGAGTTTCAAGAAGAAGCCAATCAGCCACTCTCCAATATAACACAGGACCCAACAAAGCACCTTTATCTTGTCAAACTACAACAGGATGAGACGATTCAGCCATCGCAATGCTGCAATGCAAGAACTGGAAGAGACTACAAAGTGACTGGAAATTGTCTCATTCGTGTCAGGCCATTCAGCCCATCGACTCTGTTGCACAGCAACAGGAAAACAACATGAAATCGTTTGAGATTTTTACGTGAAAAGGAAGAGTAATTCAGCTACATTTCTGCAGTTTGGGAACAGGCTAAAACCAAACACCAACTTAATATCATTTCAGGGATATAGAAGGAGATTGTTCAGCATCTGCAGCCTTTTAAGGAGGAACATGAGGCTGGCCTTCAGCTGCTCGAAATGTGACATTCAGCAGGAAGATAGCATAAGTACTCAAGACTCACATACAGCAATAGGAGGAAGACATTCAGATTTTGAGCGGCTTAGTCAGGAACAGCAGTAGGACATTCAATTTATTGATACTGTAATGTAGAAACACCAGGACGGTATTCATTTCATCGAGTGTGCAAATCAGGAACAGAACGAAACCAATCAGCCATCCATGCCTCTTACACAGTAATCGGAGCAGATCTTTTAATGCCCTGTGTGTGTTGCAGAGGATTGGGTAGGGAACGTCGTAATTATTGAAAGGGTAACCGACTTCACTAGGTAATAAAATGTTGTAAATAAATTATTGAGATTTAATGCAAATTGTCAGAATCTATCAGTAAAAAAGTCATAACAGGAGATTGTCAAAGTCAGCCCACAATCTATCAAAGCCAACATGAATTTAGGAAGGATACATTGTTTTTAACTTATTATCCTAAGATTTTAAAAATGCGACAAGCAATGTGGATGAAATGAATTCTATAACGGTCGTATATCTGCACTTCCAGAAGACATTGCAAACACTGCCCTGCAAAGGATTAATATATCAGATAAGATCTCATGGGGTTAGAAAAAAACATTTGCTTGGAAAGAAGATTGGCTAACCCCAAAAAAAGTAATGAAATGGAATTGCCAGTGTTCGACTTGGTTAGACAAGGTCAATAATCACATGACACCAGGTTTTAGACCAAGAGATTTATTTGAAAATGCTGGTTTTCGGAGCTCTGTTCCTTCGTCAGGTTTTGGTGAGAAAGGAAGGCTCAGACACAGACCGAGGGAAAGATCTAATGGTTGTACAACTCACGCGCACGAATTGAACAGATCTAAGATTAGTCTTAAATGTCCAACCTGTTAGAATGGAGCTACAAGTTTTGATTGATTAAAATGCAAAAACAAGAATTTATTTCAAATTACTACCCGAAGATAAATTAAGGTATTGTCGATGTAAAACAAGTGACACCTCTGGTTCAGCAATGCATTTTAGGCGTGAGGTCTTGTTTGGAGGCTGTGTATCTTAACTTGGAGTCAGATTGATTTCATTTCCCAATTAGGCGTTTATAAGTTGCCATATGACTGACTGTTTATAAATTGAATGCTTTTTGAACAAAACAGAGTGTTTCCGCAAGTACAAACCTACAAATGTTAATTTACACCACTGATTTATGTGTGCGTGCCTGTGTGAGTATGAGAGAGAATGTGAGTGCCTGTGTAAAGGGGAGAGTGAGTGCGTGTCTGTCCAGGTTAAGACGCAGACAGATATGGCAGATAACCTTCCCCACACAGACTCACTCAGTGGTTTCAAAGCTTCACTATTCTACAACCTCTGTTCCACTTGTTGTTCAAGTTGCTGTAACTGCAGTCACCATGGTCTCCAGTTCAGAGATGGGTCACCACATCCTCAGGGCTCCCTGAATGCGTGAGGCAGCTCATAGCACAACCTCTGGCAAACCATTCCCAGCACCTCTACTAACTTTTCAATGCCAGAAGCCCCTCAGCAAAAGTTAGATACCTGGTCGTTTAAAATAATATTCGAGGGGCTTCCTCGTGTAACTGACCAAATAATCAGCAGAGACAGAGAAACACAGACGTTCAGTGGACAGACACAGACCAAGTTTGAAAGACGCAAATCAAAGCTGTTGAAATCCCTTGTCCAGCATGGAGCCCCAGATGGGACACAACGTGAAGTGAACAATGCCCAAACACACAGCATTTCGGTGTTCCTGAGCATCACAATGTCAGCATTCGATACACTAGGGAGCTAAAAACCAAGGCCAAGAAAACATACTGAGGTACAGATACACTCACAGTCGAGACAGAAACAGGCAATTGATTAACTGAGAACATCTTGTGGAAATTTGTAGGGAAGTTTGGGAGAAGATTTGTATCTCGGGTGGTCGTTGTTGTGGTTTTGTTCGCCGACCTGGGAATTTGTGTTGCAGACGTTTCGTCCCCGTCTAGGTGACATTCTCGGCGCTTGGGAGCCTCCTGTGAAGCGCTTCTATGATGTTTCCTCCGGCATTTATAATGGTTTGTACCTGCCGCTTCCGGTTGTCAGTTCCATTTGTCTGCTGCAGTGATCGGTATATTTGGTCCAGGTTGATGTGCTTATTGATTGAATCCGTGGATGAATTTCATGCCTCTAGGAATTCCCTGGCTGTTCTCTGTTTGACTTGTCCTATAATAGTAGTGTTGTCCCAGTCGAACTCATGTTGCTTGTCATCTGAGTGTGTGACTACCAAGGATAGCTGGTCATGTCGTTTCGTGGATAGTTGGTGTTCATGGATGCGGATCGTTAGCTGTCTTCCTGTTTGTCCTATGTAGTGTTTTTGCAGTCTTTGCATGGGATTTTGTACACTACATTGGTTTTGCTCATGCTGGGTATCGGGTCCTGCATCCTGGTGAGGACCCAATATACCGGCCACTGCAGCGGACAGCTGGAACTGGCAACCGGAAGCGGCAGAGACAAACCACTATAAATGCCTGAGGAAACATCACAGAAGCGCTTCACAGGAGGCTCTCACACACTGAGGATGTCACCTAGACAGGGGATGAAACGTCTGGAACACAAATTCCCAGCTCGGCGAACAGAACCATAACATCTGTAGGAAAGAAAGGGGACTGCGACTACCTGAAGGAGTAGATCTTGGAGGGTACAATCCGAAGAATGAGAACATTGAATAAAGGCATTGCAGTGTCAGCTGAAATATTTCATTGCATCAGATTCTGAAGGGTCTCATACAAACAGCCCAGTCACCATAAATCAGAACAAGAAGACAGACCGGTTTGAACTCGGGTGAGATTCCAGCGTCGCGTAACTATCTACGTGAAGTTTGAACATTCTACCTGTGTCTGCGTGGGTTTCTTCCCACAACCCAAAGATGTGCAGATTAAGTGAATTGGCCATGATAAAGTGCCCACAGTGTTCAGGGATGTGTAGGATAGGTGTATTAGTTAGCATTAAATATACGATAATAGGTGGGGGAAACGGGTCAGAGAGTGCTACTCTTCAGAGGATCGGTCTGGGCCTGTTAGGCTGAAGGGCCTATTTCCTTATTGCAACGTTTCTATGATTACATGAACACTCTTCCAGAGATTTCCATTAAGTGTATAAGCCCTGGGCTGACTTGCCTTTCCAAAATGTATCACCTCACATTTATCGAGATTAAACACAATCTGCCACTCCTCGCTCCATTGACCTACCTGACCAAGTTGTACTCTGAGGTAACTGTCTTTACCTGTACACTGCATCTCCAACTTATGTGTCATCTGCAAATTTAACAACTATCCCTTCTATCTTCACATCCAATCCAATTATACAAATGATGAAAATCTATGGACCCAGCACTGATCTATGTTGCACACCACTGGTGACAGGCCTCCATTTCGAAAAGCAGCCTTCACCACCTCCCTAACGTTGAGCCATATTTGATTCCATATGGCTAGTTCTCCCTGTATTCCGCGTCATTTAACCTTGTTAACCAGTTTACCATGAGGAACCTTGTCGAACACCTTACTGAAGTCCATATTGACAACGTCCACTTCTCTATTTCATTCAATCCTCATCACTTCTTCAAACAAACTCGAAGAGGTTGGAGAGACATGACTTCCCTTGTACAAAGACATCTTCATTATCCCTAATCAATCCTTGCCTTTCAAAATACATGAAAATTATGTTCCTCATAATCCCCTCCAACAACTTGTTCACGACTGACATCAGGTTCACAAGTCTATGGTATCCTAGCTTTTCCTTACCACCATTCCTAAATGCTTTAAAGAGTAGCACCACGTTAAGCTTCCAGCACCTCACATGTGGCTATCGGTGATGTAAATCTCTCAGCAAAGGCCCCAACAATCACTTGTCCAGCGTCCCATAGTATTCTATGGGAATTAATCTGATCAGCTCTCGATGGTTTATCCGTCTTTTTACGTTTAAAGTCTTCCAGCGCCTCCTCTTCTGTATTCCAGGCACTTTTCCAGATGTTGCTAAGTATTTCCCAAGTTTTCTAACATTGATAGCCTTCTCCAGAGTAAATGCTGATGCAAAATACTAATTCGGTACTTCCCCTATTGCATTCGGTTCTGTACATTGGCAGCCGTGTTAATCTTTAAGGGACCCTATTCTCTCCCTAGTTACCCCTTTGTTTTTAATGTATTTGTAGAATCCCTTTGGATTCTCCTCACTCTATGTGCCAAATGTATCTCATGTCCGCTTTTTGCACTCTTGATTTCCCTCTTAAGTGTACTCCTATTGACTTTATTTTTTCCAGGGATTAGCTTTAATTCTGGAATTATGAGTATAGTAATGTTCATGGATCCATTTTCGATTGTGAGACAAAATTAAATCTGTTTCTTTAATGCCTTAAGGGAAGGAAATTGTCATCCTTACCTGGTATGGCCTGCCTTTGATTCCAGATCCACAGCAATGTAGTTGTCTCTTCCCTGCCTTCTGGGCCATTAAGGTTGGGTAATAAATGCTATCTAGCAAGCGATGCTGTCTTGCAATGGAAGAATAAGGAAATAGAAACTTGATTCTTGCTGTCTATACCTGCAATATGCTTCCCTTTTATCTGTGACCAGAACCTCAATTTCTCTAGCCATCCAGCATTCTTTACAGATATCAGCCTTACCCGTCAACCTAACAAGAACATAATGTCTCTGAGCTATTGACATCTCATTTTTGAAGGCTTTCAAGTTCACAGCTGACGCCTTCGCTTTCAATATCGACATCATCAAAACTAGCCTACCACCAATTTAGAACATTAACTTTCCGATCCAGTTCATCCTTCTCCATCTCTATTTTAAACGTAATAGAATTATGATTACTTGCCCGGAAATGCTCTCCCACTGATACCACAGTCACCTGCCCTGCCTTATTTCCCAAGATATGTCACGTTTAGTTCCTTCATTCTAATGGCGAGTATCGGATGAGCAGCTGAAGCTTTGTAACTGGGAGTGGGTTCAGTAGACTTCTTTGACTAAATCTAACAATGATTTGTCCCACTGTCATTTTCCTGGAGGTTGACAGAGAGCGTGTCTGAACGAGGCCAAGCTAGTTTCTTGTTGCCATCTTATCGAAATCCCCTCATTAACTACCTACCCCAACCTATAATGTCTCACTCTTTCAATGCCAGCCGGATTCTCCTACTACCATGGCTAGAGGTACTCACCATCGTCCAGATGACCCTGAGTATTCCATGATCCCTGGCACTGGTGCTATCTTTAAAAGCCACAGGGCACAGGGTTTATATTTTTCTGTTTGGAGCTGACTGCCCAGTTTAACACGGCAGTTAAGGGGCAATTATACAACGATTTGTCAACAGTGGCAAAGAGGTCCTGGTAAATGGGCTGGCACAGAATAGGGCCATTCTATGGTCATTGCCTACAGGAGTAGCATCGGATGACAGGAGGTTAGTAAATGCTGTTCACTTGTTCAAGGAGGAGAGTAGAGACAACTCTGGTAATGACAGACCAATGATCCTTAATGCGGTTGTAGGTCAAATGTTGGAAAATGTTATTAGAGATAAGAATTATAATAATCAGGAGAGGAATAAGTAGATTATGGATATTCAATATGTCTTTGTGAAGGGTAGGTTGTGCATCAAAAGCCTTACTGAGTTATTTGAGATGGTGGCTATACAGGTAGATGAGGGGAAAGCGGTTGATGTGGTGTATGTCGAATTTAGTCAGGGGTTTGATGAGCTTCCTCAGGGTCGACTATTGCAGAAAATGCAGAGGCATGCGATTGAGGGTGATTTAGCAGTTTGGATCAGAAATTGGTTAGCGTAAAGAAGACCGAGTGTGGTGGTTGATGGGGAATGAGCATCCTGGTGTTCAGTTACTAGTGGTATAATGCAAGAGTCTATTTTGGGGCAACTGCTGTTTATCATTTTGATAAATGACCTAGATGAGGTCGTAGAAGGATGGGTTAGTAAATTTGCAGATGACACTGAGATCGGTGGAGTTCTGGACAGTATGGAAGGATGTTGCAGATGACAGAGGTACAGAGATTAGCAGAGCTGGGCTGAGATGTCGAAAATGCAGTTTATTGCAGTAAAGTGTGAGGTGATTCACTTTAGAAGGAGCAACTGGAATACAGGGCACTGGACTAACGGTAAGATTCTTGGTATTGTGCATGAGTAGGAAATTCTCACTGTCCATATACATGGATCCATGAAAGTTGCCACCCAGGTTGACAGAGTTGTTAGAAGGCATAAATTGTGTTTGCTTCTATTCGCAGAGTGATTGGCTTTCGGAGACCTCTCCAACCCCTCCAACCGCAACAAGGACAGAACGCCCTTGGTGCTCACCTTCCACCCTACCAACCTTTGCATAAACCAAATCATCTGCCGACATTTCCGCCACCTCCAAACAGACCCCACCACCAGGGATATATTTCCCTCCCCACACCTCTCCGCCTTCCACAAAGACCGTTCCCTCCGTGACTACCTGGTCAGGTCCACGCCCCTCTACGACCCACCCTCCCATCCTGGCACTTTCCCCTGCCACCGCAGGAACTGTAAAACCTGTGCCCACACCTCCTCCCTCACCTCCATCCAAGGCCCTAAAGAAGCCTTCCACATCCATCAAAGTTTTACCTGCACATCCAGTAATATCATTTATTGTATCCGTTGCTCCCGATGCGGTCTCCTCTACATCGGGGAGACTGGGTGCCTCCTAGCAGAGCGCTTTAGGGAACATCTCTGAGACACCCGCACCAATCAACCAGACCGCCCCGTGGCCCAACATTTCAACTCCCCCTCCCACTCTGCCGAGGATATGGAGGTGCTGGGCCTCCTCCACCGCCGCTCCCTCACCACCAGGCGCGTGGAAGAATAACGCCTCATCTTCCGCCTCGGAACACTTCAATCCCAGAGCATCAATGTGGACTTCAACAGCTTCCTCATTTCCCCTTCCCCCACCTCATTCTAGTTTCTAACGTCCAGCTCAACACTGTCTCCTTGACTTGTCCGGACTTGTCCGACCTGCCTAGCTCCTTTTCCACCTATCCACTCCACCCTCTCCTCCCTGACCTATCACCTTCATCTCCTCCCCCACTGACCTATTGTACTCTATGCTACTCTCTCCCACCCCCACCCTCCTCTAACTTATCTCTCCACGCTTCAGGCTCTCTGCCTTTATTCCTGATGAAGGGCTTTTGGCCGAAACGTCGATTTTGCCTGTCCTCGGATTTTGCCTGTCCTCGGATGCTGCCTGAACTGCTGTGCTCTTCCAGCACCACTAATCCAGAATCTGGTTTCCAGCATCTGCAGTCGTTGTTTTTACCTTTCAGAGACACGAGTCATGCTAGAACTGTACAAAGCACTGGTATGGCCACACTTGGAGTATTGCTTTCATTTCTGGTCACTGCATTATAAGAAGGATGTGGAAGCTTTGGAAAGGAGATTTACTAGAATGTTGCCTGTTATGGAACGAAGGTCTTTTGTGGCAAGGCTGAGAGAATTGAGGCTGTTTCCATTGGAGAGAAGAAGGTTGAGAGGAGACTTAATTGAGACGTGAGGTAATCAGAGGATTAGATAGGATGGGCAGTGAAAGCCTTTTTCATTGGATACTGATGGCTAGCATGAGGGTCAAAGCCTTAAATTGAGCTGTGATAGATATAGTATAAATGTTAGAGATAGTTTGCTTACTCAGAGAGTAGTACGGGCGTTGAACGCACCAATTACAAAAGTAGTAGACTGACCAACTTTAAGGGCATTTAAATGGTCATTGGTTAAACTTATCGATGAAAATATAATAGTGGAGCCTAAATTGGCTTCAAATTGTTTCCACAGGTAGACTCAAAATCGAACGCAGAAGGGCCTTACTGCGATTTATAGTTTTATGTGCTATGTTCGATTCCCAGAGGGGGCACATCACCAGACCCAACGAGCATGGTCTGAACTCATCACCGAGCTCAGTGAATTAACTGCGGTATGAAGAAATGTAAAACAATATATTACAAGAATCAATAATCTTCCTCGATCCGTCAGGATATTTGTCATCGCATTCTCTCTGCTCACTATTCCCCCCTCCCCCGCAATCTACAGCAGGACGAACAGCAGAGCCACCCACTCCCAACCTCATTCACTCTCTCCCTTTCTCCCATTTCAGGAGCAGCAGCCTGCAATAAGACAGAAAGGGCTAAGGTGGGTGTTGGAGTGTTTGATATCCGTTCTGTCATCTGCTCTCCCCCACCATGTGGGGAGGATCATGAGCCGGAAGAGCCGGAATGGACAGGGACGACTTGTGTGGTGATTCTGAAGCATATACGTTCTATCAACGGAGTAAAGAGCAATGTTCAGTGAAAGGCAATTCTTACTTTAAACCTGCTGTAAGTTCCGTTTCCACCTGGTACAACTTAGAAATTGTGGCCCTGATGCCATCTCCCTTTGGTATTGTTCTGTTACAAATGGAATCTACAGGGTCTCGGTGGGCAAGAGGGTGGGCACACAACACATTGTCGCCACCAGCTCCCAGGAACGGAGCACGGAGGCTCCCTTCTACACCGTCTCCTGTAAATGCAGAATAATCTGAGATATCTGATAATAATCTGAATAATCTGCTCTCCCGAATAATCCTGATTTCTTCAAATATCTGTGCTCATATAAACCCAGGGCCCTCTGCTCCTGCATTCCTCTCATAACCTTAGAGCCTGTTTTACATTGTCTTTCAATGTTCTTCATCTGAGAAATACACCAATCAGATGTCCTGTTGCTCCGATTCCAGTAGCAATAATTAGAAAATATGAAGGGTCTGAAAGATCTACAGATAACGTGTTAAAAGAAACATTTCATTTTAGTGGTACTAAAATAGTGAACAGGGTAAGAGAGCTTAGCAATTTAAACGTTCTGTCAGAAATTTTGAACCCTAGAGGGAATATCCCGGTAGGAGGAACCCCTATTCTTTCCATTTTAATTGAAGAAGATGATAATAAAAATAATGCAAGCAACAACTATGACAAGTGGAGAGAGGCGGAACTTAGAAGATGGATGGCGATGCCTAGCCAGGGGACAGGCATCCAATATTTCGAAAATAATAAATATTAGAACAATTGGACAAAAATTTGGACAAATCCAAAAACATCAAAAATTATCAAGACCATCCTTCTTCGGACCAACTTGTATTCAACAAAATCCACATTGCCATTTGGAAAACCTTTCCACAACAAAAATTGTAAGGGTTGCGGATTAACCACAGAAACCTTAGCACAAAACTCGGGTTGGTGCCCAGCCGTAAAGAACATGAGAATTAAAAGACATAACAAAGTTCTACAGACACTAATAAAATATGTTAAGAAGAAAGGCTGGACATATTACATCGAACCACGTATAAAAGCTAAAGAGGACAAGCTCTGGAACCAGATCTGATAATTAAAAATAATTCACAAGTTATGGCAACAGACATTTTGTAAGATTTGAAAATTCATTGGAACTGGCCTTGGAGGAGAACACTACTAAGTACCAACGTTTGAAAGATCAAATCATAGACTTAACGAAAGGGAGCAATGTTATGAATTTTTTGGTTTCGTAACGGGCACAAAGGGAAGATGGTTTAATAAGAACAGTGAATTATGAAGCTGATCGGGTTTAAACATTTTAAAACCTTTGCCCAAGAAACTAGTCTCTTTCGATGTCCCTTACACTGAAGCCCCTGAGGATTTTTATGGAATAATAGTTCTCGTAATTTTATGCTCTGTAATTTGAGATAGGTAATTTTTATAGTTTTAGTTTTTAAAGTTAGATTAGATTCATTACTGCGTGGAAACCGGCCCTTCGGCCCAACAAGTCCACACTGATCCTCCGAAAAGCAACCCACCACGACCCATTTCCCTCTAGCGAATGCAGCTAACACTATGGGCAATTTAGCATAGCCAATTCACCTGACCTGCACATCTTTGGACTATGGGAGGAAACCAGAGCAAACCCATGCAGACTCAGAGGGAATGCACAAACTCCACACAGACAGTCGCCCAAGGCGGGAATAGAATCTGGGTCTCTGGTGCTGTGAGGCAGCATTGCTAACCAATAAGCCACCGTTTTCAGATAAGTATATAGCTTTAACTGATTTAGTAATAAAGTTTGCTGATTTTAATCACGGTAATGGTGGAGGGTAGGACAGGATGTAAATATTTAAATCTCACGAAACAACACAACAGATGATGCGAGGGGTTTTTGGCCTATCGGTTCATTTTTTTATATCCGAGTCACTTCCCGCTTGGTGCCTCTGCGAAAATGATATAAACCGTCCCTTAAAACATCATCTGGCTGTAGTTGAGCTAGACAAGGGTTGCCTAACACGTCGACGAGCGAAGTAATAAAACTCAAAAAAGGCATGAGCCATTCATTATGATGGCGAGTGCACGTTATAGCCAAATGTCTCGTCATCCAGTTAGTGACGCGCATGAATGGATGAACGAGATTCCTACTGTCCCTATCTACTATCTAGCAAAACCACAGCCAAGAGAACGGGCGTGGCAGAATTTTCCAATTCTTTGGAGACAACTGCAACCATCGACATTGTTATAGATTCACACTCCACACAGAACAATTGAAATATTAACGCACTCACTGATGTGGGCAAGGAACATCAGAAATATCGAATCACATCTCACAGAGGCAGTGAAAAAATTGACACATGGTTCACGGAGAAATGGACATACCATTGCACAGTAGACGGAGTGGGTGCAATAATAAGAATTTGCGATAAAAACAAAGAAATACCGATTGACTCCCCAAGTTATTTTTCAGGTCAGTGTGTGTCTGTGCATGTGTTTGTGTGTCTGCGTCTGTATTATTGCATGCAACTGTCTGTATTTATGTGTATGCGGGTATTTCTGTGTGGGAGGGGTCTGGTAGTCTCTGCATTGTTTAAAGCGAAGAATGCCATCCTCTCCTGGTCTCTGCACTCCATTGCACATGCCATGACAGAGGGTGAAAACCATCAGAGATTCAGTCAGAAAAAGGTTCGCAGGTCACAGCATCATCTAAACTGACAGCAACGTGACCACACAAGCCACTATGTGTGCGCATACAAACACACACACACATACTCACACACAGGATTTCAGAGTGGGGAGGATTGCAGTTGTACTGAGGTACATGTGGAGAAATGCCTGTCCTCCCTTTGCAATATGGAAACGTTTTGTCTTTGGGCAGTATTCTGACACGCAATGTACACAGTAAGGAACACCATGAAAGCAGCTGATGTAATTTTATTGTACTTGCTCTAAAATTCATTTTCGTTGTTGCTCAATTGACAAATGATAAGTGAAAAAGGATTGTAAAGTCTTGAATCCGTCCTAATGGCATAGCTATATCCTATAATATCTCAAGGGCAACATTATAAGGCATCAGACAAACTCCTCTCTGTCTCCAATAACATTCAAAGCAGCCGTGAAATGTGTGTGAATCAAAATCTTTGTTGCGTTCTCAAACAAATGGTGGGTGCTCCACTTCCTTTCTGAAGTCCAAAGATGTGCTGGCTAGGGAGATTGTTCACATTAATTGCTCATAATGCTCAGGGATGTGCAGGCTTAGATAGATTAGCCATGGGAAATGCAGGGTTACAGGGATAGGAACAATTTTGGATATGGGTGGGACACTCTTTGGCGGATTGGTGTGATTTCTATGGACTGAATTTCACACTGTAACGATTCTATGAAATCAGCTCGGTGCAGGGTGGGATTGGGGGGCAAGCAGAGGGTGACATAAAATCGCTTTAAACACATGGGAGTACGAGGTTTTATCCATCATATTCATGGACATCACCCACCCAAAACAAGATCCCAGCTATAACTGCTGAAAACTAATGACTAAACATCCTGATTCTGTGAGACCTTGAGTACATCCGATCACCCTGTTTCCATTGTTCCAAAATTAAAAGAAAAATCCAGGGCCTCAGAAACTGTTTTCATTAGTTCTTCTGGAAAATTGCTCGTTACCTCCGCCTTAAACTTATCTTTAAAAAGAAATCCCAGGACAAAATAACCTCTTCAGTCCACAACAGACACAAACGCAGACACGTTCTTATTGCCTCGTGCCATCTGATAGACTGGTCAAATGGTCTACTCCTACTCCTCAGTTCTAAGATTAATCTCAACCCCTTGGACATGCTACACAGGATCAGTAAGAGGACTCGTTATTCCTAGAACGTTGTATACAGAAACAGGAAGAGAACATTCAGCTCCTCTCACGGCTATCATGTCCGGTTGGGTGTAAGACTGAGAAACATTTCTTGAAAAGCCCAGATTACGTAAGGTCGATCTCACTCATCATCACTTCATTACTGATGAGGGCTTATGCCTGCTACGTGAACTCTCCTGATTCTAGGATGCTGCCTTATCTGCTGTGCTTTTGCAGCGCCACCTTTTTCGATTCTGCTTTCCAGCATCTGCAGTCCTCAGTTGCGCCTCGATCTCACTCATCCATGTTTAAAAACCTCCGCCTCCCACTACCATCTGTTCAACACCTGGTTCCTTTGAAGGTCATGTTTCAGAACTAGACTCACTGTGAATACAATTACATACTCACCCAGACTTGACTCACGAGATCCTCTGGTCTCCCTGAATGCAGCATTTCACAAGATAACTTCCAGGAAAACATAAACATCACTGAGTGTCAATGTCAGCGGGTCAGAACATAAGGAATAGAAAGAGGAGTGTGTTATTCAGTCTTTCAAGCCTCCATTCAATATGATCATGGCTGACCTTACCCAAGCCTCACCAACTCCATTTTCATGCCAACTGCTTCAACTCCCCTAATCCACTTCCTCTGAAAATAGTTGCAGTGATCGATCCTGCACAAGTGCATTGGTCAGAGGGTTCAGATGCTCGCTCACCTCTTAGAGAAGAAATTCTTTTGAATTTCAGTTTTAATATCAATGTCCCTTCTTGTGTTAGTATGCCATCCTCCCCCTCACCAGTTCTAGGTTTCCCTAGGTTTGGAAAAACATTTTTAACATTAACGTTGTGAAGTACCCACTAAATCGTGGATGTTTTGATAATATGACATCCTCATTCATCTCAACCACAAGGAACAAAGGACAAACTATTGAGCTGTTCTTTTTTTTTGATAGATCAACCCCTTCATTCAGGTAGCAGCTGAGTGATTTAACCGAGCTTCTTGATGCAGCTGTATGTGAACCTTTGTGTTGTATGCACAACAATATGCAAATCGCTATGTGCTGGTCTATTAGTATTACAGTCTCTATCCGAATGAAGAATAGTTTGTTTTTGATTGTCCTTTTGAAATACATGACTTCGCACTTTCTTACAACAAACACCATCTACATTATACACTGCAAATTTCTTATGTCAATATCATACCATGCACTCCAAACTATTTTATGTAATCAAATATTTGCAGAATGCATTCTCCCATCTCCTCCAATACAGAGAGTAAATAATTTGAGTCCAAGTGCAGATATTTATGGTACTGCACTACTTACATCGTCCAAACCCATAGAGACATATTCATCAAGACTCACTGCTTTGTGTCTTCAGCAACTTTTAATCTCTGAAAAAAAAACCAACAAGCTCGTGGCAGGTGCAATACTCGCTTGATGTGGTACATTAGAAAATGATTACCAAATCTAGACATACAGTCTAATTATTCACTTTTATTAACACTGAATGTTATATCCTTAAACAACTCAACACATTTGTTATTCACAATTTCCTTTCCAGAAAATTATGTTGAGTCTGTTTGAGCTCATTAAATTATTCTGAATGATCTGTTTTATTCGCCTTAGCAGTAGATTCTGGCAGTTTCCTAATAATAGTCATAAGGCTAGAACATAGAACAGTATAACACAGCCCTCGAAGTTGTGCCGAAGCTTTATTCAACTCTAAGTTCAAAATAACCTACATACCCTTCATTTGAATATCTTCACTTGCCTAACCAAAATCGACTAACTGTCCCAAATCTATCTGACTTGACTACCACTATTGGCAGTGCATTACACGCACCCAGCACTCTCCGTGCAAAGAGTCTACGCCTGAAATATCCATTAAACCTTCCTCCAATCACCTTAAAATTATGCCCACTCGTTTTAGCCATATACACACAGAAAGAATTCTCCGGCTATCCACACTATCTATACCTGTCATAATCTTGTACACCTCTATCAAGTTAACTGTCATCCTTCGTCGCTGCAATGAGAAAAGCTCTAGGTCCCTCACCCTTCTTTCATAAGACATGCCCTCCTGTCACGCACCATTCTTGTAAATCTCAATTTGGCTCGTCCTCAAATATTGGTTTTGAACTTGTTTTATAAGAGACAGTGATTATGAATGAACATAATGGTAGTTCCTTCAATCTTTCATAATTTAAATAACAAGACAATAATACAGTGCAAGGTGTTTTATGGTATTAACAGTCAGATAGAGAGACTTGCCAGGAGTGCCAATGAGAGCGAGGATAGGATAGTAACCCGCTTGAATCATCCAAAGTGCAGACCAGATGCGAATTGATAAGGGCATGTCATTCTGAGAAAGCCACGAAAGACCCACGGATAAACTCCTATCCATTGCACTCACAGTGCAGTCTTTTTTTTTTCAGATTCTGATCCACCGTTGGAACATTCCAGTGTGATGTTCATGGATTCTGATCCATTGTCGAAACATTTCAGTCTGTTATTTTCAGATACTCATTGCTCCCCTCCCTTTCTCTTCAGCTACTGATCCCTGTTAATGGCAGAGGCGATGTTCCAGCTTATTCCATTTTTATTGAAATGAGACCGTAATTAATAGAAGAGCGAAACTCTCCAGTGACAGTTAGAATCCATGAAGACTGACACTAATTGCAGTCACTGAGCAAACAGCTACACTTAACTCCTTTCAGTCTGACATCTTTTCCATCACAATGAAGCTTACATTTACCATGTCTGGATAGAAGGCGCTGTGGTTACTGAGGGAAATATTGGTGTAAATAATGACCATAATGACCATAATCATGCTATCATTCATTAGTATGAGAGATACAACACAGTCTCCTCATTATTTTGAAAATTTGCAGGTACGAAATATTGAGAAATAAGTTGTTACTTAGAAAGCATACATTTGAACGGAAAATCAACAATCTAAGGATGTGAATAGGAAATTTTATTTGGCAAATTCCATTCAGCCCTTTGCTGCAATGGAACGAAGTTATGAACTGGAGATCTTTACGACTGTTGGTGCTTCAGAACAGCATATTGTCTAGTGAATCCCATTAAATAAAGGCAAGAGAGAATCTGGACATGACATTAATGAATAAAAAATAAAACAAGGTTAGTAATTTAGGCAGCTGTTCTAATAATATTCCCCATTCATCACTGTTTGAGCAGTGCATTTTTGGAATCATGTCAAATAAAGCGAATACAGAGGAGGGTGAATGATCCCTGAGAATGAGGGAAGAGGTCTGACAGTACAAAGGAAATGGAATAAAATAAAACAATGAACAGGAAAAGTGACTTCATGAGGTGGCTTATAACAGTATTTGAAGCATTTTAAGAAACGTTTACTTAGCTGATCGGTGGAATGACGTGTGTATCATTGTGGAAATGTTCACACTTGGGTCTATACCTACACAAGTTTATATGAACCTTAAGACATAAATGGTGCAGAGGTGATTTGACTTGTAGCTGCTAAGATCATGTTTCCCCATATAAAGGTGTCAGAACGGACTTACACTTTTTACAATGTATGATCTCTATATTTCAGACGAAGTTATATTCGCTCAAATATAATTTGCACCTGAACTTGTTTGTCCAGGGTGCAATGGAAGATTTTGATTCTGGTTTGAATGGTGTGGAATATTTTTGAGCAGCTCAATGACGTGCCTTCGTTTCTGTCCTTGCGGCACACAGCTTCTACTTTGGTGGGAAGCAACACGCTTTAAAACTAAACCCATGATTTGGAGATGCCAGTGTTGGACTGGGGTGTACAAAGTTAAAAATCACACAGCACCAGGTTATAGTGCGACAGGTTTAATTGGAAGCACTAGCTTTTGGAGCGCCGCTCCTTCATCAGGTGGTTGTGGAGGACACAATTATAATACACGGATTTTATAGCAAAAGTTTACAGTGTGATGTAACTGAAATTATACATTGAAAAATACCTTGATTGTTTGTTGAGTCTTTCATCTGTTCGAATCAATAATCAAGGTATTTTAGAATGTATAATTTAAGTTAACTCACACTGTAAACTTCTGCTATAAAATAGGTGCCTTACAATTGTGTCCTCCACACCCACCTGATGAAGGAACAGCGCTCCGAAAGCTAGTGCTTCCAATTAAACCTGTTGGACTATAACCTAGTGTTGTCGATTTTTAACTTAAGTCTAAAGCATCTTCATATTCTAATTTACATAAGGGTATTATTTTCTCCTTAGTATTGTACTATTTGCAGTGCTCTCATTCCGCAGGAACAGTCGTCTGGATTATTGAAGTTATTCAAGTTTGAACTTGGTGTTTTTTTGATAGACAAATGAGTCACGATTTACTTAGAACAAACAGGAAAGGTGTGTTCAGCCACTAATAGATCAGCCATGATCTCTGAAGAATATCGCAGGCTCGAGGGCCAAATGACCAAATGCTGCTCTAATCTCTTGTATTGTTATTTTGATCAATCCTTTAGACAATAGACTATAGGTGCAGGAGTAGGCCATTCTGCCCTTCGAGCCTGCACCACCATTCAATATGATCATGGCTGATCATCCTTAATCAGTATCCTGTTCCTGCCTTATCTCCATAACCCTTGATTCCACTCTCCTTGAGAGCTCTATCCAACTCTTTCTTAAATGAATCCAGAGACTGGGCCTCCACTGCCCTCTGGGGCAGAGCATTCCATACAGCCACCACTCTCTGGGTGAAGAAGTTTTTCCTCATCTCTGTCCTGCATGGTCTACTCCGTAGTTTTAAGCTGTGTCCTCTGGTTCAGAGCTGTGTCCTTTAAAGTTGCCATTGTTGCCAAGACATAGACTATTCAACCACTGAAGCATGTTACTGTCAGAAAGAAAATTCATTTCCTCCAAAACGGTAAGCACAAACAGGATTATAGAACTCGATCGAATGAGAACATTACATGGCACATCATGAGTCCTTCAAAATTACAGACACAAGAAGAGGGAACCCTCGCACAGCCGGAAGGAAGTAAAATACAGGGATAAATGTGTAAATATATGATGGGAAAAGCTGTAGCTGGTGGACTAACACAGACATCTCTGGAGGCTTTCAACTAATTACAATTTATTGCATTGATTTGGACGAGAGGAATTAATTTATTAGAGCTCAATTAACTAATAAATCCAGATTCTTATTCAATAAGTTGACAAGTGGAGTCAGAAATTCTCCAGTGGGGTAAGGGCAGGGGAAGTGAGTGAACAAACGTTAGACGGAAACGTCGCATAACATTGGTTATGGGAAGTTGACAATCATAGCAGGTAGGATAAAACAACAGTAAATTACTGAAACTGAGAGAGATTTGAAATTCAGTGATACAGCGATATATGTCTGTCCTGGTACATGAATAAAAAAAAACGTGAGGATGCACATGCAGTAAGTAATTCGAAGGATAAGTTCAATGATGAGTTTTATTTTTACAAACACATTTGAAATTAATTGTAGCGTTGTTTTCCTCCGTTGTGGAGGGCATTTGGTAGACCACATCTGATATGCTGTGTGTGATTTGATCTCACGAACTGAAACAATAAGACGTAATTGCTTTAGCCACTATACAGAGACATTTACCTTCACTCATTCCTGAGATAAAGGGTTTATAGGCTGACAATGAGAGGTGGTCTTATGGAACCATATAAAACCTTGAGCAGAGTAGATAAGGTGTGAAGCCATTGGATACTTCTTCTTGTGAAGGGACCTAACCCCCAGTGAAATAGTACGTTAATAAAATGTTTAAATTTTAACACAGATTGAATGAAAACATGAATCTCACAAAACTCCTTGACGCACATAAAAGTTGTACTTCTAAAAGGATATGTTCTGTTCTGGGAATTTTCAGTACGTCTTCACATCTGAGTCACTCTGAGATTGAGGAAAACATTATTGCACGTTGGAACTCAGAAAGGAAGAGAGTTTGTCCTGCTTGAGAAGCAACAGCTCACAGCCATCTCTCTTTCGTTACAGCAATATAGATAAGCTGAGAAACCCAGAGCCTCCTTTACTACTTGTGATCCAATTCTCTAGAGTATGCTTTGTAACTAACCCGAACAGCTGATGCGACCTTACTTAGCCAGGTGCAACTTGAAAAGGACCAGAATCACGCACCAACAACTTATGTGAGCAGAACAGCTTCAGAACACCATCTGGTACAATCTTATTTTCTTTTGTCGTGAGTTTAGCTATTACTGTGTCGAAGTGGTTTCAAGTTAACATTCTGAACAGCTTTACATCTCCTCAGTGTATCTTTGCAGAAAGTTGTTTTGTAATAACCACATTGGTGTTGCTGAATAAATAAACGTGACAGACCTGTTTGCGCTGAACCAGATACATTCTGTGACCAACTTGAATACAATTAGAATTGCATTGACTGATGGAGGTGTGAGACAAGTAACGAAACAGCAACTCTTCCGAACTCGAACACAGATTCGAGAATTCGTGGAAAAATGCAGCATTAATCATTTAGAGCTTCCTCCACCATTCAATGTAATAATTCATGATCCTCTGTGCTAACACCATATCCTGCTTTCTTTCCATTCACCTTGATAATTTAAATACAGATAATAAAGATAAGCATCATGTTTTAACATAATCAGTGTCTTGGCTTTGTTCATCGCCTCAGTCGAAAAGGGCCTTTCCTATCTTCCAAGACATTAAATACTGTTTTTAGACCATCAAAAGATGGAAATCATTGTATCTAATCTCTCGAGTGCTGTAGAATGATATGCATTTGAATAAATATTTTCCAAGTGTTCTACTGACATATCTTCAATAATAGATCCTGACAGTTTTCACTTTATTTATGTTAGGGAAATTGCTCTGTCCTTCACAGCTTTAGTTTCCTCGACTTGTCATGTGACATAGTGAAATTGCATTAACCGTCGTTCAATCTGCAGGAACTGATACATAGTCAATATAATTATGAAAGAAGGCAACATATTGCCTATTTTTTCTGATATATATTCACCTAAACTTCCAAGAATGTAGGCCAACATGTTTCGTCATACATGAGATACCAACCACTTCATACCAAGAATTAGTCTCGTGAATCATCCTCGTCACTCATATGCTAACCATTTGTCTTTCTCACTCACCAAATACTAGGTCGAACTGTACTTTGTTTTCTTTTAATCACAATTTCAATTATTGTCAGCCTATTGATTTTTGATGTGAATGTGCTCACATTCTGTTGGAACGCTTGGTCACTTACTGGATCAGTCTAATTCACGTCTCATCTTGCTTACATTCTGAGCAAAGCCTGCTGTTTTGTATATAAGCTCCTGTTTTTTACACTGTAAGAGTATGTCGTTCAAAATATTCAGTCAACAATTTAAGTGTTACCATGTTACCAATATGTGGAGGTGCCGACATTGGACTGGGGTGGATAAGGTCAGAAGTCACATGAAACCATGTTATAGTCCACTGGGTTTATTTGAAATCACAAGTTCTTAGAGAGCTGCTTCATCATCAGGTGAAGTCACTTCACCTGACGAAGGAACAGCATTCTGAAATCTTCTGTTTTCAAGTAGCCCTGGTGGACTATAACCTGCTGATGTTTGACTTCTAACCTCAAAATGCTAATCCTTTGATATTGTGCCTCCGCGGGTGCTGCTGCAGAAGATAAGAACCCATCGTGTTAGAGGCAAGGTACTGGCATCTATAGAGGATTGGCTGACTGGCAGAAGGCAGAGAGTGGAGGTAAAGAGGTATTTTGCAAGAATGGTAGCGGATGACTCGTGGCGTTTTGCAGCAGTAAGTGCTGGGACCACAATTATTCACGTTACACATTACTAATTTGAACAAATTAACTGCTGTCATTGTTTCTCGGTTTGCAGATGACACAAAGATAGGTGAATGATCGTGTTGAGGAAGCATGGGGGGTGCAGAATTATTTGGACAAGTGAGTAGAGTAGATAAATAGGTTGAAGATGGAATGTAATGGGTGAAATTGCAAGGAGCAGCTTTGGTAAGAAGAATGCTGGGGAGACTGTTTGCCAAATGGGGAAAGGCTTCGGCAATGTGAACTGCAAATGGGCATGGGAATCCTCGTTTATAGTTATAGTTATCATCTGGAAGTTAGAAAGGCAAATTACATGTTTACATTCACTTCAACAGGGCTTAAAATATTTCAAGAAAGTAGACCAATTCCTACCTTTGCTAGAAAATTTAAGGAGGTGCAAAGCATAAATTTCAGCAATGATGCAGCTGGTCAAACCGCATAGTTTAATACAAAACATAATTTATTTTCAAAATTACCGAATGAAACACAAACATAAGAGAACATAGTACAGAATAACCTAATTTATCCAAATATCCAATTGGTTATACTAACTTAATGATGATGTTCCAAATACTTGCAACAATCTCAAACATAAAGTCTTACAGGAGAGATGTTAGAGAGATTACCAGCTTCTTTGGGATCTAGTAGCTTCAAGTAAGCTACTGCAAAAACCAAATCAGTCCAGAGGAAAGCGAAGCTGGGAGAACTCGCCACTCTGCTTTCATTGTACAAGTAATTTTTCTTTAGCCTGAGACAGCATCTGTTAGCCACAATCAAATTGACCCTAAAACACTTCAACTTAGACCCTTTGCAGTCGGTGTCTTTTAAGAACTCTCTGTAAAAAAACAAAATTCAACATAATTTTGTCAAAGGCAAAACATAATCACTCCTCTAGGTTAAAGAAAAATCCATCAATATCCAAAGATAGCTTCATTTGAAATCCCTTAATCCTAAATTGTTAGTACTCGACAGCACAAATACATTACATTGACAAGAGTCAGGCAAACATGTATAACTGCATTGTGTTTCAGTCTGTTTTACTCCTGCCACCGAGTGCCTGCCATTCTCAGTCAAGTCTCGACAATGCATTGTCAATCACATTTTCCCGTTCCTCCACATGCACAATTTTTACATTGAATGTTTGTAACAAACAGCTCCATCTAATTAGAATGGCATTTTTGTCCTTAAATTTCTCCACAAACTTCAATGGGTTACGATCAGTGTATATGATTGTCTCAGAGACCTTACTGGTAACATAAACACTGAAATGTTGTAATGCGAACACCAAACTGAAAGTATCCTTCTCAACTGGCAAATATTTCTGCTGATGAACGTTCAATTTCCTGGAGAAACAGTCGATAGTTCATTCTTTCTTCTCGTCTCTTTGTTGCAACATCATAGCACCGCCAACCATATCACTTGCATCGATAGCCACCTTGAATAGCTTTGAATAATTAGGTGTGACGAATACTGGAGCACTGATTAACACAGCGTTCAGGCTGTGAAATACTTTCTGACAGTCCACTGTCCACTGAGACTTGCTGCCTTTCTTTCACAATTCAGAGAATGTAGCAGCCACACTGATAAAATTTGGGACAAATTTTCGATAAAATTCACTCAGTATTGAGGAATCATAGTACTGCTCTTTTTGTGTATCATACGGAAAACTCCCCAATTAGATTTTATTTTGCATTCTGTGGGGCGATTTTCCCGGTTCCAATGACATTGCCCAGGAAGATGACTTGGGATTTGGCACTTCACTTTTAGCCAGGTTTATCATCTAGCCTGGTTTCTGAGGTCGATCGAACAAGTCTGATAAATGTTGTAAATGTTCCTTCTTTGCGATGAAAAGTCACCCAGGTCACCGATATATGGACACAATTGGGTAATTCGGCAATGACGCTATTGGCTATTCACTTAAATATGACTTGCGTATTTTTCATATCAACTGGTATGACTTTAATCTGACGCAGACCATTCGTCATTTAGAAGCTGAAATTGCCTTTGCTCTTTCTGACAAAAGTACTTGCCATTATGCTCTCTCTATATCATAATCATGCATTGGGTACTGTACTTCCTAGGTTATTTCTACTTGTCTCCCATGCGATAGTATTAACTGCTTCAGGTAATTTCGATTTTCCTTTGGAAGGTAACTTATTAATTTATCTCAATTTTTGACAACGTCCACGTTGTTCAATTTATTTTGAGGAATGTCTAAGTCAGAATCCTCCATAAATGATTCTTCCTTCTGTGTTGTAGTCAACAACCCATTCTCCTCTAGCATTGCTTCCCTGTCAAAATACCTTGAGAGCGCATTCACATTACACATTCTGAGAGATGTGTTTCTGTCTGGAGTCCTCATCAAAAAGTTCACATATCACTGGAAGTAACATTAACAGTTTATCTCCGATTGCAAAACGATGAGTTTTGATTTCTTGTCTGATTCCCGTTTCATTTAATTTTTGTGATACTTTTAAATTATGTCTTACCAACTGCACCACTCTATTTAACAGTTACCAAACATTTGGCACAACTCCAAATATGTGTTCTCTTAATTTTGACTAACTTCTGATTAAATTGTGACTAATCAACTGTACTTTCAAAAACTAATTCAAATGGACTAAACTTTGTTGCTTTTTTTGGTTCAGCTGTGATCACAAAAGTACAATCATCTAGAACAGTCCTGAATATTTGCCTTCTACATAGTTTTAATATCCGATACCATCGTTCGAGTGCTCGCTGCAACTGTGGATGTTAAGCTGTCGATTTGAGTTATTTTATTCCAAAACTGTCTATGACTTCCCTGAATAATTTCAATTTGAAGTTTGACCCTTAATCTGATTGTATCTCTGTGGGTAGTCCGTAACTAGAGAAAAGTTTGAGACTTTCAACGACAATCCTTTTAGCTGAAATTTTGTATGATGAAATGTCCTCTGGAAATCAAACCCATTACTCTTAACAAATACTGAATCCTGTAAAAATCTTTCCTCAAATGCAGAAAAAAAAAGGTGCGGGTTTTATTAGTGACTTTGGTTTTCCAATTACCTGACAACTGTGACGTATCCAGCAAAAATAATTCATATCTTTGTTCTGTCCAAGCCAGTAAAATTGTATTTGTACTTTAGCTTGTATTTTACTCACTTCCAATTTGCCCCCCTCGCATCCACTGGCACCACCCCCCCCCCCCTCACCCGCACCACTCCCCCCCCCCCCCCCACACCCCCTGGTGTGGCTTATGTGGTATTCACAACATCTCCTTTTCATATTAGCAATACGATTTGATGAATCTCTCTCGATGTCTCATCTGCCTCATCATGCAACGGACTCAATTTTCTCATTAACATCATTTTTAATATAATAACATCCAGAGATACATTCGGATTATTTTCCTGTGTATTCATTTTAAGACAATTGCTTTAAATTTTCATCTTGCTGCTGTATCTCAGTTAATTTATCTGAGTTAAAACTGTCTGCTGATTTGTCTCCAACATTTGATCAAACTGGGACTCTGCCAATTCCACTTCAAATGCCTTATCTGTGTTCTGTGATCTTTCTTGTTACAACTGGTGATTCTTTGATCTTATTACTGCACAGTGAAGAAAAATACCAGGAAAAATAAAATGAACTATTTCAGCGGTTTGAGTTGCCACTGGCTTTTCAAACACAGTAAGTAGCACTCCCACAGGTGATTCAGCTATACCACGAACAATGGCAAATTGTCTTCCTGAAGATGAGAGTTTGCCCTGTACTCCTTCCATGAATTCTCCACTCATGACTAGACACTCTAACCTCACTTTACATAATTGAGCACTTCTTGTATCACAATGAATTTCTGATACTTGCACGTTTTTGGCTGTATTCCTTCAGAAGTATAAATCTCATCATGTTTGCACATCACCGATTGAGAGGGTCCTGTGTATCTTAATGTCGAAACCTCTTCACCTGCTGCTCCTGGCGTATGCGCGTAAATTTTACCTTCGCAGGTACATGGTATAAGAAGGTTGACACTACCTTCAAACTCTGACCAGCTTGCACATTCTTCTGCATCCACTGTGCTTTCTCTTCCATCTCCGACAAGATTTACTGTCTTTTCCTGTTTTTCTATATCTGGCTTCCCAGTGCTCATCCTAAGCCTCCAACCCTGTGATTTCATGTGACCTATTTTATTGCAGTGAAACACCGGAGGTTTCTAACTTCTCTGTCCCCGTCAAGCGTTTCCTTCTTACCCAGAAGGAAGCCAGACTTCTGATCTTCACGGAGATATACCTGTCCCTTTGCATGTGCTGATTTCTCGTTTACCCAATCTCTATCACTTCACAGAAGTTGATTCTACAAACCAAACTAGGATTTATGCCCCAACTCATAATCATCAGCCATATTATCTGGTAATCTTGTCGTTTAAATTCTCTGCTCCTCCGCATGAGCTCTATTTCAGAAATTAAATTTTCGAACTGCCCTATACGTGTCAATTTCTGAAGTTCCAACTTCCTCTATTTCTTTCTTTCCCCCTGTCCTTTTCTCTCTCCTCTTTGCTTAATCGTAATTCAGCGTCTTTTGCCTGAACTCAAGCCGCTTCATTTTCAATTGAATTTTAACTATCAATTGAACTTTAGACATTTCCAGTAAACGTAAAAGCTGAGTTAGTGCTGTGATCATATCATTGTTCCTCACGGAAGGAGGCAGCTCCACCTGCAGCATGATTGCCACTTCCGGCAGCGTTTCCTTTTTCACCTTTTGTAAAACCCTACGGTCACTTTTTCCATCTCAGATATCTCATGATAACAGAAAGAGCCATTGCTACCCAAAGCATTGTTTAAACCAAATGAATTCAATACCTGGAACAACAAGGCGCTAACATCTACCCCATCCTACCTTCCGTTCCAACAACCCTAAACCCAATATGGAATTGTACAAGAAAGGCCACAAAGATCTGCCAGTCTGTTATCAATCAGGCGACTCTCCTCAAAACATTTCAAACACGAAAGCCAGACCCTAACTTTGCTACTCGTTTTAAGCAGGAAAACGCTGATTTTCCAGGAGGGTACAAAGTTAAACCAATCATAAATCGCCAGGTTATAATCAAGCAGGTTTGTTTGGAAGAAGTGCTGTTCCTTCTTCAGATAGTTGTCAGGAAGGATGCAGCTGGTGAAACCACATAGTTTTAAACAAACCTTCATTTATTTACAAGATTACCGAATTAAATACAAACAAAACAGAATACCAACTAACTTACCCAATCTGAACACCCAACAGACTCTCACAACTTAATGATGCTGGTCCAAATACTTTCGACAATCCTCATAAATACCTTTAGGCACAAAAGGTAAAATGAGACACAGGGTCTTACATGAGAGAAGACAGAGAGAGATAAGCATGGACATACTTCTTTGACTACATCAGGTTAAAAAAAGAACTACTGCACTAAAACCAAACCAAACAAGAGCCAAACTGTGCTGCAAACTGGCCACGCTCCTTTCATTGTACATTTTAAAAAAAAACTTAAAAGCTTCTTGTCTCTGGCGTCATTTGTTAGTTTTTCTCAACTTTGCCCGAACACCCTTCATCTTGGGCTTTTGTGTCTGTGTCTTTTGTGACCATTGGGGAAGAAGATCCAAGGATGACATAATCTTGTGAAAGGAGCAGCATCGTCACACTTTCGTGTCCATGTATTTGTTCAAATGCCTTTTGCAAGTTTTAATGAACCGACCTCAATCATATCCGCTGGCAGCACTTTCCATATGTGTACTACCATCTGCACAAACAAACATTGCCCCTCGGGTTACATTTTATTATTTCCCCTCTTACCTTAAACTGATTCTCTCTCATTACTTTGGCAAAAGGATTAGTACATTCACCCTAACCATGCCTGTCATTATCTTTTACACTCCTATGATATTCCTCCGTCAGTCCACTAAGAAGATAAGGGAAAGTCTATTGAAAAGGATGTGACTTCTCATTGAGAATTTTACAAAGATAAGTAGCTGGAGGATAGAGGTGAGGGAGGAGGTGTGGGCACAGGTTGTACAGTTCCTGTGATGGCAGGGGAAAGTGCCAGAATGGGAGGGTGGGTCATAGGGGGGCGTGGACCTGACCAGGTAGTCACGGAGGGAATGGTAAAGGCCCTAAAGGAGCCTTCCACATCCATCAAAGTGTTACCTGCACATCCACCATGATCGTTTATCTCCCCATCCCCACCCTCCCCAAGTTTATCTCTCCACGCTTCAGGCTCTCTGCCTTTATTCCTGATGAAGGGCTTTTGCCCGAAACGTCGATTTCGCTGCTCCTTGGATGCTGCTTGAACTGCTGTGCTCTTCCAGCACCACTAATCCAGAATCTGGTTTCCAGCATCTGCAGTTATTGTTTTTACCTTGTTGATTTTAACCCGACTGCGAATCCTCTTGCAAGGATGCCTGCCTTGAAGAAGTTTTCCTCCTCTCTCTACAAGAATCTCAGGGAGTCCCTCTCCCACTGCAACTCCCAGGTCATTTCCTCTGCCCTGAAGCTCTTCAACCATGTCGTGAAACAAACTCGGTACCACAGCTACATTTGCTTCCTCAGTGCATGCCTTCGTAACCAACTCATCCCACACGGACTCCAGACCACCTTTAAACCAGCAGAGTTCGGACCCGAACAGGACAAACAGTACAGACTACAGATTCAAAAACACCAGCAACAGTTCTCCTTCAAGATCCCCCGCTCCACGCTTGCAGCAATGCGCCGGCACCTAACCTCTCTACAGTCAGCCCTGCCTCAGCTGAGGGCCACACTCTCTCAGAATTGCAAAGGACCCACTCTGTACTACATCCTCAGGAGAATTCATAGTCTCAACAAACAGTATTTCAATTCCATCTCAAACATCAAAAACTGTAAGTGCAACAAACTTTTATCCACCCACCTCCATAACCAGCGCTCCTCAAACATTCCAGAAGATTCCCCTGGCTTCGGAAATGCCATTAGCCATGCGGCTGATGCAGCTATCACCCCCATGCTGATTGATGATGTCACTTCCGCCCCCATCATGGCCACTTCCACAGCCACTTCCGGCCCTCATATCATCGCTGATGCCACACGCTCAGTGACTTCCACCACCCCTACTGCCGCCCCCACCAGCACCACTCACCTGTATTCTGCTGACACGCTCCCACAGACCCCACTGTCACTATCCCCAGCCCCCAGAACCCCGAGGGGAACACTACCCCTGCTCATGCCTCCACCCTCATTCTCCCCACCATCACACCCACTCCAGGTATTGGCTCCGACCGCACTCCCAGCTCCAGACCCACACCAGATCACAGCTCCCAGCCCTGCCGAGTTTTCACCATCCCTCCAGATCTCCCACTCACTGAGGATGAATGATCAGTCCTCAGCAAACAATTCACCTTCAACCCCTCCGTCCACGCATCAATGAATTTAATACACGCCGTGACATCGAACACTTCTTCCATCGCCTCCGCCTCCGAGCTTACTTTAACAATCAGGACTCCCGCCCACCTTCCGAGGACCCCTTCGCCCACCTCCAACACACTGCATCCACCTGGACACCCCACGCTGGCCTATTACCTGCCCTCGACCTCTTCATTTCCAACTGCCGCCGGGACATTAACCACCTCAACCTGTCGACCCCCTCCCCGACTCCAACCTTTCACCCTCACAACACGCAGCCCTCCAATCCCTCTGCTCTAATCCCAACCTCACCGTTAAGCCAGCAGATAAAGGGGGCGCAGTGGTAGTCTGGGGCACTGACCACTACACCGCTGAAGCCAAATGCCAACTCGAGGACACCTCTTCCTACTGCTCCCTCGACCATGACCCCACCCCCATCACCAAACCATCATCTCCCAGACCATTCAGAACCTCATCATCTCAAGAGATCTCCCACCCACAGCTTCCAACTTCATAGTCCGGGAACCCCACACTGCCCGGTTATACCTCCTTCCCAAGATCCACAAGCCTGACCACCCTGGCCGACCCATTGTCTCAGCATGCTCCTGCCCCACTGAACTCATCTCTACTTACCTCGACACTGTCCTATCCCCCCTAGTCCAGGAACTCCCCACATACATTCAAGACACCACCCACGCCTCCATCTCCTCCAACACTTCCGTTTCCTCGGCCCCCAACGCCTCATCTTCACCATGGATATCCAATCCCTCTACACCTCCATCCGCCATGACCAGGGCCTCCAAGCCCTCCATTTTTTCTCTCCAGACGTCCCCAACAGTACCCTTCCACCAACACTCTCATTCGTTTGGCTGAACTGGTCCTCACCCTTAACAATTTCGCCTTTGAATCCTCCCACTTCCTCCAGACCAAACGGGTAGCCATGGGCACATGTATGGGCCCCAGCTATGCCTGTCTCTTTGTTGGCTACGTAGAACAGTTGATCTTCCGTAATTACACCGGCACCACTCCCCACCTCTTCCTCCGCGACATTGATGACTGCATTGGCGCCACCTCGTGCTCCTGCGAGGTGGTTGAGCAATTCATCAACTTCACCAACACATTCCACCCTGACCTTAAATTTACCTGGATCATCTCTGACACCTCCCTCCCGTTCCTGGACCTCTCCATCTCTAGTAGTGACGACCAACTTGACACTGACATTTTTTACAAACCCACCGACTCCCACAGCTACCTGGATTACACCTCTTCCCACTCTATCTCTTGCAAAAATGCCATCCCGTATTCCCAATTCCTCCGCCTCCACCGTATCTGCTCCCAGGAGGACCAGTTCCACCATAGAACACACCAGATGGCCTCCTTCTTTAGAGACCGCAATTTCCCTTCCCACGTGGTTAAAGATGCCCTCCAATGCATGTCGTCCACATCCTGCACCTCCGCCCTCAGACCCCACCCCTCCAACTGTAACAAGGACAGAATGCCCCTGGTGCTCACCTTCCACCCTACAAACCTCCGCATAAACCAAATCATCCGCCGACATTTCCGCCACCTCCAAAAAGACCCCACCACCAGGGATATATTTCCCTCCCCACCCCTTTCCACCTTCTGCAAAGACCGTTCCCTCCGTGACTACTTGGTCAGGTCCACGCCCCCCCTACGACCCACCCTCCCATCCTGGCACTTTCCCCTGCCACCGCAGGAACTGTAAAACCTTGCCCACACCTCCTCCCTCACCTCTATCCAAGGCCCTATAGGAGCTTTCCACATCCATCAAAGTTTTACCTGCACATCCACTAATATCATTTATTGTATCCGTTGCTCCCGATGCGGTCTCCTCTACATTTGGGAGACTGGGCACCTCCTAGCAGAGCGCTTTAGGGAACATCTCCGAGACACCCGCACCAATCAACCAAACCGCCCCGTGGCCCAACATTTCAACTCCCCCTCCCACTCTGCCGAGGACATGGAGGTCCTGGGCCTCCTTCACTGGACGCCTGGAGGAAGATCGCCTCATCTTCCGCCTCGGAACACTTCAACCCCAGGGCATCAATGTGGACTCCAACAGCTTCCTCATTTCCCCTTCCCCCACCTCATCCTAGTTTCAAACTTCCAGGTCCACACTGTCCCCTTGACCTGTCCGGACTTGTCCGACCTGCCTAGCTCCTTTTCCACCTACCCACTCCACCCTCTCCTGCCTGACCTATCACCTTCATCTCCTCCCCCACTCACTTCTGTGCTACTTTCTCCCCACCCCCACCCTCCTCTAGCTTATCTCTCCATGCTTCAGGCTCACTGCCTTTATGCCTGATGAAGGGCTTTTGCCCGAAACGTCGATTTTGCTGCTCGTCGGATGCTGCCTGAATTGCTGTGCTCTTCCAGCACCACTGATCCAGACATGGACTGAATTGCTCAGTGACACCTGAATGATTGAGTCAGTTCAAATTCTCGAGCAAACACGAGCACAGATTGCTGGGCAAATTCAGCAAATCTGGCAGCATCCCTGAAGAGAAACAATTCACATTTTAAGTGACGCTTCCTCAAAACGGTCAGCTCTGAAGGAACTTTCCCGCAGAAATCACTGGACTGAGACATGAACTCTGCCTTTGCCTGTCTCTCTGTTACCTCACAGATGCTGCGGATATGCCAAGCTTCTTCAGCAATCTGTGTATTTATGTTTCAAGTCTCCAACACCGACAGGTTTACTTCAGTGTTGAATTCTCAAGCTCGCTGTATTAATGTGATTGAATTCCGGCGCCCTAAAGGAGGTCAGTTACAATAACTAGCTGGGTTGTGTTGTTGGCTCAATTTCTATCATGTTTGAAGTTACTATGAAGATCCCAGCTTCTCAACCTCGCCCCTCACCAGAGGTGCGTGACCCACCAGTGGTCTCTCACTCTCTCTCTCTCACTGAGGAGACAGCAGCTCTGGTGTCCTCCTGGTCTAACAGCAATTTTCCATTTTAAAGGGACACCACAGTAAGACAGCTTTTTGCATGATTCAGGTCAAAATCCTGGAGCTCCCTCCCTAAGGTCAATGTGGGACACCCAAGCAGTGCAGCAGGAGAATACAGCTCACCGCCACCTTCCAGGTAACGATTGGAGAGTGTGGTCATCACATACAAACCAAATTTGAAAATACCTTTTCCTAAAAGGTCACAAAAACTGTTTCTTTCCCTCTGTTCAAATCAGCATAACGGAGTATCAAAGGATGGGTTGAAAATATCATTGGCAGCATTTCGTAGGTTGGTGTTTATTTGAGATTGTGTTGACTCTCTGAATGTTTGAACACTTATTCAATGGTATGCAGGTCACTGCCAGAGGAAGTGCTGGAGGCTGGTACAATTGTTACATTTTACAGGCATCTGGATGGGTATATGAACAGGAAGGGTTTCGAGGGATATGGCCAAGTGCTAGCAAATGGAGCTAAATTAGGTTAGGATATCAGGTCGGTATGGAGGGGTTGGACTGAAGGGTCTGTTTCGATGCTGTGCATCTCTAAGATTCTATGATTCTAAACGGACCATTGCAGTGAGTTTCAGACAGGGCTTGGTTTGTGTATCTCTGTCATGCTTCCTCCGAATAGACAAACGCCATGTCTCCAAATTTCCAAAAGACCATAAGGAATAGAAAAAAGGAGGGTCAGTTCCAAAGGAGTGCTGCACTGTCAGAGGGTCAGTACTGAGAGAAAGCTGAAAAGTCAGAGGGTCAGTACTGAGGGAGCGCCGCACTGTCAGAGGGTCAGTACTGAGGGAGCGCCGCACTGTCAGAGGTTCAGTACTGAGGGAGCGCCGCACTGTGAGATGGTCAGTACTGAGGGAGCGCCGCACTGTCAGAGGGTCAGTCCTGAGGGAGTGCCGCACTATCAGAGGGTCAGTACTGAGGGAGCGCCGCACTGTCAGAGGTTCAGTACTGAGGGAGCACCGCACTGTGAGATGGTCAGTACTGAGGGAGTGCCGCACTGTCAGAGGGTCAGTCCTGAGGGAGTGCCGCACTATCAGAGGGTCAGTACTGAGGGAGCGCCGCACTGTCAGAGGGTCAGTCCTGAGGGAGTGCCGCACTATCAGAGGGTCAGTACTGAGGGAGTGCTGCACTGTCAGAGGGTCAGTACTGAGGAAGCGCTGCACTGTCAGAGGGTCAGTACTGAGGGAGTGCTGCACTGTCAGAGGGTCAGTACTGAGGGAGTGCTGCACTGTCAGAGGATCAGTACTGAGGAAGCGCTGCACTGTCAGAGGGCCAGTACTGAGGGAGTGCTGCACTGTCAAAGGGTCAGTACTGAGGAAGGGCTGCACTGTCAGAGGGTCAGTACTGAGGGAGCGCTCCACTGTCAGAGGATCAGTATTGAGGGAGCGCTGCACTGTCAGAGGGTCTGTACAGAGGGAGTGTTGCACTATCAGAGGTTCAGTACTGAGGGAGCATTTCACTATCAGATGGGCTGAATGGCCTAATTTCTGCCCCGACGTCTTGTGGTCTAAGAGTATTATCTCGAATTGTTCAGTCCATTTTTACCTCTGCTTCCTACAGACCATGCCCAGCAATGATTCCCATGTCCAGATTCCAGAGACTGTGTTCAAATAGACCGTCTTCAAATGTGTGTTGAACTGAAGAGGTCCCACCCTCTTTTCCCAGGGTTTGCGTATTCCTTTCCAGTGACTATCCTGCCAGCTTCAAGGGATCTTTTCAAGCTGCTGGATGAAACTTTATTCCTCAGCTTCCCTGTGCTCATCCCAACTGTATCCCACTGCCCCGCACTCAGCACAGTCGTGAGATCATTATTTCTGAGCTTCCCGATGCTAATCCACATACAGACTGACATCCCACACTCCACCAATTCGCATCGTATGCTAATTGCCTGGGAGAGAGGAGTGCTACGACGGGGAAAGAAAATCTGAAAGTACTTTACAGTGACATTAAGGGTGAATTGATAATGAAGGAAGAGTATGTTGTGGAGCTCAGTGGTAAATTGTGCATGGACCCAGAGGGTGTAGTGAATTGATGCATTATGTTGGTGCTCATCATGACAGGGTTAATATGAAATCATGGAGATACAACTAAATGAATTAGCAGCGAGAGAGAGGGAGAGGAGGTTCTGAGTTATCGGGCCTTCTTAAAACTCGATAAATCTCCAAAGACGGTGGAACTGTATCTCAGTTTACTGAGTGAGGCAATGGAGGTAGCAGCAGGGACACTTGCAAACATTTTCAAATCCTCTCTGGCGCCAGGAGAAGCCTCAACGGACTGACCATATGGTACCGTTATTCAAGAAGGAGCATGGGATAAACCAGGCCATTACAGTCCAGTCAGGCACATATCACTGGTGGGGCATCTGTTGGAAGCAATTTTGGGAAGTAGAATTAATCAGCATTTAAAGAGGCAGGAGTTAATGAAGGAAAATCAGAATGGTTTTGTTAAGGGGAGGTCAGGTCTGACCAATGTCAGACCTGCATTTTTCAAGCAGGTGACCAGGTGTGTAAATGAAGACAATGCTTTCCTGTCGTCTGTTTTTGATCAGGCCCCACATGGGAAACTGATAGTGTCTGTAAAACCTCAAGATCCAAGGAATTTGGCGCAGAATGCTGAGTGGCAGAAGCAGACAGTGATGACCCAATTGGAAATTTCTGTCCGTTCATGTCTCACAGAAGTTACTGTTGGGAGTCTTGCTGACGTAGTTGATATAAAAGATTTAGGTTTGAATGGTGGAGGGTTAATCAGTAAGATCTTGAATGATGTGAAGATTGGTGGGGTGATAAATACTGAGGAGGAGAGCCTGAGATGACAGAAGGATATCGATGGCCTTGTCAGATGGACCAATCATTGGCAACTGATGAGGTGCTTGAAGACTGGAGGTGACTAATGGTGCGCCAATATTGAAGTAAGGCTATAGGGAACAGCCATTGAACCATGGAGCTGTGAGCCTGAGGTTAAGCTGTTGGAGGGCATTCTGAGAGACAATTTACATGCATTTGGAAATGATTAGGGCTCGTCAGCATGGCTTTGTTTGTGGAAATGGTGTGTCCAACTTGATTGAGTTTTGTAGAGGTGACCAAGAAGATAGATGAGAAGGTTTCACATGGGAAACTGGTTAGTAAAAGGTTAGACGACATGGCATCCTGGGAGAGAGGACAGCACATGGTGCCTCAGGGTTTAGCACTGCTGCCTCACAGCACCAAGGACCCAGCTGTGATTCTAACTGCCAGCGACTGTCTACGTGGAGTTTACACATTCTCCCAGTGTCTGCCTGGGTTTCCTCTGGGAGCTCTGGTTTAAACCCACAATCCAAAGATGTGCAGGTTAGGTGGGTTGGCCATGGGAAATGCAGAATTACTGGGCATGAATATTGGTGGGATGCTCTTCAGACAGTCAGTGTGGACCCGATGGGCCGAATGGTTCATTTCTACACTGTAGGAATTCTACGATGGATCCAGGAAGCTGAAAATGTGTTGCTGGAAAAGCGCAGCAGGTCAGGCAGCATCCAGGGAACAGGAGAATCAACATTTTGGGCATAAGCCCTTCTTCAGGAATGAGGAAGGTTTGTCCAGCAGGCTAAGATAAAAGGTAGGGAGGAGGGACTTGGGGGTGGGGCGTCGGAAATGCGATAGGTGGAAAGAGGTCAAGGTGAGGGTGATAGGTCAGACTGGGGTGGGGGCAGAGAGGTCAGGTAGAAGATTGCAGGTTAGGAAGGCGGTGCTGAATTCGATGGATTTGACTGCGACAAGGTGGGGGGGAGTGGAAATGAGGAAACTGGTGAAATCCGAGTTCATCCCTTGTGGTTGGAGGGTTCCTAGGCGTGTTGTTGTGGTCTGGCGATGGAGGAGTCCAAAGACCTGTATATCCTTGGTGGAGTTGGTGAGGGAGTTAAAGTGTTGAGCCACAGGGTGGTTGGGTTGGTTGGTCCGGGTGTCCCAGAGGTGTTCTCTGAAACGCTCCGCAAGTAGGCGGCCTGTCTCCCCAATATAGAGGAGGCCACATCGGGTGCAGAGGATGCAATAGATGATGTGTGTGGAGGTGCAGGTGAGTCTGTGGCGGATATGGAAGTTTCCTTTGGGGCCTTGGAGGGAGGTGAGGGGGGAGGTGTGGGCGCAAGTCTTGCGGTTGCAGGGGAAGGTGCCGGGAGTGGAGGTTGGGTTGGTGGGGGGTGTGGATCTGATCAGGGAGTCACGGAGGGAGTGGTCTTTACGGAATGCTGATAGGGGAGGGGAGGGAAATATATCCTTGGTGGTGGGGTCCATTTGGAGGTGGCGGAAATGACGGCGGATGATGCGCTGTACATGGAGATTGGTGGGGTGGTAGGTGAGGACCAGTGGAGTTCTGTCCTGGTGGCGGTTGGAGGGGCGGAACTCAAGGGCGGAGGAGCGGGAAGTGGAAGACTTGCGGTGGAGGGCATCGTCGACCACATCTGGGGGGGAATTGCGGTCCTTGAAGAAGAAGGCCATCTGGGTTGTATGTTTTTGGAACTGGTCCTCCTGGGAGCAGATGCGGCGGAGACGAAGGAATTGGGAGAATGGGATGGCGTTTTTACAGGGGGCAGGTTGGAGTTGGTGTAGTCCAGGTAGCTGTGGGAGTCGATCGGTTTGTAGTAAATGTCCGTGTTGATTCGGTCGCCTGAGATAGAAATAGAAAGGTCGAGGAAGGGGAGGGAGTAATCTGAGTCTGTCCAGGTGAATTTGAGGTTGGGGTGGAAGGTGTTGGTGAAGTGGATGAACTGTTCAACCTACAGTCATCGATGTAGCGGAGGAAAAGGTGGGGGGTGGGGCCAGTGTAGTTGCGGAAGATGGACTGTTCCACATATCCTACGAAGATGCAGGCATAGCTGGGACCCATGCGGGTGCCCATGGCTACTCCTTTCGTTTGGAGGAAGTGGGAGGATTGGAAAGAGAAGTTGTTCAGGGTGAGGACCAGTTCAGTCAGTCGAAGGAGGATGTCAGTGGAAGGGTACTGGTCGGTACGGCGGGAAAGGAAGAAGCGGAGGGCTTTGAGTCCTTTGTGATGGGGGATGGAAGTGTACAGGGACTGGATGTCCATGGTGACGATAAGGCATTGGGGACCGGGGAAGCGAAAATCATGGAGGAGGTGGAGGGCGTGGGTGGTGTCCCGAACGTGGGTGGGGAGTTCTTGGACTAAGGGGGACAGGACCATGTCGAGGTATGCAGAGATGGGTTCGGTGGGGCAGGATCGGGCGGAGACAATGGGTTGGCCGGGGCAGTCAGGTTTGTGGATTTTGGGCAGGAGGTAGAAGCGGGCGGTGAGGGGTTGTGGGACTATGAGGTTGGAGGTGGTAGATGGGAGATCCCCTGAGGTGATGAGGTTATGGATGGTCTGGGAGATGATGGTTTGGTGGTGGGGGGTGGGGTCATGGTCAAGGCGGCAGTAGGAGGAGGTATCTGCGAGCTGGCGTTTGGCCTCAGCGGTGTAAAGGTCGGTGTGCCAAACTACTACCGCGCCTCCCTTGTCTGCTGGTTTGATAGTGAGGTTGGGGTTGCAATGGTGGGAGTGGAGGGCTGCGCGTTCCGAGGGTTAGAGGTTGAAGTGGATGAGAGGGGTGGGGGAGTTCAGGTAGCGGTTAGTATCGCGGCGGCAGTTGACTATGAAGAGGTCGAGGGCAGGTAGGAGGCCAGCACGGGGTGTCCAGGTGGATGGGGTGTGTTGGAGGCGGGAGAAGGGGTCGTCAGAGAGTGGGCGAGAGTCTTGGTTGAAGAAGTAGGCACGGAGGCGAAGGCGGCGGAAGAATTGTTCGATGTCACGCCGCGTGTTAAACTCATTAATCTGGGAGCGTAGGGGAATGAAGGTGGGGCCTCTGCTGAGGACTGATCTGGAGGGATAGTGAAAACACGGCAGGGCTGGGAGCTAGGACCTGGTGTGGGGCAAGAGCTGGGTGTGGGGGCGGGGTTAGGCCTGGGGGCGGGGACGGAGATCGGCGTGGGGGCGGGGTTGGGCGTGGTGATGGCGATTGTCGAGGGGGCGGGTTAGAAGTGGTGACGGTTGCAGGCGAGGGAGCGGGATGAGTCATGCAGTCGAAGAGCGGGAAAGGGGCGGGGTTAGGCGTGGGTACGGAACTCTGCGAGGGGCGGGGTTAGGCGTGGAGATCGGCGTGGGAGCGGAGACATGCGGCGTTGTGGGCGGTTTTAGTGACGTCACTGGGGGCGGAAGTGGCTGCGGCGACCACAGAGTTATTCCCCATAGCCGCGGAGGTCGCGAATCTGTCGGCGATCGAGGAGGCGTTTGTCTGGGCGGCGATCGCGGAGGCTGCCAGGTCGGTGGGGGCGGAAGTGACGTCATCGTCGTCGCCAGCTATTGCCGCGGGCGATGTAGCGGCCGCGTGTGTAATGGCGCCAGACTGATTGCGGAGGCCGATGGAAGATTCTGGAACAGTTGAGGAATCCGGAGTGTGGGGGTAAGTTCATGAAAGTTTTTGGTACTTACTGTATTTAATTTCCGATATGGCTAGGAAGAACTGTTTGCTTATCCAAATGGCTAGTTCTCCCTGTATTCCATGAGATCTAACTTTGCTAATCAGTCTCCGATGGGGAACCTTGTCGAACGCCTTACTGAAGCCCATATAGATCATATCTACTGCTCTGCCCTCATCAATCCTCTCTGTTACTTCCTCAAAACCTCAATCAAGTTTGTGAGACATGATTTCCCATGCACAAAGCCATGTTGACTATCCCTAATCAGTCCTTGCCTTTCCAAATACATGTACATCCTGTCCCTCAGGAATCCCTCCCACAACTTACCCACCACCGAGGTCAGGCTCACTGGTCTATATTTCCCTGGCTTGTCCTTACCACCCTTCTTAAACAGTGGCACAACGTTTGCCAACCTCCAGTCTTCCGGCACATCACCTGTGACTATCGATGATACAAATATCTCAGCAAGAGGCACAGGAATCACTTCTCTAGCTTCCCACAGAGTTGTCAGGTACACCTGATCAGGTCCTGGGGATTTATCCACCTTTAACCATTTGAAGACATCCAGCACTTCCTCCTCTGTAATCTGGACATTTTGCAAGATGTCACCATCTATTTCCCTACAGTCTATCTCTTCCATAGCCTTTTCCACAGTAAATACTGATGCAAAATATTCATTTAGTATCTCACCCATTTTCTGTGCTCCACACAAAGGCCGCCTTGCTAATCTTGGAGGGGCCCTATTCTCTAGGAGAAAGTGAGGACTGCAGATGCTGGAGATCAGAGCTGAAAATGTGTTGCTGGAAAAGTGTAGCAGGTCAGGCAGCATCCAAGGAGCAGGAGAATCGACGTTTCGGGCATGAGCCCTTCTTCAGGAATGAGGAAGGTGTGCTAAGATAAAGGTAGGGAGGAGGGATTTGGGAGAGGGGCGTTGGAAATGCGATAGGTGGAAGGAGGTAACGGTGAGGGTGATAGGCCGGAGTTACCCTTTTGTCCTTAATATATTTCTAAAAACCCTTTGGATTCTCCTTAACTCTATTTGCCAAAGCTATCTCATGTCCCCTTTTTGCCCTCTTGATTTCCCTCTTAAGTATACTCCTACTTCCTTTATACTCTAAGGATTTCTCGATCTGTCCTGTCTATACCTTACAAATGATTCCTTCTTTTTCTTAACCAAACCCTCAATTTCTTTAGTCATCCAGCATTCCCTACACCTACCAGCCTTCCCTTTCACCCTGACAGGAATATACTTTCTCTGGATTCTTGTTATATCATTTCTGAAGTCTTCCCATTTTCCAGCCGTCCCTTTACCTGCGAACATCTGCCTCCGATCAGCTTTTGAAAGTTCTTGCCTAATACTGTCAAAATTGGCCTTTCTCCAATTTAGAACGTCAACTTTTAGATCTGGTCTATCCTTTTCCATCACTATTTTAAAACGAATAGAATTATGGTTGCTGGCCCCAAAGTGCTCCCCCACTGACACGTCAGTCACCTGCCCTGCCTTATTTCCCAAGAGTAGGTCAAGTTTTGAACCTCCTCTGGTAGGTACATCCACATACTGAATCAGAAAATTGTCTTGTACACACTTAAGAAATTCCCTCCATCTAAACCTTGAACACTATGGCAGCCCCAGTCTATGTTTGGAAAGTTAAAATCCCCGACCATTACCACCCTATTATTCTTACAGGTAACTGAGATCTCCTTACAAGTTTGTTTCTCAATTTCCCTCTGACTATTTGGGGGTCTATAATACAATCCCAATAAGGTGATCATCCCTTTTTTATTTCTCAGTTCCACCCAAATAACTTCCCTGGATGTATTTCCGGGAATATCCTCCCTCAGCACAGCTGTAATGCTATCCCTTATAAAAAACGCCACTCCCCCTCCTCCCTTGCATCCCTTTCTATCCTTCCTGTAGCATTTGTATCCTGGAACATTAAGCTGCCAGTCCTTCCCATCTCTGAGCCATGTTTCTGTAATTGCTATGATATCCCAGTCCCATGTTCTTAACCATGCCCTGAGTTCATCTGCTTTCCCTGTTAGGCCCCTCGCATTGAAATAAATGCAGTTTAATTTATTAGTCCTACCATGTCCCTGCCTGCCCTGACTGTTTGACTCGCTTCTGTTCTCAACTGTAACAGTCTCAGATTGATCTCTTTCCTCACTATCTCCTTGGGTCCCACCCCACCACCTTACTCGTTTAAATCCTCCCGAGCAAATCTCGCTGCCAGTGTATTAGTCCCCTTGCAATTTAGGTGCAATCAGTCCTTCTTGTATAGGTCACTTCTACCCCAAAAGAGATTCCAATGATCCAAAAACGTGAATCCTTCTCCCATACACCAGCTCCTCAGCCATGCATTCATCTCCTCTACCCTCCTATTCCTGCCCTCACTAGCTTGTAGCACTGAGAGTAATCCAGATATTACTACCCTCGAGGACCTCTTTTTTTAAATATCTGCCTAACTCTCTCTAATTTCCCTTTAGAGTCTCAATCTTTTCCCTTCCAATGTCGTTGGTTCCAATGGGGACAATGACCTCTTGCTGGCCCCTCTCCCCTGTGAGAACATTCTGCACACTCTCTGAGACATCCTTGATCCTGGCACCAGGAAAGCAACACACCATTCTGCTTTTTCGCTGCTGGCCACAGAAAAGTCTGTCTGTACCTCGGACACCCAGAATGCTTCAGCATTGACCAAACAGACTAACAAGGGAAACCAGACTTGACCATAGTCCCTCGCAGACTAGGCAAACTGACAATAAGCTTCCTGGACCCGATACCCACAACTGTCCCAAAGCCCTAAGGGCAGTCTCCTACCTCAGTGCTCGCAAACGACAGGTCAGACGGAGAGGAACCAGAATACCTCTCTCACGGGAGAGTGACAATGGAAATGCCTGACTGCCAGGAAAAGGGACAATCTCACCTCCCCTCAAAGTGAGCTGGAATCTCCTAATCCCATTAGGAACTGATTGATGCTGTCAGGATGCTTCATTGGATCCACATTCAGGACATTCTTCTGAGAACTGCTTTGTGATGATCACCATCGGAACTTGATTCCTTGACAATCAAGGCCATTTTATTTTCCCTGTTTTTAATGAGCATCATTGTACTATATTCCTATAAAAACTGGCTTGATTTTCAGCTCAGGGATACCTGAACAGACTGTCTCTGCTGCTTCACTTGGGTCAGATTCTCTTCCATGATATCGCTGTGTTCATAAACGGAATGTTACTCTCACTTCGATCTGGGTTTTGTGATCTCTGGTTCATTGGGCTAATTTCTCCGACACATTAACATTTATATAGAGGGAGAGAGGGAGAGAGGCAGGCAGAGAGAGAGAGCGCGAGTGAGAGTGTGGCAGGCAGGTAGAGAGAGAGCTGGCAGGCAGTTGGACGAGAGAGAGAGCCAAAGTGGCAGGCATGTAGAAAGAGAGAGAGGGAGGCAGGCAGACAGAGAGAGAGTGAATGCAGGCAAGTAGAGTTAGAGAGTGGCAGGCAGGTAGAGAATCAGAGAGAGAGAGAGGCAGACAGACATGTAGAGAGAGTGTGAGAGACAGACAGGTAAAGAGAGAGAGACAGGCATGTGTGGAGAGAGAGAGAGAGTAGGTAAAAACAAGGCCTGCAGATATAGGAGAGCAGAGTCTAGATTAGAGTGGTGCTGGAAAAGCATAGCAGGTCAGGCAGCATTGGAGAAGCAGGAAAATCAATGTTTCAGGCAAAAGCCCTTCGTCAGAGAGAGAGAGAGAGAGGGGCAAGCAGCTAGAAACAGAGAGGTAGGCAGGTAGAGACTGAGAGACTGTGGCAGGCAGGTAGACAGAGGGAGAGACAAGAGACAGGCACGAGAGAGATAGTGTTGGCAGGGAGAGAAAGAGAGACAGGCAGGTAAACAAAGAGAGTGGTAGGCAGTCAGAGAGAGAGAGAGGCAGGCAGGGTATAGAGAGTAAGCGAGAGAGAAAGAAAGGGGTAGACAGATAGAGAGAGAGAGAGAGAGAGAGACAGGCAGGTAAACAAAGAGAGTGTTAGGCAGTCAGAAAGGTACAGATAGAGGCAGGGAGGTAGGTAGAGAGAGAGAGAGAGAGAGAGGTAGACAAGTAGAGTGAAAGAGAGAATGGCAGGCAGGTAGACAGGAAGAGAGGCAGGCATGTATGGAGAGAGAGAAAGGCAGGCAGGTAGAGAGAATGTGGCAGTCATGGAGAGAGGCATGCAGTTAAAGAGAGTGACAGGCATATAGAGAATGAGAAACTGCGAGAGAGTCAGGCAGGTAGAGAATGAGAGAAAGAGCGCGAGGTAGGCGGGTAGAGAGAGAGTGTGTGGCAGGCATGTATGGAGAGAGGCAGAAAGTGGCAGACAGGAAGATACAGAGAGAGACATAGGCATGAAGATACGGAGAGAAAGAGGTGGCATGCATACATATACATATATATATTGACAGAGTATCGGGCAGGAAGAGAGAGAGAAAGAAGAAAGTGGTAGACAGGTGGAGAGAGAGAGAGGCAGACAGGTAGAGAATTAGAGAGAGTGGCAGACAGGTCGAGAGAGAGAGGCAGGCAGGTAGAGAACGAGAGAGAGTGGCAGGCAGATCGAGAGAGAGAGGGACAGGCAGTTAAAGAGGGGGAGTGGCAGGCAGATAGAGAATGAGAGAGATAGTAGCAACAGATAGAGAGAAAGAGGGAGGCAGACAGGTAGAGAGAGTGAGTGAGTGAGAGAGACACAGAGTGAAAGGCAGGAAGGGAGAAAGAGATAGAGAGTGGCAGGCCGGTAGAGAGTGAAAGAGTGAGAGGCAGACAGGTAGAGAGAGTGAGAGAGAAATAGTGGCAGGAATGTACAGAGAGAGAGACAGGGAGACAGCCAGAGGTAGAGAGAAAACGGGAGAGAGGGAGACAGCCAGAGAGAGAGAGAGAGGCAAGCAGGGGGAGAGAGGGAAAGGGAGAGAGGGAGACAGCGAGAGACAGAGAGAGAGAGGCAGTCGAGTAGCTAGAGAAAGAGAGAGTGGCAGGCAGGTGGACAGAGAGAGAGAGAGAGAGAGGGAGAGATGGCGTGCAGCCAGTTGAGACAGAGAGAAAGATAGAGGTCAGACAGGTCTCTCTGTCACTCACTCACTCACTCACTCACTCATTCACTCTCTCACTCACTCTCTCTCACACACACACACACACACAGGCAGGCAAGTAGAGAGAGTGAGACAGGCTGAAAGGTAGATGGAATGAGTGAGAGAGAGTGACAGGAGTGTAGAAAGAAAGAGATAGCTAATGAAAGAGAGAGAAGCAGGCAGGTAGAGAATGAGAGAGAGAGAGTGGCAAACAGGGAGAGAGAAAGAGAGAGTGAGAGAAGAAGTGAATGATTGGCAGGCAGGTAGAGAGAAAGAGATAGAGAGAGACAGCATGGCATGTATGTAGACAGAGAGAGATACAGAGAGAGGGACAGGCAGGAAGAGAGAGGGAGAGGCAGGCAGGTTGAGAGAGACAGAAAGAGAGAGGGGGAGGCAGGCTGGTAGAGAGTGAGACAGAGTGGGAGAGGCAGGCAGGTAGAGAGAGACAGTGAGAGAGAGAGAGAGGGAGAGGTATGCAGGTAGACAGACACACATTGTCACTAAGGGAGACCTGCATGCTCTGCTAAACTGTGCAGAGTATTCTTGTTTGAAATCTGATGCATGTTCTGATGACCTGTAACCTGGCTGCAATTAGGATTTGGTCCAATGCTAAGAGCAGGAAATGACTTGATCCAGGGAGAAGGGAAGAGGTTTCGTTATTGATAGTCCAATCGACAGTCCAATTGCCAGTATAATGACTGAGGAGGGAGAAAGCTTTCTGATGGGATTCTGCATCAGATTTAGAGATGACATCTTTAAGAATGTATTGCACTCATTCAAATAGTGAGCTTGCAACCAAACAAAAATCACAGACTTCCTTCTGCTCTCCCAGGAGGGACTGTGAGCTCAGTCTTTGTCCAAACTCCATAATCTCTGGAGTGACTGGGCTGGAGGACAATCTGAGGTGGGTGTGAATGTTTTAAAATTAGATCTCACTCAACCCCAACCACTTCCACTCACACACTGCCACGATGTTTGCTGGTAAAATCTTATTGTTGATCCCTGGATTGGGTTGGGGGAGTTTCTGCTCAGTAATTCACTGTATTTTCCCATTTGTCTTCCACAGTTAATTTGCTGGCAATTGCAATCCTTTCCCAGGAAAACTGTGGTCTTTCCCCTTGCACTACTATGTGGGCGGCACGGTGGCACAGTGGTTAGCACTGCTGCCTCACAGCGCCTGAGACCCGGGTTCAATTCCCGCCTCAGGCGACTGACTGTGTGGAGTTTGCACGTTCTCCCCGTGTCTGCGTGGGTTTCCTCCGGGTGCTCCGGTTTCCTCCCACAGTCCAAAGATGTGCAGGATCAGGTGAATTGGCCATGCTAAATTGCCCGTAGTGTTAGGTAAGGGGTAAATGTATGGGTGGGTTTCGCTTTGGCGGGTCGGTGTAGACTTGTTGGGCCGAAGGGCCTGTTTCCACACTGTAATGTATTCTGTAATCTAAAAAACTACTCGCTATCTGGTATTTATGGCAGCTGCCGATCTGATGGTCATTGTTACTGATGCTATACTGTGGAGATTTCACTTTTCTTATTACCCACTGTCTTTCCTGGGCATCACACCAGTGTGTACTGTCACTGCAATCCTGATACATGCTACCATGGACTGCTCTGTGTGGTTGACCATCACTTTCTCCTTTGACCGATTTGTGACCATTTGTTGTCAGACACTGAAAACAAAATATTGCACTGAGAAAACTGCGACTGTGGTTCGAACAACAACCTGCACCCTGCTTTATTTGAAAAACATCCCCTTCTCTTTTCAATATGAGCCTCGGAGAAGAATCAACAATGTTCGATTTGACAGTAAAACAAAATCAGGCTCCCATACTGAGACTTGGTGGGTAGCATTAGATTGGTTTGATCCAGTTTTGACCCTTTTATTGCCATTCGCTTTGATTCTGTTGCACAATGCTCTGACAGTCAGACACATTTTAGTGACCAGTTGAGTCCGGAAGAGGCTGAAGGGTGAGAGCAAAGGAAAGAATCACAGAGATCCAGAGATGGAGAGCAGAAGGAAGGCTGTGGTTTTGCTCTTCACCATCTCTGGCAGCTTCATCTTCCTATGGTTAATCGCTGTTGTAGATTTCTTATGTAATGTAATTCAAGGAATCAATACCATCGACTTCTCACCTTTTCTGTATCACTTTAGGAAAGCTGGTTACATGCTGCAGCTCCTAAGTTGTTGCATAAACAGATTTATTTACGCAGCAACATTGTCTGGGATCAGAGTGAAGATCAGTATGACAGTTAGTGTTACACGATTTCCCTGCGTTGCGAATAAATGAAACTCCTCAGCGAAGCTGTCAGAAGGGTCCTATTATTTCCAGACCATGAAATGATTTTCTTCATTCACTTGAGAAATACGGTTGTTGCTGGCTGGGTCACCATTTATTACCCATCCCTAATTGCCCCTTGAGAATGTGGTGGTGAGGTGTGTTCTTACTGCAGACCATGTGCTGTTGGATGACAAACAATGTCCTTAGGGAGGGAATTCCAGGAATCTGATCCAGCGACAGTGAATGATCAGTGACATATTTCCAAGTCAGGATGGTGAGTGGTTTGGAGTGGAACGTGCAGGGGATGGTGTTTAGATTAGATTAGATTACTTAGTATGGAAACAGGCCCTTCAGCCCAACAAGTTCACACCGACCCGCCGAAGCGCAACCCACCCATACCCCTACCTTTACCCCTTACCTAACACTACGGGCAACTTAGCATGGCCAATTCACCTGACCTGCACATCTTTGGACTGTGGGAGGAAACAGGAGCACCCGGAGGAAACCCACGCAGACACGGGGAGAACGTGCAAACTCTACACATTCAGTTGTCTGAGGCGGGAATTGAACCCAGGTCTCTGGCGCGTTGAGGCAGCAGTGCTAACCACTGTGCCGCCCTCATGTTCCCATGTGTCTGCTGGCCTTGTCCTTTTAGATAGAAATGGTCATGGATGTGAGGATCTTTGGTGAACGCCTGCAGTGCATCTTGTAGATGGTCCACACTGCGGATGTGACTGTCAGTGGTGGTAGTAGTGCATGTTTGACAATCAAGTGACTGCTTTATCTTGGATGGTGTCAAGCTTCTTGAATGTTGTTGGAGCTGACCCCTCATCCAAGCAACTGTGGAGTATTGTATCACATCCCTGACAGAGAGTCTTTATCCCTGTGCAAGGAGAGAGTTGAGTTGGGAACCTTTGGATTCCCCATTATCGCACAATCCAATGAAATTGGGCAGGAAAATGGAATTACCCATTGGGTAACTCCTATCAACTTGCAACCTTCTGTAAGTCTCCATCAAAATGAAATCCTTCGCAGGGTTCTGAAGAAATTAAATAGAAGTGTTGATCAGAAAAAGACCATTAAATACATGATCTCACTGCTCGGTAACAATTCAAGTCCCCATGCTTCTAGGGCGGCACGGTGGCACAGTGGTTAGCACTGCTGCCTCACAGCGCCAGAGACCCAGGTTCAATTCCCGACTCAGGCGACTGACTGTGTGGAGTTTGCACGTTCTCCCCGTGTCTGCGTGGGTTTCCTCCGGGTGCTCCGGTTTCCTCCCACAGTCCAAAGATGTGCAGGTCAGGTGAATTGGCCATGCTAAATTGCCCGTAGTGTTAGGTAAGGGGTAAATGTAGGGGTATGGGTGGGTTGCGCTTCGGCGGGGCGGTGTGGACTTGTTGGGCCGAAGGGCCTGTTTCCACACTGTAAGAAATCTAATCTAATCTAATGTGACAAACAGCCAACTCCTTATGCATCACTGTCCAAACCAGTGACCACTTCAATCTAAAAGGACAAGGGCAGCAGATACATGGGAACACCAACTCCAGCACATTCCCCTCCAAGCCACTCACCATCCTGACTTGGAAATATGTAACTGATCATTCACTGGTGATGGGTTAAAATCCTGGAAGTCCCTCCCTGAGGACATTGTGGATCACAAGATTCAGTCAGTGAGGGAGAGACGGAGAGCAGTCGCTCACAGCAAAATCCAAATCAACAGTACCATCCATGCACACAAAAAAACACACAAACACAGAAACGCATTCACATACAGAGAGACAAAGAAACACACACACACACACACACATACACACACACACACACACCTGCTGTGATGAGGATAGCAATTGAACTGAGGTCCCTCAGTGTGGAACATGCTCGGTGGGTAAATCCCATGCTCCCTCTGCAATGTGGAAATGATGTGTCTTTGAGCAGTATTCCTGACATTACACTTTAAGTAGAGTGTTTCCTTTGCAGTTGTATCCAGACATCTCTGACTGAACCATTTCAGGAGGAGACAGAGTGAATTTAATTGTACTTTTTGCAGCTTAGAATGTTTATTGGTGTACTCTCACAATTTTGAAATGAGAAAAGATTCAAAGGTGGAGAGGATCAGACCAGCACTGAGCATGTTCATTTCCTTCTCTTCATTTCTCAGGGACAATATTGCAAGGGATCAGGCAAAATTGCTTTGTCACTCCAAAGACATTCTTTCAAGAAGGAAACATATGTGCAATGTGAGAGATTCACAATCTTTGATGTTTTCTCCAAAAAATATCTGCTGCTTGTGCGGATCTTTGAATCTTCTGTAGGCATCACAAGGAAACCAGTACAGCAAAAGGCAGAGGCCAGCTGACCATCCAGAGAGAGAGAGAGAGTGGGGTGGGGGAACAGAGAGAGAGAGAGCGAGAGAGACAGAAAGTAGCTTTGTAGACCCAAAGATGGAGAGAGATAGAGAGAGAAAGAGAGGGAGAGGGAGAGAGGGTGTATATGTGTAAGAGAGAGAGACAGGGAGAGAGTGGAACTTTGGAAGTATTGTAAGCTTAAGGGGCCAAATGGAATTCGAGGCAGTATGTCCATACTGAAAGGGTATTGTAACAATTACATAATGAAGAAGGGACTGTTTATATTGGTATCGACTTGTGTTCAGACTGTTTGACCGTTTTAGTGTTGCGTGACACCTGGGCACATTCATGAAGAACATTCAACAAGTTGTTAAACTTGTTTGAAGGAGGAATGAGACAATATCTTCATCCCTGGAGTTATCTCATGATCTTCCTCTGAACAGCCTCCAATGCAATGATATCCTTTCACAAGTAAAGAGACAGACATTGTTTGCAATGCACGGTCTAGATTAGAGTGGTGCTGGAAAAGCACAGTAGGACAGGCAGCATCCGAGGGGCAGGAAAACCGACCTTTCGGGCAAAAGCCCTTCATCAGGAATGACCGATGAAGGGCTTTTGCCTGAAACGTTGATTTTCCTGCTCCTTAGATATTGCCCTGACCTGCTGTGCTTTTCCAGCACCACTCTAATCTAGACTCAGATATCCAGCATCTGCAGTCCTCACTTTTGCCTCATTGTTCACACTCTCTGTGTGAAAACATTGACCTTAGGTCTCTTTTATATCTTTCCCCTCTCACGCTAAACCTATGCCCTTTAGTTCTGGACTCCCCCACTCCAAGGAAAAGTCTTTGTCTATTTATCCTATCCATGTCCCTCATGATTTTATAAACCTCTACAAGGTCACCCCTCAGCCTCTGATGCTCCAGGGAAAACAGCCCCAGCCTGTTCAGCCACTCCTCATCGCTTAAATCCTCCAACCATGGCAATATCCTTGTACATCTTTTCTGAACCCCTTCACGTTTCACAACATCTTTCCAATAGGAAGGAGACCAGAATTGCACACAATATTCCAACAGTGGCCTAACCAATGTCCTGTACAGCCGCAACATGACCTCCCAACTCCCGGACTCATTACTCTGACGAATAAAAGAAAGCATACAAAAGGCCTTCTTCTCTATCCTAACTACCTTCGACTCCACTTTCAAGGAGTTCTGAACCTGCACTCCAAGGTCTCTTTGTTCAGCAACACTCCCTCGGACCTTATCATTAAGTGTATAAGTCCTGCTAAGATTTGCTTTCCCAAAATGCAGCACCTCGCATTTATCTGAGTTAAACTTCATCTGCCACCTCTCAGCCCATTGGCCCATCTGATCAAGATCCCATTGTAATCTGAGGTAACCCTCTTCGCTGTCCACTGCACCTCCAATTTTGGTGTCATCTGCAAACTTACTAACTGTACCTCTTATGCTTGCATCCAAATCATTTATGTAAATGACAAAAAGTAAAGGACCCAGCACCAAGCCTTGTGGCACTCCACTGGTCACAGCCCTCTAGTCTGAAAAACAACCCTCCACCACACTCTCTGTCTTCTACCTTTGAGCCAATTCTGCATCCAAATGGCTTGTTCTCCTTGTATTCTGTGAGATCTAACTTTACTAATCAGTCTCCCATGGGGAACTTTGTCGAACGCCTTACCGAAGTCCATATATATCACATCTACCGCTCTGCCCTCATCAATCTTCTTTGTTTGTTCTTCAAAGAACTCAATCATGATTTCCCATGCACAAAGCCATGTTGACTATCCCTGATCAGTCCTTGCCTTTCCAAATACATGTACATTCTGTCCCTCACTATTCCCTCCAACAACACTGCATATGTTAACTCCTGTTTGTTTCTCTCTCTCTCTCACTGTCTCTCACTCTGTTCTTCATTCTCTCTGCCTCTCATCTCAGTCCTTCCTGGTCACTCTGTTCTCTCTCTCCCTACCGTCTCTCTCTCTCACACACACACCGTGGCCAACTCTCTGTCTCCCTCTCTCCAAATTTTTCTCTCTCTCTCTGTCCTTCTGTCTCTCCCCATCTCCCTTCCTTCCCTCTCTCTGTCCTTCTTTCTCCATACCCACTCTCTCTTTCTCTCTCTCTCTGTCACATACACCCTCGCTCCCTTTCTCTCTTACCCTCCCTTTCTCCTTCTCGCTCTTTCTCTCTTTCAAACCTGAATGTGTTAACCCAGTTTTGAAACTGTTCAAAACTATTTGTGCTCATCCATTCTCACTCCACTCACAAATTTATACCCTTCCCTAAATATTTTGCATCCCCAAATGTTTGGCTCACTAAATGAGTGCCCCCACAACTAGTCTGCATGTCCCTACTACAGCCCTGAGCCCCGTACCCTTGGACAAAGGTAAGTGAGTCTGTGTGGACTGACTGGCTTGTGTCCACTTTAATGCCCTTTTAACAAGATTATTTTGTCCTTGAGTGGTCAGAAAGGTAAAGGCTCCAATATGTCTGGCAGGGGAGTGGCCAGTTCTCTCAGTTCCGGTTTTTTTCCTGGTGGGGTTTAGTTTTTAGCAGCGATTCAGAAAACTGCTGGGGAAAAGCAGCTACAGTGTAAAGAGGTTCCATGCTTCAACAGAGTCTTACCTGAACTTTCCCTCTCAAACCTCTCCTGCTGTAGGCAATTGTGTTTGAAGTTACCTTTTGCCAAGGGATGTGTTTATGGGATGTTGCAGAGAGTGGAACAGCTTCCTTACGCTGCGATAAAGAATCAGTTGGATTTTCAAATAAGCTGTTATTCTAAATTCGGTGTTCATGTTTCACCTGTAGTACCATTTAGATTACTTACAGTGAGGAAACAGGCCCTTCGGCCCAACAAGTCCACGCCGACCCGCCGAAGCGCAACCCACCCATACCCCTACCTTTACCCCTTACCTAACACTACGGGCAATTTAGCATGGCCAATTCACCTGACCTGCACATCTTTTGACTGTGGGAGGAAACCGGAGCACCCGGAGGAAACCCACGCAGACACGGGGAGAATGTGCAAACTCCACACAGTCAGTCGCCTGAGGCGGGAATTGAACCCGGGTCTCTGCTGCTTTGAGGCAGCAGTACTAACCACTGTGCCACCTTGCCACCCATGGTCGTGTTTAAATAAGTTCTGTTTTGTTTAAAGCTGAGTGGTTTGATCAGCTGCATCACTCCTGGAATATCCACCCGCAGTCTGCTTTGAAAATACATAAAAAGTTCAGTCTGCACTACCTTCATAAAATGTTTTGAGTGTGTCTGGACTGGTCCATAACAACAGCAAGATCCCAGTTGCAGGACTGCGGAAACTTTACCTCACAGAGAGAGTCCTTTAGATCCATCATGCCTGGCTCCCCCATTAACTGACCCTGGTCCTGTCTGGCTCTTCAGACCTTGCCCCTGAATGGCCTCATTGCATCCCCTTCCTGTGGAGACAGCTCCTCCGCCCTGTCTCACACTTTTCCTGTCGTGCTCTCCCCTCTCTATCTCCCTCTCACCTACAGCAACCCCTCCCTCTTCTCCTTCATGTTCATGTCAAACACTGCCCACCCTCCCCCTCGCCATCTCCTGCCCTCTACTTGTCGACTCTACCCCCACCCCCCCCAGAAAACTGGGGTATGGTATCTGTCTAATTGCTCCGCTTCCCCATCACTCACAGATGCACTACCCCTGGGCTGGAGATTATGGTGAGCATGTTCAGAGATGAGCTGGCCTGTTGACTGACCACTGCAAGGTGGAGTAGTTCAGTCACTGGGAAGACAAAAGCAAGCCAGATGTGGTCTGTTCTCCAGCTCCATTACCGGGGAAACCAGGGTCACAACAGTCAGGGGGAGGTGTGGAATCTCTTACCATGGAAACTAGAGTTGCATCGATCTGGGGATGGGGTATATTGCCGCGGAAACCAGGGTAACAACAGGCGTGATTGGGGTCCGTTACCAAGGAAACCGGGGTCAGAACAGTCAGTGAGAGGGATCCGTTACTGGGGAACCCGGGGTCACAGCAGTCAATGAATGGGGTCTGTTACCAGGGAAACCAGCCTCACAACGGTCAGTGAGTGGGGTCTGTTTCCAGGGAAACCAAGGCCACAACAGTCAGTGAGTGGCGTCTATTACCAGGGCAATTGAGGTCACAACAGTCAGGGAGTAGCGTCTGTTTCCAGGGAAACCAGCGTCACAACAGACAGGGAGTAGCGTCTGTTTCCAGGGAAACCAGCGTCACAACAGACAGGGAGTGGCATCCGTTTCCAGGGAAACCAGCGTCACAACAATCAGGGAGTGGCATCTGTTTCCAGGGAAACACGCGTCACAACAGATAGGGAGTGGGGTCGGTTTCCAGGGAAACCAGCGTCACAACAGACAGGGAGTGGCGTCCGTTTCCAGGGAAACCAGCATCACAACAGTCAGGGAGTGGCATCTGTTTCCAGGGAAACACGCGTCACAACAGATAGGGAGTGGGGTCGGTTTCCAGGGAAACCAGCGTCACAACAGTCAGGGAGTGGCGTCTGTTTTCAGGGAAACACGCGTCACAACAGATAGGGAGTGGGGTCGGTTTCCAGGGAAACCAGCATCACAACAGACAGGGAGTGGCATCCGTTTCCAGGGAAACCAGCGTCACAACAGTCAGGGAGTGGCATCTGTTTCCAGGGAAACACGCGTCACAACAGATAGGGAGTGGCATCTGTTTCCAGGGAAACCAGCGTCACAACAGTCAGGGAGTGGCGTCTGTTTCCAGGGAAACCAGCGTCACAACAGTCAGGGAGTGGCGTCTCTTTCCAGGGAAACCGAGGCCACAAAAGTCAGGGAGTGGGGTCACAATGTTCCGAGGGTGCAGTCTGTTACGCTGGATATCAAGGTCAGAAAGGTCAGAGAGCCGGCCCGATTACCAGGGGCACAAGGGTCAGAACAAGAATGCGGTCATCACTGAGACTCAGGTCAATGGGAGGGGTCTGTTACCAGGGAGATTGGGGTCACAAAGATCAGGAAGTGGCGCTTGTCACTGAGGATATGGGGGTCACAGAGAAAGTGTACTAGAGGGGATGTGCGAGCTCACTCTTTCTTTCTCCACTGAAACAGATCAGAGCCAATGGTGTTGGGGGAGGACATTAACATGGACTGAGGATTGACCAACTCCACAGAACATAAAGTGGGCTGAAAGTGGGCAAGGTGGGGGGGGGCATATTTAGGATGGCAACCGGTTACTAGTGGAGTGCCGCAGTACTGGGACCACAGTTATTGCCGATGTACATATTAATGACTTGGGTTAGGGAAGTGAATGTACTTTCACCAAGTTTGTAAATCAGTCGGAAGGCAAGTGGGGAGAATGTCAGTGTCTGCAGAACGTTCTAGAGAGGTTACATGTGTGGGTGAAAACTTGGCTGGTGGATTATAAGGAGGAGAAAGTCAGGAAGAATAGAAGAGGTTAATATTATTTAAATGCAGATAGCTACAGAACAGAGGGATTTGGGATTCCTCATCTGTGAATCAGAAAAAGCTGACATCGGAGTTCAGTGGGTAATAGGGAAGGCAAATGGACTGGTGAAACCAAAATCAGAAATTGCTGGAAAAACGCAGTACTGAACCCAAAATGTTAACTCTGTTTTCTCTCCACAAATGCTGGCAGACTTGCTGATTTACTCGATCAATTTTCTGAATTTGTTTCTGATTTCCAGCAACCACAGTTCTTTGGATGTTTTTTTAACACATTGCTGGTCTTTATTTCAATGGGAATACAGTACAGCCTTCATCCTTTCAAAAGCAGTCTCACATTCTGCTAAGCAGACCACTTTTTTGTTTGTTTAGTTTCCAAATTTGTTAAAGGCACAGATATCCAGCTCAAATTATGCACAAATTTCCAGTAAACTCACACATTCCTAAACATTTACCAATTTGTCATTTAGTTTTCGGAAAAAAGGAATTCTAATAAAGTCCTCACTTTTGCCCTCCTTGGCAATATCTGTGAATATATGTGTGTGACTGCCTGCCCGTGCGTGTTTGTGTATGTATGTGTGTCTTTGTGTATGTGTATGGGTGTCTGTCTGTGTACATGTATGTGTTTCTGAGTGTCTCAGTAGGAGGTATATTTAGTAAATTTGCAAATTACACCAAAATTGGAGGTGTCCTTCAAAGTGGAAGTAGTTGTAGGTTTGGAAGGTGTTGTCGAAGGATTTTTGGTAAACGTTTGCAGTGCATCTTGATGCTACTCAGCGTCGGTGGTGGATGGAGTGGATGTTTGTAAGGCGGGTACAATTACAACACTTGAAAAGCATCTGGATGGGTATATGAATAGGAAGGATTCAGATGGTTATTGGCCAAATGCTGGCAACTGGGACTAGGTTTATCGAAGTTATCTGATGGATGCCAGCCACTTAAACAAAGTGTCTATTTCCGTGCTGTACAACTCCATGACTCTGTGAATCTTGATATGCAATTCTAACGTAGCAAATTGCAATTGGGATATTTGGAGTCAAAGCCAAATCATTTGTTGCTGATTCACTCGATCAAACTTCAGGTCCACCATGTTTCTGTTCATTTCAGTTGACGGGGTTGGCAGAGTTTAATGGTTTGGAGATCAGAGTTCACATAATACAAGATGGATGGATTAGTCTAAGGATTTACGTTCAGAACAGTCACCTAATATTTCCAGACAATGATAGTACTCGATCAGAATTAGAACCCGTTTCAATTGTTTGTCTTGATTTGCCTTGTAGAGAGGCAGGAATTATTAGCATTAACAGTTCAGGTCGTTTATACCAGAGAATGGAACAGCACAAACTCCAGGGAATTGCATATATCAAGTTAAAAATCAAACAACACCAGGTTATAGTCCGACAGAATTAAACCTGTTGGGTGTAAATATACTTTAAAAACGGAAGGCTGGCTGTGACTCAGGATGGATTCAGTATTTAAAACTGTGGTGACTCTGTAACTCAAGCAGGGGGCGTGGCTACGTGACGTCCCCGTCTTGGGCTCTTCCGAGTGCGGGGCGTGGCCACGTGACGTCCCCGTCTCGCACTTGGAAGAGTGCGGACCGGTCACGTGACGTCCCGTTTCGCGCCCCGGAAGAGGGCATGCGATCACGTGACGTCCCGTTTCGCGCCCCGGAAGAGGGCGGGCGATCACGTGACGTCCCGTTTCGCGCCTCGGAAGTGGGTCGAGGAGGCCACGTGATGCCCCATTTCGCGGGCAAAAGAAGGTCACGTGGGGTCGGACAGCTAGGAATGTAAGAAGGTGGGGAAAGGAGTCAGATTAACACCCAATCAGAAGACAATTCTACCTCAGTGTTTATATGACGTTTTTTATTGTATAAAAGACTGGGGCAGGGACAAAACGAGGTCTTTTCTTTTTGAACTGGCATACTTTTCTAGTTTGTCAGGGACAAAGGGGTTTAGACCCAGAGCTCTGAATGATTTGTTCACTTACTGTGTAAAATAAATTAAGAGTGTGAGACCGAATATCTTCTCCTATTGCTTCATTTAAAAGAACACGCAGGACTTGGCTCACACATAGAAGAAAGTAAGTTTGTAGATTGAGCCAAAGTCCAACATGGGCTATAACCTGGTGTTGTGTGATTTTTAACTTTGTACAACCCAGTCCAACACCGGCATCTCCAAATCATGTCATATATCAAGGGAATACATGGGGCTGAGGGCAGGGGTAGGGGTTAATTGTTTTTAACGAAGTGTCCCATTTCATCAAGGTATGTAGGTAATCCCTACTGTGAGAGACGATTTCGGTACAAATAGTTAAGATGTGCATGACCTCAGAGTCTAAGGGGAATAGAGCCGTGGGGGTAGGGTAAAACATGCTTCTCTATAATAAAGGACGAGACATCTGCTGCTACAGAGTAGAAAAACAAGTCCTTGATTGATAAGACCACTAACTCTGACAGAGAAGAATAAGTCCTTGACTGATAAGACTACAGGGTAGAAAAACAACTCGGGAAACTGTTGCAGACTTTGTGAGAATGTGAACCTCGTGACTCTTTAGAGCTATAGAGGGGAGGGACTTGTACTGTATTTAAACAGAAACATTGTTAGCCTGGCGCGCCTTTTTTTTCCAAGGGTGCCCAACTCTGCAGACTTGTTAATAAAACTTTGTTTTCCTGAATTTGTCTAGAGCGATTATTGAGAAGCGATTTTCGTTTCTAACACCTACCATCTTCATTGAGTGGTTACTATTGGCTGTGCACTGCCTGAGGGGCCATTGGAGCCAGATTCAATCATGGCTTTCAGGAGAGAGTTAAATGATTATCTGCAGAGAGATTTGCAGGGCCTGCATGGGGATAAGCATGGCGAGTGGGACTAGGGAAGGAGCCCATACAGAGTGACAGCTGATGCAGACAATGAGGAGCTGCAGTACCTCCCTCTGTGCTGCACCATTCTCTGTGCACAGCTCTGTCCCAGTGGGTTGCTGCAATCTCATTGATACTCTGTCAGAGACACACGACCGGCTTGTTCGTGACCTACACTCAGCCCCAGCGCAGCTGATTGGTACATTACTGCTCATCTACATTCACTATCAAACAGGGTCATAGAAAAGATGAGATGAATTCACCTGGATAAATGGATCGTTTACTCGGGTTAGAAGATCTGGAAATAACTAGGCAGCAATGAAACTGTCAGCCGTGAGCTATAGGTCTTTGGTCACAGTCAGGCTGGTAGAAATGTAGGAAGCGGCTGGGTCCGAAGGTATTCACGGATGCGACAAGTATCGCTTCTCGGCCTTTTGGCTAAGATCATGTGTAGTTCTGTTCTTGTCAGTTTTAATATCTGATATGTCCCTGACTAAGGGACTGAATATTAATCTGATTTTTGCAGGAAGGAGTTGTGTTAGGAGCTTGCTCCACTAACTCCACGCATCGTCCCAGTATTGCAGTGTTTCTGGGAATGGTGTGCCCCTCATTAAAGAATCTGAAAATCAGCTTTGTTTGTCCTCTTTTTGTGATGCTTTTGCTTTATTCCTTATGTTCCGAGTACGGACAGTTTTCGTTCGTCAAGTCAGACTTGCCTTCGTGCAAATCAACTTGTTCTACAATCCGATTTGTCTGTGTCTTTCTGATTTATTCCTGATGAAGGGCTTTTGCCCGAAACGTCGATTTTGCTGCTACTTGGATGCTGCCTGAACTGCTGTGCTCTTCCAGCACCACTAATCCAGAATCTGGTTTCCAGCATCTGCAGTCATTGTTTTTACCTTAAAAGTCAAACAAAGTTGCCCACCAGCTCTACCTAATGGCAAACGGCATTTCAGAAAACAAAATGGAGAACATGAAGCTATTGAAGTAATCAACAATTCGGATTTTGATGATGATGAGAATCACTTTGATGTATTAAATGAGAGATTTTGAGAACAATGTGAAGCAGACAAAGATCTGATGTATTTAAAGCACAGAATCAGAGAGATGTGCAGCACAGAAACAAATCCTTCAGTCCAACTTGTCTATGCTAACCAGATATCCTAATCTAGTCCCATTTGCCAGCATTGGCCCATATCCTTCTAAATTCTTCCTGTTCATATATCCATCCAGATGCCTTTTAAATGCTGTAATTTAGTTTAATTTAAATGCCTCCACCACTTCCTCTGGCATCTCATTCCATACACGCACCACTCTCTGCATGAAAAAGTTGCCCCTTGCATCCCGTTGAATTTTTTCCCCTTTAATGCTAAACCTATGGCCTCTAGTTCTGGACTCCCCCACTCCAGGGAAAAGAATTGCTGATCTCTACATTGTACAGAGTGACTTCTACTCTCTATATGATACACAGGGACAGCTATTGTCCATATTATACACAGGGACTGCTGTTCTCTACCTTATACACAGGGACTGCTGTTCTCTATCTTATACACAGGTGCTGCTGTTCTCTATATTATACACAGTGACTGCTGTTCTCTATATTATACACAGCGACTGCTACTCTCTATATGTGACACAGGGTCAGCTCTTGTCCATATTACACACAGGAACAGCTGTTCCCTGTATTATACACAGGTACTGCTGTTCTCCAGATAAGACACAGGAACTGCTGTTCTCTATGTCATACACATGTGCTGCTAATAGACAGAGGGATTGTTGTTCTCTATATTATAGACAGGGACTCATGTTCTCTGCATTGTACAACGTGTCTTCTGTTCTCTATATTTTCACAGGGACTGCTGTTCTCTATACTATATCCTGCTGTTTTCAGGAACTATAGACCGGTGAGCCTGATGTCAGTTGTGGACGAGTTATTGGGGGGAATCCTGAGGGATAGGATTTACACACATCTGGAAAAGCAAGGGCTGACTAGGGATAGTCAATGTGGCTTTGTGCATGGGAAATCATGTCTCACAAGCTGGATTGAGTCTTTTGAAGTATCAACAAAGAGGATTGATGAAGGCTTTGACAAGCTCCCTCATGGTGGCCTGGTGAGCAAAATTTGGTCAGAAGGAATACAGGGAAATCTAGCCATTTGGATACACAACTGGCTTGAAAGTAGAAGACAGATGGTGGTGGTGGTGGTGGTGGTGGAAGCTTGCTTTTCAGACTGAAGCCCTGTGACCAGTGGGGTGCCACAGGGATTGGTGCTGAGTTCACTGCTTTGTGTCATTTATATAAATTATATGGATGTGAGCAAAGGAGGTACAGTTAGTAAGTTTGCAGATGAAACCAAAGTTGGAGGTGGAGTGGACAGCGGTGACGGTTACGTCAGAGGATCTTGATCAGATGGGCCGATGGGCTGAGGAGTGGCAGAAGTTTAATTTAGGTAAATGAGAGGTACTGCACTTTAGAAAGGAAAATCAGGACTGGGTTTATACACTTCATGTTAAGGTCCTGGGGAGTGTCCAATGAGACCTTGGAACACGGTTCATAGTTCCTTGAATGTGGAGTTACAGATGGATAGGATAATGAAGAAGGTGTTTAGTATGTTTTCCTTAGTGGGACAGAGCACTGAATATAGTAGTTGGGAGGTCATATTGCAGTTGTGCAGGACATTGGTTGGACCACTTTTGGATGATTGTGTTGCAATTCAGGCTTTCTTCCTCTTGGAAACATGTTGTGAATCTAGAAAGGGTTAGAAAACACATGGGAACTAATGTTCTCTGCAATATGCACAGGATCTGCTCTTCTCTATAATATAGACAGGGACAGCTACTCTCTGTAATACACACAGGGACTTCTGTTTCATATACTCCGAAATTGCTGTTTAGCATAGCATACACAGGGACTGCTGTTCACTGCAATACAGAGAGTAAATGCTATTCTGTATAATCTAATATTGCAGGTCAGGCGATGACCCAGTGACCCAGTGATGGACTGCTAATCCAGAGACCCAGGTAATGTGCTGGGGACCCAGATTCAAATCCTGCCATGGCAGATGGTGGAATTTGAATTCTAGAAAAATCTGTAAGTATGAGAGGAATCATGGCCATGACTGCATTGCTGATTGTTGGAAACACTCAACTTGTTCTGGAATGGCTTTTAGGGAAGGAAATTGCCATTTTTACCTGGTCTGGTCTCCATGTTTTTCCAGACCCAAAGCAATGTGGTGGAATCTTAACTGCTCTTTGCACCATTCGGGATGGGCAATAAATACTGGCCGAGACAGCAACACCCTCATCCCACAAATGAATAAAAAAGATAACATTTAACAAACTAGAACAGAGACAATGTGCCAAAATCTGCACTGTAACATGACATTGATTACTACCTGAGGTCCTGTGGGGGGGAAATTGTGGAATTTATATGGAATAATTTTGTTCAAAAAGTGTGGAGCTAGAAAGACACAGCCAGTCAGGCAACATCCGAGGAGGAGGAGAGTCGATGTTTCCATCCTAAACTCTTCCTCAAGACCATCTGTCCTTTTCCAGCACCACACTTTTTGACACTGATCTCCAGCATCCGCAGTCCTCACTTTCTCCCAGCATAATTTTGTTAGTGTTTTTTTGCTGTGTCTCTGAAGTTAACAGTATTTCTGTAATTGTGGTGATTTCTTAAAAGGACAGGTGTCAAAGCTGGGCTATAGAGTGGATGGGTTTTGTGCACTAATGAATGTTGATTAAAGCTAAGCTGTTATGTCTCAAAGTCAAACAAATGTGAACTTTTCAAAAGAGATCCACTGAACTCACCAAATTTCTAGCCACTCTGTTTCAGCTGAATTTTAAAGGCAACAAAAGTGATTAACTTTACCCCAAACTGTAATCCCAGCATTTCAAGCAAACTATGTCAGTAATATTGCTCACATCCAGGTGGAAACCCGTTCTCTTGTTTTGAAAACAAAAGGAGTTGAAGCTTTTGATATGAAATGTGAAGGTGAAGCTGATTGGCTGGGCCATCATTACCATGGAGATGCAGCAAAAACAGTTCGCTGTCAATCTTAACTCTCAGACCAGATAGGTGGACTCTGATTGGTCAGGGTGTCACTATGGGGATAAAGCAGAGTTTGGTTGTCTCCATGATGCCTTTCTCATCAAAGAAGTACAATGTCTGTAAAAATTCCTTTTGCCGACATGACCCAGAGTCCTGTGGAATTATATTTGTTGCTTCTAACTCATGCACAGATGCATCCAGCTGTTGATCTTGAATTGGTTTCCAGTTTAACTCTTAGAATAATTCAGATTATTGAATCAATGATTTCCAAAGCAGAATCACTTCTAATGAGGCTTACAAGCCTGGGCTGGTTGAGTGCAGGCAGCTTGCTGCCAGCAGAGAATGATCAAATGGACATGTTTTTTGACATGGTCCACCAGTTGTCAGGATGTAGGGCCGACATATCCGGCATCCCACCAGCACCAAAACCCATGTAATGTTATTCATTTGTGACTCACCTGTTGGCCTTGTGTGTGAAGGTGGTAACCTGCTGAATGATGTCAACAATAGAATTTGTTCTCACGGTACACTGCACCCACCAAGTATGGGTTTCCCCTAGACACACAGAATTGATGTCCCTTTTCTGTGCTATCATATCTGTTACTGAGTCTGCACAGCCTGAATTGGCTGAATGCTTTTTGAAAATCATGTTTAAATGAGTTCTCCACATGTTCAGTGAAGGATTCCTTCACCATCACGGAGACCATATGAGAGCTACATTCTGAGAGTGATAGCATGCCCAAGTGCTCTTTCAACATTGCCAGCTTATTTATCAGTTTACAGCTCATACAAGCCATTGAAATTCAGACATACCACTTGTGTCTGATTCAGTGTTCAGCAAACATCATCTCTTTTTTCATTTCTGGTGGCATCGTGGCTTCATGGTTAACACAGCGCCAGGGTCCTGGGTTCAATTCCAGTCTTGTCTGTGTGAATATTCTCCCCGTGTCTCTTTGCATATTCTCCCCAGGTCTGCATGGGTTTCCTCCTACAATCCAAAGATGTGCAGGTTAAGTGAATTGGCTGTGCTCATAGTGTGCAGGTTAGGTGCATTAGTCTGGGATAAATGTAGAGTAATAGGAGAATAGGTCTGGGTGGCTTACTCTCTGGAGAATTGGTATGATCGTCTTGGGCTGAAGGATGTGTTTCCACATTGTAGGGAGTCTATGATACACATGAACTGAGCACCTTGTGTTGTTGACTTCAGTTCCAATTACAACTTGTCTGACCAAACAGATGGTGTTACCATGGGATATTCTCGAGAGAAAACTCTTCCTAACATCTTTATTGGTAACCACACAAAACACATCTTTGATGGCATGATACCTCGCCTCTATCTGCTTGCATATCTTCAACATGTAGATGACATGTTTGCGAAATTTGAATCTGCATTAAAGAGTTTCTTTATAAAGCTCAATGATTGCCACCTTATGCTAAAATTCACCACTGAAACGGAGTACCCTTTCCTTGATACATTCATTGAGAAATCAGCCAAATTGGTTTTAAACTCCGATTACTGAAAGCCGACATTCACTGGTCAGCATACATGTTAGGGTTCCGACAGTTCCCCAAGATCAACTTGTGGGGACCTTCCTGAATACGGTCCTCACCATCCTCTCACTGTGTGGCCTTGACATTGAGATAGAGCCTATCAAAACTAGTTCTTGTGCTAACAGATTCCCAGATGAAATCATCACTCATTGTACATCATAAAAGCCCATGAAAGGGCCTGTCTCCGCCACTTTGACACTGTGCAGTGCCTTATCTCATTTATTATCTGGGAAGGGAAATGTCACAGAATTATAGAGTCATTGAGTCCAACAGCACAAAGACAGCACCTTTGGCCCATACTGGTCTAGGATGACAAGAAAATAAAACATGGTGCATTACAGCGCTGTACAGGCCCTTTATGCAACCTCTCGGCTAATAATGGACACTAGACTAAAACAACATAGAACATTACAGCGCACTACAGGCCCTATATGGAACTGCTCGGCTAATAAAGGCAGTTAGACTCATAAAACATAAAACATTACAGCGCAGTACAGGCCCTTTATGGAACCGCTCGGCACATACAGGAGGTTACACTCACAGAACATGGAGCATTACAGCGCTGTACAGGCCCTTTGTGGAACTGCTCGGCTAATAAAGGATGTTTGACAAATACAAAATAGAACATTACAGTGCAGTACAGGCTGTCTATGGAACCACTCGGCTAATAAAGGCAGTTATACTCATAGAACATAGAACATTACAGCACAGTACAGGCACTTTATGGAACCGGTCGCTTGACAATGGAAGTTAGACTAATACAACATAGAACATTATAGTGTAGTACAGGCCCTTTATGGAAGCGCTCGGCTAATAAACGCAGTTAGACTCACAGAACATGGAACATTACAGTGCAGGACAGGCGTTTTATGGTGGAACCGCTCGGCTAACTAAGCCTGTTAGACTCAGAAAATAGAACATTACAGTGCAGTACAGGACCTTTATGGAACCGCTCAGCTAATAAAGGCAGTTAGACTCATAGAACATAGAACATTACAGTGCAGTATAGGCCCTTTATGGAACCGCTTGCCTGATAAAGGAAGTCAGACAAATACAACGTAGAAAATGTCAGCTCTTACAGGCCCTTTATGCAACCTCTCGGCTGATAATGGACACAGGACTAAAACAACATAGAACATTACAGTGCAGTACAGGCCCTATATGGAACCGCTTGCTTGATAATGGAAGGCAATAGTGCGAACCAGTGAGCCACGGTGAGAATCCCACCATCTCCTCCCCATTGATGATCGTTTGAATTTTATTTCCAGGGAGAATCTAACTTGTCGAGCGTTTATTTCAGAAAGATTAGGGATGGGGCAATGCCTCCACAAGCTCAAGATGCTCCAACCCCTCTAAAAATATTTATATCAATTTCAAAAAGAGACTTTATTCATCAAAACATCTTTGTGTACAAACATAGCCATTCTGAAGAAGGCCTTATGCCCGAAACGTCGATTCTCCTGTTCCTTGGATGCTGCCTGACCTGCTGCGCTTTTCCAGCAACACATTTTCAGCGACAAACATAGTCACTAAATCTCAGTTCTGTACAGTCTTTGCAACAAGTCTTTGACTGTCATGACTAATATACTTACCTTGGCTGATGATTCAAGTGTTATGTCTGAGCTGTTCCTTCTGAATTAACAGCATAAAGTTAAATTGATGTGGATCTTTGTAAAGTGCCTGTATCACGCACTCCGCTCTCCGAATACAACACCTAACCAAGCCTGAAACCTGTTTGTCAACTTTCAACAAAAAACAGCCTCGGGGCATTGGACACGGGCTGAATTGCTCAGTGACACCTGAATGATTGAGTCAGTTCAAATTCTCGAGCAAACCCGAGCACAGATTGCTGGGCAAATTCAGGACATCTGGCAGCATCCCTGAAGAGAAATAGTTCACATTTTAAATGACGCTTCCTCAAAATGGTCAGCTCTGAAGGAACTTTCCCGCAGAAATCACTGGACTGAGACATTAACTCTGCCTCTGTCAGTCTTTCTGTTACCTCACAGATGCTGCAGGATATGCTGAGCTTCTTCAGCGATCTGTGTATTTATGTTTCAAGTCTCCAACACCGACAGGTTTATTTTAGTGTTGAATTCTCAGGCTCACTGTATTCATGTGATAGAATTCCGGCGCCCTAAAGGGGGTCAGTTACAATAACTAGCTGGGTTGTGTTGTTGGCTCAATTTCTATCATGTCTGAAGTTATTATGAAGATCCCAGCTTCTCAACCTCGCCCCTCACCAGAGGTGCGTGACCCACCAGTGGTTTCTCACTCTCTCTCTCACTGAGGAGACAGCAGCTCTGGTGTCCTCCTGGTCTAACAGCAATTTTCCATTTTAAAGGGACACCACAGTAAGACAACTTTTTGCATGATTCAGGTCAAAATCCTGGAGCTCCCTCCCTAAGGTCAATGTGGGACACCCAAGCACTGCAGCAGGAGAATACAGCTCACCGCCACCTTCCAGGTAACGGTTGGAGAGTGTGGTCATCACATACAAACCAAATTTGAAAATACCTTTTCCTACAAGGTCACACTGGAACATCACAAAGACTGTTTCTTTCCCTCTGTTCAAATCAGCATAACGGAGTATTAAAGGATGGGTTGAAAATATCAGTGGCAGCATTTCGTAGGTTGGTGTTTATTTGAGATTGCGTTGACTCTCCGAATGTTTGAACACTTATTCAATGGTATGCAGGTCACTGCCAGAGGAAGTGCTGGAGGCTGGTACAATTGTTACATTTTACAGGCATCTGGATGGGTATATGAACAGGAAGGGTTTCGAGGGATATGGCCAAGTGCTCGCAAATGGAGCTAAATTAGGTTAGGATATCAGGTCGGTATGGAGGGGTTGGACTGAAGGGTCTGTTTCGATGCTGTGCATCTCTAAGATTCTATGATTCTAAACGGACCATTGCAGTGAGTTTCAGACAGGGCATGGTTTGTGTAACTCTCTCATGCTTCCTCAGAATAGACAAACGCCATGTCTCCAAATTTCCAAAAGACCATAAGGAATAGAAAAAAAGAGGGTCAGTTCCGATGGAGTGCTGCACTGTCAGAGGGTCAGTACTGAGGGAGTGCTGCACTGTCAGAGGGTCAGTACTGAGGGAGTGCTGCACTGTCAGAGGGTCAGTACTGAGGGAGTGCTACACTGTCAGAGAGCCAGTACTGAGGGTGTTCTGCACTGTCAGAGGGTCAGTACTGAGGGAGTGCCGCACTGTCAGAGGGTCAGTACTGAGGGAAAACTGCACTGTCAGAGGGCCAGTACTGAGGGAAAGCTGGACTATCAGAGGGTCAGTACTGAGGCAGTGCTGCACTGTCAGAGGGTCAGTACTGAGGGAGTGCTGCACTGTCAGAGGGTCAGTACTGAGGGAGTGCTGCACTGTCAGAGGGTCAGTACTGAGGGAAAGCTGCACTGTCAGAGGGTCAAGTTCCGATGGAGTGCTGCACAATCAGAGGGACAGTACTGAGGGAGTGCTGCACTGTCAGAGGGTCAGTACAGAGGGAGCGCCGCACTATCAGAGGGTCAGTACTGAGGAAGCGCCGCACTATCAGAGGGTCAGTTCTGAGGGAGTGCTGCACTGTCAGAGGGTCAGTACTGAGGGAGTGCTGCACTGTCAGAGGGTCAGTACTGAGGGAGTGCTGCACTGTCAGAGGGTCAGTACTGAGGGACCGCTGTACTGTCAGAGGGTCAGTACTGAGGGAGCGGTGCACTGTCAGAGGATCAGTACTGAGGGAGTGCTGCACTGTCAGAGGGCCAGTACTGAGGGAGTGCTGCACTGTCAGAGGGTCAGTACAGAGGGAATGCTGCACTGTCAGAGGGTCAGTACTGAGGAAGCGCTGTGCTGTCAGAGGGTCAGTACTGAGGGAAAGCTGCACTGTCAGAGGGTCTGTACTGAAGGAGTGCTCTACTGTCAGAGGGTCAGTACTGAGGGAGTGCTGCACTGTCAGAGGGTCAGTACTGAGGGAGTGCTGCACTGTCAGAGGGTCAGTACTGAGGGAGTGCTACACTGTCATGAGAGCCAGTACTGAGGAAGTGCTGCACTGTCAGAGGGTCAGTACTGAGGGAGTGCCGCACTTTCAGAGGGTCAGTACTGAGGGAAAACTGCACTGTCAGAGGGTCAGTACTGAGGGAAAGCTGCACTATCAGAGGGTCAGTACTGAGGCAGTGCTGCACTGTCAGAGGGTCAGTACTGAGGGAGTGCTGCACTGTCAGAGGGTCAGTATTGAGGGAGTGCTGCATTGCCAGAAGGTCAGTACAGAGGGAGTGTTGCACTATCAGAGGTTCAGTACTGAGGGAGCATCGCACTATCAAATGGGCTGAATGGCCTAATTTCTGCCCCGACGTCTTGTGGTCTAAGACGATTATCTGGAATTGTTCAGTACATTTTTACCTCTGCTTCCTACAGACCATGCCCAGCAATGATTCCCATGTCCAGATTCCAGAGACTGTGTTCAAGTAGACCGTTTTCAGTTGTGTGTTGAACTGAAGAGATCCCACCCTCTTTTCCCAGGGTTTGCGTTTTCCTTTCCAGTGACTGTCCTGCCAGCTTCAAGGGATCTTTTCACGCTGCTGGACGAAGCTTTATTCCTCAGCTTCCCTGTGCTCATCCCAAATGAATCCCACTGCCCCGCACTCAGCACAGTCGTGAGATCATTATTTCTGAGCTTCCCGATGCTATTCCACATACAGACTGACATCCCACACTCCACCAAATCGCATCGCATGCTAATTGCCTGGGAGAGAGGAGTGCTACGAGGGGGAAAGAAAATCTGAAAGTACTTTACAGTGACATTAAGGGTGAATTGATAATGAAGGAAGAGTATGTTGTGGAGCTCAGTGGTAAATTGTGCATGGACCCAGAGGGTGTAGTGAATTGCTGCATTATGTTGGTGCTCATCATGACAGGGTTAATATGAAATCATGGAGATACAAATAAATGAATTAGCAGCGAGAGAGAGGGAGAGGAGGTTCTGAGTGATCGGGCCTTCTTAAAACTCGATAAATCTCCAAAGACAGTGAACTGTATCTCAGTTTACTGAGTGAGGCAATGGAGGAAGCAGCATGGACAGTTGCAAACATTTTCAAATCCTCTCTGGCGCCAGGAGAAGCCTCAGCGGACTGACCATATGGTACCGTTATTCAAGAAGGAGCATGTGATAAACCAGGCCATTACAGTCCAGTCAGGCTCATATCGCTGGTGGGGCATCTGTTGGAAGCAATTTTGGGAAGTAGAGTTAATCAGCATTTAAAGGGGCAGGAGTTAATGAAGAAAAGTCAGAATGGTTTTGTTAAGGGGAGGTCAGGTCTTCAAGCAGGTGACCAGGTGTGTAAATGAAGGCAATGCTTTCCTGTCGTCTGGTTTTGACCAGGCCCCACATGGGAAACTGATAGTGTCTGTAAAACCTCAAGATCCAAGGAATTTGGCGCAGAATGCTCAGTGGCAGAAGCAGACAGTGATGACCCAATTGGAAATTTCTGTCCGTTCATGTCTCACAGAAGTTACTGTTGGGAGTCTTGCTGATGTGGTTGATATAAAAGATTTAGATTTGAATGGTGGAGGGTTAATCAGTAAGTTCTTGAATGATGTGAAGATTGGTGGGATGATAAATACTGAGGAGGAGAGCCTGAGGTGACAGAAGGATATAGATGTCCTTGTCAGATGGACCAATCATTGGCAACTGATGAGGTGCTTGAAGACTGGAGGTGACTAATGGTGCGCCAATATTGAAGTAAGGCTACAGGGAACAGCCATTGAACCATGGAGCTGTGAGCCTGAGGTCAGTGGTGGGTAAGCTGTTGGAGGGCATTCTGAGAGACAATTTACATGCATTTGGAAAAGCAAGAAATGATTAGGGCTCGTCAGCATGGCTTTGTTTGTGGAAATGGTATGTCCAACTTGATTGAGTTTTGTAGAGGTGACCAAGAAGATAGATGAGAAGGTTTCACATGGGAGACTGGTTAGTAAAAGGTTAGATGACATGGCATCCAGGGGGAGAGGACAGCACATGGTGCCTCAGGGATTAGCACTGCTGCCTCACAGCACCAAGGACCCGGCTTTGATTCTAGCTGCCAGCGACTGTCTATGTGGAGTTTACACATTCTCCCAGTGTCTGCCTGGGTTTCCTCTGGAAGCTCTGGTTTCAACCCACAATCCAAAGATGTGCAGGTTAGGTGGGTTGGCCATGGGAAATGCAGAATTACAGGGCATGAATATTGGTGGGATGCTCTTCAGACAGTCAGTGTGGACCCGATGGGCCGAATGGTTCATTTCTACACTGTAGGAATTCTACGATGAATCCAGGAACCCAAGTAATGTTCTGGGGTCCTGGGTTCCAATCTTGGACTGGGGTGGATGTGGATCCTTACAGTCTGAAGGGGTTTGAAGATGAAGACAGTCTGAGGGGGGAAGCTGGCTGCATTCTAAGGTAAAAACAATGACTGCAGATGCTGGAAACCAGATTCTGGATTAGTGGTGCTGGAAGAGCACAGCAGTTCAGGCAGCATCCAAGGAGCAGCGAAATCGATGTTTCGGGCAAAAGCCCTTATTCTAAGGTGTTGAGGGTGTGAATGTTTTGTCGAGGTACTGTCTGAGGGGCTTTTGGGGTAAACACAAATGGAGCGGTGCTTTCTGAGAGATTGAAGGGGCATTATCTGGTGGTACAGGGCGCAGAAGGCAGAAAGGTACAGATACACTTCCCTGATCATTTCCTTCGTGCCCCAAGGCACACTGGTGTCGTAATTTGAGATGGAGGTCATTCCCCATTTCTGAACATTCGGGTCTTTTTAAACAATTAGTGAAAAATAACATCAGCATGTGTCTTAAACATGAATTGGAGGAAAACTGTTATCAATCTATTGTCACTCCTTGCTTGGAGACACTTTAGTAAAGCAGACACCCAAACAGCCCAATGCTGTCGATGCCAGAGGTGGTGTACAGGAAGATCCAACGAGTCATCTGCAGTTGTTGTCTGTCTCCCTGGAGCAGTCATCATCCAGCATGAGGGTTCAGTCCTGGAAGGAATCACCTCTCCATCGAACCTTCCTCTACGTTTGTACAGTAATTGTGAGAGTGTGTGTGTGTGTGAGGTGTGAGTGTGTGCGTGTGTGTGCGTGTGTGTGCGTGTGTGTGCGTGTGTGTGTCAGTGTGTGTGTGATATAGTCATTCCGTTCAGTCTAACTTGTCTATGCCGACCAGGTATCCCAAACCAATCTTGTCCCACCTGCCAGCACCCAGCCTATATCCCTCCAAACCCTTTCTATTCATACACCCATGCAGATATCTTTTAAATGTTGCAACTGTACCAGCCTCCACCATTTCCTCAGGCAGCTCATTCCATACATGTACCGCTCTCTGCATGAAAAAGTTGCCCCTTAGATCTCTTTTGTATCTTTCCCCTCTCACCCTAAACCTATACCCTCCAGTTCTGGACTCTCCAAGCCCAGGGAAAAGACTTTGTCTATTTATCCTATCCATGCCCCTTATAATTTTGTAAACCTCTGTAAGTTCACCCCTCATCCTCGGACTCTCCAGGGAAAACAGCCCCAGCCTGTTCAGTCTCTCTCTATAGCTCAAATCCTCCAACCCTGGCAACATCCTTGTAAAACTTTTCTGAACCCTTTCAAGTATCACAACATATTTCCGATAGGAAGGAGACCAGAATTATAAGCAATATTTCCAACAGTGGCCGAGCCAATGTCCTGTACAACTGCAACATGACGTCCCGACTCCTGGAAATAAAGGAAAGTATAATAAACACCTTCTTCACTATCCTATCTGCCTGCGACTCCACTTTCAAGGAGCTATGAACCTGCAATCCAAGGTCTCTTTGTTCAGCAACATTCCCTCGGACCTTACCTTTAAGTGGAGAAGTCCTGCTAAGACTTGCTTTCCCAAAATGCAGCACCTCGCATTTATCTGAATTAAACTCCATTTGCCACTTCTCAGCCCATTGGCCCATCTGGTCCAGATCCTGTTGTAATCTGAGGTAACCCTCTTCGCTGTCCACTACACCTTCAATTTTGGTGTCATCTGCAAATTTATTAACTGTACCTCTTATGCTCACATCCAAATCGTTTACGTAAATGACAAAAAGGAGAGGTTCCAGCACCGATCCTTGTGGCACTCCACTGGTCACAGGCCTCCAGTCTGAAAAACAACCCTCCACGACCACCACCCTCTGTCTTCTACCTTTGAGCCAGTTCTGTATCCAAATGGCTCGTTCTCCCTGTATTCCATGAGATCTAACCTTGCTAATCAGTCTCCCATTGGGAACCTTGTCGAACGCCTTACTGAAGTCCATGTAGATCACATCTACTGCTCTGCCCTCATCAATCCTCTCTGTTACTTCCTCAAAACCTCAATCAAGTTTGTGAGACATGATTTCCCATGCACAAAGCCATGTTGACTATCCCTAATCAGTCCTTGCCTTTCCAAATACATGTACATCCTGTCCTTCAGGAATCCCTCCAACAACTTGCCCACCACCGAGGTCAGGCTCACTGGTCTATATTTCCCTGGCTTGTCCTTACCACCCTTCTTAAACAGTGGCACAACGTTGCCAACCTCCAGTCTTCCGGCACCTCACCTGTGACTATCGATGATACAAATATCTCAGCAAGAGGCACAGGAATCACTTCTCTAGCTTCCCACAGAGTCCTCAGGTACACCTGATCAGGTCCTGGGGATTTATCCACCTTTTACCATTTGAAGACATCCAGCACTTCCTCCTCTGTAATCTGGACATTTTGCAAGATGTCACCATCTATTTCCCTACGGTCTATATCTTCCATAGCCTTTTCCACAGTAAATACTGATGCAAAATATTCATTTAGTATCTCACCCATTTTCTGTGCTCCACACAAAGGCCGCCTTGCTAATCTTGGAGGGGCCTTATTCTCTCGGAGAAAGTGAGGACTGCAGATGCTGGAGATCAGAGCTGAAAATGTGTTGCTGGAAAAGCGCAGCAGGTCAGGCAGCATCCAAGGAGCAGGAGAATCGACGTTTCGGGCATGATCCCTTCTTCAGGAATGAGGAAGGTGTGCTAAGATAAAAGGTAGGGAGGAGGGACTTGGGAGAGGGGCGTTGGAAATGCGATAGGTGGAAGGAGGTAACGGTGAGGGTGATAGGCCGGAGTTACCCTTTTGTCCTTAATATATTTCTAAAAACCCTTTGGATTCTCCTTAACTCTATTTGCCAAAGCTATCTCATGTCCCCTTTTCGTCCTCTTGATTTCCCTCAAGTAAACTCCTACTTGTTTTATACTCTAAGGATTTCTCGATCTATCCTGTCTATACCTTACAAATGCTTCCTTCTTTTTCTTAACCAAACTCTCAATTTCTTTAGTCATCCAGCATTCCCTACACCTACCAGCCTTCCCTTTCACCCTGACAGGAATATACTTTCTCTGGATTCTTGTTATATCATTTCTGAAGTCTTCCCATTTTCCAGCCGTCCCTTTACCTGCGAACATCTGCCTTCGATCAGCTTTTGAAAGTTCTTGCCTAATACCGTCAAAATTGGCCTTTCTCCAATTTAGAACGTCAACTTTTAGATCTGGTCTATCCTTTTCCATCACTATTTTAAAACGAATAGAATTATGGTTGCTGGCCCCAAAGTGCTCCCCCACTGACACCTCAGTCACCTGCCCTGCCTTATTTCCCAAGAGTAGGTCAAGTTTTGAACCTCGCTGAAACTTTATTGCTGGAACAGCACAGCAGGTCAGGCAGCATCTAGGGAACAGAAGATTCGACGTTTCGGGCACATGCCCTTCTTCAGGCATGTGCCCGAAACGTCGAATCTTCTGTTCCCTAGATGCTGCCTGACCTGCTGTGCTGTTCCAGCAATAAAGTTTCAGCTTTGATCTCCAGCGTCTTCAGACCTCACTTTCTCCTCCAAGTTTTGAACCTCCTCTGGTAGGTACATCCACATACTGAATCAGAAAATTGTCTTGTACACACTTAAGAAATTCCCTCCATCTAAACCTTGAACACTATGGCAGCCCCAGTCCATGTTTGGAAAGTTAAAATCCCCTACCATTACCACCCTATTATTCTTACAGATAACCGAGATCTTACAAATTTGTTTCTCAATTTCCCTCTGACTATTTGGGGGTCTATAATACAATCCCAATAAGGTGATCATCCCTTTTTTATTTCTCAGTTCCACCCAAATAACTTCCCTGGATGTATTTCCGGGAATATCCTCCCTCAGCACAGCTGTAATGCTATCCCTTAACAAAAACGCCACTCCCCCTCCTCCCTTGCCTCCCTTTCTATCCTTCCTGTCGCATTTGTATCCTGGAACATTAACTTGCCAGTCCTGCCCATCCCTGAGCCATGTTTCTGTAATTGCTATGATATCCCAGTCCCATGTTCCTAACCATACCCTGAGTTCATCTGCTTTCCCTGTTAGGCCCCTCGCATTGAAATAAATGCAGTTTAATTTATTAGTCCTACCATGTCCCTGCCTGCCCTGACTGTTTGACTCGCTTCTGTTCTCAACTGTAACAGTCCCAGATTGATCTCTTTCCGCACTAGCTCCTTGGGTCCCACCCCACCACCTTACTCGTTTAAATCCTCCCGAGCAAATCTCGCTGCCAGTGTATTAGTCCCCTTCCAATTTAGGTGCAATCCGTCCTTCTTGTACAGGTCACTTCTACCCCAAAAGAGATTCCAATGATCCAAAAACGTGAATCCTTCTCCCATACACCAGCTCTTCAGCCATGCATTCATCTCCTCTACCCTCCTATTCCTGCCCTCACTAGCTTGTAGCACTGAGAGTAATCCAGATATTACTACCCTCGAGGACCTCTTTTTTAAATATCTGCCTAACTCTCTCTAATTTCCCTTCAGAGTCTCAATCTTTTCCCTTCCAATGTCGTTGGTTCCAATGTGGACAATGACCTCTTGCTGGCCCCTCTCCCCTGTGAGAACATTCTGCACACTCTCTGAGACATACTTGATCCTGGCACCAGGAAAGCAACACACCATTCTGCTTTTTCGCTGCTGGCCACAGAAAAGTCTGTCTGTACCTCGGACACCCAGAAAGCTTCAGCATTGACCAAACAGACTAACAAGGGAAGCCAGACTTGACCATAGTCCCTCGCAGACTAGGAAATACACTTGCCAAGACAAACTGACAAGAAGCTTCCTGGACCCGATACCCACAACTGTCCCAAAGCCCTAAGGGCAGTCTCCTACCTCAGTGCTACCAAACGACAGGTCAGACGGAGAGGCACCAGAATACCCCTCTCACAGGAGAGTGACAATGGAAACGCCTGACTGCCAGGAAAAGGGACAATCTCACCTCCCCTCAAAGTGAGCTGGAATCTCCTAATCCCATTAGGAACTGATTGATGCTGTCAGGATGCTTCATTGGATCCACATTCAGGACATTCTTCTGAGAACTGCTTTGTGATAATCACCATCGGAACTCGATTCCTTGACAATCAAGGCCATTTTATTTTCCCTGTTTTTAATGAGCATCATTGTACTATATTCCTATAAAAACTGGCTTGATTTTCAGCTCAGGGATACCTGAACAGACTGTCTGTGCTGCTTCACTTTGGTCAGATTCTCTTCCATGATATCGCTGTGTTCATAAACGGAATGTTACGCTCACTTCGATCTGGGTTTTGTGATCTCGGCTTCATTGGGCTAATTTCTCCGAAACATTAACATTTATATAGAGGGAGAGAGGGAGAGAGGCAGGCAGAGAGAGAGCGAGTGAGAGTGTGGCAGGCAGGTAGAGAGAGAGCTGGCAGGCAGTTAGACGAGAGAGAGAGGCAAAGTGGCAGGCATGTAGAAAGAGAGAGAGGGAGGCAGGCAGACAGAGAGAGTGAATGCAGGCAAGTAGAGTTAGAGAGTGGCGGGCAGGTAGAGAATCAGAGAGAGAGGCAGGCAGACATGTAGAGAGAGTGTGAGAGACAGACAGGTAAAGAGAGAGAGAGAGAGAGAGAGAGAGAGAGAGAGAGAAGGTAAAAACAAGGCCTGCAGATGCTGGAGAGCAGAGTCTAGATTAGAGTGGTGCTGGAAAAGCATAGCAGGTCAGGCAGCATCCAAGAAGCAGGAAAATCAACATTTTGGGCAAAAGCCCTTCGTCAGAGAGAGAGAGAGAGAGAGAGAGTGGCAAGCAGGTAGAAACAGAGAGAGAAACAGAGAAGTAGGCAGGTAGAGAATGAGAGACTGTGGCAGGCAGGTAGAGAGAGGGAGAGACAAGATACAGGCACGAGAGAGATAGTGTTGGCAGGGAGAGAGAGAGAGACAGGCAGGTAAACAAAGAGAGTGGTAGGCAGTCAGAGAGATAGAGATAGAGAGAGGCAGGGAGGTAGGTAGAGAGAGTAAGCGAGAGAGAGAAAGAGAGAGAGAGAGGTAGACAAGTAGAGGGAGAGAGAGAATGGCAGGCAGTTGGACAGAAAGAGAGGCAGGCATGTATGGAGAGAGAGCGAAAGGCAGGCAGGTAGAGAGAGTGTGGCAGTCATGGAGAGAGAGGCATGCAGTTAAAGAGAGAGTGACAGGCACATAGAGAATGAGAAACTGCGAGAGAGAGTCAGGCGGGTAGAGAATGAGAGAGATAGTGGTGGGCAGGGAGAGACAAAGAGAGAGGCAGACACGTGTGGAGAGAGAGAGAGAGAGACAGGCAGGTAGAGAATGAGAGAAAGAGTGCGAGGTAGGCGGGTAGAGAGAGAGTGTGTGGCAGGCATGTATGGAGAGAGGCAGAAAGTGGCAGGCGGGAAGATACAGAGAGAGAGACAGGCATGAAGATATGGAGAGAGAGAGAGAGAGGTGGGGGGCAGTCAGGTAGAGAGAGAGAGAGAGAGAGTGGGGGTGTGCAGTCAGGTAGAGTGAGAGAGAGGCGAGGGGGGGGGGAAGAGAGAGAGAGACATAGAGAGAGAGGCAGGCAGGGAGAGAGACACAGAGATAGAGATGCAGGCAGGTAGAGAGAGAGGGGGGAGAGAGGGGGGAGAGAGGGGGGAGAGAGGGGGGGAGAGAGGGGGGAGAGAGGGGGGAGAGAGGGGGGGAGAGAGGGGGGAGAGAGGGGGGAGAGGTAGGCAGGGAGAGAGGGGGAGAGGTAGGCAGGCAGGCAGAGAGACAGAAAGAGAGGGAGAGGCAGGCATGTAGAGAGAGAGGGAGAGAGGCAGGCAGGTAGAGATTCACAAAGAGAGAGGCAGGCAGGGAGAGAGAGACAGAGAGAGAGGGAGAGGCAGGCAGGTAGAGATTGACAGAGAGGGAGAGGCAGATAGAGATTTACAGAGAGAGAGGCAGGCAGGTAGAGAGAGACAGAGAGAGTGCTAGGCAGGTAGAGGGGCACAGAGAGAGGCAGGCATGTGCTGACACATAGATAGAGAGGCTGGAAGATAGAGAGAGACAGAGAGAGAGACAGGCTGGTAGAGAGACAGAGAGAGATGCAGGCAAGTGGAGACGCACAGAGACAGATGCCAGCAGGAGAGAGTCACAGAGAGAGAGAGAGGCAGGTAGAGAGAGAAAGAAAGAGAGGCAGGCAGGTAGAGAGAGAGACAGAATGAGAGTCAGGTGGGTAGAGAGACACAGACAGAGAGGCAGGCAGGTAGACAGACGCAGAGAGAGGCAGTCAGGGAGGGAGCCACAGAGAGAGAGAGGCAGGCAGGTAGTGAGACACAGAGAGAGTGGCATTCAGGTAGAGAGTCATGGAGAGCGAGAGGCAGTGAGGGAGAGAGAGAGAGACAGGCAGGTAGAGAGACACAGAGGGAGTGGGAGGCAGGTAGAGAGACACAGAGAGAGATGCAGGTAGGGTGACACAGAGAGAGAGGCAGGCATGGAGGGAGTGATAAAGAGAGAGAGAGGCAGTCAGGTAGAGAGACACACAGAGGGAGAGGCAGGCAGGGGGGGAGACACACGGTGAGAGTGGCAAGCAGGGAGGGAGACAGAGAGAGGGGCAGGCAGGTAGAGATTCACAGAGAGAGAGAGAGAGGCAGACAGGGAGAGAGACAGAAAGGGAGAGAGAGAGAGGCAGGAAGGTAGAGAGAGACAGGCAGATAGACAGACAGACAGAGAGAGGTAGGCAGTGAGGGAGACTCCCGGAGAGGCAGGCCGGGAGGGAGACAGAGAGAGAGGAGGCAGGTAGAGAGACACAGAGAGAGAGAGGCAGTCAGGCAGGTACAGAGTCACAGAGAGAGATGCAGGCAAGTAGAGAGACACAGAGACAGATGCCAGCAGGAGAGAGTCACAGAGAGAGAGGCAAGCAGGTAGATAGACACAGAGAAAGATGCAGGCAGATAGAGAGACAGAGAGAGAGAGGCAGGGAGGGTGACACACAGAGAAATTGGCAGGCAGGTGGAGAGACACAGAGGGGGAGAGGCAGGTAGGTTGAGAGACACACGGAGAGAGGCAGGCAGGGAGGGAGACACAGAGGGGGAGGTCGGGAGGTAGAGAGAGACAGAGAGGGAGAGGCAAGCAGGGAGGGAGACTCACAGAGAGAGAGGCAGGCAGGTAGAGAGACACAAAGAGGGAGAGGCAGGCAGGGAGGGAGAGAGACACACAGAAAGAAAGGCAGGAAGGTAGAGAGACTCAGAGTGAGAGACAGGCAGGAAGAGAGTCACAGAGCGGGAGGCTGGCAGGTAGAGAGACATCGAGGGAGAGGCAGGCAGGAAGAGAGAGACAGAGAGAGAGAGGGAGAGGCAGGCAGGTAGAGAGAGAGAGAGAGACGTATGCAGGTAGAGAGAGACAGAGAGAGAGGGAGAGTCAGGCACGTCGAGAGAGACAGAGAAGGAGAGGCAGGCAGGTAGAGAGAGACATGGACAGAGAGAGAGGGAGAGGCAAGTAGAGAGAGAGAGGGAGAGAGGCAGATAGAGTGAGACAGAGAGAGGAGGTAGAGGCAGACAGGTAGAGATTGACAGAGAGAGGCAGGCAGGTAGAGAGAGAGACAGAGACAGAGAGAGAGGGAGAGGCAGGCAGGTAGAGAGAGAGAAGGAGAGGCAGGCAGGTAGAGAGAGGGCCAATGGGCTGAGAGGTGGCAGATGGAGTTTAATTCAGATAAATGCGAGGTGCTGCATTTTGGGAAAGCAAATCTTAGCAGGACTTATACACTTAATGGTAAGGTCCTAGGGTGTGTTGCTGAACAAAGAGACCTTGGAGTGCAGGTTCATAGCTCCTTGAAAGTGGACTCGCAGGTAGATAGGATAGTGAAGAAGGCATTTGGTATGCTTTCCTTTATTGGTCAAAGTATTGAGTACAGGAGTTGGGAGGTCATGTTGTGGCTATACAGGACATTGGTTAGGCAACTATTGGAATATTGCAATTCTGGTCTCCTTCCGATCGGAAAGATGTTGTGATACTTGAAAGGGTTCAGAAAAGATGTACAAGGATGTTGCCAGGGTTGGAGGATTTGAGCTATAGGGAGAGGCTGAACAGGCTGGGGCTGTTTTCCCTGGAGCGTTGGAGGCTGAGGGGTGACCTTACAGAGGTTTACAAAATTATGAGGGGCATGGATAGGATAAATAGACAAAGTCTTTTCCCTGGGGTCGGGGAGTCCAGAACTAGAGGACATAGGTGTCTTTTATATCTTTCCCCTCTCACCCTAAACTTAAGGAGCAACTATTTCACGCAGAGGATGGTCCATGTATGGAATGAGCTGCCAGAGGATGTGGTAGAGGCTGGTATACCTGCAACATTTAAGAGGCATTTGGATGGGTATGTGAATAGGAAGGATATGGGCCGGGTAGTGGCAGGTGGGACTAGATTGGGTTGGGATATCTGGTCGGCATGGGTGGGTTGGACTGAAGGGTCTGTTTCCATGCTGTACATCTCTATGACTCTATTAGACAGTACAGATAGAGAAACTGCACACTGAACTGAGAGTACAGATAGAGAAATAACTCAATGAACTGAGGGCACAGACACAGAAACAGTACACTGAACTGATACAGATAAAGAAACCACAGACTGAACTGAGAGAACTGGTAAAGAAATAACACGCTGATCGGACAATACAGAGAAACAGCAAACAGTGAAACAGCACACTGACCGTAGTTTTTCTCCATCTGTACTTACAATGAACTGAGTGAACAGATACAGAAACAGCACACTCGAAGTGAGAGTACAGATAGAGAAACAGCACACTGAACTGAGAGTACAGATAGAGAAACAGCACACTGAACTGAGAGTACAGATAGAGAAACAGCACACTGAACTGAGAGTACAGATAGAGAAACAGCACACTGAACTGAGAGTACAGATAGAGAAAGAACACACTGAACTGAGAGTACAGATAGAGAAAGAACACACTGAACTGAGTACAGATAGAGAAACAGCACACTGAACTGAGAGTACAGATAGAGAAACAACACACTGAACTGAGAGTACAGATAGAGAAACAGCACAATGAACTGAAAGTACAGATAGAGAAAGAACACACTGATCAGACAGTACAGACAGAGAAACAGCAAACTGATTCGAGAGTACACATAGAGTCATAACACAATGAACTGAGTGTACCCATACAGAAGCAGCACATTGAACTGGGAGTACAGATAGAGAAACAACACACTGAATTGAGAGAAAGGATAGAGAAACAGCAAACTAAACCAAGAGTACAGATAGAGAAACAACATAAAGACCTGAGTGTATAGATACAGAATTGCACACAGAATAGAGAGTACAGACACAGAAACAAAATACTGAACTGAGAGTATAGATAGAGAAAAAAAACACACTGAAGTGAGAGTACAGATAGAGAAACAGCACACTGAAGTGAGAGTACAGATAAAGAATCAAAACACTGAACTGAGAGTACAGATAGAGAAATAACACACTGAACTGAGACAACGGACAGAGTAACAGCAGACTGAACTGAGAGGACAGATAGAGAAACAACACAATGAACTGAGTGTGCAGATACAGAAACAGCGCAATGAACTGAGAGTACAGACAAAGAAACAAAACATTGAACTGAGAGTTCAGATAGATAAATAACACACTGATCGGACAGTATAGATCGAGAAACAGCACACTGAACAGAGAGGACAGATACAGAAACAGCAGACTGAACTGAGAGGACAGATAGAGAAATAACAAAATGAACTGAGCATGCAGATACAGAAACAGAACACTGAACTGAGAGCATTGACAGAGAAATAACACATTGAACTGAGAGACCAGGTAAAGAATTAACACACTTATTGGACAGTACAGTAAGAGAATCAGCACACTGAACTGAGAGTACATATAGAGAAATAACACAATGAACTGAGTGTGCAGATACAGAAACAGAACACTGAACTGAGAGGACAGATACAGAAATAACACAATGAACTGAGCGTGCAGACACAGAAGCTGCACACTGATCTGAGAGTACCGAGAGAGAAATAACAAACTGAACTGAGAGACCAGATAGAGAATTAACACACTTATTGAATAGTACAGATAAAGAAACAGCACACTGAACTGAGAGGACAGATACAAAAATAACACTCTGAAATGGGAGTACAGAAAGAGAAACAACACACTGAAGTGCAAGTTCAGATAGAGAAACAGCACACTGAACTGAGAGTACAGATATAGAAACAGCACACTGAACTGAGCAGACAGATACAAAAACAGCACACTGAACTGAGCAGACAGATAGAGAAACAAAACACTGAACTGAATGTACAGATAGAGAAATAACACAATGAACTGAGTGCACAGATAGAGAAACAAAACACTGAACTGAGAGTACAGATAGAGAAATAAGACAATGAACTGAGAGTACAATGACAGAATCAGCACACTGAACTGAGAGTACAGATAGAGAAAAAGCACACAGAAATGAGAGTACAGATAGAGAAATAAGACAATGAACTGAGTGTCCTCAAAAAGGACTGAGCATTGAAGACAAGCATGCCAAATGCCTTCTTCACTAGCCTGTCTGGATGACACAAACTTTAAAGAATTGTGACCCTGCAATCCTGGGTCCCTCTGCACTACAACACGACACAAGGCCCAATCATTAATTGTATAAGCCCTACCCTTGTTGTTGTATCAAAATACAATACCTCTCATTTATCCAGATTGAACTCCATCTGCCATTGGTCCATTTGATCATGATCCTGTTGTAATCTTGGAAAACTTCCTTCATTACCTATTGTGCCACCAATTCCGGTTTCACCCGTAAAGTTACCAAGTGTATTCTCATCCAAATCATTTATATAAAAGACAAACAAAAGAGGACCCAGAAACAATCCCTGTGGAACACTGCTGGGCACAGGCCTCCCGTCCAAAAAGCAACCCTCCAACATTACTCCCTGTCTCCTGCTGGTAACCCAATGATGTATCCAATTGGCAAGCTCAACCTGAATCCTATGTGATCTAACTTTGCTGATTGTTCTACCACTCTCAAAGGCTTTACTAAAATCCAAATAAACAGGATCCATTGCTCTGCCGTCATCAGCCTTTTTGGTAACATCCTCAAAAAACGTAATCATGTTTGTGAGACATGATTTTCCTCATCCAAAACTATGCTGACTATCCCTCATCAATTTTGTCACTCAAAATGTCCATAAATCCTATCTTTTATAATCACCTCCAACAATATATCCACAGCTGAAGTCAGACACAGATCCATCATTCCACAAGCTCTCCTCACAACCTTTCTTATACAAGACATGGGTAGAACAGGGACAGGATTGGCTGTTGCAGGTTCCAGGGTTTAAATGTTTTAGTAGGGTCAGAGGTGGGGGTAAAAGAGGGGGAGGTGTGGCATTGCTTGTCAAAGATAGTATTACAGCTGTGGAAAGGACGATGGATGAAGACTCGCCATCTAAGATAGTTTGGGCTGAGGTTAGGAATAGGAAAGGTGAGCTCACCCTGTTAGGAGTTTTTTACAGGCCTCCTAATAGTCCTAGAAACGTAGAAGAAAGGATTGCGAGGATGATTCAAGAGAAGAGTGAAAGTAATAGGGTGGTTGTTATGGGGGACTTTAACTTTCCTGATATTGATTGGGAAAGCTATAGCTCAAGTTCGTTAGATGGGTCAGTGTTTGTCCAATGTGTGCAGGAGGGTTTCCTGACACAATATGTAGATAGGCCAACAAGAGGTGAGGCCATACTGGATTTGGTTCTGGGTAATGAACCAGGCCAGGTGTTAGAATTAGAGGTAGGTGAGCACTTTGGGGACAGTGACCACAATTCGGTGACTTTTACTCGAGTGATGGAGAGGGATAAGTGTGCACTACAGGGCAAGAGTTATAGATGGGGGCAAGGAAATTATGATGCTGTGAGGCATGACTCAGGATGTGTGGCCTGGAAAAGTAAGCTTCAAGGCAAGGGTGTAATTGATATGTGGAGCTTGTTCAAGGAGCAACTAGTGAGTGTCCTTGATAAGTATGTGCCCGTCAGGCAGGGAGGAAAGGGTCGTGTGAGGGAGCCTTGGTTTAATAAGGAATTGGAATCCCTTGTTAAATGGAAGAGGGCGGCCTATGTAAAGATGAGGTGTGAAGGTTCAATTGGGGCGATTGAGAGTTATAAGGTAGCCAGGAAGGACCTGAAGAGAGAGCTAAGAGCAGCAAGGAGGGGACATGAAAGGTCCTTAGTTGGTAGGATTAGGGAAAACCCTAAGGCTTTCTATAGGTATGTCAGGAATAAAAGAGTGACTAGGGTAGGAATAGGTCCAGTCAAGGATAGTAGTGGGAAGTTGCGTGTGGAGGCTGAAGAGATTGGGGAGACACTGAATGAATACTTTTCGTCAGTATTCAATCAGGAACAGGACATTGTTGTCAATGTGAGTACTGAGTCACAATTAAGTAGAATGGATGGCTTTGAGGTATGTAGAGAAGAGGTGTTGGAAATTCTGGAAAGGGTGAAAATAGATACGTCCCCTGGGCCTGATGGCATTTATCCTAGGATTCTCTGGGAAGCAAGGGAAGAGATTGCAGAGCCATTGGCCTTGATTTTTATGTCCTCGTTGTCTACAGGAGTAGTGCCAGAGGATTGGAGGCTAGCAAATGTGGTTCTCTTGTTCAAGAAGGGGAGTAGGGATAACCCTAGTAACTATAGGCCGGTGAGTCTCACTTCTGTTGTGGGCAAAATCTTAGAGAGAATTGTAAGGGATAGGATTTATGAACATCTGGATAGGAATAATGTGATCAAGGATAGTCAGCATAGTTTTGTGAAGGGCAGGTCGTGCCTCACAAACCTTATTGAATTCTTTGAGAAGGTGACTAAGGAGGTGGACGAGGGGAAAGCAGTAGATGTGGTGTATATGGATTTTAGTAAGGCGTTTGATAAGGTTCCCCATGGTAGACTACTGCAAAAAATACGGAGGTATGGCATTGAGGGTGAGTTGGAGGTTTGGATTAGGAGTTGGCTGGCTGGAAGAAGACAGAGGGTAGTAGTTAATGGCAAATTTTCATCTTGGAGTGCCGTCACTAGTGGTATTCCGCAAGGATCTGTTTTGGGACCATTGCTGTTTGCCATTTTTATAAATGACCTGGACGAGGGGTTAGAAGGTTGGGTGAGTAAGTTTGCGGATGATACGAAAGTCGTAGGAGTTGTAGACCGTGAGGAAGGATGTGGCAGATTACAGCGGGATATGGATAAGCTGCAGAACTGGGCAGAAAGGTGGCAAATGGAGTTCAATGTAGCTAAGTGTGAGGTGATTCACTTTGGTAAGTGTAATAAAAAGATGGGGTATTGGGCTAACGGTCGGATACTTGGTAGTGTGGATGAGCAGAGGGATCTTGGTGTCCATGTACACAAATCTTTGAAAGTTGCCACCCAGGTAAATAGTGCGGTGAAGAAGGCATATGGCGTACTGGCTTTCATTGGTAGAGGAATTGAGTTCCGGAGTACTGAGATCATGTTGCGGTTGTATAAGACTCTGGTGCGGCCACATCTGGAGTATTGTGTGCAGTTTTGGTCGCCATACTATATGAAGGATGTGGAGGCACTGGAACGGGTGCAGAGGAGGTTTACCAGGATGTTGCCTGGTATGGTAGAAAGGTCGTATGAGGAAAGGCTGAGGCACTTGGGGTTGTTTTCATTGGAGAAAAGAAGGTTTAGGGGTGACTTGATAGAGGTGTATAAGATGATTAGGGGTTTAGATAGGGTCGACAGTGAGAATCTTTTTCCACGTATGGAGTCAGCTATTACAAGGGGGCATAGCTTTAAATTAAGGGGGGGTAGGTATAGGACAGATGTTAGGGGTAGGTTCTTTACTCAGCAAGTCGTGAGTTCATGGAATGCCCTGCCAGTAGCAGTGGTGGACTCTCCCTCATTATGGGCATTTAAGCGGGCATTGGATAGGCATATGGAGGATAGTGGGCTAGTGTAGTGTAGGTTAGGTGGGCTTGGATCGGCGCAACATCGAGGGCCGAAGGGCCTGTACTGCGCTGTATTGTTCTATGTTCTATGTTCTATGTTCTAAGTCATCAAGAGGACTGATTAGGGCAGAGTGGGAGGTGTGATCTATACGGATTTGAGTAAGGCGTCCAACAAGGTTCCCCATGGGAGACTTTTGGTAAGGTTAGATCTCATGGAATACAGGGAGAACTAGCCATTAGGATACAGAACTGGCTCAAAGGTAGAAGGGTGGCGATGGAGGGTTGTTTTTTTGACTGGAGACCTGTAACCAGTGGAGTGCCACAAGGAACGGTGCTGGGTTCTCTACTTTTAAAAATTTATATAAATGATTTGGATGCGAGCATAAGAGGTATAGTTAAAAAATTTGCAGATGACACCAAAATTGGAAGTGTAGTGGACAGCAAAGAAGTTTCCTTCAGATTACAACAGGATCTTGATCAGGTGGGCCATTAGGCTGAGAGGTGGCAGATGGATTTTAATTCAGATAAATGCGAGGTGCTGCATTTTGGGAAAGCAAACCTGAGCAGGACTTATACACTTAATGGTAAGGTCCGAGGGAGTGTTGCTGAACAAAGAGACCTTGGAGTGCAGGTTCATAGCTCCTTGAAAGTGGAGTCGCAGGTAGATAGGATAGTGAAGAAGGCTTTTGGTATGCTTTCCTTTATTGGTCAAAGTATTGAGTACTGGAGTTGGGAGGTCATGTAGTGGCTATACAGGACATTGGTTAGAGCACTGTTGGAATATTTTGTGCAATTCTGGTCTCCTTCCTATCGGAAAGATGTTGTGAAACTTGAAAGGGTTTAGAAAAGATTTAAAAGGATGCTGCCAGGGTTGGAGGATTTGAGCTATAGGGAGAGGTTGAATAGGCTACGGCTGTTTTCCCTGGAGCGTCGGAGGCTCTAAACTTCATGGAGGTTTACAAAATAAATAGGCAAAGTCTTTTCCCTTGGGTGGGGGAAGTGCAGAACTTGAGGGCATAGTTTTAGGATGAGAGGGGAAAGATATAAAAGAAACCTAAGGGGCAACTTTTTCACACAGAGGGTGGTATGTGTATGGAATGAGCTGCCAGAGGAAGTGGTGGAGGGGAGTACAATTGCAACATTTAAAAGGCATTTGGATGGGTATATGAATAGGAAGGGTTTGGAGGGACATGGGCTAGGTGCTGGCAGCTGGGACTAGATTGGGTTGGGATATCTGGTCGGCATGGATGGGTTGGAGCGAAGGGTCTGTTTCTGTGTTGTACATCTCCATGACTCTAAATGTACAACATCAGCCACCCTCCAGTCATCAGGCACCTCACCCAGAGTTAGAGGTGATGCAAATCTTTCTGCAAAGGGCCTAAATTTCCTACCTTTACTCCCCACAAGGTTTTGGGATGCATTCGATCAGGTCCTGGAGCTTTATCAACCTGGATATTCTCGAAGACCTCCTGAACTTTTTCTTCTGCAATGTGAAGTGTCTTTAAAAATCCAAGTTTATTTCATGCATTCTCAGGATTCCATTACTTTCTCTATAGTAACTAAACTGACGCTTGGTATTCATTTAGTATGTCAGCCAACTCCTGGGGTTACAACTAATGACAAACTCATGATCTTTGCAAACATTTGTCATTTATAGAAATGATTTGGATGTGAACAGAAGAGGAAGAGTTAGTAAGTTTGCAGATGACACCAAAATTGGAGGTGTATTGGACAGCGAAGGAGTTCCCTCAGAGCACAATGAGATCTTGATGAGATGGGCCAATGGGCTGAGGAGTGGCGATGGAGTTTCATTTAGATAAATGCAAAGTGCTGCATTTTGGAAAAGCAAATCAGATCAGGACTTCTGCACTTATATGGTAAGGTCCTGGGGAGTGTTGCTGAATAAAGAGATCTTGAAGTGCGGGTTCATAGTTCCTGGAAAGTAGAATCACAGGTAGACAGGATAGTGAAGAAGGTATTTGGCATACTTTCCTTTATTGGTCAGAGCACTGTATATACTGGTTGGGAGGTCATGTTGCGGCTGTACAGGACATTGGTTAGGCTACTTTTGGAATATTGCATGCAGTTCTGATCTCCTTCTTATTGGTAGGATGTTGTGAAACTTGAAAGGGTTCAGAAAAGACTTATAAGGACGTTGCCAGGGTAGGAGGGTTTGAGCAAGAGAGAGAGGCTGAACAGACTGGGGGTTGTTTTCTCTGGAGCGTCAGAGGCTGAGGGGTGACCTGATAGAGGTTTATAAAATCAACGACCTGATGAAGAGGCAGCACCTAGTGCTTCCAAATAAACCTGGTGTTGTGTGATTTTTAACTTTGTCCCTGCCAGTCCAAAACTGGCACCTCCAAATCATGGAGAAGATAAATAGACAAGATCTTTTCCCTGGGCTGGGGGAGTCCAGAACTCGAAGTCAGAGATTTAGGGTGATGTTCACTCCCATTGACAGGGAGACTTCCATGTTCAGTGACATTCAGAGGGACTGCTGGTCTCCTCAATAGGCATAGGGGCTGCTTATGTCTGTAATATACACAGGAACTACTGTTGTCGGCAATGTGCACGGGAACTGCTGTTCTTTTTAATATTTACTGGGACTGCTGTTCTTTGTTATGTACACAGGGATTGCTGTTCAGGTTCACATACGCAGAGACTGCTCTTCAGTGTACTATTCACAGGGATTGTTATTCTCTTTGGTATACACGGGTACTGCTATTCACTACAATATAGAGAGCAACTGTTCTTCACTATCATATAGATCGGGACTGCAGATCTAAGTGACGCAGACAAGCCCCGCTGTTCTCTGTTTTTTTGTAAGGAATTGCTATTCTCGACATCATTCCCAGGACAGCTGTTCTCCGCAGTTTACACCGGGACAGCTGTTGTCTATAATTCACACAGGAACTGCTCTTCTCTGTAATGTACATAGGAACTGCTCTTCTCTGTAATGTACATAGGGACAGCAGTTCGGTTTCATCTACACAGAGTCAGATGTTCAGCCGAAAATATACTGCTGTTTTAGAGAATTACTGCTGTTCTCTGTAATAAACACAGGGACAGCTTTCTCTGTAATTATACAGAGGAACTGCTGTTCTCTAGAAAGCTAGCAATTCATCCCACAAATGAATAAAAAATAAGGTAACATTTAACAAGCTGGAAAAGAAATGATGGGCCAAAATGCCTCCTTCTGCACTGTAACACTACAACGCTTACTACTTGAGGTCCTGTGTAGAGTTAATTGCAGAAATTATATGGAGTCATTTTGTTGTTGAAGAAGAAAGTGGTTGTTTTCTCTGTATTTGCACTTAACAACTGCCTTATCAGTGTTTCTGTAATTGTGGTGATTTCTTAAAAGGACAGCTTTCAAAACTGGGCTGAAGAGTGGATGAGTTTTGTACGTGAATTAATGTATGTTAAATCTAAACTGTTATGCCTTAAAGTCAAACAAATTTACCCAACTCACCAAATTTCCTGCCCCTCTGTTTAAGATGAAATTCTGATGCAACAAAGGTGATAAACAGCATCCCAAACTCCAATCCCAGCATTTTCATATAACTGTGTCAACAATGTTGCTCACACACGGGTAGAAATCTGTTCCATACTTTAGAAAACATTGCAAAAGGAGTTGGAGCTTTTCACACAGAATGGGCAGATAATGCTGATTGGCTAGCTCATTGTTACCATGGAGATGCAGCAAAAACAGTTAGCTGTCAATCTTAATTCTCAGACCAGATAGGTGGACTCTGATGATTTGTCAGGGTGTTACTATGGGGATACAGCAGTGTTTGGCTGTCTCCATGATGCCTTTCTTATCAAAGAAATGCAATGTCTATGAAAATTCTTTTGCCTACATGAACCAGGGTCCTGTGGAATTATATTTGTTGCTTCTAATTCATGCACAAATCCATCAAGCTGTCATCTCAGCTGTTGATCTTGAATTGGTTTCCAGTTTAACTCATAGCATAGTTCAGATTATTTAATAAGTGATTACCAAATCAGAATCACTTCTAATGAGGCTTACATTCGAGAGTGGTTGAGCATGGGCAGCTTGCTGCCAGCAGAGAATGATCAAAGGGACATGTTTTCTGACACGGTCCACCAGTTGCCAGGATGTAGGGCTGACATATCTGGCATCCCACCAACACCAAAACACATGACATGTTGTTCATTTGTGAATCACTTGTTAGACTTGTGTATATGATGTATATGGTAGAATTTGTTCTCACAGTTCACTGCATCCACCAAGTATGGGTTACCCAGACACACAAAATTGCTGTCTTTTTTCCATCCTATCATATCTGTGGCTGAGTCTGCACAGCCTGAATTGGCTGAATGCTTTGTGAAACTGTTGCAATCATGTCTAAATGAGTTTTCCACATGTACAGTGAAGGATTCCTTTATGTTCACTCAGACCATGTAAGAGACACATATTGAGAGCGATAGCATATCCATGTGCCAACATAGCAACATTGCCAGCTTATTTATCAGCATACAAATCAAATAAGCCATTGAAATCTAGATGTACCACTTGTGTCTGAGTTCATCAAAATCATGAACTTGACGCCTTGTGTAGTTAACTCCGATTCCAATGACAACATGTCTGCCCAAATAGATGGTATTCCCATGGGATGTTCTTGAGGTCCAGCTTTTCCAACATCTTTTTCAGCAACCATGCATAACACATCTTCGAAGACATGATAATTAGATTCTATCCCTTGCATATTTCCAACATGTACAGTAGATGATATGTTTGCAATATTTGAATCTGCATTGAAGTATTTCTTTATAAAGCTCTACAATCTCCATCTTATGCTGAAATGTACCACTGAAATGGAGTACCCTTTCCTTGATGTATTCTTTGAGAAATCAGCGAAATTGTTTCTCAACTCCTATTCATTGGTCAGCGTACATATTCAGATTCCTACAGTCCCACAAGATTTTCTCTTATTGGCAACTTCATGAATGAAATGATTGAGTGGAGGATATGTCAGACCATGAGGTTACAGATTGTGCTAGATTACAATTCTGCTGGAGTACAAATGTTTGAGACGCCTTCCTGCAAGAGGCTAGAGAAGAAATTGCGTGGGCCCTGGCTGATAGATTTCCATTATCGTTACCCACAGGGAAGGTCCTGGAAGACTGGAGGGTAGTGAATGTTCTGCCCTTATTCAAGAAGGTCTGCAAAGAGAAACCTTGGAACTATAGACCTGTAAGCTGAACATCTGTGGGAGGTAAGGTACTTGAGAAGATCCTGAGAGACTTTTGGAACGATAAGGTTTGATTAGAGGTAGTCAGAATGGCTTTTGATTGGAAAGTCATGCCTCAGAAATTTGTTAGAGATCTTTGATAAAGTGAGCAGGAAGATTGATGAGGGCAGGTCAGTAGACATAGTCTATATGGATTTCAGAAAGATTTTTGGTAAGAGTCCACATGGTAGGCTGCTCTGGGAGGTTAGATCGCATGGAATGTAGGGAGATCTGTCAAATTGGATCCACAATTGGCTTGATGGTAGGAAGCAGAGGGTAATAGTGGAAGGATGCTTGTCAGACTGGAGGCCTGTGGAGTGCCTCGGGGTTCGGTGTTCAGCCCATTGCCATTTGCTATCTGTATCAATGATTGTATGAGAATGTATAAAGCATGATTAGTAAGTTTACAGATGATAATAAAATAGGCTTTATCGTAGACATTGAGGATGGTTATCAAAAACTGCAGCAGAACCTCGATCAGCTGGGGAAGTGGGCCAAGAAATGGCAAATGGAGTTTAACACAGAGAAGTGTCAGGTCTTGCATTTTGACAAAATTCAAAACAAGGTCGGAGTTTCATGGTGAATAGTCGGGCCACTCCTATGTCTTATGGTCTTATGGTCTTATGGTCTTATGGATTATAGTGGAACAGAGGGATCATGGAGTTCAGGTGCACGATTCTTCAAAGGCGGAGTTACAGTTTGAGAGGGCAATGAAGAAGGCTTTTGGCACACTGGCCTTCATTAGTCAGGGCACTGAGCAGAGAAGTTGGGAAGGTATTTTGCACTTGTACAGGACATTGGTGAGGTCATACTTGGAATATTGTGTTCAGTTTTTATCACTTTGCGAAAGGAAGGATGGTATTAAACTGTAAAGAGTGCAGAGGAAATTTACAAAGATGTTTCCAGGACTCAGGGCACGGAGTTATGGGGAGACGTTGGACAAACGAGGGCTGTTTTCTTTAGAGTGCAGGAGACTGAGGGGGATTTTATAGAAGTATGTAAGATCATGAGAGGCATGGAGAAGGTGAATTAACTCAGTCTGTTTCCCAGGGATGGGGAATCGAGGCGTAGATGGCATCAGTTTAAGGTTAGAGGCGTAAAAATAACAGGGAACCTGAGGGGAAACACTTTTGCACAGAGGGTAGTATGTATATGGAATAAGTGACCAGTAGAACTTAGATATGATGCAGAGCTGGGCTGAGGAGTGGCAGATGGAGTTCAACCCTGTCAAGTGTGAGGATGTCCATTTTGGAAGCACAAATAAGAATGCGGAATACAGGGTTAACGGTAGGGTTCTTAGTAAGGTGGAGGAGCAGAGGAATCTTGGGGTCTATGTTCATAGATCTTTGAAAGTTGCTACTCAGATGGATAGAGCTTGTAAGAAGGTCTATGGTGTATTATCGTTCATTAGCAGAGGGATTGAATTCAAGAGTCGTGAAGTGATGTTGCAGCTTACAGGACCTTGGTTAGACCACATTTGGAGTACTGTGTGCAGTTCTGGTCGCCTCACTTTAGGAAAGATGTGGAAGCTTTGGAGAGGGTGCAGAGAAGATTTACCAGAATGTTGCCTGGAATGGAGAATAGGTCATACGAGGATAGGTTGAGAGTTCTAGGCCTTTTCTCATTGGAATGGCGAAGGATGAGGGGTGACTTGATAGAGGTTTATAAGATGATCAGAGGAATAGATAGAGTGGGCAGTCAAAAACTTTTACCCCGGGTACAACAGAGTGTTACAAGGGGACATAAATTTAAGGTGAAGGGTGGAAGGTATAGGGGGATGTCAGGGGTGGGTTCTTTACCCAGAGAGTGGTGGGGGCATGGAATGTGCTGCCTGTGGGAGTGGCAGAGTCCGAATCATTGGTGACCTTTAAGCGGCAATTGGATAGGTGCATGGATAGGTGCTTAAGCTAGGACAAATGTTTGGCACAATATCGTGGGCCGAAGGGCCCGTTCTGTGCTGTATTGTTCTATGTTCTATGTTCTATAGAAGTGTTTGGGTGGGTACATTAACAACATTTAAAAGGCATTTCAACAAATACATGGAGAACAAAGGTTTCAAAGGACATGGGCCAAGTGCGAGGAAATTAGGTTAGCGAGGATATAATTTTCTGGCCATCCTAGACCAGTATGGGCCGAAGGTGCTGCCTTTATGCTGTTGGACTCGATGACTCTGTAATTCTGTGACATTTCCCTTCCCAGATAATAAATGAGATAAGGCACTGCACAGTGTCAAAGTGGTGGAGACAGGCCCTTTCATGGGCTTTTATGATGTACAATGAGTGATGATTTCATCTGGGAATCTGTTAGCACAAGAACTAGTTTTGATAGGCTCTATCTCAGTGTCAAGGCCACACAGTGAGAGGATGGTGAGGACCGTATTCAGGAAGGTCCCCACAAGTTGATCTTGGGGGACGGTAGGAACCCTAACATGTATGCTGACCAGTGAATGTCGGCTTTCAGTAATCGGAGTTTAAAACCAATTTGGCTGATTTCTCAATGAATGTGTCAAGGAAAGGGTACTCCGTTTCAGTGGTGAATTTTAGTATAAGGTGGCAATTATCGAGCTTTATAAAGAAACTCTTTAATGCAGATTCAAATTTCGCAAACATGTCATCTACATGTTAAAGATATGCAAGCAGATAGAGGCGAGGTATCATGCCATCAAAGATGTGTTTTGCATGGTTACCAATAAAGATGTTAGGAAGAGTTTACCCTCGAGAATATCCCATGGTAACACCATCTGTTTGGTCATACAAGTTGTTATTGGAACTGAAGTCAACGACACAAGGTGCTAAGTTCATGTGTATCATAGACTCCCTACAATATGGAAACACGCCCTTCAGCCCAAGACGTCCACACCAATCCTCCAGAGAGTAAGCCACCCAGACCTATTCTCCCATTACTCTACATTTATCCCAGACTAATGCACCTAACCTGCACACTATGAGCACAGCCAATACACCTAACCTGCACATCTTTAGATTGTAGGAGGAAACCCATGCCGACCTGGGGAGAATATGCAAAGAGACACGGGGAGAATATTCACACAGACAAGACTGGAATTGAACCCAGGACCCTGGCGCTGTGTTAACCACGAAGCCACGATGCCATCAGAAATGAAAAAAGAGATGATGTTTGGTGAACACTGAATCAGACACAAGTGGTCTGAATTTCAATGGCTTATTTGAGCTGTATACTGATAAATAAGCTGGCAATGTTGAAAGAGCACTTGGGCATGCTATCACTCTCAGAATGTAGCTCTCATATGGTCTCCGTGATGGTGAAGGAATCCTTCACTGATCATGTGGAGAACTCATTTAAACATGATTTTCATTGTTTCACAAAGCATTCAGCCAATTCAGGCTGTGCAGACTCAGTAACAGATATGATAGGACAGAAAAGGGACATCGATTCTGTGTGTCTAGGGGAACCCATACTTGGTGGGTGCAGTGAACCGTGAGAACAAATTCTATCGTTGGCATCATTAGGCAGGTTACCACCTTCACACACAAGGCCAACAGGTGAGTCACAAATGAATAACATTACATGGGTTTTGGTGCTGGTGGGATGCCGGGCATGTCCGCCCTACATCCTGACAACTGGTGGACTGTGTCAGAAAACATGTCCATTTGATCATTCTCTGCTGGCAGCAAGCTGCCTGCGCTCAACCAGCCCAGGCTTGTAAGCCTCATTAGAAGTGAATCTGCTTTGGAAATCATTGATTCAATCATCTGAATTATTCTAAGAGTTAAACTGGAAACCAATTCAAGATCAACAGCTGGATGTATCTGTGCATGAGTTAGAAGCAACAAATATAATTCCACAGGACTCTGGGTCATGTCGGCAAAAGGAATTTTTACAGACATTGTACTTCTTTGATGAGAAAGGCATCATGGAGACAACCAAACTCTGCTGTATCCCATCGTGACACCTGACCAATCAGAGTCCACCTATCTGGTCTGAGAGTTAAGATTGACAGCTAACTGTTTTTGCTGCATCTCCATGGTAATGATGGCCCAGCCAATCAGCTTCATCTTCCCATTTCATATCAAAAGCTTCAACTCCTTTTGTTTTCAAAACAATAGAACAGGTTTCCACCTGGATGTGAACAATATTACTGACATAGTTTGCTTGAAATGCTGGGATTACAGTTTGGGGTAAAGTTGATCACTTTTGTTGCCTTTGAAATTCAGCATCAACAGAGTGGCTAGAAATTTGGTGAGTTCAGTGAATCTCTTTTGAAAAGTTCACATTTGTTTGACTTTGAGACATAACAGCTTAGCTTTAATCAACATTCATTAGTGCACAAAACCCATCCATTCTACAGCCCAGCTTTGATACCTGTCCTTTTAAGAAATCACCACAATTACAGAAATACTGTTAACTTCAGAGACACAGAAAAAAAACACCAACAAAATTATGCTGGGAGAAAGTGAGGACTGCGGATGCTGGAGATCAGTGTCAAAAAGTGTGGTGCTGGAAAAGGACAGATGGTCTTGAGGAAGAGCTTAGGATGGAAACATCCACCCTCCTCCTCCTCGGATGTTGCCTGACTGGCTGTGTTTTTCCAGCTCCACACTTTTTGAACAAAATTATTCCATATAAATTCCACAATTTCCCCCCCACAGGACTTCAGGTAGTAATCAATGTCATGTTACAGTGCAGAGTTTGGCACATTGTCTCTGTTCTAGTTTGTTAAATGTTATCTTTTTTATTCATTTATGGGATGAGGGTGTTGCTGTCTCGGCCAGTATTTATTGCCCATCCCGAATGGTGCAAAAAGCAGTTAAGATTCCACCACATTGCTGTGGGTCTGGAAAAACATGGAGACCAGACCAGGTAAAAATGGCAATTTCCTTTCCTAAAATCCTTTCCAGAACAAGTTGGGTTTTTCCAACAATCAGCAATGGATTCATGGCCATGATTCCTCTCATACTTACAGATTTTTCTAGAATTCAAATTCCACCATCTGCCATGGCAGGATTTGAATCTGGGTCCCCAGCACATTACCTGGGTCTCTGGATTAGCAGTCCATCACTGGGTCACTGGGTCATCGCCTGACCTGCAATATTAGATTATACAAAATAGCATTTACTCTCTATATTGCAGTGAACAGCAGTCCCTGTGTATGTTATGCTAAACAGCAATTTCGGAGTATATGAAACAGAAGTCCCTGTGTGTATTACAGAGAGTAGCTGTCCCTGTCTGTATTATAGAGAAGAGCAGATCCTGTGCATATTGCAGAGAACATTAGTTCCCATGTATTTTCTAATCCTTTCAAGTTTCACAACATGTTTCCAAGAGGAAGAAAGCCTGAATTGCAACACAATCATCCAAAAGTGGTCCAACCAATGTTCTGCACAACTGCAATATGACCTCCCAGCTATTATATTCAGTGCTCTGTCCCACTAAGGAAAACATACTAAACACCTTCTTCATTATCCTATCCATCTGCAACTCCACTTTCAAGGAAATATGAACCTTGGACACTCCCCAGGTCCTTACCATTAAGTGTATAAACCCAGTCCTGATTTTCAGCACCAATCCCTGTGGCACCCCACTGGTCACAGGGCTTCAGTCTGAAAAGCAAGCTTCCACCACCACCACCACCACCACCATCTGTCTCCTACTTTCAAGCCAGTTGTGTATCCAAATGGCTAGATTTCCCTGTATTCCTTCAGACCAAACTTTGCTCACCAGGCCACCATGAGGGAGCTTGTCAAAGCCTTCATCAATCCTCTTTGTTGACTCTTCAAAAGACTCAATCCAGCTTGTGAGACATGATTTCCCATGCACAAAGCCACATTGACTATCCCTAGTCAGCCCTTGCTTTTCCAGATGTGTGTAAATCCTATCCCTCAGGATTCCCTCCAACAACTTGCCCACAACTGACGTCTGGCTCACCGGTCTATAGTTCGCGAGAACAGCAGAGTATAGTATACAGAACAGCAGTCCCTGTGAAAATATAGAGAACAGCAGTCACATTGTATAATGCAGAAAAAACATGAGTCACTGTGCCTTAGATAGAGAACAGTTCCTATGTATAATACAGAGAATAGTAGTCCCTCTGTCTATTAGCAGCGCATGTGTATGACATAGAGAACAGCAGTACCTGTGTATAAGAAAGAGAACAGCAGTTCTTGTGTCTTATCTGGAGAACAGCAATACCTGTGTATAATACAGGGAACAGTAGTCCCTGTGTGTAATACAGAGAACAGCAGTCACTCCGTATAAAATATATTACAGCAGTCGCTGTGTCAATTCTTGAGAACAGCAGGGTATAGTATAGAGAACAGCAGTCTCTGTGTACAATAAACAGAACAGCTGTCCCTGTGTTTAATACAGAGAACAGCAGTCCCTGTGAAAATATAGAGAACAGCAGTCACTTTGTACAATGCAGAGAACATGAATCCCTGTATTAAATATAGAGAACAGTCCGTATGTATAGTATAGAGAGCAGCAGTCAATCTGTTATTAGCAGTGCATGTGTACAATATAGAGAACAGCAGTTCCTGTGCCAAATACAGAGAACAGCAGTTCTTTTGTATAATATAGACAACAGCTGTCCCAGTGTATCATACAGAAAGCAGCAGGCGGTGTGTGTAATATACAATACAGCAGTCTCTATGTATAACAGAGAGAACAGCAGCACCTGTACATAACATAGAGAACAGGAGTCACTCTGTATAACATGTATTACAGCATTTGCTTTGTTTGTGTTTGAGCAGCAGTCCCTGTCTATGAAACAGAGAACGGCAGTTGCTGTGTTTAGTACAGAGAACATGAGATCCTGTGTATAATACAGACAACATCTGTCCCTGTGTATAATATAGAGAACAACAGCCTCTGTGCACAATTAACAAAACAGCTGTCCCTGTGTTAAATACAGAGAACAGCAGTCCCCGTGCTTAATAAGGAAAACAGCAGTCCCTGTGTATAACATAGAAAACAAAAGTTCTGTGATTATTTTCGAGAACAGCACTGTCTGTGTACAATACAGAAAATAGCAGTCTCTGTGTACTATATAGAGAACAGTAGTCCCTGTGTACAATATAGAGAACAGTAGTCCCTGTGTACTATATTGAGAACATGGATCCGACATGCACTGGAAAGAACAGCAGACCCTGTGTCTCATATTGGGAATAGCAGTCCCTGTGCCTAATATAAGAACAAATGTCACTCTGTATAAGATAGAGGACAGCACTCTTTGTGTACAAGAGAGTACAGCAGTCCCTGAGTAGAACACAGAACATCAGACCCTGCATATAATATAGAGAACAGTAGTTCCCATGTCTAACATAGAGAACAGCTGTCCCTGTGTACAATATAGAGAACAGCAGTCCCTATGTCTAATATAGAGAACAGAAGTCCCTGTGTATAATATAGAGAACAGCAGTCCCTTTGTATAATATAGAAAACAGCAGTCCCAGTGTATAATATAGAGAACAGCAGCTCCCATGTCTAATATAGAGAACACCTGCCCCTGTATATAAAACAGCTGTCCCTGAGTACAATATAGAGAACAGCTGTCCCTGTGCATAATATAGAGAACATCAGTTCCCATGTCTAATATAGAAAACAGCAGTATCTGTGTATAATACAGGGAACAGCAGTTCCCATGTATAAGATAGAGAACAGCAGTCCCTATGTATAATATAGAGAACAGCAGTCCCTGTGTATAATAGACAGAACAGCAGTTCCCATGTCTAATATGAGAGTACACCAGTACCTGTGTATAATATAGAGAACAGCAGTTGCCATGTCTAATATAGAGAACAGTTGTCCCTGTGTATAAAAAAAGAACAGCTGTCCCTGAGTACAATATAGAGAACAGATGACCCATTGTATAATATAGAGAACAGCTGTCCCTGTGCAAAATATACAGAACAGCAGTTCCCATGTCTAATATAGAGAACAGCTGTCCCTGAGAACAATATAGAGAACAGATGACCCATTGTATAATAAAGAGAACAGCTGTCCCTGTGCATAATATACAGAACAGCAGTTCCCATGACTAATATAGAGAACACCATTACCTGTGTCTAATATAGAGAACAGCAGTCCCTGTGTATAATATAGAGAATAGCAGTTCCCATGTCTAATATAGAGAACAGCAGTTCCTTTGTATAATATAGAGAACAGCAGTTCCCATGTCAAATATAGAGAACAGCAGTACCTCTGTGTAATATAGAGAAGAACAATCCCTGTGTATAATATACAGAACAGCAGTTCCCATGTCTAATATAGAGAACAGCTGTCCCTGTGTATAATACAGAGAACAGCAGTTCCCATGTCAAATGAGGAGAACAGCAGTTCCTGTGTATAATATAGAGAACAGCAGTTCCCATGTCTAATATAGAGAACAGCAGTCTCTGTGTCTAATATAAAGAACAGCAGTACCTGTGTATAATACAGAGAACAGTAGATCCAATGTATAATATAGAAAACAGCAATCCCTGTGTCTAATATAGAGGACAGCAGTTCCTGTGTATAATATAGAGAACAGCAGTTCCCATATCTAATACAGAGAACGGCTGTCCCTGTGTATAATATAGAGAACAGCAGTCCCTGTGTCTAATAAAGAGAATAGCTGTCCCTGTGCATAATACAGGGAACAGCAGTTCCCATGTCTAATTAAGAGAACAGCAGTCCCTGTGTATAATATAGAGAATAGCAGTTCCCATGTCTAATATAAGAGAACACCAGTACCTGTGTATAATATAGAGAACAGCAGTTCCCATATCTAATATAGAGAACAGCTGTCCCTGTGTATAATATAGAGAACAGCAGTTACCATGTCTAAGAAAGAGAACAGCAGTTCCTGTGTATAATATAGAGAACAGCAGTTCCCATGTCGAAAATAGAGAACAGCAATTCCTGTGTATAATATAGAGAACCGCAGTTCCCATGTCTAATATAGAGAATAGCTGTCCCTGTGTATAATATGGAGAACAGCAGTTCCCATGTCTAATATAGAGAACAGCAGTCTCTGTGTGTAATATGAAGAACAGCAGTTCCCATGTCTAATATAGAGAACAGCAGTATCTGTGTATAATACAGGGAACAGCAGTCCCCATGTATAATAAAGAGAACAGCAGTTCCTGTGTATAATATAGAGAACAGCAATCCCTGTGTATAATATACAGAACAGCAGTTCCCATATCGAATATAGAGAACAGCAGTCCCTGTGTATAATATAGAGAACAGCAGTTCCCATGTGAAATATAGAGAGCAGCAGTTCCTTTGTATGATATAGAGAACAGCAGTTCCCATGTCAAATATAGAGAACAGCAGTTCTTTTGTATAATATAAAGAACAGCAGTTCCCATCTCTAATATAGGGATCAGCAGTCCCAGTGCATAATATTGAGAACAACAGTTGCCATGTCTAATATAGGGATCAGCAGTTCCTGTGTATAATATAGAGAACAGCAATCCCTGTGTATAATATACAGAACAGCAGTTCCCATATCTAATATAGAGAACAGCAGTCCCCGTGTATAATATAGAGAACAGCAGTTCCCATGTGAAATATAGAGAACAGCAGCTCCTTTGTATAATATAGAGAACAGCAGTTCCCATGTCAAATATAGAGAACAGCAGTTCCTTTGTATAATATAGAGAACAGCAGTTCCCATCTCTAGTATAGGGATCAGCAGTCCCGGTGCATAATATTGAGAACAACAGTTGCCATGTCTAATATAGGGATCAGCAGTCCCTGTGTATAATATAGAGAACAGCAGATCCTGTGTACAATATAGAGAACAGCAGTCCCTGTGTCTAATATAAAGAAAAGCTGTCCCTGTGTATAATATGGAGAACAGCAGTTCCCATGTCTGATATAGAGAACAGCAGTACCAGTGTATAATATAGAGAACAGCAGTTCCCATTTGTTATATGGAACAGCTGTCCCTGTGTATAACATAGAGAACATGAGTTCCTATGACTAATATAGAGAACAGCAGTCCCAGTGTATAATATAGAGAACAGCCGTTCCCATGTAAAATATAGAGAAAAGCAGTTCCTGTGCATAATTTCGAGAACAGCAGTCCCCATGACTAATATAGAGAACAGCAGTACCTGTGTATAATATAGAGAACAACAGTTTCCATGTAAAATATAGAGAACAGCAGTTCCTGTGCATAATATCGAGAACTGCAGTTCCCTTGACTAATATAGAGAACAGCAGTCCCTGTGTATAATATAGAGAAAAGCAGTTCCCATGTCTAATATAGAGAACAGCCGTCAATGTGTACAATATAGAGAAGAGCAGTTCCTATGTCTAATATAAGAGAACAGCAGTCCCTGTGTATAATAGAGAAAACAGCAGTTCCTGTGTATCATATAGAAAACAGCAGTTCCCATGACTAATATAGAGAACAGCAGTCCCTGTGTATAATATAGAGAACAACAGTTCCCATGTCTAATATAGGGATCAGCAGTCCCATTGTATAATTTAGAGAACTGCAGTTCCTGTGTATAATATAGAGAACAGCAGTCCCTGTGTCTAACATGGAGTTCAGCGGTCCCTGTGCATAATACAGAGAACAGCAGTTCCCATGTCTAATATAGAGAACAGCAGTATCTGTGTATAAGATAGAGAATAGCAGTTCCCATGTCTAATATAAGAGAACACCAGTACCTGTGTATAATAGAGAGAACAGCAATTCCCATGTCTAATATAAGAGAACACCAGTACCTGTGTATAATATAGAGATCAGTAATTCCCATGTCTAAAATAGAGAACAGCAGTTCCCATGTCTAATATAGAGAACAGCAGTCTCTGTGTGTAATATGAAGAACAGCAGTTCCCATGTCTGATATAGAGAACAGCAGTATCTGTGTATAATACAGTGAACAGCAGTTCCCATGTATAATAGAGAGAACAGCAGTCCCTATGTATAATAAAGAGAACAGCAGTTCCTGTGTATAATATAGAGAACAGCAATCCCTGTGTATAATATACAGAACAGCAGTTCCCATGTCTAATATAGAGAACAGCAGTATCTGTGTATAATACAGGGAACAGCAGCTCCCATGTCTAATATAGAGAACACCTGCCCCTGTATATAAAACAGCTGTCCCTGAGTACAATATAGAGAACAGCTGTCCCTGTGCATAATATAGAGAACATCAGTTCCCATGTCTAATATAGAAAACAGCAGTATCTGTGTATAATACAGGGAACAGCAGTTCCCATGTATAAGATAGAGAACAGCAGTCCCTATGTATAATATAGAGAACATCAGTCCCTGTGTATAATAGACAGAACAGCAGTTCCCATGTCTAATATGAGAGTACACCAGTACCTGTGTATAATATAGAGAACAGCAGTTGCCATGTCTAATATAGAGAACAGTTGTCCCTGTGTATAAAAAAAGAACAGCTGTCCCTGAGTACAATATAGAGAACAGATGACCCATTGTATAATATAGAGAACAGCTGTCCCTGTGCAAAATATACAGAACAGCAGTTCCCATGTCTAATATAGAGAACAGCTGTCCCTGAGAACAATATAGAGAACAGATGACCCATTGTATAATAAAGAGAACAGCTGTCCCTGTGCATAATATACAGAACAGCAGTTCCCATGACTAATATAGAGAACACCATTACCTGTGTCTAATATAGAGAACAGCAGTCCCTGTGTATAATATAGAGAATAGCAGTTCCCATGTCTAATATAGAGAACAGCAGTTCCTTTGTATAATATAGAGAACAGCAGTTCCCATGTCAAATATAGAGAACAGCAGTACCTCTGTGTAATATAGAGAAGAACAATCCCTGTGTATAATATACAGAACAGCAGTTCCCATGTCTAATATAGAGAACAGCTGTCCCTGTGTATAATACAGAGAACAGCAGTTCCCATGTCAAATGAGGAGAACAGCAGTTCCTGTGTATAATATAGAGAACAGCAGTTCCCATGTCTAATATAGAGAACAGCAGTCTCTGTGTCTAATATAAAGAACAGCAGTACCTGTGTATAATACAGAGAACAGTAGATCCAATGTATAATATAGAAAACAGCAATCCCTGTGTCTAATATAGAGGACAGCAGTTCCTGTGTATAATATAGAGAACAGCAGTTCCCATATCTAATACAGAGAACGGCTGTCCCTGTGTATAATATAGAGAACAGCAGTCCCTGTGTCTAATAAAGAGAATAGCTGTCCCTGTGCATAATACAGGGAACAGCAGTTCCCATGTCTAATTAAGAGAACAGCAGTCCCTGTGTATAATATAGAGAATAGCAGTTCCCATGTCTAATATAAGAGAACACCAGTACCTGTGTATAATATAGAGAACAGCAGTTCCCATATCTAATATAGAGAACAGCTGTCCCTGTGTATAATATAGAGAACAGCAGTTACCATGTCTAAGAAAGAGAACAGCAGTTCCTGTGTATAATATAGAGAACAGCAGTTCCCATGTCGAAAATAGAGAACAGCAATTCCTGTGTATAATATAGAGAACCGCAGTTCCCATGTCTAATATAGAGAATAGCTGTCCCTGTGTATAATATGGAGAACAGCAGTTCCCATGTCTAATATAGAGAACAGCAGTCTCTGTGTGTAATATGAAGAACAGCAGTTCCCATGTCTAATATAGAGAACAGCAGTATCTGTGTATAATACAGGGAACAGCAGTCCCCATGTATAATAAAGAGAACAGCAGTTCCTGTGTATAATATAGAGAACAGCAATCCCTGTGTATAATATACAGAACAGCAGTTCCCATATCGAATATAGAGAACAGCAGTCCCTGTGTATAATATAGAGAACAGCAGTTCCCATGTGAAATATAGAGAGCAGCAGTTCCTTTGTATGATATAGAGAACAGCAGTTCCCATGTCAAATATAGAGAACAGCAGTTCTTTTGTATAATATAAAGAACAGCAGTTCCCATCTCTAATATAGGGATCAGCAGTCCCAGTGCATAATATTGAGAACAACAGTTGCCATGTCTAATATAGGGATCAGCAGTTCCTGTGTATAATATAGAGAACAGCAATCCCTGTGTATAATATACAGAACAGCAGTTCCCATATCTAATATAGAGAACAGCAGTCCCCGTGTATAATATAGAGAACAGCAGTTCCCATGTGAAATATAGAGAACAGCAGCTCCTTTGTATAATATAGAGAACAGCAGTTCCCATGTCAAATATAGAGAACAGCAGTTCCTTTGTATAATATAGAGAACAGCAGTTCCCATCTCTAGTATAGGGATCAGCAGTCCCGGTGCATAATATTGAGAACAACAGTTGCCATGTCTAATATAGGGATCAGCAGTCCCTGTGTATAATATAGAGAACAGCAGATCCTGTGTACAATATAGAGAACAGCAGTCCCTGTGTCTAATATAAAGAAAAGCTGTCCCTGTGTATAATATGGAGAACAGCAGTTCCCATGTCTGATATAGAGAACAGCAGTACCAGTGTATAATATAGAGAACAGCAGTTCCCATTTGTTATATGGAACAGCTGTCCCTGTGTATAACATAGAGAACATGAGTTCCTATGACTAATATAGAGAACAGCAGTCCCAGTGTATAATATAGAGAACAGCCGTTCCCATGTAAAATATAGAGAAAAGCAGTTCCTGTGCATAATTTCGAGAACAGCAGTCCCCATGACTAATATAGAGAACAGCAGTACCTGTGTATAATATAGAGAACAACAGTTTCCATGTAAAATATAGAGAACAGCAGTTCCTGTGCATAATATCGAGAACTGCAGTTCCCTTGACTAATATAGAGAACAGCAGTCCCTGTGTATAATATAGAGAAAAGCAGTTCCCATGTCTAATATAGAGAACAGCCGTCAATGTGTACAATATAGAGAAGAGCAGTTCCTATGTCTAATATAAGAGAACAGCAGTCCCTGTGTATAATAGAGAAAACAGCAGTTCCTGTGTATCATATAGAAAACAGCAGTTCCCATGACTAATATAGAGAACAGCAGTCCCTGTGTATAATATAGAGAACAACAGTTCCCATGTCTAATATAGGGATCAGCAGTCCCATTGTATAATTTAGAGAACTGCAGTTCCTGTGTATAATATAGAGAACAGCAGTCCCTGTGTCTAATAAAGAGAATAGCTGTCCCTGTGCATAATACAGGGAACAGCAGTTCCCATGTCTAATTAAGAGAACAGCAGTCCCTGTGTATAATATAGAGAATAGCAGTTCCCATGTCTAATATAAGAGAACACCAGTACCTGTGTATAATATAGAGAACAGCAGTTCCCATATCTAATATAGAGAACAGCTGTCCCTGTGTATAATATAGAGAACAGCAGTTACCATGTCTAAGAAAGAGAACAGCAGTTCCTGTGTATAATATAGAGAACAGCAGTTCCCATGTCGAAAATAGAGAACAGCAATTCCTGTGTATAATATAGAGAACCGCAGTTCCCATGTCTAATATAGAGAATAGCTGTCCCTGTGTATAATATGGAGAACAGCAGTTCCCATGTCTAATATAGAGAACAGCAGTCTCTGTGTGTAATATGAAGAACAGCAGTTCCCATGTCTAATATAGAGAACAGCAGTATCTGTGTATAATACAGGGAACAGCAGTCCCCATGTATAATAAAGAGAACAGCAGTTCCTGTGTATAATATAGAGAACAGCAATCCCTGTGTATAATATACAGAACAGCAGTTCCCATATCGAATATAGAGAACAGCAGTCCCTGTGTATAATATAGAGAACAGCAGTTCCCATGTGAAATATAGAGAGCAGCAGTTCCTTTGTATGATATAGAGAACAGCAGTTCCCATGTCAAATATAGAGAACAGCAGTTCTTTTGTATAATATAAAGAACAGCAGTTCCCATCTCTAATATAGGGATCAGCAGTCCCAGTGCATAATATTGAGAACAACAGTTGCCATGTCTAATATAGGGATCAGCAGTTCCTGTGTATAATATAGAGAACAGCAATCCCTGTGTATAATATACAGAACAGCAGTTCCCATATCTAATATAGAGAACAGCAGTCCCCGTGTATAATATAGAGAACAGCAGTTCCCATGTGAAATATAGAGAACAGCAGCTCCTTTGTATAATATAGAGAACAGCAGTTCCCATGTCAAATATAGAGAACAGCAGTTCCTTTGTATAATATAGAGAACAGCAGTTCCCATCTCTAGTATAGGGATCAGCAGTCCCGGTGCATAATATTGAGAACAACAGTTGCCATGTCTAATATAGGGATCAGCAGTCCCTGTGTATAATATAGAGAACAGCAGATCCTGTGTACAATATAGAGAACAGCAGTCCCTGTGTCTAATATAAAGAAAAGCTGTCCCTGTGTATAATATGGAGAACAGCAGTTCCCATGTCTGATATAGAGAACAGCAGTACCAGTGTATAATATAGAGAACAGCAGTTCCCATTTGTTATATGGAACAGCTGTCCCTGTGTATAACATAGAGAACATGAGTTCCTATGACTAATATAGAGAACAGCAGTCCCAGTGTATAATATAGAGAACAGCCGTTCCCATGTAAAATATAGAGAAAAGCAGTTCCTGTGCATAATTTCGAGAACAGCAGTCCCCATGACTAATATAGAGAACAGCAGTACCTGTGTATAATATAGAGAACAACAGTTTCCATGTAAAATATAGAGAACAGCAGTTCCTGTGCATAATATCGAGAACTGCAGTTCCCTTGACTAATATAGAGAACAGCAGTCCCTGTGTATAATATAGAGAAAAGCAGTTCCCATGTCTAATATAGAGAACAGCCGTCAATGTGTACAATATAGAGAAGAGCAGTTCCTATGTCTAATATAAGAGAACAGCAGTCCCTGTGTATAATAGAGAAAACAGCAGTTCCTGTGTATCATATAGAAAACAGCAGTTCCCATGACTAATATAGAGAACAGCAGTCCCTGTGTATAATATAGAGAACAACAGTTCCCATGTCTAATATAGGGATCAGCAGTCCCATTGTATAATTTAGAGAACTGCAGTTCCTGTGTATAATATAGAGAACAGCAGTCCCTGTGTCTAACATGGAGTTCAGCGGTCCCTGTGCATAATACAGAGAACAGCAGTTCCCATGTCTAATATAGAGAACAGCAGTATCTGTGTATAAGATAGAGAATAGCAGTTCCCATGTCTAATATAAGAGAACACCAGTACCTGTGTATAATAGAGAGAACAGCAATTCCCATGTCTAATATAAGAGAACACCAGTACCTGTGTATAATATAGAGATCAGTAATTCCCATGTCTAAAATAGAGAACAGCAGTTCCCATGTCTAATATAGAGAACAGCAGTCTCTGTGTGTAATATGAAGAACAGCAGTTCCCATGTCTGATATAGAGAACAGCAGTATCTGTGTATAATACAGTGAACAGCAGTTCCCATGTATAATAGAGAGAACAGCAGTCCCTATGTATAATAAAGAGAACAGCAGTTCCTGTGTATAATATAGAGAACAGCAATCCCTGTGTATAATATACAGAACAGCAGTTCCCATGTCTAATATAGAGAACAGCAGTATCTGTGTATAATACAGGGAACAGCAGTTCCCATGTATAATAGAGAGAACAGCAGTCCCTATGTATAATTACAAGAACAGCAGTTCCTGTGTATAATATAGAGAACAGCAATCCCTGTGTATAATATACAGAACAGCAGTTCCCATGTCTAATATAGAGAACAGCAGTCCCTGTGTATAATATAGAGAACAGCAGTTCCCATGTGAAATATAGAAAACAGCAGTTCCTTTGTATAACATATAAAACATCAGTTCCTATGACTAATATAGAGAACAGCAGTCCCGGTGTATAATATAGAGAACAGCCGTTCCCATGTAAAATATAGAGAAAAGCAGTTCCTGTGCATAATTTCGAGAACAGCAGTCCCCATGACTAATATAGAGAACAGCAGTACCTGTGTATAATATAGAGAACAACAGTTTCCATGTAAAATATAGAGAACAGCAGTTCCTGTGCATAATATCGAGAACTGCAGTTCCCATGACTAATATAGAGAACAGCAGTCCCTGTGTATAACATAGAGAAAAGCAGTTCCCATGTCTAATATAGAGAACAGCTGTCAATGTGTACAATATAGAGAAGAGCAGTTCCTATGTCTAATATAGAGAACAGCAGTCCCTGTGTATAATAGAGAAAACAGCAGTTCCTGTGTATCATATAGAAAACAGCAGTTCCCATGACTAATATAGAGAACAGCACTCCCTGTGTATAATATAGAGAACAACAGTTCCCATGTCTAATATAGGGATCAGCAATCCCATTGTATAATTTAGAGAACTGCAGTTCCTGTGTATAATATAGAGAACAGCAGTCCCTGTGTCTAACATAGAGTTCAGCGGTCCCTGTGCATAATACAGAGAACAGCAGTTACCATGTCTAATATAAGAGAACACCAGTACCTGTGAATAATAGAGAGAACAGCAATTCCCATGTCTAATATAGAGAACAGCAGTCTCTGTGTGTAATATGAAGAACAGCAGTTCCCATGTCTAATATAGAGAACAGCAGTATCTGTGTATAATACAGGGAACAGCAGTTCCCATGTATAATAGAGAGAACAGCAGTCCCTATGTATAATAAAGAGAACAGCAGTTCCTGTGTATAATATAGAGAACAGCAATCCCTGTGTATAATATACAGAACAGCAGTTCCCATGTCTAATATAGAGAACAGCAGTATCTGTGTATAATACAGGGAACAGCAGTTCCCATGTATAATTAAGAGAACAGCAGTTCCTGTGTATAATATAGTGAAAAGCAATCCCTGTGTATAATATACAGAACAGCAGTCCATATGTATAATATAGAGAACAGCAGTCCCTGTGTATAATAGACAGAATAGCAGTTCCCATGTCTAATATAGAGAACACCAGTCCCTGTGCATAATATAGAGAACAGCAGATCCCATTACTAATATACACAACAGTTGTCCCTGTGTATAAAAAATAGAACAGCTGTCCCTGAGTACAATATAGAGAACAGATGACCCATTGTCTCATATAGAGAACAGCTGTCCCAGTGCAAAATATACAGAACAGCAGTTCCCATGACTAATATAGAGAACAGCTGTCCCTGAGTACAATATAGAGAACAGATGACCCATTGTATAATATAGTGAACAGCTGTCCCTGTGCAAAATATACAGAACAGCAGTTCCCATGTCTAATATAGAGAACACCATTACCTGTGTCTAATATAGAGAACAGCAGTTCCCATGTCTAATATAAAGATCAGCAGTCCCTGTGTATAACATAGAGAACAGCAGTTCCCATGTCTAATATAGGGATCAGCAGGCCCTGTGTATAATATAGAGAAAAGTAGTACCTGTGTATAATATAGAGAACAGCAGTCCCTGTGTCTAATATAGAGAAAAGCAGTTCCCATGTCTAATATAGAGAACAGCTGTCAATGTGTACAATATTAAGAAGAGCAGATCCTATGTCTAATATAAGAGAACAGCAGTCCCTGTGTATAATATAGAGAACAGCAGTCCATGTGTATAATATAGAGAACAGCAGTTCCCATGTAAATTATAGAGAACAGCAGTTCCTGTGCATAATATCGAGAACAGCAGTTCCCATGTCAAAAATAGAGAACAGCAGTTCCTTTGTATAATATAGAGAACAGCAGTTCCCTATGTATAATATAGAGAACAGCAGTCCCTGTGTATAATATGGAGAACAGCAGTTCCCATGTCTAATATAGGGATCAGCAGTCCCTGTGTATAATATAGAGAAAAGCTGTCCCTGTGCATAATATAGAGAACAGCAGTTCCCATGTGTAATATAGAGAACAGCTGTACCTGTGTATAACATGGAGAACATGACTTCCCATGACTAATATAGAGAACAGCAGTCCCTGTGTATAATATAGAGAACAGCAGTTACCATAACTGATTTCGACAGCAGCTGTTCCTTTGCAAAATATAGACAACAGCAGTCCCTGTGGATAATATAGAGAAAAGAAGTTCCCACGTCTAATATAGAGTACTGCGGTCAATGTGTACTATATAGAGAAGAGCAGTTCCTATGTCTAAGATGAGAGAACAGCAGTCCCTGTGTATAATAGAGAAAAGAGCAGTACCTGTATATCATATAGAAAACAGCAGTTCCCATGTCTAATATAGAGAACAGCAGTTCCTGTGTATAATATAGAGAACCGCAGTTCCCAAGTCTCATATAGAGAACAGCTGTCCCTGTGTATAATATAGAGAACAGCTGTTCCCATGTTTAATATAGAGAACAGTAGTCTCTGTGTGTAATATGAAGAACAGCAGTTCCTATGTCTAATATAGAGAACAGCAGTATCCGTGTATAATACAGGGAACAGCAGTTCCCATGTATAATAAAGAGAACAGCAGTTCCTGTGTATAATATACAGAACAGCAGTTCCCATGTCTAAGAAACAGAACAGCAGTCCCTGTGTAGAATATAGAGAACAGCAGTTCCCATGTGAAATATAGAGAACAGCATTTCCTTTGTATAATATAGAGAACAGCAGTTCCCATGTCTAATATAGGGATCAGCAGTCCCTGTGTATATTATAGAGAACAGCAGTCCCTGTGTCTAATATAAAGAAAAGCTGTCCCTGTGTATAATATGGAGAACAGCAGTTCCCATGTCTAATATAGAGAACAGCTGTCCCTGTGTCTAATGTAGAGAACAGCAGTCCCTGTGTATAATATAGAGAACAGCAGTTCCCAAGTCTAAAATAGAGAACAGCAGTCCCTATGTAAAATATAGAGAAGAGCAGTTCCCATGTCTAATATAGGGAAAAGCTGTCCTTGCGTGTAATATAGAGATCAGCAGTCCCTTTGTACAATATATGGAACAGCAATTTCCATTTCTAATATAGAGAACAGCAGTCCCTGTGTCTAATATCGATAAAAGCAGTCCCTGTGTGTAATATAGAAAACAGCAGTCCCTGAGTTTAATATAAAGAACAGCTGTCCCTGTGTATAATATAGAGAACAGCAGTTCCCATGTCTAATATAGAGAACAGCAGTCCCTGTGTATAAAGTAGAGAGCAGCAGTTCCCATGCCTAATATAAAGAACAGCAGTCCCTGTGTATAATAGAGAGAACAGCAGTTCCCAAGTCTAAAATAGAGAACAGCAGTCCCTGACTATAATATAGAGAACAGCAGTTCCCATGTCTAATATAGAGACAAGCAGTCCCTGTGTATAATATATAGAACAGCAGTTCCCATGTCTAATATACAGACAAGCAGTCCCTGTGTATAATATATAGAACAGCAGTTCCCATGTCAAATACAGAGAACAGCAGTCCCTGTGTATAATGAACAGAACAGCAGTTCCCATGTCTAAGGTAGAGAACAGCTGTTCCCATGTAAAATATAGAGAACAGCAGTCCCTGGGTATAATATAGAGAACAGCAGTTACCATGTCTAATATAGAGAACAGCAGACCCTGAGTATAATATCGAGAACAGCTGTCCCTGTGTACAATATAGAGAACAGATGTCCCTTTGTATAATGTAGAGAACAGCTGTCTCTGTGTATAATAAAGAGAACAGCTATCCCTGTGTATAATATACAGAACAGCAGTTCCCATGTCTAATATAGAGAACACCATTACCTGTGTCTAATATAGAGAACAGCAGTCCCTGTGCATAAAATAGAAAACAGCAGAGCCTGTGTCTAATATAGAGAACAGCTGTCCCTGTGCATAATATAGAGAACAGCAGTTCCCATGTCTAATATACAGAACAGCACACCCTGTGTATAATATAGAGAACAGCAGTTCCCATGTCTAATATAGAGAACAGCAGTCCCTGTGTTTAATATAGAGAACAGCAGACCCTGTGTATAATATAGAGAACAGCAGTTCCCATGTCGAAAAAAGATAACAGCAGTCCCTGTGTACAACATACAGTGCAGCAGTTCCCATGTCGAATATAGAAAATAGCAGTCCTTGGGTCTAATATAGACAACAGCAGTTCCCATATCGAGTATAGAGAACAGCTGTCGCTGTGTATAATATAGAGAACAGCAGTTCCCATGACTAAAGTAGAGAACAGCAGTCCCTGTGTATAATATAGAGAACAGCAGTCCCTGTGTATAAGATAGAGAACAGCAGTTCCCATGTCTAATATAGAGAACAGCAGTACCTGTGTATAATATAGAGAACAGCAGTTCCCATGTAAGATATAGAGAACACCAGATTCACCTGCACCTCCACCCACATCATCTACTGCATCCGCTGCAGCCGGTGTGGCCTCCTCTATATTGGGGAGACAGGCCGCCTACTTGCGGAGCGATTCAGAGAGCACCTCTGGGCCACCCGGACGAACCAACCCAACCAACCTGTGGCACAGCATTTCAACTCCCCCTCCCACTCCACCGAGGATATGCAGGTCATTGGACTCATCCACCGCCAAACCACAACAACCCGACGGTCGGAGGAGGAGCGTCTTATCTTCCGACTGGGAACCCTCCAACCGCAGGGGATGAACTTGGACTTCACCAGTTTCTTCATCCCCCCTCCCCCCACCCTGTCTCAGCCGGATCCTTCCAGCCCGGCACCGCCTTCCTGACCTGCAGTCTTCTTCTTGACCTCTCCGCCTCCACCCTACTCCGACCTATCACCCTCACCTTGACCTCTTTCCACCTATCACATTTCCAACTCCCCTCCTCCAAGTCCCTCCTCCCTACCTTTTATCTTCTCCTGCTGAACACTCTCTGCTCATTCCTGAAGAAGGGCCTGTGCCCGAAACGTCGAATCTCCTGTTCCCTGGATGCTGCCTGACCTGCTGTGCTGTTCCAGCAATAAAGTTTCAACTTTGATCTCCAGCATCTGCAGACCTCACTTTCTCCTGTGTGTAATATAGTGCACAGCAGTTCCTATCTCTAATGTAGAGAACAGCAGTCCCTGACTATAATATAGAGAACAGCAGTTCCCATGTCTAATATAGTGAACAGCAGTCCCTGTGTCTAATATAGAGAACAGCAGTACCTGTGTATAAGATTGAGAACAGCAGTTCCCATGTCTGATATAGAGAACAGCAGTACCTGTGTATAATATAGAGAACAGCAGTTCCCATGTGCAATAGGGAGAACAGCAGTCCCTGTGTATAATATAGAGAACAGCAGTTCCCATGTCTAAAATAGAGAACAGCAGTTCCTGACGATAATATAGAGAACACCATTACCTGTGTCCAATATAGAGAACTGCTGTCCCTTTGTCTAATATAGAAAACAGCAGTACCTGTGTCTAAGATTGAGAACAGCAGTTCCCATGTCTAATATAGAGAACAGCTGTCCCTACGTATAATATGGAGTACAGCAGTTCCCATGAATAATATAGAGAACAGTAGTCCCTGTGTATAATATAGAGAACAGCAGTTCCCATGTCTAATAGAGAACAGCAGTCCCTGTGTATAAAGTAGAGAACAGCAGTTCCCATGCCGAATATCGAGAACAGCAGTCCCTGTGTATAATATAGAGAGCAGCAGTTCCCATGCCTAATATAAAGAACAGCAGTCCCTGTGTATAATATAGAGAAAAGCAGTTCCCATGTCTAATATAGAGAACAGCTGTCCCTGTGTACAATATGGAGAACAGATGTCCCTTTGTATAATGTAGAGAACAGCTGTCCCTGTGTAAATTATACAGAACAGCAGTTCCCATGTCTAATATAGAGAACACCATTACCTGTGTCTAATATAGAGAACAGCAGTCGCTGTGTATAAAATAGAAAACAGCAGATCCTGTGTATAATGTAGAGAACAGCAGACCCTGCGTCTAATATAGAGAACAGCTGTCCCTGTGCATAATATAGAGAACAGCAGTTCCTGTGAATAACTTAGAGAACATCAGTTCCCATGACTAATATAGAGAACAGCAGTCCCTGTGTATAAAATAGAGAACAGCAGTTCCCATGTCTAATGTAGAGAACAGCAGTTCCTGTGCATAATATAGAGAACAGCCGTTCCCATGTCTAATGTAGAGAACAGCAGTCCCTGTGTATAATACAGAGAACAGCAGTTCCCAAGTCTAAAATAGAGAACAGCAGTCCCTGACTATAATATAGAGAACAGCAGTTCCCATATCTAATATAGAGAATAGCAGTCCCTAGGTATAATATAGAGAAAAGCTTCCCTCTGTATAATATAGAGAACAGCAGTTCCCATGGCAAATACAGAGAACAGCAGTCCCTGTGTATAATAAACAGAATAGCAGTTCCCATGTCTAATATAGAGAACAGCTGTCGCTGTGTATAATACAGGGAACAGCAGTTCCCATGTATAATAGAGAGAATAGCAGTACCTATGTATAATAAAGAGAACAGCAGTTCCTGTGTATAATATAGAGAACAGCTGTCTCTGAGCAGAATATAGAGAACAGCAGTTCCCGTGTCTAATATAGAGAACAGCAGTCCCTGTGCATAATATAGAGAACAGCAGTTCCCGTGTCTAATATAGAGAACAGCAGTCCCTGTGCATAATATAGAGAACATCAGTTCCCATGTCTAATATAGAGAACAGCAGTCCCAGTGTATAATATAGAGAACAGCAGTTCCCGTGTCTAATATAGAGAACAGCAGTCCCAGTGTATAATATACAGAACAGCAGTCCCTGTGTATAATATAGAGAACAGCAGTCCCTGTGTATAATATAGAGAACAGCTGTCCCTGTGTACAATATAGAGAACAGATGTCCCTTTGTATAATGTAGAGAACAGCTGTCTCTGTGTATAATGTAGAGAACAGCTATCCCTGTGTATAATATACAGAACAGCAGTTCCCATGTCTAATATAGAGAACACCATTACCTGTGTCTAATATAGAGAACAGCAGTCCCTGTGTTTAAAATAGAAAACAGCAGATCCTTGGTATAATATAGAGAACTGCTGTCCCTGTGTCGAGTATAGAAAACAGCAGTACCTGTGTCTAAGATTGAGAACAGCAGTTCCCATGTCTAACATAGAGAACAGCTGTCCCTGTGTATAATATAGAGAACAGCAGTTCCTCAATATAATGGAGAACAGCAGTCCCTGTGTATAATATAGAGAACAGCAGTCCCTTTCTATAATATAGAGAACAGCTGTCCCTCTGTATAATATAGAGAACAGCCGTTCCAATGGCTAATATCAAGAACAGCAGACCCTGTGTATAATATAGAGAACAGCAGTTCCCATGTCTAAAAAAGATAACAGCAGTCCCTGTGTACAACATACAGTGCAGCAGTTCCCATGTCGAATATAGAAAATAGCAGTCCTTGGGTCTAATATAGACAACAGCAGTTCCCATATCGAGAATAGAGAACAGCTGTCGCTGTGTATAATACAGAGAACAGCAGTTCCCATGACTAATGTAGAGAACAGCAGTCCCTGCGTATAATATAGAGAACAGCAGTCCCTGTGTACAATATAGAAAACAGCAGTCCCTGTGTATCATATAGAGAACAGCCGTTCCCATGTAAAATATAGAGAACAGCAGTCCCTGTGTGTAATATAGTGCACAGCAGTTCCTATCTCTAATGTAGTGAACAGAAGTCCCTGTGTTTAATATAGAGAACAGCAGTTCCCATGTCTAATATCGTGAACAGCAGTCCCTGTGTCTAATATAGAGAACAGCAGTACCTGTGTATAAGATTGAGAACAGCAGTTCCCATGTCTAATATAGAGAACAGCAGTACCTGTGTATAATATAGAGAACAGCAGTTCCCATGTCTAATATAGAGAACAGCAGTACCTGTGTATAATATAGAGAACAGCAGTTCCCATGTGCAATAGGGAGAACAGCAGTCCCTGTGTATAATATAGAGAACAGCAGTTCCCATGTCTAATGTAGAGAACAATAGTCCCTGTGTATAATATAGAGAACAGCAGTCCCCGTGTATAATATAGAGAACAGCAGTTCCCATATCTAATGTAGAGAACAGCAGTCCCTGTGTTTAATATAGAGAACAGCAGTTCCTGTGTATAATATAGAGAACAGCAGTTCCCAAGTCTAAAATAGAGAACAGCACTTCCTGACTATAATATAGAAAACAGCAGTTCCTTGGTATAATATAGAGAACTGCTGTCCCTGTGTCTAGTATAGAAAACAGCAGTACCTGTGTCTAAGATTGTGAACAGCAGTTCCCATGTCTAACATAGAGAACAGCTGTCCCTACGCATAATATGGAGTACAGCAGTTCCCATGAATAATATAGAGAACAGTAGTCCCTGTGTATAATATAGAGAACAGCAGTTCCCATGTCTAATATAGAGAACAGCAGTCCCTGTGTATAAAGTAGAGAGCAGCAGTTCCCATGCCGAATATCGAGAACAGCAATTCCTGTGTATAATATAGAGAACAGCAGTTCACATGTCTCATATAGAGAATAGCAGTCCCTGTGTATAATATGAGATCAGCTGTTCCTATGTCAAATATAGAGAACAGCAGTTCCTGTGTATAATATAGAGAACAGCATTTCCTTTGTATAATATAGAGAATAGCAGTCCCTGTGTCTAATATAGAGAACAGCAGTCCATGAGCATAATGCAGAGAACAGCAGTTCCTATGTCTAATACAGAGAACAGCAGTCCCTGTGTTTAATACAGAGAACACCAGTGCCTGATATAATATGGAGTACAGCAGTTCCCCTGGCAAATATAGAGAACAGCAGTCCCTGTGTACAATATAGAGAACAGCAGTTCCTATGTCTAATATAGAGAAAATCAGTCCCTGTGTATAATATAGAAAACAGCAGTTCCTGTGTATAATATGGAGTACAGCAATTCCTGTGTACAACATAGAGAACAGCTTTTCCTGTGTATAAGAAAGAGAACAGCAGTGCCTGTGTATAATATGGAGTACAGCAGTCCCTGTGTCTAGTATAGAGAACAGCTGTCCCAGTGTATAATATGGAGTACAGCAGTTCCCCTGTCTAATATAGACAACAGCAGTTCCTATGTCTAATATAGAGAACATCAGTCCCTGTGTATAATATAGAAAACAGCAGTTCCTGTGTATAATATACAGTACAGCAGTTCCTGTGTATAATATAGCGAACAGCAGTCCCTGTGTATAATATAGAGAACAGCAGTTCCTATGTCTAATATAGAGAACATCAGTCCCTATGTATAATATAGAAAACAGCAGTCCCTGTGTCTAAAGCAGAGAACAGCTGTTTTCCCTGTGTCTCACATGGAGAACAGCTGTCCCTGTGTTTAATATAGAGAACCGCAGTTCCTTTGTATAATATAGAGAACAGCAGTCCCTGTGCCTAATATAGAGAACAGCAGTACCTGTGTATAATATAGAGAACAGCAGTTCCCATGTCTAACATATAGAACAGCTGTCCCTGTGTATAATATAGAGAACCGCAGCTCCCATGTCTAATATAAGAAACTGCTGTCCCTGTGTATATTATGGAGTGCAGCAGTTCCCATGTCGAACATAGAAAACAGCGGTCACTGCGTCTACTAGAGGCAAAAGCAGTTCCCATGACTAATATAGAGAATGGCAGTCCCGGTGTATAACATAGAGAACAGCAGTCCCAGTGTATAATATAGAGAAGAGCATTTCCAATATCTAATATAGAGAACAGCAGTCCCTGTGTACAATACAGAGAACAGCAGTTCCTATACGCAGTAGTCCCTGTGTATAATATAGCTGAGTTCTACATAGAGAACAGCAGTCCATATGTCTTATATAAGTGAACAGCAATCGCTTTATATAATATAGAGAACAGCAGTACCTGTGTATAATATAGAGAACAGCAGTTCCCATGTCTAATATAGAGAACAGCTGTCCCTGTGTATAATATAGAGAACAGCAGTTCCAATGTCTAATATAAGAAACAGCTGTTTTCCCTGTGTCTCACATGGAGAACGGCTGTCCCTGTCTACAATCTAGAGAACAGCAGTTCCTATGTCTAATATATGTAAACAGCAGTCCCTGAGTATAATATAGAATACAGCAGTTCCAGTGTATCATATAGAAAACAGCCGTTTCCATGTAAAATATAGAGAACAGCAGTCCCTGTGTATAATATAGAGCACAGCAGTTCCCATGTGTAATATAGAGAACAGCAGTTCCTGTGCATAATATAGACAACAGCAGTACCTGTGTATAATATAGAGAACAACACTTCCCATATCTAATATAGAGAACAGTAGTCCCGGTGGCGAATATAGAGAACACCAGTTTCCATTTCTAATATAGTGAACAGCAGTCCGTCTGTATGATATAGTAAACAGCAGTTCCCATGTCTAATATAGAGAACAGGAGTCCCTGTGCATAATATAGAGAACATCAGTTCCCATGTCTAATATAGAGAACAGCTGTCCCTGTGTATAATATAGAGAACAGCAGTTCCCATGTCTAATATAGAGAACAGCAGTCCCTGTGTACAATATAGAGTGCAGCAGTTCCCATGTCGAATATAGAAAACCGCAGTCACTGTGTCTAATATAGGCAACAGCAGTTCCCATGACGAATATAGAGATCGAGCTGAACATGTGTTGCTGGAACAGCGCAGCAGGTCAGGCAGCATCCAGGGAACAGGAGAATCGACGTTTCGGGCATAAGCCCTTCTTCAGGAAGGGCTCCTGAAGAAGGGCTTATGCCTGAAACGTCGATTCTCCTGTTCCCTGGATGCTGCCTGACCTGCTGCGCTGTTCCAGCTTCACATTTTAAGCTCTGATCTCCAGCATCTGCAGTCCTTACTTTCTCCTCATATAAAAAACGGCAGTCCCTGTGTATAATATAGAGAACGGTACTTCCAATGTCTAATATAGAGAACAGCAGTCCGAGTGTATGATAGAGAGAACAGCAGTTCCCATGTCTAATGTAGAGAACAGCAGTCCCTGTGCATAATATAGAGAACAGCAGTTCCCATATCTCACATGGAGAACAGCAGTCCCTGTGTATAATAAACAGAATAGCAGTTCCCATGTCTAATGTAGAGAACACCAGTCCCTGTGTATAATATAGAGAACAGCAGTTCCCATGTCTAATATAGAGAACAGCAGTCCCGGTGTCTAATATAGAAAACAGCAGTTCCCTTGTCTAATATAGAGAACAGCAGTCCCTGTTTATAATACAGAGAACAGCAGTTCCCATGTCTAATATAGAGAACAGCAGTCCCTGCGTATAATATAGAGAACAGCAGTTCCCATGTCTAATATAGAGAAGAGCAATCCCGGTGTCTAATATAGAAAACAGCAATTCCCTTGGCGAAGAAAGAGAACAGCAGTCCCTGTTTATAATACAGAGAACAGCAGTTCCAATGTCTAATATAGAGAACAGCAGTCCCTGTGTTGTCATAAAGAGTACAGCAGTTCCCATGTCTAATATAGAGAAAAGCAGTCCCTGCGTATAATATAGACAACAGCAGTTCCAATGTCTAATACAGAGAACAGCTGTCGCTGTGTATAATATAGAGAACAGCAGTCCCTGTGTTTAATACAGAGAAGAGCAGACCCTATGTATAATATAGGGAACAGCAGTCCTTCTGTATAATATAAGAGAACAGCAGTTCCTGTGTATAAAATAGAGAACAGCAGTTCCCATGTCTAATATAGAGAGCAGCAGTCTCTGCGTGTAATATGAAGAACAGCAGTTCCCATGACTAATATAGAGAACACCAGTACCTGTGTATCATAAAGAGAACAGCAGATCCCATGTATAATATAGAGAACAGCTGTCAATGTGTACAATATAGAGAACGGCAGTCCCATGTCTAATATAAGAGAACAGCAGTCCCTGTGTATAGTACAGAAAACAGCAGTTCCTGTGTATCATATAGAAAACAGCAGTTCCCATGTCTAATATAGAGAACACCAGTACCTGTGTATCATAAAGAGAACAGCAGATCCCATGTATAATATAGAGAACAGCTGTCAATGTGTACAATCTCGAGAACAGCAGTCCTATGTCTAATATAAGAGAATAGCAGTCCCTGTGTATAGTGCAGAAAACAGCAGTTCCTGTGTATCATATAGAAAACAGCAGTTCCCATGTCTAATATAGAGAACACCAGTACCTGTGTATCATAAAGAGAACAGCAGATCCCATGTATAATATAGAGAACAGCTGTCAATGTGTACAATCTCGAGAACAGCAGTCCTATGTCTAATATAAGAGAATAGCAGTCCCTGTGTATAGTGCAGAAAACAGCAGTTCCTGTGTATCATATAGAAAACAGCAGTTCCCATGTCTAATATAGAGAACAGCAGTCCCTGTGTATCGCATAGAAAACAGCAGTTCCTGTGTATCATATAGAAAACAGCCGTTCCCATGTCTAATATAGAGAACAGCAGTCCCTGTGTATAATATGGAGTGCAGCAGTTCCCATGTCTAATATAGAGAACAGTTGTCCCTGTGTATAATATATGCAGATCCAATGTCGAATAGAGAGAACTGCAGTTCTTGTGTATAATATAGAGAACAGCAGTTGTTGTGTATAATATCGTGAACAGCAGATCCCATGTCTAATATAGAGAACAGCAGTCCCTGTGTATAATATAGGGAACAGCAGTTCCTGTGTATAATATCGAGAAAAGCAGTTCCCATGTCTAATATAGAGAACAGCTGTCAATGTGTACAATATAGAGAACAGCAGTCCCATGTCTAATATAAGAGAACAGCAGTCCCTGTGTATAGTACAGAAAACAGCAGTTCCTGTGTATCATATAGAAAACAGCAGTTCCCATGTCTAATATAGAGAACACCAGTACCTGTGTATCATAAAGAGAACAGCAGATCCCATGTATAATATAGAGAACAGCTGTCAATGTGTACAATCTCGAGAACAGCAGTCCTATGTCTAATATAAGAGAATAGCAGTCCCTGTGTATAGTGCAGAAAACAGCAGTTCCTGTGTATCATATAGAAAACAGCAGTTCCCATGTCTAATACAGAGAACAGCAGTCCCTGTGTATCGCATAGAAAACAGCAGTTCCTGTGTATCATATAGAAAACAGCCGTTCCCATGTCTAATATAGAGAACAGCAGTCCCTGTGTATAATATGGAGTGCAGCAGTTCCCATGTCTAATATAGAGAACAGTTGTCCCTGTGTATAATATATGCAGATCCAATGTCGAATAGAGAGAACTGCAGTTCTTGTGTATAATATAGAGAACAGCAGTTGTTGTGTATAATATCGTGAACAGCAGATCCCATGTCTAATATAGAGAACAGCAGTCCCTGTGTATAATATAGGGAACAGCAGTTCCTGTGTATAATATCGAGAAAAGCAGTTCCCATGTCTAATATAGAGAACAGCAGTCCCTGTGTATAATACAGAGAACAGTAGTTCCCATGTCTAATATAGAGAACAGCTGTCCCTGTGTATAATATAGAGAACAGCAGTCCCTGTGTCTAATTTAGAGAATAGCAGTTCCTGTGTATAATATAGAGAACAGCAGTTCCTGTGTATAATATAGAGAATAGCAGTTGCTGTGTATAATATAGTGAACAGCAGTTCCCATGTCTAATATAGAGAACAGCAGTCCCTGAGTATAATATAGAGAACAGCTGTCCCTGTGTATAATATAGAGAACAGCAGTTCCCATGTCTAATAAGGAGAACCGCAGCCCCTGTGTATAATATAGAGAACAGCAGTTCCTGTGTATAATATAGAGAACAGCAGTTCCCATGCCTAATATAGAGAACAGCAGTTACTGTGTATAATATAGAGAACAGCAGTTGCTGTGTATAATATCGAGAACAGCAGTTCACATGCCTAATACAGAGAACAGCAGTTACTGTGTATAATATAGAGAACAGCAGTTGCTGTGTATAATATCGAGAACAGCAGTTCCCATGCATAATATCGAGAACAGCAGTTCCTGTGTATAATATAGAGAACAGCAGTTCCCATGTGAAATATAGAGAACAGCAGTCCTTGTGTATTATTGAGAGAACAGCAGTTCACATGTCTAATAGAGAGAACAGCAGTCCCTACGTATAACATAGAGAACAGCAGTTCCCCTTTCTGATATAGAGACCAGCAGTTCCTGTGTATAATATAGAGAACAGCAGTTCCCATGTCTAATATAGAGAACAGCAGTTCCTGTGTATAATATAGAGAACAGCAGTTCCCATGCCGAATATACAGAACAGCAGTTCCCATGCCTAATATACAGAACAGCAGTCCCTGTGTATAATATGGAGATCAGCAATCCCTGTGTCTTATATAGAGAACAGCTGTCCCTGAGCATAATATTGAGAACAGCAGTTCCCATGTCTGATATAGAGATCAGCAGTACCTGTGTATCATACAGAGAACAGCAGATCCCATGTCTAAAATAGAGAACAGCAGTACCTGTGTGTAATATAGACAACAGCAGTTCCCATGTGTAATATAGAGAACAGCTGTAACTGTGTATAATATAGAGAACAGCTGTCCCTGTGTATAATGTAGAGAACAACACTTCCCATGTCTAATATAGAGAACAGCAGTCCCTACGTATAACATAGAGAACAGCAGTTCCCATGTCTAATATAGAGAACAGCAGTTCCTGTGCATAATATAGACAACAGCTGTCCCTGTGTATAATGTAGAGAACAACACTTCCCATGTCTTATATAGAGAACAGCAGTCCCTACGTATAACATAGAGAACAGCAGTTCCCATGTCTAATATGGAGATCAACAGTCCCTGTGTCTAATTTGGAGAATTATAATATAGTTTATAATAAAGTGAATAGCAGTTGCTGTGTATAATATAGTGAACAGCAGTTCCCATGTCTAATATAGAGAACAGCAGTCCCTGAGTATAATATAGAAAACAGCAGTCCCTGTGTATAATATACAGAACAGCAGTTCTCATGTCTAACATAGAGAACAGCAGTCCCTGAGTACAATATAGAGAACAGCAGTTCCCATGTCTAATAAAGAGAACAGCAGTCCCTGTGTATAATATAGAGAACAGCAGTTCCTGTGTATAATATAGAGAACAGCAGTTACTGTGTATGATATAGAGAACAGCAGTTCCCATGTCGAATGTAGAGACCAGCAGTCCCTCTGTATAATATAGAGACAGCAGTTCCCATGTCTAATATAGAGAACAGCAGTCCCTCTGCATAATAGAGAGAATAGCAGTTGCGATGTCTCATATAGAGAACAGCTGTCCCTGTGTATAATATAGAGAACAGCAGTCCCTGTGTCTAATAAGGAGAACAGCAGTCCCTGTGTATAATATAGAGAAGAGCAGTCCCCATGTCTAATATAGGGAACAGCAGGACCTGTGTATAATACAGAGAACAGCAGATCCCATGTATAATATAGAGAACAGCAGTCCCTGTGTATAATATAGAGCACAGCAGTTCCTCTTTTCAAATATAAAGAACGGCAGTCCCAGTGTATAATACAGACATCTGTCCCTGTGTATAATATAGAGAACAGCAGTCTCTGTGTACAATAAACAAAACAGTTGTCCCTGTGTTAAATATAGAGAACAGCAGTCCCTGTATTTAATAAGGAAAACAGCAGTCCCTGTGTATAACATAGAAAACACCAGCTTCTGTGATTATTTTCGAGAACAGCACTGTCTGTGTACAATACAGAGAACAGCAGTCTCTGTGCACTATATAGAGAACAGCTGTCCCTGTGTTTAATAATGAGAACAGCAGTCCCTGTATACAATATAGAAAACATGTGTCCGACATGCACTGGAGAGAACAGCAGACCATGTGTCTCATGTTGGTAATAGCAGTCCCTGTGTCTACTATAAGAACAAATGTCACTGTGTATAACAGAAAGAACACCACTCCTTGTGTAGAAGAGAGTACAGCAGTCCCTGTGTACAACATTGAGAACAGCAGTCCCTGTGTATAATATGGATCACAGCAGTCCCTGTGAATCATATAGAGAACAGCAGTTCCCATGTCTAATACAGAGAACAGTAGTCCCTGTGTATAATAAACAGAACAGCAGTCCCTGTGTTTCATATAGAGAATGGCAGTTCCCATGTCTAATATAGAGAACAGCAGTCCATGTGTACAATAAACAGAACAGCAGTCCCTGTGTATTATATAGAGAACAGAAGTTCCCATGTCTAATATAGAGAACAGCAGTCCCTGTGTACAATACAGAGAACAGCAGTCCCTGTGGACAATATAGGGAACATCAGTCCCTGTTAAAAATATTGACAACAGCTGGACCTTTGTCTCACATAGAGAGCAGCAGTCGCTCTGTGTAATGTAGAGAACAGCAATCCATGTGTATAATACAGAGAAAAGCAGCAGCTGTGTATAATACAGAAAACAGCAGTCCCCGTGTATAATATAGACAACAGCTATCCTTGTGTAAAATACAGAGAACAGCTGTCCATGTGTTTAATATAGAACAGCTGTCCATGAGTATAATAAAGAGTACAGCAGTCCCGGCATACAATATAGAGAACACCAGTCCCTGTGCACAATGCAGAGAACAGCTGTCCCTGTGTATAATTGAGAGAAAAGCAGTCCCTGTGTTTTTTTAGAAGTACAGGAATCCCTGTGTCTAATACAGAAAACCTGTGTATGATATGTAGAACAGCAGTATAATATAGTCAACAGCTGTCCCTGTGTATCATATAGAGAGCAGCAGGCCCTGTGTATAATATAGACAACAGCTGTCCTTGTGTATAATACAGAGAACAGCTGTCTATATGACTATAATATATCTGTCTATGGAACATAGAACGGCAGATGCTGTGTTTAATATAATGAATATGTGACCCTGTGTATAATACAGAGAACAGCTGCCCATATGTATAACACAGAGAACAACAACCTCTGTGTATCATAAAGAGTAGAGCAGTCCCTGCATACTATATAGAGAACAGCTGTCCCTGTGTTTAACATAGAGAAAAGCAGTGCATGTAACTTCTCCAGAAAACAGCTTTCCCTGCTTACATTATAGATACAGAGAACATGCATCCCTGTGTGTAGTACAGAGAACAGCAGCCACAGTGTAGAAGATAGAGAATAGCAGTCCCTGTGTATAACACAGAGAACAGCAATCCCTGTGTATACTATAGAGAACATGAGTCCCTGTGTCTCATATAAGGAACAGCTGTCCCTGTGTCTAATATTGGGAACAACAGTCACTGTGTATAATACAAAGAAAAACAGCCAATGTGTGAAATATAGACAACAGCAGTCCCAGTGTACAACCAAGAGAATAGCAGTTACTGCTTATATTATAGACAACAGCAGTCTGCGTGTATAATACAGAGAACAGCAGACCCTGTGAAAAATATAAAGAACAGTAGTACCTGTGCATAATATAGACAACAGCTGTCCCTGTGTGTAATATAGACAACAGCAGGCCTTGTGTGTAACATAAGTGACAACTGTCCTTGTGTATGATATAGAGAACAGCAGTCCGTGTGTATAATATAGAGAACATGAGTCCCTGTGTCTCATCTGAGGAACAGCTATCCCTGTGTCTAATATTGGGAACAACAGTCACTGTGTATAATACAAAGAAAAACAGCCAATGTGTACAATATAGGGAACAGCAGTCCATGTGTATAAAGTAGAGAACAGCAGTGTCCTGGGAAGGCCTGCCAGGGAGAATTCCTTGGGAACAAAATTAAAAACGGGCTGAGACCAGGAGTGAAGGCTCCTCCTCCAGCTTGTCCCTCACTCACCGGACCCTCACAATGGACTAGTCATTAAACTCCCAGGGAAAACCCTGTTCAATAACATTCACCACAGACTAATACCAACCCTAATCATAACATCAGGGTTACAGTTACTGGAGTGGGGTCCTTCACCATTAAAATGATTGCATTCCCAACTGACCCATGGGATAACGTGATGAGGGACAGGGAAATATGTGGGAATAACCAGACCGGCAGTTAAGTGACCAAAGAGAAGGGAACCCTTTAATGATCTGGCCAAAGCACACGGGGCAGGAGTGTCACCGGTCAATGGCCTTGACTTGGCGAATTTGGAAAATAAACTCAGGATCCTGAACCAACAAGTTAACCGAGCCCGAGAAGAACTGAACACAGACAATCAACAGGAGACCATGGGACAGCCCATGGAGAATCAGGCTAGAAATCACTTAGTAACCAACCTGGAGGGTCACTCCAAGACAATTAACCAGAATCTCTTCAGAGGGTCAGTGTGCACTCAATGGGCTGAATGGCCTGCCTCCACACTGAAGGGATTCGATGATTCACTTCTATGACTCTATGATATCCCTTCTCAGATGAATGATGAGCGGTTTGACCAATATACCGAATGGTTTTTGTACAAACAGCTGGCTGCCCCGACAACAAACAGAACCAAGTTTTACAATTAGGTTTGTAAAATTGTATCAACATATTTCCATTTGAAAAGGGGAAAAGGTAGCAGCCTACTGGCTTCTAAAACTCGGAGAGGTGGTCAAATTAGCCAACAGCAAGAAATTCTGGGTATATTGGACAAGTAAAACTCTCCAGTCATAAAACCCACACACCAGTCACAGCGTGAACACAGCAGCCAGTTGGTAATGACACCAGCATAATATGAAAGGTGACAGTTATCCTGGACAGGCACATCCACAACAACTTACTCACCGAACAGTGGAGGACCTAAACAGAAAGGCACCAGGTCCTGCTACACAAAGAAACAAACAGTAGCGAGCCATCCAAGTGATTGGCAAAGTTTCAAAATATTGACCAATTCTCCTGAGTGGCCAGAACTATACAAAGTTCCAGAAAACCATCCAAAACCGTACAAAAACTGGGTTCACCTGAAGATCGGTTCTTTGAATCTTCTGGAAGGATCACAAGGAAACCAGTACAGCAAAAGGCAGAGGCCAGCTGACCATCCAGAGAGAGAGAGAGAGAGCGGGGTGGGGGAACAGAGAGAGAGAGAGAGAGAGAGAGAGAGAGAAAGCAGCTTTGTCGACCCAGAGATGGAGAGAGATAGAGAGAGAAAGAGGGGGAGAGAGTGAGATGGAGAGAGTGAGAGGGTGTATATATGTAAGAGAGAGAGACTGTGGAACTTGGGAAGTATTGTAAGCTTAAGGGGCCAAATAGAATTCGAGGCAGTACGTCCATACTGAAAGGGTATTGTAACAATTACATAATGAAGAAGGGACTGTTTATATTGGTATCGGCTTGTGTTCAGACTGTTTGACCGTTTTAGTGTTGCGTGACACCTGGGCACATTCATGAAGAACATTCGACAAGTTGTCAAACTTGTTTGAAGGAGGAATAAGACAACATCTTCATCCCTGGAGTTATCTCATGACCTTCCTCTGAACAGCCTCCAATGCAATTATATCCTTTCACAAGTAAAGAGACAGATATTGTTTGCAATATGACCGATGAAGGGCTTTTGCCCGAAACGTTGGTTTTCCTGCTCCTCAGATACTGCCCTGACCCTGCTGTGCTTTTCCAGCACCACTCTAATCTAGACTCAGATATCCAGCATCTGCAGTCCTCACTTTTGCCTCATTGTTGCAATTTCCAGCTGAGTTTGCACGAATGCCTTGTATTCTTTCAGCTGCACTTCCCAACTTTTGTACTTCTTTCATAATAACGATCAAAATTCCATTTGCCTTCCTTGTTAGCTGTTGTAGCTGCAATGCTAGAGTGATGGATGTGGATAGGGAGTGTCAGTAAGGTCAGAGAGGTCAGTGATGTATCGGGTTGGACAGTGACAGTAAGCTCAGAGAAATCAGTAAAGTATCTGAATAGGCAGTGACAATACGGTCAGAGAGGTCAGTGGTGCATGCAGTTGCGCAGTGATGTGAAGAGAGAGCTCAGTCTCCATTGTAGGAAGCCCAACGTGTTCACTGAGTCACCTTACCTCAGGAAAGGCAGTGTGTTCTACTCCCTTGGTCCTACATGTGATGCCGGATCCTGGGAAATAGGGAATGGGGAATAAATTCTGACCTTGGCAGCAATGTACACATTCAGTGTGTGAGAAGATTCCCATTTCAATCAGAGTAAAATGTTCTTGTTTAAAGAGGGCAGCTCCGACCCGAGAATGCAGAAGGACAGTTCTCAGACATAATTTCAAACTGGAATAAACTGTTCCGGATGAGGCATTTGTTGAAATATTTTATGATCTCGGGATGGGGCCCAGGGTGTTTGAGTGGACAGTGTTATCAATGGCAGGTTCCAGATTCTGTTTTTGTTATTTCATTACAAAGTATTGAGCAGCAAAACTCCTTCATTTTTGGATTAAACTTGTTATTGTAATTAGTTTGTTCATTGACAGAAATTTGAAAAAACAGCAACAAAGCTGAGGAACGCTGTCACGTCGATCTCCCCATGGAGATCCGCACAGGAGAAGGCAGGGTCTCTGGGAATGCACCAGCTCAGAGTCTCAAACAAGGAGCTAGTCAACTGCCTGAAGGGACAGATCATCTCGCATTTATGAGAACTGAAGTTGTTTTAATTTGCTCTCTGGTTTTATCTTATGGACAATAATGTCTCCAGCTCACTGACTGGTCAGCCTTATCCAGACACTGGAACAGTGACGGAAATTCACTGAGCAGCATTCTCGGTAGAATTCTCCACTGACAGGGACTCCCAAAATCCCTGCTGCTGCAGCATTCTCTGATCTCAGTGTTCTGTCATCTGTTCCAGTTTCATACGGTGTGAGGGTATAAGGAGAGATCGGGCAAGTTAGTTGTGAAGAAGGGTAGCCAGGCACGAGAAGTTAACTCTGCTTTCTCTCCTACAGATGCTGCCGGTCCTGCTGAGCTTTTCTGTTTTTGTTACACATATGCAGCCTGTTTTGGGGAGAATTTTAAAGGTTGAAGGGTAATCTGTGCAACGTCCTACAAAGTATTAACAGGAAAAGACAGGAAAAGATGAATTATTTTCACAGTTGGACATTCTAGAACAAGGAGCATAATCTGAGAATGTGGGCCAAGATGTTCAGGAGAGATATTCGTCAGTGTTTCTACACTGAAAAGGTGGGAGAGGGTTAGAGTTCTCTTCCACAAACTGCAGTTGTTAAGTTTAAATCAAAGATAACATTTTTATTATGGCTAAACAAAGGAAATGAGGAATATGCCCCCCATTTTGATTTGTAAAGCTCAGTCTAACACTCACCCCATCTGGAAACTCTTTCCTCCTCACAGTCTGTGGTCAGGAGATTCATATCTCAACAGTTTGCCCTCCTGATCCATGTATACAGAAACAAATCAATGTGTTGATTTACAGTGTAAATATCACAGCGTTGTGACATTCACACATTGGCACTAAGGGAGACCTGCATGCTCTGCTAAACTGTGCAGAGTATTCTTGTTTGAAATCTGATGCATGTTCTGATGACCTGTTCTCTGGCTGCAATTAGGACTTGGTCCAATGCTAAGAGCAGGAAATGACTTGATCCAGGGAGAAGGGAAGAGGTTTTGTTATTGACAGTCCAATCGACAGTCCAATTGCCAGTATAATGACTGAGGAGGGAGAAAGGTTTCTAATGGGATTCTGCATCAGATTTAGAGATGACATCTTTAAGAATGTATTGCACTCATTCAAACAGTGAGCTTGCAACCAAACAAAAATCACAGACTTCCTTCTACTCTCCTAGGAGGGAGTGTGAGCTCAGTCTTTGTCCAAACTCCATAATCTCTGGAGTGACTGAGCTGGAAGACAATCTGAGGTGGGTGTGAATGTTTTAAAATTAAATCTCACTCAACCCCAACCACTTCCACTCACACACTGCCACGATGTTTGCTGGTAAAATCTTATTGTTGTTCCCTGGATTGGGTTGGGGGAGTTTCTGCTCAGTAATTCACTGTATTTTCCCATTTGTCTTCTACAGTTAATTTGATGGCAATTGCAATCCTTTCCCAGGAAAACTGTGGTCTTTCCCCTTGCACTACTCGCTATCTGGTATTTATGGCAGCTGCCGATCTGATGGTCATTGTTACTGATGCTATACTGTGGAGATTTCGCTTTTCTTATTACCCACTGCCTTTCCTGGGCATCACACCAGTGTGTACTGTCACTGCAATCCTGGTACATGCTGCCATGGACGGCTCTGTGTGGTTCACCATCACTTTCTCCTTTGACCGATTTGTGGCCATTTGTTGTCAGACACTGAAAACAAAATATTGCACTGAGAAAACTGCGACTGTGGTTCGAACAACAACCTGCACCCTGCTTTATTTGAAAAACATCCCCTTCTCTTTTCAATATGAGGCTTGGAGAAGAATCAACAATGTTCCATTTGACAGTAAAACAAAATCAGGCTCCCATACTGAGACTTGGTGGGAAGCATTAGATTGGTTTGATCCAGTTTTGACCCTTTTACTGCCATTCGCTTTGATTCTGTTGCACAATGCTCTGACAGTCAGACACATTTTAGTGACCAGTTGAGTCCGGAAGAGGCTGAAGGGTGAGAGCAAAGGAAAGAATCACAGGGATCCAGAGATGGAGAGTAGAAGGAAGGCTGTGGTTTTGCTCTTTACCAACTCTGGCAGCTTCATCTTCCTGTGGTTAATCGCTGTTGTAGATTTCTTATATAAAGCCATTCAAGGAATCAATACCATCGACTTCTCACCTTTTCTGTATCACTTTAGGAAAGCTGGTTACATGCTGCAGCTCCTAAGTTGTTGCATAAACACATTTATTTACGCAGCAACATTGTCTGGGATCAGAGTGAAGATCAGCATGACAGTTAGTGTTACACGATTTCCCTGCGTTGCGAATAAATGAAACTCCTCAGCGAAGCTGTCAGAAGGATCCTATTATTTCCAGACCATGAAGTGATTTTCTTCATTCACTTGTGAAATACGGTTGTTGCTGGCTGGGTCACCAATTATTACCCATCCCTAATTGCCCCTTGAGAATGTGGTGGTGAGGTGTGTTCTTACTGCAGACCATGTGCTGTTGGATGACAAACAATGTCCTTAGGGAGGGAATTCCAGGAATCTGATCCAGCGACAGTGAATGATCAGTGACATATTTCCAAGTCAGGATGGTGAGTGGTTTGGAGTGGAACGTGCAGGGGATGGTGTTTAGATTAGATTAGATTAGATTACTTACAGTGTGGAAACAGGCCCTTCGGCCCAACAAGTCCACACCGACCCACCGAAGCGCAACCCACCCATACCCCTACCTTTACCCCTTACCTAACACTACGGGCAACTTAGCATGGCCAATTCACCTGACCTGCACATCTTTGGACTGTGGGAGAAAACCGGAGCACCCGGAGGAAACCCACGCAGACACGGGGAGAATGTGCAAACTCCACACATTCAGTTGTCTGAGGCGGGAATTGAACCCGGGTCTCTGGCGCTGTGAGGCAGCAGTGCTAACCACTGTGCCGCCCTCATGTTCCCATGTGTCTGCTGGCCTTGTCCTTTTAGATAGAAATGGTCATGGATGTGAGGAACTTTGGTGAACGCCTGCAGTGCATCTTGTAGATGGTACACACTGCGGATGTGACTGTCAGTGGTGGTAGTAGTGCATGTTTGACAATCAAGTGACTGCTTTATCCTGGATGGTGTCAAGCTTCTTGAATGTTGTTGGACTGACCCCTCATCCAAGCAACTGTGGAGTATTGTATCACATCCCTGACAGAGAGTCTTTATCCCTGTGCAAGGAGAGAGTTGAGTTGGGAACCTTTGGATTCCCCATTATCGCACAATCCAATGAAATTGGGCAGGAAAATGGAATTACCCATTGGGTAACTCCTATCAACTTGCAACCTTCTGTAAGTCTCATCCAAATGAAATCCTTCGCAGGGTTCTGAAGAAATTAAATAGAAGAGTTGATCAGAAAAAGACCATTAAATACATGATCTCACTGCTCGGTAACAATTCAAGTCCCCATGCTAATGTGACAAACAGCCAACTCCTTATGCATCACTGTCTAAACCAATGACCACTTCAATCTAAAAGGACAAGGGCAGCAGATACATGGGAACACCAGCCCCAGCACATTCCCCTCCAAGCCACTCACCATCCTGACTTGGAAATATGTAACTGATCATTCACTGGTGATGGGTCAAAATCCTGGAAGTCCCTCCCTGAGGACATTGTGGATCACAAGATTCAGTCAGTGAGGGAGAGACGGAGAGCAGTAGCTCACAGCAAAATCCAAACCAACAGTACCATCCATGCACACAAAAAAACACACAAACACAGAAATGCATTCACATGCAGAGAGACAAAGAAAAACACACACACACACACACACACTCACACATACACACACACACACACACACACAAACACACACACACACACAAACACACACACACAAACGCACACACATACAAACACACACAAACACACACACACACACCCATACACACACACACACATATATCTTTCCCCTCTCACGCTAAACCTATGCCCTTTAGTTCTGGACTCCCCCACTCCAAGGAAAAGTCTTTGTCTATTTATCCTATCCATGCCCCTCATGATTTTATAAACCTCTACAAGGTCACCCCTCAGCCTCTGATGCTCCAGGGAAAACAGCCTCAGCCTGTTCAGCCACTCCTCATCGCTTAAATCCTCCAACCATGGCAATATCCTTGTACATCTTTTCTGAACCCCTTCACGTTTCACAGCATCTTTCCAATAGGAAGGAGATCAGAATTGCACACAATATTCCAACAGTGGCCTAACCAATGTCCTCTACAGCCGCAACATGACCTCCCAACTCCCGGACTCATTATTCTGATGAATAAAAGAAAGCATACCAAACGCCTTCTTCGCTATCCTAACTACCTGCGACTCCACTTTCAAGGAGTTCTGAACCTGCACTCCAAGGTCTCTTTGGTCAGCAACACTCCCTAGGACCTTACCATTAAGTGTATAAGTCCTGCTAAGATTTGCTTTCCCAAAATGCAGCACCTCGCATTTATCTGAATTAAACTTCATCTGCCACGTCTCAGCGCCATTGGCCCATCTGATCAAGATCCCATTGTAATCTGAGGTAATCCTCTTCACTGTCCACTACACCTCCAATTTTGGTGTCATCTGCAAACTTACTAACTGTACGTCTTATGCTGCATCCAAATCATTGATGTAAATGACAAAAAGTAAAGGACCCAGCACCAAGCCTTGTGGCACTCCACTGGTCACAGCCCTCCAGTCTGAAAACAACCCTCCAACACCACTCTCTGTCTTCTACCTTTGAGCCAATTCTGCATCCAAATGGCTCGTTCTCCCTGTATTCTGTGAGATCTAACTTTGCTAATCAGTCTCCCACGGGGAACCTTGTCGAACGCCTTACTGAAGTCCATATAGATCACATCTACCGCTCTGCCCTCATCAATCCTCTTTGTTCTTCAAAGAACTCAATCATGATTTCCCATGCACAAAGCCATGTTGACTATCCCTGATCAGTCCTTGCCTTTCCAAATACATGTACATTCTGTCCCTCACGATTCCCTCCAACAACACTGCATATGTTAACTCCTGTTTGTCTCTCTCTCTCTCTCTCACTGTCTGTTCTTCTTTCTCTCTGCCTCTCTTTCTCTGTCCTTCCCGGTAACTCTGTTCTCTCTCTCCCTACCGTCTCTCTCTCTCACACACACACAGTGGCCGACTCTCCCTCTCTCCAAATTTTTCTCTTTTTCTCCCTCTCTCTCTGTCCTTCTATCTCTCCCCATCTCCCTTCCTTCCCTCTCTCTGTCCTTCTTTCTCCATGCCCACTCTCTCTTTCTCACTCTCTGTCACAAACACCCTCTCTCCCTTTCTCTCTTACCCTCCCTTTCTCCCTCTCTCTCTTTCTCTCTTTCAGACCTGAATGTGTTAACCCAGTTTTGAAACTGTTCAAAACTATTTGTGCTCACCCATTCTCACTCCACTCACAAATTTATACCCTTCCCTAAATATTTTGCATCCCCAAATGTTTGGCTCACTAAATGAGTGCCCCCACAACTAGTTTGCATGTCCCTACTACAGCCCTGAGCCCCGTACCCCTGGACAAAGGTAAGTGAGTCTGTGTGGACTGACTGGCTTGTGTCCACTTTAATGCCCTTTTAACAAGATTATTTTGTCCTTGAGTGGTCAGAAAGGTAAAGGCTCCAATATGTCTGGCAGGGGAGTGGCCAGTTCTCTCAGTTCCGGTTTTTTTCCTGGTGGGGTTTAGTTTTTAGCAGCGATTCAGAAAACTGCTGGGGAAAAGCAGCTACAGTGTAAAGAGGTTCCATGCTTCAACAGAGTCTTACCTGAACTTTCCCTCTCAAACCTCTCCTGCTGTAGGCAATTGTGTTTGAAGTTACCTTTTGCCAAGGGATGTGTTTATGGGATGTTGCAGAGAGTGGAACAGCTTCGTTACGCTGCGATAAAGAATCAGTTGGATTTTCAAATAAGCTGTTATTCTAAATTCGGTGTTCATGTTTCACCTGTAGTACCATTTAGATTACTTACAGTGAGGAAACAGGCCCTTCGGCCCAACAAGTCCACGCCGACCCGCCGAAGCGCAACCCACCCATACCCCTACCTTTACCCCTTACCTAACACTACGGGCAATTTAGCATGGCCAATTCACCTGACCTGCACATCTTTTGACTGTGGGAGGAAACCGGAGCACCCGGAGGAAACCCACGCAGACACGGGGAGAATGTGCAAACTCCACACAGTCAGTCGCCTGAGGCGGGAATTGAACCCGGGTCTCTGCTGCTTTGAGGCAGCAGTACTAACCACTGTGCCACCTTGCCACCCATGGTCGTGTTTAAATAAGTTCTGTTTTGTTTAAAGCTGAGTGGTTTGATCAGCTGCATCACTCCTGGAATATCCACCCGCAGTCTGCTTTGAAAATACATAAAAAGTTCAGTCTGCACTACCTTCATAAAATGTTTTGAGTGTGTCTGGACTGGTCCATAACAACAGCAAGATCCCAGTTGCAGGACTGCGGAAACTTTACCTCACAGAGAGAGTCCTTTAGATCCATCATGCCTGGCTCCCCCATTAACTGACCCTGGTCCTGTCTGGCTCTTCAGACCTTGCCCCTGAATGGCCTCATTGCATCCCCTTCCTGTGGAGACAGCTCCTCCGCCCTGTCTCACACTTTTCCTGTCGTGCTCTCCCCTCTCTATCTCCCTCTCACCTACAGCAACCCCTCCCTCTTCTCCTTCATGTTCATGTCAAACACTGCCCACCCTCCCCCTCGCCATCTCCTGCCCTCTACTTGTCGACTCTACCCCCACCCCCCCCAGAAAACTGGGGTATGGTATCTGTCTAATTGCTCCGCTTCCCCATCACTCACAGATGCACTACCCCTGGGCTGGAGATTATGGTGAGCATGTTCAGAGATGAGCTGGCCTGTTGACTGACCACTGCAAGGTGGAGTAGTTCAGTCACTGGGAAGACAAAAGCAAGCCAGATGTGGTCTGTTCTCCAGCTCCATTACCGGGGAAACCAGGGTCACAACAGTCAGGGGGAGGTGTGGAATCTCTTACCATGGAAACTAGAGTTGCATCGATCTGGGGATGGGGTATATTGCCGCGGAAACCAGGGTAACAACAGGCGTGATTGGGGTCCGTTACCAAGGAAACCGGGGTCAGAACAGTCAGTGAGAGGGATCCGTTACTGGGGAACCCGGGGTCACAGCAGTCAATGAATGGGGTCTGTTACCAGGGAAACCAGCCTCACAACGGTCAGTGAGTGGGGTCTGTTTCCAGGGAAACCAAGGCCACAACAGTCAGTGAGTGGCGTCTATTACCAGGGCAATTGAGGTCACAACAGTCAGGGAGTAGCGTCTGTTTCCAGGGAAACCAGCGTCACAACAGACAGGGAGTAGCGTCTGTTTCCAGGGAAACCAGCGTCACAACAGACAGGGAGTGGCATCCGTTTCCAGGGAAACCAGCGTCACAACAGTCAGGGAGTGGCATCTGTTTCCAGGGAAACACGCGTCACAACAGATAGGGAGTGGCATCTGTTTCCAGGGAAACCAGCGTCACAACAGTCAGGGAGTGGCGTCCGTTTCCAGGGAAACCAGCATCACAACAGTCAGGGAGTGGCATCTGTTTCCAGGGAAACACGCGTCACAACAGATAGGGAGTGGGGTCGGTTTCCAGGGAAACCAGCGTCACAACAGTCAGGGAGTGGCGTCTGTTTTCAGGGAAACACGTGTCACAACAGATAGGGAGTGGGGTCGGTTTCCAGGGAAACCAGCATCACAACAGACAGGGAGTGGCATCCGTTTCCAGGGAAACCAGCGTCACAACAGTCAGGGAGTGGCATCTGTTTCCAGGGAAACACGCGTCACAACAGATAGGGAGTGGCATCTGTTTCCAGGGAAACCAGCGTCACAACAGTCAGGGAGTGGCGTCTGTTTCCAGGGAAACCAGCGTCACAACAGTCAGGGAGTGGCGTCTGTTTCCAGGGAAACCGAGGCCACAAAAGTCAGGGAGTGGGGTCACAATGTTCCGAGGGTGCAGTCTGTTACGCTGGATATCAAGGTCAGAAAGGTCAGAGAGCCGGCCCGATTACCAGGGGCACAAGGGTCAGAACAAGAATGCGGTCATCACTGAGACTCAGGTCAATGGGAGGGGTCTGTTACCAGGGAGATTGGGGTCACAAAGATCAGGAAGTGGCGCTTGTCACTGAGGATATGGGGGTCACAGAGAAAGTGTACTAGAGGGGATGTGCGAGCTCACTCTTTCTTTCTCCACTGAAACAGATCAGAGCCAATGGTGTTGGGGGAGGACATTAACATGGACTGAGGATTGACCAACTCCACAGAACATAAAGTGGGCTGAAAGTGGGCAAGGTGGGGGGGGGGGGCATATTTAGGATGGCAACCGGTTACTAGTGGAGTGCCGCAGTACTGGGACCACAGTTATTGCCGATGTACATATTAATGACTTGGGTTAGGGAAGTGAATGTACTGTCACCAAGTTTGTAAATCAGTCGGAAGGCAAGTGAAGAGAATGTCAGTGTCTGCAGAACGTTCTAGAGAGGTTACATGTGTGGGTGAAAACTTGGCTGGTGGAATATAAGGAGGAGAAAGTCAGGAAGAATAGAAGAGGTTAATATTATTTAAATGCAGATAGCTACAGAACAGAGGGATTTGGGATTCCTCATCTGTGAATCAGAAAAAGCTGACATCGGAGTTCAGTGGGTAATAGGGAAGGCAAATGGACTGGTGAAACCAAAATCAGAAATTGCTGGAAAAACGCAGTACTGAACCCAAAATGTTAACTCTGTTTTCTCTCCACAAATGCTGGCAGACTTGCTGATTTACTCGATCAATTTTCTGAATTTGTTTCTGATTTCCAGCAACCACAGTTCTTTGGATGTTTTTTTAACACATTGCTGGTCTTTATTTCAATGGGAATACAGTACAGCCTTCATCCTTTCAAAAGCAGTCTCACATTCTGCTAAGCAGACCACTTTTTTGTTTGTTTAGTTTCCAAATTTGTTAAAGGCACAGATATCCAGCTCAAATTATGCACAAATTTCCAGTAAACTCACACATTCCTAAACATTTACCAATTTGTCATTTAGTTTTCGGAAAAAAGGAATTCTAATAAAGTCCTCACTTTTGCCCTCCTTGGCAATATCTGTGAATATATGTGTGTGACTGCCTGCCCGTGCGTGTTTGTGTATGTATGTGTGTCTTTGTGTATGTGTATGGGTGTCTATCTGTGTACATGTATGTGTTTCTGAGTGTCTCAGTAGGAGGTATATTTAGTAAATTTGCAAATTACACCAAAATTGGAGGTGTCCTTCAAAGTGGAAGTAGTTGTAGGTTTGGAAGGTGTTGTCGAAGGATTTTTGGTAAACGTTTGCAGTGCATCTTGATGCTACTCAGCGTCGGTGGTGGATGGAGTGGATGTTTGTAAGGCGGGTACAATTACAACACTTGAAAAGCATCTGGATGGGTATATGAATAGAAAGGATTCAGATGGTTATTGGCCAAATGCTGGCAACTGGGACTAGGTTTATCGAAGTTATCTGATGGATGCCAGCCACTTAAACAAAGTGTCTATTTCCGTGCTGTACAACTCCATGACTCTGTGAATCTTGATATGCAATTCTAACGTAGCAAATTGCAATTGGGATATTTGGAGTCAAAGCCAAATCATTTGTTGCTGATTCACTCGATCAAACTTCAGGTCCACCATGTTTCTGTTCATTTCAGTTGACGGGGTTGGCAGAGTTTAATGGTTTGGAGATCAGAGTTCACATAATACAAGATGGATGGATTAGTCTAAGGATTTACGTTCAGAACAGTCACCTAATATTTCCAGACAATGATAGTACTCGATCAGAATTAGAACCCGTTTCAATTGTTTGTCTTGATTTGCCTTGTAGAGAGGCAGGAATTATTAGCATTAACAGTTCAGGTCGTTTATACCAGAGAATGGAACAGCACAAACTCCAGGGAATTGCATATATCAAGTTAAAAATCAAACAACACCAGGTTATAGTCCGACAGAATTAAACCTGTTGGGTGTAAATATACTTTAAAAACGGAAGGCTGGCTGTGACTCAGGATGGATTCAGTATTTAAAACTGTGGTGACTCTGTAACTCAAGCAGGGGGCGTGGCTACGTGACGTCCCCGTCTTGGGCTCTTCCGAGTGCGGGGCGTGGCCACGTGACGTCCCCGTCTCGCACTTGGAAGAGAGCGGACCGGTCACGTGACGTCCCGTTTCGCGCCCCGGAAGAGGGCATGCGATCACGTGACGTCCCGTTTCGCGCCCCGGAAGAGGGCGGGCGATCACGTGACGTCCCGTTTCGCGCCTCGGAAGTGGGTCGAGGAGGCCACGTGATGCCCCATTTCGCGGGCAAAAGAAGGTCACGTGGGGTCGGACAGCTAGGAATGTAAGAAGGTGGGGAAAGGAGTCAGATTAACACCCAATCAGAAGACAATTCTACCTCAGTGTTTATATGACGTTTTTTATTGTATAAAAGACTGGGGCAGGGACAAAACGAGGTCTTTTCTTTTTGAACTGGCATACTTTTCTAGTTTGTCAGGGACAAAGGGGTTTAGACCCAGAGCTCTGAATGATTTGTTCACTTACTGTGTAAAATAAATTAAGAGTGTGAGACCGAATATCTTCTCCTATTGCTTCATTTAAAAGAACACGCAGGACTTGGCTCACACATAGAAGAAAGTAAGTTTGTAGATTGAGCCAAAGTCCAACATGGGCTATAACCTGGTGTTGTGTGATTTTTAACTTTGTACAACCCAGTCCAACACCGGCATCTCCAAATCATGTCATATATCAAGGGAATACATGGGGCTGAGGGCAGGGGTAGGGGTTAATTGTTTTTAACGAAGTGTCCCATTTCATCAAGGTATGTAGGTAATCCCTACTGTGAGAGACGATTTCGGTACAAATAGTTAAGATGTGCATGACCTCAGAGTCTAAAGGGAAAAGAGCCGTGGGGGTAGGGTAAAACATGCTTCTCTATAATAAAGGACGAGACATCTGCTGCTACAGAGTAGAAAAACAAGTCCTTGATTGATAAGACCACTAACTCTGACAGAGAAGAATAAGTCCTTGACTGATAAGACTACAGGGTAGAAAAACAACTCGGGAAACTGTTGCAGACTTTGTGAGAATGTGAACCTCGTGACTCTTTAGAGCTATAGAGGGGAGGGACTTGTACTGTATTTAAACAGAAACATTGTTAGCCTGGCGCGCCTTTTTTTTCCAAGGGTGCCCAACTCTGCAGACTTGTTAATAAAACTTTGTTTTCCTGAATTTGTCTAGAGCGATTATTGAGAAGCGATTTTCGTTTCTAACACCTACCATCTTCATTGAGTGGTTACTATTGGCTGTGCACTGCCTGAGGGGCCATTGGAGCCAGATTCAATCATGGCTTTCAGGAGAGAGTTAAATGATTATCTGCAGAGAGATTTGCAGGGCCTGCATGGGGAAAAGCATGGCGAGTGGGACTAGGGAAGGAGCCCATACAGAGTGACAGCTGATGCAGACAATGAGGAGCTGCAGTACCTCCCTCTGTGCTGCACCATTCTCTGTGCACAGCTCTGTCCCAGTGGGTTGCTGCAATCTCATTGATACTCTGTCAGAGACACACGACCGGCTTGTTCGTGACCTACACTCAGCCCCAGCGCAGCTGATTGGTACATTACTGCTCATCTACATTCACTATCAAACAGGGTCATAGAAAAGATGAGATGAATTCACCTGGATAAATGGATCGTTTACTCGGGTTAGAAGATCTGGAAATAACTAGGCAGCAATGAAACTGTCAACCGTGAGCTATAGGTCTTTGGTCACAGTCAGGCTGGTAGAAATGTAGGAAGCGGCTGGGTCCGAAGGTATTCACGGATGCGACAAGTATCGCTTCTCGGCCTTTTGGCTAAGATCATGTGTAGTTCTGTTCTTGTCAGTTTTAATATCTGATATGTCCCTGACTGAGGGACTGAATATTAATCTGATTTTTGCAGGAAGGAGTTGTGTTAGGAGCTTGCTCCACTAACTCCACGCATCGTCCCAGTATTGCAGTGTTTCTGGGAATGGTGTGCCCCTCATTAAAGAATCTGAAAATCAGCTTTGTTTGTCCTCTTTTTGTGATGCTTTTGCTTTATTCCTTATGTTCCGAGTACGGACAGTTTTCGTTCGTCAAGTCAGACTTGCCTTCGTGCAAATCAACTTGTTCTACAATCCGATTTGTCTGTGTCTTTCTGATTTATTCCTGATGAAGGGCTTTTGCCCGAAACGTCGATTTTGCTGCTACTTGGATGCTGCCTGAACTGCTGTGCTCTTCCAGCACCACTAATCCAGAATCTGGTTTCCAGCATCTGCAGTCATTGTTTTTACCTTAAAAGTCAAACAAAGTTGCCCACCAGCTCTACCTAATGGCAAACGGCATTTCAGAAAACAAAATGGAGAACATGAAGCTATTGAAGTAATCAACAATTCGGATTTTGATGATGATGAGAATCACTTTGATGTATTAAATGAGAGATTTTGAGAACAATGTGAAGCAGACAAAGATCTGATGTATTTAAAGCACAGCATCAGAGAGATGTGCAGCACAGAAACAAATCCTTCAGTCCAACTTGTCTATGCTAACCAGATATCCTAATCTAGTCCCATTTGCCAGCATTGGCCCATATCCTTCTAAATTCTTCCTGTTCATATATCCATCCAGATGCCTTTTAAATGCTGTAATTTAGTTTAATTTAAATGCCTCCACCACTTCCTCTGGCATCTCATTCCATACACGCACCACTCTCTGCATGAAAAAGTTGCCCCTTGCATCCCGTTGAATTTTTTCCCCTTTAATGCTAAACCTATGGCCTCTAGTTCTGGACTCCCCCACTCCAGGGAAAAGAATTGCTGATCTCTACATTGTACAGAGTGACTTCTACTCTCTATATGATACACAGGGACAGCTATTGTCCATATTATACACAGGGACTGCTGTTCTCTACCTTATACACAGGGACTGCTGTTCTCTATCTTATACACAGGTGCTGCTGTTCTCTATATTATACACAGTGACTGCTGTTCTCTATATTATACACAGCGACTGCTACTCTCTATATGTGACACAGGGTCAGCTCTTGTCCATATTACACACAGGAACAGCTGTTCCCTGTATTATACACAGGTACTGCTGTTCTCCAGATAAGACACAGGAACTGCTGTTCTCTATGTCATACACATGTGCTGCTAATAGACAGAGGGATTGTTGTTCTCTATATTATAGACAGGGACTCATGTTCTCTGCATTGTACAACGTGTCTTCTGTTCTCTATATTTTCACAGGGACTGCTGTTCTCTATACTATATCCTGCTGTTTTCAGGAACTATAGACCGGTGAGCCTGATGTCAGTTGTGGACGAGTTATTGGGGGGAATCCTGAGGGATAGGATTTACACACATCTGGAAAAGCAAGGGCTGACTAGGGATAGTCAATGTGGCTTTGTGCATGGGAAATCATGTCTCACAAGCTGGATTGAGTCTTTTGAAGTATCAACAAAGAGGATTGATGAAGGCTTTGACAAGCTCCCTCATGGTGGCCTGGTGAGCAAAATTTGGTCAGAAGGAATACAGGGAAATCTAGCCATTTGGATACACAACTGGCTTGAAAGTAGAAGACAGATGGTGGTGGTGGTGGTGGTGGTGGAAGCTTGCTTTTCAGACTGAAGCCCTGTGACCAGTGGGGTGCCACAGGGATTGGTGCTGAGTTCACTGCTTTGTGTCATTTATATAAATTATATGGATGTGAGCAAAGGAGGTACAGTTAGTAAGTTTGCAGATGAAACCAAAGTTGGAGGTGGAGTGGACAGCGGTGACGGTTACGTCAGAGGATCTTGATCAGATGGGCCGATGGGCTGAGGAGTGGCAGAAGTTTAATTTAGGTAAATGAGAGGTACTGCACTTTAGAAAGGAAAATCAGGACTGGGTTTATACACTTCATGTTAAGGTCCTGGGGAGTGTCCAATGAGACCTTGGAACACGGTTCATAGTTCCTTGAATGTGGAGTTACAGATGGATAGGATAATGAAGAAGGTGTTTAGTATGTTTTCCTTAGTGGGACAGAGCACTGAATATAGTAGTTGGGAGGTCATATTGCAGTTGTGCAGGACATTGGTTGGACCACTTTTGGATGATTGTGTTGCAATTCAGGCTTTCTTCCTCTTGGAAACATGTTGTGAATCTAGAAAGGGTTAGAAAACACATGGGAACTAATGTTCTCTGCAATATGCACAGGATCTGCTCTTCTCTATAATATAGACAGGGACAGCTACTCTCTGTAATACACACAGGGACTTCTGTTTCATATACTCCGAAATTGCTGTTTAGCATAGCATACACAGGGACTGCTGTTCACTGCAATACAGAGAGTAAATGCTATTCTGTATAATCTAATATTGCAGGTCAGGCGATGACCCAGTGACCCAGTGATGGACTGCTAATCCAGAGACCCAGGTAATGTGCTGGGGACCCAGATTCAAATCCTGCCATGGCAGATGGTGGAATTTGAATTCTAGAAAAATCTGTAAGTATGAGAGGAATCATGGCCATGACTGCATTGCTGATTGTTGGAAACACTCAACTTGTTCTGGAATGGCTTTTAGGGAAGGAAATTGCCATTTTTACCTGGTCTGGTCTCCATGTTTTTCCAGACCCAAAGCAATGTGGTGGAATCTTAACTGCTCTTTGCACCATTCGGGATGGGCAATAAATACTGGCCGAGACAGCAACACCCTCATCCCACAAATGAATAAAAAAGATAACATTTAACAAACTAGAACAGAGACAATGTGCCAAAATCTGCACTGTAACATGACATTGATTACTACCTGAGGTCCTGTGGGGGGGAAATTGTGGAATTTATATGGAATAATTTTGTTCAAAAAGTGTGGAGCTAGAAAGACACAGCCAGTCAGGCAACATCCGAGGAGGAGGAGAGTCGATGTTTCCATCCTAAACTCTTCCTCAAGACCATCTGTCCTTTTCCAGCACCACACTTTTTGACACTGATCTCCAGCATCCGCAGTCCTCACTTTCTCCCAGCATAATTTTGTTAGTGTTTTTTTGCTGTGTCTCTGAAGTTAACAGTATTTCTGTAATTGTGGTGATTTCTTAAAAGGACAGGTGTCAAAGCTGGGCTATAGAGTGGATGGGTTTTGTGCACTAATGAATGTTGATTAAAGCTAAGCTGTTATGTCTCAAAGTCAAACAAATGTGAACTTTTCAAAAGAGATCCACTGAACTCACCAAATTTCTAGCCACTCTGTTTCAGCTGAATTTTAAAGGCAACAAAAGTGATTAACTTTACCCCAAACTGTAATCCCAGCATTTCAAGCAAACTATGTCAGTAATATTGCTCACATCCAGGTGGAAACCCGTTCTCTTGTTTTGAAAACAAAAGGAGTTGAAGCTTTTGATATGAAATGGGAAGGTGAAGCTGATTGGCTGGGCCATCATTACCATGGAGATGCAGCAAAAACAGTTCGCTGTCAATCTTAACTCTCAGACCAGATAGGTGGACTCTGATTGGTCAGGGTGTCACTATGGGGATAAAGCAGAGTTTGGTTGTCTCCATGATGCCTTTCTCATCAAAGAAGTACAATGTCTGTAAAAATTCCTTTTGCCGACATGACCCAGAGTCCTGTGGAATTATATTTGTTGCTTCTAACTCATGCACAGATGCATCCAGCTGTTGATCTTGAATTGGTTTCCAGTTTAACTCTTAGAATAATTCAGATTATTGAATCAATGATTTCCAAAGCAGAATCACTTCTAATGAGGCTTACAAGCCTGGGCTGGTTGAGTGCAGGCAGCTTGCTGCCAGCAGAGAATGATCAAATGGACATGTTTTTTGACATGGTCCACCAGTTGTCAGGATGTAGGGCCGACATATCCGGCATCCCACCAGCACCAAAACCCATGTAATGTTATTCATTTGTGACTCACCTGTTGGCCTTGTGTGTGAAGGTGGTAACCTGCTGAATGATGTCAACAATAGAATTTGTTCTCACGGTACACTGCACCCACCAAGTATGGGTTTCCCCTAGACACACAGAATTGATGTCCCTTTTCTGTGCTATCATATCTGTTACTGAGTCTGCACAGCCTGAATTGGCTGAATGCTTTTTGAAAATCATGTTTAAATGAGTTCTCCACATGTTCAGTGAAGGATTCCTTCACCATCACGGAGACCATATGAGAGCTACATTCTGAGAGTGATAGCATGCCCAAGTGCTCTTTCAACATTGCCAGCTTATTTATCAGTTTACAGCTCATACAAGCCATTGAAATTCAGACATACCACTTGTGTCTGATTCAGTGTTCAGCAAACATCATCTCTTTTTTCATTTCTGGTGGCATCGTGGCTTCATGGTTAACACAGCGCCAGGGTCCTGGGTTCAATTCCAGTCTTGTCTGTGTGAATATTCTCCCCGTGTCTCTTTGCATATTCTCCCCAGGTCTGCATGGGTTTCCTCCTACAATCCAAAGATGTGCAGGTTAAGTGAATTGGCTGTGCTCATAGTGTGCAGGTTAGGTGCATTAGTCTGGGATAAATGTAGAGTAATAGGAGAATAGGTCTGGGTGGCTTACTCTCTGGAGAATTGGTATGATCGTCTTGGGCTGAAGGATGTGTTTCCACATTGTAGGGAGTCTATGATACACATGAACTGAGCACCTTGTGTTGTTGACTTCAGTTCCAATAACAACTTGTCTGACCAAACAGATGGTGTTACAATGGGATATTCTCGAGAGAAAACTCTTCCTAACATCTTTATTGGTAACCACACAAAACACATCTTTGATGGCATGATACCTCGCCTCTATCTGCTTGCATATCTTCAACATGTAGATGACATGTTTGCGAAATTTGAATCTGCATTAAAGAGTTTCTTTATAAAGCTCAATGATTGCCACCTTATGCTAAAATTCACCACTGAAACGGAGTACCCTTTCCTTGATACATTCATTGAGAAATCAGCCAAATTGGTTTTAAACTCCGATTACTGAAAGCCGACATTCACTGGTCAGCATACATGTTAGGGTTCCTACAGTTCCCCAAGATCAACTTGTGGGGACCTTCCTGAATACGGTCCTCACCATCCTCTCACTGTGTGGCCTTGACATTGAGATAGAGCCTATCAAAACTAGTTCTTGTGCTAACAGATTCCCAGATGAAATCATCACTCATTGTACATCATAAAAGCCCATGAAAGGGCCTGTCTCCACCACTTTGACACTGTGCAGTGCCTTATCTCATTTATTATCTGGGAAGGGAAATGTCACAGAATTATAGAGTCATTGAGTCCAACAGCACAAAGACAGCACCTTTGGCCCATACTGGTCTAGGATGACAAGAAAATAAAACATGGTGCATTACAGCGCTGTACAGGCCCTTTATGCAACCTCTCGGCTAATAATGGACACTAGACTAAAACAACATAGAACATTACAGCGCACTACAGGCCCTATATGGAACTGCTCGGCTAATAAAGGCAGTTAGACTCATAAAACATAAAACATTACAGCGCAGTACAGGCCCTTTATGGAACCGCTCGGCACATACAGGAGGTTACACTCACAGAACATGGAGCATTACAGCGCTGTACAGGCCCTTTGTGGAACTGCTCGGCTAATAAAGGATGTTTGACAAATACAAAATAGAACATTACAGTGCAGTACAGGCTGTCTATGGAACCACTCGGCTAATAAAGGCAGTTATACTCATAGAACATAGAACATTACAGCACAGTACAGGCACTTTATGGAACCGGTCGCTTGACAATGGAAGTTAGACTAATACAACATAGAACATTATAGTGTAGTACAGGCCCTTTATGGAAGCGCTCGGCTAATAAACGCAGTTAGACTCATAGAACATGGAACATTACAGTGCAGGACAGGCGTTTTATGGTGGAACCGCTCGGCTAACTAAGCCTGTTAGACTCAGAAAATAGAACATTACAGTGCAGTACAGGACCTTTATGGAACCGCTCAGCTAATAAAGGCAGTTAGACTCATAGAACATAGAACATTACAGTGCAGTATAGGCCCTTTATGGAACCGCTTGCCTGATAAAGGAAGTCAGACAAATACAACGTAGAAAATGTCAGCTCTTACAGGCCCTTTATGCAACCTCTCGGCTGATAATGGACACAGGACTAAAACAACATAGAACATTACAGTGCAGTACAGGCCCTATATGGAACCGCTTGCTTGATAATGGAAGGCAATAGTGCGAACCAGTGAGCCACGGTGAGAATCCCACCATCTCCTCCCCATTGATGATCGTTTGAATTTTATTTCCAGGGAGAATCTAACTTGTCGAGCGTTTATTTCAGAAAGATTAGGGATGGGGCAATGCCTCCACAAGCTCAAGATGCTCCAACCCCTCTAAAAATATTTATATCAATTTCAAAAAGAGACTTTATTCATCAAAACATCTTTGTGTACAAACATAGCCATTCTGAAGAAGGCCTTATGCCCGAAACGTCGATTCTCCTGTTCCTTGGATGCTGCCTGACCTGCTGCGCTTTTCCAGCAACACATTTTCAGCGACAAACATAGTCACTAAATCTCAGTTCTGTACAGTCTTTGCAACAAGTCTTTGACTGTCATGACTAATATACTTACCTTGGCTGATGATTCAAGTGTTATGTCTGAGCTGTTCCTTCTGAATTAACAGCATAAAGTTAAATTGATGTGGATCTTTGTAAAGTGCCTGTATCACGCACTCCGCTCTCCGAATACAACACCTAACCAAGCCTGAAACCTGTTTGTCAACTTTCAACAAAAAACAGCCTCGGGGCATTGGACACGGGCTGAATTGCTCAGTGACACCTGAATGATTGAGTCAGTTCAAATTCTCGAGCAAACCCGAGCACAGATTGCTGGGCAAATTCAGGACATCTGGCAGCATCCCTGAAGAGAAATAGTTCACATTTTAAATGACGCTTCCTCAAAATGGTCAGCTCTGAAGGAACTTTCCCGCAGAAATCACTGGACTGAGACATTAACTCTGCCTCTGTCAGTCTTTCTGTTACCTCACAGATGCTGCAGGATATGCTGAGCTTCTTCAGCGATCTGTGTATTTATGTTTCAAGTCTCCAACACCGACAGGTTTATTTTAGTGTTGAATTCTCAGGCTCACTGTATTCATGTGATAGAATTCCGGCGCCCTAAAGGGGGTCAGTTACAATAACTAGCTGGGTTGTGTTGTTGGCTCAATTTCTATCATGTCTGAAGTTATTATGAAGATCCCAGCTTCTCAACCTCGCCCCTCACCAGAGGTGCGTGACCCACCAGTGGTTTCTCACTCTCTCTCTCACTGAGGAGACAGCAGCTCTGGTGTCCTCCTGGTCTAACAGCAATTTTCCATTTTAAAGGGACACCACAGTAAGACAGCTTTTTGCATGATTCAGGTCAAAATCCTGGAGCTCCCTCCCTAAGGTCAATGTGGGACACCCAAGCACTGCAGCAGGAGAATACAGCTCACCGCCACCTTCCAGTTAACGGTTGGAGAGTGTGGTCATCACATACAAACCAAATTTGAAAATACCTTTTCCTACAAGGTCACACTGGAACATCACAAAGACTGTTTCTTTCCCTCTGTTCAAATCAGCATAACGGAGTATTAAAGGATGGGTTGAAAATATCAGTGGCAGCATTTCGTAGGTTGGTGTTTATTTGAGATTGCGTTGACTCTCCGAATGTTTGAACACTTATTCAATGGTATGCAGGTCACTGCCAGAGGAAGTGCTGGAGGCTGGTACAATTGTTACATTTTACAGGCATCTGGATGGGTATATGAACAGGAAGGGTTTCGAGGGATATGGCCAAGTGCTCGCAAATGGAGCTAAATTAGGTTAGGATATCAGGTCGGTATGGAGGGGTTGGACTGAAGGGTCTGTTTCGATGCTGTGCATCTCTAAGATTCTATGATTCTAAACGGACCATTGCAGTGAGTTTCAGACAGGGCATGGTTTGTGTAACTCTCTCATGCTTCCTCAGAATAGACAAACGCCATGTCTCCAAATTTCCAAAAGACCATAAGGAATAGAAAAAAAGAGGGTCAGTTCCGATGGAGTGCTGCACTGTCAGAGGGTCAGTACTGAGGGAGTGCTGCACTGTCAGAGGGTCAGTACTGAGGGAGTGCTGCACTGTCAGAGGGTCAGTACTGAGGGAGTGCTACACTGTCAGAGAGCCAGTACTGAGGGTGTTCTGCACTGTCAGAGGGTCAGTACTGAGGGAGTGCCGCACTGTCAGAGGGTCAGTACTGAGGGAAAACTGCACTGTCAGAGGGCCAGTACTGAGGGAAAGCTGGACTATCAGAGGGTCAGGACTGAGGCAGTGCTGCACTGTCAGAGGGTCAGTACTGAGGGAGTGCTGCACTGTCAGAGGGTCAGTACTGAGGGAGTGCTGCACTGTCAGAGGGTCAGTACTGAGGGAAAGCTGCACTGTCAGAGGGTCAAGTTCCGATGGAGTGCTGCACAATCAGAGGGACAGTACTGAGGGAGTGCTGCACTGTCAGAGGGTCAGTACAGAGGGAGCGCCGCACTATCAGAGGGTCAGTACTGAGGAAGCGCCGCACTATCAGAGGGTCAGTTCTGAGGGAGTGCTGCACTGTCAGAGGGTCAGTACTGAGGGAGTGCTGCACTGTCAGAGGGTCAGTACTGAGGGAGTGCTGCACTGTCAGAGGGTCAGTACTGAGGGACCGCTGTACTGTCAGAGGGTCAGTACTGAGGGAGCGGTGCACTGTCAGAGGATCAGTACTGAGGGAGTGCTGCACTGTCAGAGGGCCAGTACTGAGGGAGTGCTGCACTGTCAGAGGGTCAGTACAGAGGGAATGCTGCACTGTCAGAGGGTCAGTACTGAGGAAGCGCTGTGCTGTCAGAGGGTCAGTACTGAGGGAAAGCTGCACTGTCAGAGGGTCTGTACTGAAGGAGTGCTCTACTGTCAGAGGGTCACTACTGAGGGAGTGCTGCACTGTCAGAGGGTCAGTACTGAGGGAGTGCTGCACTGTCAGAGGGTCAGTACTGAGGGAGTGCTACACTGTCATGAGAGCCAGTACTGAGGAAGTGCTGCACTGTCAGAGGGTCAGTACTGAGGGAGTGCCGCACTGTCAGAGGGTCAGTACTGAGGGAAAACTGCACTGTCAGAGGGTCAGTACTGAGGGAAAGCTGCACTATCAGAGGGTCAGTACTGAGGCAGTGCTGCACTGTCAGAGGGTCAGTACTGAGGGAGTGCTGCACTGTCAGAGGGTCAGTATTGAGGGAGTGCTGCATTGCCAGAAGGTCAGTACAGAGGGAGTGTTGCACTATCAGAGGTTCAGTACTGAGGGAGCATCGCACTATCAAATGGGCTGAATGGCCTAATTTCTGCCCCGACGTCTTGTGGTCTAAGACGATTATCTGGAATTGTTCAGTACATTTTTACCTCTGCTTCCTACAGACCATGCCCAGCAATGATTCCCATGTCCAGATTCCAGAGACTGTGTTCAAGTAGACCGTTTTCAGTTGTGTGTTGAACTGAAGAGATCCCACCCTCTTTTCCCAGGGTTTGCGTTTTCCTTTCCAGTGACTGTCCTGCCAGCTTCAAGGGATCTTTTCACGCTGCTGGACGAAGCTTTATTCCTCAGCTTCCCTGTGCTCATCCCAAATGGATCCCACTGCCCCGCACTCAGCACAGTCGTGAGATCATTATTTCTGAGCTTCCCGATGCTATTCCACATACAGACTGACATCCCACACTCCACCAAATCGCATCGCATGCTAATTGCCTGGGAGAGAGGAGTGCTACGAGGGGGAAAGAAAATCTGAAAGTACTTTACAGTGACATTAAGGGTGAATTGATAATGAAGGAAGAGTATGTTGTGGAGCTCAGTGGTAAATTGTGCATGGACCCAGAGGGTGTAGTGAATTGCTGCATTATGTTGGTGCTCATCATGACAGGGTTAATATGAAATCATGGAGATACAAATAAATGAATTAGCAGCGAGAGAGAGGGAGAGGAGGTTCTGAGTGATCGGGCCTTCTTAAAACTCGATAAATCTCCAAAGACAGTGAACTGTATCTCAGTTTACTGAGTGAGGCAATGGAGGAAGCAGCATGGACAGTTGCAAACATTTTCAAATCCTCTCTGGCGCCAGGAGAAGCCTCAGCGGACTGACCATATGGTACCGTTATTCAAGAAGGAGCATGGGATAAACCAGGCCATTACAGTCCAGTCAGGCTCATATCGCTGGTGGGGCATCTGTTGGAAGCAATTTTGGGAAGTAGAGTTAATCAGCATTTAAAGGGGCAGGAGTTAATGAAGAAAAGTCAGAATGGTTTTGTTAAGGGGAGGTCAGGTCTTCAAGCAGGTGACCAGGTGTGTAAATGAAGGCAATGCTTTCCTGTCGTCTGGTTTTGACCAGGCCCCACATGGGAAACTGATAGTGTCTGTAAAACCTCAAGATCCAAGGAATTTGGCGCAGAATGCTCAGTGGCAGAAGCAGACAGTGATGACCCAATTGGAAATTTCTGTCCGTTCATGTCTCACAGAAGTTACTGTTGGGAGTCTTGCTGATGTGGTTGATATAAAAGATTTAGATTTGAATGGTGGAGGGTTAATCAGTAAGTTCTTGAATGATGTGAAGATTGGTGGGATGATAAATACTGAGGAGGAGAGCCTGAGATGACAGAAGGATATAGATGTCCTTGTCAGATGGACCAATCATTGGCAACTGATGAGGTGCTTGAAGACTGGAGGTGACTAATGGTGCGCCAATATTGAAGTAAGGCTACAGGGAACAGCCATTGAACCATGGAGCTGTGAGCCTGAGGTCAGTGGTGGGTAAGCTGTTGGAGGGCATTCTGAGAGACAATTTACATGCATTTGGAAAAGCAAGAAATGATTAGGGCTCGTCAGCATGGCTTTGTTTGTGGAAATGGTATGTCCAACTTGATTGAGTTTTGTAGAGGTGACCAAGAAGATAGATGAGAAGGTTTCACATGGGAGACTGGTTAGTAAAAGGTTAGATGACATGGCATCCAGGGGGAGAGGACAGCACATGGTGCCTCAGGGATTAGCACTGCTGCCTCACAGCACCAAGGACCCGGCTTTGATTCTAGCTGCCAGCGACTGTCTATGTGGAGTTTACACATTCTCCCAGTGTCTGCCTGGGTTTCCTCTGGAAGCTCTGGTTTCAACCCACAATCCAAAGATGTGCAGGTTAGGTGGGTTGGCCATGGGAAATGCAGAATTACAGGGCATGAATATTGGTGGGATGCTCTTCAGACAGTCAGTGTGGACCCGATGGGCCGAATGGTTCATTTCTACACTGTAGGAATTCTACGATGAATCCAGGAACCCAAGTAATGTTCTGGGGTCCTGGGTTCCAATCTTGGACTGGGGTGGATGTGGATCCTTACAGTCTGAAGGGGTTTGAAGATGAAGACAGTCTGAGGGGGGAAGCTGGCTGCATTCTAAGGTAAAAACAATGACTGCAGATGCTGGAAACCAGATTCTGGATTAGTGGTGCTGGAAGAGCACAGCAGTTCAGGCAGCATCCAAGGAGCAGCGAAATCGATGTTTCGGGCAAAAGCCCTTATTCTAAGGTGTTGAGGGTGTGAATGTTTTGTCGAGGTACTGTCTGAGGGGCTTTTGGGGTAAACACAAATGGAGCGGTGCTTTCTGAGAGATTGAAGGGGCATTATCTGGTGGTACAGGGCGCAGAAGGCAGAAAGGTACAGATACACTTCCCTGATCATTTCCTTCGTGCCCCAAGGCACACTGGTGTCGTAATTTGAGATGGAGGTCATTCCCCATTTCTGAACATTCGGGTCTTTTTAAACAATTAGTGAAAAATAACATCAGCATGTGTCTTAAACATGAATTGGAGGAAAACTGTTATCAATCTATTGTCACTCCTTGCTTGGAGACACTTTAGTAAAGCAGACACCCAAACAACCCAATGCTGTCGATGCCAGAGGTGGTGTACAGGAAGATCCAACGAGTCATCTGCAGTTGTTGTCTGTCTCCCTGGAGCAGTCATCATCCAGCATGAGGGTTCAGTCCTGGAAGGAATCACCTCTCCATCGAACCTTCCTCTACGTTTGTACAGTAATTGTGAGAGTGTGTGTGTGTGTGTGAGGTGTGAGTGTGTGCGTGTGTGTGCGTGTGTGTGCGTGTGTGTGCGTGTGTGTGCGTGTGTGTGTCAGTGTGTGTGTGATATAGTCATTCCGTTCAGTCTAACTTGTCTATGCCGACCAGGTATCCCAAACCAATCTTGTCCCACCTGCCAGCACCCAGCCTATATCCCTCCAAACCCTTTCTATTCATACACCCATGCAGATATCTTTTAAATGTTGCAACTGTACCAGCCTCCACCATTTCCTCAGGCAGCTCATTCCATACATGTACCGCTCTCTGCATGAAAAAGTTGCCCCTTAGATCTCTTTTGTATCTTTCCCCTCTCACCCTAAACCTATACCCTCCAGTTCTGGACTCTCCAAGCCCAGGGAAAAGACTTTGTCTATTTATCCTATCCATGCCCCTTATAATTTTGTAAACCTCTGTAAGTTCACCCCTCATCCTCGGACTCTCCAGGGAAAACAGCCCCAGCCTGTTCAGTCTCTCTCTATAGCTCAAATCCTCCAACCCTGGCAACATCCTTGTAAAACTTTTCTGAACCCTTTCAAGTATCACAACATATTTCCGATAGGAAGGAGACCAGAATTATAAGCAATATTTCCAACAGTGGCCGAGCCAATGCCCTGTACAACTGCAACATGACGTCCCGACTCCTGGAAATAAAGGAAAGTATACCAAACACCTTCTTCACTATCCTATCTGCCTGCGACTCCACTTTCAAGGAGCTATGAACCTGCACTCCAAGGTCTCTTTGTTCAGCAACATTCCCTCGGACCTTACCTTTAAGTGGAGAAGTCCTGCTAAGACTTGCTTTCCCAAAATGCAGCACCTCGCATTTATCTGAATTAAACTCCATTTGCCACTTCTCAGCCCATTGGCCCATCTGGTCCAGATCCTGTTGTAATCTGAGGTAACCCTCTTCGCTGTCCACTACACCTTCAATTTTGGTGTCATCTGCAAATTTATTAACTGTACCTCTTATGCTCACATCCAAATCGTTTACGTAAATGACAAAAAGGAGAGGTTCCAGCACCGATCCTTGTGGCACTCCACTGGTCACAGGCCTCCAGTCTGAAAAACAACCCTCCACGACCACCACCCTCTGTCTTCTACCTTTGAGCCAGTTCTGTATCCAAATGGCTCGTTCTCCCTGTATTCCATGAGATCTAACCTTGCTAATCAGTCTCCCATTGGGAACCTTGTCGAACGCCTTACTGAAGTCCATGTAGATCACATCTACTGCTCTGCCCTCATCAATCCTCTCTGTTACTTCCTCAAAACCTCAATCAAGTTTGTGAGACATGATTTCCCATGCACAAAGCCATGTTGACTATCCCTAATCAGTCCTTGCCTTTCCAAATACATGTACATCCTGTCCTTCAGGAATCCCTCCAACAACTTGCCCACCACCGAGGTCAGGCTCACTGGTCTATATTTCCCTGGCTTGTCCTTACCACCCTTCTTAAACAGTGGCACAACGTTGCCAACCTCCAGTCTTCCGGCACCTCACCTGTGACTATCGATGATACAAATATCTCAGCAAGAGGCACAGGAATCACTTCTCTAGCTTCCCACAGAGTCCTCAGGTACACCTGATCAGGTCCTGGGGATTTATCCACCTTTTACCATTTGAAGACATCCAGCACTTCCTCCTCTGTAATCTGGACATTTTGCAAGATGTCACCATCTATTTCCCTACGGTCTATATCTTCCATAGCCTTTTCCACAGTAAATACTGATGCAAAATATTCATTTAGTATCTCACCCATTTTCTGTGCTCCACACAAAGGCCGCCTTGCTAATCTTGGAGGGGCCCTATTCTCTCGGAGAAAGTGAGGACTGCAGATGCTGGAGATCAGAGCTGAAAATGTGTTGCTGGAAAAGCGCAGCAGGTCAGGCAGCATCCAAGGAGCAGGAGAATCGACGTTTCGGGCATGATCCCTTCTTCAGGAATGAGGAAGGTGTGCTAAGATAAAAGGTAGGGAGGAGGGACTTGGGAGAGGGGCGTTGGAAATGCGATTGGTGGAAGGAGGTAACGGTGAGGGTGATAGGCCGGAGTTACCCTTTTGTCCTTAATATATTTCTAAAAACCCTTTGGATTCTCCTTAACTCTATTTGCCAAAGCTATCTCATGTCCCCTTTTCGTCCTCTTGATTTCCCTCAAGTAAACTCCTACTTCCTTTATACTCTAAGGATTTCTCGATCTATCCTGTCTATACCTTACAAATGCTTCCTTCTTTTTCTTAACCAAACTCTCAATTTCTTTAGTCATCCAGCATTCCCTACACCTACCAGCCTTCCCTTTCACCCTGACAGGAATATACTTTCTCTGGATTCTTGTTATATCATTTCTGAAGTCTTCCCATTTTCCAGCCGTCCCTTTACCTGCGAACATCTGCCTTCGATCAGCTTTTGAAAGTTCTTGCCTAATACCGTCAAAATTGGCCTTTCTCCAATTTAGAACGTCAACTTTTAGATCTGGTCTATCCTTTTCCATCACTATTTTAAAACGAATAGAATTATGGTTGCTGGCCCCAAAGTGCTCCCCCACTGACACCTCAGTCACCTGCCCTGCCTTATTTCCCAAGAGTAGGTCAAGTTTTGAACCTCGCTGAAACTTTATTGCTGGAACAGCACAGCAGGTCAGGCAGCATCTAGGGAACAGAAGATTCGACGTTTCGGGCACATGCCCTTCTTCAGGCATGTGCCCGAAACGTCGAATCTTCTGTTCCCTAGATGCTGCCTGACCTGCTGTGCTGTTCCAGCAATAAAGTTTCAGCTTTGATCTCCAGCGTCTTCAGACCTCACTTTCTCCTCCAAGTTTTGAACCTCCTCTGGTAGGTACATCCACATACTGAATCAGAAAATTGTCTTGTACACACTTAAGAAATTCCCTCCATCTAAACCTTGAACACTATGGCAGCCCCAGTCCATGTTTGGAAAGTTAAAATCCCCTACCATTACCACCCTATTATTCTTACAGATAACCGAGATCTTACAAATTTGTTTCTCAATTTCCCTCTGACTATTTGGGGGTCTATAATACAATCCCAATAAGGTGATCATCCCTTTTTTATTTCTCAGTTCCACCCAAATAACTTCCCTGGATGTATTTCCGGGAATATCCTCCCTCAGCACAGCTGTAATGCTATCCCTTAACAAAAACGCCACTCCCCCTCCTCCCTTGCCTCCCTTTCTATCCTTCCTGTCGCATTTGTATCCTGGAACATTAACTTGCCAGTCCTGCCCATCCCTGAGCCATGTTTCTGTAATTGCTATGATATCCCAGTCCCATGTTCCTAACCATACCCTGAGTTCATCTGCTTTCCCTGTTAGGCCCCTCGCATTGAAATAAATGCAGTTTAATTTATTAGTCCTACCATGTCCCTGCCTGCCCTGACTGTTTGACTCGCTTCTGTTCTCAACTGTAACAGTCCCAGATTGATCTCTTTCCGCACTAGCTCCTTGGGTCCCACCCCACCACCTTACTCGTTTAAATCCTCCCGAGCAAATCTCGCTGCCAGTGTATTAGTCCCCTTCCAATTTAGGTGCAATCCGTCCTTCTTGTACAGGTCACTTCTACCCCAAAAGAGATTCCAATGATCCAAAAACGTGAATCCTTCTCCCATACACCAGCTCTTCAGCCATGCATTCATCTCCTCTACCCTCCTATTCCTGCCCTCACTAGCTTGTAGCACTGAGAGTAATCCAGATATTACTACCCTCGAGGACCTCTTTTTTAAATATCTGCCTAACTCTCTCTAATTTCCCTTCAGAGTCTCAATCTTTTCCCTTCCAATGTCGTTGGTTCCAATGTGGACAATGACCTCTTGCTGGCCCCTCTCCCCTGTGAGAACATTCTGCACACTCTCTGAGACATACTTGATCCTGGCACCAGGAAAGCAACACACCATTCTGCTTTTTCGCTGCTGGCCACAGAAAAGTCTGTCTGTACCTCGGACACCCAGAAAGCTTCAGCATTGACCAAACAGACTAACAAGGGAAGCCAGACTTGACCATAGTCCCTCGCAGACTAGGAAATACACTTGCCAAGACAAACTGACAAGAAGCTTCCTGGACCCGATACCCACAACTGTCCCAAAGCCCTAAGGGCAGTCTCCTACCTCAGTGCTACCAAACGACAGGTCAGACGGAGAGGCACCAGAATACCCCTCTCACAGGAGAGTGACAATGGAAACGCCTGACTGCCAGGAAAAGGGACAATCTCACCTCCCCTCAAAGTGAGCTGGAATCTCCTAATCCCATTAGGAACTGATTGATGCTGTCAGGATGCTTCATTGGATCCACATTCAGGACATTCTTCTGAGAACTGCTTTGTGATAATCACCATCGGAACTCGATTCCTTGACAATCAAGGCCATTTTATTTTCCCTGTTTTTAATGAGCATCATTGTACTATATTCCTATAAAAACTGGCTTGATTTTCAGCTCAGGGATACCTGAACAGACTGTCTGTGCTGCTTCACTTTGGTCAGATTCTCTTCCATGATATCGCTGTGTTCATAAACGGAATGTTACGCTCACTTCGATCTGGGTTTTGTGATCTCGGCTTCATTGGGCTAATTTCTCCGAAACATTAACATTTATATAGAGGGAGAGAGGGAGAGAGGCAGGCAGAGAGAGAGCGAGTGAGAGTGTGGCAGGCAGGTAGAGAGAGAGCTGGCAGGCAGTTAGACGAGAGAGAGAGGCAAAGTGGCAGGCATGTAGAAAGAGAGAGAGGGAGGCAGGCAGACAGAGAGAGTGAATGCAGGCAAGTAGAGTTAGAGAGTGGCGGGCAGGTAGAGAATCAGAGAGAGAGGCAGGCAGACATGTAGAGAGAGTGTGAGAGACAGACAGGTAAAGAGAGAGAGAGAGAGAGAGAGAGAGAGAGAGAGAGAGAAGGTAAAAACAAGGCCTGCAGATGCTGGAGAGCAGAGTCTAGATTAGAGTGGTGCTGGAAAAGCATAGCAGGTCAGGCAGCATCCAAGAAGCAGGAAAATCAACATTTTGGGCAAAAGCCCTTCGTCAGAGAGAGAGAGAGAGAGAGAGAGTGGCAAGCAGGTAGAAACAGAGAGAGAAACAGAGAAGTAGGCAGGTAGAGAATGAGAGACTGTGGCAGGCAGGTAGAGAGAGGGAGAGACAAGATACAGGCACGAGAGAGATAGTGTTGGCAGGGAGAGAGAGAGAGACAGGCAGGTAAACAAAGAGAGTGGTAGGCAGTCAGAGAGATAGAGATAGAGAGAGGCAGGGAGGTAGGTAGAGAGAGTAAGCGAGAGAGAGAAAGAGAGAGAGAGAGGTAGACAAGTAGAGGGAGAGAGAGAATGGCAGGCAGTTGGACAGAAAGAGAGGCAGGCATGTATGGAGAGAGAGCGAAAGGCAGGCAGGTAGAGAGAGTGTGGCAGTCATGGAGAGAGAGGCATGCAGTTAAAGAGAGAGTGACAGGCACATAGAGAATGAGAAACTGCGAGAGAGAGTCAGGCGGGTAGAGAATGAGAGAGATAGTGGTGGGCAGGGAGAGACAAAGAGAGAGGCAGACACGTGTGGAGAGAGAGAGAGAGAGACAGGCAGGTAGAGAATGAGAGAAAGAGTGCGAGGTAGGCGGGTAGAGAGAGAGTGTGTGGCAGGCATGTATGGAGAGAGGCAGAAAGTGGCAGGCGGGAAGATACAGAGAGAGAGACAGGCATGAAGATATGGAGAGAGAGAGAGAGAGGTGGGGGGCAGTCAGGTAGAGAGAGAGAGAGAGAGAGTGGGGGTGTGCAGTCAGGTAGAGTGAGAGAGAGGCGAGGGGGGGGGGAAGAGAGAGAGAGACATAGAGAGAGAGGCAGGCAGGGAGAGAGACACAGAGATAGAGATGCAGGCAGGTAGAGAGAGAGGGGGGAGAGAGGGGGGAGAGAGGGGGAGAGAGGGGGGGAGAGAGGGGGGAGAGAGGGGGGGAGAGAGGGGGGAGAGAGGGGGGAGAGGTAGGCAGGGAGAGAGGGGGAGAGGTAGGCAGGCAGGCAGAGAGACAGAAAGAGAGGGAGAGGCAGGCATGTAGAGAGAGAGGGAGAGAGGCAGGCAGGTAGAGATTCACAAAGAGAGAGGCAGGCAGGGAGAGAGAGACAGAGAGAGAGGGAGAGGCAGGCAGGTAGAGATTGACAGAGAGGGAGAGGCAGATAGAGTTTTACAGAGAGAGAGGCAGGCAGGTAGAGAGAGACAGAGAGAGTGCTAGGCAGGTAGAGGGGCACAGAGAGAGGCAGGCATGTGCTGACACATAGATAGAGAGGCTGGAAGATAGAGAGAGACAGAGAGAGAGACAGGCTGGTAGAGAGACAGAGAGAGATGCAGGCAAGTGGAGACGCACAGAGACAGATGCCAGCAGGAGAGAGTCACAGAGAGAGAGAGAGGCAGGTAGAGAGAGAAAGAAAGAGAGGCAGGCAGGTAGAGAGAGAGACAGAATGAGAGTCAGGTGGGTAGAGAGACACAGACAGAGAGGCAGGCAGGTAGACAGACGCAGAGAGAGGCAGTCAGGGAGGGAGCCACAGAGAGAGAGAGGCAGGCAGGTAGTGAGACACAGAGAGAGTGGCATTCAGGTAGAGAGTCATGGAGAGCGAGAGGCAGTGAGGGAGAGAGAGAGAGACAGGCAGGTAGAGAGACACAGAGGGAGTGGGAGGCAGGTAGAGAGACACAGAGAGAGATGCAGGTAGGGTGACACAGAGAGAGAGGCAGGCATGGAGGGAGTGATAAAGAGAGAGAGAGGCAGTCAGGTAGAGAGACACACAGAGGGAGAGGCAGGCAGGGGGGGAGACACACGGTGAGAGTGGCAAGCAGGGAGGGAGACAGAGAGAGGGGCAGGCAGGTAGAGATTCACAGAGAGAGAGAGAGAGGCAGACAGGGAGAGAGACAGAAAGGGAGAGAGAGAGAGGCAGGAAGGTAGAGAGAGACAGGCAGATAGACAGACAGACAGAGAGAGGTAGGCAGTGAGGGAGACTCCCGGAGAGGCAGGCCGGGAGGGAGACAGAGAGAGAGGAGGCAGGTAGAGAGACACAGAGAGAGAGAGGCAGTCAGGCAGGTACAGAGTCACAGAGAGAGATGCAGGCAAGTAGAGAGACACAGAGACAGGTGCCAGCAGGAGAGAGTCACAGAGAGAGAGGCAAGCAGGTAGATAGACACAGAGAAAGATGCAGGCAGATAGAGAGACAGAGAGAGAGAGGCAGGGAGGGTGACACACAGAGAAATTGGCAGGCAGGTGGAGAGACACAGAGGGGGAGAGGCAGGTAGGTTGAGAGACACACGGAGAGAGGCAGGCAGGGAGGGAGACACAGAGGGGGAGGTCGGGAGGTAGAGAGAGACAGAGAGGGAGAGGCAAGCAGGGAGGGAGACTCACAGAGAGAGAGGCAGGCAGGTAGAGAGACACAAAGAGGGAGAGGCAGGCAGGGAGGGAGAGAGACACACAGAAAGAAAGGCAGGAAGGTAGAGAGACTCAGAGTGAGAGACAGGCAGGAAGAGAGTCACAGAGCGGGAGGCTGGCAGGTAGAGAGACATCGAGGGAGAGGCAGGCAGGAAGAGAGAGACAGAGAGAGAGAGGGAGAGGCAGGCAGGTAGAGAGAGAGAGAGAGACGTATGCAGGTAGAGAGAGACAGAGAGAGAGGGAGAGTCAGGCACGTCGAGAGAGACAGAGAAGGAGAGGCAGGCAGGTAGAGAGAGACATGGACAGAGAGAGAGGGAGAGGCAAGTAGAGAGAGAGAGGGAGAGAGGCAGATAGAGTGAGACAGAGAGAGGAGGTAGAGGCAGACAGGTAGAGATTGACAGAGAGAGGCAGGCAGGTAGAGAGAGAGACAGAGACAGAGAGAGAGGGAGAGGCAGGCAGGTAGAGAGAGAGAAGGAGAGGCAGGCAGGTAGAGAGAGGGCCAATGGGCTGAGAGGTGGCAGATGGAGTTTAATTCAGATAAATGCGAGGTGCTGCATTTTGGGAAAGCAAATCTTAGCAGGACTTATACACTTAATGGTAAGGTCCTAGGGTGTGTTGCTGAACAAAGAGACCTTGGAGTGCAGGTTCATAGCTCCTTGAAAGTGGACTCGCAGGTAGATAGGATAGTGAAGAAGGCATTTGGTATGCTTTCCTTTATTGGTCAAAGTATTGAGTACAGGAGTTGGGAGGTCATGTTGTGGCTATACAGGACATTGGTTAGGCAACTATTGGAATATTGCAATTCTGGTCTCCTTCCGATCGGAAAGATGTTGTGATACTTGAAAGGGTTCAGAAAAGATGTACAAGGATGTTGCCAGGGTTGGAGGATTTGAGCTATAGGGAGAGGCTGAACAGGCTGGGGCTGTTTTCCCTGGAGCGTTGGAGGCTGAGGGGTGACCTTACAGAGGTTTACAAAATTATGAGGGGCATGGATAGGATAAATAGACAAAGTCTTTTCCCTGGGGTCGGGGAGTCCAGAACTAGAGGACATAGGTGTCTTTTATATCTTTCCCCTCTCACCCTAAACTTAAGGAGCAACTATTTCACGCAGAGGATGGTACATGTATGGAATGAGCTGCCAGAGGATGTGGTAGAGGCTGGTATACCTGCAGCATTTAAGAGGCATTTGGATGGGTATGTGAATAGGAAGGATATGGGCCGGGTAGTGGCAGGTGGGACTAGATTGGGTTGGGATATCTGGTCGGCATGGGTGGGTTGGACTGAAGGGTCTGTTTCCATGCTGTACATCTCTATGACTCTATTAGACAGTACAGATAGAGAAACTGCACACTGAACTGAGAGTACAGATAGAGAAATAACTCAATGAACTGAGGGCACAGACACAGAAACAGTACACTGAACTGATACAGATAAAGAAACCACAGACTGAACTGAGAGAACTGGTAAAGAAATAACACGCTGATCGGACAATACAGAGAAACAGCAAACAGTGAAACAGCACACTGACCGTAGTTTTTCTCCATCTGTACTTACAATGAACTGAGTGAACAGATACAGAAACAGCACACTCGAAGTGAGAGTACAGATAGAGAAACAGCACACTGAACTGAGAGTACAGATAGAGAAACAGCACACTGAACTGAGAGTACAGATAGAGAAACAGCACACTGAACTGAGAGTACAGATAGAGAAACAGCACACTGAACTGAGAGTACAGATAGAGAAAGAACACACTGAACTGAGAGTACAGATAGAGAAAGAACACACTGAACTGAGTACAGATAGAGAAACAGCACACTGAACTGAGAGTACAGATAGAGAAACAACACACTGAACTGAGAGTACAGATAGAGAAACAGCACAATGAACTGAAAGTACAGATAGAGAAAGAACACACTGATCAGACAGTACAGACAGAGAAACAGCAAACTGATTCGAGAGTACACATAGAGTCATAACACAATGAACTGAGTGTACCCATACAGAAGCAGCACATTGAACTGGGAGTACAGATAGAGAAACAACACACTGAATTGAGAGAAAGGATAGAGAAACAGCAAACTAAACCAAGAGTACAGATAGAGAAACAACATAAAGACCTGAGTGTATAGATACAGAATTGCACACAGAATAGAGAGTACAGACACAGAAACAAAATACTGAACTGAGAGTATAGATAGAGAAAAAAAACACACTGAAGTGAGAGTACAGATAGAGAAACAGCACACTGAAGTGAGAGTACAGATAAAGAATCAAAACACTGAACTGAGAGTACAGATAGAGAAATAACACACTGAACTGAGACAACGGACAGAGTAACAGCAGACTGAACTGAGAGGACAGATAGAGAAACAACACAATGAACTGAGTGTGCAGATACAGAAACAGCGCAATGAACTGAGAGTACAGACAAAGAAACAAAACATTGAACTGAGAGTTCAGATAGATAAATAACACACTGATCGGACAGTATAGATCGAGAAACAGCACACTGAACAGAGAGGACAGATACAGAAACAGCAGACTGAACTGAGAGGACAGATAGAGAAATAACAAAATGAACTGAGCATGCAGATACAGAAACAGAACACTGAACTGAGAGCATTGACAGAGAAATAACACATTGAACTGAGAGACCAGGTAAAGAATTAACACACTTATTGGACAGTACAGTAAGAGAATCAGCACACTGAACTGAGAGTACATATAGAGAAATAACACAATGAACTGAGTGTGCAGATACAGAAACAGAACACTGAACTGAGAGGACAGATACAGAAATAACACAATGAACTGAGCGTGCAGACACAGAAGCTGCACACTGATCTGAGAGTACCGAGAGAGAAATAACAAACTGAACTGAGAGACCAGATAGAGAATTAACACACTTATTGAATAGTACAGATAAAGAAACAGCACACTGAACTGAGAGGACAGATACAAAAATAACACTCTGAAATGGGAGTACAGAAAGAGAAACAACACACTGAAGTGCAAGTTCAGATAGAGAAACAGCACACTGAACTGAGAGTACAGATATAGAAACAGCACACTGAACTGAGCAGACAGATACAAAAACAGCACACTGAACTGAGCAGACAGATAGAGAAACAAAACACTGAACTGAATGTACAGATAGAGAAATAACACAATGAACTGAGTGCACAGATAGAGAAACAAAACACTGAACTGAGAGTACAGATAGAGAAATAAGACAATGAACTGAGAGTACAATGACAGAATCAGCACACTGAACTGAGAGTACAGATAGAGAAAAAGCACACAGAAATGAGAGTACAGATAAAGAAATAAGACAATGAACTGAGTGTCCTCAAAAAGGACTGAGCATTGAAGACAAGCATGCCAAATGCCTTCTTCACTAGCCTGTCTGGATGACACAAACTTTAAAGAATTGTGACCCTGCAATCCTGGGTCCCTCTGCACTACAACACGACACAAGGCCCAATCATTAATTGTATAAGCCCTACCCTTGTTGTTGTATCAAAATACAATACCTCTCATTTATCCAGATTGAACTCCATCTGCCATTGGTCCATTTGATCATGATCCTGTTGTAATCTTGGAAAACTTCCTTCATTACCTATTGTGCCACCAATTCCGGTTTCACCCGTAAAGTTACCAAGTGTATTCTCATCCAAATCATTTATATAAAAGACAAACAAAAGAGGACCCAGAAACAATCCCTGTGGAACACTGCTGGGCACAGGCCTCCCGTCCAAAAAGCAACCCTCCAACATTACTCCCTGTCTCCTGCTGGTAACCCAATGATGTATCCAATTGGCAAGCTCAACCTGAATCCCATGTGATCTAACTTTGCTGATTGTTCTACCACTCTCAAAGGCTTTACTAAAATCCAAATAAACAGGATCCATTGCTCTGCCGTCATCAGCCTTTTTGGTAACATCCTCAAAAAACGTAATCATGTTTGTGAGACATGATTTTCCTCATCCAAAACTATGCTGACTATACTTAATCAATTTTGTCACTCAAAATGTCCATAAATCCTATCTTTTATAATCACCTCCAACAATATATCCACAGCTGAAGTCAGACACAGATCCATCATTCCACAAGCTCTCCTCACAACCTTTCTTATACAAGACATGGGTAGAACAGGGACAGGATTGGCTGTTGCAGGTTCCAGGGTTTAAATGTTTTAGTAGGGTCAGAGGTGGGGGTAAAAGAGGGGGAGGTGTGGCATTGCTTGTCAAAGATAGTATTACAGCTGTGGAAAGGACGATGGATGAAGACTCGCCATCTAAGATAGTTTGGGCTGAGGTTAGGAATAGGAAAGGTGAGCTCACCCTGTTAGGAGTTTTTTACAGGCCTCCTAATAGTCCTAGAAACGTAGAAGAAAGGATTGCGAGGATGATTCAAGAGAAGAGTGAAAGTAATAGGGTGGTTGTTATGGGGGACTTTAACTTTCCTGACATTGATTGGGAAAGCTATAGCTCAAGTTCGTTAGATGGGTCAGTGTTTGTCCAATGTGTGCAGGAGGGTTTCCTGACACAATATGTAGATAGGCCAACAAGAGGTGAGGCCATACTGGATTTGGTTCTGGGTAATGAACCAGGCCAGGTGTTAGAATTAGAGGTAGGTGAGCACTTTGGGGACAGTGACCACAATTCGGTTACTTTTACTCGAGTGATGGAGAGGGATAAGTGTGCACTACAGGGCAAGAGTTATAGATGGGGGCAAGGAAATTATGATGCTGTGAGGCATGACTCAGGATGTGTGGCCTGGAAAAGTAAGCTTCAAGGCAAGGGTGTAATTGATATGTGGAGCTTGTTCAAGGAGCAACTAGTGAGTGTCCTTGATAAGTATGTGCCCGTCAGGCAGGGAGGAAAGGGTCGTGTGAGGGAGCCTTGGTTTAATAAGGAATTGGAATCCCTTGTTAAATGGAAGAGGGCGGCCTATGTAAAGATGAGGTGTGAAGGTTCAATTGGGGCGATTGAGAGTTATAAGGTAGCCAGGAAGGACCTGAAGAGAGAGCTAAGAGCAGCAAGGAGGGGACATGAAAGGTCCTTAGTTGGTAGGATTAGGGAAAACCCTAAGGCTTTCTATAGGTATGTCAGGAATAAAAGAGTGACTAGGGTAGGAATAGGTCCAGTCAAGGATAGTAGTGGGAAGTTGCGTGTGGAGGCTGAAGAGATTGGGGAGACACTGAATGAATACTTTTCGTCAGTATTCAATCAGGAACAGGACATTGTTGTCAATGTGAGTACTGAGTCACAATTAAGTAGAATGGATGGCTTTGAGGTATGTAGAGAAGAGGTGTTGGAAATTCTGGAAAGGGTGAAAATAGATACGTCCCCTGGGCCTGATGGCATTTATCCTAGGATTCTCTGGGAAGCAAGGGAAGAGATTGCAGAGCCATTGGCCTTGATTTTTATGTCCTCGTTGTCTACAGGAGTAGTGCCAGAAGATTGGAGGCTAGCAAATGTGGTTCTCTTGTTCAAGAAGGGGAGTAGGGATAACCCTAGTAACTATAGGCCGGTGAGTCTCACTTCTGTTGTGGGCAAAATCTTAGAGAGAATTGTAAGGGATAGGATTTATGAACATCTGGATAGGAATAATGTGATCAAGGATAGTCAGCATAGTTTTGTGAAGGGCAGGTCGTGCCTCACAAACCTTATTGAATTCTTTGAGAAGGTGACTAAGGAGGTGGACGAGGGGAAAGCAGTAGATGTGGTGTATATGGATTTTAGTAAGGCGTTTGATAAGGTTCCCCATGGTAGACTACTGCAAAAAATACGGAGGTATGGCATTGAGGGTGAGTTGGAGGTTTGGATTAGGAGTTGGCTGGCTGGAAGAAGACAGAGGGTAGTAGTTAATGGCAAATTTTCATCTTGGAGTGCCGTCACTAGTGGTATTCCGCAAGGATCTGTTTTGGGACCATTGCTGTTTGCCATTTTTATAAATGACCTGGAGGAGGGGTTAGAAGGTTGGGTGAGTAAGTTTGCGGATGATACGAAAGTCGGAGGAGTTGTAGACAGTGAGGAAGGATGTGGCAGATTACAGCGGGATATGGATAAGCTGCAGAACTGGGCAGAAAGGTGGCAAATGGAGTTCAATGTAGCTAAGTGTGAGGTGATTCACTTTGGTAAGTGTAATAAAAAGATGGGGTATTGGGCTAACGGTCGGATACTTGGTAGTGTGGATGAGCAGAGGGATCTTGGTGTCCATGTACACAAATCTTTGAAAGTTGCCACCCAGGTAAATAGTGCGGTGAAGAAGGCATATGGCGTACTGGCTTTCATTGGTAGAGGAATTGAGTTCCGGAGTACTGAGATCATGTTGCGGTTGTATAAGACTCTGGTGCGGCCACATCTGGAGTATTGTGTGCAGTTTTGGTCGCCATACTATATGAAGGATGTGGAGGCACTGGAACGGGTGCAGAGGAGGTTTACCAGGATGTTGCCTGGTATGGTAGAAAGGTCGTATGAGGAAAGGCTGAGGCACTTGGGGTTGTTTTCATTGGAGAAAAGAAGGTTTAGGGGTGACTTGATAGAGGTGTATAAGATGATTAGGGGTTTAGATAGGGTCGACAGTGAGAATCTTTTTCCACGTATGGAGTCAGCTATTACAAGGGGGCATAGCTTTAAATTAAGGGGGGGTAGGTATAGGACAGATGTTAGGGGTAGGTTCTTTACTCAGCAAGTCGTGAGTTCATGGAATGCCCTGCCAGTAGCAGTGGTGGACTCTCCCTCATTATGGGCATTTAAGCGGGCATTGGATAGGCATATGGAGGATAGTGGGCTAGTGTAGTGTAGGTTAGGTGGGCTTGGATCGGCGCAACATCGAGGGCCGAAGGGCCTGTACTGCGCTGTATTGTTCTATGTTCTATGTTCTATGTTCTAAGTCATCAAGAGGACTGATTAGGGCAGAGTGGGAGGTGTGATCTATACGGATTTGAGTAAGGCGTCCAACAAGGTTCCCCATGGGAGACTGTTAGTAAGGTTAGATCTCATGGAATACAGGGAGAACTAGCCATTAGGATACAGAACTGGCTCAAAGGTAGAAGGGTGGCGATGGAGGGTTGTTTTTTTGACTGGAGACCTGTAACCAGTGGAGTGCCACAAGGAACGGTGCTGGGTTCTCTACTTTTAAAAATTTATATAAATGATTTGGATGCGAGCATAAGAGGTATAGTTAAAAAATTTGCAGATGACACCAAAATTGGAAGTGTAGTGGACAGCAAAGAAGTTTCCTTCAGATTACAACAGGATCTTGATCAGGTGGGCCATTAGGCTGAGAGGTGGCAGATGGATTTTAATTCAGATAAATGCGAGGTGCTGCATTTTGGGAAAGCAAACCTGAGCAGGACTTATACACTTAATGGTAAGGTCCGAGGGAGTGTTGCTGAACAAAGAGACCTTGGAGTGCAGGTTCATAGCTCCTTGAAAGTGGAGTCGCAGGTAGATAGGATAGTGAAGAAGGCTTTTGGTATGCTTTCCTTTATTGGTCAAAGTATTGAGTACTGGAGTTGGGAGGTCATGTAGTGGCTATACAGGACATTGGTTAGAGCACTGTTGGAATATTTTGTGCAATTCTGGTCTCCTTCCTATCGGAAAGATGTTGTGAAACTTGAAAGGGTTTAGAAAAGATTTAAAAGGATGCTGCCAGGGTTGGAGGATTTGAGCTATAGGGAGAGGTTGAATAGGCTACGGCTGTTTTCCCTGGAGCGTCGGAGGCTCTAAACGTCATGGAGGTTTACAAAATAAATAGGCAAAGTCTTTTCCCTTGGGTGGGGGAAGTGCAGAACTTGAGGGCATAGTTTTAGGATGAGAGGGGAAAGATATAAAAGAAACCTAAGGGGCAACTTTTTCACACAGAGGGTGGTATGTGTATGGAATGAGCTGCCAGAGGAAGTGGTGGAGGGGAGTACAATTGCAACATTTAAAAGGCATTTGGATGGGTATATGAATAGGAAGGGTTTGGAGGGACATGGGCTAGGTGCTGGCAGCTGGGACTAGATTGGGTTGGGATATCTGGTCGGCATGGATGGGTTGGAGCGAAGGGTCTGTTTCTGTGTTGTACATCTCCATGACTCTAAATGTACAACATCAGCCACCCTCCAGTCATCAGGCACCTCACCCAGAGTTAGAGGTGATGCAAATCTTTCTGCAAAGGGCCTAAATTTCCTACCTTTACTCCCCACAAGGTTTTGGGATGCATTCGATCAGGTCCTGGAGCTTTATCAACCTGGATATTCTCTAAGACCTCCTGAACTTTTTCTTCTGCAATGTGAAGTGTCTTTAAAAATCCAAGTTTATTTCATGCATTCTCAGGATTCCATTACTTTCTCTATAGTAACTAAACTGACGCTTGGTATTCATTTAGTATGTCAGCCAACTCCTGGGGTTACAACTAATGACAAACTCATGATCTTTGCAAACATTTGTCATTTATAGAAATGATTTGGATGTGAACAGAAGAGGAAGAGTTAGTAAGTTTGCAGATGACACCAAAATTGGAGGTGTATTGGACAGCGAAGGAGTTCCCTCAGAGCACAATGAGATCTTGATGAGATGGGCCAATGGGCTGAGGAGTGGCGATGGAGTTTCATTTAGATAAATGCAAAGTGCTGCATTTTGGAAAAGCAAATCAGATCAGGACTTCTGCACTTATATGGTAAGGTCCTGGGGAGTGTTGCTGAATAAAGAGATCTTGAAGTGCGGGTTCATAGTTCCTGGAAAGTAGAATCACAGGTAGACAGGATAGTGAAGAAGGTATTTGGCATACTTTCCTTTATTGGTCAGAGCACTGTATATACTGGTTGGGAGGTCATGTTGCGGCTGTACAGGACATTGGTTAGGCTACTTTTGGAATATTGCATGCAGTTCTGATCTCCTTCTTATTGGTAGGATGTTGTGAAACTTGAAAGGGTTCAGAAAAGACTTATAAGGACGTTGCCAGGGTAGGAGGGTTTGAGCAAGAGAGAGAGGCTGAACAGACTGGGGGTTGTTTTCTCTGGAGCGTCAGAGGCTGAGGGGTGACCTGATAGAGGTTTATAAAATCAACGACCTGATGAAGAGGCAGCACCTAGTGCTTCCAAATAAACCTGGTGTTGTGTGATTTTTAACTTTGTCCCTGCCAGTCCAAAACTGGCACCTCCAAATCATGGAGAAGATAAATAGACAAGATCTTTTCCCTGGGCTGGGGGAGTCCAGAACTCGAAGTCAGAGATTTAGGGTGATGTTCACTCCCATTGACAGGGAGACTTCCATGTTCAGTGACATTCAGAGGGACTGCTGGTCTCCTCAATAGGCATAGGGGCTGCTTATGTCTGTAATATACACAGGAACTACTGTTGTCGGCAATGTGCACGGGAACTGCTGTTCTTTTTAATATTTACTGGGACTGCTGTTCTTTGTTATGTACACAGGGATTGCTGTTCAGGTTCACATACGCAGAGACTGCTCTTCAGTGTACTATTCACAGGGATTGCTATTCTCTTTGGTATACACGGGTACTGCTATTCACTACAATATAGAGAGCAACTGTTCTTCACTATCATATAGATCGGGACTGCAGATCTAAGTGACGCAGACAAGCCCCGCTGTTCTCTGTTTTTTTGTAAGGAATTGCTATTCTCGACATCATTCCCAGGACAGCTGTTCTCCGCAGTTTACACCGGGACAGCTGTTGTCTATAATTCACACAGGAACTGCTCTTCTCTGTAATGTACATAGGAACTGCTCTTCTCTGTAATGTACATAGGGACAGCAGTTCGGTTTCATCTACACAGAGTCAGATGTTCAGCCGAAAATATACTGCTGTTTTAGAGAATTACTGCTGTTCTCTGTAATAAACACAGGGACAGCTTTCTCTGTAATTATACAGAGGAACTGCTGTTCTCTAGAAAGCTAGCAATGCCTTCATCCCACAAATGAATAAAAAATAAGGTAACATTTAACAAGCTGGAAAAGAAATGATGGGCCAAAATGCCTCCTTCTGCACTGTAACACTACAACGCTTACTACTTGAGGTCCTGTGTAGAGTTAATTGCAGAAATTATATGGAGTCATTTTGTTGTTGAAGAAGAAAGTGGTTGTTTTCTCTGTATTTGCACTTAACAACTGCCTTATCAGTGTTTCTGTAATTGTGGTGATTTCTTAAAAGGACAGCTTTCAAAACTGGGCTGAAGAGTGGATGAGTTTTGTACGTGAATTAATGTATGTTAAATCTAAACTGTTATGCCTTAAAGTCAAACAAATTTACCCAACTCACCAAATTTCCTGCCCCTCTGTTTAAGATGAAATTCTGATGCAACAAAGGTGATAAACAGCATCCCAAACTCCAATCCCAGCATTTTCATATAACTGTGTCAACAATGTTGCTCACACACGGGTAGAAATCTGTTCCATACTTTAGAAAACATTGCAAAAGGAGTTGGAGCTTTTCACACAGAATGGGCAGATAATGCTGATTGGCTAGCTCATTGTTACCATGGAGATGCAGCAAAAACAGTTAGCTGTCAATCTTAATTCTCAGACCAGATAGGTGGACTCTGATGATTTGTCAGGGTGTTACTATGGGGATACAGCAGTGTTTGGCTGTCTCCATGATGCCTTTCTTATCAAAGAAATGCAATGTCTATGAAAATTCTTTTGCCTACATGAACCAGGGTCCTGTGGAATTATATTTGTTGCTTCTAATTCATGCACAAATCCATCAAGCTGTCATCTCAGCTGTTGATCTTGAATTGGTTTCCAGTTTAACTCATAGCATAGTTCAGATTATTTAATAAGTGATTACCAAATCAGAATCACTTCTAATGAGGCTTACATTCGAGAGTGGTTGAGCATGGGCAGCTTGCTGCCAGCAGAGAATGATCAAAGGGACATGTTTTCTGACACGGTCCACCAGTTGCCAGGATGTAGGGCTGACATATCTGGCATCCCACCAACACCAAAACACATGACATGTTGTTCATTTGTGAATCACTTGTTAGACTTGTGTATATGATGTATATGGTAGAATTTGTTCTCACAGTTCACTGCATCCACCAAGTATGGGTTACCCAGACACACAAAATTGCTGTCTTTTTTCCATCCTATCATATCTGTGGCTGAGTCTGCACAGCCTGAATTGGCTGAATGCTTTGTGAAACTGTTGCAATCATGTCTAAATGAGTTTTCCACATGTACAGTGAAGGATTCCTTTATGTTCACTCAGACCATGTAAGAGACACATATTGAGAGCGATAGCATATCCATGTGCCAACATAGCAACATTGCCAGCTTATTTATCAGCATACAAAATCAAATAAGCCATTGAAATCTAGATGTACCACTTGTGTCTGAGTTCATCAAAATCATGAACTTGACGCCTTGTGTAGTTAACTCCGATTCCAATGACAACATGTCTGCCCAAATAGATGGTATTCCCATGGGATGTTCTTGAGGTCCAGCTTTTCCAACATCTTTTTCAGCAACCATGCATAACACATCTTCGAAGACATGATAATTAGATTCTATCCCTTGCATATTTCCAACATGTACAGTAGATGATATGTTTGCAATATTTGAATCTGCATTGAAGTATTTCTTTATAAAGCTCTACAATCTCCATCTTATGCTGAAATGTACCACTGAAATGGAGTACCCTTTCCTTGATGTATTCTTTGAGAAATCAGCGAAATTATTTCTCAACTCCTATTCATTGGTCAGCGTACATATTCAGATTCCTACAGTCCCACAAGATTTTCTCTTATTGGCAACTTCATGAATGAAATGATTGAGTGGAGGATATGTCAGACCATGAGGTTACAGATTGTGCTAGATTACAATTCTGCTGGAGTACAAATGTTTGAGACGCCTTCCTGCAAGAGGCTAGAGAAGAAATTGCGTGGGCCCTGGCTGATAGATTTCCATTATCGTTACCCACAGGGAAGGTCCTGGAAGACTGGAGGGTAGTGAATGTTCTGCCCTTATTCAAGAAGGTCTGCAAAGAGAAACCTTGGAACTATAGACCTGTAAGCTGAACATCTGTGGGAGGTAAGGTACTTGAGAAGATCCTGAGAGACTTTTGGAACGATAAGGTTTGATTAGAGGGAGTCAGAATGGCTTTTGATTGGAAAGTCATGCCTCAGAAATTTGTTAGAGATCTTTGATAAAGTGACCAGGAAGATTGATGAGGGCAGGTCAGTAGACATAGTCTATATGGATTTCAGAAAGATTTTTGGTAAGAGTCCACATGGTAGGCTGCTCTGGGAGGTTAGATCGCATGGAATGTAGGGAGATCTGTCAAATTGGATCCACAATTGGCTTGATGGTAGGAAGCAGAGGGTAATAGTGGAAGGATGCTTGTCAGACTGGAGGCCTGTGGAGTGCCTCAGGGTTCGGTGTTCAGCCCATTGCCATTTGCTATCTGTATCAATGATTGTATGAGAATGTATAAAGCATGATTAGTAAGTTTACAGATGATAATAAAATAGGCTTTATCGTAGACATTGAGGATGGTTATCAAAAACTGCAGCAGAACCTCGATCAGCTGGGGAAGTGGGCCAAGAAATGGCAAATGGAGTTTAACACAGAGAAGTGTCAGGTCTTGCATTTTGACAAAATTCAAAACAAGGTCGGAGTTTCATGGTGAATAGTCGGGCCACTCCTATGTCTTATGGTCTTATGGTCTTATGGTCTTATGGATTATAGTGGAACAGAGGGATCATGGAGTTCAGGTGCACGATTCTTCAAAGGCGGAGTTACAGTTTGAGAGGGCAATGAAGAAGGCTTTTGGCACACTGGCCTTCATTAGTCAGGGCACTGAGCAGAGAAGTTGGGAAGGTATTTTGCACTTGTACAGGACATTGGTGAGGTCATACTTGGAATATTGTGTTCAGTTTTTATCACTTTGCGAAAGGAAGGATGGTATTAAACTGTAAAGAGTGCAGAGGAAATTTACAAAGATGTTTCCAGGACTCAGGGCACGGAGTTATGGGGAGACGTTGGACAAACGAGGGCTGTTTTCTTTAGAGTGCAGGAGACTGAGGGGGATTTTATAGAAGTATGTAAGATCATGAGAGGCATGGAGAAGGTGAATTAACTCAGTCTGTTTCCCAGGGATGGGGAATCGAGGCGTAGATGGCATCAGTTTAAGGTTAGAGGCGTAAAAATAACAGGGAACCTGAGGGGAAACACTTTTGCACAGAGGGTAGTATGTATATGGAATAAGTGACCAGTAGAACTTAGATATGATGCAGAGCTGGGCTGAGGAGTGGCAGATGGAGTTCAACCCTGTCAAGTGTGAGGATGTCCATTTTGGAAGCACAAATAAGAATGCGGAATACAGGGTTAACGGTAGGGTTCTTAGTAAGGTGGAGGAGCAGAGGGATCTTGGGGTCTATGTTCATAGATCTTTGAAAGTTGCTACTCAGATGGATAGAGCTTGTAAGAAGGTCTATGGTGTATTATCGTTCATTAGCAGAGGGATTGAATTCAAGAGTCGTGAAGTGATGTTGCAGCTTACAGGACCTTGGTTAGACCACATTTGGAGTACTGTGTGCAGTTCTGGTCGCCTCACTTTAGGAAAGATGTGGAAGCTTTGGAGAGGGTGCAGAGAAGATTTACCAGAATGTTGCCTGGAATGGAGAATAGGTCATACGAGGATAGGTTGAGAGTTCTAGGCCTTTTCTCATTGGAATGGCGAAGGATGAGGGGTGACTTGATAGAGGTTTATAAGATGATCAGAGGAATAGATAGAGTGGGCAGTCAAAAACTTTTACCCCGGGTACAACAGAGTGTTACAAGGGGACATAAATTTAAGGTGAAGGGTGGAAGGTATAGGGGGATGTCAGGGGTGGGTTCTTTACCCAGAGAGTGGTGGGGGCATGGAATGTGCTGCCTGTGGGAGTGGCAGAGTCCGAATCATTGGTGACCTTTAAGCGGCAATTGGATAGGTGCATGGATAGGTGCTTAAGCTAGGACAAATGTTTGGCACAATATCGTGGGCCGAAGGGCCCGTTCTGTGCTGTATTGTTCTATGTTCTATGTTCTATAGAAGTGTTTGGGTGGGTACATTAACAACATTTAAAAGGCATTTCAACAAATACATGGAGAACAAAGGTTTCAAAGGACATGGGCCAAGTGCGAGGAAATTAGGTTAGCGAGGATATAATTTTCTGGCCATCCTAGACCAGTATGGGCCGAAGGTGCTGCCTTTATGCTGTTGGACTCGATGACTCTGTAATTCTGTGACATTTCCCTTCCCAGATAATAAATGAGATAAGGCACTGCACAGTGTCAAAGTGGTGGAGACAGGCCCTTTCATGGGCTTTTATGATGTACAATGAGTGATGATTTCATCTGGGAATCTGTTAGCACAAGAACTAGTTTTGATAGGCTCTATCTCAGTGTCAAGGCCACACAGTGAGAGGATGGTGAGGACCGTATTCAGGAAGGTCCCCACAAGTTGATCTTGGGGGACGGTAGGAACCCTAACATGTATGCTGACCAGTGAATGTCGGCTTTCAGTAATCGGAGTTTAAAACCAATTTGGCTGATTTCTCAATGAATGTGTCAAGGAAAGGGTACTCCGTTTCAGTGGTGAATTTTAGTATAAGGTGGCAATTATCGAGCTTTATAAAGAAACTCTTTAATGCAGATTCAAATTTCGCAAACATGTCATCTACATGTTGAAGATATGCAAGCAGATAGAGGCGAGGTATCATGCCATCAAAGATGTGTTTTGCATGGTTACCAATAAAGATGTTAGGAAGAGTTTACCCTCGAGAATATCCCATGGTAACACCATCTGTTTGGTCATACAAGTTGTTATTGGAACTGAAGTCAACGACACAAGGTGCTAAGTTCATGTGTATCATAGACTCCCTACAATATGGAAACACGCCCTTCAGCCCAAGACGTCCACACCAATCCTCCAGAGAGTAAGCCACCCAGACCTATTCTCCCATTACTCTACATTTATCCCAGACTAATGCACCTAACCTGCACACTATGAGCACAGCCAATACACCTAACCTGCACATCTTTAGATTGTAGGAGGAAACCCATGCCGACCTGGGGAGAATATGCAAAGAGACACGGGGAGAATATTCACACAGACAAGACTGGAATTGAACCCAGGACCCTGGCGCTGTGTTAACCACGAAGCCACGATGCCATCAGAAATGAAAAAAGAGATGATGTTTGGTGAACACTGAATCAGACACAAGTGGTCTGAATTTCAATGGCTTATTTGAGCTGTAAACTGATAAATAAGCTGGCAATGTTGAAAGAGCACTTGGGCATGCTATCACTCTCAGAATGTAGCTCTCATATGGTCTCCGTGATGGTGAAGGAATCCTTCACTGATCATGTGGAGAACTCATTTAAACATGATTTTCATTGTTTCACAAAGCATTCAGCCAATTCAGGCTGTGCAGACTCAGTAACAGATATGATAGGACAGAAAAGGGACATCGATTCTGTGTGTCTAGGGGAACCCATACTTGGTGGGTGCAGTGAACCGTGAGAACAAATTCTATCGTTGGCATCATTAGGCAGGTTACCACCTTCACACACAAGGCCAACAGGTGAGTCACAAATGAATAACATTACATGGGTTTTGGTGCTGGTGGGATGCCGGGCATGTCCGCCCTACATCCTGACAACTGGTGGACTGTGTCAGAAAACATGTCCATTTGATCATTCTCTGCTGGCAGCAAGCTGCCTGCGCTCAACCAGCCCAGGCTTGTAAGCCTCATTAGAAGTGAATCTGCTTTGGAAATCATTGATTCAATCATCTGAATTATTCTAAGAGTTAAACTGGAAACCAATTCAAGATCAACAGCTGGATGTATCTGTGCATGAGTTAGAAGCAACAAATATAATTCCACAGGACTCTGGGTCATGTCGGCAAAAGGAATTTTTACAGACATTGTACTTCTTTGATGAGAAAGGCATCATGGAGACAACCAAACTCTGCTGTATCCCATCGTGACACCTGACCAATCAGAGTCCACCTATCTGGTCTGAGAGTTAAGATTGACAGCTAACTGTTTTTGCTGCATCTCCATGGTAATGATGGCCCAGCCAATCAGCTTCATCTTCCCATTTCATATCAAAAGCTTCAACTCCTTTTGTTTTCAAAACAATAGAACAGGTTTCCACCTGGATGTGAACAATATTACTGACATAGTTTTCTTGAAATGCTGGGATTACAGTTTGGGGTAAAGTTGATCACTTTTGTTGCCTTTGAAATTCAGCATCAACAGAGTGGCTAGAAATTTGGTGAGTTCAGTGAATCTCTTTTGAAAAGTTCACATTTGTTTGACTTTGAGACATAACAGCTTAGCTTTAATCAACATTCATTAGTGCACAAAACCCATCCATTCTACAGCCCAGCTTTGATACCTGTCCTTTTAAGAAATCACCACAATTACAGAAATACTGTTAACTTCAGAGACACAGAAAAAAAAAAACCAACAAAATTATGCTGGGAGAAAGTGAGGACTGCGGATGCTGGAGATCAGTGTCAAAAAGTGTGGTGCTGGAAAAGGACAGATGGTCTTGAGGAAGAGCTTAGGATGGAAACATCCACCCTCCTCCTCCTCGGATGTTGCCTGACTGGCTGTGTTTTTCCAGCTCCACACTTTTTGAACAAAATTATTCCATATAAATTCCACAATTTCCCCCCCACAGGACTTCAGGTAGTAATCAATGTCATGTTACAGTGCAGAGTTTGGCACATTGTCTCTGTTCTAGTTTGTTAAATGTTATCTTTTTTATTCATTTATGGGATGAGGGTGTTGCTGTCTCGGCCAGTATTTATTGCCCATCCCGAATGGTGCAAAAAGCAGTTAAGATTCCACCACATTGCTGTGGGTCTGGAAAAACATGGAGACCAGACCAGGTAAAAATGGCAATTTCCTTTCCTAAAATCCTTTCCAGAACAAGTTGGGTTTTTCCAACAATCAGCAATGGATTCATGGCCATGATTCCTCTCATACTTACAGATTTTTCTAGAATTCAAATTCCACCATCTGCCATGGCAGGATTTGAATCTGGGTCCCCAGCACATTACCTGGGTCTCTGGATTAGCAGTCCATCACTGGGTCACTGGGTCATCGCCTGACCTGCAATATTAGATTATACAAAATAGCATTTACTCTCTATATTGCAGTGAACAGCAGTCCCTGTGTATGTTATGCTAAACAGCAATTTCGGAGTATATGAAACAGAAGTCCCTGTGTGTATTACAGAGAGTAGCTGTCCCTGTCTGTATTATAGAGAAGAGCAGATCCTTTGCATATTGCAGAGAACATTAGTTCCCATGTATTTTCTAATCCTTTCAAGTTTCACAACATGTTTCCAAGAGGAAGAAAGCCTGAATTGCAACACAATCATCCAAAAGTGGTCCAACCAATGTTCTGCACAACTGCAATATGACCTCCCAGCTATTATATTCAGTGCTCTGTCCCACTAAGGAAAACATACTAAACACCTTCTTCATTATCCTATCCATCTGCAACTCCACTTTCAAGGAAATATGAACCTTGGACACTCCCCAGGTCCTTACCATTAAGTGTATAAACCCAGTCCTGATTTTCAGCACCAATCCCTGTGGCACCCCACTGGTCACAGGGCTTCAGTCTGAAAAGCAAGCTTCCACCACCACCACCACCACCACCATCTGTCTCCTACTTTCAAGCCAGTTGTGTATCCAAATGGCTAGATTTCCCTGTATTCCTTCAGACCAAACTTTGCTCACCAGGCCACCATGAGGGAGCTTGTCAAAGCCTTCATCAATCCTCTTTGTTGACTCTTCAAAAGACTCAATCCAGCTTGTGAGACATGATTTCCCATGCACAAAGCCACATTGACTATCCCTAGTCAGCCCTTGCTTTTCCAGATGTGTGTAAATCCTATCCATCAGGATTCCCTCCAACAATTTGCCCACAACTGACGTCTGGCTCACCGGTCTATAGTTCGCGAGAACAGCAGAGTATAGTATACAGAACAGCAGTCCCTGTGAAAATATAGAGAACAGCAGTCACATTGTATAATGCAGAGAACATGAGTCACTGTGCCTTAGATAGAGAACAGTTCCTATGTATAATACAGAGAATAGTAATCCCTCTGTCTATTAGCAGCGCATGTGTATGACATAGAGAACAGCAGTACCTGTGTATAAGAAAGAGAACAGCAGTTCTTGTGTCTTATCTGGAGAACAGCAATACCTGTGTATAATACAGGGAACAGTAGTCCCTGTGTGTAATACAGAGAACAGCAGTCACTCCGTATAAAATATATTACAGCAGTCGCTGTGTCAATTCTTGAGAACAGCAGGGTATAGTATAGAGAACAGCAGTCTCTGTGTACAATAAACAGAACAGCTGTCCCTGTGTTTAATACAGAGAACAGCAGTCCCTGTGAAAATATAGAGAACAGCAGTCACTTTGTACAATGCAGAGAACATGAATCCCTGTATTAAATATAGAGAACAGTCCGTATGTATAGTATAGAGAGCAGCAGTCAATCTGTTATTAGCAGTGCATGTGTACAATATAGAGAACAGCAGTTCCTGTGCCAAATACAGAGAACAGCAGTTCTTTTGTATAATATAGACAACAGCTGTCCCAGTGTATCATACAGAAAGCAGCAGGCGGTGTGTGTAATATACAATACAGCAGTCTCTATGTATAACAGAGAGAACAGCAGCACCTGTACATGACATAGAGAACAGGAGTCACTCTGTATAACATGTATTACAGCATTTGCTTTGTTTGTGTTTGAGCAGCAGTCCCTGTCTATGAAACAGAGAACGGCAGTTGCTGTGTTTAGTACAGAGAACATGAGATCCTGTGTATAATACAGACAACATCTGTCCCTGTGTATAATATAGAGAACAACAGCCTCTGTGCACAATTAACAAAACAGCTGTCCCTGTGTTAAATACAGAGAACAGCAGTCCCCGTGCTTAATAAGGAAAACAGCAGTCCCTGTGTATAACATAGAAAACAAAAGTTCTGTGATTATTTTCGAGAACAGCACTGTCTGTGTACAATACAGAAAATAGCAGTCTCTGTGTACTATATAGAGAACAGTAGTCCCTGTGTACAATATAGAGAACAGCAGTCCCTGTGTACTATATTGAGAACATGGATCCGACATGCACTGGAAAGAACAGCAGACCCTGTGTCTCATATTGGGAATAGCAGTCCCTGTGCCTAATATAAGAACAAATGTCACTCTGTATAAGATAGAGGACAGCACTCTTTGTGTACAAGAGAGTACAGCAGTCCCTGAGTAGAACACAGAACATCAGACCCTGCATATAATATAGAGAACAGTAGTTCCCATGTCTAACATAGAGAACAGCTGTCCCTGTGTACAATATAGAGAACAGCAGTCCCTATGTCTAATATAGAGAACAGAAGTCCCTGTGTATAATATAGAGAACAGCAGTCCCTTTGTATAATATAGAAAACAGCAGTCCCAGTGTATAATATAGAGAACAGCAGCTCCCATGTCTAATATAGAGAACACCTGCCCCTGTATATAAAACAGCTGTCCCTGAGTACAATATAGAGAACAGCTGTCCCTGTGCATAATATAGAGAACATCAGTTCCCATGTCTAATATAGAAAACAGCAGTATCTGTGTATAATACAGGGAACAGCAGTTCCCATGTATAAGATAGAGAACAGCAGTCCCTATGTATAATATAGAGAACAGCAGTCCCTGTGTATAATAGACAGAACAGCAGTTCCCATGTCTAATATGAGAGTACACCAGTACCTGTGTATAATATAGAGAACAGCAGTTGCCATGTCTAATATAGAGAACAGTTGTCCCTGTGTATAAAAAAAGAACAGCTGTCCCTGAGTACAATATAGAGAACAGATGACCCATTGTATAATATAGAGAACAGCTGTCCCTGTGCAAAATATACAGAACAGCAGTTCCCATGTCTAATATAGAGAACAGCTGTCCCTGAGAACAATATAGAGAACAGATGACCCATTGTATAATAAAGAGAACAGCTGTCCCTGTGCATAATATACAGAACAGCAGTTCCCATGACTAATATAGAGAACACCATTACCTGTGTCTAATATAGAGAACAGCAGTCCCTGTGTATAATATAGAGAATAGCAGTTCCCATGTCTAATATAGAGAACAGCAGTTCCTTTGTATAATATAGAGAACAGCAGTTCCCATGTCAAATATAGAGAACAGCAGTACCTCTGTGTAATATAGAGAAGAACAATCCCTGTGTATAATATACAGAACAGCAGTTCCCATGTCTAATATAGAGAACAGCTGTCCCTGTGTATAATACAGAGAACAGCAGTTCCCATGTCAAATGAGGAGAACAGCAGTTCCTGTGTATAATATAGAGAACAGCAGTTCCCATGTCTAATATAGAGAACAGCAGTCTCTGTGTCTAATATAAAGAACAGCAGTACCTGTGTATAATACAGAGAACAGTAGATCCAATGTATAATATAGAAAACAGCAATCCCTGTGTCTAATATAGAGGACAGCAGTTCCTGTGTATAATATAGAGAACAGCAGTTCCCATATCTAATACAGAGAACGGCTGTCCCTGTGTATAATATAGAGAACAGCAGTCCCTGTGTCTAATAAAGAGAATAGCTGTCCCTGTGCATAATACAGGGAACAGCAGTTCCCATGTCTAATTAAGAGAACAGCAGTCCCTGTGTATAATATAGAGAATAGCAGTTCCCATGTCTAATATAAGAGAACACCAGTACCTGTGTATAATATAGAGAACAGCAGTTCCCATATCTAATATAGAGAACAGCTGTCCCTGTGTATAATATAGAGAACAGCAGTTACCATGTCTAAGAAAGAGAACAGCAGTTCCTGTGTATAATATAGAGAACAGCAGTTCCCATGTCGAAAATAGAGAACAGCAATTCCTGTGTATAATATAAAGAACCGCAGTTCCCATGTCTAATATAGAGAATAGCTGTCCCTGTGTATAATATGGAGAACAGCAGTTCCCATGTCTAATATAGAGAACAGCAGTCTCTGTGTGTAATATGAAGAACAGCAGTTCCCATGTCTAATATAGAGAACAGCAGTATCTGTGTATAATACAGGGAACAGCAGTCCCCATGTATAATAAAGAGAACAGCAGTTCCTGTGTATAATATAGAGAACAGCAATCCCTGTGTATAATATACAGAACAGCAGTTCCCATATCGAATATAGAGAACAGCAGTCCCTGTGTATAATATAGAGAACAGCAGTTCCCATGTGAAATATAGAGAGCAGCAGTTCCTTTGTATGATATAGAGAACAGCAGTTCCCATGTCAAATATAGAGAACAGCAGTTCTTTTGTATAATATAAAGAACAGCAGTTCCCATCTCTAATATAGGGATCAGCAGTCCCAGTGCATAATATTGAGAACAACAGTTGCCATGTCTAATATAGGGATCAGCAGTTCCTGTGTATAATATAGAGAACAGCAATCCCTGTGTATAATATACAGAACAGCAGTTCCCATATCTAATATAGAGAACAGCAGTCCCCGTGTATAATATAGAGAACAGCAGTTCCCATGTGAAATATAGAGAACAGCAGCTCCTTTGTATAATATAGAGAACAGCAGTTCCCATGTCAAATATAGAGAACAGCAGTTCCTTTGTATAATATAGAGAACAGCAGTTCCCATCTCTAGTATAGGGATCAGCAGTCCCGGTGCATAATATTGAGAACAACAGTTGCCATGTCTAATATAGGGATCAGCAGTCCCTGTGTATAATATAGAGAACAGCAGATCCTGTGTACAATATAGAGAACAGCAGTCCCTGTGTCTAATATAAAGAAAAGCTGTCCCTGTGTATAATATGGAGAACAGCAGTTCCCATGTCTGATATAGAGAACAGCAGTACCAGTGTATAATATAGAGAACAGCAGTTCCCATTTGTTATATGGAACAGCTGTCCCTGTGTATAACATAGAGAACATGAGTTCCTATGACTAATATAGAGAACAGCAGTCCCAGTGTATAATATAGAGAACAGCCGTTCCCATGTAAAATATAGAGAAAAGCAGTTCCTGTGCATAATTTCGAGAACAGCAGTCCCCATGACTAATATAGAGAACAGCAGTACCTGTGTATAATATAGAGAACAACAGTTTCCATGTAAAATATAGAGAACAGCAGTTCCTGTGCATAATATCGAGAACTGCAGTTCCCTTGACTAATATAGAGAACAGCAGTCCCTGTGTATAATATAGAGAAAAGCAGTTCCCATGTCTAATATAGAGAACAGCTGTCAATGTGTACAATATAGAGAAGAGCAGTTCCTATGTCTAATATAAGAGAACAGCAGTCCCTGTGTATAATAGAGAAAACAGCAGTTCCTGTGTATCATATAGAAAACAGCAGTTCCCATGACTAATATAGAGAACAGCAGTCCCTGTGTATAATATAGAGAACAACAGTTCCCATGTCTAATATAACGATCAGCAGTCCCATTGTATAATTTAGAGAACTGCAGTTCCTGTGTATAATATAGAGAACAGCAGTCCCTGTGTCTAACATGGAGTTCAGCGGTCCCTGTGCATAATACAGAGAACAGCAGTTCCCATGTCTAATATAGAGAACAGCAGTATCTGTGTATAAGATAGAGAATAGCAGTTCCCATGTCTAATATAAGAGAACACCAGTACCTGTGTATAATAGAGAGAACAGCAATTCCCATGTCTAATATAAGAGAACACCAGTACCTGTGTATAATATAGAGATCAGTAATTCCCATGTCTAAAATAGAGAACAGCAGTTCCCATGTCTAATATAGAGAACAGCAGTCTCTGTGTGTAATATGAAGAACAGCAGTTCCCATGTCTGATATAGAGAACAGCAGTATCTGTGTATAATACAGGGAACAGCAGTTCCCATGTATAATAGAGAGAACAGCAGTCCCTATGTATAATAAAGAGAACAGCAGTTCCTGTGTATAATATAGAGAACAGCAATCCCTGTGTATAATATACAGAACAGCAGTTCCCATGTCTAATATAGAGAACAGCAGTATCTGTGTATAATACAGGGAACAGCAGTTCCCATGTATAATAGAGAGAACAGCAGTCCCTATGTATAATTACAAGAACAGCAGTTCCTGTGTATAATATAGAGAACAGCAATCCCTGCGTATAATATACAGAACAGCAGTTCCCATGTCTAATATAGAGAACAGCAGTCCCTGTGTATAATATAGAGAACAGCAGTTCCCATGTGAAATATAGAAAACAGCAGTTCCTTTGTATAACATATAAAACATCAGTTCCTATGACTAATATAGAGAACAGCAGTCCCGGTGTATAATATAGAGAACAGCCGTTCCCATGTAAAATATAGAGAAAAGCAGTTCCTGTGCATAATTTCGAGAACAGCAGTCCCCATGACTAATATAGAGAACAGCAGTACCTGTGTATAATATAGAGAACAACAGTTTCCATGTAAAATATAGAGAACAGCAGTTCCTGTGCATAATATCGAGAACTGCAGTTCCCATGACTAATATAGAGAACAGCAGTCCCTGTGTATAACATAGAGAAAAGCAGTTCCCATGTCTAATATAGAGAACAGCTGTCAATGTGTACAATATAGAGAAGAGCAGTTCCTATGTCTAATATAGAGAACAGCAGTCCCTGTGTATAATAGAGAAAACAGCAGTTCCTGTGTATCATATAGAAAACAGCAGTTCCCATGACTAATATAGAGAACAGCACTCCCTGTGTATAATATAGAGAACAACAGTTCCCATGTCTAATATAGGGATCAGCAATCCCATTGTATAATTTAGAGAACTGCATTTCCTGTGTATAATATAGAGAACAGCAGTCCCTGTGTCTAACATAGAGTTCAGCGGTCCCTGTGCATAATACAGAGAACAGCAGTTACCATGTCTAATATAAGAGAACACCAGTACCTGTGAATAATAGAGAGAACAGCAATTCCCATGTCTAATATAGAGAACAGCAGTCTCTGTGTGTAATATGAAGAACAGCAGTTCCCATGTCTAATATAGAGAACAGCAGTATCTGTGTATAATACAGGGAACAGCAGTTCCCATGTATAATAGAGAGAACAGCAGTCCCTATGTATAATAAAGAGAACAGCAGTTCCTGTGTATAATATAGAGAACAGCAATCCCTGTGTATAATATACAGAACAGCAGTTCCCATGTCTAATATAGAGAACAGCAGTATCTGTGTATAATACAGGGAACAGCAGTTCCCATGTATAATTAAGAGAACAGCAGTTCCTGTGTATAATATAGTGAAAAGCAATCCCTGTGTATAATATACAGAACAGCAGTCCATATGTATAATATAGAGAACAGCAGTCCCTGTGTATAATAGACAGAATAGCAGTTCCCATGTCTAATATAGAGAACACCAGTCCCTGTGCATAATATAGAGAACAGCAGATCCCATTACTAATATACACAACAGTTGTCCCTGTGTATAAAAAATAGAACAGCTGTCCCTGAGTACAATATAGAGAACAGATGACCCATTGTCTCATATAGAGAACAGCTGTCCCAGTGCAAAATATACAGAACAGCAGTTCCCATGACTAATATAGAGAACAGCTGTCCCTGAGTACAATATAGAGAACAGATGACCCATTGTATAATATAGTGAACAGCTGTCCCTGTGCAAAATATACAGAACAGCAGTTCCCATGACTAATATCGAGAACACCATTACCTGTGTCTAATATAGAGAACAGCAGTCCCTGTGTCTAACATAGAGAACTGCGGTCCCTGTGCATAATACAGAGAACAGCAGTTCCCATGTCGAATATAGAGAACAGCAGTACCTGTGTATAATATAGAGAATAGCAGTTCCCATGTCTTATATAAGAGAACACCTGTACCTGTGTATAATAGAGAGAACAGCAGTTCCCATGTCTAATATAAAGATCAGCAGTCCCTGTGTATAATATAGAGAAAAGTAGTACCTGTGTATAATATAGATAACAGCAGTCCATGTGTCTAATATAGAGAAAAGCTGTCTCTGTGCATAATATAGAGAACAGCAGTTCCCATGTGTAATATAGAGAACAGCTGTACCTGTGTATAACATGGAGAACATGACTTCCCATGACTAATATAGAGAACAGCAGTCCCTGTGTATAATATAGAGAACAGCAGTTCCCATCTCTAATATAGAGAACAGCACTCGCTGTGTATAATATACAGAACAGCAGTTCCCATAACTGATTTCGAGAGCAGCTGTTCCTGTGCAAAATATAGACAACAGCAGTCCCTGTGTATAATATAGAGAAAAGCAGTACCCATGTCTAATATAGAGAACAGCTGTCAATGTGTACGATATAGAGAAGAGCAGATCCTATGTCTAATATAAGAGAAAAGCAGTCCCTGTGTATAATATAGAGAACAGCAGTTCCTGTGTATCATATAGAAAACAGCAGTTCCCATGTAAAATATAGAGAACAGCAGTTCCTGTGCATAATATCGAGAACTGCAGTTCCCATGACTAATATAGAGAACAGCAGTCCCTGTGTATAATATAGAGAACAGCAGTTCCCATGTCAAATATAGAGAACAGCAGTCCCTCTGTATAATATAGAGAACAGCAGTTCCCATGTCTAATATAGGGATCAGCAGTCCCAGTGTATAATGTAGAGAACAGCAGTACCTGTGTATAATATAGAGAATAGCAGTTCCCATGTCTAATATAAGAGAACAGCAGTACCTGTGTATAATAGAGAGAACAGCAGTTCCCATGTCTAAAATAGAGAACAGCAATTCCCATGTCTAATATAGAGAACAGCAGTCTCTGTGTATAGTATAGATAACAGCAGTTCCCATGTCTAATATAGAGAACAGCAGTCCCTGTGTATAATAAAGAGAACAGCTGTTCCTTTGTATAATATACAGTACAGCAGTTCCCATGTCTAATATGGAGAACTGCAGTTCCCATGTCTAATATAGAGAACAGCAGTCCCTGTGTATAATAAAGAGAACAGCTGTTCCTTTGTATAATATACAGTACAGCAGTTCCCATGTCTAATATGGAGAACTGCAGTCCCTGTGTATAATATAGAGAACAGCAGTTCCCATGTCAAATATAGAGAACAGATGACCCATTGTATAATATAGAGAACAGCTGTCCCTGTGTATAATATACAGAACAGCTGTTCCCATGTCTAATATAGAGAACAGCAGTCCCTGTGTACAATATAGAGAACAGATGACCCATTGTATAATATAGAGAACAGCTGTCCCTGTGTAAACTACACAGAACAGCAGTTCCCATGTCTAATATAGAGAACACCATTACCTGTGTCTAATATAGAGAACAGCAGTCCCTGTGTATAATATAGAGAACAGCAGTTCCCATGGCAAATATAGAGAACAGCAGTTCCTTTGTATAATATAGAGAACAGCAGTTCCCATGTCTAATATAGAGAACAGCAGTCCCTGTGTATAATATAGAGAACAGCAGTTCCCATGTCTAATATAAAGATCAGCAGTCCCTGTGTATAACATAGAGAACAGCAGTTCCCATGTCTAATATAGGGATCAGCAGGCCCTGTGTATAATATAGAGAAAAGTAGTACCTGTGTATAATATAGAGAACAGCAGTCCCTGTGTCTAATATAGAGAAAAGCAGTTCCCATGTCTAATATAGAGAACAGCTGTCAATGTGTACAATATTAAGAAGAGCAGATCCTATGTCTAATATAAGAGAACAGCAGTCCCTGTGTATAATATAGAGAACAGCAGTCCATGTGTATAATATAGAGAACAGCAGTTCCCATGTAAAATATAGAGAACAGCAGTTCCTGTGCATAATATCGAGAACAGCAGTTCCCATGTCAAAAATAGAGAACAGCAGTTCCTTTGTATAATATAGAGAACAGCAGTTCGCTATGTATAATATAGAGAACAGCAGTCCCTGTGTATAATATGGAGAACAGCAGATCTCATGTCTAATATAGAGATCAGCAGTCCCTGTGTATAATATAGAGAACAGCAGTTCCCATGTCTAATATAGGGATCAGCAGTCCCTGTGTATAATATAGAGAAAAGCTGTCCCTGTGCATAATATAGAGAACAGCAGTTCCCATGTGTAATATAGAGAACAGCTGTACCTGTGTATAACATGGAGAACATGACTTCCCATGACTAATATAGAGAACAGCAGTCCCTGTGTATAATATAGAGAACAGCAGTTACCATAACTGATTTCGACAGCAGCTGTTCCTGTGCAAAATATAGACAACAACAGTCCCTGTGGATAATATAGAGAAAAGAAGTTCCCACGTCTAATATAGAGTACTGCGGTCAATGTGTACTATATAGAGAAGAGCAGTTCCTATGTCTAAGATAAGAGAACAGCAGTCCCTGTGTATAATAGAGAAAAGAGCAGTACCTGTATATCATATAGAAAACAGCAGTTCCCATGTCTAATATAGAGAACAGCAGTTCCTGTGTATAATATAGAGAACCGCAGTTCCCAAGTCTCATATAGAGAACAGCTGTCCCTGTGTATAATATAGAGAACAGCTGTTCCCATGTTTAATATAGAGAACAGTAGTCTCTGTGTGTAATATGAAGAACAGCAGTTCCTATGTCTAATATAGAGAACAGCAGTATCCGTGTATAATACAGGGAACAGCAGTTCCCATGTATAATAAAGAGAACAGCAGTTCCTGTGTATAATATACAGAACAGCAGTTCCCATGTCTAAGAAACAGAACAGCAGTCCCTGTGTAGAATATAGAGAACAGCAGTTCCCATGTGAAATATAGAGAACAGCATTTCCTTTGTATAATATAGAGAACAGCAGTTCCCATGTCTAATATAGGGATCAGCAGTCCCTGTGTATATTATAGAGAACAGCAGTCCCTGTGTCTAATATAAAGAAAAGCTGTCCCTGTGTATAATATGGAGAACAGCAGTTCCCATGTCTAATATAGAGAACAGCTGTCCCTGTGTCTAATGTAGAGAACAGCAGTCCCTGTGTATAATATAGAGAACAGCAGTTCCCAAGTCTAAAATAGAGAACAGCAGTCCCTATGTAAAATATAGAGAAGAGCAGTTCCCATGTCTAATATAGGGAAAAGCTGTCCTTGCGTGTAATATAGAGATCAGCAGTCCCTTTGTACAATATATGGAACAGCAATTTCCATTTCTAATATAGAGAACAGCAGTCCCTGTGTCTAATATCGATAAAAGCAGTCCCTGTGTGTAATATAGAAAACAGCAGTCCCTGAGTTTAATATAAAGAACAGCTGTCCCTGTGTATAATATAGAGAACAGCAGTTCCCATGTCTAATATAGAGAACAGCAGTCCCTGTGTATAAAGTAGAGAGCAGCAGTTCCCATGCCTAATATAAAGAACAGCAGTCCCTGTGTATAATAGAGAGAACAGCAGTTCCCAAGTCTAAAATAGAGAACAGCAGTCCCTGACTATAATATAGAGAACAGCAGTTCCCATGTCTAATATAGAGACAAGCAGTCCCTGTGTATAATATATAGAACAGCAGTTCCCATGTCTAATATACAGACAAGCAGTCCCTGTGTATAATATATAGAACAGCAGTTCCCATGTCAAATACAGAGAACAGCAGTCCCTGTGTATAATGAACAGAACAGCAGTTCCCATGTCTAAGGTAGAGAACAGCTGTTCCCATGTAAAATATAGAGAACAGCAGTCCCTGGGTATAATATAGAGAACAGCAGTTACCATGTCTAATATAGAGAACAGCAGACCCTGAGTATAATATCGAGAACAGCTGTCCCTGTGTACAATATAGAGAACAGATGTCCCTTTGTATAATGTAGAGAACAGCTGTCTCTGTGTATAATAAAGAGAACAGCTATCCCTGTGTATAATATACAGAACAGCAGTTCCCATGTCTAATATAGAGAACACCATTACCTGTGTCTAATATAGAGAACAGCAGTCCCTGTGCATAAAATAGAAAACAGCAGAGCCTGTGTCTAATATAGAGAACAGCTGTCCCTGTGCATAATATAGAGAACAGCAGTTCCCATGTCTAATATACAGAACAGCACACCCTGTGTATAATATAGAGAACAGCAGTTCCCATGTCTAATATAGAGAACAGCAGTCCCTGTGTTTAATATAGAGAACAGCAGACCCTGTGTATAATATAGAGAACAGCAGTTCCCATGTCGAAAAAAGATAACAGCAGTCCCTGTGTACAACATACAGTGCAGCAGTTCCCATGTCGAATATAGAAAATAGCAGTCCTTGGGTCTAATATAGACAACAGCAGTTCCCATATCGAGTATAGAGAACAGCTGTCGCTGTGTATAATATAGAGAACAGCAGTTCCCATGACTAAAGTAGAGAACAGCAGTCCCTGTGTATAATATAGAGAACAGCAGTCCCTGTGTATAAGATAGAGAACAGCAGTTCCCATGTCTAATATAGAGAACAGCAGTACCTGTGTATAATATAGAGAACAGCAGTTCCCATGTAAGATATAGAGAACAGCAGTCCCTGTGTGTAATATAGTGCACAGCAGTTCCTATCTCTAATGTAGAGAACAGCAGTCCCTGACTATAATATAGAGAACAGCAGTTCCCATGTCTAATATAGTGAACAGCAGTCCCTGTGTCTAATATAGAGAACAGCAGTACCTGTGTATAAGATTGAGAACAGCAGTTCCCATGTCTGATATAGAGAACAGCAGTACCTGTGTATAATATAGAGAACAGCAGTTCCCATGTGCAATAGGGAGAACAGCAGTCCCTGTGTATAATATAGAGAACAGCAGTTCCCATGTCTAAAATAGAGAACAGCAGTTCCTGACGATAATATAGAGAACACCATTACCTGTGTCCAATATAGAGAACTGCTGTCCCTTTGTCTAATATAGAAAACAGCAGTACCTGTGTCTAAGATTGAGAACAGCAGTTCCCATGTCTAATATAGAGAACAGCTGTCCCTACGTATAATATGGAGTACAGCAGTTCCCATGAATAATATAGAGAACAGTAGTCCCTGTGTATAATATAGAGAACAGCAGTTCCCATGTCGAAAAGAGAACAGCAGTCCCTGTGTATAAAGTAGAGAACAGCAGTTCCCATGCCGAATATCGAGAACAGCAGTCCCTGTGTATAATATAGAGAGCAGCAGTTCCCATGCCTAATATAAAGAACAGCAGTCCCTGTGTATAATATAGAGAAAAGCAGTTCCCATGTCTAATATAGAGAACAGCTGTCCCTGTGTACAATATGGAGAACAGATGTCCCTTTGTATAATGTAGAGAACAGCTGTCCCTGTGTAAATTATACAGAACAGCAGTTCCCATGTCTAATATAGAGAACACCATTACCTGTGTCTAATATAGAGAACAGCAGTCGCTGTGTATAAAATAGAAAACAGCAGATCCTGTGTATAATGTAGAGAACAGCAGACCCTGTGTCTAATATAGAGAACAGCTGTCCCTGTGCATAATATAGAGAACAGCAGTTCCTGTGAATAACTTAGAGAACATCAGTTCCCATGACTAATATAGAGAACAGCAGTCCCTGTGTATAAAATAGAGAACAGCAGTTCCCATGTCTAATGTAGAGAACAGCAGTTCCTGTGCATAATATAGAGAACAGCCGTTCCCATGTCTAATGTAGAGAACAGCAGTCCCTGTGTATAATACAGAGAACAGCAGTTCCCAAGTCTAAAATAGAGAACAGCAGTCCCTGACTATAATATAGAGAACAGCAGTTCCCATATCTAATATAGAGAATAGCAGTCCCTAGGTATAATATAGAGAAAAGCTTCCCTCTGTATAATATAGAGAACAGCAGTTCCCATGGCAAATACAGAGAACAGCAGTCCCTGTGTATAATAAACAGAATAGCAGTTCCCATGTCTAATATAGAGAACAGCTGTCGCTGTGTATAATACAGGGAACAGCAGTTCCCATGTATAATAGAGAGAATAGCAGTACCTATGTATAATAAAGAGAACAGCAGTTCCTGTGTATAATATAGAGAACAGCTGTCTCTGAGCAGAATATAGAGAACAGCAGTTCCCGTGTCTAATATAGAGAACAGCAGTCCCTGTGCATAATATAGAGAACAGCAGTTCCCGTGTCTAATATAGAGAACAGCAGTCCCTGTGCATAATATAGAGAACATCAGTTCCCATGTCTAATATAGAGAACAGCAGTCCCAGTGTATAATATAGAGAACAGCAGTTCCCGTGTCTAATATAGAGAACAGCAGTCCCAGTGTATAATATACAGAACAGCAGTCCCTGTGTATAATATAGAGAACAGCAGTCCCTGTGTATAATATAGAGAACAGCTGTCCCTGTGTACAATATAGAGAACAGATGTCCCTTTGTATAATGTAGAGAACAGCTGTCTCTGTGTATAATGTAGAGAACAGCTATCCCTGTGTATAATATACAGAACAGCAGTTCCCATGTCTAATATAGAGAACACCATTACCTGTGTCTAATATAGAGAACAGCAGTCCCTGTGTTTAAAATAGAAAACAGCAGATCCTTGGTATAATATAGAGAACTGCTGTCCCTGTGTCGAGTATAGAAAACAGCAGTACCTGTGTCTAAGATTGAGAACAGCAGTTCCCATGTCTAACATAGAGAACAGCTGTCCCTGTGTATAATATAGAGAACAGCAGTTCCTCAATATAATGGAGAACAGCAGTCCCTGTGTATAATATAGAGAACAGCAGTCCCTTTCTATAATATAGAGAACAGCTGTCCCTCTGTATAATATAGAGAACAGCCGTTCCAATGGCTAATATCAAGAACAGCAGACCCTGTGTATAATATAGAGAACAGCAGTTCCCATGTCTAAAAAAGATAACAGCAGTCCCTGTGTACAACATACAGTGCAGCAGTTCCCATGTCGAATATAGAAAATAGCAGTCCTTGGGTCTAATATAGACAACAGCAGTTCCCATATCGAGAATAGAGAACAGCTGTCGCTGTGTATAATACAGAGAACAGCAGTTCCCATGACTAATGTAGAGAACAGCAGTCCCTGCGTATAATATAGAGAACAGCAGTCCCTGTGTACAATATAGAAAACAGCAGTCCCTGTGTATCATATAGAGAACAGCCGTTCCCATGTAAAATATAGAGAACAGCAGTCCCTGTGTGTAATATAGTGCACAGCAGTTCCTATCTCTAATGTAGTGAACAGAAGTCCCTGTGTTTAATATAGAGAACAGCAGTTCCCATGTCTAATATCGTGAACAGCAGTCCCTGTGTCTAATATAGAGAACAGCAGTACCTGTGTATAAGATTGAGAACAGCAGTTCCCATGTCTAATATAGAGAACAGCAGTACCTGTGTATAATATAGAGAACAGCAGTTCCCATGTCTAATATAGAGAACAGCAGTACCTGTGTATAATATAGAGAACAGCAGTTCCCATGTGCAATAGGGAGAACAGCAGTCCCTGTGTATAATATAGAGAACAGCAGTTCCCATGTCTAATGTAGAGAACAATAGTCCCTGTGTATAATATAGAGAACAGCAGTCCCCGTGTATAATATAGAGAACAGCAGTTCCCATATCTAATGTAGAGAACAGCAGTCCCTGTGTTTAATATAGAGAACAGCAGTTCCTGTGTATAATATAGAGAACAGCAGTTCCCAAGTCTAAAATAGAGAACAGCACTTCCTGACTATAATATAGAAAACAGCAGTTCCTTGGTATAATATAGAGAACTGCTGTCCCTGTGTCTAGTATAGAAAACAGCAGTACCTGTGTCTAAGATTGTGAACAGCAGTTCCCATGTCTAACATAGAGAACAGCTGTCCCTACGCATAATATGGAGTACAGCAGTTCCCATGAATAATATAGAGAACAGTAGTCCCTGTGTATAATATAGAGAACAGCAGTTCCCATGTCTAATATAGAGAACAGCAGTCCCTGTGTATAAAGTAGAGAGCAGCAGTTCCCATGCTGAATATCGAGAACAGCAATTCCTGTGTATAATATAGAGAACAGCAGTTCACATGTCTCATATAGAGAATAGCAGTCCCTGTGTATAATATGAGATCAGCTGTTCCTATGTCAAATATAGAGAACAGCAGTTCCTGTGTATAATATAGAGAACAGCATTTCCTTTGTATAATATAGAGAATAGCAGTCCCTGTGTCTAATATAGAGAACAGCAGTCCATGAGCATAATGCAGAGAACAGCAGTTCCTATGTCTAATACAGAGAACAGCAGTCCCTGTGTTTAATACAGAGAACACCAGTGCCTGATATAATATGGAGTACAGCAGTTCCCCTGGCAAATATAGAGAACAGCAGTCCCTGTGTACAATATAGAGAACAGCAGTTCCTATGTCTAATATAGAGAAAATCAGTCCCTGTGTATAATATAGAAAACAGCAGTTCCTGTGTATAATATGGAGTACAGCAATTCCTGTGTACAACATAGAGAACAGCTTTTCCTGTGTATAAGAAAGAGAACAGCAGTGCCTGTGTATAATATGGAGTACAGCAGTCCCTGTGTCTAATATAGAGAACAGCTGTCCCAGTGTATAATATGGAGTACAGCAGTTCCCCTGTCTAATATAGACAACAGCAGTTCCTATGTCTAATATAGAGAACATCAGTCCCTGTGTATAATATAGAAAACAGCAGTTCCTGTGTATAATATACAGTACAGCAGTTCCTGTGTATAATATAGCGAACAGCAGTCCCTGTGTATAATATAGAGAACAGCAGTTCCTATGTCTAATATAGAGAACATCAGTCCCTATGTATAATATAGAAAACAGCAGTCCCTGTGTCTAAAGCAGAGAACAGCTGTTTTCCCTGTGTCTCACATGGAGAACAGCTGTCCCTGTGTTTAATATAGAGAACCGCAGTTCCTTTGTATAATATAGAGAACAGCAGTCCCTGTGCCTAATATAGAGAACAGCAGTACCTGTGTATAATATAGAGAACAGCAGTTCCCATGTCTAACATATAGAACAGCTGTCCCTGTGTATAATATAGAGAACCGCAGCTCCCATGTCTAATATAAGAAACTGCTGTCCCTGTGTATATTATGGAGTGCAGCAGTTCCCATGTCGAACATAGAAAACAGCGGTCACTGCGTCTACTAGAGGCAAAAGCAGTTCCCATGACTAATATAGAGAATGGCAGTCCCGGTGTATAACATAGAGAACAGCAGTCCCAGTGTATAATATAGAGAAGAGCATTTCCAATATCTAATATAGAGAACAGCAGTCCCTGTGTACAATACAGAGAACAGCAGTTCCTATACGCAGTAGTCCCTGTGTATAATATAGCTGAGTTCTACATAGAGAACAGCAGTCCATATGTCTTATATAAGTGAACAGCAATCGCTTTATATAATATAGAGAACAGCAGAACCTGTGTATAATATAGAGAACAGCAGTTCCCATGTCTAATATAGAGAACAGCTGTCCCTGTGTATAATATAGAGAACAGCAGTTCCAATGTCTAATATAAGAAACAGCTGTTTTCCCTGTGTCTCACATGGAGAACGGCTGTCCCTGTCTACAATCTAGAGAACAGCAGTTCCTATGTCTAATATATGTAAACAGCAGTCCCTGAGTATAATATAGAATACAGCAGTTCCAGTGTATCATATAGAAAACAGCCGTTTCCATGTAAAATATAGAGAACAGCAGTCCCTGTGTATAATATAGAGCACAGCAGTTCCCATGTGTAATATAGAGAACAGCAGTTCCTGTGCATAATATAGACAACAGCAGTACCTGTGTATAATATAGAGAACAACACTTCCCATATCTAATATAGAGAACAGTAGTCCCGGTGGCGAATATAGAGAACACCAGTTTCCATTTCTAATATAGTGAACAGCAGTCCGTCTGTATGATATAGTAAACAGCAGTTCCCATGTCTAATATAGAGAACAGGAGTCCCTGTGCATAATATAGAGAACATCAGTTCCCATGTCTAATATAGAGAACAGCTGTCCCTGTGTATAATATAGAGAACAGCAGTTCCCATGTCTAATATAGAGAACAGCAGTCCCTGTGTACAATATAGAGTGCAGCAGTTCCCATGTCGAATATAGAAAACCGCAGTCACTGTGTCTAATATAGGCAACAGCAGTTCCCATGACGAATATAGAGATCGAGCTGAACATGTGTTGCTGGAACAGCGCAGCAGGTCAGGCAGCATCCAGGGAACAGGAGAATCGACGTTTCGGGCATAAGCCCTTCTTCAGGAAGGGCTCCTGAAGAAGGGCTTATGCCTGAAACGTCGATTCTCCTGTTCCCTGGATGCTGCCTGACCTGCTGCGCTGTTCCAGCTTCACATTTTAAGCTCTGATCTCCAGCATCTGCAGTCCTTACTTTCTCCTCATATAAAAAACGGCAGTCCCTGTGTATAATATAGAGAACGGTACTTCCAATGTCTAATATAGAGAACAGCAGTCCGAGTGTATGATAGAGAGAACAGCAGTTCCCATATCTAATGTAGAGAACAGCAGTCCCTGTGCATAATATAGAGAACAGCAGTTCCCATATCTCACATGGAGAACAGCAGTCCCTGTGTATAATAAACAGAATAGCAGTTCCCATGTCTAATGTAGAGAACACCAGTCCCTGTGTATAATATAGAGAACAGCAGTTCCCATGTCTAATATAGAGAACAGCAGTCCCGGTGTCTAATATAGAAAACAGCAGTTCCCTTGTCTAATATAGAGAACAGCAGTCCCTGTTTATAATACAGAGAACAGCAGTTCCCATGTCTAATATAGAGAACAGCAGTCCCTGCGTATAATATAGAGAACAGCAGTTCCCATGTCTAATATAGAGAAGAGCAATCCCGGTGTCTAATATAGAAAACAGCAATTCCCTTGGCGAAGAAAGAGAACAGCAGTCCCTGTTTATAATACAGAGAACAGCAGTTCCAATGTCTAATATAGAGAACAGCAGTCCCTGTGTTGTCATAAAGAGTACAGCAGTTCCCATGTCTAATATAGAGAAAAGCAGTCCCTGCATATAATATAGACAACAGCAGTTCCAATGTCTAATACAGAGAACAGCTGTCGCTGTGTATAATATAGAGAACAGCAGTCCCTGTGTTTAATACAGAGAAGAGCAGACCCTATGTATAATATAGGGAACAGCAGTCCTTCTGTATAATATAAGAGAACAGCAGTTCCTGTGTATAAAATAGAGAACAGCAGTTCCCATGTCTAATATAGAGAGCAGCAGTCTCTGCGTGTAATATGAAGAACAGCAGTTCCCATGACTAATATAGAGAACACCAGTACCTGTGTATCATAAAGAGAACAGCAGATCCCATGTATAATATAGAGAACAGCTGTCAATGTGTACAATATAGAGAACAGCAGTCCCATGTCTAATATAAGAGAACAGCAGTCCCTGTGTATAGTACAGAAAACAGCAGTTCCTGTGTATCATATAGAAAACAGCAGTTCCCATGTCTAATATAGAGAACACCAGTACCTGTGTATCATAAAGAGAACAGCAGATCCCATGTATAATATAGAGAACAGCTGTCAATGTGTACAATCTCGAGAACAGCAGTCCTATGTCTAATATAAGAGAATAGCAGTCCCTGTGTATAGTGCAGAAAACAGCAGTTCCTGTGTATCATATAGAAAACAGCAGTTCCCATGTCTAATATAGAGAACACCAGTACCTGTGTATCATAAAGAGAACAGCAGATCCCATGTATAATATAGAGAACAGCTGTCAATGTGTACAATCTCGAGAACAGCAGTCCTATGTCTAATATAAGAGAATAGCAGTCCCTGTGTATAGTGCAGAAAACAGCAGTTCCTGTGTATCATATAGAAAACAGCAGTTCCCATGTCTAATATAGAGAACAGCAGTCCCTGTGTATCGCATAGAAAACAGCAGTTCCTGTGTATCATATAGAAAACAGCCGTTCCCATGTCTAATATAGAGAACAGCAGTCCCTGTGTATAATATGGAGTGCAGCAGTTCCCATGTCTAATATAGAGAACAGTTGTCCCTGTGTATAATATATGCAGATCCAATGTCGAATAGAGAGAACTGCAGTTCTTGTGTATAATATAGAGAACAGCAGTTGTTGTGTATAATATCGTGAACAGCAGATCCCATGTCTAATATAGAGAACAGCAGTCCCTGTGTATAATATAGGGAACAGCAGTTCCTGTGTATAATATCGAGAAAAGCAGTTCCCATGTCTAATATAGAGAACAGCTGTCAATGTGTACAATATAGAGAACAGCAGTCCCATGTCTAATATAAGAGAACAGCAGTCCCTGTGTATAGTACAGAAAACAGCAGTTCCTGTGTATCATATAGAAAACAGCAGTTCCCATGTCTAATATAGAGAACACCAGTACCTGTGTATCATAAAGAGAACAGCAGATCCCATGTATAATATAGAGAACAGCTGTCAATGTGTACAATCTCGAGAACAGCAGTCCTATGTCTAATATAAGAGAATAGCAGTCCCTGTGTATAGTGCAGAAAACAGCAGTTCCTGTGTATCATATAGAAAACAGCAGTTCCCATGTCTAATACAGAGAACAGCAGTCCCTGTGTATCGCATAGAAAACAGCAGTTCCTGTGTATCATATAGAAAACAGCCGTTCCCATGTCTAATATAGAGAACAGCAGTCCCTGTGTATAATATGGAGTGCAGCAGTTCCCATGTCTAATATAGAGAACAGTTGTCCCTGTGTATAATATATGCAGATCCAATGTCGAATAGAGAGAACTGCAGTTCTTGTGTATAATATAGAGAACAGCAGTTGTTGTGTATAATATCGTGAACAGCAGATCCCATGTCTAATATAGAGAACAGCAGTCCCTGTGTATAATATAGGGAACAGCAGTTCCTGTGTATAATATCGAGAAAAGCAGTTCCCATGTCTAATATAGAGAACAGCAGTCCCTGTGTATAATACAGAGAACAGTAGTTCCCATGTCTAATATAGAGAACAGCTGTCCCTGTGTATAATATAGAGAACAGCAGTCCCTGTGTCTAATTTAGAGAATAGCAGTTCCTGTGTATAATATAGAGAACAGCAGTTCCTGTGTATAATATAGAGAATAGCAGTTGCTGTGTATAATATAGTGAACAGCAGTTCCCATGTCTAATATAGAGAACAGCAGTCCCTGAGTATAATATAGAGAACAGCTGTCCCTGTGTATAATATAGAGAACAGCAGTTCCCATGTCTAATAAGGAGAACCGCAGCCCCTGTGTATAATATAGAGAACAGCAGTTCCTGTGTATAATATAGAGAACAGCAGTTCCCATGCCTAATATAGAGAACAGCAGTTACTGTGTATAATATAGAGAACAGCAGTTGCTGTGTATAATATCGAGAACAGCAGTTCACATGCCTAATACAGAGAACAGCAGTTACTGTGTATAATATAGAGAACAGCAGTTGCTGTGTATAATATCGAGAACAGCAGTTCCCATGCATAATATCGAGAACAGCAGTTCCTGTGTATAATATAGAGAACAGCAGTTCCCATGTGAAATATAGAGAACAGCAGTCCCTGTGTATTATTGAGAGAACAGCAGTTCACATGTCTAATAGAGAGAACAGCAGTCCCTACGTATAACATAGAGAACAGCAGTTCCCCTTTCTGATATAGAGACCAGCAGTTCCTGTGTATAATATAGAGAACAGCAGTTCCCATGTCTAATATAGAGAACAGCAGTTCCTGTGTATAATATAGAGAACAGCAGTTCCCATGCCGAATATACAGAACAGCAGTTCCCATGCCTAATATACAGAACAGCAGTCCCTGTGTATAATATGGAGATCAGCAATCCCTGTGTCTTATATAGAGAACAGCTGTCCCTGAGCATAATATTGAGAACAGCAGTTCCCATGTCTGATATAGAGATCAGCAGTACCTGTGTATCATACAGAGAACAGCAGATCCCATGTCTAAAATAGAGAACAGCAGTACCTGTGTGTAATATAGACAACAGCAGTTCCCATGTGTAATATAGAGAACAGCTGTAACTGTGTATAATATAGAGAACAGCTGTCCCTGTGTATAATGTAGAGAACAACACTTCCCATGTCTAATATAGAGAACAGCAGTCCCTACGTATAACATAGAGAACAGCAGTTCCCATGTCTAATATAGAGAACAGCAGTTCCTGTGCATAATATAGACAACAGCTGTCCCTGTGTATAATGTAGAGAACAACACTTCCCATGTCTTATATAGAGAACAGCAGTCCCTACGTATAACATAGAGAACAGCAGTTCCCATGTCTAATATGGAGATCAACAGTCCCTGTGTCTAATTTGGAGAATTATAATATAGTTTATAATAAAGTGAATAGCAGTTGCTGTGTATAATATAGTGAACAGCAGTTCCCATGTCTAATATAGAGAACAGCAGTCCCTGAGTATAATATAGAAAACAGCAGTCCCTGTGTATAATATACAGAACAGCAGTTCTCATGTCTAACATAGAGAACAGCAGTCCCTGAGTACAATATAGAGAACAGCAGTTCCCATGTCTAATAAAGAGAACAGCAGTCCCTGTGTATAATATAGAGAACAGCAGTTCCTGTGTATAATATAGAGAACAGCAGTTACTGTGTATGATATAGAGAACAGCAGTTCCCATGTCGAATGTAGAGACCAGCAGTCCCTCTGTATAATATAGAGACAGCAGTTCCCATGTCTAATATAGAGAACAGCAGTCCCTCTGCATAATAGAGAGAATAGCAGTTGCGATGTCTCATATAGAGAACAGCTGTCCCTGTGTATAATATAGAGAACAGCAGTCCCTGTGTCTAATAAGGAGAACAGCAGTCCCTGTGTATAATATAGAGAAGAGCAGTCCCCATGTCTAATATAGGGAACAGCAGGACCTGTGTATAATACAGAGAACAGCAGATCCCATGTATAATATAGAGAACAGCAGTCCCTGTGTATAATATAGAGCACAGCAGTTCCTCTTTTCAAATATAAAGAACGGCAGTCCCAGTGTATAATACAGACATCTGTCCCTGTGTATAATATAGAGAACAGCAGTCTCTGTGTACAATAAACAAAACAGTTGTCCCTGTGTTAAATATAGAGAACAGCAGTCCCTGTATTTAATAAGGAAAACAGCAGTCCCTGTGTATAACATAGAAAACACCAGCTTCTGTGATTATTTTCGAGAACAGCACTGTCTGTGTACAATACAGAGAACAGCAGTCTCTGTGCACTATATAGAGAACAGCTGTCCCTGTGTTTAATAATGAGAACAGCAGTCCCTGTATACAATATAGAAAACATGTGTCCGACATGCACTGGAGAGAACAGCAGACCATGTGTCTCATGTTGGTAATAGCAGTCCCTGTGTCTACTATAAGAACAAATGTCACTGTGTATAACAGAAAGAACACCACTCCTTGTGTAGAAGAGAGTACAGCAGTCCCTGTGTACAACATTGAGAACAGCAGTCCCTGTGTATAATATGGATCACAGCAGTCCCTGTGAATCATATAGAGAACAGCAGTTCCCATGTCTAATACAGAGAACAGTAGTCCCTGTGTATAATAAACAGAACAGCAGTCCCTGTGTTTCATATAGAGAATGGCAGTTCCCATGTCTAATACAGAGAACAGCAGTCCCTGTGTATAATAAACAGAACAGCAGTCCCTGTGTTTCATATAGAGAATGGCAGTTCCCATGTCTAATATAGAGAACAGCAGTCCATGTGTACAATAAACAGAACAGCAGTCCCTGTGTATTATATAGAGAACAGAAGTTCCCATGTCTAATATAGAGAACAGCAGTCCCTGTGTACAATACAGAGAACAGCAGTCCCTGTGGACAATATAGGGAACATCAGTCCCTGTTAAAAATATTGACAACAGCTGGACCTTTGTCTCACATAGAGAGCAGCAGTCGCTCTGTGTAATGTAGAGAACAGCAATCCATGTGTATAATACAGAGAAAAGCAGCAGCTGTGTATAATACAGAAAACAGCAGTCCCCGTGTATAATATAGACAACAGCTATCCTTGTGTAAAATACAGAGAACAGCTGTCCATGTGTTTAATATAGAACAGCTGTCCATGAGTATAATAAAGAGTACAGCAGTCCCGGCATACAATATAGAGAACACCAGTCCCTGTGCACAATGCAGAGAACAGCTGTCCCTGTGTATAATTGAGAGAAAAGCAGTCCCTGTGTTTTTTTAGAAGTACAGGAATCCCTGTGTCTAATACAGAAAACCTGTGTATGATATGTAGAACAGCAGTATAATATAGTCAACAGCTGTCCCTGTGTATCATATAGAGAGCAGCAGGCCCTGTGTATAATATAGACAACAGCTGTCCTTGTGTATAATACAGAGAACAGCTGTCTATATGACTATAATATATCTGTCTATGGAACATAGAACGGCAGATGCTGTGTTTAATATAATGAATATGTGACCCTGTGTATAATACAGAGAACAGCTGCCCATATGTATAACACAGAGAACAACAACCTCTGTGTATCATAAAGAGTAGAGCAGTCCCTGCATACTATATAGAGAACAGCTGTCCCTGTGTTTAACATAGAGAAAAGCAGTGCATGTAACTTCTCCAGAAAACAGCTTTCCCTGCTTACATTATAGATACAGAGAACATGCATCCCTGTGTGTAGTACAGAGAACAGCAGCCACAGTGTAGAAGATAGAGAATAGCAGTCCCTGTGTATAACACAGAGAACAGCAATCCCTGTGTATACTATAGAGAACATGAGTCCCTGTGTCTCATATAAGGAACAGCTGTCCCTGTGTCTAATATTGGGAACAACAGTCACTGTGTATAATACAAAGAAAAACAGCCAATGTGTGAAATATAGACAACAGCAGTCCCAGTGTACAACCAAGAGAATAGCAGTTACTGCTTATATTATAGACAACAGCAGTCTGCGTGTATAATACAGAGAACAGCAGACCCTGTGAAAAATATAAAGAACAGTAGTACCTGTGCATAATATAGACAACAGCTGTCCCTGTGTGTAATATAGACAACAGCAGGCCTTGTGTGTAACATAAGTGACAACTGTCCTTGTGTATGATATAGAGAACAGCAGTCCGTGTGTATAATATAGAGAACATGAGTCCCTGTGTCTCATCTGAGGAACAGCTATCCCTGTGTCTAATATTGGGAACAACAGTCACTGTGTATAATACAAAGAAAAACAGCCAATGTGTACAATATAGGGAACAGCAGTCCATGTGTATAAAGTAGAGAACAGCAGTGTCCTGGGAAGGCCTGCCAGGGAGAATTCCTTGGGAACAAAATTAAAAACGGGCTGAGACCAGGAGTGAAGGCTCCTCCTCCAGCTTGTCCCTCACTCACCGGACCCTCACAATGGACTAGTCATTAAACTCCCAGGGAAAACCCTGTTCAATAACATTCACCACAGACTAATACCAACCCTAATCATAACATCAGGGTTACAGTTACTGGAGTGGGGTCCTTCACCATTAAAATGATTGCATTCCCAACTGACCCATGGGATAACGTGATGAGGGACAGGGAAATATGTGGGAATAACCAGACCGGCAGTTAAGTGACCAAAGAGAAGGGAACCCTTTAATGATCTGGCCAAAGCACACGGGGCAGGAGTGTCACCGGTCAATGGCCTTGACTTGGCGAATTTGGAAAATAAACTCAGGATCCTGAACCAACAAGTTAACCGAGCCCGAGAAGAACTGAACACAGACAATCAACAGGAGACCATGGGACAGCCCATGGAGAATCAGGCTAGAAATCACTTAGTAACCAACCTGGAGGGTCACTCCAAGACAATTAACCAGAATCTCTTCAGAGGGTCAGTGTGCACTCAATGGGCTGAATGGCCTGCCTCCACACTGAAGGGATTCGATGATTCACTTCTATGACTCTATGATATCCCTTCTCAGATGAATGATGAGCGGTTTGACCAATATACCGAATGGTTTTTGTACAAACAGCTGGCTGCCCCGACAACAAACAGAACCAAGTTTTACAATTAGGTTTGTAAAATTGTATCAACATATTTCCATTTGAAAAGGGGAAAAGGTAGCAGCCTACTGGCTTCTAAAACTCGGAGAGGTGGTCAAATTAGCCAACAGCAAGAAATTCTGGGTATATTGGACAAGTAAAACTCTCCAGTCATAAAACCCACACACCAGTCACAGCGTGAACACAGCAGCCAGTTGGTAATGACACCAGCATAATATGAAAGGTGACAGTTATCCTGGACAGGCACATCCACAACAACTTACTCACCGAACAGTGGAGGACCTAAACAGAAAGGCACCAGGTCCTGCTACACAAAGAAACAAACAGTAGCGAGCCATCCAAGTGATTGGCAAAGTTTCAAAATATTGACCAATTCTCCTGAGTGGCCAGAACTATACAAAGTTCCAGAAAACCATCCAAAACCGTACAAAAACTGGGTTCACCTGAAGATCGGTTCTTTGAATCTTCTGGAAGGATCACAAGGAAACCAGTACAGCAAAAGGCAGAGGCCAGCTGACCATCCAGAGAGAGAGAGAGAGAGCGGGGTGGGGGAACAGAGAGAGAGAGAGAGAGAGAGAGAGAGAGAAAGCAGCTTTGTCGACCCAGAGATGGAGAGAGATAGAGAGAGAAAGAGGGGGAGAGAGTGAGATGGAGAGAGTGAGAGGGTGTATATATGTAAGAGAGAGAGACTGTGGAACTTGGGAAGTATTGTAAGCTTAAGGGGCCAAATAGAATTCGAGGCAGTACGTCCATACTGAAAGGGTATTGTAACAATTACATAATGAAGAAGGGACTGTTTATATTGGTATCGGCTTGTGTTCAGACTGTTTGACCGTTTTAGTGTTGCGTGACACCTGGGCACATTCATGAAGAACATTCGACAAGTTGTCAAACTTGTTTGAAGGAGGAATAAGACAACATCTTCATCCCTGGAGTTATCTCATGACCTTCCTCTGAACAGCCTCCAATGCAATTATATCCTTTCACAAGTAAAGAGACAGATATTGTTTGCAATATGACCGATGAAGGGCTTTTGCCCGAAACGTTGGTTTTCCTGCTCCTCAGATACTGCCCTGACCCTGCTGTGCTTTTCCAGCACCACTCTAATCTAGACTCAGATATCCAGCATCTGCAGTCCTCACTTTTGCCTCATTGTTGCAATTTCCAGCTGAGTTTGCACGAATGCCTTGTATTCTTTCAGCTGCACTTCCCAACTTTTGTACTTCTTTCATAATAACGATCAAAATTCCATTTGCCTTCCTTGTTAGCTGTTGTAGCTGCAATGCTAGAGTGATGGATGTGGATAGGGAGTGTCAGTAAGGTCAGAGAGGTCAGTGATGTATCGGGTTGGACAGTGACAGTAAGCTCAGAGAAATCAGTAAAGTATCTGAATAGGCAGTGACAATACGGTCAGAGAGGTCAGTGGTGCATGCAGTTGCGCAGTGATGTGAAGAGAGAGCTCAGTCTCCATTGTAGGAAGCCCAACGTGTTCACTGAGTCACCTTACCTCAGGAAAGGCAGTGTGTTCTACTCCCTTGGTCCTACATGTGATGCCGGATCCTGGGAAATAGGGAATGGGGAATAAATTCTGACCTTGGCAGCAATGTACACATTCAGTGTGTGAGAAGATTCCCATTTCAATCAGAGTAAAATGTTCTTGTTTAAAGAGGGCAGCTCCGACCCGAGAATGCAGAAGGACAGTTCTCAGACATAATTTCAAACTGGAATAAACTGTTCCGGATGAGGCATTTGTTGAAATATTTTATGATCTCGGGATGGGGCCCAGGGTGTTTGAGTGGACAGTGTTATCAATGGCAGGTTCCAGATTCTGTTTTTGTTATTTCATTACAAAGTATTGAGCAGCAAAACTCCTTCATTTTTGGATTAAACTTGTTATTGTAATTAGTTTGTTCATTGACAGAAATTTGAAAAAACAGCAACAAAGCTGAGGAACGCTGTCACGTCGATCTCCCCATGGAGATCCGCACAGGAGAAGGCAGGGTCTCTGGGAATGCACCAGCTCAGAGTCTCAAACAAGGAGCTAGTCAACTGCCTGAAGGGACAGATCATCTCGCATTTATGAGAACTGAAGTTGTTTTAATTTGCTCTCTGGTTTTATCTTATGGACAATAATGTCTCCAGCTCACTGACTGGTCAGCCTTATCCAGACACTGGAACAGTGACGGAAATTCACTGAGCAGCATTCTCGGTAGAATTCTCCACTGACAGGGACTCCCAAAATCCCTGCTGCTGCAGCATTCTCTGATCTCAGTGTTCTGTCATCTGTTCCAGTTTCATACGGTGTGAGGGTATAAGGAGAGATCGGGCAAGTTAGTTGTGAAGAAGGGTAGCCAGGCACGAGAAGTTAACTCTGCTTTCTCTCCTACAGATGCTGCCGGTCCTGCTGAGCTTTTCTGTTTTTGTTACACATATGCAGCCTGTTTTGGGGAGAATTTTAAAGGTTGAAGGGTAATCTGTGCAACGTCCTACAAAGTATTAACAGGAAAAGACAGGAAAAGATGAATTATTTTCACAGTTGGACATTCTAGAACAAGGAGCATAATCTGAGAATGTGGGCCAAGATGTTCAGGAGAGATATTCGTCAGTGTTTCTACACTGAAAAGGTGGGAGAGGGTTAGAGTTCTCTTCCACAAACTGCAGTTGTTAAGTTTAAATCAAAGATAACATTTTTATTATGGCTAAACAAAGGAAATGAGGAATATGCCCCCCATTTTGATTTGTAAAGCTCAGTCTAACACTCACCCCATCTGGAAACTCTTTCCTCCTCACAGTCTGTGGTCAGGAGATTCATATCTCAACAGTTTGCCCTCCTGATCCATGTATACAGAAACAAATCAATGTGTTGATTTACAGTGTAAATATCACAGCGTTGTGACATTCACACATTGGCACTAAGGGAGACCTGCATGCTCTGCTAAACTGTGCAGAGTATTCTTGTTTGAAATCTGATGCATGTTCTGATGACCTGTTCTCTGGCTGCAATTAGGACTTGGTCCAATGCTAAGAGCAGGAAATGACTTGATCCAGGGAGAAGGGAAGAGGTTTTGTTATTGACAGTCCAATCGACAGTCCAATTGCCAGTATAATGACTGAGGAGGGAGAAAGGTTTCTAATGGGATTCTGCATCAGATTTAGAGATGACATCTTTAAGAATGTATTGCACTCATTCAAACAGTGAGCTTGCAACCAAACAAAAATCACAGACTTCCTTCTGCTCTCCTAGGAGGGAGTGTGAGCTCAGTCTTTGTCCAAACTCCATAATCTCTGGAGTGACTGAGCTGGAAGACAATCTGAGGTGGGTGTGAATGTTTTAAAATTAAATCTCACTCAACCCCAACCACTTCCACTCACACACTGCCACGATGTTTGCTGGTAAAATCTTATTGTTGTTCCCTGGATTGGGTTGGGGGAGTTTCTGCTCAGTAATTCACTGTATTTTCCCATTTGTCTTCTACAGTTAATTTGATGGCAATTGCAATCCTTTCCCAGGAAAACTGTGGTCTTTCCCCTTGCACTACTCGCTATCTGGTATTTATGGCAGCTGCCGATCTGATGGTCATTGTTACTGATGCTATACTGTGGAGATTTCGCTTTTCTTATTACCCACTGCCTTTCCTGGGCATCACACCAGTGTGTACTGTCACTGCAATCCTGGTACATGCTGCCATGGACGGCTCTGTGTGGTTCACCATCACTTTCTCCTTTGACCGATTTGTGGCCATTTGTTGTCAGACACTGAAAACAAAATATTGCACTGAGAAAACTGCGACTGTGGTTCGAACAACAACCTGCACCCTGCTTTATTTGAAAAACATCCCCTTCTCTTTTCAATATGAGGCTTGGAGAAGAATCAACAATGTTCCATTTGACAGTAAAACAAAATCAGGCTCCCATACTGAGACTTGGTGGGAAGCATTAGATTGGTTTGATCCAGTTTTGACCCTTTTACTGCCATTCGCTTTGATTCTGTTGCACAATGCTCTGACAGTCAGACACATTTTAGTGACCAGTTGAGTCCGGAAGAGGCTGAAGGGTGAGAGCAAAGGAAAGAATCACAGGGATCCAGAGATGGAGAGTAGAAGGAAGGCTGTGGTTTTGCTCTTTACCAACTCTGGCAGCTTCATCTTCCTGTGGTTAATCGCTGTTGTAGATTTCTTATATAAAGCCATTCAAGGAATCAATACCATCGACTTCTCACCTTTTCTGTATCACTTTAGGAAAGCTGGTTACATGCTGCAGCTCCTAAGTTGTTGCATAAACACATTTATTTACGCAGCAACATTGTCTGGGATCAGAGTGAAGATCAGCATGACAGTTAGTGTTACACGATTTCCCTGCGTTGCGAATAAATGAAACTCCTCAGCGAAGCTGTCAGAAGGATCCTATTATTTCCAGACCATGAAGTGATTTTCTTCATTCACTTGTGAAATACGGTTGTTGCTGGCTGGGTCACCAATTATTACCCATCCCTAATTGCCCCTTGAGAATGTGGTGGTGAGGTGTGTTCTTACTGCAGACCATGTGCTGTTGGATGACAAACAATGTCCTTAGGGAGGGAATTCCAGGAATCTGATCCAGCGACAGTGAATGATCAGTGACATATTTCCAAGTCAGGATGGTGAGTGGTTTGGAGTGGAACGTGCAGGGGATGGTGTTTAGATTAGATTAGATTAGATTACTTACAGTGTGGAAACAGGCCCTTCGGCCCAACAAGTCCACACCGACCCACCGAAGCGCAACCCACCCATACCCCTACCTTTACCCCTTACCTAACACTACGGGCAACTTAGCATGGCCAATTCACCTGACCTGCACATCTTTGGACTGTGGGAGAAAACCGGAGCACCCGGAGGAAACCCACGCAGACACGGGGAGAATGTGCAAACTCCACACATTCAGTTGTCTGAGGCGGGAATTGAACCCGGGTCTCTGGCGCTGTGAGGCAGCAGTGCTAACCACTGTGCCGCCCTCATGTTCCCATGTGTCTGCTGGCCTTGTCCTTTTAGATAGAAATGGTCATGGATGTGAGGATCTTTGGTGAACGCCTGCAGTGCATCTTGTAGATGGTACACACTGCGGATGTGACTGTCAGTGGTGGTAGTAGTGCATGTTTGACAATCAAGTGACTGCTTTATCCTGGATGGTGTCAAGCTTCTTGAATGTTGTTGGACTGACCCCTCATCCAAGCAACTGTGGAGTATTGTATCACATCCCTGACAGAGAGTCTTTATCCCTGTGCAAGGAGAGAGTTGAGTTGGGAACCTTTGGATTCCCCATTATCGCACAATCCAATGAAATTGGGCAGGAAAATGGAATTACCCATTGGGTAACTCCTATCAACTTGCAACCTTCTGTAAGTCTCATCCAAATGAAATCCTTCGCAGGGTTCTGAAGAAATTAAATAGAAGAGTTGATCAGAAAAAGACCATTAAATACATGATCTCACTGCTCGGTAACAATTCAAGTCCCCATGCTAATGTGACAAACAGCCAACTCCTTATGCATCACTGTCCAAACCAATGACCACTTCAATCTAAAAGGACAAGGGCAGCAGATACATGGGAACACCAGCCCCAGCACATTCCCCTCCAAGCCACTCACCATCCTGACTTGGAAATATGTAACTGATCATTCACTGGTGATGGGTCAAAATCCTGGAAGTCCCTCCCTGAGGACATTGTGGATCACAAGATTCAGTCAGTGAGGGAGAGACGGAGAGCAGTAGCTCACAGCAAAATCCAAACCAACAGTACCATCCATGCACACAAAAAAACACACAAACACAGAAATGCATTCACATGCAGAGAGACAAAGAAAAACACACACACACACACACACACTCACACATACACACACACACACACACACACAAACACACACACACACACAAACACACACACACAAACGCACACACATACAAACACACACAAACACACACACACACACCCATACACACACACACACATATATCTTTCCCCTCTCACGCTAAACCTATGCCCTTTAGTTCTGGACTCCCCCACTCCAAGGAAAAGTCTTTGTCTATTTATCCTATCCATGCCCCTCATGATTTTATAAACCTCTACAAGGTCACCCCTCAGCCTCTGATGCTCCAGGGAAAACAGCCTCAGCCTGTTCAGCCACTCCTCATCGCTTAAATCCTCCAACCATGGCAATATCCTTGTACATCTTTTCTGAACCCCTTCACGTTTCACAGCATCTTTCCAATAGGAAGGAGATCAGAATTGCACACAATATTCCAACAGTGGCCTAACCAATGTCCTCTACAGCCGCAACATGACCTCCCAACTCCCGGACTCATTATTCTGATGAATAAAAGAAAGCATACCAAACGCCTTCTTCGCTATCCTAACTACCTGCGACTCCACTTTCAAGGAGTTCTGAACCTGCACTCCAAGGTCTCTTTGGTCAGCAACACTCCCTAGGACCTTACCATTAAGTGTATAAGTCCTGCTAAGATTTGCTTTCCCAAAATGCAGCACCTCGCATTTATCTGAATTAAACTTCATCTGCCACGTCTCAGCGCCATTGGCCCATCTGATCAAGATCCCATTGTAATCTGAGGTAATCCTCTTCACTGTCCACTACACCTCCAATTTTGGTGTCATCTGCAAACTTACTAACTGTACGTCTTATGCTGCATCCAAATCATTGATGTAAATGACAAAAAGTAAAGGACCCAGCACCAAGCCTTGTGGCACTCCACTGGTCACAGCCCTCCAGTCTGAAAACAACCCTCCAACACCACTCTCTGTCTTCTACCTTTGAGCCAATTCTGCATCCAAATGGCTCGTTCTCCCTGTATTCTGTGAGATCTAACTTTGCTAATCAGTCTCCCACGGGGAACCTTGTCGAACGCCTTACTGAAGTCCATATAGATCACATCTACCGCTCTGCCCTCATCAATCCTCTTTGTTCTTCAAAGAACTCAATCATGATTTCCCATGCACAAAGCCATGTTGACTATCCCTGATCAGTCCTTGCCTTTCCAAATACATGTACATTCTGTCCCTCACGATTCCCTCCAACAACACTGCATATGTTAACTCCTGTTTGTCTCTCTCTCTCTCTCTCACTGTCTGTTCTTCTTTCTCTCTGCCTCTCTTTCTCTGTCCTTCCCGGTAACTCTGTTCTCTCTCTCCCTACCGTCTCTCTCTCTCACACACACACAGTGGCCGACTCTCCCTCTCTCCAAATTTTTCTCTTTTTCTCCCTCTCTCTCTGTCCTTCTATCTCTCCCCATCTCCCTTCCTTCCCTCTCTCTGTCCTTCTTTCTCCATGCCCACTCTCTCTTTCTCACTCTCTGTCACATACACCCTCTCTCCCTTTCTCTCTTACCCTCCCTTTCTCCCTCTCTCTCTTTCTCTCTTTCAGACCTGAATGTGTTAACCCAGTTTTGAAACTGTTCAAAACTATTTGTGCTCACCCATTCTCACTCCACTCACAAATTTATACCCTTCCCTAAATATTTTGCATCCCCAAATGTTTGGCTCACTAAATGAGTGCCCCCACAACTAGTTTGCATGTCCCTACTACAGCCCCGAGCCCCGTACCCCTGGACAAAGGTAAGTGAGTCTGTGTGGACTGACTGGCTTGTGTCCACTTTAATGCTCCATTAACAAGATTATTTTGTCCTTGGTTTTTTTTTCAAGAGTGGTCAGAAAGGCAAAGGCTCCAATGTGTCTGGCAGGGGAGTGGCCAGTTCTCTCAGTTCAGGTTTTTTTCCTGGTTGGGTTTAGTTTTTAACAGCGAGTCAGAAAACTGCTGGGGAAAAGCAGCTACAGTGAAAAGAGGTTCCGTGCTTCAACAGAGTCTGACCTGAACTTTCCCTTTGAAACCTCTCCTGCTGTAAGCAATTGTGTTTGAAGTTACCTGTTGCCAAGGGATGTGTATATGGGATGTGATAAAGAATCAGTTGGATTTTCAAATAAGCTGTTATTCTAAATTCTGTGTTCATGTTTCACCTGTAGTACCATTTAGATTACTTACAGTGAGGAAACAGGCCCTTCGGCCCAACAAGTCCAACACTGACCCGCCGAAGTACAACCCACCCAGACCCATTCCTCTCCATTTACCCCCTCACCTAACACTACGGGCAATTTAGCATGGCCAATTCACTTAACCTGCACATCGTTGGACTGTGGGAGGAAACCGGAGCACCCGGAGGAAACCCACGCAGACACGGGGAGAATGTACAAACTCCACACAGTCAGTCGCCTGAGGCGGGAATTGAACCCGGTTCTCTGCTGCTTTGAGGCAGCAGTACTAACCACTGTGCCACCATGCCACCCACGGTCGTGTTTAAATAAGTGCTGTATTGTTTAAAGCTGAGTGGTTTGATCAGCGGCATCACTCCTGGAATATCCACCCGCAGTCTGCCTTTAAAATACATAAAAAGTTCAGTCTGTGCGACCTTCTTAAAATGTTTTGAGTGTGTCTGGACTGGTCCAGAACAACAGCAAGATCCCAGTTGCAGGACTACGGAAGCTTTACCTCACAGAGAGAGTCCTTTAGATCCAGCATGCCTGGCTCCCCCATTAACTGACCCTGGCCCTGTCTGGCTCTTCAGACCTTGCCCCTGAATGGCCTCATTGCATCCCCTTCCTGTGGAGACAGCTCCTCTGCCCTGTCTCACACTTTTCCTGTCGTGGCTCTCCCCCCTCTATCTCCCTCTCACCTACAGCAACCCCTCCCTCTTCTCCTTCATGCTCATGTCAAACACTGCCCACCCTCCCCCTCGCCATCTCCTGCCCTCTACTTGTCGACCTTACCCCCACCCCCCACCCCCAGAAAACTGGGGTATGGTATCTGTCTAACTGCTCCCCATCCCCATCACTCACAGATGCACCACCCCTGGGCTGGAGAATATGGTGAGCATGTTCAGAGATGAGCTGGCCTGTTGACTGACCACTGCAAGGTGGAGTAGTTCAGTCACTGGGAAGACAAAAGCAAGCCAGATGTGGTCTGTTCTCCAGCTCCATTACCGGGGAAACCAGGGTCACAACAGTCAGGGAGCGGCGGCTGTTTCCAGGGAAACCAGCATCACAACAGTCAGGGAGTGGTGTCTGTTTCCAGGGAAACCAGCGTCACAACAGACAGGGAGTGGCGTCCGTTTCCAGGGAAAACATCGTCACAACAGACAGGGAGTGGCGTCCGTTTCCAGGGAAACCAGCGTCACAACAGTCAGGGAGCGGCGTCTGTTTCCAGGGAAACCAGCGTCACAACAGACAGGGAGTGGTGTCCGTTTCCAGGGAAAACATCGTCACAACAGACAGGGAGTGGCATCCGTTTCCAGGGAAACCAGCACCACAACAGACAGGGAGTGGCGTCTGTTTCCAGGGAAACCAGCGTCACAACAGTCAGGGAACGGCGTCCGTTTCCAGGGAAACCAGCGTCACAACAGTCAGGGAGTGGCGTCTGTTTCCAGGGAAACCAGCGTCACAACAGTCAGGGAGTGGCGTCCATTTCTAGGGAAACCAGCGTCACAACAGACAGGGAGTGGCGTCCGTTTCCAGGGAAACCAGCGTCACAACAGTCAGGGAGTGGCGTCCATTTCCAGGGAAACCAGCGTCACAACAGACAGGGAGTGGCGTCCGTTTCCAGGGAAACCAGCGTCACAACAGTCAGGGAGTGGCGTCCATTTCCAGGGAAACACGCGTCACAACAGTCAGGGAGTGGCGTCCATTTCCAGGGAAACCAGCGTCACAACAGACAGGGAGTGGCGTCCGTTTCCAGGGAAACCAGCGTCACAACAGTCAGGGGGTGGCGTCCGTTTCCAGGGAAACCAGCGTCACAACAGTCAGGGAGTGGGTTCCATTTCCAGGGAAAGCAGCGTCACAACAGTCAGGGAGCGGCGTCTGTTTCCAGGGAAACCGAGGCCACAACATTCAGGGAGTGGGGTCTGTTTCCAGAGAAACCAGCGTCACAACAGTCAGAGAGTGGGGTCACAATGTTCAGAGGGTGCAGTCTGTTACGATGGATATCAAGGTCCGAAAGGTCAGAGAGCCGGTCCGATTACCAGGGGCACAAAGGTCAGAACAAGAATGCGGTCATCACTGAGACTCAGGTCAATGGGGGGGGGGGGGGGGGGGACTGTTACCATGGAGATTGGGGTCACAAAGATCAGGAAGTGGCGCTTGTCACTGGGGATATGGGGGTCACAGAGAAAGTGTACTAGAGGGGATGTGCGAGCTCACTCTTTCTTTCTCCACTGAAACAGATCAGAGCCAATGGTGTTGGGGTAGGACATTAACATGGACTGAGGATTGACCAACTCCACAGAACATAAAGTGGCCAGAAAGTGGGCAAGGGGGGGCATATTTAGGATGGCAACTGGTTACTAGTGGAGTGCCGCAGTACTGGGACCACAGTTATTGCCGATATACATGTTAATGACTTGGGTTAGGGAAGTGAATGTACTGTCACCAAGTTTGTAAATCAGTCGGAAGACAAGTGGGGAGAATGTCAGTGTCTGCAGAACATTCTAGAGAGGTTACATGTGTGGGTGAAAACTTGGTTGGTGGAATAAAAGGAGGAGAAAGTCAGGAAGAATAGAAGAGTTTAATATTATTTAAATGGAGAAAGACTGCAGATAGCTACAGAACAGAGGGATTGGGGATTCTTCATCTGTGAATCAGAAAAGCTGATATCGGAGTTCAGTGGGTAATAGGGAAGGCAAATGGAATGGTGAAACCAAAATCAGAAATTGCTAGAAAAACGCAGTACTGAAGAAGAGCCATTGGACCCAAAATGTTAACTCTGTTTTCTCTCCACAATGCTGCCAGACTTGCTGAGTTACTCGATCAATTTTCTGAATTTGTTTCTGATTTCCAGCAACCACAGTTCTTTGGATTTTTTTTAACACATTGCTGGTCTTTATTTCAATGGGAATACAGTACAGCCTTCATCCTTTCAAAAGCAGTCTCACATTCTGCTAAGCAGACCACTTTCTTGTTTGTTTAGTTTACAAATTTGTTCAAGGCACAGATATCCAGCTCAAATTATCCACAAATTTCCAGTAAACTCACACATACCAATTTGTCATTTAGTTTTAGGAAGAAAGGAATTCTATTAAAGTCTTCACTTTTGCTGTCCTTGGCAATATCTGTGAATATGTGTGTGTGACTGCCTGCCTGTGCGTGTTTGTGTATGTATGTGTGTCTTTGTGTATGTGTATGGGTGTCTGTCTGTGTACATGTATGTGTTTCTGAGTGTCTCAGTAGGAGGTATATTTAGTAAGTTTGCAAATTACACCAAAATTGGAGGTGTCCTTCGAAGTTGAAGTAGTTGTAGGTTTGGAAGATGTTGTCGAAGGATTTTTGGTAAATGTGAGAAACAAAGCCCACTCACTTCAATAATTTCAGTCCGAGACCAAATATCTGAAACAGCAGCGTTGTTTTATTTTGTACACCTGCAGGTGGGTGTAATGTCTGATGCCTAGAAAGGCATTGACAAATACACACCAAACCCCAATCAACTCTGCAACTTATACATTTTAAATTCCCATATTTTTGTCTCATTCCACTATTTGTCTCTGCTTCACTTACATCACTCATTTCCTTAAGACTTATCCCACAACTTCTGTTTATCCTGTCTTGTCCTTGACAAACTCTTATCTCTGACTCCCATAAGGGTGTTTGAAGTCAGTCTACCGTAGGTCCTCGGATGCTGCCTGAATTGCTGTGCTCTTCCAGCACCACTGATCCAGAATACCGTAGGTTATTGATTAGGTATATATTTTCTTCTATCAGCATCTATTTCTATCCAGAGGCCACTTTGACCTCTTTGATTAGGGTTTGTTCCTGTGTCTCCGTGCAAGTGGGAAAACAGATATCTTCCTGTTTGCCCATACATCCACCATTGTTCTGTAATCACATCTAATGCTAACATATCCTTTCTTTTTGCTGAATATATATTTTCTCATTCCTGTTCTGTATCAGAATTTATAGTTGCAGAAATAACATTAATTCATTTATATCCCACAATAAACGTTTGCAGTGCATCTTGATGATGTCTGTCTGTGAACATGTATGTGTTTCTGAGTGTCTCAGTAGGAGGTATATTTAGTAAGTTTGCAAATTACACCAAAATTGGAGGTGTCCTTCGAAGTGGAAGTAGTTGTAGGTTTGGAAGGTGTTGTCAAATGATTTTTGGTAAACGTTTGCAGTGCATCTTGATGCTACTCAGCGTCGGTGGTGGATGGAGTGGATGTTTGTAAGGCGGGTACAATTACAACACTTGAAAAGCATCTGGATGGGTATATGAATAGGAAGGATTCAGAGGGTTATTGGCCAAATGCTGGCAACTGGGACTAGGTTTATCGAAGTTATCTGATGGATGCCAGCCACTTAAACAAAGTGTCTATTTCCGTGCTGTACAACTCCATGACTCTGTGAATCTTGATTTGCAATTCTAACGTAGCAAATTGCAATTGGGATATTTGGAGTCAAAGCCAAATCATTTGTTGCTGATTCACTCGATCAAACTTCAGGTCCACCATGTTTCTGTTCATTTCAATTGACGGGGTTGGCAGAGTTTAATGGTTTGGAGATCAGAGTTCACATAATACAAGACGGATGGATTAGTCTCAGGATTTCCGTTCAGAACAGTCACCTAATATTTCCAGACAATAATAGTACTCGATCAGAATTAGAACCCGTTTCAATTGTTTGTCTTGATTTGCCTTGTAGAGAGGCAGGAATTGTTAGCATTAACAGTTCAGGTCGTTTATACCAGAGAATGGAACAGCACAAACTCCAGGGAATTGCATATATCAAGTTAAAAATCAAACAACACCAGGTTATAGTCCGACAGAATTAAACCTGTTGGGCTATAACCTGGTGTTGTGATTTTTAACTTTGTACACCCCAGTCCAACACCGGCATCTCCAAATCATGTCATATATCAAGGGAATACATGGGGATGAGGGCGGGGGTAGGGGTTAATTGTTTTTAACGAAATGTCCCATTTCATCAAGGTATGTAGGTAATCCCTACCATCTTCACTGAGTAGTTACTATTGGCTGTGCACTGCCTGAGAGACCATTGGAGCCAGATTCAATCATGGCTTTCAGGAGAGAGTTCAATGATTATCTGCAGAGAGATTTGCAGGGCCTGCATGGGGAAAAACTTGGCGAGTGGGACTAGGGAAGGAGCCCATACAGAGTGACAGCTGATGCAGACAACGAGTAGCTGCAGTACCTCCCTCTGTGCTGCACCATTCTCTGTGCACAGCTCTGTCCCAGTGGGTTGCTGCAATCTCATTGATACTCTGTCAGAGACACACGACCGGCTTGTTCGTGACCGACACTCAGCCCCAGCGCAGCTGATTGGTACATTACTGCTCATCTACATTCACTATCAAACAGGGTCATAGAAAAGATTAGATGAATTCACCTGGATAAATGGATCGTTTACTCTGGTTAGAAGATCTGGAAATAACTAGGCAGCAATGAAACTGTCAGCCGTGAGCTATAGGTCTTTGGTCACAGTCAGGCTGGTAGAAATGTAGGAAGCGGCTGGGTCCGAAGGTAGTCACGGATGCGGCAAGTATCGCTTCTCGGCCTTTTGGCTAAGATCATGTGTAGTTCTGTTCTTGTCAGTTTTAATATCTGATATGTCCCTGACTAAGGGACTGAATATTAATCTGATTTTTGCAGGAAGGAGTTGTAATAGGAGCTTGCTCCACTAACTCCACGCATCGTCCCAGTATTGCAGTGTTTCTGGGAATGGTGTGCCCCTCATTAAAGTATCTGAAAAACAGCTTTGTTTGTCCTCTTTTTGTGATGCTTTTGCTTTATTCCTTATGATCCGAGTACGGACAGTTTTCGTTAGTCAAGTCAGACTTGCCTTCGTGCAAATCGACTTGTTCTACAATCCGATTTGTCTGTGTCTTTCTGATTTATTCCTGATGAAGGGCTTTTGCCCGAAATGTCGATTTCGCAGCTCCTTGGATGCTGCCTGAACTGCTGTGCTCTTCCAGCACCACTAATCCAGAATCTGGTTTCCAGCATCTGCAGTCATTGTTTTTACCTTAAAAGTCAAACAAAGTTGCCCACCAGCTCTACCTAATGGCAAACGGCATTTCAGAAAACAAAATGGAGAACATGAAGCTATTGAAGTAATCAACAATTCGGATTTTGATGATGATGAGAATCATTTTGATGTATTAAATGAGAGATTTTGAGAACAATGTGAAGCAGACAAAGATCTGATGTATTTAAAGCACAGAATCAGAGAGATGTGCAGCACAGAAACAAATCCTTCAGTTCAACTTGTCTATGCTAACCAGATATCCTAATCTAATCCCATTTGCCAGCATTGGCCCATATCCTTCTAAATTCTTCCTGTTCATATATCCATCCAGATGCCTTTTAAATGCTGTAATTTAGTTTAATTTAAATGCCTCCACCACTTCCTCTGGCATCTCATTCCATACACGCACCACTCTCTGCATGAAAAAGTTGCCCCTTACATCCCGTTGAATTTTTTCCCCTTTCATGCTAAACCTATGGCCTCTAGTTCTGGACTCCCCCACTCCAGGGAAAAGAACTACTGATCTCTACATTGTACAGAGTGACTGCTACTCTCTATATGATACACAGGGACAGCTATTGTCCATATTATACACAGGGACTGCTGTTCTCTACCTTATACACAGGGACTGCTGTTCTCTATCTTATACATAGGTGCTGCTGTTCTCTATATTATACACAGCGACTGCTACTCTCTATATGAGACACAGGGTCAGCTCTTGTCCATATTACACACAGGAACAGCTGTTCCCTGTATTATACACAGGTACTGCTGTTCTCCAGATAAGACACAGGAACTGCTGTTCTCTATGTCATACACATGTGCTGCTAATAGACAGAGGGATTATTGTTCTCTATATTATAGACAGGGACTCATGTTCTCTGCATTGTACAACGTGTCTGCTGTTCTCTATATTTTCACAGGGACTGCTGTTCTCTATACTATATCCTGCTGTTTTCAGGAACTATAGACCGGTGAGCCTGACGTCAGTTGTGGACGAGTTATTGGAGGGAATCCTGAGGGATAGGATTTACACACATCTGGAAAAGCAAGGGCTGACTAGGGATAGTCAATGTGGCTTTGTGCATGGGAAATCATGTCTCACAAGCTGGATTGAATCTTTTGAAGTATCAACAAAGAGGATTGATGAAGGCTTTGATAAGCTCCCTCATGGTGGCCTGGTGAGCAAAATTTGGTCAGAAGGAATACAGGGAAATCTAGCCATTTGGATACACAACTGGCTTGAAAGTAGGAGACAGATGGTGGTGGTGGTGGTGGTGGAAGCTTGCTTTTCAGACTGAAGCCCTGTGACCAGTGGGGTGCCACAGGGATTGGTGCTGAGTTCACTGCTTTGTGTCATTTATATAAATTATATGGATGTGAGCAAAGGAGGTACAGTTAGTAAGTTTGCAGATGAAACCAAAGTTGGAGGTGGAGTGGACAGCGGTGACGGTTACATCAGAGGATCTTGATCAGATGGGCCGATGGGCTGAGGAGTGGCAGAAGAAGTTTAATTTAGGTAAATGAGAGGTACTGCACTTTAGAAAGGAAAATCAGGACTGGGTTTATACACTTCATGTTAAGGTCCTGGGGAGTGTCCAATGAGACCTTGGAACACGGTTCATAGTGCCTTGAAAGTGGAGTTACAGATGGATAGGATAATGAAGAAGGTGTTTAGTATGTTTTCCTTAGTGGGACAGAGCACTGAATATAATAGTTGGGAGGTCATATTGCAGTTGTGCAGGACATTGGTTGGACCACTTTTAGATGATTGTGTTGCAATTCAGGCTTTCTTCCTCTTGGAAACATGTTGTGAAACTAGAAAAGGTTAGAAAATGCATGGGAACTAATGTTCTCTCCAATATTCACAGGATCTGCTCTTCTCGATAATACAGACAGGGACAGCTACTCTCTGGAATACACACAGGGACTTCTGTTTCATATACTCCGAAATTGCTGTTTAGCATAGCATACACAGGGACTGCTGTTCACTGCAATACAGAGAGTAAATGCTATTCTGTATAATCTAATATTGCAGGTCAGGCGATGACCCAGTGACCCAGTGATGGACTGCTAATCCAGAGACCCAGGTAATGTGCTGGGGACCCAGATTCAAATCCTGCCATGGCAGATGGTGGAATTTGAATTCTAGAAAAATCTGTAAGTATGAGAGGAATCATGGCCATGAATGCATTGCTGATTGTTGGAAAAACTCAACTTGTTCTGGAATGGCTTTTAGGGAAGGAAATTACCATTTTTACCTGGTCTGGTCTCCATGTTTTTCCAGACCCAAAGCAATGTGGTGGAATCTTAACTGCTCTTTGCACCATTCTGGATGGGCAATAAATACTGGCCAAGACAGCAACACCCTCATCCCACAAATGAATAAAAAAGATAACATTTAACAAACTAGAACAGAGACAATGTGCCAAACCCTGCACTGTAACATGACATTGATTACTACCTGAAGTCCTGTGGGGTGTAAATTGTGGAATTTATATGGAATAATTTTGTTCAAAAAGTGTGGAGCTGGAAAAACACAGCCAGTCAGGCAGCATCCGAGGAAAGGAGAGTCGATGTTTCCATCCTAAGCTCTTCCTCAAGACCATCTGTCATTTTCCAGCACCACACGTTTTGACACTGATCTCCAGCATCCGCAGTCGTCACTTTCTCCCAGCATAAATTTGTTGGTGTTTTTTTTCGGTGTCTCTGAAGTTAACAGTATTTCTGTAATTGTGGCGAGTTCTTAAAAGGACAGGTGTCAAAGCTGGGCTGTAGAATGGATGGGTTTTGTGCACTAATAAATGTTGATTAAAGCTAAGCTGTTATGTCTCAAAGTCAAACAAATGTGAACTTTTCGAAAGAGATTCACTTAACTCACCAAATTTCTAGCCACTCTGTTGAAGCTGAATTTCGAAGGCAATAAAAGTGATCAACTTTACCCCAAACTGTAATCCCAGCATTTCAAGCAAACTATGTCAGTAATATTGTTCACAACCAGGTGGAAAACTGTTCTATTGTTTTGAAAACAGAAGGAGTTGAAGCTTTTGATATGAAATGGGAAGTTGAAGCTGATTGGCTGGGCCATCATTACCATGGAGATGCAGCAAAAACAGTTAGCTGTCAATCTTAACTCTCAGACCAGATAGGTGGACTCTGATTGGTCAGGGTGTCACTATGGGGATAAAGCAGAGTTTGGTTGTCTCCATGATGCCTTTCTCATCAAAGAAGTACGATGTCTGTAAAAATTCCTTTTGCCTACATGACCCAGAGTCCTGTGGAATTATATTTGTTGCTTCTAACTCATGCACAGATACATCCAGCTGTTGATCTTGAATTGGTTTCCAGTTTAACTCTTAGAATAATTCAGATTATTGAATCAATCATTTCCAAAGCAGAATCACTTCTAATGAGGCTTACATGCCTGGGCTGGTTGAGCGCAGGCAGCTTGCTGCCAGCAGAGAATGATCAAATGGACATGTTTTCTGACACGGTCAACCAGTTGTCAGGATGTAGGGCCGACATATCCGGCATCCCACCAGCACCAAAACCCATGTAATGTTATTCATTTGTGACTCACCTGTTGGCCTTGTGTGTGAAGGTGGTAAGCTTCCTAATGATGCCAACGATAGAATTTTCTCACGGTTCACTGCACCCACCAAGTATGGGTTCCCCTCGACACACAGAATCGATGTCCCTTTTCTGTCCTATCATATCTGTTGCTGAGTCGACACAGCCTGAATTGGCTGAATGCTTTGTGAAACTATTATTTACCATGTGCTCAGTGAAGGATTCCTTCACCATCACAGAGACCATATGAGAGCTACATTCTGAGAGTGATAGCATGCCCAAGTGCTCTTTCAACATTTCCAGCTTATTTATCAGTACACAGCTCAAATAAGCCATTTAAATTCAGACATACCACTTGTGTCTGATTCTGTGTTCACCAAACATCATCTCTTTTTTCCTTTCTGGTGGCATCGTGGCTTCGTGGTTAACACAGCGGCAGGGTCCTGGGTTCAATTCCAGCCTTGGGTAATTGTCTGTGTGAATATTCTCCCTGTGTCTCTTTGCATATTCTCCCTAGGTCTGCATGGGTTTCTTCATACAATCCAAAGATGTGCAGGTTAGGTGTATTGGCTGTGCTCATAGTGTTCCGGGTTGTGCAGGTTAGGTGCATTCGTCTGGGATAAATGTGGAGTAATAGGAGAATAGGTCTGGGTGGCTTACTCTCTGGAGGATTGGTGTGGACGTCTTGGGCTGAAGGGCGTGTTTCCACATTGTAGGGAGTCTATGATACACATGAACTGAGCACCTTGTGTCACCTCTGTCTGCTTGCATATCTTCAACATGTAGATGACATGTTTGCGAAATTTGAATTTACATTAAAGAGTTTCTTTATAAAGCTCGATGATTGCCACCTTATACTAAAATTCACCACTGAAACGGAGTACCCTTTCCTTGATACATTCATTGAGAAATCAGCCAAATTGGTTTTAAACTCCGATTACTGAAAGCCGACATTCACTGGTCAGCATACATGTTAGGGTTCCTACAGTCCCCCAAGATCAACTTGTGGGGACCTTCCAGAATATGGTCCTCACCATCCTCTCACTGTGTGGCCTTGACACTGAGATAGAGCCTATCAAAACTAGTTCTTGTGCTAACAGATTCCCAGATGAAATCATCACTCATTGTACATCATAAAAGCCCATGAAAGGGCCTGTCTCCACCACTTTGACACTGTGCAGTGCCTTATCTCATTTATTATCTGGGAAGGGAAATGTCACAGAATTATAGAATCATCGGGTCTGACAGCATAAAGACAGCACCTTCGGCCCATACTGGTCTAGGATGACCAGAAAATAAAACACGGTGCATTTCAGCGCTGTACAGGCCCTTTATGCAACCTCTCGGCTAATTATGGACACTAGACTAAAACGACATAGAACATTACAGCGCAGTACAGGCCCTATATGGAACTGCTCGGCCAATAAAGGCAGTTAGACTCATAGAACATAAAACATTATAGCGCATTACAGGCCCTTTATGGAACCGCTCGGTTAACTCAGCGTGTTAGACTCAGAAAATAGAACATTACAGTGCAGTACAGGTCCTTTATGGAACCACTTGGCAAACACAGGGTGTCACACTCTTCGAACATAGATCATTACAGTGCAGTACAGGCCCTTTATGGAACTACTCAGCTAATAAAGGATGTTTGACGAATACAGCATAGAACATTACAGTGCAGTACAGGCCATCTGTGGAACTGCTGGGCTAATACAGAAAGTTAGACTCACAGAATATAGAACATCGCAGCGCAGTACAGGCCCTTTATGCAAGCGCTCGGCTAATAACGGACCTTATACTCATAAGATCATAGAACGTTACAGTACAATACAGCCCCTTTATGCTTGCCTGATAAAGGAATTCAGACAAATACAACATAGAACATTACAGTGCAGTACAGGCCCTACATGGAACCGCTTGCTTGATAATGGAAGTTCGACTCATAGAACACGGAGCATTACAATGCAGTACAGACCCTTTATGGAACCGCTAGGCTAATACCAGACTTTACACTAATAAAAAATGGAACATTGCAGCGCAGTACAGGCCCTATATGGAACCGCTTGGCTAATAAAGGCAGTTAGACTCATAGAACATAAAACATTACAGCGCAGTACAGACCCTTTATGGAACGCTCGGCTAACTCAGCCTGTTAGACTCCGAAAATAGAATATTACAGTGCAGTACAGGCCCTTTATGGAACTGCTTGATGAATACAGGATGTTACACTCAGAGAACATAGATCATTACAGCGCAGTACAGGCCCTATATGGAACCGCTTGCTTGATAATGAAAATTAGACTCATAGAACGTAGAACATTACAGTGCAGTACAGCCTCCTCATGGAACTGCTTGCCTGATAAAGGAAGTCAGACAAATACAACATGGAAGATTACAGTGTAGTACAGGCCCTTTATGTGGAACCACTCGACTAATAAAGGAAGTTAGATTCGTAGAACATAGAACATTACAGCGCAGTACAGGCCCTTTATGCAAACACTCAGCTAATACAGGAAGTTGGAACAACAGAACATGGGGTATTACAGCGCAGTACAGGCCCTTCATGCAACCGCTTGGCTAATACCGGACGTTAGACTAATACAACATGGAACATTACAGCGCAGTACAGGCCCGTTATGGAACCGCTCGGCTGATAAAGGAAGTTAGACTCATAGATCATTACAGTGCAGTACAGGCCTTTTATGGAACTGCTTGCCTGATAAAGGAAGTCAGACAGGTACAATATAGAACTTTACAGCGCAGTACAGGCACTTTATGGAACCGGTCGCTTGATAATGGAAATTAGACTAATACAACATAGAACATTACAGTGCAGTACAGGGTTTTATGGAACCGCTTGGCTAATAAAGGTAGTCAGACAAATACAACATAGAAAACTTCAGCGCTTGTACAGGCCCTTTATGCAACCTCTCGGCTAACAATGGACACTAGACCAAAACAACATAGAACATTACAGTGCTGTAAGGGCCTATATGGAACCGCTTGCTTGAAAATGGAGTTAGACTCGTAGAACATAACAGCGTAGTACAGGCCCTATATGGAACCGCTCGGCTAATAAAGGCAGTTAGACTCATAGAACATGGAACATTACAGTGCAGTACAGGCCCTTTATGGTGGAACCGCTCGGCTAACTAAGCGTGTTAGACTCAGAAAATCGAACATTACAGTGTAGTACAGGACCTTTATGGAACCGCTCGGCTAATAACCGCTTGACTAATACAACACAGAACATTACTGTGCAGTACAGGTCCGATATGGAACCGCTCGGCTAATACAGAAAATTAGACTCATAGAACATTACAGCGCAGTACAGGCCCATTATGGAACCGCTTCGCTAATAAAGGAAGTTAAACTCATAGAACTTGGTGCATTACAGCGCAGAATAGGCCATTCATGGAACCGCTTGGCTAATACCGGACGTTAGACTAATGCAACATAGAACATTACAGCACAGTACAGGCCCTTTATGGAACCGTTCCTCTAATACAGGATGATTGACTAATACAAAATAGAACATTACAGTGCAGTACAGGCACTTTATGGAACTGGTCGCTGGATATTGGAAGTTAGGCTTATACAACATTGAACACTACAGCGCAGTACAGGCCCTTTATGGAACCACTCAGCTTACACAGCGTGTTAGACTCAGAACATAGAACATTACAGCGCAGTACAGGCACTTTATGGATCCAGTCGTTTGATAATGAAAGTTAGACTGATACAACATAGAATATTACAGCGCAGTACAGGCCCTATATGGAACCGCTTGCCTGATAAAGGAAGTCAGACAAACACAACATCGAAACTTTCAGCGCTGTATAGGCCCTTTATGGAACGGCTTGCTTGATAATGGAAGAAAGACGCATAGAACACAGAACATTACAGCACAGTACAGGCCCTATATGGAACTGCTCTGCTAATACAGGAAGTTAGATCCAAAGAACATGGAGCATTATAGCGAAGTACAGGCCCTTCATGGAACCGCTCGGCTAATAAAGGATGTTTCACTAATACAACATTGAACATTACAGCACAGTACAGGCCAAATATGGAACCGCTCGGCGAATACAGCAAGTTAGACTCATAGAACATAGAACATTACAGCACAGTACAGGCCATATATGGAACCGCTCGGCGAATACAGCAAGTTAGACTCATAGAACATAGAACATTACAGCGCAGTACAGGCTATATATGGAACCGCTCGGCGAATACAGCAAGTTAGACTCATAGAACATAACAGCACAGTACAGGCCCTTTATGCAACCACATGGTTAATACTGGAAGTTAGACTCATAGAACTCAACATTACAGCGCTGTACGGGCACTAAAGGGAAGCGCTTGCTTGATAAAGGAAGTTAAACTCATAGAACATTACAGTGCAGTACAGGCCTTTATGGAACTGCTTGCCTGATAAAGGAAGTCAGACAGGTACAATATAGAACATTACGGTGCAGTACAGCCCTTTATGCAACTGCTCGGCTAACTCAGCGTGGTAGACTCAGAAAATAGAAAATTACAGTGCAGTACAGGCCCTATGTGGAACCGCTTGGTGAATACGGGGTGTTACACTCATAGAACATAGAACATTACAGCACAGTACAGGCCCTACATGGAACCACTCGGTTAATAAAGGCAGTTAGACTCATAGGACATGCAATGTACTCATGTACATTTATGCAATCACATGGCTAATACCGGAAGTTAGACTCATAGAACTTAGAAAATTAAGCGCTGTACAGGCACTATATGGAACCGGTCGCTTGATAAAGTGTGAGAGGTAATTTCGGTTTAAACTTTAAGATGTGCCTGGACCACAGACTGATCTATAATAAAAGACAAAACTTTTGTTTCTTTTCTAACAACATTTTATATACTCAAAAGTAGAATAGTTTAAATTGTGCAGAATGCTGACAATTTGTGAGCAGAATAAAAAAACAAACAGGGCCCTTGATTGATGAAACCATTAACAGGCAGGGAAGGATGAGTCCTTGACTGATAAGACTGCAGGATAGGGAAACGACTCGAGAGACATCTGCTACAGATTGATAAGACCCGCTAGCACAGACAGAGAAGAATAAGTCTTTGACTGATAAGACTACAGGGTGAGAAAAACAACAACTTTAGAGACTCTGAAGACATTTTGTTGCAGACTTTGTGATAAGAGTGCAAATTGGAGAATAATGATTTTTTTAAGAATGTGAACCTCATGGCTCGTTAGAGCCAAGGAGGGGAGGGACTTGTACTGTATATAATGGGAGACTTTGTAAGCCTCAGCGCGCCTTTTTGTTTTCAAGGGTGCCCAACTCTGCAGACTTGTTAATAAAACTTTGTTTTCCTGAATTTGTCTAGAGCGATTATTGAGAAGCGATTTTCGTTTCTAACAACTTGGGGGCTCGTCCGGGATTAACACTCCGGCCGCAAGGGGAGTTGAGGAAGGATATCGGAGAAGGTGCACCCTGCCGAGTTCGGCAGTCCCTGATTCCTTGCTTGTCGCCCCGCGCGGCTTGAGCGAGTGATATCCGGGAGGCTCAGGAAAACAAAGGAGGGGTGTACCGGAGGCAGTGGGGATGGTTAACGATCGAGTAATTTCGGTACACCGAACCCAGGTAAGAAAAAACTTGCGGGGACCGTGTTTCCGGAGGACTGGTGACCTACGGGGTGCCTGTGGATTTTTCTACAGAGACGTGGGACTCAGGAATCTAGAAACTGGGGCTCGCCTGTGAGGGATTTTGCAGAGACCGTGTTTGAGGAGGAACGTGTACCTACGGGGTGCCTGCGATCTGTGTCACAGAGACGTAGGACACAGGAATCCAAAGACCGGGGGTGCCTGCAAAGGAACCTGGGCGATCACGGGACTGAAGGTCCGGGAATTGGCTACATTGTGATAGATTATCACGGGAAAAATACGAAGTCCTCGGAAATGGGAAATAAGGGATCTAAGGCGATTAAGGGAAAGGTAGGCTTAAACAGGGACAATGACACATACCCCGGGGTACCTGACGATAGTCCGTTAGGGAGAATGCTAAATAATTGGGATCAGGGTGGAAGAAAGGGAAAATCTAAAAGGAAGATGGTAAAATACTGTCAAAAGTGGTCCCAGAAACCTATTCAGGGCGACTCAGTGTGGTGGCCTAGATTCGGTACTGACGAAGACTGGGTCCGGCAAGCCCTCATTTTATATGTAAATTCAAAACCTGATGTTAATCTGGAAGAAAGTGATTATGCCCTTTGTTGGCTACCGGTTACGATATCTTGCCAAATGCAGGTAACTAATAAAGACTCGAAAGGGCAGAAAGAATGGGACCCTTTAGATCACTTACCGCCGCCCTACGTGACCCCGTCTGCCCCACAAAATGTTCCTTCGGGTGACGACGATTCAGGGGAAGGGGAAGAAAATGGGGAGGAATCACAAACTACCTCAGGGGTACAGACCAGATCTCAAGCTGGAAAGGGTCACAGACAAAACCCTGTCTCGATTGCAAGAATGAATCCACTCCGGGAAGTGCCCATGGGGGGCGAGGAGGGAAGGACGTGATATGTGAACATTCCCTTGACGAGTACTGAAGTATGGAATTTCAGGAGGGAAATGAAGGGTCTACTAGAGGACCCCATGGGACTTGCTGAACAATTGGATCAGTTCCTGGGTCCGAATACTTACACGTGGGAAGAGATGTGTTCCATCATGAAAACATTGTTCTCTAGCCAGGAGCGTCAGATGATACGACAAGCTGTGCTCTTGGTCTGGGAGAGAGAGGGGGGAGAAGGAGGGGAGCAGAAGTTTCCCCTCACCGACCCCGAGTGGGATAACAACACGGAGGAAGGACGGCGCAACATGAGAGACATGCGGGAATATTGGATAAAAGGAATAAGACACGCAGCCCCGAAGGGGCACAATTTTACCAAGGCCTTTGGTAATCATCAAAACCCGGAGGAAACCCCTACGGACTTCCTAGACAGGATTAGGAAGAATTTGCAGCAGTTTGCTGGGGTGGACCCTGAGACGGACGTGGGGCAACAACTAATACGGGTAGAGTTTGTATCAAAGGCCTGGCCGGACATACGAAGGAAGTTAGAGAAAATGGATGATTGGGATAGTAAATCTTTAAGTGAATTACTACGGGAGGCGCAAAAGGTGTTTGTGAGAAGGGACGATGAGAAGCAAAAGAAGGCGACAAAGATCATGATGCAAACGGTGCAACAAATGACAGCTGGAAGAAGGGAAAAGGGAGAGCCGTGGCAGAAACAGGAAAGGGGAGAGTCGTGGCAAGAGCAGAGGAAAAGAGAACCATGGCCGGAACAAAGGAAGAGTGGAGGAACGCGAGACCGCGACAGGGAAACGAAGAGGACACTCAGATGTTACTATTGTAATGAAGAGGGACATTTTAAACGGGAGTGCTCCCGCTACAAGCGGGAGGTGAGGTCGTACGCCCTGATGGAGGAAGATTAGGGAGGTCGGGGGTTCCTACCCTTGGGACAAAAGGACTATTGACAGGAACCCCTGGTAAACTTGAAAGTAGGGCCCCAAGGATCGGAGATCACATTTATGGTGGACTCGGGAGCCGAAAGATCAAGTATAATCCAAATACCCCCCGGCACCCGAGCAGGAGGAAAAGTTATGGGGGTATCTGGAATTGGAGGACAGAAATTACAAGTCCCAGTGGTGGAGGACGTGGAAATTGGGTATGAAAACAGAACTACTAAACGAGACCTCCTTCTACTGCCATCGGCGGGGTTTAATTTGTTAGGAAGAGACTTGCAGGTCAAACTAGGGATCGGAACGGTACCAAATAACGGGGAAATTGTGGTAAGGTTGTTCGCCCTCACCGAAGAAGATGATCAACAAATAGACCCGGAAGTATGGTACCGAGAGGGGAACAGAGGGGGTCTAAACATCAAACCTCTCCAAATCACCATGTTACCAGGAAGAGGCCCGGTAAGAAGGAAACAATACCCGATTGCTATGGAAGGACAGGAGGGGTTACAACCTGTGATAGAAAGATTAATCACAGATGGACTACTGGAGGAATGCATGTCCCCTTTCAATCCTCCAATACTCCCTGTGAGGAAGCCGGACGGGACATATAGGCTGGTGCAAGACTTGCGGGGGTTGAATGAAGTAGTCCAGGCTAGATACCCGGTGGTACCTAATCCCTACACGTTAATGAGTAAAATTCCCCCCGAACATGAATGGTTCAGCGTAATAGATCTGAAGGATGGTTTCTGGAGTTGCCCCCTTGACGAAGAAAGTCGGAACCTTTTTGCCTTTGAATGGGAGAATCCCTTCACAGGACGAAAGCGACAGTTAAGATGGACGGTCTTGCTGCAGAGATTCACGGAGTCACCCAATTTGTTTGGACAAGTACTGGAGCAGATCTTAGGAGGATTTCGGTGTAACGCGGAGAATCAATTGCTCCAATATGTCGATGATCTCATCCTCTCAGGACCAAGAGAAGAGGAGGTACGAGCAGACACCGTTGCCCTGCTGAACTTCCTGGGGAAACAGGGTCTACGCGTCTCCAGGACAAAACTACAGTTTGTGGAGCGAGAAGTAAGATATCTGGGCCATCAAGTCAGTAAGGGGCACCGCCGTATCACGCCAGAACGAATATCAGGGATTACGGGTATGCCAATACCCAGGACGAAGAAGGAAGTCAGACAATTCCTGGGACTAGTAGGGTATTGCCGGATATGGATTGAAAGTTACACCACTTTAGTAAAATTTTTGTACGACAAACTGGGACAAGAAGGACAAAAGGTGGACTGGTCAGATGAGGAGGAGCAGCGATTTAATATTATTAAAAGTAAACTGATTCGAGCTCCGGTATTGGCTTTACCCACCCTGAAGGAACCGTTCCAGTTATATGTTAATAGCGCCGGCGGAATTGCCCAGGGTGTGCTTACCCATCTGCGGGCAGGGAAACGTCAGCCGGTTGCATTTTTGTCAAAAATGTTAGACCCTGTGTCATGTGGATGGCCGACCTGTATACAGGCAGTGGCAGCTACGGCAATGTTAGTAGAAGAGGCCCGAAAACTTACCTTTGGAGGAAGGATCACAGTATACTCCCCACATTCGGTTAGTACCATACTGGCTCAAAAGGCTCACCGCTGGTTAACAGACTCTCGCATCCTGAAGTATGAGACGATTTTGATGACCGGGAACGATCTCAATTTTGCAAAAGATCTCAGTTGCAACCCTGCCCAGTTTCTGTACGGACGTCCTGCAGACGGGGAACAGGAGCATGATTGTGTGGAATTTGTGGACTTGCAGACCAAGAGCCGAGAGGACCTGCAAGAAGCCCCGCTGAGTGAGGGACAGGAACTGTATATCGACGGGTCCTCCCGGTGCATCAGTGGAGTACGATACAGTGGCTATGCTGTCATAGATGGTGCAACGAAACGGGCGATTGAGTCCGGACGACTGCCCGGGAAGTGGTCAGCCCAATCCTGTGAGTTGTACGCCCTCCAGAGGGCCCTGAAGTTGTTGGAAGGGAAAGTGGGAATCATATATACTGACTCAAAGTATGCATACGGAGTCGTTCATACTTTCGGGAAAATCTGGAAAGAGCGAGGATTGATAACTTCCCGGGGAAAAGAATTAGCTCACGAACAAATGATCAGCCTAACGTTGGAAGCCCTGGCGTTACCTACGGAACTTGCAGTAGTCCATGTACCCGGTCACCAGAAGGGGTCGACACCGGAAGCGGTGGGAAACCGGCTGGCAGACGAGGAAGCCAAGCGGGCAGCGGTCGAAAAATCCGTCCAATTGTTAACGTTAATACCGTTGAGGGAAGGGCTCGCTAAACAACCCGTCTTCAACCAGGGGGAGATTGATAAAATGGATCAATTGGGTGCCCGGCTAGATACTAACGGGAAGTGGACGGTTCCTGATGGGAGACAAGTATTGAACAAACAGATCACCCGAGGTATTCTGCACCGATTACACCATCAGACCCACTGGGGTTGCAAGCCATGTGTGACACAATCCTGAGAGACTATGTATGCAGGGGGATATACACATTAGCCCAACAAGAGATAGTCGGATGCCCCACTTGCCGGCGTATTAATCAGAAGGCCATGCGTTCTATGCCAGCCGGTGGTCAGCCCCTCGCATTTAGGCCATTTCAGAGGATCCAAGTCGACTTTACAGAATTACCCCCAGTACAGAGATGGAAATATCTGCTAGTAATAGTAGACCATTTCACTCACTGGGTAGAGGCTTTCCCAACTGCCAAAGACGATGCACCAACCGTGGCCCGACTGTTGTTAGAGAACATAATCCCGAGATATGGCATAATGGAATCTATCGACTCCGACTGCGGGACGCATTTTATTTCTAAACTACACCATTTGATCTGTACTGCCCTGGGTATCCAATGGAAATTCCACGCACCCTGGCATCCTCAGAGTTCGGGTCGAGTTGAGAGAATGAATGGCACGCTCAAGACCCAATTGACTAAGCTGATGTTAGAAACTAAGTTACCCTGGCCAAAGTGCCTGCCCATTGCCCTATTGAGGATACGTACGGCACCTCGCCGAGATGTCGGGGTTTCCCCCTATGAAATGCTGTTCGGATTACCGTATTGGAGTAAGGTTGATGGATGTCCCACTCTACAAGGGGGTGATGTATTTATCCGAACCTATTTACTGGCCTTATCCCGTTCTTTTGCAGAACTCCGAAGGAAAGGTCTCCTGGCTCAGACTCCGCCGCTCGACTTCCTCCTGCATAAGGTGGAGCCCGGAGATTGGATACTTGTTAAGACCTGGAAGGCCGAAAAGCTCCAGCCGCGGTGGGAAGGACCGTTCCTGGTTCTGTTAACAACTGAAGCAGCTGTTCGGACAAAAGAAAAAGGGTGGGTCCACGCATCAAGGATAAAGGGGCCTGTTCCGCCTGAAGAAGAAAGCACCTGGACATGCGAGCAAGGGGACAAGCCGTTGTCGGTAAAACTGAAAAGTCAGCAATAATGAACTCTACTTGGACTGTATTGGTGGGGATATTGATCAGTTTACTCCTGTATGTGGGGGAGGGTGAGGGGAGATGTGACAAATGTCGAACTACAGTAAGACTTGGGATTCGAATCTATTCGGGATCATTTGTGTCCCATTCCTATGTGGACGATAGGTGTTACGATGTGAGTGCACGCCATGAATGTTGGGAGGATGGGAGACCCTATTATCAGATATATAATAAAGGATACGGTGGCAAAATCCATGGATGCCCTATAAATGACCGCTGGGTGTGTATTAGCAAAACTGGGAGGTGGGACCTATCCTCCGTGTTGCTCAGGGAGCAGGTTGACAGAGTCAAGGAGACCAAGATACAGATCACTGATCGGGGGTTGGGGAAAGAGCAAGACCGTCAGGGAACGGTCGTGCTCCCTAAAGTGCCATCTGTATACGCAGAGGTAGAAGGAAAAATTGAACTCCCTGATGTTACACAAAACCTGTTTATTGATCTCACCTCTAGAATAGCCACTGTTTTAAATGTTAGCAATTGCTGGGTCTGTGGGGGGCCGCATATGTCGGAACAATGGCCGTGGACTGGTCAAAGCTTAGACATAGGGGAATTGCTGCAAACCACTTGGACTCATGACAACGACAGAAAAAGCCAGGGGTGGAGACTGACAAACAGCCCTGAGTGCCAGTTCTGTATTGAAGGCAAGGGGACCGTGAAGGTAGGGATTAGCCCCTGTCAGAATATATTGGATGCAACCACGCGAGTATGGTGGCCTGAGAATATTGCTTGGTACATTGCAAACCGAGATCATCAAAATTGCATTCGGTTACGTTCGGATTCCTCCTCTTACGAGCTAAGTGCTGACCCTTCCGATGGCATGAAAAGAGTGTGGAGCGGTGGTTGTCAGGGGAATCAATGCTGGAATAATCCTGTCCAGACTCTGCCACGGGGTCAACAATCCGAATACTGGAATTGCAGTGGTCCTGGTCCTTATGAGGGCGTCCCTGGGGTAAAGGAGCTGTGGGATGACGTTGTGAGGCAGGGAGGGCCTGCTCCAGATGGCCTATTTTGGATATGCGGTAATCAGGCATATTCCAAACTGCCCATGGGATGGGCTGGAGTATGCTTCCTGGGTCTAATAAGACCTGAATTCTTCCTATTACCCCGGGAGGAAGGCGATGAGTTGGGAGTTAAACTCTTTGACTCCCTGCGTAGGTCGCCAAGGGATATCCAAGTCGGTGATTGGGGGGATGAGTGGCCACCGGCCCGGATTATTGAATACTACGGGCCAGCTACGTGGGCACAGGACGGATCATGGGGATATCGTACTCCTATCTATATGTTAAATCGAATTATCAGGCTCCAAGCAGTCGTAGAGGTCATTACTAACCGGACTGCCCTGGCCCGAGAGTTGTTGGCTCAGCAGCAGGATCAGATGAGGGCTGCTATATATCAAAACCGACTTGCCTTGGATTATCTGTTGGCCTCGGAGGGGGGTGTGTGCGGGAAATTTAACCTGACAAACTGCTGTCTAGAAATTGACGATAATGGTAAAGCGGTTTTGAAAATTTCCGATGAAATTCGGAAATTGGCCCATGTGCCAGTACAATCTTGGCGTCCTCTTAGTGGCATCGGATGGTGGGATGGTCTCCTCGGTGGTAGCTGGTGGCCCACGGCGTTGCTGGTGGTTGGGGGAGGCATGATTCTTCTTCTCGTATTACCCTGCCTAACTCCCTGTATTCAGTTTTTAATACAGAAAAATATTTCCGACTCCAGGCAGTGGTGGTTCCACAACATGGGACGCGGGAACTTAAAGTGATGTTGCTGCGAAAGACCAAGGATTTCCCGGGCCCTTGAGGGAGGGGGGGCTTATCTTGGTCAGGCACATCTTAAAGAAAGAAAAGGGTGGAATTGTGAGAGGTAATTTCGGTTTAAACTTTAAGATGTGCCTGGACCACAGACTGATCTATAATAAAAGACAAAACTTTTGTTTCTTTTCTAACAACATTTTACATACTCAAAAGTAGAATAGTTTAAATTGTGCAGAATGCTGACAATTTGTGAGCAGAGTAAAAAAACAAACAGGCCCTTGATTGATGAAACCATTAACATAGGCAGGGAAGGATGAGTCCTTGACTGATAAGACTGCAGGATAGGGAAACGACTCGAGAGACATCTGCTACAGATTGATAAGACCCGCTAGCACAGACAGAGAAGAATAAGTCTTTGACTGATAAGACTACAGGGTGAGAAAAACAACAACTTTAGAGACTCTGAAGACATTTTGTTGCAGACTTTGTGATAAGAGTGCAAATTGGAGAATAATGATTTTTTTAAGAATGTGAACCTCATGGCTCGTTAGAGCCAAGGAGGGGAGGGACTTGTACGGTATATAATGGGAGACTTTGTAAGCCTCAGCACGCCTTTTTGTTTTCAAGGGTGCCCAACTCTGCAGACTTGTTAATAAAACTTTGTTTTCCTGAATTTGTCTAGAGCGATTATTGAGAAGCGATTTTCGTTTCTAACATAAAGGAAGTTAGACTCATAGATCATTACTGCACAGTACATGCCTTTTATGGAACTGCTTGCCTGATAAAGGAAGTCAGACAGGCACAATATAGAACATTACAGTGCAGTACAGGCCCTTTATGGAACCGCTCCGCTAATACAGGATGTTTGGCTAATACAAAATAGAACATTACAGTGCAGTACAGGACCTATATGGAACCGCTCGGCTAATAAAGGCAGTTAGTCTCATAGAACATAGAACCTTAGAGCGCAGTACAGGCCCTTTATGCAACCGCATGGCTAATACCAGAAGGTAGACTCATTGAGCTTAGAAAATTACAGCGCTGTGCAGGTACTATATTGAAGCGCTCGGCTAATACAGGATGTGAGACAGAACATGCAGCATTACAGCACAGTACAGGCCCTTTTTGCTACCACTTGGCTAGTACCGGACATTAGACTAATACAACATAGAACATTACAGCACAGTACAGGCCCTATATGGAACCGCTCAGCTAATACAGGAAGTTAGACTCATAGAACATAGAACATTTCAGCGCTGTACAGGCCCTTTATGCAACCACATCGCTAATACCGGAAGTTAGACTCACAGAACTTCAAAAATTACAGCACTGTACAGGCAGTATATGGAAGCGCTTGCTTGATAATGGAAGTTAGACTCATAGAACACGGATTAGATTAGATTAGATTACTTACAGTGTGGAAACAGGCCCTTCGGCCCAACTAGTCCACACCGACCCGCCGAAGCGCAACCCACCCATACCCCTACGTGTACCCCTTTTTACTTAACACTACGGGCAATTTAGCATGGCCAATTCACCTGACCTGCACATAGAACATAGAACATAGAAGAATACAGCGCAGTACAGGCCCTTCGGCCCTCGATGTTGCGCTGATCCAAGCCCACCTAACCTACATTAGCCCACTATCCTCCATATGCCTATCCAATGCCCGCTTAAATGCCCATAATGAGGGAGAGTCCACCACTGCTACTGGCAGGGCATTCCATGAACTCACGACTTGCTGAGTAAAGAACCTACCCCTAACATCTGTCCTATACCTACCCCCCCTTAATTTAAAGCTATGCCCCCTTGTAATAGCTGACTCCATACGTGGAAAAAGATTCTCACTGTCGACCCTATCTAAACCCCTAATCATCTTATACACCTCTATCAAGTCACCCCTAAACCTTCTTTTCTCCAATGAAAACAACCCCAAGTGCCTCAGCCTTTCCTCATACGATCTTTCTACCATACCAGGCAACATCCTGGTAAACCTCCTCTGCACCCGTTCCAGTGCCTCCACATCCTTCCTATAGTATGGCGACCAAAACTGCACACAATACTCCAGATGCGGCCGCACCAGAGTCTTATACAACTGCAACATGACCTCAGTACTCCGGAACTCAATTCCTCTACCAATAAAAGCCAGTACGCCATATGCCTTCTTCACCGCACTATTTACCTGGGTGGTAACTTTCAAAGATCTGTGTACATGGACACCAAGATCCCTCTGCTCATCCACACTACCAAGTATCTGTCCATTAGCCCAGTACCCCATCTTTTTATTACACTTACCAAAGTGAATCACCTCACACTTAGCTATATTGAACTCCATTTGCCACCTTTCTGCCCAGTTCTGCAGCTTATCTACATCCTGCTGTAACCTGCCACATCTTTCCTCACTGTCTACAACTCCTCCGACTTTCGTATCATCCGCAAACTTGCTCACCCAACCTTCTAACCCCTCCTCCAGGTCATTTATAAAAATGACAAACAGCAATGGTCCCAAAACAGATCCTTGCGGAACACAGCTAGTGACGGCACTCCAAGATGAACCTTTGCCATCAACTACTAGCCTCTGTCTTCTTCCAGCCAGCCAACTCCTAATCCAAACCTCCAACTCACCCTCAATGCCATACCTCTGTATTTTTTGCAGTAGTCTACCATGGGGAACCTTATCAAACGCCTTACTAAAATCCATATACACCACATCTACCGCTTTCCGCTCGTCCACCTCCTTAGTCACCTTCTCAAAGAATTCAATAAGGTTTGTGAGGCACGACCTGCCCTTCACAAAACCATGCAGACTATCCTTGATCTCATTATTCCTATCCAGATGTTCATAAATCCTATCCCTTACAATTCTCTCTAAGATTTTGCCCACAACAGAAGTGAGACTCACCGGCCTATAGTTACTAGGGTTATCCCTACTCCCCTTCTTGAACAAGGGAACCACATTTGCTAGCCTCCAATCTTCTGGCACTACTCCTGTAGACAACGAGGACATAAAAATCAAGGCCAACGGCTCTGCAATCTCCTCCCTTGCTTCCCAGAGAATCCTAGGATAAATGCCATCAGGCCTAGGGGACTTATCTATTTTCACCCTTTCCAGAATTTCCAACACCTCTTCTCTACATACCTCAAAGCCATCCATTCTACTTAATTGTGACTCAGTACTCACATTGACAACAATGTCCTGTTCTTGATTGAATACTGACGAAAAGTATTCATCAATGTCTCCCAATCTCTTCAGCCTCCACACGCAACTTCCCACTACTATCATTGACTGGACCTATTCCTACCCTAGTCATTCTTTTATTCCTGACATACCTATAGAAAGCCTTAGGGTTTTCCCTAATCCTACCAACTAAGGACCTTTCATGTCCCCTCATTGCTGCTCTTAGCTCTCTCTTCAGGTCCTTCCTGGCTACCTTATAACTCTCAATAGCCCCAATTGAACCTTCACGCCTCATCTTTACATAGGCCGCCCACTTCCATTTAACAAGGGATTCCAATTCCTTATTAAACCACGGCTCCCTCACATGACCCTTTCCTCCCTGCCTGACGGGTACATACTTATCAAGGATACTCAATAGTTGCTCCTTGAACAAGCTCCACATATCAATTACGCCCTTGCCTTGAAGCTTACTTTTCCAAGCCACACATCCTAAGTCATGCCTCACCGCATCATAATTTCCCTGCCCCCAGCTATAACTCTTGCCCTGTAGTGCACACTTATCCCTCTCCATCACTAGAGTAAAGGTCACCGAATTGTGGTCACTGTCCCCAAAGTGCTCACCTACCTCTAATTCTAACACCTGGCCTGGTTCATTACCCAGAACCAAATCCAGTCTGGCCTCACCTCTTGTTGGCCTATCTATATATTGTGTCAGGAAACCCTCCTGCACACATTGGACAAACACTGACCCATCTAACGAACTTGAGCTATAGCTTTCCCAATCAATATCAGGAAAGTTAAAGTCCCCCATAACAACCACCCTATTACTTTCACTCTTCTCTTGAATCATCCTCGCAATCCTTTCTTCTACGTTTCTAGGACTATTAGGAGGCCTGTAAAAAACTCCTAACAGGGTGAGCTCACCTTTCCTATTCCTAACCTCAGCCCAAACTACCTCAGATGGTGAGTCTTCATCCATCATCCTTTCCACAGCTGTAATACTATCTTTGACAAGCAATGCCACACCTCACTCTTTTACCCCCACCTCTGACCCTACTAAAACATTTAAACCCTGGAACCTGCAACAGCCAATCCTGTCCCTGTTCTACCCATGTCTCCGTAATAGCCACAACATCGAAGTCCCAGGTACCAACCCACGCTGCAAGTTCACCTACCTTATTTCGTATACTTCTTGCATTGAAGTATACACACTTCAAGCCACTTTCCTGTTTACAAGCACCCTCCTTTGAAATTGATGCCATGTTCGTCACCTCCCTACACTCCAGGTCGTGCACCCTAAAGCTACAGTCTGGGTTCCCATGCCCCTGCAGAGTTAGTTTAAACCCCCCCAAGAGCACTAGCAAACCTCCCACCAAGGATACTGCTGCCCCTCAGGTTCAGGTGTAGACCATCCTGTTTATAGAGGTCCCATCTTCCCCAGAAAGAACCCCAGTTATCCAAATACCGGAATCCCTCCCTCCTGCACCATCCCTGTAGCCACGCATTTAACTGTTCTCTCTCCCTATTCCTCGACTCTCTATCACGTGGCACGGGTAACAAACCAGAGACAACAACTCTGTTCGTTCTAACTTTGAGCTTCCAACCTAGCTCCCTGAAAGCCTGCCTAACATCCTCAGCGCTCCTCCTACCTATGTCATTGATGCCAATGTGGACCACGACTTCAGGCTGCGCCCCCTCTCCCTTAAGGACCCGGAAAACACGATCAGAGACATCACGTACCCTTGCACCTGGGAGGCAACATACCAAACGTGAGTCTCTCTCGTTCCCACAAAACCGCCTATCTGTGCCCCGAACTATCGAGTCCCCAATTACTATTGCTCTGCTCTTCTCCACCCTTCCCTTCTGAGTAACGGGGACAGGCTCCGTGCCAGAGGCCTGAGCCCCGTTACTTACCCCTGGTAAGTCATCCCCCCCACAAGTATCCAAAACGGTATACTTGTTCTTGAGGGGAATGGCCGCAGGGGGTCCCTGCACTGGCTGCTTCCTCCCAGTCCCCCTCACTGTCACCCATCTATCTGCCACCTTTGGAGTTACTACTTCCCTAAAGCTCCGATTTATGACCCCCTCTGCCTCACTAATGATCCTAAGTTCATCCAACTCCAGCTCCAGTTGCCTAACACGGTCTTGGAGGAGCTGGAGATGGGTGCACTTCCTGCAAGTGTAATCAGCAGGGACGTCCATGGCATCCCTCACCTCAAACATGTTGCAAATGTTGCAATGCTTTCCTGTCGTCGGTTTTTGATCAGGCCCCACATGGGAAACTGATCGTGTCTGTAAAACCTCAAGATCCAAGGTATTTGGCGCAGAATGCTGAGTGGCAGAAGCAGACACTGATGACCCATTTGGAAATTTCTGTCCGTTCATGTCTCACAGAAGTTACTGTTGGGAGTCTTGCTGACGTGGTTGATATAAAAGATTTAGATTTGAATGGTGTAGGGTTAATCAGTAAGTTCTTGAATGATGTGAAGATTGGTGGGGTGATAAATACTGAGGAGGAGAGCCTGAGATGACAGAAGGATGTCGATGGCCTTGTCAGATGGACCAATCATTGGCAACTGATGAGGTGCTTGAAGACTGGAGGTGACTAATGGTGCGCCAATATTGAAGTAAGGCTACAGGGAACAGCCATTGAACCATGGAGCTGTGAGCCTGAGGTCAGTGGTGGGTAAGCTGTTGGAGGGCATTCTGAGAGACAATTTACATGCATTTGGAAAAGCAAGAAATGATTAGGGCTCGTCAGCATGGCTTTGTTTGTGGAAATGGTGTGTCCAACTTGATTGAGTTTTGTAGAGGTGACCAAGAAGATAGATGAGAAGGTTTCACATGGGAGACTGGTTAGTAAAAGGTTAGATGACATGGCATCCAGGGGGAGAGGACAGCACATGGTGCCTCAGGGATTAGCACTGCTGCCTCACAGCACCAAGGACCCGGCTTTGATTCTAGCTGCCAGCGACTGTCTATGTGGAGTTTACACATTCTCCCAGTGTCTGCCTGGGTTTCCTCTGGAAGCTCTGGTTTCAACCCACAATCCAAAGATGTGCAGGTTAGGTGGGTTGGCCATGGGAAATGCAGAATTACAGGGCATGAATATTGGTGGGATGCTCTTCAGACAGTCAGTGTGGACCCGATGGGCCGAATGGTTCATTTCTACACTGTAGGAATTCTACGATGAATCCAGGAACCCAAGTAATGTTCTGGGGTCCTGGGTTCCAATCTTGGACTGGGGTGGATGTGGATCCTTACAGTCTGAAGGGGTTTGAAGATGAAGACAGTCTGAGGGGGGAAGCTGGCTGCATTCTAAGGTAAAAACAATGACTGCAGATGCTGGAAACCAGATTCTGGATTAGTGGTGCTGGAAGAGCACAGCAGTTCAGGCAGCATCCAATGAGCAGCGAAATCGATGTTTCGGGCAAAAGCCCTTATTCTAAGGTGTTGAGGGTGTGAATGTTTTGTCGAGGTACTGTCTGAGGGGCTTTTGGGGTAAACACAAATGGAGCGGTGCTTTCTGAGAGATTGAAGGGGCATTATCTGGTGGTACAGGGCGCAGAAGGCAGAAAGGTACAGATACACTTCCCTGATCATTTCCTTCGTGCCCCAAGGCACACTGGTGTCGTAATTTGAGATGGAGGTCACTCCCCATTTCAGAACATTCGGGTCTTTTTAAACAATTAGTGAAAAATAACATCAGCATGTGTCTTAAACATGAATTGGAGGAAAAATGTTATCAATCTATTGTCACTCCTTGCTTGGAGACACTTTAGTAAAGCAGACACCCGAACAGCCCAATGCTGTCGATGCCAGAGGTGGTGTACAGGAAGATCCAACGAGTCATCTGCAGTTGGTGTCTGTCTCCCTGGAGCAGTCATCATCCAGCATGAGGGTTCAGTCCTGGAAGGAATCACCTCTCCATCGAACCTTCCTCCACGTTTGTACAGTAGTTGTGAGTGTGTGTGTGTGTGTGTGTGTGTGTGTGTGTGTGTGTGTGTGTGTGTGTGTGTGTGTGTGTGTGTGTGATATAGTCATTCCGTTCAGTCTAACTTGTCTATGCCGACCAGGTATCCCAAACCAATCTAGTCCCAACTGCCAGCACCCAGCCGATATCCCTCCAAACCCTTTCTATTCATACACCCATGCAGATATCTTTTAAATGTTGCAACTGTACCAGCCTCCACCATTTCCTCAGGCAGCTCATTCCATACATGTACCGCTCTCTGCATGAAAAAGTTGCCTCTTAGATCTTTTTTGTTTCTTTCCCCTCTCACCCTAAACCAAAACCCTCCAGTTCTGGACTCTCCAAGCCCAGGGAAAAGACTTTGTCTATTTATCCTATCCATGCCCCTCATAATTTTGTAAACCTCTGTAAGGTCACCCCTCATCCTCCGACTCTCCAGGGAAAACAGCCCCAGCCTGTTCAGTCTCTCTCTATAGCTCAAATCCTCCAACCCTGGCAACATCCTTGTAAATCTTTTCTGAACCCTTTCAAGTATCACAACATCTTTCCGATAGGAAGGAGACCAGAATTATAAGCAATATTTCCAACAGTGGCCGAACCAATGCCCTGTACAACTGCAACATGACGTCCCGACTCCTGGAAATAAAGGAAAGTATACCAAACACCTTCTTCACTATCCTATCTGCATGCGACTCCACTTTCAAGGAGCTATGAACCTGCACTCCAAGGTCTCTTTGTTCAGCAACATTCCCTCGGATCTTACCTTTAAGTGGAGAAGTCCTGCTAAGACTTGCTTTCCCAAAATGCAGCTCCTCGCATTTATCTGAATTAAACTCCAATTGCCACTTCTCAGCCCATTGGCCCATCTGGTCCAGATCCTGTTGTAATCTGAGGTAACCCTCTTCGCTGTCCACTACACCTTCAATTTTGGTGTCATCTGCAAATTTATTAACTGTACCTCTTATGCTCACATCCAAATCGTTTACGTAAATGACAAAAAGGAGAGGTCCCAGCACCGATCCTTGTGGCACTCCACTGGTCACAGGCCTCCAGTCTGAAAAACAACCCTCCACGACCACCACCCTCTGTCTTCTACCTTTGAGCCAGTTCTGTATCCAAATGGCTCATTCTCCCTGTATTCCATGAGATCTAACCTTGCTAATCAGTCTCCCATGGGGAACCTTGTCGAACGCCTTACTGAAGTCCATATAGATCACATCTACTGCTCTGCCCTCATCAATCCTCTCTGTTACTTCCTCAAAACCTCAATCAAGTTTGTGAGACATGATTTCCCATGCACAAAGCCATGTTGACTATCCCTAATCAGTCCTTGCCTTTCCAAATACATGTACATCCTGTCCTTCAGGAATCCCTCCAACAACTTGCCCACCACCGAGGTCAGGCTCACTGGTCTATATTTCCCTGGCTTGTCCTTACCACCCTTCTTAAACAGTGGCACAACGTTGCCAACCTCCAGTCTTCCGGCACCTCACCTGTGACTATCGATGATACAAATATCTCAGCAAGAGGCACAGGAATCACTTCTCTAGCTTCCCACAGAGTTCTCAGGTACACCTGATCAGGTCTTGGGGATTTAACCACCTTTAACCATTTGAAGACATCCAGCACTTCCTCCTCTGTAATCTGGACATTTTGCAAGATGTCACCATCTATTTCCCTACGGTCTATATCTTCCATAGCCTTTTCAACAGTAAATACTGATGCAAAATATTCATTTAGTATCTCACCCATTTTCTGTGCTCCACACAAAGGCCGCCTTGCTAATCTTGGAGGGGCCCTATTCTCTCGGAGAAAGTGAGGACTGCAGATGCTGGAGATCAGAGCTGAAAATGTGTTGCTGGAAAAGTGCAACAGGTCAGGCAGCATCCAAGGAGCAGGAGAATCGACGTTTCGGGCATGAGCCCTTCTTCAGGAATGAGGAAGGTGTGCTAAGATAAAAGGTAGGGAGGAGGGACTTGGGAGAGGGGCGTTGGAAATGCGATAGGTGGAAGGAGGTAACGGTGAGGGTGATAGGCCGGAGTTACCCTTTTGTCCTTAATATACTTCTAAAAACCCTTTGGATTCTCCTTAACTCTATTTGCCAAAGCTACCTCATGTCCCCTTTTCGTCTTCTTGATTTCCCTCTTAAGTATACTCCTACTTCCTTTATACTCTAAGGATTTCTCGATCTATCCTGTCCATACCTTACAAATGCTTCCTTCTTTTTCTTAACCAAACTCTCAATTTCTTTAGTCATCCAGCATTCCCTACACCTACCAGCCTTCCCTTTCACCCTGACAGGAATATACTTTCTCTGGATTCTTGTTATATCATTTCTGAAGTCTTCCCATTTTCCAGCCGTCCCTTTACCTGCGAACATCTGCCTCCGATCAGCTTTTGAAAGTTCTTGCCGAATACCGTCAAAATTGGCCTTTCTCCAATTTAGAACGTCAACTTTTAGATCTGGTCTATCCTTTTCCATCACTATTTTAAAACGAATAGAATTATGGTTGCTGGCCCCAAAGTGCTCCCCCACTGACACCTCAGTCACCTGCCCTGCCTTATTTCCCAAGAGTAGGTCAAGTTTTGAACCTCCTCTGGTAGGTACATCCACATACTGAATCAGAAAATTGTCTTGTACACACTTAAGAAATTCCCTCCATCTAAACCTTTAACACTATGGCAGCCACAGTCTATGTTTGGAAAGTTAAAATCCCCGACCATTCCCACCCTATTATTCTTACAGATAACCGAGATCTCCTCACAAGTTTGTTTCTCAATTTCCCTCTGACTATTTGGGGGTCTATAATACAATCCCAATAAGGTGATCATTCCTTTTTTTTTTCTCAGTTCCACCCAAATAACTTCCCTGGATGTATTTCCGGGAATATCCTCCCTCAGCACAGCTGTAATGCTATCCCTTATCAAAACGCCACTCCCCCTCCTCCCTTGCCTCCCTTTCTATCTTTCCTGTAGCATTTGTATCCTGGAACATTAAGCTGCCAGTCCTGCCCATCCCTGAGCCATGTTTCTGTAATTGCTATGATATCCCAGTCCCATGTTCCTAACCATGCCCTGAGTTCATCTGCTTTCCCTGTTAGGCCCCTCGCATTGAAATAAATGCAGTTTAATTTATTAGTCCTACCATGTCCCTGCCTGCCCTGACTGTTTGACTCGCTTCTGTTCTCAACTGTAACAGTCCCAGATTGATCTCTTTCCTCACTATCTCCTTGGGTCCCACCCCACCACCTTACTCGTTTAAATCCTCCCGAGCAAATCTCGCTGCCAGTGTATTAGTCCCCTTCCAATTTAGGTGCAATCCGTCCTTCTTGTATAGGTCACTTCTACCCCAAAAGAGATTCCAATGATCCAAAAATGTGAATCCTTCTCCCATACACCAGCTCCTCAGCCATGCATTCATCTCCTCTACCCTCCTATTCCTGCCCTCACTAGCTTGTAGCACTGAGAGTAATCCAGATATTACTACCCTCGAGGACCTCTTTTTTAAATTTCTACCGAACTCTCTCTAATTACCCTTCAGAGTCTCAATCTTTTCCCTTCCAATGTCGTTGGTTCCAATGTGGACAATGACCTCTTGCTGGCCCCTCTCCCCTGTGGGAACATTCTGCATACTCTCTGAGACATACTTGATCCTGGCACCAGGAAAGCAACACACCATTCTGCTTTTTCGCTGCTGGCCACAGAAAAGTCTATCTGTACCTCGGACACCCAGAAAGCTTCAGCATTGACCAAACAGACTAACAAGGGAAGCCAGACTTGACCATAGTCCCTCGCAGACTAGGCAATACACTTGCCAAGACAAACTGACAATAAGCTTCCTGGACCCGATACCCACAACTGTCCCAAAGCCCTAAGGGCAGTCTCCTACCTCAGTGCTACCAAACGACAGGTCAGACGGAGAGGCACCAGAATACCCCTCTCACGGGAGAGTGACAATGGAAACGCCTGACTGCCAGGAAAAGAGACAATCTCACCTCCCCTCAAAGTGAGCTGGAATCTCTTAATCCCATTAGGAACTGATTGATGCTGTCAGGATGCTTCATTGGATCCACATTCAGGACGTTCTTCTGAGAACTGCTTTGTGATAATCACCATCGGAACTTGATTCCTTGACAATCAAGGCCATTTTATTTTCCCTGTTTTTAATGAGCATCATTGTACTATATTCCTATAAAAACTGGCTTGATTTTCAGCTCAGGGATACCTGAACAGACGGTCTGTGCTGCTTCACTTTGGTCAGATTCTCTTCCGTGATATCGCTGTGTTCATAAACGGAATGTTCCTCTCACTTCGATCTGGGTTTTGTGATCTCGGCTTCATTGGGCTAATTTCTCCGAAACATTAACATTTATATAGAGGGAGAGAGGGAGAGAGGCAGGCAGAGAGAGAGAGAGCGCGAGTGAGAGTGTGGCAGGCAGGTAGAGAGAGAGCTGGCAGGCAGTTAGACGAGAGAGAGAGCCAAAGTGGCAGGCATGTAGAAAGAGAGAGGGGGAGGCAGGCAGACTCAGAGAGAGAGTGAATGCAGGCAAGTAGAGTTAGAGAGTGGCGGGCAGGTAGAGAATCAGAGAGAGACGCAGGCAGACATGTAGAGAGAGAGTGTGAGAGACAGACAGGTAAAGAGAGAGAGGCAGGCATGTGTGGAGAGAGAGAGAGAGAGAGAGAGAGAGAGAGAGAGAGAGAGAGAGAGAGAGAGAGAGAAGGTAAAAACAAGGCCTGCAGATGCTGGAGAGCAGAGTCTAGATTAGAGTGGTGCTGGAAAAGCATAGCAGGTCAGGCAGCATCCGAGAAGCAGGAAAATCAACATTTCGGGCAAAAGCCCTTCGTCAGAGAGAGAGAGAGAGAGAGAGAGAGTGGCAAGCAGGTAGAAACAGAGAGAGAAACAGAGAAGTAGGCAGGTAGACTGTGGCAGGCAGGTAGAGAGAGGGAGAGACAAGATACAGGCACGAGAGAGATAGTGTTGGCAGGGAGAGAGAGAGAGACAGGCAGGTAAACAAAGAGAGTGGTAGGCAGTCAGAGAGAGAGATAGAGAGAGGCAGGGAGGTAGGTAGAGAGAGTAAGCGAGAGAGAGAAAGAGAGAGAGAGAGGTAGACAAGTAGAGTGAGAGAGAGAATGGCAGGCAGGTAGACAGAAAGAGAGGCAGGCATGTATGGAGAGAGAGAGAAAGACAGGCAGGTAGAGAGAGTGTGGCAGTCATGGAGAGAGAGGCATGCAGTTAAAGAGAGAGTGACAGGCACATAGAGAATGAGAAACTGTGAGAGAGAGTCAGGCAGGTAGAGAATGAGAGAGATAGTGGTGGGCAGGGAGAGACAAATAGAGAGGCAGACACGTGTGGAGAGAGAGAGAGAGAGACAGGCAGGTAGAGAATGAGAGAAAGAGCGCGAGGTAGGCGGGTAGAGAGAGAGTGTGTGGCAGGCATGTATGGAGAGAGGCAGAAAGTGGCAGGCGGGAAGATACAGAGAGAGAGAGACAGGCATGAAGATACGGAGAGAAAGAGGTGGGGGGCAGTCAGGTAGAGAGAGAGAGAGAGAGTGGGGGTGTGCAGGCAGATAGAGTGAGAGAGAGGCGAGGGGTGGAAGAGAGAGAGAGACATAGAGAGAGAGGCAGGCAGGGAGAGAGACACAGAGATAGAGAGGCAGGCAGGTAGAGAGAGACAGAAAGAGAGAGAGAGACAGAGTGAGAGGGAGAGGGAGGCAGGAAGAGATTCACAGAGAGAGAGGCAGGCTGGGAGAGAGAGAGAGACAGAGAGAGACAGAGAGGGACAGAGAGGGACAGAGAGGGACAGAGAGGGGGAGAGAGAGGGGGAGAGAGACGGAGAGAGACGGAGAGAGACGGAGAGAGACGGAGAGAGGGGGAGAGAGGGGGAGAGGTAGGCAGGTAGAGAGACAGAGAGCAAGGCAGGCAGGCAGAGAGACAGAAAGAGAGGGAGAGGCAGGCATGTAGAGAGAGAGGGAGAGAGGCAGGCAGGTAGAGAGAGACATGGAGAGGGAAAGGCAGGGAGGTAGAGATTCACAAAGAGAGAGGCAGGCAGGGAGAGAGAGACAGAGAGAGAGGTAGAGGCAGACAGGTAGAGATTGACAGAGAGGGAGAGGCAGGTAGAGATTCACAGAGAGAGAGGCAGGCAGGTAGAGAGAGACAGAGAGAGTGCTAGGCAAGTAGAGAGGCACAGAGAGAGGCAGGCATGTGCTGACACATAGATAGAGAGGCTGGAAGATAGAGAGACAGAGAGAGAGACAGGCTGGTAGAGAGACAGAGAGAGATGCAGGCAAGTAGAGAGACACAGAGACAGATGCCAGCAGGAGAGAGTCACAGAGGGAGAGGCAGGCAGGTAGACAGACACAGAGAAAGATGCAGGCAGATAGAGAGACAGAGAGAGAGAGAGAGGCAGGGAGGGTGACACACAGAGAAATTGGCAGGCAGGTGGAGAGACACAGAGGGGGAGAGGCAGGTAGGTTGAGAGACACACGGAGAGAGGCAGGCAGGGAGGGAGACACAGAGGGGGAGGTCGGGAGGTAGAGAGAGAGACAGAGAGGGAGAGGCAAGCAGGGAGGGAGACTCACAGAGAGAGAGGCAGGCAGGTAGAGAGACACAAAGAGGGAGAGGCAGGCAGGGAGGGAGAGAGACACACAGAAAGAAAGACAGAAAGATAGAGAGAGTCAGAGTGAGAGGCAGGCAGGAAGAGATTCACAGAGCGGGAGGCTGGCAGGTAGAGAGACAGAGGGAGAGGCAGGCAGGAAGAGAGAGACAGAGAGAGAGAGAGAGGGAGAGGCAGGCAGGTAGAGAGAGAGAGAGAGAGGGAGAGGTATGCAGGTAGAGAGAGACAGAGAGAGAGGGAGAGTCAGGCATGTCGAGAGAGACAGAGAAGGAGAGGTAGGCAGGTAGAGAGAGACATGGACAGAGAGAGAGGGAGAGGCAAGTAGAGAGAGAGAGGGAGAGAGGCAGATAGAGTGAGACAGAGAGAGGAGGTAGAGGCAGACAGGTAGAGATTGACAGAGAGAGGCAGGCAGGTAGAGAGACATAGAGGGAGAGGCAGGCAGGAAGAGAGAGACAGAGAGAGAGAGAGAGGGAGAGGCAGGCAGGTAGAGAGAGAGAAGGAGAGGCAGGCAGGTAGAGAGAGGGCCAATGGGCTGAGAGGTGGCAGATGGAGTTTAATTCAGATAAATGCGAGGTGCTGCATTTTGGGAAAGCAAATCTTAGCAGGACTTATACACTTAATGGTAAGGTCCTAGGGTGTGTTGCTGAACAGAGAGACTTTCGAGTGCAGGTTCATAGCTCCTTGAAAGTGGACTCGCAGGTAGATAGGATTGTGAAGAAGGCATTTGGTATGCTTTCCTTTATTGGTCAAAGTATTGAGTACAGGAGTTGGGAGGTCATGTTGTGGCTATACAGGACATTGGTTAGGCCACTATTGGAATATTGCAATTCTGGTCTCCTTCCTATCGGAAAGATGTTGTGATACTTGAAAGGGTTCAGAAAAGATGTACAAGGATGTTGCCAGGGTTGGAGGATTTGAGCTATAGGGAGAGGCTGAACAGGCTGGGGCTGTTTTGCCTGGAGCGTTGGAGGCTGAGGGGTGACCTTATAGAGGTTTACAAAATTATGAGGGGCATGGATAGGATAAATAGACAAAGTCTTTTCCCTGGGCTCGGGGAGTCCAGAACTAGAGGACATAGGTGTCTTTTATATCTTTCCCCTCTCACCCTAAACTTAAGGAGCAACTATTTCACGCAGAGGATGGTACGTGTATGGAATGAGCTGCCAGAGGATGTGGTAGAGGCTGGTATACCTGCAACATTTAAGAGGCATTTGGATGGGTATGTGAATAGGAAGGATATGGGCCGGGTAGTGGCAGGTGGGACTAGATTGGGTTGGGATATCTGGTCGGCATGGGTGGGTTGGACTGAAGGGTCTGTTTCCATGCTGTACATCTCTATGACTCTATTAGACAGTACAGATAGAGAAACTGCACACTGAACTGAGAGTACAGATAGAGAAATAACTCAATGAACTGAGGGCACAGACACAGAAACAGTACACTGAACTGATACAGATAAAGAAACCACAGACTGAACTGAGAGAACAGGTCGAGAAATAACACGCTGATCGGACAATACAGACAGAGAAACAGCAAACAGTGAAACAGCACACTGACCGTAGTTTTTCTCCATCTGTACTTACAATGAACTGAGTGAACAGATAGAGAAACAGCACACTCGAAGTGAGAGTACAGATAGAGAAACAGCACACTGAACTGAGAGTACAGATAGAGAAACAGCGCACTGAACTGAGAGTACAGGTAGAGAAACAGCACAATGAACTGAAAGTACAGATAGAGAAAGAACACACTGATCTGAGAGTACAGATAGAGAAAGAACACACTGAACTGAGTACAGATAGAGAAAGAACACACTGAACTGAGAGAACAGGTAGAGAAAGAACACACTGAACTGAGAGAACAGGTAGAGAAAGAACACACTGAACTGAGAGAACAGGTAGAGAAAGAACACACTGATCAGACAGTACAGACAGAGAAACAGCAAACTGGTTCGAGAGTACACATAGAGTCATAACACAATGAACTGAGTGTACCCATACAGAAGCAGCACATTGAACTGAGAGTACAGATAGAGAAACAACACACTGAATTGAGAGAAAGGATAGAGAAACAGCAAACTAAACCAAGAGTACAGATAGAGAAACAACATAAAGACCTGAGTGTATAGATACAGAATTGCGCACAGAATACAGAGTACAGACAAAGAAACAAAATACTGAACTGAGAGTATAGATAGAGAAAAAAAACACACTGAAGTGAGAGTACAGATAGAGAAACAACACACTGAGCGGAGAGCAAAAATAGAGAAACAGCACTCTGAACTTAGAGTACACATAGAGTAATAACACAATGAACTGTGTGTACCCGTACAGAAGCAGCACGTTGAACTGAGAGTACAGATAAAGAATCAAAACACTGAACTGAGAATACAGATAGAGAAATAACACACTGAACTGAGACAACGGACAGAGTAACAGCAGACTGAACCGAGAGGACAGATAGAGAAACAACACAATGAACTGAGTGTGCAGATACAGAAACAGCGCAATGAACTGAGAGTACAGACAAAGAAACAAAACATTGAACTGAGAGTTCAGATAGATAAATAACACACTGATCGGACAGTATAGATCGAGAAACAGCACACTGAACAGAGAGGACAGATACAAAAATAACACTCTGAAATGGGAGTACAGAAAGAGAAACAACACACTGAAGTGCAAGTTCAGATAGAGAAACAGCACACTGAACTGAGTGTACAGATACAGAAACAGCATACTGAACAGAGAGGACAGATAGAGAAATAACAAAATGAACTGAGCATGCAGATACAGAAACAGAACACTGAACTGAGAGCATTGACAGAGAAATAACACATTGAACTGAGAGACCAGGTAAAGAATTAACACACTTATTGGACAGTACAGTTAGAGAATCAGCACACTGAACTGAGAGTACATATAGAGAAATAAAACAATGAACTGAGTGTGCAGATACAGAAACAGAACACTGAACTGAGAGGACAGATACAGAAATAACACAATGAACTGAGCGTGCAGACACAGAAGCTGCACACTGATCTGAGAGTACCGAGAGAGAAATAACAAACTGAACTGAGAGACCAGATAGAGAATTAACACACTTATTGAATAGTACAGATAAAGAAACAGCACACTGAACTGAGAGGACAGATACAAAAATAACACTCTGAAATGGGAGTACAGAAAGAGAAACAACACACTGAAGTGCAAGTTCAGATAGAGAAACAGCACACTGAAATGAGAGTACAGATATAGAAACAGCACACTGAACTGAGCAGACAGATACAGAAACAGCACACTGAACTGAGCAGACAGATAGAGAAACAAAACACTGAACTGAATGTACAGATAGAGAAATAACACAATGAACTGAGTGCACAGATAGAGAAACAAAACACTGAACTGAGAGTACAGATAGAGAAATAAGACAATGAACTGAGAGTACAATGACAGAATCAGCACACTGAACTGAGAGTACAGATAGAGAAAAAGCACACAGAAATGAGAGTACAGATAGAGAAATAAGACAATGAACTGAGTGTCCTCTCAAAGGACTGAGCATTGAAGACAAGCATGCCAAATGCCTTCTTCACTAGCCTGTCTGGATGACACAAACTTTAAAGAATTGTGACCCTGCAATCCTGGGTCCCTCTGCACTACAACACGACACAAGGCCCAACCATTAATTGTATAAGCCCTACCCTTGTTGTTGTATCAAAATACAATACCTCTCATTTATCCAGATTGAACTCCATCTGCCATTGGTCCATTTGATCATGATCCTGTTGTAATCTTGGAAAACTTCCTTCATTACCTATTGTGCCACCAATTCCGGTTTCACCCGTAAAGTTACCAAGTGTATTCTCATCCAAATCATTTATATAAAAGACAAACAAAAGAGGACCCAGAAACAATCCCTGTGGAACACTGCTGGGCACAGGCCTCCAGTCCAAAAAGCAACCCTCCAACATTACTCCCTGTCTCCTGCTGGTAACCCAATGATGTATCCAATTGGCAAGCTCAACCTGAATCCCATGTGATCTAACCTTGCTGATTGTTCTACCACTCTCAAAGGCTTTACTAAAATCCAAATAAACAGGATCCATTGCTCTGCCGTCATCAGCCTTTTTGGTAACATCCTCAAAAAACGTAATCATGTTTGTGAGACATGATTTTCCTCATCCAAAACTATGCTGACTATCCCTCATCAATTTTGTCACTCAAAATGTCCATAAATCCTATCTTTTATAATCACCTCCAACAATATATCCACAGCTGAAGTCAGACACAGAACCATCATTCCACAAGCTCTCCTCACAACCTTTCTTATACAAGACATGGGTAGAACAGGGACAGGATTGGCTGTTGCAAGTTCCAGGGTTTAAATGTTTTAGTAGGGTCAGAGGTGGGGGTAAAAGAGGGGGAGGTGTGGCATTGCTTGTCAAAGATAGTATTACAGCTGTGGAAAGGACGATGGATGAAGACTCGCCATCTGAGGTAGTTTGGGCTGAGGTTAGGAATAGGAAAGGTGAGCTCACCCTGTTAGGAGTTTTTTACAGGCCTCCTAATAGTCCTAGAAACGTAGAAGAAAGGATTGTGAGGATGATTCAAGAGAAGAGTGAAAGTAATAGGGTGGTGGTTATGGGGGACTTTAACTTTCCTGATATTGATTGGGAAAGCTATAGCTCAAGTTCGTTAGATGGGTCAGTGTTTGTCCAATGTGTGCAGGAGGGTTTCCTGACACAATATGTAGATAGGCCAACAAGAGGTGAGGCCATACTGGATTTGGTTCTGGGTAATGAACCAGGCCAGGTGTTAGAATTAGAGGTAGGTGAGCACTTTGGGGACAGTGACCACAATTCGGTGACCTTTACTCTAATGATGGAGAGGGATAAGTGTGCACTACAGGGCAAGAGTTATAGATGGGGGCAGGGAAATTATGATGCTGTGAGGCATGACTCAGGATGTGTGGCCTGGAAAAGTAAGCTTCAAGGCAAGGGTGTAATTGATATGTGGAGCTTGTTCAAGGAGCAACTAGTGAGTGTCCTTGATAAGTATGTGCCCGTCAGGCAGGGAGGAAAGGGTCGTGTGAGGGAGCCTTGGTTTAATAAGGAATTGGAATCCCTTGTTAAATGGAAGAGGGCGGCCTATGTAAAGATGAGGCGTGAAGGTTCAATTGGGGCGATTGAGAGTTATAAGGTAGCCAGGAAGGACCTGAAGAGAGAGCTAAGAGCAGCAATGAGGGGACATGAAAGGTCCTTAGTTGGTAGGATTAGGGAAAACCCTAAGGCTTTCTATAGGTATGTCAGGAATAAAAGAATGACTAGGGTAGGAATAGGTCCAGTCAAGGATAGTAGTGGGAAGTTGCGTGTGGAGGCTGAAGAGATTGGGGAGACACTGAATGAATACTTTTCGTCAGTATTCAATCAGGAACAGGACATTGTTGTCAATGTGAGTACTGAGTCACAATTAAGTGGAATGGATGGCTTTGAGGTATGTAGAGAAGAGGTGTTGGAAATTCTGGAAAGGGTGAAAATAGATACGTCCCCTGGGCCTGATGGCATTTATCCTAGGATTCTCTGGGAAGCAAGGGAGGAGATTGCAGAGCCATTGGCCTTGATTTTTATGTCCTCGTTGTCTACAGGAGTAGTGCCAGAAGATTGGAGGCTAGCAAATGTGGTTCTCTTGTTCAAGAAGGGGAGTAGGGATAACCCTAGTAACTATAGGCCGGTGAGTCTCACTTCTGTTGTGGGCAAAATCTTAGAGAGAATTGTAAGGGATAGGATTTATGAACATCTGGATAGGAATAATGTGATCAAGGATAGTCAGCATAGTTTTGTGAAGGGCAGGTCGTGCCTCACAAACCTTATTGAATTCTTTGAGAAGGTGACTAAGGAGGTGGACGAGGGGAAAGCAGTAGATGTGGTGTATATGGATTTTAGTAAGGCGTTTGATAAGGTTCCCCATGGTAGACTACTGCAAAAAATACGGAGGTATGGCATTGAGGGTGAGTTGGAGGTTTGGATTAGGAGTTGGCTGGCTGGAAGAAGACAGAGGGTAGTAGTTGATGGCAAATTTTCATCTTGGAGTGCCGTCACTCGTGGTGTTCCGCGAGGATCTGTTTTGGGACCATTGCTGTTTGTCATTTTTATAAATGACCTGGAGGAGGGGTTAGAAGGTTGGGTGAGTAAGTTTGCGGATGATACGAAAGTCGGAGGAGTTGTAGACAGTGAGGATGGATGTGGCAGGTTACAGCGGGATATAGATAAGCTGCAGAACTGGGCAGAAAGGTGGCAAATAGAGTTCAATGTAGCTAAGTGTGAGGTGATTCACTTTGGTAAGAGTAATAAAAAGATGGGGTATTGGGCTAACGGTCGGATACTTGGTAGTGTGGATGAGCAGAGGGATCTTGGTGTCCATGTACACAAATCTTTGAAAGTTGCCACATAGGTAAATAGTGCAGTGAAGAAGGCATATGGCGTACTGGCTTTTATTGGTAGAGAAATTGAGTTCCGGAGTAGTGAGGTCATGTTGCAGTTGTATAAGACTCTGGTGCGGCCACATCTGGAGTATTGTGTGCAGGTTTGGTCGCCATACTATAGGAAGGATGTGGAGGCACTGGAACGGGTGCAGAGGAGGTTTACCAGGATGTTGCCTGGTATGGTAGAAAGGTCGTATGAGGAAAGGCTGAGGCACTTGGGGTTGTTTTCATTGGAGAAAAGAAGGTTTAGGGGTGACTTGATCGAGGTGTATAAGATGATTACGGGTTTAGATAGGGTCGACAGTGAGAATCTTTTTCCACGTATGGAGTCAGCTATTACAAGGGGGCATAGCTTTAAATTAAGGGGGGGGGGGGGGGTAGGTATAGGACAGATGTTAGGGGTAGGTTCTTTACTCAGCGAGTCGTGAGTTCATGGAATGCCCTGCCAGTAGCAGTGGTGGACTCTCCCTCATTATGGGCATTTAAGCGGGCATTGGATAGGCATATGGAGGATAGTGGGCTAGTGCAGTGTAGGTTAGGTGGGCTTGGATCGGCGCAACATCGAGGGCCGAAGGGCCTGTACTGCGCTGTATTGTTCTATGTTCTATGTTCTATGTTCTATGTTCTAAGTCATCAAGAGGACTGATTCGGGCAGAGTGGGATGTGTGATCTATACGGATTTGAGTAAGGCGTCCAACAAGGTTCCCCATGGGAGACTGTTAGTAAGGTTAGATCTCATGGAATACAGGGAGAACTAGCCATTAGGATACAGAACTGGCTCAAAGGTAGAAGGGTGGTGATGGAGGGTTGTTTTTTAGACTGGAGACCTGTAACCAGTGGAGTGCCACAAGGATCGGTGCTGGGTTCTCTACTTTTAAAAATTTATATAAATGATTTGGATGCGAGCATAAGAGGTATAGTTAAAAAATTTGCAGATGACACCAAAATTGGAAGTGTAGTGGACAGCAAAGAAGTTTCCCTCAGATTACAACAGGATCTTGATCAGGTGGGCCATTAGGCTGAGAGGTGGCAGATGGATTTTAATTCAGATAAATGCGAGGTGCTGCATTTTGGGAAAGCAAACCTGAGCAGGACTTATACACTTAATGGTAAGGTCCGAGGGAGTGTTGCTGAACAAAGAGACCTTGGAGTGCAGGTTCATAGCTCCTTGAAAGTGGAGTCGCAGGTAGATAGGATAGTGAAGAAGGCTTTTGGTATGCTTTCCTTTACTGGTCAAAGTATTGAGTACTGGAGTTGGGAGGTCATGTAGTGGCTATACAGGACATTGGTTAGAGCACTGTTGGAATATTTTGTGCAATTCTGGTCTCCTTCCTATCGGAAAGATGTTGTGAAACTTGAAAGGGTTGATAAAAGATTTAAAAGGATGCTGCCAGGGTTGGAGGATTTGAGCTATAGGGAGAGGTTGAATAGGCTAGGGCTGTTTTCCCTGGAGCGTCGGAGGCTGTAAACTTCATGGAGGTTTACAAAATAAGTAGGCAAAGTCTTTTCCCTGGGGTGGGGGAAGTCCAGAACTTGAGGGCATAGGTTTAGGATGAGAGGGGAAAGATATAAAAGAAACCTAAGGGGCAACTTTTTCACACAGAGGGTGGTATGTGTATGGAATGAGCTGCCAGAGGAAGTGGTGGAGGGGAGTACAATTGCAACATTCAAAAGGCATTTGGATGGGTATATGAATAGGAAGGGTTTGGAGGGACATGGGCTAGGTGCTGGCAGCTGGGACTAGATTGGGTTGGGATATCTGGTCGGCATGGATGGGTTGGAGCGAAGGGTCTGTTTCTGTGTTGTACATCTCCATGACTCTAAATGTACAACATCAGCCACCCTCCAGTCATCAGGCACCTCACCCAGAGTTAGAGGTGATGCAAATCTTTCTGCAAGGGGCCTAAATTTCCTACCTTTACTCCCCACAAGGTTTTGGGATGCATTAGATTAGGTCCTGGAGCTTTATCAACCTGGATATTCTCTAAGACCTCCTGAACTTTTTCTTCTGCCATGTGAAGTGTCTTTAAAAATCCAAATTTATTTCATGCATTCTCAGGATTCCATTACATTCTCTAAAGTAACTAAACTGACGCTTGGTATTCATTTAGTATGTCAGCCAACTCCTGGGGTTACAACTAATGACAAACTCATGATCTTTGCAAAAATTTGTCATTTATAGAAATGATTTGGATGTGAACAGAAGAGGAAGAGTTAGTAAGTTTGCAGATGACACCAAAATTGGAGGTGTATTGGACAGCGAAGGAGTTCCCTCAGAGCACAATGAGATCTTGATGAGATGGGCCAATGGGCTGAGGAGTGGCGATGGAGTTTCATTTAGATAAATGCAAAGTGCTGCATTTTGGAAAAGCAAATCAGATCAGGACTTCTGCACTTATATGGTAAGGTCCTGGGGAGTGTTGCTGAATAAAGAGATCTTGAAGTGCGGGTTCATAGTTCCTGGAAAGTAGAATCACAGGTAGACAGGATAGTGAAGAAGATATTTGGCATACTTTCCTTTATTGGTCAGAGCACTGTATATAGTGGTTGGGAGGTCATGTTGCGGCTGTACAGGACATTGGTTAGGCTACTTTTGGAATATTGCATGCAATTCTGATCTCCTTCTTATTGGTAGGATGTTGTGAAACTTGAAAGAGTTCAGAAAAGACTTATAAGGACGTTGCCAGGGTAGGAGGGTTTGAGCAAGAGAGAGAGGCTGAACAGACTGGGGGTTGTTTTCTCTGGAGCGTCAGAGGCTGAGGGGTGACCTGATAGAGGTTTATAAAATCAACGACCTGATGAAGAGGCAGCACCTAGTGCTTCCAAATAAACCTGGTGTTGTGTGATTTTTAACTTTGTCCCTGCCAGTCCAAAACTGGCACCTCCAAATCATGGAGAAGATAAATAGACAAGATCTTTTCCCTGGGCTGGGGGAGTCCAGAACTCGAAGTCAGAGGTTTAGGGTGATGTTCACTCCCATTGACAGGGAGACTTCCATGTTCAGTGACATTCACAGGGACTGCTGGTCTCCTCAATAGGCACAGGGGCTGCTTATGTCTGTAATATACACAGGAACTACTGTTGTCTGCAATGTGCACGGGAACTGCTGTTCTTTTTAATATTTACTGGGGCTGCTGTACTTTGTTATGTACACAGGGATTACTGTTCAGGTTCACATACGCAGAGACTGCTCTTCAGTGTACTATTCACAGGGATTGCTATTCTCTTTGGTATACACGGGTACTGCTATTCACTACAATATAGAGAGCAACTGTTCTTCGCTATCATATAGATCGGGAGTGCAGATCTAAGTGACGCAGACAAGCCCCACTGTTCTCTGTTTTATTGTAAGGAATTGCTATTCTCGACATCATTCCCAGGACAGCTGTTCTCCGCAGTTTACACCGGGACAGCTGTTGTCGGTAATTCACACAGGAACTGCTCTTCTCTGTAATGTACATAGGAACTGCTCTTCTCTGTAATGTACATAGGGACAGCAGTTCGGTTTCATCTACACAGAGTCAGATGTTCAGCCGAAAATATACTGCTGTTTTAGAGAATTACTGCTGTTCTCTGTAATAAACACAGGGACAGCTTTCTCTGTAATTATACAGAGGAACTGCTGTTCTCTAGAAAGCTAGCAATGCCTTCATCCCACAAATGAATAAAAAATAAGGTAACATTTAACAAGCTGGAAAAGAAATGATGGGCCAAAATGCCTCCTTCTGCACTGTAACACTACAACGCTTACTACTTGAGGTCCTGTGTAGAGTTAATTGCAGAAATTATATGGAGTCATTTTGTTGTTGAAGAAGAAAGTGGTTGTTTTCTCTGTATTTGCACTTAACAACTGCCTTATCAGTGTTTCTGTAATTGTGGTGATTTCTTAAAAGGACAGCTTTCAAAACTGGGCTGAAGAGTGGATGAGTTTTGTACGTGAATTAATGTATGTTAAATCTAAACTGTTATGCCTTAAAGTCAAACAAATTTACCCAACTCAGCAAATTTCCTGCCCCTCTGTTTAAGATGAAATTCTGATGCAACAAAGGTGATAAACAGCATCCCAAACTCCAATCCCAGCATTTTCATAAAACTGTGTCAGCAATGTTGCTCACACACGGGTAGAAATCTGTTCCATACTTTAGAATACATTGCAAAAGGAGTTGGAGCTTTTCACACAGAATGGGCAGATAATGCTGATTGGCTAGCTCATTGTTACCATGGAGATGCAGCAAAAACAGTTAGCTGTCAATCTTAATTCTCAGACCAGATAGGTGGACTCTGATGATTTGTCAGGGTGTCACCATGGGGATACAGCAGTGTTTGGCTGTCTCCATGATGCCTTTCTTATCAAAGAAATGCAATGTCTATGAAAATTCTTTTGCCTACATGAACCAGGGTCCTGTGGAATTATATTTGTTGCTTCTAATTCATGCACAAATCCATCAAGCTGTCATCTCAGCTGTGGATCTTGAATTGTTTCTCAACTCCTGTTCATTGGTCAGCGTACATATTTAGATTCCTACAGTCCCACAAGATTTTCTCTTATTGGCAACTTCATGAATGAAATGATTGAGTGGAGGATATGTCAGACCATGAGGTTACAGATTGTGCTAGATTACAATTCTGCTGGAGTACAAATGTTTGAGACGCCTTCCTGAGAAGAAATTGCGCGGGCCCTGGCTGATAGATTTACATTATCGTTACCCACAGGGAAGGTCCTGGAAGACTGGAGGGTAGTGAATGTTCTGCCCTTATTCAAGAAGGGCTGCAAAGAGAGACCTTGGAACTATAGACCTGTAAGCTGAACATCTGTGGGAGGTAAGGTACTTGAGAAGATCCTGAGAGACTTTTGGAACGATAAGGTTTGATTAGAGGTAGTCAGAATGGCTTTTGAGTGGAAAGTCATGCCTCAGAAATTTGTTAGAGATCTTTGATAAAGTGACCAGGAAGATTGATGAGGGCAGGTCAGTAGACATAGTCTATATGGATTTCAGAAAGATTTTTGGTAAGAGTCCACATGGTAGGCTGCTCTGGGAGGTTAGATCGCATGGAATGTAGGGAGATCTGTCAAATTGGATCCACAATTGGCTTGATGGTAGGAAGCAGAGGTTAATAGTGGAAGGATGCTTGTCAGACTGGAGGCCTGTGGAGTGCCTCGGGGTTCGGTGTTCAGCCCATTGCCATTTGCTATCTGTATCAATGATTGTATGAGAATGTATAAAGCATGATTAGTAAGTTTACAGATGATAATAAAATCGGCTTTATCGTAGACATTGAGGATGGTTATCAAAAACTGCAGCAGGACCTCGATCAGCTGGGGAAGTGGGCCAAGAAATGGCAAATGGAGTTTAACACAGAGAAGTGTCAGGTCTTGCATTTTGACAAAATTCAAAACAAGGTCGGAGTTTCATGGTGAATAGTCGGGCCACTCCTATGTCTTATGGTCTTATGGTCTTATGGATTGTAGTGGAACAGAGGGATCATGGAGTTCAGGTGCACGATTCTTTAAAGGCGAGTAACAGTTTGAGAGGGCATTGAAGAAGGCTTTTGGCACACTGGCCTTCATTAGTCAGGGCACTGAGCAGAGAAGTTGGGAAGGTATTTTGCACTTGTACAGGACATTGGTGAGGTCATACTTGGAATATTGTGTTCAGTTTTTATCACTTTGCGAAAGGAAGGATGGTATTAAACTGTAAAGAGTGCAGAGGAAATTTACAAAGATGTTTCCAGGACTCAGGGCACGGAGTTATGGGGAGACGTTGGACAAACGAGGGCTGTTTTCTTTAGAGTGCAGGAGACTGAGGGGGATTTTATAGAAGTATGTAAGATCATGAGAGGCATGGAGAAGGTGAATTAACTCAGTCTGTTTCCCAGGGATGGGGAATCGAGGCGTAGATGGCATCAGTTTAAGGTTAGAGGGAAAAAAATAACAGGGAACCTGAGTGGAAACACTTTTGCACAGAGGGTAGTATGTATATGGAATAAGTGACCAGTAGAACTTAGATATGATGCAGAGCTGGGCTGAGGAGTGGCAGATGCAGTTCAACCCTGTCAAGTGTGAGGTTGTCCATTTTGGAAGCACAAATAAGAATGCGGAATACAGGGTTAACGGTAGGGTTCTTAGTAAGGTGGAGGAGCAGAGGGATCTTGGGGTCTATGTTCATAGATCTTTGAAAGTTGCCACTCAGGTGGATAGAGCTTGTAAGAAGGCCTATGGTGTATTAGTGTTCATTAGCAGAGGGATTGAATTCAAGAGTCGTGAAGTGATGTTGCAGCTTACAGGACCTTGGTTAGGCCACATTTGGAGTACTGTGTGCAGTTCTGGTCGCCTCACTTTAGGAAAGATGTGGAAGCTTTGGAGAGGGTGCAGAGAAGATTTACCAGAATGTTGCCTGGAATGGAGAATAGGTCATACGAGGATAGGTTGAGAGTTCTAGGCCTTTTCTCATTGGAATGGCGAAGGATGAGGGGTGATTTGACAGAGGTTTATAAGATGATCAGAGGAACAGATAGAGTGGGCAGTCAAAAACTTTTACCCCGGGTACAACAGAGTGTTACAAGGGGACATAAATTTAAGGTGAAGGGTGGAAGGTATAGGGGGGATGTCAGGGGTGGGTTCTTTACCCAGAGAGTGGTGGGGGCATGGAATGTGCTGCCTGTGGGAGTGGCAGAGTCCGAATCATTGGTGACCTTTAAGCGGCAATTGGATAGGTACATGGATAGGTACTTAAGCTAGGACAAATGTTTGGCACAACATTGTGGGCCGAAGGGCCTGTTCTTTGCTGTATTGTTCTATGTTCTATGTTCTATAGAAGTGTTTGGGTGGGTACATTAACAACATTTAAAAGGCATTTCAACAAATACATGGAGAACAAAGGTTTCGAAGGACATGGGCCAAGTGCGAGGAAATTAGGTTATCGAGGATATAATTTTCTGGCCATCCTAGACCAGTATGGGCCGAAGGTGCTGCCTTTATGCTGTTGGACTCGATGACTCTGTAATTCTGTGACATTTCCCTTCCCAGATAATAAATGAGATAAGGCACTGCACAGTGTCAAAGTGGTGGAGACAGGCCCTTTCATGGGCTTTTATGATGTACAATGAGTGATGATTTCATCTGGGAATCTGTTAGCACAAGAACTAGTTTTGATAGGCTCTATCTCAGTGTCAAGGCCACACAGTGAGAGGATGGTGAGGACCATATTCAGGAAGGTCCCCACAAGTTGATCTTGGGGGACGGTAGGAACCCTAACATGTATGCTGACCAGTGAATGTCGGCTTTCAGTAATTGGAGTTTAAAACCAATTTGGCTGATTTCTCAATGAATGTATCAAGGAAAGGGTACTCCGTTTCAGTGGTGAATTTTAGTATAAGGTGGCAATTATCGAGCTTTATAAAGAAACTCTTTAATGCAGATTCAAATTTCGCAAACATGTCATCTACATGTTGAAGATATGCAAGCAGATAGAGTCGAGGTATCATGCCATCAAAGATGTGTTTTGCATGGTTACCAATAAAGATGTTAGGAAGAGTTTTCCCTCGAGAATATCCCATGTTTGGTCACCATCTGTTTGGTCATACAAGTTGTTATTGGAACTGAAGTCAACGACACAAGGTGCTCAGTTCATGTGTATCATAGACTCCCTACAATATGGAAACACGCCCTTCAGCCCAAGATGTCCACACCAATCCTCCAGAGAGTAAGCCACCCAGACCGATTCTCCTATTACTCTACATTTATCCCAGACTAATGCACCTAACCTGCACACTATGAGCACAGCCAATACACCTAACCTGCCCATCTTTGGATTGTAGGAGGAAACCCATGCAGACCTGGGGAGAATATGCAAAGAGACACGGGAGAATATTCACACAGACAAGACTGGAATTGAACCCAGGACCCTGGCGCTGTGTTAACCACGAAGCCATGATGCCACCAGAAATGAAAAAAGAGGTGATGTTTGGTGAACACTGAATCAGACACAAGTGGTACGTCTGAATTGCAATGGCTTATTTGAGTTGTATACTGATAAATAAGCTGGCAATGTTGAAAGAGCACTTGGGCATGCTATCACTCTCAGAATGTAGCTCTCATATGGTCTCCGTGATGGTGAAGGAATCCTTCACTGATCATGTGGAGAACTCATTTAAACATGATTTTCATTGTTTCACAAAGCATTCAGCCAATTCAGGCTGTGCAGACTCAGTAACAGATATGATAGGACAGAAAAGGGACATCGATTCTGTGTGTCGAGGGGAACCCATACTTGGTGGGTGCAGTGAACCGTGAGAACAAATTCTATCGTTGGCAGCATTAGGCAGGTTACCACCTTCACACACAAGGCCAACAGGTGAGTCACAAATGAATAACATTACATGGGTTTTGGTGCTGGTGGGATGCCGGGTATGTCGGCCCTACATCCTGACAACTGGTGGACCATGTCAAAAAACATGTCCATTTGATCATTCTCTGCTGGCAGCAAGCTGCCTGCGCTCAACCAGCCCAGGCTTGTAAGCCTCATTAGAAGTGATTCTGCTTTGGAAATCATTGATTCAATGATCTGAATTATTCTAAGAGTTAAACTGGAAACCAATTCAAGATCAACAGCTGGATGTATCTGTGCATGAATTAGAAGCAACAAATATAATTCCACAGGACTCTGGGTCATGTCGGCAAAAGGAATTTTTACAGACATTGTACTTCTTTGATGAGAAAGGCATCATGGAGACAACCAAACTCTGCTGTATCCCCATAGTGGCACCCTGACCAATCAGAGTCCACCGATCTGGTCTGAGAGTTAAGATTGACAGCTAACTGTTTTTGCTGCATCGCCATGGTAATGATGGCCCAGCCAATCAGCTTCATCTTCCCATTTCATATCAAAAGCTTCAACTCCTTTTGTTTTCAAAACAATAGAACAGGTTTCCACCTGTATGTGAACAATATTACTGACATAGTTTGCTTGAAATGCTGGGAATACAGTTTGGGGTAAAGTTGATCACTTTTGTTGCCTTTGAAATTCAGCTTCAACAGAGTGGCTAGAAATTTGGTGAGTTCAGTGAATCTCTTTCGAAAAGTTCACATTTGTTTGACTTTGAGACATAACAGCTTAGCTTTAATCAACAGTCATTAGTGCACAAAACCCATCCATTCTACAGCCCAGCTTTGATACCTGTCCTTTTAAGAAATCACCACAATTACAGAAATGCTGTTAACTTCAGAGACACCGAAAAAAAACACCAACAAAATTATGCTGGGAGAAAGTGAGGACTGCGGATGCTGGAGATCAGTGTCAAAACGTGTGGTGCTGGAAAAGGACAGATGGTCTTGAGGAAGAGATTAGATTAGATTACTTACAGTGTGGAAACAGGCCCTTCAGCCCAACAAGTCCACACCGCCCCGCCAAAGCGCAACCTACCCATGCCCCTACATTTACCCCTTACCTAACACTACGGGCAATTTAGCATGGCCAATTCACCTGACCTGCACATCTTTGGACTGTGGGAGGAAACCGGAGCACCCAGAGGAAACCCACGCAGACACGGGGAGAACGTGCAAACTCCACACAGTCAGTCGCCTGAGGCGGGAATTGAACCCGGGTCTCTGGCGCTGCGAGGCAGCAGTGCTAACCACTGTGCCACCGTGCTGCCTAGGATGGAAACATCGACTCTCCTCCTCCTCGGATGCTGCCTGACTGGCTGTGCTTTTCCAGCTCCACACTTTTGAACAAAATTATTCCATATAAATTCCACAATTTCCCCCCCACAGGACCTTAGGTAGTAATCAATGTCATGTTACAGTGCAGAGTTTGGCACATTGTCTCTGTTCTAGTTTGTTAAATGTTATCTTTTTTATTCATTTGTGGGATGAGGGTGTTGCTGTCTCGGCCAGTATTTATTGCCCATCCCGAATGGTGCAAAGAGCAGTTAAGATTTCACCACATTGCTGTGGGTCTGGAACAACATGGAGACCTGACCAGGTAAAAATGGCAATTTCCTTCCCTAAAAGCCATTCCAGAACAAGTTGGGTTTTTCCAACAATTAGCAATGGATTCATGGCCATGATTCCTCTCATACTTACAGATTTTTCTAGAATTCAAATTCCACCATTTGCCATGGCAGGATTTGAATCTGGGTCCCCAGCACATTACCTGGGTCTCTGGATTAGCAGTCCATCACTGGGTCACTGGGTCATCGCCTGACCTGCAATATTAGATTATACAGAATAGCATTTACTCTCTATATTGCAGTGAACAGCAGTCCCTGTGTATGCTATGCTAAACAGCAATTTCGGAGTATATGAAACAGAAGTCCCTGTGTGTATTACAGAGAGTAGCTGTCCCTGTCTGTATTATCGAGAAGAACAGATCCTGTGCATATTGCAGAGAACATTAGTTCCCATGTATTTTCTAAACCTTTTAAGTTTCACAACATGTTTCCAAGAGGAAGGAAGCCTGAATTGCAACACAATAATCCAAAAGTGGTCCAACCAATGTTCTGCACAACTGCAATATGACCTCCCAACTATTATATTCGGTGCTCTGTCCCACTAAGGAAAACATACTAAACACCTTCTTCATTATCCTATCCATCTGCAACTCCACTTTCAAGGAACTATGAACCGTGTTCCAAGGTCTCACTGGACACTCCCCAGGTCCTTACCATTAAGTGTATAAACCCAGTCCTGATTTTCAGCACCAATCCCTGTGGCATCCCACTGGTCACAGGGTTTCAGTCTGAAAAGCAAGCTTCCACCACCACCACCACCACCATCTGTCTTCTACTTTCAAGCCAGTTGTGTATCAAAATGGCTAGATTTCCCTGTCTTCCTTCTGACCAAACTTTGCTCACCAGGCCACCATGAGGGAGCTTATCAAAGCCTTCATCAATCCTCTTTGTTGACTCTTCAAAAGTCTCAATCCAGCTTGTGAGACATGACTTCCCATGCACAAAGCCACATTGACTATCCCTAGTCAGCCCTTGCTTTTCCAGATGTGTGTAAATCCTATCCCTCAGGATTCTCTCCAACAACTTGCCTACAACTGACGTCAGGCTCACCGGTCTATAGTTCGCGAGAACAGCAGAGTATAGTATAGAGAACAGCAGTCCCTGTGAAAATATAGAGAACAGCAGTCACATTGTATAATGCAGAGAACATGAGTCACTGTGTCTAAGATAGAGAACAGTTCCTCTGTATAATACAGAGAATAGTAATCCCTCTGTCTATTAGCAGCGCATGTGTATGACATAGAGAACAGCAGTACCTGTGTATAAGAAAGAGAACAGCAGTTCTTGTGTCTTATCTGGAGAACAGCAGCACCTGTGTATAATACAGGGAACAGTAGTCCCTGTGTGTAATACAGAGAACAGCAGTCACTCCGTATAAAATATATTACAGCAGTCGCTGTGTCAATTCTTGGGAACAGCAGGGGAAAGTATAGAGAACAGCAGTCTCTGGGTACAATAAACAGAACAGCTGTCCCTGTGTTTAATACAGAGAACAGCAGTTCGTGTGAAAATATAGAGAACAGCAGTCACTTTGTACAATGCAGAGAACATGAATCCCTGTATTTAATATGGAGAACAGTCTGTATGTATAGTATAGAGAGCAGCAGTCACTCTGTCTATTAGCAGTGCATGTGTACAATATAGAGAACAGCAGTTCCTGTGCCGAATACAGAGAATAGCAGTCCTTTTGTATAATATAGACAACAGCTGTCCCAGTGTATCATACAGAAAGCAGCAGGCCCTGTGTGTAATGTTTGAGGAGAAAGTGAGGTCTGCAGATGCTGGAGATCAGAGCTGGAAATGTGTTGCTGGAAAAGCGCAGCAGGTCAGGCAGCATCCAGGGAACAGGAGAATCGACGTTTCGGGCATAAGCCCTTCTTCAGGAATCCTGAAGAAGGACTTATGCCCGAAACGTCGATTCTCCTGTTCCCTGGATGCTGCCTGACCTGCTGCGCTTTTCCAGCAACACATTTCCAGCCCTGTGTGTAATGTACAATACAGCAGTCTCTATGTATAACAGAGAGAACAGCAGCACCTGCATATAACATAGAGAACAGCAGTCACTCTGTATAATATGTATTACAGCATTTGCTTTGTTTGTGTTTGAGCAGCAGTCCCTGTCTATGAAACAGAGAATGGCAGTTGCTGTGTTTAGTACAGAGAACATGAGATCCTGTGTATAATACAGACAACATCTGTCCCTGTGTGGAATATACAGAACAACAGTCTCTGTGTACAATAAACAAAACAGTTGTCCTGTGTTAAATACAGAGAACAGCAGTCCCCGTGTTTAATAAAGAGAACAGCAGTCCCTGTGTTTAATAAAGAGAACAGCAGTCCCTGTGTATAATATAGAGAACAGCAGTACCTGTGTATAAAATAGAGAACAGCCGTTTACATGTGTAAAATAGAGAACAGCTGTCCCTATGTATAACATAGAAAACAAAAGTTTCTGTGATTATTTTTGAGAACAGCACTGTCTGTGTACAATACAGAAAATAGCAGTCTCTGTGTACTATATAGAGAACAGCAGTCCCTGCGTACAATATAGAGAACATGGATCCGACATGCACTGGAGAGAACAGCAGACCCTGTGTCTCATATTGGGAATGGCAGTCCCTGTGTCTAATATAAGAACAAATGTCACTGTGTATAATATAGAGGACAGCACTCTTTGTGTAGAAGAGAGTACAGCAGTCCCTGAGTATAACATAGAACATCAGACCCTGCTTATAATATAGAGAACAGTAGTTCCCATGTCTAACATAGAGAACAGCGATCCCTGTGTACAATATAGACAACAGCAGTCCCTATGTCTAATATAGAGAACAGCTGTCCCTGTGTATATCATAGAGAACAGCAGTTCCCATGTCGAATATAGAGAACAGCTGTACCTGTGTATAATAAAGAGAACAGCAGTTCCAATGTCAAATATAAAGAACAGCAGTCCCTCTGTATAATATATAGAACAGCAGTTCCCATGTCTAATATGGAGAACAGCAGTTCCTGGGCAAAGTATAGACAACTGCAGTCCCTGTGTATAATATAGAGAACAGCAGCTCCCATGTCTAACATAGAGAACAGCAGTTCCTGGGCAAAGTATAGACAACAGCAGTCGCTGCGTATAATATAGAGAACAGCAGTTCCCATGTCTAATATAGAGAACAGCGGTCCTTGTGTCTAATATAAAAAACAGCAGTTCCCTTGTCTAATATAGAGAGCAGCAGTCCCTGTGTATAATACAGAGAACAGCAGTTCCCATGTCTAATATAGAGAACAGCAGTCCCTGTGTTTAATATAGAGAAGAGCAGACCCTGTGTATAATATAGAGAAGAGCAGTTCCCATGTCTAATATAGAGAACAGCAGACCCTGTGTATAATATAGAAAACATCAATTCCCATGTCTAATGAAGAGAACAGCAGTCCCTGTACATAATTTCGAGAACAGCAGTTCCCATGTCAAATATAGAGAACAGCAGTCCCTGCGTATAATATAGAGATAATAATATAAAACAAAAGTTTCTGTGATTATTTTCGAGAACAGCACTGTCTGTGTACAATACAGAAAATAGCAGTCTCTGTGTACTATATAGAGAACAGCAGTCCCTATGCACAATATAGAGAACATGGATCCAACATGCACTGGAGAGAACAGCAGACCCTTTGTCTCATATTGGGAATAGCAGTCCCTGTGTCTAATATAAGAACAAATGTCACTGTGTATAATATAGAGGACAGCACTCTTTGTGTAGAAGAGAGTACAGCAGTCCCTGAGTATAACATAGAACATCAGACCCTGCTTATAATATAGAGAACAGTAGTTCCCATGTCTAACATAGAGAACAGCGATCCCTGTGTACAATATAGAGAACAGCTGTCCCTGCGTATAATATAGAGAACAGCAGTTCCCATGTCTAATATAGAGAACAGCTGTCCCTGCGTATAATATACAGAACAGCAGTTCCCATGTCTAATATAGAGAACAGCAGTCCCTGTGTATACTATAGAGAACAGCAATTCCCATGCCTAATATACAGAACAGCAGTTCCTGTGTCTAATATTGAGAACAGTAGTTCCTGTGTATAATATAGAGAACAGCTGTCCCTGAGTGTAATATGGAGTACAGCAGTTGCCATGTCTAATATAGAGAACAGCTGTCCCTGCGTATAATATAGAGAACAGCAGTTCCCATGTCTAATATAGAGAACAGCTGTCCCTGCGTATAATATAGAGAACAGCAGTTCCCATGTCTAATATAGAGAACAGCTGTCCCTGTGTATAATATAGAGAACAGCAGTTCCCATGTCTAATATAGAGAACAGCTGTCCCTGCGTATAATATACAGAATAGCAGTTCCTATGTCGAATATAGAGAACAGCTGTCCCTGTGTATAATATAGAGAATAGCAGTTCCCACGTCTAATATACAGAACAGTTGTCCGTGTATAAAAAAGAGAACAGCTGTCCCTGAGTACAATATAGAGAACAGCAGTCGCTGTGTATAATATAGAGAACAGTCTGTATATAAATTGGCCATGCTACATTGCCTGTAGTGTTAGGTTAAAGGGGTGAATGTAGGGATATGTGTGGGTTGCACTTCGGCGGGTCAGTGTGGACTTGTTGGGCCGAAGGGCCTGTTTCAACACTGTAAATAATCTAATCTAAAAAAACCAGCAGTTCCCATGAATAAAATACAGAACAGTAGTCCCTGTGTATAATATAGAGACAGCAGTCGCTGTGTATAATATAGAGAACAGCAGTTCCCATGTCTAATATAGAGAACAGCTATCCCTGTGCACAATATAGAGAACAGATGTCCCTTTGTATAATATAGAGAACAGCGGTCTCTGTGTATAATATTCAGAACATCAGTTCCCATGTTTCATATAGAGAAAAGCAGTCCCTGTGTATAATATAGAGAACAGCGGATCCTGTGTATAATATAGGGAACAGCAGTCCCTCTGCATAATATAGAGAACAGCAGTTCCCATGTCTAATATAGAGAAAAGCAGTACATGTGGATAATATAGAGAACAGCAGTTCACATATGTTATATAGAGAACAGCTGTCCCTGTGAATAACATAGAGAACATCAGTTCCCATGACTAATATAGAGAACAGAAGTCCCTCTGTATAATATAGAGAACAGCAGTTCCCATGTCTAATACAGAGAACAGCAATTCCTGTGAATAATATAGAGAACAGCAGTTCCCATGTGTAATATTGAGAACAGCTGTCCCTGTGTATAATATAGAGAACAGCAGTCCCTGTGTATAATATAGAGAACAGCGGTTCCCATGTCTAATATTGAGAACAGGGGACCCTGTGTATAATATACAGAACAGCAGCTCCCATGTCTAATATAGAGAACAGCTGTCCCTGTGTATAATACAGAGAACTGCAGTTCCCATGTCTAATATAGAGAACAGCAGTCCCTGTGCAAAATATAGACAACAGCAGTCCCTGCGTATAATATAGAGAACAGAAGTTCCCATGTCTAATATAGAGAACAGCAGTCACAGTGTCTAATCTCGTAAACAGCTGTTCCCTTGTCTAATATAGAGAACAGCAGTCCATGTGTATAATACAGAGAACAGAACTTTGCATGTATAATATAGAGAACAGCAGTCCCTGTGTATAATGTAGAGAACAGCAGTTCCCATGTCAAATATAGAGAAGAGCAGTCCCTGGGTATAATATAGAGAACAGCAGTTCCCATGTCTAATATGGAGAACAGCAGTTCCCATGTCTAATATAGAGAACAGCAATTCCTGTGAATAATATAGAGAACAGCAGTTCTGATGTGTAATGTAGAGAACAGCTGTCTCTGTGTATAACATAGAGAACATCAGTTCCGATGACTAATATAGAGAACAGCAGTCCCTGTGTATAATATAGAGAACAGCAGTTCCCATGTCTAATATTGAGAACAGCAGTCCCTGTGTATAATATACAGAACAGCAGTTCCCATGTTGAATGTAGAGAACAGCAGTCCCTGTGTATAATACAGAGGACAGCAGTTCCCATGTATAATATAGAGAATAGCAGTCCATGTGTATAATATAGAGAACATCAGTTCCCATTTCTATTACAGAGAATAGCAGTCCATGTGTATAATATAGAGAACATCAGTTCCCATTTCTAATACAGAGAATAGCAGTCCCTGCGTATAGTATGGAGTTCAGCAGTTCCTATGTCAAATATAGAGAAAAGCTGTCCCTGTGACTAATATTGAGAATAGCTGTCCCTGAGCATAATATAGAGAAGAGCAGTTGCCATGTCTAATATAGAGAACAGCAGTACATGTGTGCAATAGAGACAACAGCAGTTCCCAGGGGAATATAGTGAACAGCTGTACCTGTGTATAATATAGAGAACAGCAGTTCCTGTGGTTAATATAGAGAACAGCAGTTCCTGTGGTTAATATAGAGAACAGAAGTTCCCATGTCTAATGTAGAGAACAGCAGTTCCTGTGCATAATATAGAGAACATCAGTTCCCATTTCTAATATAGATAACAGTAGTTCCAGTGTATAGTATGGAGATCAGCAGTTCCTATGTCAAATATAGAGAAAAGCTGTCCCTGTGTCTAATATTGAGAACAGCTGTCCCTGAGCATAATATAGAGAAGAGCAGTTCCCATGTCTAATATGGAGAACAGCAGTACCTGTGTGTAATACAGACAACAGCAGTTCCCATGTGTAATATAGAGAACAGCTGTACCTGTGTATAAAACAGAGAACAGCAGTTCCTGTGTTTAATATAGAGAACAGCAGTCCCTGTGCATAATATAGAGAAGAGCAGTTCCCATGTCGAGTGTAGAGAACAGCTATCCCTGAGTATGATATAGAGAACAGCAGTTCCTGTGCATAATATCGAGAACAGAAGTTCCCATGTCTAATATAGAGAACAACAGACCCTGTGTATAATATAGAGAACAGCAGTTCCCATATTTAATATAGAGACCAGCAGTCCCTGTGTATAATATGGAGTACAGCAGATCCTGTGTATAATATAGAGAACAGCAGTTCCCATGTCTAATACAGAGAACAGCAGTTCCTGTGAATAATATAGAGAACAGCAGTTCCCATGTGTAATATAGAGAACAGCTGTCCCTGTGTAAAACATAGAGAATATCAGTTCCCATGACTAATATAGAGAACAGCAGTCCCTGTGTATAATATACAGAACAGCAGTTCCCATGTCGAAAATAGAGAACAGCTGTCCCTGTGTATAATACAGAGAACAGCTGTTCCCATGTCTAATATAGAGAACAGCAGTCTCTGTGTGTAATATGAAGAACAGCAGTTAACAAGTTTAATATTGAGAACAGCAGTCCCTGTGTAGAATATCGAGAACAGCAGTTCCCATGTCTAATATAGAGAAAAACTGTCCCTGTGTATAATACAGAGAACCGCAGTTCCGATGACTCATAAAGAGAACAGCAGTCCCTGTGTATAATACAGAGAACAGCAGTTCCCTTGTCTAATATAGAGAACAGCAGTCCCTGTGCATAATTTCGATAACAGCAGGTCCCATGACTAATATAGAGAACAGCAGTCCCTGTGTCTAATATAGAGGACAGCAGTCCCTGTGTATAATATAGAGAACAACAGTTCACATGTCAAATATAGAGAACAGCAGTCCCTGTGTATAATACTGAGAACAGCAGTTACCATGTCAAATATAGAGAACAGCAGTTCCTTTGCATAATATGGAGAACAGCAGTCCCTGTGTCTAATATACAAGATAGCAGTTCCTGTGTATAATGCAGAGAACAGCAGTTACCATGTCTAATATAGTGAACAACAGTCTCTGTGTGTAAAATGAAGAACAGCAGTTCCAATGTAAAATATAGAGTACAGCAGTCCCTGTGCATAATTTCGAGATCAGCAGTTAGCACGACTAATATAGAGAACAACAGTCCCTGTGTATAATATAGAGAACAGCAGTTCACATGTCAAATATGGAGAACAGCAGTCCCTGTGCATAATTTCGAGAACAGCAGTTCACATGTCAAATATGGAGAACAGCAGTCCCTGCGTATAATGTAGAGAACAGCAGTTCCCATGTCAAATATAGAGAACAGCAGTCCCTGTGTATAATATCGAGAACAGCAGTTCCAATGTCGAATATAGAGAACAGCAGTCCCTGTGTATAATATAGAGAACAGCAGTACCTGTGTATAATAGAGAACAACAGATCCCATGTATAATATACAGAACAGCAGTCCCTGTGTCTAATATAGAGGACAGCAGTTCCTGTGTGTAATATAGAGAACAGCAGTCCCTGTGTATAATATTGAGAACAGAAGTTCCAGGGTCGAATATAGAGAACGGCAATACCTGTGTATAATATCGAGAACAGCAGTTCCCATGTCGAATATAGAGGTCAGCAGTCCTGTGTATAATTTTGAGAACAGCAGTTCCCATGTCGAAGAAAGTGAACAGCAGTCCCGATGTATAATATAGAGAACAGCAGTTCCTGTGTATAATATAGAGAACAGCGGTCCCTGTTAATAATATTGAGAACAGCAGTTCCCATGTCTATTACAGAGAACAGCAGTTCCGATGTTGAATATAGAGAACAGCATCTCCCATGTCGAATATAGAGAACAGCAGTTCCTTTGCAAAATATAGACAACAGCAGTCCCTGCGTATAATATAGAGAACAGCTGTTCCCATGTCTAATATAGAGAGCAGCAGTCACTGCATCTAATATAGTAAACAGGTGTTCCCTTGTCTAATATAGAGAACAGCAGTCCCTGTGTATAATGTAGAGAACAGCAGTTCCCATGTCTAATATAGAGAACAGCAGTCCCTGTGTATAATATCGAGAACAGCAGTTCCCATGACTAATATAGAGAACAGCAGTCCAAGTGAATAACATAGAGAACAGCAATTCCCATGTCGAATATAGAGAACAGCTGACCCTGTGTATAATATAGAGAACAGCAGTTCCCATGTCTAATATAGAGAACAGCAGTTCCTGTGTATAATACAGAGAACAGCAGTTCCCATGACTAATATAGAGAACTGCAGTCCCAGTGTATAATATAGAGACCAGCAGTTCCCATGTCGAATATAGAGAACAGCAGTTCCTATGTATAATATTGAGAACAGCAGATCCCATGACTAATATGGAGTGCAGCAGATCCCATGTCGAATACAGAGAACAGCAGTCGCTGTGTATAATATTGAGAACAGCAGTTCCCATATCTAGTATAGGGAACAGCTGTCCCTGCGTATAATATAGAGAACAGCAGTTCCCAAGTCTAATATAGAGAACAGCAGTCACTGTGTCGAATATTGTAAACAGCTGTTCCCTTGTCTAATATAGAGAACAGCAGTCCCTGTGTATAATGCAGAGAACAGCAGTTCCCGTGTCTAATATAGAGAACAGCAGTCCCTGTGTATAATGTAGAGAACAGCAGTTCCCATGTCTAATATAGAGAACAGCAGTCCCTGTGTATAATACAGAGAACATCAGTTCGCATGACTAATATAGAGAACAGCAGTTCCAGTGTATAATATAGAGAACAGCATTTCCCATGTCTAATATAGAGAACAACAGTTTCTGTGTATAATATAGAGAACAGCAGACCCTGTGTCTAATATGGAGTGCAGCAGATCCCATGTCAAATATAGAGAACAGCAGTCCATGTGTATAATATAGAGAACAGCAGTTCCCATGTCTAATATAGAGAACAGCAGGCCCTGTATAAAATATAGGGAACAGCAGTTCCCATGCCTAATATAGAGAACAGCAGTTCCTGTGCATAATATAGACAACTGCAGTCCGTGTGTATAATATAGAGAACAGCAGTTCCCATGTCTAATATAGAGAACAGCAGTCCCTGTGTTAAATATAGAGTACAGCAGTTCCCATGTCTAATATAGAGAACAGCAGTCCCTGTGTATAATACAGAGAACATCAGTTCGCATGACTAATATAGAGAACAGCAGTCCCAGTGTATAATATAGAGAACAGCATTTCCCATGTCTAATATAGAGACCAACAGTTTCTGTGCATAATATAGAGAACAGCAGTCCATGTGTGTAATATAGAGAACAGCAGTCCCATGCCTAATATAGAGAACAGCAGACCCTGTATATAATATAGGGAACAGCGGTTCCCATGCCTAATATAGAGAACAGCAGTTCCTGTGCATAATATAGACAACTGCAGTCCGTGTGTATAATATAGAGAACAGCAGTTCCCATGTCTAATATAGAGAACAGCAGTTCCTGTGCATAATATAGACAACTGCAGTCCCTGCGTATAATATAGAGAACAGCAGTTACTCTGTATAATATCGAGAACAGCTGTCCCTGTGTATAATATAGAGAACAGCTGTCCCTGCGTATAATGTAGAGAACAGCAGTTCCCATGTCAAATATAGAGAACAGCAGTCCCTGTGTATAATATCGAGAACAGCAGTTCCAATGTCTAATATAGAGAACAGCAGCCCCTCTGTATAATATAGAGAACAGCAGTCCCTGTGTATAATAGAGAACAGCAGATCCCATGTATAATATACAGAACAGCAGTCCCTGTGTCTAATATAGAGGACAGCAGTTCCTGTGTGTAATATAGAGAACAGCAGTTCCCATGTCTAATATAGAGAACAGCAGTCCCTGTGTATAATATTGAGAACAGAAGTTCCAGGGTCTAATATAGAGAACGGCAATACCTGTGTATAATAAAGAGAACAGCAGTTCCCATGTCGAATATAGAGAACAGCAGTTCCTGTGTATAATATAGAGAACAGCAGATCCCATGACTAATATGGAGTGCAGCAGATCCCATGTCGAATATAGAGAACAGCAGTCGCTGTGTATAATATTGAGAACAGCAGTTCCCATGTCTAGTAGAGGGAACAGCAGTCCCTGCGTGTAACATAGAGAACAGCAGTTCCGATGTTTAATATAGAGAACAGCAGTTCCCATGTCTAATATGGAGAACTGGAGTTCCTGTGCAAAATATGGACAACAGCTGTCCCTGCGTATAATATCGAGAACAGCAGTTCACAAGTCTAATATAGAGAACAGCAGTCACTGTGTCGAATATTGTAAACAGCTGTTCCCTTGTCTAATATAGAGAACAGCAGTTCCCTTGTCTAATATAGAGAACAGCAGTCCCTGTGTATAATACAGAAAACAGCAGTTCCCATGTCTAATATAGAGAACAGCAGTCCCTGTGTATAATACAGAGAACATCAGTTCGCATGACTCATATAGAGAACAGCAGTTCCAGTGTATAATATAGAGAACAGCATTTCCCATGTCTAATATAGAGAACAACAGTTTCTGTGTATAATATAGAGAACAGCAGACCCTGTGTCTAATATGGAGTGCAGCAGATCCCATGTCAAATATAGAGAACAGCAGTCCATGTGTAAAAAAATAGAGAACAGCAGTTCCCATGTCTAATATAGAGAACAGCAGACCCTGAATATAATATAGGGAACAGCAGTTCCCATGCCTAATATAGAGAACAGCAGTTCCTGTGCATAATATAGACAACTGCAGTCCGTGTGTATAAGATAGAGAACAGCAGTTCCCATGTCTAATATAGAGAACAGCAGTCCCTGTGTTAAATATAGAGTACAGCAGTTCCCATGTCTAATATAGAGAACAGCAGTCCCTGTGTATAATACAGAGAACATCAGTTCGCATGACTAATATAGAGAACAGCAGTCCCAGTGTATAATATAGAGAACAGCATTTCCCATGTCTAATATAGAGAACAACAGTTTCTGTGTATAATATAGAGAACAGCAGTCCATGTGTGTAATATAGAGAACAGCAGTCCCATGTTTAATATAGAGAACAGCAGACCCTGTATATAATATAGGGAACAGCAGTTCCCATGCCTAATATAGAGAACAGCAGTTCCTGTGCATAATATAGACAACTGCAGTCCGTGTGTATAATATAGAGAACAGCAGTTCCCATGTGTAATATAGAGAACAGCAGTCCCTGCGTATAATATAGAGAACAGCAGTTACTCTGTATAATATCAAGAACAGCTGTCCCTGTGTATAATATAGAGAACAGCAGTTCCTGTGTATAATATAGAGAACAGCTGTCCCTGCGTATAATGTAGAGAACAGCAGTTCCCATGTCAAATATAGAGAACAGCAGTCCCTGTGTATAATATCGAGAACAGCAGTTCCAATGTCTAATATAGAGAACAGCAGTCCCTCTGTATAATATAGGGAACAGCAGTCCCTGTGTATAATAGAGAACAGCAGATCCCATGTATAATATACAGAACAGCAGTCCCTGTGTCTAATATAGAGGACAGCAGTTCCTGTGTGTAATATAGAGAACAGCAGTTCACATGTCTAATATAGAGAACAGCAGTCCCTGTGTATAATATTGAGAACAGAAGTTCCAGGGTCTAATATAGAGAACGGCAATACCTGTGTATAATAAAGAGAACAGCAGTTCCCATGTCTAATATAGAGAACAGCAGTCCTGTGTATAATTTTGAGAACAGCAGTTCCCATGTCTAAGAAAGTGAACAGCAGTCCCAATGTTTAATATAGAGAACAGCAGTTCCTGGGTATAATATAGAGAACAGCGTTCCCTGTTAATAATATTGAGAACAGCAGTTCCCATGTCTATTATAGAGAACAGCAGTTCCGATGTTGAATATAGAGAACAGCATCTCCCATGTCGAATATAGAGAACAGCAGTTCCTGTGCAAAATATAGACAACAGCAGTCCCTGCGTATAATATAGAGAACAGCTGTTCCCATGTCTAATATAGAGAACAGCAGTCACTGCGTCTAATATAGTAAACAGCTGTTCCCTTGTCTAATATAGAGAACAACAGTCCCTGTGTATAATACAGAGAACAGAAGTTCCCATGTATAATATGGAGAACAGCAGTCCCTGTGTATAATGTAGAGAACAGCAGTTCCCATGTCTAATATAAAGAACAGCAGTCCCTGTGTATAAAAAAGAGAACAGCCGTTCACATGTGTAAAATAGAGAACAGCAGTCCCAGTGAATAACATAGAGAACAGCAATTCCCATGTCTAATATAGAGAACAGCAGTACCTGTGTATAAAAAAGAGAACAGCCGTTCACATGTGTAAAATAGAGAACAGCAGTCCCAGTGAATAACATAGAGAACAGCAATTCCCATGTCGAATATAGAGAACAGCAGACCCTGTGTATAATATAGAGAACAGCAGTTCCCATGTCTAATATAGAGAACAGCAGTTCCTGTGTATAATACAGAGAACAGCAGTTCCCATCACTAATATAGAGAACTGCAGTCGCAGTGTATAATACAGAGAACAGCAGTTCCCATGACTAATATAGAGAACAGCAGATCCCATGACTAATATGGAGTGCAGCAGATCCCATGTCGAATATAGAGAACAGCAGTCGCTGTGTATAATATTGAGAACAGCAGTTCCGATGTTTAATATAGAGAACAGCAATTCCCATGTCTAATATGGAGAACTGGAGTTCCTGTGCAAAATATAGACACCAGCTGTCCCTGCGTATAATATCGAGAACAGCAGTTCTCAAGTCTAATATGGAGAACAGCAGTCACTGTGTCGAATATTGTAAACAGCTGTTCCCTTGTCTAATATAGAGAACAGCAGTCCCTGTGTATAATGTAGAGAACAGCAGTTCCCGTGTCTAATATAGAGAACAGCAGTCCCTGTGTATAATACAGAGAACATCAGTTCGCATGACTAATATAGAGAACAGCAGTCCCAGTGTATAATATAGAACATAGAACAGAGAAGAATACAGCGCAGTGCAGGCCCTTTGGCCCTCGATGTTGCGCCGATCCAAGCACACCTAACCTATACTAACCCACTATCCTCCATATACCTATCCAATGCCCGCTTAAATGCCCATAAAGAGGGAGAGTCCACCACTGCTGCTGGCAGGGCATTCCATGAACTTACGACTCGCTGAGTGAAGAACCTACCCCTAACTTCAGTCCTATATCTACCCCCCCTTAATTTAAAGCTATGCCCCCTTGTAATACCCGACTCCATACGCGGGAAAAGGTTCACACTGTCAACCCTATCTAACCCCCTAATCATCTTGTACACCTCAATCAAGTCACCCCTAAACCTTCTTTTCTCTAATGAAAACAGCCCCAAGTGTCTCAGTCTTTCCTCATACGATCTTCCTTCCATACCAGGCAACATCCTGGTAAACCTCCTCTGCACCCGTTCCAGTGCCTCCACATCCTTCCTATAGTATGGCGACCAAAACTGCACACAATATTCCAGATGCGGCCGCACCAGAGTCTTATACAACTGCATCATGACCTCAGTACTCCGGAACTCAATTCCTCTACCAATAAAAGCCAGTACGCCATATGCCTTCCTCACCGCACTATTTACCTGGGTGGCAACTTTCAGAGATCTGTGTACATGGACACCAAGATCCCTCTGCTCATCCACACTACCAAGTATCCGACCATTAGCCCAGTACCCCATCTTTTTGTTATTCTTCCCAAAGTGAATCACCTCACACTTAGCTACATTGAATTCCATTTGCCACCTTTCTGCCCAGCTCTGCAGCTTCTCTATATCCTGCTGTAACCTGCCACATCCTTTCTCACTGTCAACAACTCCTCCGACTTTCGTATCATCCGCAAACTTGCTCACCCAACCTTCTAACCCCTCTTCCAGGTCATTTATAAAAATGACAAACAGCAATGGTCCCAAAACAGATCCTTGCGGAACACCGCTAGTGACGGCACTCCATGAAGAAACTTTGCCATCAACTACTACCCTCTGTCTTCTTCCATCCAGCCAATTCCTAATCCAAACCTCCAACTCACCCTCAATGCCATATCTCCGTATTTTCTGCAGTAGCCTACCATGGGGAACCTTATCAAACGCCTTACTAAAATCCATATATACCACATCTACCGCTTTCCCCTCATCAACCTCCTTCGTCACCTTTTCAAAGAATTCAATAAGGTTTGTGAGGCACGACCTGCCCTTCACAAAACCATGCTGACTATCCTTGATCACATTATTCCTATCTAGATGTGCATAAATCCTATCCCTTACAATTCTCTCTAAGACTTTGCCCACAACAGAAGTGAGACTCACCGGCCTATAGTTACTAGGGTTATCCCTACTCCCCTTTTTGAACAAGGGAACCACATTTGCTATCCTCCAGTCTTCTGGCACTACTCCTGTATAGAGAACAGCATTTCCCATGTCTAATATAGAGAACAACAGTTTCTGTGTATAATATAGAGAACAGCAGATCCCATGTCTAATATGGAGTGCAGCAGATCCCATGTCGAATATAGAGAACAGCAGTCCATGTGTATAATATAGAGAACAGCAGTTCCCATGTCTAATATAGAGAACAGCAGACCCTGTATATAATATAGGGAACAGCAGTTCCCATGCCTAATATAGAGAACAGCAGTCCCTGTGTATAATATAGAGCACAGCAGTTCCAATGTCTAATATAGAGAATAGCAGTCCCTGTGTATATTATAGAAAACAGCAGTTCCTGTGTATAATATAGAGAACTGCAGTCCCTGTATCTAATATCGAGAACAGCTGTCCCTGTGCATAATATAGTGAACAGCAGTACCCATTCCTAATATAGAGAACAGCAGTACCTGTGTATAATATAGAGAGCATCAGTTCCCATGACTAATATAGAGAACTGCAGTCCCTGTGTACAATATAGAGAACAGCAGTTCCCATGTCTAATATAGAGAACAGCTGTCCCTGTGTATAATATAGAGAACAGCAGTTCACATGTCTAATTTAGAGAATAACAGTTCCTGTGTATAATATAGAGAACAGCAGTTCCTGTGTATAATATAGAGAACAGCAGTTGCTGTGCATAATATAGTGAACAGCAGTTCCCATGTCTAATAGAGAGAACAGCAGTCCCTGTGTATAATATAGAGAACAGCAGTTCCGATGTTTAATACAGAGAACAGCAGCTCCCATGTCGAATATAGCACTTCCTGGGCAAAATATAGGCAACAGCAGTCCCTGCGTATAATATAGAGAACAGCAGTTCCCATGTCAATTACAGAGAACAGCTGTCCCTGCGTATAATACAGAGAACAGCAGTTCACATGTCTAATTTAGAGAATAACAGTTCCTGTGTATAATATAGAGAACAGCTGTCCCTGTGTATAATACAGAGAACAGCAGTTCCCATGTCTAATAAAGAGAACAGCAGTCCCTGCGTTTAATATAGAGAATAGCAGTTCCAATGTTTAATACAGAGAACAGCAGCTCCCATGTCGAATATAGCACTTCCTGGGCAAAATATAGGAAACAGCAGTCCCTGCGTATAATATAGAGAACAGCAGTTCCCATGTCAATTACAGAGAACAGCTGTCCCTGCGTATAATACAGAGAACAACAGTTCACATGTTTAATTTAGAGAATAACAGTTCCTGTGTATAATATAGAGAACAGCAGTTCCTGTGTATAATATAGAGAACAGCAGTTGCTGTGCATAATATAGTGAACAGCAGTTCCCATGTCTAATAGAGAGAACAGCAGTCCCTGAGTATAATGTAGAGAACAGCAGTTCCCAAGACTAATATCGAGAACAGCAGTCCCTGAGTACAATATAGAGAACAGCAGATCCTGTGTATAATATAGAGAACAGCAGTCCCTGTGTCTAATATAGAGAACAGCAGTACCTGTGTATAATACAGAGAACAGCAGATCCCATGTATAATATAGAGAACAGCAGTCCCTGTGTCTAATATAAAGAACAGCAGTACCTGTGTATAATATAGAGAACATCAGTTCCCATTACTAATATAGAGAACTGCAGTCCCTGTGTACAATATAGAGAACAGCAGTTCCCATGTCTAATATAGAGAACAGCTGTCCCTGTGCATAATTTCGTGAACAGCAGTTCCCATGTCTAATATAGAGAACAGCAGTCCCTGTGTCTAATATAGAGAACAGCAGTACCTGTGTATAATACAGAGAACAGTAGATCCCATGTCTAAGAGAGAGAACAGCAGTCCCTGCGTATAATATAGAGAACAGCAGTTCCGATGTTTAGTACAGAGAACAGCAGCTCCCATGTCGAATATAGCACTTCCTGTGCAAAATATAGGCAACAGCAGTCCCTGCGTATAATATAGAGAACAGCAGTTCCCATGTCAATTACAGAGAACAGCTGTCCCTGTGTACAATACAGAGAACAGCAGTTCACATGTCTAATTTAGAGAATAACAGTTCCTGTGTATATTATAGAGAACAGCAGTTCCTGTGTATAATGTAGAGAACAGCAGTTGCTGTGCATAATATAGAGAACAGCAGTCCCTGTGTCTAATATAGAGAACAGCAGTACCTGTGTATAATACAGAGAACAGCAGATCCCATGTATAAAATAGAGAACAGCAGTATTTGTGTCTAATATAAAGAACAGCAGTACCTGTGTATAATATAGAGAACATCAGTTCCCATTACTAATATAGAGAACTGCAGTCCCTGTGTACAATATAGAGAACAGCAGTTCCCATGTCTAATATAGAGAACAGCTGTCCCTGAGTATAATATGGAGAACAGCAGTTCCCATGACTAATATTGAGAACAGCAGTCCCTGAGTACAAGAAAGAGAACAGCAGATCCTGTGTATAATATAGAGAACAGCAGTTCCTGTGTCTAATATAGAGAACAGCAGTTCCCATGTCTAACATAGGGAACAGCAGTCCATGAGAAGAGCAGACCCTGTGTTTCATATAGGGAACAGCAGTCCTTCTGTCTAATATAGAGAAGAGAAGTCCCTGTGTCTAAAACAGAGGACAGCAGTTCCCATGTCTAATATAGAGAACAGCAGTGTCTAATATAGAGAACAGCAGTTCCCATGTCTAACATAGGGAACAGCAGTCCATGAGAAGAGCAGACCCTGTGTATAATATAGAGAACAGCAGTCCTTGTGTCTAATATAGAGGACAGCAGTTCACATGTCTAATTTAGAGAATAACAGTTCCTGTGTATAATATAGAGAACAGCAGTTCCTGTGTATAATATAGAGAACAGCAGTTGCTGTGCATAATATAGTGAACAGCAGTTCCCATGTCGAATAGAGAGAACAGCAGTCCCTGAGTACAATATAGAGAACAGCAGATCCTGTGTATAATATAGAGAACAGCAGTCCCTGAGTACAATATAGAGAACAGCAGTTCCCATGTCTAACATAGGGAACAGCAGTCCATGAGAAGAGCAGACCCTGTGTATAATATAGGGAACAGCAGTTCCTGTGTATAATATAGAGAACAGCAGTGACTGTGCATAATTTCGTGAACAGCAGTTCCGATGTCTAATATAGAGAACAGCAGTCTCTGTGTTTAATATGAAGAACAGCAGTTCCCATGTCTAATATACAGAACACCAGTACCTGTGTATCATAAAGAGAACAGCAGATCCCATGTATAATATAGAGAACATCTGTCAATGTGTACAATATAGAGAACAGCAGTTCCTATGTCTAATACAAGTGAACAGCTGTCCCTGTGTATAGTATAGAAAACAGCAGTTCCTGTGTATCATATAGAAAACAGCAGTTCCCATGTCTAATATAGAGAACAGCAGTCCCTGTGTATAGTATAGAAAACAGCAGTTCCTGTGTATCATATAGAAAACAGCCGTTCCCATGTCTGATATAGAGGACAGCAGTCCCTGTATATAATATGGAGTGCAGCAGTTCCCATGTCTAATATAGAGAACAGTTGTCCCTGTGTATAGTATAGAAAACAGCAGTTCCTGTGTATCATATAGAAAACAGCAGTTCCCATGTCTAATATAGAGAACAGCAGTCCCTGTGTATAGTATAGAAAACAGCAGTTCCTGTGTATCATATAGAAAACAGCCGTTCCCATGTCTGATATAGAGGACAGCAGTCCCTGTATATAATATGGAGTGCAGCAGTTCCCATTCCTAATATAGAGAACAGTTGTCCCTGTGTATAATATAGCGAACAGCAGTTCCGATGTCTAATTTGGAGAACAGCAGTTCCTGTGTATAATATAGAGAACAGCAGTTGCTGTGTATGATATAGTGAACAGCAGTTCCCATGTCTAATATTGAGAACAGCAGTCCATGAGTATAATATAGAGAACAGCAGTCCCTGTGTATAATATAGAGAACAGCAGTTCCCATGACTAGTATAGAGAACATCAGTGCCTGTGTATAATATAGAGAACAGCAGTTCACATGTCAAATATGAAGAACAGCAGTCCCTGTGCATAATTTCGAGAACAGCAGTTCACATGTCAAATATGGAGAACAGCAGTCCCTTTGTATAATATCGAGAACAGCAGTTCCCATGTCAAATATAGAGAACAGCAGTCCCTGCGTATAATGTAGAGAACAGCAGTTCCCATGTCAAATATAGAGAACAACAGTCTCTGTGTCTAATGTAGAGAACAGCAGTACCTGTGTATAATAGAGAACAGCAGATCCCATGTATAATATACAGAACAGCAGTCCCTGTGTCTAATATAGAGACAGCAGTTCCTGTGTGTAATATAGAGATCAGCAGTTCCCATGTCTAATATAGAGAACAGCAGTCCCTGTGTATAATATAGAGAACAGCAGTTCAAGGGTCTAATATAGAGAACGGCAATACCTGTGTATAATAAAGAGAACAGCAGTTCCCATGTCTAATATAGAGAACAGCAGTCCCTGTGTATAAGTTTGAGAACAGCAGTTCCCATGTCTAAGAAAGTGAACAGCGGTCCCTATGTATAATATAGAGAACAGCATTTCCTGTGTATAATATAGAGAACAGCGGTCCCTGTTAATAATATTGAGAACAGCAGTTTCCATGTCTATTATAGAGAACAGCAGTTCCTGTGCAAAATATAGACAACAGCAGTCCCTGTGTATAATATAGAGAACAGCTGTTCCCATGTCTAATATAGAGAGCAGCAGTCACTGCGTCTAATATAGTAAACAGCTGTTCCCTTGTCTAATATAGAGAACAACAGTCCCTGTGTATAATACAGAGAACAGAAGTTCCCATGTATAATATGGAGAACAGCAGTCCCTGTGTATAATGTAGAGAACAGCAGTTCCCATGTCTAATATAGTGAACAGCAGTTCCCATGTCAATTACAGAGAACAGCTGTCCCTGTGTATACTACAGAGAACAGCAGTTCACATGTCTTATTTATGAGAATAACAGTTCCTGTGTATAATATAGAGAACAGCAGCTCCTGTGTATAATATAGAGAACAGCAGTTGCTGTGCATAATATAGTGAACAGCAGTTCCCATGTCGAATAGAGAGAACAGCCGTCCCTTAGTATAATATAGAAAACAGCAGTTCCCATGACTAATATTGAGAACAGCAGTCCCTGAGTACAATATAGAGAACAGCAGATCCTGTGTATAATATAGAGAACAGCAGTTCCTGTGTATAATATAGAGAACAGCAGTCCCTGTGTCTAATATAGAGAACAGCAGTTCCCATGTCTAACATAGGGAACAGCAGTCCATGAGAAGAGCAGACCCTGTGTATAATATAGGGAACAGCAGTCCTTCTGTCTAATATAGAGAACAGCAGTCCCTGTGTCTAATATAGAGGACAGCAGTTCCCATGTCTAATATAGAGAACACCAGTACCTGTGTATCATAAAGAGAACAGCAGATCCCATGTATAATATAGAGAACAGCTGTCAATGTGTACAATATAGAGAACAGCAGTTCCTATGTCTAATATAAGTGAACAGCAGTCCCTGTGTATAGTATAGAAAACAGCAGTTCCTGTGTATCATATAGAAAACAGCAGTTCCCATGTCTGATATAGAGGACAGCAGTCCCTTTATATAATATGGAGTGCAGCAGTTCCCATGTCTAATATAGAGAACAGTTGTCCCTGTGTATAGTATAGAAAACAGCAGTTCCTGTGTATCCTATAGAAAACAGCCGTTCCCACGTCTAATATAGAGGACAGCAGTCCCTGTATATAATATGGAGTGCAGCAGTTCCCATGTCTAATATAGAGAACAGTTGTCCCTGTGTATAGTATAGAAAACAGCAGTTCCTGTGTATCATATAGAAAACAGCAGTTCCCATGTCTGATATAGAGGACAGCAGTCCCTTTATATAATATGGAGTGCAGCAGTTCCCATGTCTAATATAGAGAACAGTTGTCCCTGTGTATAGTATAGAAAACAGCAGTTCCTGTGTATCCTATAGAAAACAGCCGTTCCCACGTCTAATATAGAGGACAGCAGTCCCTGTATATAATATGGAGTGCAGCTGTTCCCATGTCTAATATAGAGAACAGTTGTCCCTGTGTATAGTATAGAAAACAGCAGTTCCTGTGTATCATATAGAAAACAGCCGTTCCCATGTCTAATATAGAGAACAGCAGTCCCTGTGTATAGTATAGAAAACAGCAGTTCCTGTGTATCATATAGAAAACAGCCGTTCCCATGTCTAATATAGAGAACAGCAGTCCCTGTGTATAGTATAGAAAACAGCAGTTCCTGTGTATCATATAGAAAACAGCCGTTCCCATGTCTAATATAGAGGACAGCAGTCCCTGTATATAATATGGAGTGCAGCAGTTCCCATGTCTAATATAGAGAACAGTTGTCCCTGTGTATAATATAGCGAACAGCATTTCCGATGTCTAATTTGTAGAACAGCAGTTGCTGTGTATAATATAGTGAACAGCAGTTCCCATGACTAGTATAGAGAACATCAGTGCCTGTGTATAATATAGAGAACAGCAGTTCCCATGTCTAATATAGAGAACAGCAGTTCCCATGTCTAATACAGAGAACAGCAATCCATGTGTCTAATATAGAGAACAGCAGTCCCTGTGTGTAATATATAAAACAGCTGTCCCTGGGTCTAATATAGAAAACACCTGTCTCTGTGTATAATATAGAGAACAGAACTTTCCATGTCTAATATAGAGAACAGCAGTTCCTGTGTATAATATAGAGAACAGCACTTCCCATGTCTAATATGGAGAACAGCAGTCCCTGTGTGTATTATATTAAACAGCTGTCCCTGGGTCTAATATAGAAAACACCTGTCCCTGTGTATAATATAGAGAACAGCACTTTCCATGTCTAATATAGAGAACAGCACTTCCTGTGTATAATATAGAGAACAGCAGTTCCCATGTCTAACATAGGGAACAGCTGTGCATGAGTACAATATAGGGAACAGCAGTCCCTGTGTACAATATAGAGAACAGCAGTTCCAATGACTAATGTCGAGAACATCAGTGCTTGTGTATAATATAGAGAACAGCAGTTCCCATGTCTAATATAGAGAACAGCAATCCCTGTGTCAAATATAGAGAACATCAGTCCCTGTGTGTAATATATAAAACAGCTGTCCCTGGGTCTAATATAGAAAACACCTGTCCCTGTGTATAATATAGAGAACAGCACTTCCCATGTCTAATATGGAGAACAGCAGTCCCTGTGTATAATGTAGAGAACAGCAGTTCCCATGTCTAATATGGAGAACAGCAGTCCCTGTGTATAATAGAGAACAGCAATTCCTGTGTATAATATACCGAACAGAAGTTCCCATCTCTAATATAGAGAACAGCAGTTCCTGTGCATAATATAGAGAACAGCAGTTCCCATGTCTAATACAGAGAACAGCAGTTCCTGTGTATAATATAGAGAACAGCAGTTCCCATATCTAATATAGAGAACAGCAGTCCCTGTGTATAATATAGAGAACAGCAGTCCCTGTGTCTAATTTAGAGAATAGCAGTACCTGTGTATAATATATAGAACAGCAGTTCCTGTGTATAATATAGAGAATAGCAGTTGCTGTGTATAATATATTGAACAGCAGTTCCCATGTCAAATAGAGAGAACAGCAGTCCCTGAGTATAATATAGAGAACAACAGTCCCTGTGTATAATATAGAGAACAGCAGTTCCCATGTCTAAGAAAGAGAACAGCAGTCCCTGAGTATAATATAGAGAACAGCAGTTCCTGTGTATAATATATAGAACAGCAGTTCCCATGTCTAATATAGAGAACAGCAGTTCCCATGTCTAATATAGAGAACAGCAATCCATGTGTCTAATATAGAGAACAGCAGTCCCTGTGTGTAATATATAAAACAGCTGTCCCTGGGTCTAATATATAAAACACCTGTCCCTGTGTATAATATAGAGAACAGAACTTTCCATGTCTAATATAGAGAACAGCAGTTCCTGTGTATAATATAGAGAACAGCACTTCCCATGTCTAATATGGAGAACAGCAGTCCCTGTGTGTATTATATTAAACAGCTGTCCCTGGGTCTAATATAGAAAACACCTGTCCCTGTGTATAATATAGAGAACAGCACTTTCCATGTCTAATATAGAGAACAGCACTTCCTGTGTATAATATAGAGAACAGCAGTTCCCATGTCTAACATAGGGAACAGCTGTCCATGAGTACAATATAGGGAACAGCAGTCCCTGTGTACAATATAGAGAACAGCAGTTCCCATGACTAATATAGAGAACATCAGTGCTTGTGTATAATATAGAGAACAGCAGTTCCCATGTCTAATATAGAGAACAGCAATCCCTGTGTCTAATATAGAGAACAGCAGTCCCTGTGTGTAATATATAAAACAGCTGTCCCTGGGTCTAATATAGAAAACACCTGTCCCTGTGTATAATATAGAGAACAGCACTTCCCATGTCTAATATGGAGAACAGCAGTCCCTGTGTATAATGTAGAAAACAGCAGTTCCCATGTCTAATATGGAGAACAGCAGTCCCTGTGTATAATATACCGAACAGAAGTTCCCATCTCTAATATAGAGAACAGCAGTTCCTGTGCATAATATAGAGAACAGCAGTTCCCATGTCTAATACAGAGAACAGCAGTCCCTGTGTATAATATAGAGAACAGCAGTCCCTGTGTCTAATTTAGAGAATAGCAGTACCTGTGTATAATATATAGAACAGCAGTTCCTGTGTATAATATAGAGAATAGCAGTTGCTGTGTATAATATATTGAACAGCAGTTCCCATGTCAAATATAGAGAACAGCAGTCCCTGAGTATAATATAGAGAACAACAGTCCCTGTGTATAATATAGAGAACAGCAGTTCCCATGTCTAAGAAAGAGAACAGCAGTCCCTGAGTATAATATAGAGAACAGCTGTCCCTGTGTATAATATAGAGAACAGCAGTTCCCATGTCTAATTTAGAGAATAGCAGTTCCTGTGTATAATATAGAGAAGAGCAGTCCCCATGTCTAATATAGAGAACAGCAGTCCCTGTGTATAATATAGAGCACAGCAGTTCCTATGTCTAATATAGAGAATGGCAGTCCCAGTGTATAACACAGACATCTGTCCCTGTGGATAGTATAGAGAACAGCAGTCTCTATTTATAATAAACAAAACAGTTGTCCCTGTGTTAAATATAGAGAACAGCAGTCCCCGTATTTAATAAAGAGAACAGCTGTCCCTGTGTATAACATAGAAAACACCAGTTTCTGTGATTATTTTCGAGAACAGCACTGTCTGTGTACAATACAGAGAACTGCAGTCTCTGTGTTTAATAATGAGAACAGCAGTCCCTGTGTACAATATCGAGAACATGTGTCCGACATGCACTGGAGGACAGCAGACCATGTGTCTCATGTTGGTAATAGCAGTCCCTGTGTCTACTATAAGAATAAATGTCACTGTGTATAACAGAAAGAACAGCACTCCTTGCGTAGAAGAGAGTACAGCAGTCCCTGTGTATAACATAGAGAACAGCAGTCCCTGTGTGTAATATGGATCACAGCAGTCCCTGTGAATCATATAGAGAACAGCTGCAATAAACAGTACAGCAGTCCCTGTGGATCATAGAGAGAACAGCTGTTCCCATGTCTAATACAGAGAACAGCAGTCCCTGTGTACAAGAAACAGAACAGCAGTCCCAGTGTATTATATACACACAGAGACTGTTGTTCTCTATATTAGACATGCGGCACAGTGGCACAGTGGTTAGCACTGCTGCCTCACAGCGCCTGAGACCCGGGTTCAATTCCCGCCTCAGGCGACTGACTGTGTGGAGTTTGCACGTTCTCCCCGTGTCTGCGTGGGTTTCCTCCGGGTGCTCCGGTTTCCTCCCACAGTCCAAAGATGTGCAGGGTCAGGTGAATTGGCCATGCTAAATTGCCCGTAGTGTTAGGTAAGGGGTAAATGTAGGGGTATGGGTGGGTTTCGCTTCGGCGGGTCGGTGTGGACTTGTTGGGCCGAAGGGCCTGTTTCCACACTGTAATGTAATGTAATGTAATGTAAACAGCAGTCCCTGTGGACAATTTAGGGAACATCAGTCCCTGTTTAAAATATTGACAACAGTTGGACCTGTGTCTTACATCAAGAGCAGCAGTCGCTCTGTATAATGTAGAGAACAGCAATCCATGTGTATAATACAGAGAAAAGCAGCAGCTGTGTATAATACAGAGAACAGCAGTCCCCGTGTATAATATGGACAACAGCAGTCCCTGTGTATCATATAGAGAGCAGCAGGCCCTGTGTACAATATAGACAACAACTGTCCTTGTATATAATACAGAGAACAGCTGTCCATGTGTTTAATATAGAACAGCTGTCTATGTGTATAAAAAAGAGTACAGCAGTCCCGGCATACAATATAGAGAACAGCAGTCCCTGTGCACAATGCAGAGAACAGCTGTCCCTGTGTATAATTGAGAGAAAAGCAGTCCCTGTGTTTTTTTAGAAGTACAGGAATCCCTGTGTCTAATACAGAAAACCTGTGTATGATATGTAGAACAGCAGTCCCTATGTATAATGTAGACAACAGCTGTCCCTGTGTATCATATAGAGAGCAGCAGGCCCTGTGTATAATATAGACAACAGCAGTCCCTGTGTATCATATAGAGAGCAGCAGGCCCTGTGTATAATATAGACAACAGCTGTCCATGTGACTATAATATACTTGTCTATGGAACATAGAACGGCAGATGCTGTGTTTAATATAATGAACATGTGACCCTGTGTATAATACAGAGAACAGCTGTCCATATGTATAACAGAGAGAACCACAACCCCTGTGTATAATAAAGAGTAGAGCAGTCCCTGCATACAATATAGAGAACAGCTGTCTCTGTGTATAATATAGAGAAAAGCAGTGCCCGTAACTTCTCCAGAAAACAGCTTTCCCTGCTTACATTATAGATACAGAGAACATGCATCCCTGTGTGTAGTACAGAGAACAGCAGCCACAGTGTAGAAGATAGAGAATAGCAGTAGCTGTGTATAACACAGAGAACAGCAATCCCTGTGTCTCATATAAGGAACAGCTGTCCCTGTGTCTAATATTGGGAACAATAGTCACTGTGTATAATACAAAGAAAAATAGCCAATGTGTGAAATATAGACAACAGCAGTCCCTGTGTACAACCAAGAGAACAGCAGTAACTGCTTATATTATAGACAACAGCAGTCTGCATGTATAATACAGAGAACAGCAATCCCTATGTATAATATAGAGAACATGAGTCTCTGTGTCTCATCTGAGGAACAGCTATCCCTGTGTCTAATATTGGGAACAACAGTCACTGTGTATAATACAAAGAAAAACAGCCAATGTGTACAATATAGAGAACAGCAGTCCGTGTGTATAAAGTACAGAACAGCGGTGTCCCGGGAAGGCCTGCCAGGGAGAATTCCTTGGGAACAAAATTAAAAACGGGCTGAGACCAGGAGTGAAGGCTTGTCCCTCACTCACCGGACCCTCACAATGGACTAGTCATTAAACTCCCAGGGAAAACCCTGTTCAATAACATTCACCACAGACTAATACCAACCCTAATCATAACATCAGGGTTACAGTTACTGGAGTGGGGTCCTTCACCATTAAAATGATTGCATTCCCAACTGACCCACGGGATAACGTGATGAGGGACAGGGAAATATGTGGGAATAACCAGACCGACAGTTAACTGACCAAAGAGAAGGAAACCCTTTAATAATCTGGCCAAAGCACACGGGGCAGGAGTGTCACCGGTCAATGGCCTTGACTTGGCGAATTTGGAAAATAAACTCAGGATCCTGAGCCAACAAGTTAACCGAGCCCGAGAAGAACTGAACACAGACAATCAACAGGAGACCATGGGACAGCCCATGGAGAATCAGGCTAGAAATCACTTAGTAACCAACCTGGAGGGTCACTCCAAGACAATTAACCAGAATCTCTTCAGAGGGTCAGTGTGCACTCAATGGGCTGAATGGCCTGCCTCCACACTGAAGGGATTCTATGATTCACTTCTATGATTCTATGATATCCCTTCTCAGATGAATGACGAGTGGTTTGACCAATATACCGAATGGTTTTTGTACAAACAGCTGGCTGCCCCGACAACAAACAGAACCAAGTTTTACAATTAGGTTTGTAAAATTGCATCAACATATTTCCATTTGAAAAGGGGAAATGGTAGCAGCCTACTGGCTTCTAAAACTCGGAGAGGTGGTCAACTTAGCCAACAGCAAGAAATTCTGGGTATATTGGATAAGTAAAACTCTCCAGTCATAAAACCCACACACCAGTCACAGCATGAACATAGCAGCCAGTTGGTAATGACACCAGCATAATATGAAAGGTGACAGTTATCCTGGACAGACACATCCACAACAACTTACTCACCGAACAGTGGAGGACCTAAACAGAAAGGCACCAGGTCCTGCTACACAAAGAAACAAACAGTAGCAAGCCGTCCAAATGATTGGCAAAGTTTCAAAATATTGACCAATTCTCCTGAGTGGCCAGAACTATACAAAGTTCCAGAAAACCATCCAAAACCGTACAAAATCAGGGTTCACCTGAAGATCGGTTCTTTGAATCTTCTGGATGCATCACAAGGAAACCAGCACAGCAAAAGGCAGAGGCTAGCTGACCATCCAGAGAGCGAGAGAGAGAGCGCGGGGTGGGGGAACACACACAGAGAGAGAGAGAGAGAGAAAGCAGCTTTGTAGACCCAGAGATGGAGAGAGAGATAGAGAGAGAAAAAGGGGGAGAGAGTGAGAGGGAGAGAGGGTGTATATGTGTAAGAGAGAGAGACAGGGAGAGAGTGGGACTTGGGAAGTATTGTAAGCTTAAGGGGCCAAATAGAATTCGAGGCAGTATGTCCATACTGAAAGGGTATTGTAACAATTACATAATGAAGAAGGGACTGTTTATATTGGTATCGGCTTGTGTTCAGACTGTTTGACCGTTTTAGTGTTGCGTGACACCTGGGCACATTCATGAAGAACATTCGACAAGTTGTCAAACTTGTTTGAAGGAGGAATGAGACAACATCTTCATCCCTGGAGTTATCTCATGATCTTCCTCTGAACAGCCTCCAATGCAATTATATCCTTTCACAAGTAAAGAGACAGACATTGTTTGCAATGCACGGTCTAGATTAGAGTGGCGCTGGAAAAGCACAGTAGGACAGGCAGCATCCGAGGGGCAGGAAAATCGACCTTTCGTGCAAAAGCCCTTCATCAGGAATGACCGATGAAGGGTTTTTGCCCGAAATGTTGATTTTCCTGCTCCTCAGATGCTGCCCTGACCTGCTGTGCTTTTCCAACACCACTCTAATCTAGACTCAGATATCCAGCATCTGCAGTCCTCACTTTTGCCTCATTGTTTGCAATTTCCAGCTGAGTTTGCACTAATGCCTTGTATTCTTTCAGCTACACTTCCCAACTTTTGTACTCCTTTCATAATAACGATCAAAATTCCATTTGCCTTCCTTGTTAGCTGTTGTAGCTGCAATGCTAGAGTGATGGATGTGGATAGGGAGTGTCAGTAAGGTCAGAGAGGTCAGTGAGTATCGGGTTGGACAGTGACAGTAAGGTCAGAGAAATCAGTAAAGTATCTGAATAGGCAGTGACAATACGGTCAGAGAGGTCAGTGGTGTATGCAGTTGGGCAGTGATGTGAAGAGAGAGCTCAGTCTCCATTGTAGGAAGCCCAACGTGTTCACTGAGTCACCTTCCCTCAGGAAAGGCAGTGTGTTCTACTCCCTTGGTCCTTCATGTGACGCCGGATCCTGGGAAATAGGGAATGGGGAATAAATCCTGACCTTGGCAGCAATGCACACATTCAGTGTGTGAGAAGATTCCCATTTCAATCAGAGTAAAATGTTCTTGTTTAAAGAGGGCAGCTCCGACCCGAGAATGCAGAAGGACAGTTCTGAGACATAATTTCAAACTGGAATAAACTGTTCCGGATGAGGCATTGGTTGAAATATTTTATGATCTCGGGATGGGACCCAGGGTGTTTGAGTGGACAGTGTTATCATTAGAAGGTTCCAGATTCTGTTTTTGTTATTTCATTACAAAGTACTGAGCAGCAACACTCCTTCATTTTTGGATTAAACTTGTTATTGTAATTAGTTTGTTGATTGACAGAAATTTGAAAAAACAGCAACAAAGCTGAGGAACGCTGTCACGTCGATCTCCCCATGGAGATCCGCACAGGAGAAGGCAGCGTCTCTGGGAATGCATCAGCTCAGAGTCTCAAACAAGGAGCTAGTCAACTGCCTGAAGGGACAGATCATCTCTCACTTATGAGAACTGAAGTTGTTTTAATTTGCTCTCTGGTTTTATCTTATGAACAATAATGTCTCCAGCTCACTGACTGGTCAGCCTTATCCAGACTCTGGAACAGTGACGGAAATTCACTGAGCAGCATTCTCGGTACAATTCTCCACTGACAGAGACTCCCAAAATCCCTGCTGCTGCAGCATTCTCTGATCTCAGTGTTCTGTCATCTGTTCCAGTTTCATACGGTGTGAGGGTATGAGGAGAGATCGGGCAAGTTAGTTGTGAAGAAGGGTAGCCAGGCACGAGAAGTTAACTCTGCTTTGTAAATATCACAGTGTTGTGACATTCACACATTGTCACTAAGGGAGACCTGCATGCTCTGTTATTCTTGTTTGAAATCTTATGCATGTTCTGATGACCTGTTCCCTGGCCCTATTGTGGCTGCAATTAGGATTTGGTCCAATGCTAAGACCATAAGACCATAGACATAGGAGTGGAAGTAAGGCCAATCAGCCCATCGAGTCCACTCTGCCATTCAATCATGGCTGATGGGCATTTCAACTCCACTTACCCAAATTCTCCCCGTAGCCCTTAATTCCTTGTGACATCGAGAATTTATCAATTTCTGCCTTGAAGACATTTAGCGTCCCAGCCTCCACTGCACCCTGTGGCAATGAATTCCACAGGCCCACCACTCTCTGGCTGAAGAAAAGTCTCCGCATTTCTGTTCTGAATTTACCCCCTGTAATTCTAAGGCTGTGTCCACGGGTCCTAGTCTCCTCGCCTAATGGAAACAATTTCCTAGCATCCAGCTTCTCCAAGCCATGTATTATCTTGTACGTTTCTATTAGATCTCCCCTTAATCTTCTAAACTCCAATGAATACAATCCCAGGATCCTCATATATTACACCTACCATTCCAGGGATCATCCGTGTGAATCTCCGCCGGATATGCTCCAGTGCAAGTATGTCCTTCCTGAGGTGTGGGGACCAAAACTGGACACAGTACTCCAAATGGGGCCTAACCAGAGCTTTATAAAGTCTCAGTAGCACAACAGTGCTTTTAAAATCCAACCCTCTTGAGATAATTGACAACATTGCATTCACTTTCTTAATCACGGAGCCAACCTGCATATTTACCTTTAGAGAATCCTCAACTAGCACTCCCAGATCCCTCTGTACTATGGCTTTACGAATTTTCTCAGGAAATGACTTGATCCAGGGAGAAGGGAAGAGGTTTTGTTATTGATAGTCCAATCGACAGCCCAATTGCCAGTATAATGACTGAGGAGGGAGAAAGGTTTCTGATGGGATTCTGCATCAGATTTAGAGATGACATCTTTAAGAATGTATTGCACTCATTCAAATAGTGAGCTTGCAACCAAACAAAAAGCACAGACTTCCTTCTGCTCTCCTAGGAGGGAGTGTCAGCTCAGTCTTTGTCCAAACTCCATAATCTCTGGAGTGACTGGGCTGGAGGACAATCTGAGGTGGGTGTGAACGTTTTAAAATTAAATCTCACTCAACCCCAACCACTTCCACTCACACATTGCCACGATGTTTGCTGGTAAAATCTTATTGTTGTTCCCTGGATTGGGTTGGGGGAGTTTCTGCTCAGTAATTCACTGTATTTTCCCACTTGTCTTCCACAGTTAATTTGATGGCAATTGCAATCCTTTCCCAGGGAAACTGTGGTCTTTCCCCTTGCACTACTCGCTATCTGGTACTTATGGCAGCTGCCGATCTGATGGTCATTGTTACTGATGCTATACTGTGGAGATTTCGCTTTTCTTATTTCCCACTGTCTTTCCTGGGCATCACACCAGTGTGTAGTGTCACTGCAATCCTGATACATGCTACCATGGACTGCTCTGTGTGGTTGACCATCACTTTCTCCTTTGACCGATTTGTGGCCATTTGTTGTCAGACACTGAAAACAAAATATTGCACTGAGAAAACTGCGACTGTGCTTCTAACAACAACCTGCACCCTGCTTTATTTGAAAAAAACATCCCCTTCTCTTTTCAATATGAGCCTCGGAGAAGAATCAACAATGTTCCATTTGACTGTAAAACAAAATCAGGCTCCCATACTGAGACTTGGTGGGTAGCATTAGATTGGTTTGATCCAGTTTTGACCCTTTTACTGCCATTTGCTTTGATTCTGTTGCACAATGCTCTTACAGTCAGACACATTTTAGTGACCAGTTGAGTCAGGAAGAGGCTGAAGGGTGAGAGCAAAGGAAAGAATCACAGAGATCCAGAGATGGAGAGCAGAAGGAAGGCTGTGGTTTTGCTCTTCACCATCTCTGGCAGTTTCATCTTCCTGTGGTTAATCGCTGTTGTAGATTTCTTATATAATGCCATTCAAGGAATCAATACCATCAACTTCTCACCTTTTCTGTATCACTTTAGGAAAGCTGGTTACATGCTGCAGCTCCTAAGTTGTAGCATAAACACATTTATTTACGCAGCAACATTGTCTGGGATCAGAGTGAAGATCAATATGACAGTTAGTGTCACACGATTTCCCTGCGTTGCGAATAAATGAAACTCCTCAGCGAAGCTGTCAGAAGGGTCCTATTATTTCCAGACCATGAAATGATTTTCTTCATTCACTTGTGAAATACGGTTGTTGCTGGCTGGGTCACCATTTATTACCCATCGCTAATTGCCCCTTGAGAATGTGGTGGTGAGGTGTGTTCTTACTGCAGTCCATGTGCTGTTGGATGACAAAAAATGTCCTTAGGCAGGGAATTCCAGGAATCTGATCCAGCGACAGTGAATAATCAGTGACATATTTCCAAGTCAGGATGGTGAGTGATTTGGAGTGGAACGTGTAGGGGATGGTGTTTAGATTAGATTAGATTACTTACAGTGTGGAAACAGGCCCTTCGGCCCAACAAGTCCACACCGACCCACCGAAGTGCAACCCACCCATACCCCTACCTTTACCCCTTACCTAACACTACGGGCAACTTAGCATGGCCAATTCACCTGACCTGCACATCTTTGGACTGAGGGAAGAAACCGGAGCACCCAGAGGAAACCCACGCAGACACGGGGAGAATGTGCAAACTCCACACATTCAGTTGTCTGAGGCGGGAATTGAACCCGGGTCTCTGGCGCTGTGAGGCAGCAGTGCTAACCACTGTGCCGCCCTCATGTTCCCATGTGTCTGCTGGCCTTGTCCTTTTAGATAGAAATGGTCAAGGATCTGAGGATCTTTGGTGAACGCCTGCAGTGCATCTTGTAGATGGTACACACTGCTGATGTGACCGTCAGTGGTGGTAGTAGTGCCTGTTTGACAATCAAGTAGCTGCTTTATCCTGGATGGTGTCAAGCTTCTTGAATGTTGTTGAAGCTGACCCCTCATCCAAGCACCTGTGGAGTATTGTATCACATCCCTGACAGAGAGTTTTTATCCCTGTGCAAGGACAGAGTTGAGTTGGGAACCTTTGGATTCCCCATTATCGCACAATCCAATGAAATTGGGCAGGAAAATGGAATTACCCATTGGGTAACTCCTATTAACTTGCAACCTTCTGTAAGTCTCCATCAAAATGAAATCCTTCGCAGGGTTCTGAAGAAATTAAATAGAAGAGTTGATCATAAAAAGATCATTAAATACATGATCTCACTGCTCGGTAACAATTCAAGTCCCCATGCTAATGTGACAAACAGCCAACTCCTTATGCATCACTGTCCAAACCAATGACCACTTCAATCTAAAAGGACAAGGGCAGCAGATACATGGGAACACCAGCCCCAGCACATTCCCCTCCAAGCCAATCACCATCCTGACTTGGAAATATGTAACTTATCATTCACTGGTGATGGGTCAAAATCCTGGAAGTCCCTCCCTGAGGACATTGTAGATCACAAGATTCAGACAGTGAGGGAGAGACGGAGAGCAGTAGCTCACAGCAAAATCCAAGCCAACAGTACCATCCATGCACACAAAAAAAACACACACAAACACAGAAACGCATTCACATACAGAGAGAGACAAAGAAACACACACACACACACCTGCTGTGATGAGGATTGCAATTGAACTGAGGTCCCTCAGTGTGGAACATGCTCGGTGGGTAAGTACTATGCTCCCTCTGCAATGTGGAAATGATGTATCTTTGAGCAGTATTCCTGACATTACACACATTAAGTAGAGTGTTTCCATTGCAGTTGTATCCAGACATCTCTGACTGAACCATTTCATGAGGAGACAGAGTGAATTTAATTGTACTTTTTGCAGCTTACAATGTTTATTGGTGTACTCTCACAATGTCGAAATGAAAAAAGATTCAAAGGTGGAGAGGATCAGAGCAGCACTGAGCATGTTCATTTCCTTCTCTTCATTTCTCAGGGACAATATTGCAAGGGGTCAGGCAAAATTCCTTTGTCTCTCCAAAGACATTCTTCCAAGAAGGAAACATATGTGCAATGAGAGAGATTCACAATCTTTGATGTTTTCTCCAAAAAACATCTGCTGCTTGTGCACTGCTGTGGGTGTCCAACAGTATCACCCCTTCTGTCTCTCCATATAGAGTCATAGAATCATAGAGATGTACAGCACAGAAACAGACCCTTCAGTCCAATCCGTCCATGCTGACCAGATATCCCAACCCAATCTAGTTCTGCCTGCCAGCACCCAGCCTATATCCCTCCAAACCCTTCCTATTCATATACCCATGCAGATGCCTTTTAAATGTTGCAATTGTACCAGCCTCCACCACTTCCTCTGGCGGCTCATTCCATACATGTGCCACCCTCTGTGTGAAAACATTGACCTTAGGTCTCTTTTATATCTTTCCCCTCTCACGCTAAACTTATGCCCTTTAGTTCTGGACTCCCCCACTCCAAGGAAAAGTCTGTGTCTATTTATCCTATCCATGCCCCTCATGATTTTATAAACCTCTATAAGGTCACCCCTCAGCCTCTGATGCTCCAGGGAAAACAGCCTCAGCCTGTTCAGCCACTCCTCATCGCTTAAATCCTCCAACCATGGCAATATCCTTGTACATCTTTTCTGAACCCCTTCATGTTTCACAACATCTTTCCAATAGGAAGGAGACCAGAATTGCACACAATATTCCAACAGTGGCCTAACCAATGTCCTCTACAGCCGCAACATGCCCTCCCAACTCCCGGACTCATTACTCTGACGAATAAAAGAAAGCATACCAAACGCTTTCTTCGCTATCCTAACTACCTGCGACTCCACTTTCAAGGAGTTCTGAACCTGCACTCCAAGGTCTCTTTGTTCAACAACACTCCCTAGGACCTTACCATTAAGTGTATAAGTCCTGCTAAGATTTGCTTTCCCAAAATGCAGCACCTCGCATTTATCTGAATTAAACTTCATCTGCCACGTCTCAGCGCCATTGGCCCATCTGATCAAGATCCCATTGTAATCTGAGGTAACCCTCTTCGCTGTCCACCACACCTCCAATTTTGGTGTCATCTGCAAACTTACTAACTGTACGTCTTATGCTGCATCCAAACCATTTATGTAAATGACAAAAAGTAAAGGACCCAGCACCAAGCTTTGTGGCACTCCATTGGTCACAGCAGATAGCTACAGAACAGAGGGATTTGGGATTCCTCATCTGTGAATCAGAAAAAGCTGACATCGGAGTTGAGTGGGTAATAGGGAAGGCAAATGAAATGATGAAACCAAATCAGAAATTGCTGGAAAAACGCAGTACTGAAGAAGAGTCATTGGACCCAAAATGTTAACTCTGTTTTCTCTCCACAAATGCTGCCAGACTTGCTGAGTTACTCGATCAATTTTCTGAATTTGTTTCTGATTTCCAGCAACCACAGTTCTTTGGATTTTTTTAACATATTGCTGGTCTTTATTTCAATGGGAATACAGTCCAGCCTTCATCCTTTCAAAAGCAGTCTCACATTGTGCTAAGCAGACCACTTTTTTGTTTGTTTAGTTTACAAATTTGTTAAAGGCACAGATATCCAGCTCAAATTATGCACGAATTTCCAGTAAACTCACACATTCCTAAACATTTACCAATTTGTCATTTAGTTTTAGGAAAAAAGGAATTCTATTATTAAAGTCTTCACTTTTGCTGTCCTTGGCAATATCTGTGAAAATGTGTGTGTGACTGCCTGCCTGTGCATGTTTGTGTATGTGTGTCTTTGTGTATGTGTATGGGTGCCTGTCTGTGCACATGTATGTGTTTCTGAGTGTCTCAGTAGGAGGTATATTTAGTAAATTTGCAAATTACACCAAAATTGGAGGTGTCCTTCGAAGTGGAAGTAGTTGTCGGTTTGGAAGGTGTTGTCGAAGGATGTTTGGTAAACGTTTGCAGTGCATCTTGATGCTACTCAGCGTCGGTGGTGGATGGAGTGGATGTTTGTAAGGCGGGTACAATTACAACACTTGAAAAGCATCTGGATGGGTATATGAATAGGAAGGATTCAGAGGGTTGTTGGCCAAATGCTGGCAACTGGGACTAGGTTTATCGAAGTTATCTGATGGATGCCAGCCACTTAAACAAAGTGTCTATTTCCGTGCTGTACAACTCCATGACTCTGTGAATCTTGATTCGCAATTCTAACGTAGCAAATTGCAATTGGAATATTTGGAGTCAAAGCCAAATCATTTGTTGCTGATTCACTCGATCAAACTTCAGGTCCACCATGTTTCTGTTCATTTCAATTGACGGGGTTGGCAGAGTTTAATGGTTTGGAGGCCAGAGTTCACATAACACAAGATGGATCGATTAGTCTAAGGATTTCCGTTCAGAACAGTCACCTAATATTTCCAGACAATGATAGTACTCGATCAGAATTAGAACCCGTTTCAATTGTTTGTCTTGATTTGCCTTGTAGAGAGGCAGGAATTGTTAGCATTAACAGTTCAGGTCGTTTATACCAGAGAATGGAACAGCACAAACTCCAGGCAATTGCATATATCAAGTTAAAATTCAAACAACACAAGGTTATAGTCCGACAGAATTAAACCTGTTGGGCTATAACCTGGTGTTGTGTGATTTTTAACTTTGTACACCCCAGTCCAACACCGGCATCTCCAAATCATGTCATATATTAAGGGAATACATGGGGCTGAGGGCGGGGTAGGGGTTAATTGTTTTTAACGAAGTGTCCCATTTCATCAAGGTATGTAGGTAATCCCTACCATCTTCATTGAGTGGTTACTATTGGCTGTGCACTGCCTGAGGGACCATTGGAGCCGGATTCAATCATGGCTTTCAGGAGAGAGTTAAATGATTATCTGCAGAGAGATTTGCAGGGCCTGCATGTGGAAAAGCATGGCGAGTGGGACTAGGGAAGGAGCCCATACAGAGTGACAGCTGATGCAAACAATGAGGGGCTGCAGTACCTCCCTCTGTGCTGCACCATTCTCTGTGCACAGCTCTGTCCCAGTGGGTTGCTGCAATCTCATTGATACTCTGTCAGAGACACACGACCGGCTTGTTAGTGACCTACACTCAGCCCCAGCGCAGCTGATTGGTACATTACTGCTCATCTATATTCACTATCAAACAGGTTCATAGAAAAGATGAGATGAATTCACCTGGATAAATGGATCGTTTACTCTGGTTAGAAGATCTGGACATAACTAGGCAGCAATGAAACTGTCAGCTGTGAGCTATAGGTCTTTGGTCACAGTCAGGCTGGTAGAAATGTAGGAAGCGGCTGGGTCCTAAGGTGGTCATGGATGCGGCAAGTATCGCTTCTCGGCCTTTTGGTTAAGATCATTAGTAGTTCTGTTCTTGTCAGTGTGAGGCTGGACCAGCTGCTATCTCTGGACGAGCTGACCAAGTCCCTCGAGTCCTTCGAAAAGAATAAAACTCCCGGAAGCGACGGCTTACCGGTCGAGCTCTACTCTGCTTTGTGGGACTTGATTGGCCAGGACCTGCTGGAGGTGTATGTCAGTATGCTTCGGGCAGGTACCATGAGTGAATCCATGAGGAAAGGCATCATCACCCTCGTCTACAAGCGGGAGAGGGAGGAACTCAAAAATTGGAGACCAATCTCACTCTTGAATGCAGATTACAAAATTCTGTCAAAGGTAATCGCCAACCGGGTCAGGTCTGCTCTCGGGTCGGTGATTCACCCTGACCAAACCTGTGCTGTGCCGGGCAGGAAGATCACTGAGAGTATCGCACTCCTCAGGGATACGATCGCCTACGTGCAGGACAGAGGGTTGGACACGTGCCTGATCAGCCTGGACCAGGAGAAAGCCTTTGACAGGATATCACACAGGTATATGAGAGATGTTCTCTCCAAAATGGGCTTTGGGGAGGGAATCTGCAAATGGATCAGACTGCTCTACACCAACATTGTCAGTGCAGTCTCAATCAACGGGTGGGAATCAGATAACTTCCCAGTCAGATCTGGAGTCAGGCAGGGCTGCCCCCTCTCTCCTGCCTTGTTTGTGAGCTGCATAGAGCCATTTGCCGAGTCCATCAGGAAGGATGCGAGCCTGAGAGGGGTGACTATTCCTGGCAGCGGGGGTCTGCAGGTTAAGGCCTCCCTGTACATGGATGACGTCGCCGTTTACTGCTCGGATCCGCTGTCCGTGCGCAGACTCATGTGCATTTGTGACCAGTTCGAACGGGCCTCAGGGGCCGAGGTAAACCGAGGCAAGAGCGAGGCCATGCTCTTCGGGAACTGGGCCGACCAATCCTCGATCCCCTTCACCATCAGGACCGACCACCTGAAGGTGCTGGGTATTTGGTTCGGAGGGGCTGGGGGGTGCGCCAAGTCTTGGGAGGAGCGTATCAGCAAAGTGAGGCAGAAACTGGGCAGATGGAAGCTACGGTCGCTCTCCATCGCGGGAAAAAACCTGGTCATCAGGTGTGAGGCACTGTCATTGCTATTATAGGTGGCACAGGTCTGGCCTATTCCCAGAACTTGTGCCGCTGCAGTCACCCGGGCCATCTTCCAGTTTATATGGAGGTCAAAAATGGACCGGGTCCGAAGGGACTCACTGTATAAAGGTCTGGGCAACGGGGGGAAAATACACCCAATGCCACCCTCACCCTGATGGCCACCTTTGTGTGTGGCTGCATCAAGCTGTGCGTGGATCCCCGGTACGCAAACACCAAGTGTCACTACGTACTGAGGTTCTACCTGTCCCCGGTGTTGCGAAGGATGGGCCTGGCCTCGCTGCCGCGGAACGCTCCAAGTAGTTGGACCGTTCCGTATCACCTGTCCTTCGTGGAGAAATTTATCAAGAAAAACACCTTTGACCACAAGTCCATTAGGAAGTGGTCAGCACGTAGTGTCCTTGAGACCCTTCGGGAAAAGGAGAGGGCGGATCCTATCGAGCGGTTCCCTGAGCAGACTGTCAAAGCCATTTGGCAGAATGCCTCATCGCCAGAACTTTCCAACAAGCACCAAGACATGGCTTGGCTGGTGGTGAGAAGGGCTCTGCCTGTGAGATCCTTTATGCACGCCCGGACTCTCAGCCGCACCGCACGCTGCCCTCGAAGCGGCTGCGGGGGGGGGGGGGGAGACGAGACTGTCACACACCTCCTTCTGGAATGTGCCTACGCAGAGGAAGTCTGGAGAGGAATGCAGTGGTGTTTGTCGAGGTTCGTCCCGAGCAGCACCGTGACGCGGGACTCCGTGCTCTACCATCTGTTCCCCGGGACGCACACCGAGACGAACATCAACTGTGCCTGGAGGATCATCAATTCGGTGAAGGACGCTCTCTGGGTGGTCCGAAACCTGCTGATCTTCCAGCTGAAGGAGTTGATCCCGACTGAGTGTTGCAGACTGGCACATTCCATGGTCCAGGACTACGTGTTGAGGGATGCGCTGAAGCTTGGGGCAGCTGCCGCCAAGGCGCGGTGGGGAAAGACCACTGTGTAAAGTCTGCCTGTCGAACGAAGAACAGGGGGCCCATGCAGTCATTTGGGCTCTGCTGACGCCTCAGCTAATTATATGGGCATATGATCAAAAATGTACAGACCTGTATAAAAATGATAAGTTTTGATCTCTGTATGTACATGTTTACATATGTATGGCATGACCAATTGTACAGACCATCAAATTATTTTATGAATAAAGTATATTTTTGAAATAAAAAAAAAAGTTCTTGTCAGTGTTATCTGATATGTCCCTGACTAAGGACTGTCAGGAAGAAAAGAGCTGCAACCTGTGCGGAGAGGCGGGCCACATGTACAAGACCTGCCCAAGACAGGGGGTCCCCACTTACGCACAGATGGCTGGAGGTGACAATGCGAGCCGTGGACCCCCAAAGACCAGTAACGTCCACCCAGACAGCAGGGAAACAGAGTCTGGTGGCACCCAGAACGAAGAACAGGCTGGAGTAGAGGAGGTGGCAGCCAGCGGAGAGACACAGCAGCTGATCCTAGCTCTAGCTTGGCAGATGGAAGCAATGGAGGAGGAGGTAATCGAGCAGGCAGAGGAGTGGATACCTGTTAAAAACAGGAAGAGAAAATCCGGCCAGGCCCCCAAAGCCTCCCAGCAAAGGGGGAAAAGACAGCTGCACGAGGGAGGGACGGACAGCTCTTCGGATGGGGAAGACGGGCGCAAAGAACGTCATCACCACCAGAAGAAGAGACAGAGTGCCGTAGATAAAGAGGAGGGCATTTCCACCCAACCAGGAAACAACAGACCACCTGAAGTCCACCCTCCACCCAGTGAGAACCAGGGGGTACCCACTTTCCCACAACTACAGGTAACTGAGAGCTATGATCCTCTGACAGTCCCATTGTCAGACACAGAACTGGACGGTGCGGAACCATGCCTTGGCTCAATGACTCCAGAGTGGGTAAATGACCCCAGTGAGGAGCTGGATAGCTACCTCAGCCCAGCGAAAGTCCAGCAGTTCTTGCTCACCATGGGGATGCAGACAGCTACCCCAGAGATAGGACAGTTAAAGGGACAATAAACTGAGCGTTAAAGAAGTTTCCTTTGCTATTGTATAACAGGGCACCCACTCAGTAGGTAGGTTCAGCTGAAGCCACAGCTAAATAATAAGAGACTGGATGGTTAATAAAGGGAACTGTAAATAGGATAACTGTAAATTCGAGTAATTCAATCTGTTCTTTATGACATGCAATGTATATATCTATGAACGACATGACAAATTGTACAAGTACCGAAGATTTATTTCTATGAATAAAGTATATTTTGAAATTAAAAAAAAAGTTCTTGTCAGTGTTAATATCTGATATGTCCCTGACTAAGGGACTGAATATTAATCTGATTTTTGCAGGAAGGAGTTGTGTTAGGAGCTTGCTCCACTAACTCCACGCATCGTCCCAGTATTGCAGTGTTTCTGGGAATGGTGTGCCCCTCATTAAAGAATCTGAAAAGCAGCTTTGTTTATCCTCTTTTTGTTATGCTTTTGCTTTATTCCTTATGTTCCGAGTACGGACAGTTTTCGTTAGTCAAGTCAGACTTGCCTTCGTGCAAATCAACTTGTTCTACAATCCGATTTGCCTGTGTCTTTCAGCGTGTTATGTTCAGCACTCACTCTCAGTGTTATCTCTTCATCCCTGGTACATGCCACCCCTTCCCACCAACTCCAATTCCGAACCACAAAAGTAAAACAAATTCTGGATTAATGGTGCTGTAAGAGCACAGCAGTTCAGGCAGCATCCAAGGAGCTTCGAAATCGACATTTCGGGCAAAAGCCGTTCATCAGGAATAAAGCTTTATTCCTGATGAAGGGCTTTTGCCCGAATCGTCGATTCCAGCATCATTGTTTTTACCTCAAAAGTAAAACAAAGTTGCCCACCAGCTCTACCTAATGGCAAACGGCATTTCAGAAAACAAAATGGAGAACATGAAGCTATTGAAGTAATCAACAATTCAGATTTTGATGATGATAAGAATCACTTTGATGTATTAAATGAGAGATTTTGAGAACAATGTGAAGCAGACAAACGGCATCTGATGTATTTAAAGCACAGAATCAGAGAGATGTGCAGCACAGAAACAGATCCTTCAGTCCAACTTGTCTATGCTAACCAGATATCCTAATCTAGTCCCATTTGCCAGCATTGGCCCATATCCTTCTAAATTCTTCCTGTTCATATATCCATCCAGATGCCTTTTAAATGCTGTAATTTAGTTTAATTTAAATGCCTCCACCACTTCCTCTGGCATCTCATTCCATACACGCACCACCCTCTGCATGAGAAAGTTGCCCCTTTCATCCCGTTGAATTTTTTCCCCTTTCATGCTAAACCTATGGCCTCTAGTTCTGGACTCCCCGACTCCAGGGAAAAGAACTGCTGATCTCTACATTTTGCAGAGTGACTGCTACTCTCTATGTGATACACAGGGACAGCTATTGTCTATATTATACACAGGGACTGCTGTTCTCTACCTTATAGAGAGTAGCAGTCGCTGTGTATAATATAGAGAACAGCAGTCACTGTGTATAATATAGAGAACAGCAGCACCTGTGTAGAAGATAGAGAACAGCAGTCCCTGTGTATATGAGACACAGGGTCAGCTCTTGTCCATATTATACACAGGAACAGCTGTTCCCTGTATTATACACAGGTACTGCTGTTCTCCAGATAAGACACAGAAACTGCTGTTCTCTTTCTTATACACAGGTACTGTTGTTCTCTATGTCATACACATGCGCTGCTAATAGACAGAGGGATTGCTGTTCTCTATATTATAGACAGGGACTCATGTTCTCTGCATTGTACAACGTGACTGCTGTTCTCTATATTTTCACAGGGTCTGCTGTTCTCTATCCTATATCCTGCTGTTTTCCGGAACTATAGACCGGTGAGCCTGACGTCAGTTGTGGACAAGTTATTGGAGGTTACCTGACATACAATGATAGCCGCGCCTCCGGCCTGGGTATCCTGTTGAGAGGAGGCAACTTCACCATCTCCGAGGTTAAGGAGGTGGTGGGCGGGCGCCTCCTCGTCGCCGACATCATGTACAGGAATGCTCCCCTGAGACTGATTAATGTGTACACCCCAGTGGGTAAGAGTGAACGGTTGGCCGTCCTGCAGCAGCTTCCACTGTTGCTGGCTACATCCAGGCCGGTCATTCTGGCCGGAGACTTCAACTGTATCATTGATGCAGATGGACGATCCGGCGGGGGGGACAGTAAACTGGACACCACGTCCAGAGCCCTGATGGACACGGTAAAAGATGCCAAGCTGCACGAGGTCTTCAACACCCCTGCAGACGGAGCACAGCGTAGATACACCTGGTCACGGGCAGACGGGTCCATCCGCTCAAGGATAGATTACCTGTTTGTGTCCCGAACGCTCTCGGTCAGATCCACCGACGTCAAGCCGGTGTTCTTCTCCGACCACTGCCTCCTGCTGGCCGACTGTCACCTACAGGACGAGCAGCGGGCTGGTAAGGGAACGTGGAAGCTGAACACCAAGCTGTTGAGGAGAGAGTGAGGACTGCAGATGCTGGCGATCAGAGTTGAAAATGTGTTGCTGGAAAAGCGCAGCAGGTCAGGCAGCATCCAGGGAACAGGAGAATCGACGTTTTGGGCATAAGAAGAAGGGCTTATGCCCGAAACGTCGATTCTCCTGTTCCCTGGATGCTGCCTGACCTGCTGCGCTTTTCCAGCAACACATTTTCAGCACCAAGATGTTGACCCAGGGCAACATTGAGGAGCTCAAGAGGGACCACGCAGGTTGGAGAACCGTGAAGCCCCTCTTTGAGTCCCCAGCGGACTGGTGGGAAACAGTAAAAGGGAACATCAATAGGTTCTTCATCCTCAAAGGTGTTCAGGAGGCGAGAGAGAGGCGGGGAAAACTGTCCCAGCTCCAGGAAAGTATGTAGGACCTGCTCCTGCTGCAGACGATGGGGATGGATGTCACGGAGGACCTCAAGGAGGTGAAGGGCCAGCAAGCCTCGCTCTTTGCTTCGGAGGCCTCCAAGATAATCTTCCGGTCCAGGGTCCGCTCGGTGGAGCAGGACGAGACGTGCTCACGTTTCTTCTTCCAGAGGGTGCACAAAGAGAGCTCTGTGCTCAGCAGCCTGAAGGAAGAAGATGGCTCGCTAACGTCATCTCAGGCTGACGTCATGAGGATCAGTAAATCCTTCTATGCCAGTCTGTATGACGCGAAGCCGACCGACAGCACGGCCTCCCAGTCGTTCCTGTCCTCTATCACGGAGGTCTTAGACGACAGAACACGGGAGAGGCTGGACCAGCCGCTATCTCTGGACGAGCTGACCAAGGCCCCCGAGTCCTTCAAAAAGAACAAAACTCCCGGAAGCGACGGCTTACCAGTCGAGCTCTATTCCGCTCTGTGGGACTTGATTGGCCAGGACCTGCTGGAGGTGTATGTCAGTATGCTTCGGGCAGGTACCATGAGTGAATCCATGAGGAAAGGCATCATCACCCTCGTCTACAAGCGGAAGCGGGAGAGGGAGGAACTCAAAAATTGGAGACCAATCTCACTGTTGAATGCAGATTACAAAATTCTGTCAAACGTAATCGCCAACCGGGTCAGGTCTGCTCTAGGGTCGGTGATTCACCCTGACCAAACCTGTGCTGTGCCGGGCAGGAAGATCGCTGAGAGTCTCGCACTCCTCAGGGATACGATCGCCTACGTGCAGGACAGAGGGTTGGACACGTGCCTGATCAGCCTGGACCAGGAGAAAGCCTTTGACAGGATATCACACAGGTATATGAGAGATGTTCTCTCCAAAATGGGCTTTGGGGAGGGAATCTGCAATTGGATCAGACTGCTCTACACCAACACTGTCAGTGCAGTCTCAATCAACGGGAATCAGATAACTTCCCAGTCAGATCTGGAGTCAGGCAGGGCTGCCCCCTCTCTCCTGCCTTGTTTGTGTGCTGCATAGAGCCATTTGCCGAGTCCATCAGGAAGGATGCGAGCCTGAGAGGGGTGACTATTCCTGGAGGCGGGGGCCTGCAGGTTAAGGCCTCCCTGTACATGGATGACGTCGCCGTTTTCTGCTCGGATCCACTGTCCGTACACAGACTCATGTGCATTTGTGACCAGTTCGAACGGGCCTCGGGGGCCAAGGTAACCCGAGGCAAGAGCGAGGCCATGCTCTTCGGGAACTGGGCCGACCAATCCTCGATCCCCTTCACCATCAGGACCGACCACCTGAAGGTGCTGGGTATTTGGTTCGGAGGTGCTGGGGCGTGCGCCAAGTCTTGGGAGGAGCGTATCAGCAAAGTGGGGCAGAAACTGGGCAGATGGAAGCTACGGTCGCTCTCCATCGCGGGAAAAAACCTGGTCATCAGGTGTGAGGCACTGTCATTGCTGTTATACGTTGTACAGGTCTGGCCTATTCCCAGAACCTGTGCCGCTGCAGTCACCCGGGCCATCTTCCAATTTATATGGAGGTCAAAGATGGACCGGGTCCGAAGGGACTCACTGTATGAAGATCTGGGCAACGTGGGAAAAAATACACCCAATGCCACCCTCACCCTGATGGCCACCTTTGTGTGTGGCTGCATCAAGCTGTGCGTGGATCCCCGGTACGCAAACACCAAGTGTCACTACGTACTGAGGTTCTATTTGTCCCCGGTGTTGCGAAGGATGGACCTGGCCTCGCTGCCGCGGAACGCTCCGAGTAGTTGGACCGTACCGTATCACCTGTCCTTCGTGGAGAAATGTCTCAAGAAAAACACCTTTGACCACAAGTCCATTAGGAAGTGGTCAGCATGTAGTGTCCTTGAGACCCTTCGGGAAAAGGAGAGGGCGGATCCTATCGAGCGGTTCCCTGAGCAGACTGTCAAAGCCATTTGGCAGAATGCCTCATCGCCAGAACTTTCCAACAAGCACCAAGACATGGCTTGGCTGGTGGTGAGAAGGGCTCTTCCTGTGAAATCCTTTATGCACGCCCGGACTCTCAGCCGCACCGCACGCTGCTCTCGAAGCGGCTGCGGGGGGGGGGGGGGGGACGAGACTGTCACCCACCTCCTTCTGGAATGTGCCTACGCATAGGAAGTCTGGAGAGTAATGCAGTGGTGTTTGTCGAGGTTCGTCCCGAGCAGCGCCGTGACGCGGGACTCCGTGCTCTACGGTCTGTGCCCGGGATGCACACCGAGACGAACATCAACTGTGCCTGGAGGATCATCAACTCGGTGAAGGACGCTCTCTGGGTGGTCGGAAACCTGCTGATCTTCCAGCTGTAGGAGTTGACCCCGACTGAGTGTTGCAGACTGGCACATTCCATGGTCCAGGACTACGTGTTGAGGGACCGCTGAAGCTTGGGGCAGCTGCCGCCAAGGCACGGTGGGGAAAGACCACTGTGTAAAGTCTGCCTGCCTCACGAAGTACAGGGGGCCCATGCAGTCATTTGGGCTCTGCTGACGCCTCAGCTAATTATATGGGCATATGATCAAAAAGTGTACAGACATGTATAAAAATGATAAGGTTTGATTTCTGTATGTACATGTTTACATATGTATGGCATGACCAACTGTACAGACCATCAAATTATTTTATGAATAAAGTATACTTTTGAAATATAAAAGAAATCTTTGCTGCTTTGTCACCAGGATGTTGCCTGGAATGGAGAATAGGACGTACGAGGACAGGTTGAGAGTGCGAGGCCTTTTCTCATTGGAAAGGCGAAGGAAGAGGGGTGACTTGATAGAGGTTTATAAGATGATCAGGGGAATAGATAGACAGAAACTTTTTCCCCGGGTACAACAGAGTGTGACAAGGGGACATTAATTTAAGGAGAAGTGTGGAAGGTATAGGGGGGATGTCAGGGGTAGGTTCTTTACCCAGAGAGTGGTGGGGGCATGGGATGCGCTGCCTGTGGGAACGGCAGAGTCAGAATCATTGGTGACCTTTAAGCGGCAATTGGATAGGTACATGGATGGGTGCTTAAGCTAGGACAAATGTTCGGCACAACATCGTGGGCCGAAGGGCCTGTTCTGTGCAGTATTGTGCTATGTTCTATGTCTCGTTCAGAGGCTTCACTTCACATGATTCATACCGGAAATATTCCAAGCATTCGTTTCAATGAGATCAATGCACTCCACCTGATAGTCTGGCTAGTGATGTGGAAATTAATGGTCTAATTAATGGTGCCAGACGATGCCTGGGACAACATCACGTTATTTAACTAAAGTCAGCAATATACATTAACAACGTGAAAGGCACAAACTGTACTTTTACCCAGATCAGCCAGTTTCATCTGCAGTCAGACACAACTTAAAATTCAGACCATTGCACAGAAGATAGACGAGCGCTCATAACATTGGAAATGATTTTGTTTGATAAAACAGTCCATCATAGACTTGCTGAGAGCAACTCGTGAATATTGCTTGATTTCTTTTTGTGTGGGGTAACACATGAAATGTTACTGTATTCCGACTGATGTGAACCATTTGCACTTCAAGTTATTTGAAAACCTCCTTCACAACAGATATGTGAGTAATTGTTTGAAATCATTGATCAAAGGGACAATTTTTTTGGATTCCAGGAAGATCCATAGTGATATTTTGTAAATGTTTGGAGCTGTGATTGCTTTAAATTTTTAACTAAGACATTGGCATGAAACTCGCAACCACTGTGAACCTGGAAGGCGATGGTTCAGAATTTAACAAGGACCTCGCAAGGTTCGTGGAATGGACCAACGAATGATTCATGAAATTTAACAAAGGCATTTCTGAAATGATTAATTTAGCTAGGAAGAATGTCGAGACACAAATTCACATCTCTGTTTGCATTTCAATATACTATAAATTACTTTTCTATTATATCCTAAAATACTTGTGTCTTTGTTCATATTTAATACACTCTATCTTGTTCCGGAGCTAACACAGTTTCTTTATTTATTTCACTCAAGACTGTATGCTGTATTTTTGCCTCAGTATTGACCAAACTCGGTTTGGTGCCAGCTTATACCACTTGAGCTGCTTTTTCAGGAAGTGCATCTCTACACCTGTTTTGTCAAAATAATCTGTTCATGCTTAGATCAAAATAAATCCTGTTAATATCATCCCAAATTCAGGCTCGGTTATTTTGTATTTATTCATTGGAAATGAACAGAATGTTACTGGCCTGTTCTTGGTGGAGTGGGAGAGGGAGTTAAAGTGGTCAGCCACGGGGCCGTGGGGTTGGTTGGCACGGGTGTCCCAGAGATGTTCTCTGAAATGATCCGCAAGTTAGTGTCCTGTCTCCCTGATGTAGAAGAGACCACAGCAGGTGGAACAGACACAGTGGATGACATTTGTGGAAGTATAGATAAATTTCTCCGGGATGTGGTAGGATCATTTGGGGCCTTGTCGGAGGTGAGGGGGGAGGTGTGGCCGCAGGTTTTGCACTTCCTGTGATGGCAAGGGAAGGTGACGGGGTGGGGAGTGGGCTGGTGGAGGGGCATGGACCTGACGAGGGAGTCGCGGAGGGAATGGTTTCTCCGGAATGCAGATAGGGGTAGGGAGAGAAATATACCCCGAGTGATGGGGTCTGTTTACAGGTGGTGGAAGCAGCGGTGGATGATATGATGCATGCAAGGTTGGTGCGGTGGAAGGTGAGGGCCAGGAGGGCTCCCTGTTGCGATTGGAGGGAGGGTGTTCAAGGGCATCGTCGACCACATGGGAGGGGAAATTGCAGTCTGTGAAAAAGGAGGTTATCCGGGATGTTTTATGGAGGAACTGGTCCTCCTGGGAGCAGGTTCGGTGGAGGCAGAGGTATTGACAATAAGGGATGGCATTTGTACAGGAGGTTGGGTGGGAGGAGTGTAGCCCAGGTAGCTGTGGGAGCCAGTGGGCTTCCAGTAAATGTTTAGTCGGTCACTGGAGATAGAGGTGGAGAGGTCTAGGAAAGGGAGGGAGGTGTCCGAGATGGTCCCTGTGAAGTTTAGGTCAGGGTGGAAGGTTTTAGTAAAGTTGATGAACTGTTCAACCTCCTAGTGGTAGCATGAGGTGGCATTGATACAGTCATCAATGTAGCGGTGGTAAAGATGGGCAATGATACCGGTGTAGCTGTGGAAGATTGACTGTTCCACATATCTGACGAAGAGGCAGGCATAGCTAGGGTCCATACAGGTGTCCATGGCGACCCCTTTCGTTTGGAGGAAGTGGGAGGATTGAAAGGAAATATAGTTGAGGTTGAGCATGTACTGCTTGGCTTGGCGTGACAGGAAGAAACGGAGGGCTTCGAGGCCTACATCATGGCGCTTGGATGTGTACGGGGCCTGGACATTCTGTTCTCTCTGGGGCTTAGCAATAGCTTGCAGTTATTATGGAACTGCAAGTGCAATGGCTGGGAACTCGGAGAAACCAATGTTTAAGTCTTCTGCTTGAAGCACATTTTGACCAGAACATTTAAACACCACAAAGTTCACTGCAGGAAATGCCAGGGCTGCAACTTTTAATAATATTTGAAACTTTGTTAAAAATAGGAATTTTTAGTCATAGTTTCTGAAATAATCAAGAAAATAATTAACCGTTAGAACAAGCTCTTTCAAAGAGAGAGGATTTGCAAAGATTGAAACCATACAGTGCTGTGCTTTATTTGAATTCAATGTCGGCCAGAGTTAGATACAGCCAAGGTGATCTCTCCATATATTGATTCTGTTAATCTGACACACCAACATACCTGTCTGTACAAAACTGTATTATTTGTTTAGTTGATCAAAATTTAGGAAACAGATCAAACAGAATGTATTCGGCTGGGAAGGTGATGGATACAGAAGACAGAATCAAAAACTGGGAACATTAAATCTGAAAAGAGAGTAACAAGTAGTACAAGATCAAAGACATGACAAGATGCATGTCGATATGTCCCAGAGTTAGTGAATCGAATGAGCTTGTTAGATGGTCGAGAGACTCGTCCAATGATGTCCTGGAATCAGACCGTGAAACAGAGATCGAAAGGTCAATTTGCAAATGTCACTTCAATGTAATCACTTCATACTCGGTGTCCTGATATAGGCCACATTGGCAGATGTTTCCGCCAGATTGCATCCCCTGGGTTTATTTTCTGATCAGAAGTGAGATGTGTGGCTTGCTGCTGGCACATAGAAACAGGAAGTTGTGTGCCAGCTGAGAATGGTACATCAGGCGCTACTTTCCGTATTATCAGCACAAAGTCTTCCTGTCTCTGATGGGGAACACACACTGACAGTGTCAAGAACAAACGGACAGATTGCTGTTGGTTTCAACACTGTATTCAATACCATTCCCATTTCCCAGAATGAAACAGAAGAGACACAAGATTATTTCAGCTAGAGCAAATTATCTGTCAGAGAGATAAGAAGAGTTGACATCGGGTGAAAGGAGCTAAGTGACAATGTGTAGTTTCACTCATAAACCTATGTTTAAAAGTAGAAAGCTTGAGGGAAGTTAATAAGTAAATCTAAGAGACAGCATTCATTAAAAGTTGGAATTGTAAGGTTTAAGCAATAAAATTCAGCATGGTTTTGGTGGAAGTGATATCATATCGGAAGTGGTTGATTCTGTTTTCCGGAGAGGCAATGAGATGTGACATCGAGTGTAAAAAGTCGAGTGCAATGCTTCTTGACTTCAATCAGGTTTTTGACTAGCTCTTGCATGTTTAATATGGTAAGGGTTCATGGGATCTGGTGCAGTTTGGCAAATGATTCGAAGGTTTATTTGTTGGCAGAAGGTAATGGTCGAAGGTAGTCATTGTGAAGACATATTGTGTCCAGTGGCTTACTACATGACTGGTTGCTGGATCCTTTGATGTTTGCAGCGTATATGAACGGTCTAGTCAAGAATGTAGCAATTTTGATCAGTAAGTTCAAAGATGAGGTGAAAAACGTTTGGTTTTGCAATTAGTGAGGAGGAAAGCCAGTGTGACATCGATGGCCTTGCCTGTCGGAGAGAAGAATTGAAACCAGAACATTATATCCTAAAGTCTGTGAAGTAAAGCATTTTCGAGACTAACAATTTAAGCGAATATACGATGCATTGTTGGAATCTACACAATACAAAGGATAAGCGATCTTCTGTTGTGAATATCCACATTATGGAGTGGGGGTTGGAGTTATAGTCTGGAGATATTGTGCCTCGACCATTCATTCAGGAAACAGGGGTCTGAGCCCACGGTGCTACCACATCAAGACATGAATTAAAGTTGATAATTAAACAACTCATTGAAGGAATAAGCTCCACAGATATTTCCTTGCTCTGCTTTGGAGAGCACAACACATCAGCACAAAAGTTAAGGCTGAAGCATTCACAGCAATCTTCAGCCAGAAGTGCCAATTGTGTGATCCATCTCGGCATCTTTCGTAGATCACCAATATCACAGATACCTGTCAGCAGGGAATTCGCTTCTCTCCATGTGAAATCAAGACACTGTTGGCCGGTGGGGTGGGGTGGGGGGTGCGGCAGGGGTTACTGCAAATGCTATGGAGCCTGACAAAGTTCTGGCAATAATACTGATGACTTGTGCTAGCCAAGCAATCCCGGTACAGCTAAAACACTGGCATGGACAATGTGGAAAATAGGTCAGGCACGTCCTGTGCACAGAAAAATAGGTCAAACCACCCTGGCGAATTACTGCCCCATCAGTCCATGCTCAATCATGAGTTAGATGTAGGGAGGTGCTATCAAGCAGCACTAGCTCAGCAATAACCTGCGGAAATGTGGGTTACGCAAGGCCTACTCAGCTCATGTCTGAATTACAGACTTGATTTAAACATGGACAAAGAACTGAATTCCAGATATGAGGGGAGAGTGACAGCCCTTCACATTAAGGTCACATTCGACAGAGGGTGATATTATGGAGCCTAGCAAAACTGGGTTCAATGGGTATCAGGTGACAACCTCCCTGCTGCCTGCAGTCATACCTCACACATTGAAAGATGGCTCTGCTTGTTAGAGGGCAGTCGTCTCAGCCAAAGCAAATTGGCCTGTCGCAAAGATGTCACTACAGTTGTTATGGGGGATTTTAACATGCAGGTAGACTGGGAGAATCAGGATGGTATTGGTCCTCAAGAAAGAGACTTTGTGGAGTGCCTCAGAGATGGATTCTTAGAGGGGCTGGTGCTGCAGCCGACCAGGGAGAAGACAAATCTGGATCTGGTATTGTGTAAAGAACCAGAATTGGTCAGAGACCTCGAAGTGAAGGAGCCATTGGGAAGTAGTGACCATAATACAATAAGCTTCAATCTGCAATTTGAGAGGGAGAGGGTACAGTCGGAAGTGACAGTACTTCTATTTAATAAAGGGAACTATGGAGCTATGAGGTAGGAACTGGCCAAAGTTCAATGGTGCAATACCTTAGCAGGGATGAACGTGGAGGAACAATGGCGGATATTTTGTGTATAATGCAGAAGTTGCAGGATCAGTTCATTCCTAAAAGGAAGAAAGATCCCAGGAGGAGGCATGGGCGGCCGTGGCTGACGAGGGAAGTAAAGAAACATATAAAGTTAAAAGAGAAAAAGTATAACATAGCTAAGATAAGTGGGAAAACTGAGGACTGGGAAGCTTTTAAAGAGCAACAGAGGATTACTAAGAAGGAAATACGCAAAGGAAAAATGAGGTACGAAGGTAAACTGGCCAAGAATATTAAGGAGGATAGCAAAAGCTTTTTTAGGTATGTGCAACGCAAAAAAATGTTTAGGACAAAAATTGGGCCTTTGAAGACAGAAGCAGGGGAATATATTACTAGGAACAAAGAAATGGCAGAGAAATTAAGTGGGTACTTCTGATCTGTGTTCACTGGGGAAGACACAAGCAATCTCCCTGAGGTAACAGTGGCTGAAAGACCTGAACTTAAGGGAATTTATATTTGCCAGGATTTGGTGTTGGAGAGACTGTTAGGTCTGAAGAATGATAAGTCTCCAGGGCCTGATGGTCTGCATCCCAGGGTACTGAAGGAGGTGGCTCGGGAAATCGTGGATGTGTTGGTGATTATTTTCCAGAGTTCAATAGATTCGGGGTCGGTTCCTGAGGATTGGAGGGTGGCTAATGTTATACCACTTGTTAAGAAAGGTGGGCGAGAGAAAGCAGGAAATTATAGACCAGTTAGTCTGACCTCAGTGGTGGGAAAGATGCTGGAGTCTATTATAAAGAATGAAATTACTGCACATCTGGATAGTAGTAACAGGATAGGACAGAGTCAGCATGGATTTAAGAAGGGGAAATCATGCTTGTCTAATCTTCTTGAAGTTTTTGAGGATGTAACTCTGAAGTTGGACGAGGGAGATCCAATAGATGTAGTGGACCTGGACTTGCGGAAAGCTTTTGATAAGGTCCCACACAGGAGGTTAGTGAGTAAAATTAGGGTGCATGGTATTGGGGGCAAAGTACTATATTGGATTGAAAATTGGTTGGCTAATAGGAAACAAAGGGTAGTGATAAACGGCTCCATTTCGGAATGGCAGGCAGTGACCAGTGGGGTACCGCAGGGATCCGTGCTGGGACCGCAGCTTTTTTTCAATATATGTTAATGATATAGAAGATGGTATCAGAAATAACATTAGCAAATTTGCTGATGATACAAAGCTGGGTGGCAGGGTGAAATGTGATGAGAATGTTAGGAGATTACAGGGTGACCTGGACAAGATAAGTGAGTGGGCAGATGCATGGAAGATGCAGTTTAATGTGGATAAATGTATGGTTATCCACTTTGGTGGCAAGAACAGGAAGGCAGACTACTACCTCAATGGAATCAATTTATGTAAAGGGGCGGTACAGAGATATCTGGGTGTTCTTGTACACCAGTCAATGAAGGCAAGCATGCAGGTACAGCAGGTAGTGAAGACGGCTAATAGCATGCTGGCCTTCATAACAAGAGGAATTGAGTATAGAAGCAAAGAGGTGCTTCTGCAGCTGTACAGGGCCCTGGTGAGACCACACCTGGAGTACTGTGTGCAATTCTGGTCTCCAAATTTGGGAAAAGACATTCTGGCTATTGAGGGAGTGCAACGTAGATTCACGAGGTCAATTCCTGGAATGGCAGAATTACCTTACACTGAAAGACTGAAGCGACTGGGCTTGTATACCCTTGAGTTTCGAAGACTGAGAGGGGATCTGGTTGAGACGTATAAGATTATGAAAGGATTGGACACTCTGGCAATAGGAAACATATTTCCACTGATAGGTGAGTGCCGAATCAGAGGACACAGCTTAAAAATACGGGGTAGACCATTTAGGAAAGAGCTCAGGAGAAACTTTTTCACCCAGAGAGTGGTGGCTGTGTGGAATGCTCTGCCCCAGAGGGCAGTGGAGGCCCATTCTCTGGATTCATTTAAGAAAGAGTTGGATAGAGCTCTCAAAGATAGTGGAATCAAGGGTTATGGAGATAAGGTAGGAACAGGATACTGATTAGGAATGATCAGCCATGATTATATTGAATGGCAGTGCAGGCTTGAATGGCTGAATGGCCTACTCCTGCACCTATTGTTTATTGTCTATTGTCTATTGGTTGTAATAAAGCTTCTTAAGAAAGATCAACCATAATTAGCCGAGCAAGATGGCAGGTCTTCAAAAAGGTAGCTGATGACCACCTTCTTGGGATATGTGACTAACTTTCTCATAAGTCAGTGAAGAATTCAAAAAATGCAAATTATGGTGAGTCAGGCTCTTCAGACAGAGTCCGGTACACAGTTTAGATTGATGATTGGATGCAAAGTCTCCTGTGACGTTGCTGTGAACAGCAGGAGAGTTCTTGCCAGTATTGCACTCCAATATTTGTTCATGAGGTAAAGTGTCAGATTGATTGCATTTCTGTTTGTGACCGCTTTCTGTGCATTCCCATTATTAGGATCACAGCGGTGACACCATGACACCAATATTCCCAATCTCCAGTTTGATGCTGAATGGACGGGGTTTGGAATACCATCGTTTGCCCAGAGTGAAATTTGAATTCTAAGAAAGCCTGGAATTGGAAAGAAAGCCAATGGTGACCATGTAACCCGAGTCAAAGGAAAAAATACAAAAACAGCTGGTTCACGAATGACAAGGCATCTATCACCTTTCCATGGTCTGGCCAACATGAGATTCCAGACCCACTGGGAAGTAATTGACTGTGTTCTGAAGTGGCTTTAGCAACTTATTCAATGGGCAATTGGGGGTAGGGACTCATTGCTGACCCTTAACAGAAAGTAATACATTTAACAAAACCTCACAACAACTATATCAATTAAATGTAATTGTTGCACAGTTCCTGATGTCATTTCAAGTATTTCACGTGAATATTCTAAAATGTACTTTGAGTGATGTTGCACCGTCTAAACGGACTACAATATACATTAGTGGGACATTCAGAGTAGGAGAAAGGGAGGACTGCAGATCAGAGCTGAAAATGTGTTGCTAAAGTGCAGCAGGTCAGGGAGCATCCAAGGAGCAGGAGAATCGACATTCCGGGCATAAGCAACACATTTTCAGCAGCGACATTCCGAGTAGATCCAGTTCAACATTGAAGTTTAATTGCAGAATTTTCAGCACTGAATTTTTAACCTAAATCAAAGTTTTAAATTGTGTTTATCATCCAGAAATAAATAAAATCTGTTACAATTTGTCTTCATAAATTTGTATTCACTTCTGAAAATGGTCAACATTATTAAAATAAACGTATTTCGATTTGAATCTTACCAACAAATCACTTCTTTCATCTGGCTTTGCTGTCACCATCACTTCCTTGAAACCAATTTAGCATTTATGTAAATAAATACAGAAATAGAATTCTCAGAATAAATTACAGAACAACAAAACCGCAATTTATATTTCCCCACAAGCACAGCACCCACGAATTGTGGAAAAAATGCAAATAACTCAATGGATTCCAATACTAATTGAACTTAGGACTTTTTAACACATAAGTTGTATGATTGTTGAATGACAGAGGTATCAATTGTCATGTTTAGTCAAAAAGAAACTATAATTAAGTGATACATTGGCACAGCTAATATTTCTGTCTCTCTTTTTCTCTCTTCCCCTCCTGCCTCCCCCCATTTTCCTTTATATCTGATGCCTTGTTTTGCCTCTCCACAATCGGACAACGTTTTGCTTAATAACATGAAGCTCACCAACATATGCTCTCAGCCAAATTCATCCATTTCTTTCGAGATATTTGAGTCAGTACAACCAGATTTTCTCAAAAGTCTGTCTGAGTATTGAGTGATCTGGAAATGCTTGATCGGAAAGATTTTACTGTGATAGTGTTTTCGTTGTAACTCAGCAGTATTATTCTTGACTGAGGAATGTTTAATGGTTCAGTGCAATGCATATTTAGTCTATAATTAACTTTTACTGCACATCTCATGGAATGTTTAATATTGTAGAGGGTGATTTATTCTGTGTCGACTCTGTGTTGTACCTGCTCTTGGAGGGTTTTTTTTTAGGGAATCCTGGATGCAGCTCTACACTGTGTCCAAACCAAAATGTATTTGACATGTTTGCATTGGACAGCACAATATAGAGGGAGTTTTACCCAGCACATTACATGAGCTGTACAATCACAGAAAACATTTGATGTAGCCGTGTAAAGGGGCTTGAACTCCTACCCACTGTCATTCTGATTTTGAAATGCTTGATACCAGAATGAAAAGGGAACAACACGATGCATCGAAACTTTGTTATACAAGTAGATTATCATCTACAGGCACAGACATACATACACACATAAGCAAATCATCTATGAACAACCCTTGCAGTGTTTATTGGATAAGTGCTGAGAGAGATTTAATATGCAATGTGTGTTTTCCATGCAATGCATACCGACAATGCGTTTGATATGGTAGTTTAAATGTAGTTTTGATCTGTCTTTAACCTTTTCTGTGACAGTTGTGGTTGTGTTTGACAAATATTCAACAGAACTGGAGGACTATAAATGCAATCACTGCATTCGAGGCAGAATGCCATGCCATCAAACAGGGAGAAAAGCAGCCGGGCTTCAAACATGAAATGGAGGTTAATTGAAATGAGGCCGAGATAATTCTGAAAAGACTAACTTAGAGCAAAGGTCAATGATAGAGAACCAGAAGCAGCCTGTTCAGCCAATGGGGTTTGGTCTTCCAAACAATGACATCATGACTGAGCTGATAACCCTCACCTCCACTTTCCAGTGTTTTAACTGTCAGCATCGATTCAATTCCCAAATCCAAATCTGTCCATTTCCGCCTTCAAAATACTGAATGACCCAACCTCGACAGTCTTCTGTGGTAAAGAATTCCACAAATTCTCTACATTCTGGGAGACAAAATTCTCTTCTGCCCGAAATTTGTGACCTCTAATTCAGAGATTCTACTCCCTGGTCCGAAACTCTCCCACAAGGGGAAACAACATTTCTGCATTTACACCATCAAGTTTCCTGAAAATAATAGATGTTTCAGAATGTCAGTACTGAATCTTCTGTGTTCTAATGAGTACAGGCCCAAACGACTCAATCTCTACTCTCAAGACAGTCCCTCCATCTTCAGGATCAGTCGACTGAACCTCATGTGGATTGTCTCTCTCTCTCCAGTGTACCTTTTCTTTGTGATATGAGTCCCAAGAACAGGTCATAGTATTCCAGCTGTGGTAAGAATACAGGTTCTTTTCAGTTTTAACAAACATTATAGTCATACAGATATCCAGCACAGAAACAGACCCTTCGGTCCAACTGCACTGACCAGATGTCCCAATCTGACTGAGTACCATTTGCCAAACATTTGGCCAATCTTCCTCTAAATGTTACCTGTTTATACACCCATCCAGGTGCCTTTTAAATGCAGTAATTGAACCTGCCTCCACCACTACCGCTGGCAGCTTTTCCCACACATACACGTGAAAAGGTTACCCCTCAGATTCCTTTCAAACGTATCTCCTCTCACGTTAAACCGCTGTCCTCTCGTTTTGGACTCCCCCGCTCGAGGAAAAAGGCCTTAGCTATTCAGCATATCAATGCCCCGCATGATTTTATAAGTCTTGTTCAGGCCACTCCTTTGCCTCCTTTTCTCTCACTGCAGGGAAAAGAGAAGCCCCAGCCTATTCAGCCTCAGCTTATACCTTAAACACTCCAGTTCCAGCATCATTCTTGGAAATCTTTTCTACACCCTCTCAACTTTCACAAAATCCTTCATAGAAACGGTGAGCCAGATTTGTCTATAATAATTCTAAATGTGGCCTCACAAATGTTCTGTACAGCTGAGACATGACATCTCGACTCCTACACTTAATATTATGACCAATGAATGAAAACATGCCAAACACCTTTTTCCCCACCCTGTCTCCCTGCAACTCCACTTTCAAGGAATGATGCATCTGCACCCTTTGGTTTCTTTGCTCAGCAAAACCCCCCCAAGGCCCAGCCATTAATTATATAAGTCCTGTCCTGGTTTGACTTACAAAAATGCAACACCTACATTTATTTAATGAATCATGGGTTCATGAAAGGCAAGTCATCTTTAACTGATTTATTGGAATTCTTTGAGATTATAATGACCGTGGTAGACAATGGGGAACTGGTGAACGTGGTGTATCTGGATTTCCAAAAGGCATTCAGCAAAGTGCTGCACAAAAGGATGCTGCATAAGATAAAGATGCACAGTGTTATGGGCAATGCATAAGCATGGACAGAAGAATGGTTAACTAACAGAACCCAAAAACTGGGGATAAGTGGGTGTTTTTCTGGTTGACAATCAGTGGCTAGTGATGTGTCTCAGGAATCAGTGAATGAGTATGCAACTGTTTATAATTGTTGGGACTGCAATTATTTACAATTCAGGGAGATTGCTTCGAGTTAGAGACCAAGTGTAGTGTGTTGTAGTTCGCAGAAGCCACTTAAATGAGTGATAGAGCAAAGTGTGCAGAAGGATATAGACAGGTAAAGGGAGTGGGCAAGGGTCTGGCAGATGGAGGACAATGTTAGTAAACATGAGGTCATCCATTTTGATAGGAATAATAACAAAGTGGTCTACTTTAAAATGGTGAAAAATTACAGAATGCTGCTGTGCAGGGGGACCTGGGTGTTCCTGTGCATGAAACACAAAAGTCTGGTTTGCAAGTCCAGTAGCTAATTAGGAAGACAAATGGAATAATGTCCTTCATTGCCAGTGGATAGAGTTTAAAATTAGGACTTTCTGCTGCAGCTGTATAGGGCACTGGTGTGGCCACGCCTGGTGTACTCTGTACACTTTTCATCGCCTTCCATGAGATGGCACTGGGGTGGGGTTTGCTGAGGAGTTTGACTACGTTGATTTTGGAAATGAGGGGGTTGGCTTATGAGCAGACTGGGATTATGGTCATTGGAATTCAGAAGAATGAGGGAGGGGATTGTAAAATTATAAATGCAATAGATAAGACAGAAGCAGGGAGGCTCAAAGTTTGTGAGAAGATTTGTAGCTCGGGTGCTCGTTGTTGTGGTTCTGTTCGCCGAGCTGGGAATTTGTATTGCAGACGTTTCATCCCCTGTCTAGGTGACATCCTCAGTGCTTGGGAGCCTCCTGTGAAGTGCTTCTGTGATGTTTCCTCTGGCATTTATAGTGGTTTGTATCTGCCGCTTCTGGTTGTCAGTTCCAGCTGTCCGCTGCAGTGGCCGTTGTGTTTGGGCCAGGTCGATGTGCTTATTGATTGAATCTGTGGATGAATGCCATGCCTCTAGGAATTCCCTGGCTGTTCTCTGTTTGGCTTGTCCCAATAGTAGTGTTGTCGCAGTCGAACTCATGTTGCTTGTCATCTGCGTGTGTGGCTACTAAGGATAGCTGGTCAAGCCAACGTCTTTACCGAAAGGGTTGTGAATCTGTGGAATCCCCTGCCTAGTGAAGCAGCTGAGGCTAACCTGTTGAATGATTTAAAGGTGAAGATAGATTTGTGAAGAGTAAAGGAATGAAGGGTTATAGTGAGCGGTGGGTAAGTGGAGTCTCAGTCCATTGAAAGATGATCCACGATATTATTGAAAGGCAGAACTGACTCATGGAGTCAGATGGCCTACTCCTGATTGTATTTCTTATGTTCGGATGTTGTTATGTTCTAACAGGCTTCCAATTCAAAACGTAATGCTCTCTAACTACTAAATAAAAACGGGAAGAACTGTGGATGCTGTGTATCAGAAACAAAAGCAGAAACTGCTGGAAATGCTCAGAAGGTCTGGCAGCATCTCTGGTGTGAAGGGCTCACCAGTTTATGGTTCCCTTGTTTCTCCATACAACTTTCTTCAATAATGCTGCCACATTAGTCACTCTCCAGTCTTCTGGCATCTCATCTATGATTATCAACAATACAAATATCTCAGCAAGGGGTCCAGGAATCTCTTCCCTAGCTTCCCACAAAGTTCTGGGAAATACCTGATCAGGTCTCCAGGATTTATTTCCATTTTTCTACTTTAAGACCTCCAACACCTCCTTTTCTGTAAAATGAACTCATTTTAAGATCACATTATTTATTTCCCAAGTTTCTTAGCTTCCATGCTCCTGTCTACTGTAAATATTGATACAAAATACTTGCTTAGTGTCTCTGCCATCTCCTGTGGTTCCATGCATGGAAAGCCATGTTGATCTTTAAGGGCTGTATTCTCTCCTTAGTTATTCTTTTAAACTTAAAATAATTTTAGAATCTTTTCGGATTCTCCTTAATTCTTTTTGCCAAAGCAATTTTATGTCCCTTTTTCCCTTATGATTTCCTGTTTAAGTATACTCCTACTGCCCTTATACCCTTCTCAGGATCACTCAATCCCAGCTGTCTATATCTGATGAATGCCCCCTTCTTTTTCTGGACAGGAGTTGCAATTTCCCCCATCATTGAGCTTTTCCCACGCCTTGCCCTTCACACAACCAGAAACATACCATCACCGAACTCTGTTTGTCTCATTCTTAAAGGCCTCCCACTTGTCAGCCATCCCTTTACCTGTGAATAACCTCCCCCAACCAACTTCTCAAAGTCGAATACCATCAAAACTGGCCACACTCTAATTTGAAACTTTCATTTTTAAATCAATGTTATCCTTTCTCATCATTATTATTAAACCAATAGAATTATGATCACTTTCCCTGAAGCCTGCCCCTATGGACACCTGAGTCACTTGCCCTGCCTTGGTTCCCAACAGAAGGCCAAGAATTGCGAAACTGTCCAGAAGGTGCATCCACATATTGAATAACAACGGTTTCTTGTACACACTTAACCAATGTCTCCACATTCCAAGATCTTAACACTACCTCAAACTCTGTTTGGAAAGTTAAAGTTCCCTACCATTATCCTTTTTTCTTACAGATTACATACTCGCTTGTAAATTTCCCACTGACTATTAGGAAGCCCATTTTACAATCCCAACAAGGTCATCACCTCTTTCTTATTTTTAATTTTCATCCATATAACTTCACTGGGCAGTCTCCGAGAAATATCCTCTCTACATCCAGCTGTAATGTTCTTTCTAACCAAAAACATCACTTCATCTCCTCTCTTGCTCCTCTGTCTATACATTCTACAGCAACTATCTCCTGGAACATTAAGCTGCCAGTCCTGTTCATCCCGGAGCCATATTTCTGTAATGATAATGATATCCTTGTCCCACATTCCCATCTATGCCCCATGTTCATCTGTCTCACATGTCAGGCCTCTTACATCGAAGTAAATGCAGTTTCGCAGTCTTACCCCGCTCTTGCCAAACTGTTGTCTGCCTTGACCCCTAGAATTGCTCACCACATCTCACCTCAAACATTTCTCTTTCTCACTATCTTGTTGGTTCCCACCATCCCCCTTACTAGCTTAAAACCTTCAGCATACTGCTAGCAAATTTCCCCACAAGAAAATCGGTCCCCTTCCAATTCAGCTCCCTCTTATACAGGTCATTTCTATCCCTGAAGAGATCCCAGTGATTGAAAAATGGGAATCCTAACCCCTGCAGCAGCTCCTCAGCCACACATTAGCTGCTCTATCTGACTGTTCCTAATCTCAATATTCCATTAGTTTGTAAACAAACCCCAACATGACATTTGCCATCCTAACTGACAGTTGAAATTAAAAGCTAACTTTTTGTGGTTCGGAGATGCTGACTCCCTGTAGATTTCTGAATTCAATCTCTATCTTGCCCGTTAAAATGCATAACTTCACTGTTTATGTCTGTTTTCATTTATTTAATCCACATTACATTATTATGCAGAGCTCCTTGTTCACTCTCTTGTCCTATCTGTGTCCCTCCGCAAACTTCTTTTTGTGTCATGCTCACCACTTGTCTCTGCTCCAATTTTTGAGTCATTCGCAAACTTGCCTACAATCTTCTCACTTTCCTCATCTAAGTCATCAAAATACTTTGTAAATTTTGTTTGTCCCCAGAACAGATTTATATGGTACTCCACAGATTGACATTCTGTAAAATAAAACTCTTAATCAAACTTTTCTGATTGGGATTTCAAAGATCCTCTCTCCGTGTTAATACAGTACCTCCAAAGCCAAGGCTCCTATCTTATTCAGTAATCTTATGCATGGGTGCTATCAAACACCTTCAGAAAATCAAAACATATTACAATCACGGTTTCCTCCATTTTCTCCAAGAATTCCGATACTTTTATCAGGCAAGATTTCCATTTTATAAAGCCATTCTCAGTTTTCTGCTGTAACATCCTTTTTTAAACATTCGACCATTTTTTTCAATAAATGATGTTAAACTAAGTACCCTCAATCAATCTTTTGTGTGCCTTAACGTTTTATGAGTGAAGGTGTTGGGTGAAGGATCTACTATCAGCCCTCACTTCCAACTGCTGGAGAAGCATTGTCAAGGCTAATTAGCATCAAACCAAGATCAATATTTGAGCAGAAATATCTCAATTCCTGGTCACGTATTTTTGCTCATCTCTTTTTCGGACATTAGCTTCGACAATGTGGAGTCTGTGTGGGTGGAGCTATGAAATACCAAAGGACAAAAACATTAGTGGGTGTCATACAGAGACCCCCAGACTGCAGTGGTCATGTTGGAATAGTATTAAACAGGAAATTCGATGATGCCCTCCACCGCATCACCTCCACTTCCCGCTCCTCCGCCCTTGAGCCCCGCCCCTCCAATCACCACCAGGACAGAACCCCACTGGCCCTCACCTACCACCCCACCAACCTCCATATACATCGTATCATCCGTCGTCATTTCCGCCACCTCCAAGCGGACCGCACCACCAGGTATATATTTCCCTCCCCTCCCCTATCAGCGTTCCGAAAATACCACTCCCTCCGTGACTCCCTTGTCAGGTCCACTCCCCCCACCAACCCAACCTCCACTCCCGGCACCTTGCCCTGCAACCGCAAGAAATGCAAAACTTCCGCCAACACCTACCCCCTTACTTCCCTCCAAGGCCCCAAGGGATCCTTCCATATCCGCCACAAATTCACCTGCACCTCCACACACATCATCTATTGCATCTGCTGCACCCGATGTGGCCTCCTCTATATTGGGGAGACAGGTCGCCTACATGTGGAGAACACCTCTGGGACACCCGGACCAACCACCCCAACCACCCCATGGCTCAACAGTTCAACTCCCCCTCCCACTCCACCAAGGACATGCAGGTCCTTGGACTCTTCCATCACCAGACCATAGCAACACGACGGCTGGAGGAAGAACGCCTCATCTTCCGCCTAGGAACTCTCCAAGCACAAGGGATGAACTCACTTTTCGCCAGTTTCCTCATTTCCCCTCCCCCCACCTTGTCTCAGTCCCAACCCTCGAAATCAGCACCGCCTTCCTAACCTGCAATCTTCTTCCTGACCTCTCCGCCCCCACCCCCACTCCGGCCTATCACCCTCACCTTGACCTCCTTCCACCTATCACACTTCCAACGACCCTCCCCAAGTCCCTGCTCCCTACGTTTTATCTTAGCCTACTGGACACAATTTCCTCATTCCTGAAGAAGGGCGTATGCCCGAAACATCGATTCTCCTGCTCCTTGGATGCTGCCTGACCTGCTGCGCTTTTCCAGCAACACATTTTCAGCTCTGATCTCCAGCATCTGCAGTCCTCACTTTCTCCTTAAACAGGAAATTAGCCAAGCTAATGATATGGAGACATCTGTGATCATGGGTGATTTTAATCTGCATCCAGATTGGACAAATCAAATTAGCCACAATGTCTACTTGGGGGAATTCCTGGCCTACATATGGGATGGTTTTCTGAACCAACATGTGGATGAACCAACTAGTGAGCAGGCCATCTTAGACTGGGTACTGTGTAATGAGAAGGGAATCATTGCCAATCTAGCTGTGTGTGGCTCCTTGGGGAAGAGCAACCATGACATGATACAACTTTTTTTATCAGGATGGAGAGTGAGCCAGCTGATTTGGAGACTAGGGTTCTGAATTTTAATAAAGGAATCTATGAAGGTATATAAGGCATGAGTTGGCGTTGATAGATTAGTGGAAGTTGCTTAAAGGTGCGACAGTAGATAGGCATTGGCAAATATTCAACAAAATCATGGGGGAACTGCAACAACTATTTATTCCTGTCTGGCACAAAAGCAAAATGGGTAACAGGGCCAAAAGGAAATTAGATAGTATCCAATTGAAGGAAGAAGCATAGAGATTGGCCAAGAAGAATAATACGTCTGATGTTTGAAAGCAGTTTCGAATTCAGCAAAGAAGGACCAAGGGATTGATTAAGATGGGGAAAACACAGTAATAAGGAAAGTAAGCTTACAGGGAACATGAAGACTGACACTACAAGGTTCTACAGTACGTGAAGAGAAAGAGATTGGTGAAGACAAATGCAGGTCCCCACAGATAGAAATGGGGAAATGTATAACAAAGGACAAAGGAACAGCTGAGCAACTGAATACATACTTTAGTTCTGTCTTCACAAAAAAGGACAGTTGTACAGGAGGTTGGTGAGGCTGCAGTTGGAGCATGTGTTCAGTATTGGTCACCTTGCTCGAGGAAGGATGTTATTAAACTGGAAAGAGTGCAGAAGAAATTTATAAGGATGTTGCTCGCACTCAGTGGTCTGAGTTATAAGGAGAGGCTGAACAAGCTCGAACTTCTTTTCTTGGCAGTCTAGGAGACTGAGAGGGGACCTTACAGAACTGTACAAAATTATGAGAGGCATACACTCAGTCTTTTTTGCTTTGGTTGGGGAGTCGATGATTAGATGGCATTAGTTTAAGTTTAGAGGGAAAAAGTACAAAAGGGAACCTGAGGGGCAATTTGATTACACAGAGGCTGGCACGAATAGGCAATGAGCTGCCAGCGGAAGTGGTTGAGGTGGGTACGTTAACAACATTTAACGGCATTTTGACAAATACATGGATAGGAAAGGGTTAGAAGGATGTGGACCAAATGCAGGGAAATGGGGTTAGCATGGGTGGAGATTTTGGTCAGTATGGACCAGTTTGGGCTAAACGACGTCTCTCTGTGCTGTAGGACCCTCTGACTCGAAGATACAAATCAAGTACCAGAAATCCTGGAGAATGCAAGATTTAGTGAGAGGATAGAACTGAGGGAGGTCAATATTAATAGAGAAATGCTGCTGGGAAATTGAGGGGATTGAACCCGATAAATCCTCAGGGCCTGATAAATCTACATCCCAGATTTTTAGAAATAGTGGATGCTTTGGTTGTCAGGAATCATTAATTTTTGGTACAGTCCTTGCAGATTGGAGGGCAGCTATTGCCACTCCAATACTCAGAAAGAGAGGTACAGAGAAACCAGGGAATTATAGACCAGTGAGCTTCAGATCAGTAGTGGGGAGAATTAACAAATCATTTATCAAGTACTTTATGGCAGAGCATTGAGAAAGCCGTGGCAAGATCAAAGAGAGTCAGCATGGATTTATGGAGGGGAAATCATGCTTGTCAAATCTATTGGAATTCTGTGAAGATGTAACTATCAGAATCGACAAAGGGGCACTGGTCAATATGGTATATTTGGGCTTTAAGAAAGTGTTTGATAATGTCCCACTTAAGACATCACTGTACAGTATTAATGCGCATGGGATTGGGGTAGGTGTACTGAGATAGATAGAAAACAGATGGGTAGAGAGGAAACCGAGTAGGGCTTAAGGGTCCGTTTCAAATTGGCATCCAGTAGCTAGTGGGGTGCCACAGGGACCCTAGCTATTAGCAGTTATTTTAATGATTTGAATGAAGGAGTGAAAGGGCTGTTGTATAGAGAAATATCTCTATACAATCTCTTAATATCTTAAGGTTTGCAGATGATACCAAGTTGGATAGGAGGGTGAACTGTGACGAGGATGCAGAGACCCTATGGCATGGTCTGGACAGATTTGGTGAGTGGGCAAATCAATGGCAGATGCAGTTATTTTGGATAAATGTCAGGTTATTCACTTTGGAAACAAGAGCAAGGTGGTGGATTACTACCTGTCTGGCTGTAAATTGGGAGAGGAGAGTGTGCTGCACGGTCTACATGTCCTTGTGCACCAGTCGCTGAAGGTAAGCATGCGGGTGCAGCAGGCAGTAATGAAGGCAAATGCTATATTGGCCTTCATTGTGAGATGTTTCAAGCACAGGAGCAGGGATGTGTTGTTACAGTTATACAGAGCCTTAGTGAGGCCACACCTCAAACACTGTGTGCAGTTTTGGTCTCATTTTCTGAGGAAGGGTGTTCTTGCTTGGAAATAACATACGAGGATAGATTGTCCAGCTTAGGATTGTATTCGCTGGAATTTAAACGAATGGGAGTGGATCTCATTCTAACAGGATGAGACAGGGTAGATCCAGGGAGGATGCTCCTGATGGTGGGGGTGTCTAGAATCAGGGGACACAGACTGAAGATTTGGGGTGGATCATTTAGGAGAGAGATGAGGGAGACATTTCTTCACCCAAAGACTGATGAGCCTGTGGAATTCATTATCACAGGAATTAGTTGATGCTAAGACATTGAATGTATTGAAGATGCGGCTCAATATAGCATTTAAGACAAATGGGTTCAAAGGGGAGTAAACAGGATGAGGTTGTTGAGTTGGACGATGAGTCATGATCATGATAAGGGCAAAGCAGGCTCAAAGGGCTGAATGGCCTCCTCCTGCTCCTATCTTCTATTTTTAAGAGGATATTGCCCTGAGAAACCCATGGACAGTATTAGTGCTTCCCCATTTAACTCAAAATATCACTCATCCTCCCACCGGAAAAATAATATGGAGACATAACCTCTCAAATTTCAATGACACATCGCCTCCCAAGTGTCAAGATGTGATGATTGAAGTGCAGCTTTGCTCATTCTTAACACAATACGTCATTTTTTTCTGTGATTGTGTGTGTGTCTGCAATTCTGTGTGTCTGTGTGTCTGTGTGGTGGTGTGTGCCTGTGTGTGCATGTGTCCGTGTGCGTGTATCTGTGTATGTATGTGTCTGTCTCTGTGTGGTTGTATGTGCGTGTGTGTCTGTGTGTGTCTATGTGTGGGGTTGTGTGCATATCTGTGTCTCTTGTGTCTCTGTATGGGTATATGTCTGTGTGTGTGGTATCTGTGTGTACGCGTGTGTATGTGTGCATGTACATTTCTGTGTCTGTAGCCATGTGAAGCACATCATATTTCCTTGAAAATACTTTCTTTGCCAGAGGCCACCAGCATGCTCCAGTTGCTGGAAGGTGCTCTGATGTATTTCAGATTGCGTGCCTCCATGCAATGTAACTTTGCTTCTTGATGAAAAGTCTGATTCATAAGGGACAGCTTCTATCACCAATTTCTCACTAACAATTAACGAGTGTCATTATGAGTTATTGTCTTTAGTTTTAACGTCTAAGGTCACCCTTATAGCTCATGTCAAACCAATGGAAATCTTCCCATTCATTTCTCTCAGCCAATAGGGACTCTCACCATGTCTAGTCGATGTTCAGGGCTGTCATACCATAGCATTCCTGAAGCGGACCCTTTGGTCCATCACTGGCTGCCTGGCTGTAGGAATCTCACCATGCAGGAAGTAAATTCACAAGTCACATGTTTCCATTCTGTCAACATGCCCAAGACACACTTGTTGGATGATTTAGGGACTCTCCATTTGAGAGGACACAGAATTCAAGAATTTGTCATGTCACCTCCAAATCTCAGCATTCCAACTGGGATACCCTCGCCCACATCTCAATTCAACCCAACAAACTCTGCATTTCTCTATACAACAGCCCTTTCACTCCTCCCTCTGCATGTTCCAGGACCACAAAACTCCTTGCAAGGGCATCTGTACCTCTCAGATTATTCCAGACCAGACAACAAAGGGAAAAGGAGTAAGAAAGGACTGCAGCTCAGAGTCAAAAATCGTGGCGCTGAAAAAGCACAGCGGGTCAGGCAGTATATCCAAGGAGAAGATTCAACGTTTGGGGCATAAGCTTTTCATGGAGTGTCCTGCCAGAAACATTGACTTTTCAGTCATAAGTGAAGATTATTGTTGGGACAAGGTCTGCTGTTAGAATTCGGCAGTGAAAAGTTAGTTCTCACTCTAATAGAACGCCATAATAGAACATTCTTGTGGATGGATTATCTCATGCTCTAAATAAAATACAATGAACATCATTGTTATGCGAATCATGAAACAAATTGGAGAACATAAACAGACTGATAACAAAGTCACAAAGCCACCAGTTGACACAGGAGAAGAAAACAAAGAGTGCAGATAAGCAAGTTCAAGCAGAATTATCAGAGACCAGATTTGATTGAATGGCTTAGACAAAACAAGAACAGATGACGAACAAATGGATATTTTCAGTTCAGAGAAATTACCTGAGCTACAACGGAAAGATGAAACACTGAAGCAATATATTGAAAAGCATACACAGAAGTAGAATCTGAAAGCATTCCCAAATGTTACTAACCTAAAAATTATGTCTTGATGAGGACATGGAGACGATCACATATTCAGGCAGATGGGAAAGTGGCAGAAATTCATTACCAGGAGCTTATAGAAAGGAGGTGTGGCATGTAGCACCTGAGCTACATGTAGGTCATTGTAAGAGTGATAAAACTCACCAAAATACAAGAACATTTTTACTGGCCTAGACTGCATTAAGATGGAGTTTAAAGTTAATAGAAATGTCATACATGTCATGCACCTGGAAAACCTCAGGCAGGAATAAAACCAGCACATTAATACCCATCCCTGCATTTGAGGAACCTTTTACAATTCTTTGAAGAGATGACAAGTAGGTTAGACCAGGGAAACCCAGTGGATATCGTCTACCTAGACTTCCAAAAGGCCTTTGATAAGGTGCCACACGGGAGGCTGCTGAGCAAGGTGAGGGCCCATGATGTTCGAGGTGAGCTACTGGTATGGATTGAGGATTGGCTGTCTGACAGAAGGCAGAGAGATGGGATAAAAGGTTCTTTTTCAGAATGGCAGCCATTGACAAGCGGTGTCCCGCAGGGTTCGGTGTTGGGGCCGCAGCTGTTCACGTTATATATTAATGATACGGATAAAGGGACCGGGGGCATTCTAGCGAAGTTTGCCGATGATACAAAGTTAGGTGGACAGGCAGGTAGTACTGAGGAAGTGGGGAAGCTGCAGAAGCATCTAGACAGTTTGGAAGAGTGGTCCAGGAAATTGGCTCATGGAATTCAATGTGAGCAAATGTGAGGTCTTGCATTTTGGAAAAAAGAATACAAGCATGGACTACTTTCTAAACGGTGAGAAAATTCATAAAGCCAAAGTACAAAGGGATCTGGGAGTGCTAGTTGAGGATTCTCTAAAGGTAAACATGCAGGTTGAGTCCGTGATTAAGAAAGCGAATACAATGTTGTCATTTATGTCAAGAGGGTTGGAATATAAAAGCACTGTTGTGCTACTGATACTTTATAAAGCTCTGGGTAGGCCCCATTTGGAGTACTGTGGCAAGTGTTGTTCCCCAAACCTCAGGAAGGACATACTGGCACTGGAGCGTGTCCAGTCGAGGTTCACACGGATGATCCCTGGAATGGTAGATCTAACATACGAGGAACGGCTGAGGATCCTGGGATTGTATTCATTGGAGTTTAGAAGATTAAGGGGAGATCTAATAAAAACTTACAAGATAATACATCGCTTAGACAGGCAGGACGCTAGGAAATTGTTTCCGTTAGGCGAGGAGACTAGGACCCGTGGATACAGCCTTAGAATTAGAGGCAGTAAATTCAGAACAGAAATGCGGAGACATTTCTTCAGCCAGAGAGTGGTGGGCCTATGGAATTCATTGCCGCAGAGTGCAGTGGAGGCTGGGACACTAAATGTCTTCAAGAGAGAGATTGACAAATTCTTGATGTCACAAGGAATTAAGGGCTACGGGGAGAATGCGGGTAAGTGGAGTTGAAATGCCCATCAGCCATGATTGAATGGCGGAGTGGACTCGATGGGCCGAATGGCCTTATTTCCGCACCTATGCCTTATGGTCTTATGGTCTTACAAGGGTCTTAACTGATTCAGTAGGTCCCCTACATAAAACAAAAAGTGGGAATCAGTATTTGTTAACAATAATAGATGAGCCCATTAGATTTGCAGGGGCTATTCAATTTGTGCAATACCACTGCTAGAAGATTGTAGAAGAGTTACTCCAGTGTTTAACTCAATAAAGACTACCCACAGAGATACAACCAGATCAAGGATCAAATTTTACATCAAATTTATGGCAGGGAGTGTTAGAAAGGTTGCATCAAACTTCAAAGACCATTAGCAAATTTAGAAAAGACCATATTGAGGGCTTATATTCAAGATAATCCAACCAACTGAATAAAGGAATTCCATTTGCACATCTTGCCAATAGGGATGTCCCAGCCTCCACTGCACTCTGCCCCGGGTACAACAGAGTGTTACAAGGGGACATAAATTTAAGGTGAAGGGTGGAAGGTATAGGGGAGACTTCAGGGGTGGGTTCTTTACCCAGAGACTGGTGGGGCATGGAATGCGCTGCCTGTGGGAGTGGTAGAGTCAGAATCTTTGGTGACCTTTAAGCGGCAATTGGATAGGTACATGGATGGGTGCTTAAGCTAGGACAAATGTTCGGCACAACATCGTGGACCGAAGGGCCTGTTCTGTGCTGTATTGTTCTATGTTCTATGAACTAAATGAATCTGCCTCATTCAGTCCATTTGAATGAGTGTTGGGGCATGAGCTGAGAGGACCACTGAAATTAAATAAGGAGAAATTAGTGAGTTCGAGTTCAGCTACCACATAATTGAACTGTGTATCAAATTTTAGGGAATGATTAAATTGAGTGGGAGTTAGCTAGATAGCATTTAAACGTTGCACAGCACGTGATGAAGCAGGAAGCAGAGAAGAGATTGAAAATTTGCAATTTTTTGAACATGGATAAAATGTTAGTGTTACTTACACTTGAAACTATAAAAGCAAGATTTAGTGGAACTTATCAAAGTGAAATAAAGTTGAGTGAGGTGAATTATTTGATAATTCTACTGCAGGTAGAAAGCAATCTCAGTGTGTCATGTGAATATGCTCAAATTATAATTTGATACTGTGACAAAGCTGTTACTTTAACAAGGTTAGGTTGTCATTCGGTCTTTTTTCTTCTGGAGGTCATAAAAACACAGGTTCGGAAAAGTCTGAGTTTGGAAGGGTTTCAGGGCCAATTTGACAATAGCTAACAGATACTGCCTCAGGCAGAATGCTTTCAATGTTAGAAAACAAACACTTGTATATTGAAAGGGGAGCGGCCAGTTCTCCCAGCTCAGCTTAACTCTGGTTTAGTTTCTTTTAGCAGTCGTGTGAAGAAAGACTGCTGGACCCAAAGAAGCAGGTCCAGGTTGGTAACCTCTCTCAGGTGTCTGTCCTGTGATAACTTATGTTTGATATGACCTTGTGTGCCAAAGGGTGCTTGTGGGGATGTTGCAAATATCTTGGAACGGATACACTGTTAGGTTTTAGGATAGGATAAGTTATTCGGTGTTCTGTTTCTGTTCTTTGTGTTTCATTCAGTAATCTTCTAAATAAATCCTGTTTGGATTACAATGAGGTGGCTTAACCAGCTGATTCTCTCCTTGAATATCAACTGTACACCTTCCCAAAACGAATAGCAAAGTTAGGGTCTGGGCTAACTTTTTGAAATGCTTCAAGGGGTTTGGTCTGTTCCATAACAATCGAGAAGGAAAATAAAAAGATAATGTGTTACTGGATACAACACGCGTGACGAAGTGAGTTCACAGGTTTCTGAATTGGACTTTCCTCAAATTAAAATGGACAATGAGGATGTTCTCAAAATTTGGTATAAATTATTGAGGTACCTTCCACCAGAAATCAAAGTGACCTGAAAGAGTTATTAATATTGCATAGTGAGATATGTGGGAATAAGCTGGGAAATACTAATTTAATTATGCATGATATAGATATAGGAAATGCTGTTCCAATTAAGCAATATCCTTATAGATTTACACCAAAGAAAGTTGGTATAGGTTCAAAGACAACTTGAACGCATGTTCCAAAAGAACAGCATGAAAGGGAGTTGCAGCAATTGGAGCTCAGTCATAGTAATGGTGCCACAACCAGATGATTGCGTGCAGCCTATTGCAAAGTTAATGCACTTGCAGCGTCTGATTCATATCCAATTCGACATTGAGAAAACTGTATTGAAAAGGTAGATCAAGCAACTTATATATGTAATTTGGACTTGCCCAGAGGATACTGGCAGGTACCTTTATCCGAAGGAGTGAAGACAATTTTGACTTTTGTAACAATGAATGGACATTACCAACTTAAAGTCATAGAGTCATAGAGATGTACAGCATGGAAACTGACCCTTCCGTCCAATCCGTCCATGCCGACCAGATATCCCAACCCAAACTTGTCCCAGCTGCCAGCGCCCGTCCCATATCCCTCTAAACCCTTCCTATTCATATATCAATCCAGATGCCTTTTAAATGTTGCAATTGTACCAGCCTCCACCACTTCCTCTGGCAGCTCATTCCATACACGTACCACCCTCTGTGTGAAAACGTTTCCCCTTAGGTCTCTTTAATATCTTTCCTCTCTCACCCTATACCTATGCCCTCTAGTTCTGGACTCCCTAACCCCAGGGAAAATACTTTGTCTATTTATCCTATCAATGCCCCTCATAATTTTGTAAACCTCTATAAGGTCACCCCTCAGCCTCCAACGCTCCAGGGAAAACAGCCCCAGCCTATTCAGCCTCTCTCCATAGCTCAAATCCTCCAACCCTGGCAACATCCTTGTAAATCTTTTCTGAACATTTTCAAGGTTCACAACATCTTTCCAATAGGAAGAAGACCAGAATTGCACACAATATTCCAACAGTGGCCTAACCCTTGTCCTGTACAGCTGCAACATGACCTCCCAACTCTGTACTCAATACACTGACCAATAAAGGAAAGCATACCAAACACCACCTTCACTATCCTACCTACCTGCAACTCCATTTTCAAGGAGCTATGATCCTTCACTCCAAGGTTTCTTTGTTCAGTAACACTCCCTCGGACCTTATCATTTAGTGTACAAGTCCTGCTAAGATTTGCTTTTCCAAAATGCAGCACCTCACATTTATCCAAATTAAACTCCATCTGCCACTTCTCAGCCTATTGGCCCATCTGGTCCAGATCCTGTTGTAATCTGAGGTAACCCTCTTCGCTGTCCACGACACCTAAAATTTTGGTGTCATCTGCAAACTTATTAACTGTACCTCTTATTGCTCGCATCCAATTCATTTAAGTCATGCAATTTGATTTGGAAAATGCGCCAGCCACATTTGAAAGGCTAACTAATAAAGTAATTTCTGGGTTATCCAATTGTACGGTGTACATCGACAACGTTGTGATCTTTTAGTCACACACGGAAGGAACATTTGCAGCATTTATTGGAAGTTTTCAATTGACTTTGGGAGGCAGGCTGGTGATAAACCTGGCTAAGTGTGAATTCGAGAGAAAGTGAGGGCTGCAGATGCTGGAGATCAGAGCTGAAAATGTGTTGCTGGAAAAGCGCAGCAGGTCAGGCAGCATCCAAGGAACAGGAGAATCGACGTTTCGGCCATAAGCCCTACTTCAGGAAGGGCTTGTGTTAGAATTCTCCAAAGTCCGAGGCATGTTCCTCGGTCATGTTGTCAGGCATAGGCAGATGGCCCCGACCATGCCATTGACAACGACAGCAGGACTATGACTTCTGGGAGTGAAAAGGTTTACCAGAAGTTTGTACCAAATTGTAATAGCGTGGTTGCTCCACTGATTGACTAATTGAAGAAGTGCAGGAAATTTCAGTGGACAGTAGAATGTCAGAAGGCATGTGCCAACCTGAAAGCTGTGTTAACCATTGCCCCAGTGTTAGCTACGCCGAATTGCACAAAGCTACTCAAGATGGCTACTGATGTGAGTGATATGAGTGTTGGTGCTGTATTCTAACAAGATGACAATGAGAAGATAGAAAGCCCCATTGGGTATTTCTTCAGGAAATTGAATATTCATGAGAAGTATTCCACGATTGAGAAGGAGACCTTGAGCTTGGTGTTCCAACATTTCAACATTTGTATTGTCAGTAATGGGTCTTGGTCAATTGTCTGTACTGATCATAACCCATTAAAGCTTTTGGAGAAATGTAAGGGCTGCACTTCCAGATGGTTTACATGGAGCTTGTCACTGCAGCCATTCAATTTGAAAATGTTACACGTGGCAGGATGAGAAAATGTATATGCGGAAGTCTTGTCACAACTTGGATAATGTAAGATGGAGGGATTTGGTGGCAGGAGTAAATGGACAGAAACAGGATGCTGTCGTGAATACTTGCATGGTTACAGTTGATGCAACTGTAATAATAGATTAAGACTAAGGTTTTTAAAATGAAATCATCCTTGTCTCTTATTAATATTGCAGTACAATTACAATACAATAAATAAAAGATAATAGTTCAGTGTGTGTGTGTGTGAGAGAGAGAGAGAGAGAGAGAAAGACCATATCTGAGTGTGTGTGTCTCTGTGTGTAAGAGAGAGAGAAAAACACTGTGCCTGAGCGTGTGTGTGTAAGAGATTGAGTCAGAGAGACAGAGAGAGAGAGAGACCATGCATCTGCGTGTGTGTGTGAGAGAGAGATAGCGAAAGACTGTTTGTGTGTGTGAGTCGGGGCAGGGGGAGTGGGAGTGTGGTGATGTGAGGATGCTGTTATCTTAAATATGTTATTTTGTCCTGTGTTTTTTTGAAGAGAGATTGTAAGGGCAGAGGTGCCGAAAAGTCCAGAGTGTTTGTAGCTTTTTCTTTAAAAAAGTTTAACAATGGAAAAGGAGTGGCCAGTTCAGGTTCTTCCAGTTTTGGTCTAGCTGTAGCATTCCCAAGATGTTTTGAGTATCAGAAGGTTGCAAGCTTCAGTAAATGATTCCTAACTGAGCACTCGGGCATTTCTCTGGATGTTGTTCTCTCCTGCCTGTACGAATATGAGTTTGAATTTACGTTTTTGCCAAGGGGTGTGTTTATGAGATATTACAACATTGGAACAGGAAATTAGTAAGTTACTGTATCAAGTAGTAGGTTATGTTTTCCGATCGTTTAGTTATTCTTAATGCCACTTTCTTTTATTTGTGTTTCAACCGTAGTGCTTAAGTGAATTCTGTGAGGCTTAATGCAGAGTGGTTTAACCAGTTGCATCACACCTGGAACATCAATGTCACATTTGCCTTTAGACAAAGAAAACCTTATTTATCCTATCCATGCCTCAATGATTTTACAAACCTCTGTAAGGTCACCCCTCAGCCACCGACGCTCCAGGGAAAACAGCTGCAGCTTCTTCAGCCTTTCCTTGTCGCTCAAACCGTCCAACCCTGGCAACATCCTTGTATATCTTTTCTGAAACCTTTCAAGTTTCACAGCATCCTTCCTTTACGAGGGAAATTGCACGCAATATTCTAACAGTGGCCTACCATTGCCCTGTATAGCTGCAACATGACCTCCGAACTCCAATACTCAATGCTCTGACCAACAAAGGGAAGCATACTCAATGCCTTCTTCACTATGCTGTCTTCCTGGGACTACACTTCCACAGAACTATGAACTCCAAGGTTTCTTTGATCAACAACACTCCCCAGGAAATTACCATGAAGTGTGTAAGCCCAGCCCTGATTTGCCTTTCCAAAATGCAGCACCTTGCATTTATCTAAATTAAACTCCATCTACCAACCTTTGGCCCATTGTCCCATCTGATCAAGATCCTGTTATACTTTGAGGTAACCTTCTTCGCTGTCCATTACACCGACAATGTTGGTGTCATCTGCAAACTTACTACATATACCTTCTATGTTCACATCCAAATCTTAAATGTAATGATGAAAAGCAGTGGATCCAGCACTGATCCTTGTGGCACATCACAGGTCACAGGCCTCCAGTCTGAAAATCAAACATCCACCACCATCCTCTGTCTTCTACCTTCAAGCCAGTTCTGTATCTAAGTTTCTAGTTCTCCCTGTATTCTATGAGATCTAACCTTGCTAGCCAGTCTCCCATGGGGAACCTTGTCGAACGCCTTACTGAGGTTCATATAAATCACGCCTCCTGCTCTGCTCTCATCAAATCTCTTTGCTCCTTACTCAAAAAACTCAATCAAGTTTGAGAGACTTGATTTCCCATGCACAAAGCCATATTGACTATCCCTAATCAGTCATTGCCTTTCCAAATACATGTAAATCCTGTCCCTCAGGATTCCCTTCAACTGCAACGCACCTCCCCCCACCCCGCCCTAAACGATAACAGGCTCACTGGGCTATAGCACACTAGCTTTCCATACCACCTTTCCTAAATAGTGGCATCATGTTAGTCAAACTGCTGCCTTCCAGCACCTCATCGTGACTATCGGTGATAAAAATATCTCAGCAATGGTTCCAGCAATCACTTCCCTAGCTTCCCACAGAGTTCAAGCGTACACCTGATCATGTCCTGGGGATTTACCCACATTTATCTCTTTTAAGACATCCAGCACCTTCTCCTTTGTAATATGGACATTTTTCAAGATGTCACTATCTATTTCCCCACATTCTATTTCTTCCATGCCCTTCTCCACAGTAAACACTGCCGCAAATACTCCTTTAATATCCCCATCCCATCTCTTGCAGTTTGTCACATAGGCTGCCTTGCTGATCTTTGAAGGGCCCTATTCTCTCCCTAGTTACCCTTTTGTCCTAAATGCTTTTTTTTGTAGAATCATCTTGGATTCTCCTTAACCCCATTTGCAAAATCTATCTCATGCCCCCTTTTTGCCCTCCTGATTTCACTCTTAAGTATACTCCTACTGCCCTTATACTTGAAGAATTCACTCAATCTCTACTGTCTGTACCTGACGTATGCTTCCTTCCCTTTCTTGAGCAAACCTTCAATTTCTCGAGTCATCCAGCATTCCCCACACCTACCAGCCTTGCCTTGCACCCCAATAGGAACATACTGTCTCATTATCTCATTTTTAAAGCCTACACATTTTCCAACCATCCCTTTACCTGCAAAAATCCGCATGTAATCACATTTTCAAAGTTCTTGCCTCATAATGCCAAAATTGTCCTTTATCCAATTTAGAACTTTAACAGTTAGATCCTGTCTATCCTTTGCCAGTCCTATTTTAAAACTAATATAATTATGGTCGATGGCACCAAAGTGGTCCCCCACTGACACCTGCCCTGCCTTATTTCCCAAGCTTTGCACCTTCTCTGGTAGGTACATCCACATACTGAATCAGAATATCTTCGTGTACACACTTAACAAATTCCACTCCTCGGGTGCTCTGGTTTCCTCCCACAGTCCAAAGATGTGCATGTTAGGTGAATTGGCCACGCTAAATTGCCTGTAGTGTTATGTGAAGGGGTAAACGTAAGGGAATGGGTCTGGATGGGTTGCTCTTCGGAGGATCGGTGTGGACTTGTTGAGCCGAAGGTCCTGTATTCCACAATGTAAGTAATCTAATCTAATCTAATCTAACCTTATCTAATCTAATCTAAACCCTTTGCACTATTCCAGTTCCAGTCTACATTTAGAATGTTAAAAGTCCCTACCATAATACCTTATTATTCTTATAGATAACTGAGATCTCCTTACAAATTTGTTACTCACTTCCCCACTGATTATGTGGAGCTCTATAGTACAATCTCAAATTGGTAATAGTCCCTTTCTTATTTCTCACTTCCACCCAAATGACTTCCCGGATGTATTCCCAGGAATATCCTCCCTAATTACAGTCATAATGTTATCCCTAATCAAAAATGGCACTCCTCCTCCTCTCCTGCCTCCCTTTCTATCCTTCCTGTAGTATTTGTATCTTGGAACATGAAGCTGCCAGTCCTGCCCATCCTTGAGCGGCATTTCTGCAATTGCTCTGATATCCCAGACCCACGTTCCTAACCATGCCCTGAGTTCATCTGCCTTCCCTGCTAGGTCTCTTGCATTGATGAAAATGCAGTTTGATTTATCAGTCCTACGTTGTTCTCTGCGTCGTTCCTGCCTGCCCTGACTGTTTGACTTGCTCCTTTTCCCAACTGTACCAGTGTCAGATTGATCTCTTTCCTCACTATCGCCCTGGGTCCCATCCCCCTGCCCAATTTATTAATTTAATTCCTCCCAAGCATTTGCAGCAATCTCCCTGCCAGTATATTAGTCCCTTTTCAATTCAGGTGCAATTCATCCCTCTTATATGGGTCACTCCTACCCAAGAAGAGCTTCCAATGATCTAAAATGTGAATCTTTCTCCCATACACCAGCTCCGCAGCAACACATTAATCTCGGATACCACCTTCCCTCCCCTTCCTGGAACGCTCCATCTCAATCAACATTGACTGACTCAACACTGACATCTTCTACAAACCCACCGGCTCCCACAGCTAAACAAGGACAGGATCCCCCCTGATCTTCACCTTCCACCCCACCAACCTTCGGATACATTTGATCATCCTCCGCCATTTCCGCCACCTACAAATGGACCCCAGCACCAGAGGTGTATTTCCCTCCACACCCTTATCTGCTTTCCGTAAACATCATTCCCTCCGCCACTCCCTTGTCAGGTCCACACCCCACGTCCCACCAATCCACCCTCCCCTCCTGGCACTTCCCTCTCTCACCACAGGAATTGCAAAACCTGTGCCCCCAAACGCAACTCTCACTTCCCAAATGCCCCAAAGCAGCCTTCCACATCCATCAGAGCTTTCGCTGCACTTCCACACATGTCATTTACTGTATCCATTGCTCCCGATGCAGTCTCCTCTATATCGGGGATACAGGTCACCTACTTGCTGAGCGCTTCAGAGAACATCTCTGGGACAGGCGCACCAACCAACCCCACCACTGTGGCTGAAAACCTGTCAACTCCCCCACCCACTCCGCCGAGGACATGCAGTTCCTGGGCCTCCTCTATCACTAAACCCAAAACCAATCGACACCTGGAGAAATAATGCCTCACATTCTGCCTTGTGACATTGCAACCACACACTATCAATGTGGATTTCACCAGTTTCCTCATTTTCCCACCCCCTCACCATCCCCCCAATCCCAGCCCCAACCTTCAAAATCGGCACCACCCTCATGACCTGTCCTATCTGTCAATCTTCCTTCCAACCTATCCAATCCACCCTCCCCTCCGATCTTTCACCTTTACCCCCAACTCCATCCATCTAATGCACTCTCATCTACCTTTCCCCATGTCCACGCCATTCCCATTTATCTCTCCACCCCTTGGCTCACAGCCTCATTCCTGATGAAGGGCTTTTTCCTAAAATGTCGATTCTCCTTCTGCTCAAATGCTGCCTGACCTGTTGTGCTTTTCCAGCACCACGTTCTCGACTCTGATCTCCAACATCTGCAGTCTTCACTTTTTCCTAGACGTTCATCTGCTCGATCCTCCTATTCCTAGCCTCACTAGCGCACAGCATCAGGAGTAATCCAGATATTACTTCCCTCGAGGACCTCCTTTCAAAGTTCCTGCCTAACTTTCTATCTTCTCTCTTCAGCATCTCATCCTTCTTCCTTCCTGTGTCATTGGTTCCAGTGTGCACAGTGACCTGCTGCTGGTCCCACTGCCCTTTGAGAATAGTCTGCCTTGATCCTGGAAACAGGGAGGCAACACACCATTCTGATTTCTCGCTGTCGGCCGTAGAAACATCTGTCTGTGCCTCTGACTAGAGAGTCCCCTCTCACAATCGATCGCTTGGTACCTGACATACCCCTCGTTACATTACAGCCTGTAAAGGTCCCAGAAACTTGGCTGTTCATGCTGCGTTCTCCTGAAAGGCAATCACCCCCTATATTTTCCAAAACAACATATTTGTTTGAGATGGGGTTAGCCACAGGAGACTCTTGCACTAACTGCCTCCCTGTCCTAATTTTCCTGCTTTTTCTCCCTTCCTTAAAACTACCATCCATCAGATGCCCCTTGTTCCTGTAAATTCCTCATTGCCTCAAACTGCCGCTCCAACTGATCGATGCGATCTGATAGGATTCAGAACCAAACACACTTACTGCTGACATAATCATCAGTATTAAGGAAACTCTCCCTAATCTCCAACAGCTGACAGGAAGAGCACATCACTCCACTCAAGGCCATCTTTGTACCTTAACAACCTACAGAAAATAGCATAGTCTTATGCACTAAAAAAAAAGTAATCCAGTCTAATTTAGTATCTATGTTTCATATTTTTAAATTTTAATCAAAGGACAGATCTCAAAAAAAACACTCACTATTAAAAATGACAGCAATATTACACTTAAAAACCATGCATTTATCTGCTCCTGTGCTGTGTGCTCTCCAACATAGGTTCCTCGAATGTCAGCTGTGAATTTCATTGTTTGTCAATTTGTCTTCAACGTACTCCAATATCTGGAAACACTTGAACTCAAACAGCAAAGGTAGTAACTGTGCAGATTCACTGCTGTGTCAGTTAGCAGTGTAAATTTCTTTCTTTCTCTCTCTCTCTCTCTCTCTCTCTCTCTCTCTCTCTCTCTCTCTCTCTCTCTCCCTGACCATGTGGTCACTACCTTTGTTCACTTCCTCCTTTTTAAATTGTCATTATTTTGATCTTTTCTCCCAAACTTCCAAAACAATGCAACAGCTTAAAAACAGTAATTACTGCTTGTGGAATTCGAGGAACTCACTTCCAACACCGAAAATACTCCAAAAGCGAGCAGTTCTTACAGCCAAACCTTTTCCCATCCTCCATCTTGGATTACCCAAATCCTGATAGTTTTTATTCCACCTCCATGTCAATCCTTATCACTCATCAATTGGTATTCCCTGTTTCAGTTTGCTTACTTGTCTTCTAATCCTGACGAGTGCAGGGCAGAAATGTTCAATTTTGTTTTTCTTTTAGCAACATTTCGGTTTTGTTCAGTTCTATAACAATAATTCACTAGCTTTTTTTTAAAAGATCTTCCCTCTACTCTAATGGCTACATTTGTTGCCTTCAGTTGTGAGGAATATTTGTCATATTCTCGAAGAAACTGAGCCCACCTTGTACCAAACTGGTTGAATGTCAGACAGATCAGGGAGTCAGGTATCATTCACCCCAGACGTACACTGACAAGGAAAGCCCAGACTTCAGTCAGGTTTTCTCTTATTTCTCACCAGCTATTCCTTACAATACAGAAACTTGACTGTCCTCCAGTCCATTTCTGGAGTTCTTAATCCATGAACCTTCAACCTTCAGTAGGGCCAATGGTGAAATGCCACAGTGTGGGTGATCCCTTCAAAAAGGAACTAACTTGCGTCAGAGATGCTAAAATGGCTCATTATATCTAATGCAAAACTAATTTATTTGACTTTTATCCAAAATATTAAACCTGTCTCACACGGGTTAATTAACCTGAGCATAAACAGACTCAGTGAACATGGCTTGGGCCTGGGTGTGGTTAACAGCACAATGTCATTGCTGTATTTCCTTATGAAAACGTCGGTGTCTCAGCAGGTTGAATGAGTGAGCAAACCCTTCTTACACACGGAGCAGGTGAATGGCCTCTCCCTGGTATGAACTCACTGATGTTTGATGTCAGATGATTGACTGAACCTGGTCCTGCAGTGAGAGCCCCAGAAAGGTTTCTCATCATTGTGAACATGTTGGTGGGACATCAGTTCCCTGGAACCTTTAAAGCAATTCCCACAGTCTGGACATTTAAAAGGCCTGGTCTCAGTGTGAACTCACTGGCCACCCAGTAGGGCAGAAGAGTGAGTAAATCCTTCCCTAAACACAGCGTAACGAAATAGTCTCACGCTTGTGTGAACTCACCGGTGTTTTTGCACATAGGATATGGTACAGAATGCCTTCTCATTCGGCTCAGGGGAACAGTCTGGGTTTGCCAATATATCTGCAGCTGGATGACGGAACGCCGCAGTGAGAGCAGGTTCTCAGCCTCTACCCAGTGTGATCTCGCTGGTGTGTAGTGAGTTGAAATGATTGCCTGAACTTAATGCCGCAGTGAGAACTCCTGAATGGTCTCTCCTCTGTTCGAATACGTCAATGGCACATCAGGTGCCCAGAATTTCTATGGCATTTTCCACAGTCTTGTCATTTTAAAAGGTCTTTTATCTGGGTGAACTCTATGGTCTGCCTGCAGTTGGGAAGACTGAGTGAATCCCTTCCCACACTTGGAGCAGATGAATGGCCTTTCCTCAGTGTGAGTGCATTGCTGAATTTCCAGTTGAGGTGGGGATTTGAATCCTCCTTCACCATCCTCATATTTCCATCCTTTCTCCCCAGCATGACTGTGATTATGTCTTGACAGTTCAGATGATTTCATCCACACACAGGACAGGTGCACAGTTTCTCCTCACTTGGTGTTTTCTCCTTCCAAGTTCAGAGTTGAACAATATTCAAATCATAAAATAACAATCAATCTTTCCAGTTCTAATATGATACCTGGTTCTGTTTCCTGACCACAGATTGTCCCCTTCACATAATCTGTGAAGCTAATTAAAGAGAAGGAAAGTGAGTGAGAAGACCACAGTCTGACTGAATGGTCATCCCTGAAACCTGGCTGCAGGATGAAGTTCTAGGACATTCCTGAAGAGGGCGCGCGATGTCTACGCACCCCCCCCCCCAAAGGACACCAGTGCGCAGGCGCTGGATTGAGTCTGTTGGAGCATGCGCAAATTGACTGAAGGCCCCTTTTTCAGTCTCCAGATAATGGCGGGGAGGGGGTGGTCCCGTAGGAATAATAGAGCCAGCGGTGGGAGAGGTGGTGCGATCCGTCTTGGTAATATCCAGTAAAGGTCCCGCGAACCGAATAAGAATTAGCGGGTCCCGCGGTTTCAGCCCTGAGTATAATTCCCGGGAGCTTGGCCGTGGCCGCCATTTTGTTTGGGACGAGGCGTATGCGCCTTTTTCCTGGTGACGCACAGCGAGCGGGCGGGGCCTGCGGTGCAAGTGACGGAGACAGTGGAGAATGGGAGGGGCCTGTGGGACTGACCCAGGGAAGAGGGAGAGCCTGGGGTGGGGGGAAGGGACAGGCATTCACAGCTCTGGGGGGGGGGGGGGGGGGTGAACAGGACAAGGACAAATAATTCACCAGCACTGGAATGATTTGAACTTCTCTCCTGTCCTGACAGTGATCACATTTATAAACTTCTTTTCCAGGGGATCAGGAGAGAGCCAGAGAAACGCAACTCAAACCAAACCAAAAACAGTCAAAATCTGGTACAACACAATTAATCAGGAACTAAATGCTCTCGGTGTTTGAACGTGGAAGCAGGTGCGTTACAACCAGATGCACAGCCTCGGAAAAGCTTTGCATCATTCGCAGCACACACAACCTGGACAGCGTAGAGTTACAGAGATCTACAGCACAGTAAAAGGTCCTTCAGCCCTTCTGCAATTTAAACCAAAAGCAGAAAAACTCACCTTGACTCGTAATCTGTTAAAGGGACAGAGGACTCCCAAATTCCATAATTTTTTTTTAAAAATATCAATTTCATTCTTTAACCCTAAAAGTGAACATTAAACATTTTAAAATGTGAGCTGGTTTATATCAGACGGCGGGAGATTCGCGTCAATGACTGTGGAGCTGGTTTATATTAGACAGGGGGAGATTGGCGTCAGTGACTGTGGGGCTGGTTTATGTCAGACAGAGGGAGATTGGCGTCAGTGAAAAAGGGGCTGGTTTATGTCAGACAGGAGGAGATTGGCGTCAGTGACTGTGGAGCTGGTTTATATCAGACAGGGGGAGATTGGTGTCAGTGATAGTCGGGCTGGATTATATCAGACAGGGGGAGGTTGGTGTCAGTGACTGTGGAGCTGGTTGATATCAGACAGGGGGAGCTTGGTGTCAGGGAAGGTGGGTCTGGTTTATATCAGACAGGGGGAGATCGGTGTCAGGGACAGTGGGTCTGGTTTATATCAGACAAGGGGAGATTGGTGTCAGTGACTCTGGGGCTGGAGTATATCAGACAGGGGGAGATTGGTGTCAGTAACTGTGGGCTGGTTTATATCAGACATGAGGAGATTGGCTTCAGTGATTGTGGGGCCGGTTTATATCAGACAGGGGGACAATGGTGTTAGTGACTCTGGGGCTGGATTATATCAGACAGGGGGAGATTGGTGTCTGTGACTGTGGGGCTTGTTTATATCAGACAGGAGGAAACTGGTGTCAGTAACTGTGGGGCTGGATTATATCAGACAGGGGGTGATTGGTGTCTGTGACTGTGGGGCTGGTTTATGTCAGACGGGGGAGATTGGTGTCAGTGACTGTGGGGCTGGTTTATATCAGACAGGCGGAGATTGGTGTCAGTGATGTGGGACTGGTTTATATCAGACAGGAGGAAATTGGTGTCAGTGTCTGTGGAGCTAGTTGATATCGGACGGCCGGTGATTGGTGTCAGGGACTGTGGAGCTGGTTTATATCAGACGGGGGGGTGATTGGTGTCAGGGACTGTGTGTCTTGTTTATATCAGACAGGGGTAGATTGGTGTCATTAACTGTGGGTCTGGTTTATATCAGACGGGGGAGATTGGTGTCAGTGACTGTAGGGCTGGATTATATCAGACAGGGGGAGGTTGTTGTCAGTGATGTGGGACTGGTTTAAATCAGACAGGGGGAGAACGGTGTCAGTGATGTGGGACTGGTTTATATCAGACAGCAGGAAATTGGTGTCAGTGACTATGGACTGGTAAATATCAGACAGGAGGAGATTGGTGTCAGGGAATGTGGGTCTGGTTTATATCAGACAGGGGGAGGTTGGTGTCAGTGATATGGGACTGGTTTAAATCAGACAGGGGGAGATTGGTGTCAGTGATGTGGGACTGGTTTATATCAGACAGGAGGAAATTGGTGTCAGTGACTATGGACTGGTATATATCAGACAGGGGGAGATTGGTGTCAGTGTCTGTGGGTCTGGTTTATATCAGACAAGGGGAAATTGGTGTCAGTGTCTGTGGGTCTGGTTTATATCAGACAAGGGGAAATTGGTGTCAGTGAGTGTGGGCATGGTTCATATCAGACAGGGGGAGATTGGTGTCAGTGACTGTGAGTCTGGTTTATATCAGACAGCGGAAGATTGGTGTTAGTGTCTGTGGGGCTGGTTTATATCAGACATCCAGAAATTGGTGTCAGTGACTGTGGGGCTGGTTTATGTCAGACAGGGGGAGATTGGCGTCAGTGACTGTGGAGCTGGTTTATGTCAGACAGGACGAGATTGGCGTCAGTGACTGTGGAGCTGGCTTATATCAGACTAGAGGAGATTGGCGTCAGTGAATGTGGGTCTGGTTTATATCAGACAGGGGGAGATTGGTTCTGGATCAGTGGTGCTGGAAGAGCACAGCAATTCAGGCAGCATCCGAAGGCAGGCAAAATCGACGTTTCGGGCAAAAGCCCTTCATCAGGAATTATTCCTGATGAAGGTCTTTTGCCCGAAACGTCGATTTTGCCTGTCTTCGGATGCTGCCTGAATTGCTGTGCTCTTCCAGCACCACTGATCCAGAATCTGGTTTCCAGCATCTGCAGTCATTGTTTTTACCTCGGGGGAGATAGGTGTCAGTGACTGTGGGGCTGGTTTATATCAGACGGGGGGAGATTTGTGTCAGTGACTGTGGGGCTGGTTTATATCAGACAGGGGGGGATTGGTGTCAGTGAGTGTGGGGCTGGTTTTTGTCAGACAGGAGGTGATTGGTGTCAGTGACTATTGGGCTGGATTATATCAGACAGGGGAAGATTGCTGTCAGTGACTGTGGGGCTGGTTTATATCAGACAGGGGGAGATTGGTGTCAGTGACTGTGGGGCTGGTTTATATCAGACAGGAGGAGATTGGTGTCAGTGACTGTGGGGCTGGTTTATATCAGACAGCGGGAGATTGGCGTCAGTGACTGTGGGGCTGGTTTATATCAGACAGGGGGAGATTGGTGTCAGAGACTGTGGGGCTGGTTTATATCAGGCAGGGGGAGATTGGTGTCAGTGACTGTGGGGCTGGTTTATATCAGACGGGGCGAGATTGGTGTCAGTGACTGTGGGGCTGGTTTGCATCAGACAGGGGGAGATTGGTGTCAGTGACTGTGGGACTGGTTTACGTCAGAGAGGAGGTGATTGGTGTCAGTGACTGTGAGGCTGGATTATATCAGACAGGGGGAGATTGCGGTCAGTGACTGTGGGGCTGGTTTATATCAGACAAGGAGAGATTGGTGTCAGTGACTGTCGGTCTGGTTTATATCAGACAAGGAGAGATTGGTGTCTGGGACTGTGCGTCTGGTTTATATCAGAGAAGGGGAGATTGGTGTCAGGGACTGTGGGTCTGGTTTATATCAGACAGGGGGAGGTTGGTGTCAGTGACTGTGGGTCTGGTTTATATCAGACAGGGGGAGATTGGTGTCAGTGACTGTGGATCTGGTTTATATCAGACAGGGGGAGATTGGTGTCAGTGACTGTGGGGATGGTTTATATCAGATTGGAGGAAAATGTTGTCACTGTCTGTGGGTCAGGGTGAAATCAGACATGGGGAGATTTGTGCCTGTGGGGTGGTTTATATTCGACAGGGGGTGATTGGTGTCAGTGAGTGAGGGGCTGGTTTATATCAGACAGGAGGAGTTTGCTGTCACTGACTGTGGTGAGGACATTATAAAGCCAAAAAGGGATCAGTTCAATGTTTTAATTCTCTTTCAAGACACACTGGGCACTCAAGAGTTAAACACTCCACTGTGAAACAGACTCACTACATTATCACTTACTGAATAGACAGAACATCTCAGTAGGATAACGGAATCTTAGAGAAGTAATCCATTGCCGCCATACATGTGGATTCCTCTGCAGCCTCAGGTAAAGGTATTTGTCCTCCCCAGCCAAGACTGATAGCCTTGGCCGCAACCCTGTTAAACTGCCTCCTGCTCCCATTATCTTGCTTCCTCTCCGTATTAGCATAGGGATGTGAATTCCCAGTTGAAAACAGTCAAAACCCTTCATTTGTAATCTCTTCCCATTGACACATGATCATGAAGAATCCGATAATCAGTCACTTTAATCCATTCACTCGTTATCGCAGGACATCGACATTCACCGGGCCTTGTAAAATGATAATTGCCCATCTTAAACAATGTAACGACAATCAACCATGTGGCTGAGAGACCTTTTGTATTATTCCCATGAAAAGTACTGCCTTTGTATGTAGAGCAGAGATTTAAGAGAAGTGTCACCACAAGTAGACACACGACTACTTTCAGGGACATGGAGAATTTTGCACTGCACTCCGATAATAAAGCATCTTCTGTTGTACTGAAACTTGTGTTGTCTGGATTTTTGGAACAAAATATACATTAACAGCCTCACAATTCTATATTTGAGTTTTCCTTTTCAATCAGGAAGTGTCTGCTTTGCCTTCCCATATCTTCCAAACCATTAGATTTCACCTCTGCAGCTTCAGATCCTATTTGTAGCCACAAATAAACGCTGAGTGCTGAAGAAATATAGCAGGTCCAGAAGCATCTGCAGAGAGTGAGAACAGAGTTTAAATTCAGGTCTGACAGTGTGTCTGAATAAAGCTCAATCTTGTGGCACTGCCGCATTGACAATTGTTAGTGCCAACACCTCAATCAAAGTCTCTTCATTGTCCTGTTTTTTTCGAATCGCAGCGGTCTACAGTGCAGAACAAGTCCCTTCAGCCCATTGATCCTGTGCCAGTCAAAAAACACCATCAAACTATGGTAACTTCATTTCTCAGCCCTTGGCCCATCACTTTATATCAGATAAAAACAAGGACTGCAGATGCTGGAAACCAGCGTCTAGATTAGAGCGGTGCTGGAAAAGCCCAGCAACTCAGGCAGCTTCCGAGGAGCAGGAACATTAATGTTTCGGGCAAACAGTACAGACTACAGATTCAAAATCACCAGCAATGGTTTTCATTCAAGACCCATCACCTTGTATGTCTTGGCATTGCAAGTGCACTTCTGAATACTTCTTCAATGATTTGAGAGATTCTGTCTGCAACACCCTTCCGGCAGTGAATTCAGTTATTTTCAACACCCTCTGGGTGGAAGCCTTTTTCCTTCATTACACAGACCATGAGTGTAGGAGTTAGGACATCATGTTGAGGTTGTACAGGCCTCTTCTAGAATACTGTGTCCAATTCTGGTCTCCCTGTTATAGGAGGGGTATTGTTAAACTGTTCAGAAAATATTTACAAGATGTTCCCAGGACTAGAGAGTTTGAGTTATATGGAAAGGAACTTGAAGGTTGAGGGGCGACCTTACAGAGGTTTACAATATAATAAGGGGCATATATAAGGTGAATGTCAGATGTAGTTTCCCTCGGGTGATAGACTTCAGGGCTTGTATATGACGAGGAAGGGATTAGAGGGATATGGACCAAGTACTGGTAAATGGGACTAGGGTAAGTTAGGATATCCGGTCAGCAGGACGAGTTGGGTCGAAGGATCTGTTTCTGTGCTGTAAGTCTCTACTACTCGATGACATGGTTGAGATGTATAAAATAATGAGAGGTGTTCATAAGGTAGATAGTGAGGAAATTTTCCCCTTGGACTGGGGAGCTTACTCCCCCCTAGACGTCAGGACTAGGGGACATATTTTAAAGTGAGAGGGGAAAGATTTATAAGGGAAATGAGGGTCAACTTTTTCTACACAGAGAGTGGTTCGTGTGTGAATGAACTTCCAGAGGAATTAATGGATGCGGGTACAGTTCCAATGTTTAAAAGCTATTTGGACAAACAGGAAAGAATTGGAGGGATATGGGTCAGGAGCAGGCGGTGGGACTAGTTTTGTTTGGGATTATGATTAGCATTGACTTGGGGGGAACCAAAAGCTCTGTTTCCATGCTGTATGACTTTTTCACTGACCTTCCCTGTAAGTCTCCTGCCCCTTACCTTCAAATGCTGCTCAGCCTTCCAGACTTTAGAGAATTTGTCTTAACTACTTCCTCTATCAAGGGGAATATTTCCTTACTGTCGTCCCAATCAACACCTCTCATTATTTTATAAATCTCAATGATGTCATAGAGTCAAACAGATGTACAACACAGAAACAGATCCTTCAGCCCAACTCGTCCATGCCGACCAGATATCCGAAATTAACCTAGTCCCATTTACCAGCACTTGGCCCTCTCATTCCTTCCAATTCAAGTTAAAAATCATACAACACCAGGTTACAGTCCAACAGGTTTAATTGGAACCACTAACTTTCGGAACGCTGCTCCTTCATCAGGTGGTGGTGGTGGAGTTTTCTTCTACCGCTCCCGATACCTTTTATATGTTACAATCCGCGTACTGGCCTGCACTTCCTCTTGCATACACGCACCGCCTGTTGCATGAAACGTTGGCCCTTATGACCTTGTAAATCTTTCCCCTCTCACCCTAAACCTATGCCTTCTAGTTCTGGACTACCACACCCCAGGGAAAAGACCTTGTCTATTTTCCCTAGCCATGCCTCCATGATTTTATAAACGTCTGTAAGGTCACTCCTCAGCCTCCAACACTCCAGGGAAAACAGCTCCAGCCTATTCAGCCATCCCTGTATTTCAAACCCTCTAAACCTGGCAACATCCTTGTAAATCCTTCTTGAACCTTTTCAAATTTCACAACATCCTTTCTACATGAATCAGAGCAGAATTGCACACAAACCTCCTTTATTCAATGCTCTGACCAATAAGGTAAAACATACAAAATGCCTTCTTCACTCTCCTATCTACCTGCGACTCCCATCTCAAACTCTCTGGTCTAAGGAAAATGACCCAATCTTTCTAGTCTCTATTCATAACTGAAACTCTCCAGCTCAGACAACATCCTTCCAAGTCTCGAGTGCTAGCATATCCCTCCTTAAATGTGAATTCCAGAAATGCAGTCAACAAGCTAGCTGTCCCCGAGCCAATGTTTTCGACAGTTCCGTCAGAACTTCCCAGCTCAACCTCTGTGCTTCACAAGAAAAGGCGTGTCCCAGTGTTTAAGTGACTGGTGGACATGTACAACATGGTCCCTCTGATCTTCAGTGCTTCCCAGGGCCCTATAGTTCATCATGTATTCCCTTATTAAGTTTGTCTTCCTATGGTCTAATTCTATCTTCTTCACAGTTTTCCATCACACTAGTTTTCATATCATCCGTGAACTCACTGATCAATCCTCCAACTTTCAAGTGAAAGTTATTTCTATGAACCTAGAAACTGTGAGGACCCAATACTGGCCTCTACAAGATCCCACTGGGCACAAGCTTCCAGTTACAGAAGCACATCTCAACCATCACCCTCTGCTTCTTGCCACTCAGCCCATTGTGGATCCAATTTGCCAAATTTCCTTGGATGCCATGGCTCTTGTCTTTGCCATCAGTGTCCCATGCAGGACCTTATCAAAAGCCCCACTGAATTCCAAGTAGCCTACACCAAATGCATTGCTGTCACTTGGCCACCTCTTTGATAAATTCAATCAGGTTGGTCAGGTATGACCTTCCTTTAATAAAACCACACCTACTGTTCTTGATTAACCCCTGCCTGCTCCAAGTGCAGATTCATTCTGTCTCTAAGTATTCATTCCAACAGTTTCCCCACCGTCATACTGATTGGCCTGTAGATTCCTGGTTTCTCCCTCCTTCCTTCATGACGACCTTGTCACATAGGCTGTTTTCAATTGATGTCTGCAGCCAAGTGTTAGGTCTCATGTACAGCTTGGGGAAGGTAGAAAGGGACAGTGGTAGCGTCTTTACCTCTGAACTAGGAGATCCAGGTTCAAGTCCCACCTGGTCCAGAGGAATATCATACCATCACTGAGCAGGTTGGTTGAGAAACTATCTCCAAGGTGTTTTTGATCTACCTGGAATTGTTTTCTCCTCTGCTGAAATTACTTAATTAATCCTGAATAGACATTCCAACAATATCTCTGCACCTGAATGGCACTATCTCTTCTCAATCGAATGTTACTTGTTCCTTCCATCCCAACCTCTTTTGGGAGCTTTACAGCATTCACTTTACCCCAGTTAAGTGAGTTTTGCAGCTTTTTAAAGCTTTCACATTTGTGTCTTTCCCAGTTTTTTGAAAATCAAGGACCAATCAACCTGAAACAACAGCAGGAATTTATTTTCTTGGATATACAAACCCCCCCCCCCCCCCAACACATACAACACACACACGGTTGAGGTTTTGATGGAGAGATGATTTCTCCCAGGACTGAACCCTAAACTCGGATGATGACCTCTGCAGGGAGACAGATATCCACCGCAAATGAATTCTTGGATCTTCCTGTGCAGCACCCCTTGCATGGACAGCATTGGTCTGTTTGGGTGCCTGCTTTTCTAAACCATGTCCAAGCAACAAGTGATGATAGATTCATAACAGTTTTCCTCTTGTGAGAAACAAAAGCTCACTCACTTTAATAATTTCAGTCCGAGACCAAAAATCTGAATCCGAGTCGTTTGGGATTGTTTCCGACAACAGCTGACTTAGCAAAAATGAGGAAACATATAATCCGTTAAAGAAAATGGTATGTTAGCATGAGACGTGATTACAGAACAATGGTGGATGTATGGGCAAACAGTAAAAACATCTGTTTCCCCACTTGTACAGAGACACAGGAACAAACCCCAATTAAAGAGGTCAAAGTGGCCTCTGGATAGAAATAGATGCTGATAGAAGAAAAGATATGCCTAATCAATGACCTACAGTAGACTGACGTCAAACACCCTTATGGGAGTCAGAGATAAGAGTTTGTCACGGACAAGACAGGATAAACAGAAGTTGAGGGATCAGTCTTAAGGAAATGAGTGACGTAAGCGAAGCAGGGAACAAACAATGGAATAAGGAAAACATATGGGAAAAAAACTGTATAAATTGCAAGAGTTTGTTGGGTTTACTGTGCATTTCTAATTGCCGTACCTGGCAATTAGACAAGGCACCCACTTGCAAGTGTACAAATAAACGACTCGGATTCAGATTTTTGGTCTCGGACTGAAATTATTAAAGTGAGTGAGCTTTTGTTTCTCACACTCCAATCCATGATTAAGGCTTGTGTTTGTGTTTTATTTTTCACTGAGTGTTGATCTAATCATCTAAAATGGGGCGTGGCGTCCATCTCAGATAACCACACCAGCGTGCCGTGGGGGCACTGAGGAAATGATTAGGGAAGTGTATCTGTACCATTCCACCTACTGCACCCTGTACCGCCAGATAGTGTTCCCTCAGTACATCAGAAAGCACCTCTTCAGTATATTTATCTCCAAAGAACCTCGACAAAACATTCATGCCCTCAACACCTCAGAAAACAAACCTGTTGCCCCCTTGGACCGTGTTCATTCCCAAACCTGTTCTCCCTGGGATGACCTACAGCCACCCCCAAGATTGGAGCCCTGTGCCCAGAACATTATTTGGGTCTCTGGTTTGCTCATAGAATGTGGAAGCAGGCCGTCCGGCATATCAGGTTCAAATTGATCCTCAATAAAGCAGCCCATCCCCCACTCTATCCCTGGATCCCTTCATTTCCTCTGGCTAACCCACCCAGCCTGCACATCTTTGGATAGTGGAAGCAAACTGGAGCACCCGGAGGCTGACACGGGGAGAATGTGCCAACTCCACACAGACAGTCGCCCGATGCTGGAATCGAACCCGGGTGGGGTGAGGCAACACTGAGCCCCCGTGACCTTCCCACCATCTCCTCTCCATTGATGACCGTTTAATATCTGTACCCGGTGAGCATCTAACTTGTCTAGCGTTTATTTAAGAAAGATTAGGGACAAGGGCAATGCCTCCACGAGCTTATGATGCTTGGTCCCCCTCGAAAAAATATTTATATCAATATCAAAAAGAGACTTTATTCACAACAAAAACTTTACGTACAAACATAGTCACTAAAGTTCGGTTCGGTACAGTCTGTACAACTAGTCTTTGCCATGACATATATCCTCCCCTTGGCTGATTAACTGAAATGTTAGGTCTGAGCTGTTCCTTCTTATTAACATCACAAAGTTACATTGGGAAGGATGTTTGTGAAGTGTCTGTGTTCTGTATCTGTTCTCCCATGTACCCCGCCATACGAATACAATACCTTACAAAGCCTTAAACCTGTTTGTCAACTTTCAGCAGAAGCAGCCTCAGGGCATTGAACACAGACTGAATTACTCAGTGACGCTTGGATCAGGTCAAATTCTCAAGCAAACAGATGGCTGGGGAAATTCAGCAGAATTCAGCAGGTAGCAACGGTGAAGAGAGAGAGAACAATTCGCATTTCAAGTGATCCTTCCTCAAAACGGTCTGTTCTGAAGGAACTTTCCCGCAGAAATCACTGGATTGAAAGGTGAACTCTCTCTCTGTCTCTTTCTCCCTCTCCCTTCAGAGATGCTGCCGGACATGCTAAGTTTCTTCAGCAATCTCTGTATTGATGGATCAGGTCTCCAGCGCGTCCGTACAGATTAACTTTAGTGTTGAATTCTCAAGCTTGCTCTATTAAAGGGATTGAATCCCTCTGCTACAAAGGAGCGTCACTTACCACAGCTAACAGGTTCGTGATGCCAACATCGTTGGTTCAATCTCTATCATGTATGAAATGACCATGAGGCCCCCAACTTCTCAACCTCACCGCTCACCTGAGGCGGGTGACCCACCAGGCCTCTCTCTCTCTGGCAAGACAGCAGCTCTCGGGTCCTCCTGGTCTATACTAACTTCCCAACTTTAAAAAGGCCCTCCACTAAGAGAGCTCTTTACATGGTTCAGGTCAAAATCCTGGAGCTCCCACCCTAACATCACTGTGGGACACCCAAGGACTGCAGCAGGAGAGTACAGCTCACCCCCAGCTTCCAGGCAACTATTAGAGGGTGTGGGAATCACATGCAAGCCACATGTGAAAATACGTTTTATAACAGGGTCACGGTGGATGGTCACTAACTCTGTTTCTTTACCTGTGTTGAGATCAGCATAATGAAGAAGCTAAGGGTGGGTTGAAAATGACAATGATAGCCTTTCGTTGGTTGGTGTTTATTAGAGTTTGTATCGACAGTATGAATGTTTGAGCACTTATTCAAGGGCATGCAGGTAGCTGCCAGAGGAAATGATAGGGGCTGGTACAATTGTGACATTTAAAAGGCATCAGGATGAGTATGTGAATAGGAAGGCTTTAGAGGGATATCAGCCAAGTGCTAGCTAATGGAATGAAATGAGATGAGAATATATGGTTGGTATGGACGAGTTGGATAGGAGGGTCTGTTTCCACGCTGTGCATCTCTGCGACTCTGTGCCTCTGAATAGTCTATTACAGAGAGTTTCAGACAGGGTTTGATTTGTGTGTCTCTCTCAGAATCTGCAAACCCTATGTCTCCAAATTTCCACAAGACTCTATGAAATAGAAAAAGATGGTCAGTGTTGAGGGAGTGCTGCACTGTCGGAGGGTCAGTACTGAGAGAGTGCTGCACTGTCATAGGGTGAGTGCTGATGGAGTGCTTCACTGTCAGAGGGTCAGTACTGAGGGAGTGCCGCACTGTCAGAGGGTCAGTGCTGAGGGAGTGCTGCACTGTCAGAGGGTCAGTGCTGAGGGAGTGCTGCACTGTCAGAGGGTCAGTGCTGAGGGAGTGCTGCACTGTCAGAGGGTCAGTACTGAGGGAGTGCTGCACTGTCAGAGGGTCAGTACTGAAGGAGTGCCACACTGTCAGAGGGTCAGTACTGAGGGAGTGGTGCATTCTCAGAGGGTCAGTACTGAGGGAGTGCTGCATTGAAAGAGGGTCAGTACTGAGGGTATGCTGCACTGTCAGAGGGTCAGTACTGAAGGAGTGCCACACTGTCAGAGGGTCAGTACTGAGGGAGTGCTGCACTGTCAGAGGGTCAGTCGTGAGGGAGTGCTGCACTGCCGGAGGGTCAACACTGAGGGAGTGCAGCACTGTCAGAGGATCAGTACTGAGGGAGTGCGGCACTATCAGAGGGTCAGTACTGAGGGAGTGCTGCACTGTCAGAGGGTCAGTGCTCAGAGCGTGCTGAACTATCAGAGGGTCAATACCGAGGGAGTGCTGCACTGTCAGAGGGTCAGTACTGAGGGAAAGCTGCACTGTCAGAGGGTCAGTACTGAGGGCGTGCCACACTGTCAGAGGGTCAGTACTGAGGGAATGCTGCACTGTCAGAGGGTCAGTCGTGAGGGAGTGCTGCACTGTCGGCGGGTAAACACTGAGGGAGTGCTGCACTGTCAGAGTATCAGTACTGTGGGAGTGCGGCACTGTCAGAGGGTCAGTACTGAGGGAGTGCTGTACTATCAGAGGGCCAGTGCTGAGGGAGTGCTGCACTGTCAGAGGGTCAGTGCTGAGGGAGTGCTGCACGGTCAGAGGGTCAGGACTGAGGGAGTGCTGCACTGTTAGACGGTCAGTACTCAGGGAGTGCTGCACTGTCAGAGGGTTAGTACTGAGGGAGTACTGCACTGTCAGAGGATCAGTACTGAGGGAGTGCTGCACGGTCAGAGGGTCAGTACTGAGGGAGTGCTGTACTATCAGAGGGCCAGTACTGAGGGAGTGCCGCACTGTCAGAGGGTCAGTGCTGAGGGAGTGCTGCACTGTCAGAGGGTCAGTGCTGAGGGAGTGCTGCACGGTCAGAGGGTCAGGACTGAGGGAGTGCTGCACTGTTAGACGGTCAGTACTCAGGGAGTGCTGCACTGTCAGAGGGTCAGTACTGAGGGAGTGCTGCACTGTCAGTGGGTCAGTACTGTGTGAGTACTGCACTGTCAGATGGTCAGGAGTGAGGGCCTGCTGCACGGTCAGAGGGTTTCGTACTGAGGGAGTGCTGCAATCTCAGAGGGTCAGTACTGAGCGAATGCTGCACTGTCAGAGGGTCAGTACTGCGGGAGTGTTGCACTGTCAGATGGTCAGTACTGAGGGAGTGCTGTACTGTTAGAGGGTCAGTACTGCGGGAGGGCTGCACTGTCAGAGGTTCAGTACTGAGGGAGTGCTGCACTGTCAGAGGGTCAGTACTGAGGGAGTGATGCACTGTCAGAGGTTCAGTACTGAGGGAGTTCTGCACTGTCAGAGGGTCAGTACTGAGGGAGTGCTGCACTGTCAGAGGGTCAGTACTGCGGCAGTGCTGCACTGTCAGAGAATCAGTACTGAGGGAGCGGTGCATTCTCAGAGGGTTAGTACTGAGGGAGTGCTGCACTGTCAGATGGTCAGTACTGAGGGAGTGCTGCACTGTCAGATGGTCAGTACTGAGGGAGTGCTGCACGGTCAGAGGGTCTGTACTGAGGGAGTGCTGCACTGTCAGATGGTCAGTAGTGAGGGGGAGCTGCATGGTCAGAGTGTCAGGACTGAGGGAGTGCTGCACTGTTAGACGGTCAGTACTGCGGGAGTGCTGCACTGTCAGAGGGTCAGTACTGAGGGAGTGCTGCACTGTCAGAGGAACAGTACTGAGGGAGCGGTGCATTCTCAGAGTGTCAGTACTGAGGGAGTGCTGCACTGTCAGAGGGTCAGTACTGAGGGAGTGCTGCTCTGTCAGAGGGTCAGTACTGAGGGAGGACTGCACTGTCAGAGGATCAGTACTGAGGGAGTGCTGCACGGTCAGAGGGTCAGTACTGAGGGAGTGCTGCACGGTCAGAGGATCAGTACTGAGGGAGTGCTCAATTCTCAGAGGGTCAGTACTGCGGGAGTGCTGCACTGTCAGAGGATCAGAACTGAGGGAGTGCTGCACTGTCGGAGGATCAGTACTGAGGGAGCGGTGCATTCTCAGAGGGTTAGTACTGAGGGAGTGCTGCACTGTCAGAGGGTCAGTACTGAGGGAGTGATGCATTGTCAGATGATCAGTAGTGAGGGAGTGCTGCACGGTCAGGGGGTCTGTACTGAGGGAGTGCTGCACTGTCAGATGGTCAGGAGTGAGGGCCTGCTGCACGGTCAGAGGGTTTCGTACTGAGGGAGTGCTGCATTCTCAGAGGGTCAGTACTGAGCGAATGCTGCACTGTCAGAGGGTCAGTACTGCGGGAGTGTTGCACTGTCAGAGGGTCAGAACTGAGGGAGTGCTGCACGGATAGAGGGTCAGTACTGCGGGAGAGCTGCACTGTCAGATGGTCAGTACTGAGGGAGTGCTGCACGGTCAGAGGGTCTGTACTGAGGGTGTGCTGCACTGTCAGATGGTCAGTAGTGAGGGAGAGCTGCACGGTCAGAGGTTCAGGACTGAGGGAGTGCTGCACTGTTAGACGGTCAGTACTGCGGGAGTGCTGCAATGTCAGAGGGTCAGTACTGAGGGAGTGCTGCAGTGTCAGAGGATCAGTACTGAGGGAGCGGTGCATTCTCATAGAGTTAGTACTGAGGGAGTGCTGCACTGTCAGAGGGTCAGTAGTGAGGGAGTGCTGCACGGTCAGAGGGTCTGTACTGAGTGAGTGCTGCACTGTCAGATGGTCAGTACTGAGGGAGTGCTGCACGGTCAGAGGGTCTGTACTGAGGGAGTGCTGCACTGTCAGATGGTCAGTAGTGAGGGAGAGCTGCACGGTCAGAGGGTCAGGACTGAGGGAGTGCTGCACTGTTAGACGGTCAGTACTGCGGGAGTGCTGCACTGTCAGAGGGTCAGTACTGAGGGAGTGCTGCACTGTCAGAGGAACAGTACTGAGGGAGCGGTGCAATCTCAGAGTGTTAGTACTGAGGGAGTGCTGCACTGTCTGTGGGTCAGTACTGTGGGAGTACTGCACTGTCAGAGGATCAGTACTGAGGGAGTGCTGCACGGTCAGAGGGTCAGTACTGAGGGATTGCTGCACTGTCGGAGTATCAGTATTGAGGGAGCGGTGCATTCTCAGAGAGTTAGTACTGAGGGAGTGCTGCACTGTCAGAGGGTCAGTACTGAGGGAGTGCTGCAGTGTCAGAGGATCAGTACTGAGGGAGCGGTGCATTCTCATAGAGTTAGTACTGAGGGAGTGGTGCACTGTCTGAGGGTCAGTAGTGAGGGAGTGCTGCACGGTCAGAGGGTCTGTACTGAGGGAGTGCTGCACTGTCAGATGGTCAGTACGGAGGGAGTGCTGCACGGTCAGAGGGTCTGTACTGAGGATGTGCTGCACTGTCAGATGGTCAGTAGTGAGGGAGAGCTGCACGGTCAGAGGGTCAGGACTGAGGGAGTGCTGCACTGTTAGACGGTTAGTACTCATGGAGTGCTGCACTGTCAGAGGTTCAGTACTGAGGGAGTGCTGCACTGTCAGTGGGTCAGTACTGTGGGAGTACAGCACTGTCAGAGGATCAGTACTGAGGGAGTGCTGCACGGTCAGAGGGTCAGTACTGAGGGATTGCTGCACTGTCGGAGGATCAGTACTGAGGGAGCGGTGCATTCTCAGAGGGTTAGTACTGAGGGAGTGCTGCACTGTCAGAGGGTCAGTACTGAGGGAGTGCTGCACTGTCAGATGGTCAGTAGTGGGGGAGTGCTGCACGGTCAGAGGGTCTGTACTGAGGGAGTGCTGCACTGTCAGAGGGTCAGTAGTGAGGGAGTGCTGCACGGTGAGAGGGTTTACTACTGAGGGAGTGCTGCAATCTCAGAGGGTCAGTACTGAGTGAATGCTGCACTGACAGAGGGTCAGTACTGCGGGAGTGTTGCACTGTCAGTGGGTCAGTACTGAGGGAGTGCTGCACTGTTAGAGGGTCAGTACTGCGGGAGGGCTGCACTGTCAGAGGGTCAGTACTGAGGGAGTGCTGCAGTGTCAGAGGATCAGTACTGAGGGAGCGGTCCATTCTCTTGGAGTTAGTACTGAGGGAGTGCTGCACTGTCAGAGGGTCAGTACTGAGGGAGTGCTGCACTGTCAGTTGGTCAGTACTGAGGAAGTGCTGCACTGTCAGAGGGTCAGTACTGAGGGAGTGCTGTACGGTCAGAGGGTCAGTACTGAGGGAGTGCTGCACGGTCAGAGGATCAGTACTGAGGGAGTGCTGCATTCTCAGAGGGTCAGTACTGCGGGAGTGTTGCACTGTCAGAGGGTCAGTACTGAGGGAGTGCTGCACCGAAAGAGGGTGAGAACTGCGGGAGTACTGTACTGTCAGAGGATCAGTACTGAGTGAGTGCTGCACTGTCAGAGGAACATTACTGAGCGAGCGGTGCATTCTCAGAGTGTTAGTACTGAGGGAGTGCTGCCCTGTCAGAGGGTCAGTACTGAGGGAGTGCGGCACTGTCAGTGGGTCAGTACTGTGGGAGTACTGCACTGTCAGAGGATCAGTACTGAGGGAGTGCTGCACGGTCAGAGGGTCAGTACTGAGGGATTGCTGGACTGTCGGAGGATCAGTACTGTGGGAGCGGTGCATTCTCAGAGGGTTAGTACTGAGGGAGTGCTGCACTGTCAGAGCGTCAGTACTGAGGGAGTGCTGCACTGTCAGATGGTCAGTAGTGAGGGAGTGCTGCACGGTCAGAGGGTCTGTACTGAGGGAGTGCTGCACTGTCAGATGGTCAGGAGTGAGGGCCTGCTGCACGGTCAGAGGGTTTAGTACTGAGGGAGTGCTGCAATCTCAGAGGGTCAGTACTGAGCGAATGCTGCACTGTCAGAGGGTCAGTACTGCGGGAGTGTTGCACTGTCAGATGGTCAGTACTGAGGGAGTGCTGCACTGTTAGAGGGTCAGTACTGCGGGAGGGCTGCACTGTCAGAGGTTCAGTACTGAGGGAGTGCTGCAGTGTCAGAGGATCAGTACTGAGGGAGCGGTCCATTCTCATAGAGTTAGTACTGAGGGAGTGCTGCACTGTCAGAGGGTCAGTAGTGAGGGAGTGCTGCACTGTCAGTTGGTCAGGACTGAGGAAGTGCTGCACTGTCAGAGGGTCAGTACTGAGGGAGTGCTGCACGGTCAGAGGGTCAGTACTGAGGGAGTGCTGCACTGTTAGAGGGTGAGTACTGCGGGAGTACTGTACTGTCAGAGGATCAGTACTGAGGGAGTGCTGCACTGTCAGAGGGTCAGTCCTGAGGAAGTGCTGCACTGTCAGAGGATCAGTACTGAGGGACTGATTAACTGTCAGATGGTCAGTACTGTGGGAGTGCTGCACGGTCAGAGGGTCAGTGCTGCGTGAGTTCTGCACTGTCAGAGGATCAGTACTGAGGGAGTGCTGCACTGTCAGAGGGTCAGTACTGAGGAAGTGCTGCACTGACAGAGGATCAGTACTGAGGGAGTGATGCACTGTCAGATGGTCAGTACTGTGGGAGTGCTGCACGGTCAGAGGGTCAGTACTGCGTGAGTTCTGCACTGTCAGAAGATCAGTACTGAGGGAGTGCTGCACTGTCAGAGGGTCAGTACTGAGGGAGTGATGCACTGTCAGAGGGTCAGTACTGCGGGAGTGCTGCACTGTCAGAGGATCAGTACTCAGGGAGTGGTGCATTCTCAGAGGGTCAGTACTGAGGGAGTGCTGCACTGTCAGACGATCAGTACTGAGGGAGTTGTGCATTCTCAGAGGGTCAGTACTAAGGGAGTGCTGCACTGTCAGAGGATCAGTACTGAGGGAGTGCTGCACGGTGAGAGGGTCAGTACTGAGGGAGTGCTGCACGGTCAGAGGATCGGTACTGATGGAGTGCTGAATTCTCAGAGGGTCAGTACTGCGGGAGTGCTGCACTGTCAGAGGATCAGTACTGAGGGAGTGCTGCACTGTCGGAGGATCAGTACTGAGGGAGCGGTGCATTCTCAGAGGGTTAGTACTGAGGGAGTGCTGCACTGTCAGAGGGTCAGTACTGAGGGAGGGCTGCACTGTCAGATGGTCAGTAGTGAGGGAGTGCTGCACGGTAAGAGGGTAAGTACTGAGGGAGTGCTGCACTGTCAGATCGTCAGGAGTGAGGGCCTGCTGCACGGTCAGAGGGTTTAGTACTGACGGAGTGCTGCATTCTCAGAGGGTCAGTACTGAGCGAATGCTGCACTGTCAGAAGGTCAGTACTGCGGGAGTGTTGCACTGTCAGAGGGTCAGTACTGAGGGAGTGCTGCACTGTCAGAGGATCAGTACTGAGGGAGTGCTGCACTGTCGGAGGATCAGAACTGAGGGAGCGGTGCATTCTCAGAGGGTCAGTACTGAGGGAGTGCTGCATTGTTAGAGGGTCAGTACTGCGGGAGTGCTGCGCTGTCAGAGGGTCAGTACTGAGGGAGTGCTGCAGTGTCAGAGGATCAGTACTGTGGGAGCGGTGCATTCTCAGAGAGTTAGTACTGAGGGAGTACTGCACTGTCAGAGGGTCAGTACTGAGGGAGTGCTGCACTGTCAGAGGGTCAGTACTGAGGGAGTGCTGCACTGTCAGAGGGTCAGTACTGAGGGAGTGCTGCACGGTCAGAGGGTCAGTACTGAGGGAGTGCTGCACGGTCAGAGAATCAGTACTGAGGGAGTGCTGCATTCTCGGAGGGTCAGTACTGAGGGAGTGCTGCACTGTCAGAGGATCAGTACTGAGGGAGTGCTGCACTGTCAGAGGGTCAGTACTGAGGGAGTGCTGCACTGTCAGAGGGTCAGTACTGAGGGAGTACTGCACTGTCGGAGGATCAGTACTGAGGGAGTGCTGCACGGTCAGAGGGTCAGTACTGAGGGAGTGCTGCACGTTCAGAGGATCAGTACTGAGGGAGTCCTGAATTCTCAGAGGGTCGGTACTGCGGGAGTGCTGCACTGTCAGAGAATCAGTACTGAGGGAGTGCTGCACTGTCGGAGGATCAGTACTGAGGGAGCGGTGCATTCTCAGAGGGTAAGTACTGAGGGAGTGCTGCACTGTCAGAGAGTCAGTACTGAGGGAGTGTTGCACTGTCAGAGAGTCAGTACTGAGGGAGTGCTGCACTGTCAGATGGTCAGTCGTGAGGGAGTGCTGCACGGTCAGAGGGTCTGTACTGAGGGAGTGCTGCACTGTCAGATGGTCAGGAGTGAGGACCTGCTGCACGGTCAGAGGGTTTAGTACTGAGGGAGTGCTGCATTCTCAGAGGGTCAGTACTGAGCGAATGCTGCACTGTCAGAGGGTCAGTACTGCGGGAGTGTTACACTGTCAGAGGGTCAGTACTGATGGAGTGCTGCACTGTTAGAGGGTCAGTACTGCGGGAGTGCTGCACTGTCAGAGAGTCAGTACTGAGGGAGTGCTGCAGTGTCAGAGAATCAGTACTGAGGGAGCGGTGCATTCTCATAGAGTTAGTACTGAGGGAGTGCTGCACTGTCAGAGGGTCAGTACTGAGGGAGTGCTGCAGTGTCAGAGGATCAGTACTGAGGGAGCGGTGCATTCTCATAGAGTTAGTACTGAGGGAGTGCTGCACTGTCAGAGGGTCAGTAGTGAGGGAGTGCAGCACGGTCAGAGGGTCTGTACTGAGGGAGTGCTGCACTGTCAGATGGTCAGTACTGAGGGAGTGTTGCACGGTCAGAGGGTCAGGACTGAGGGAGTGCTGCACTGTTAGACGGTCAGTACTGCGGGAGTGCTGCACTGTCAGAGGGTCAGTACTGAGGGAGTGCTGCACTGTCAGAGGAACAGTACTGAGGGAGCGGTGCATTCTCAGAGTGTTAGTACTGAGGGAGTGCTGCACTGTCAGAGGGTCAGTACTGAGGGAGTACTGCACTGTCAGAGGATCAGTACTGAGGGAGTGCTGCACTGTCAGAGGGTCAGTACTGAGGGAGTGCTGCACTGTCAGAGGGTCAGTACTGAGGGAGTACTGCACTGTCAGAGTATCAGTACTGAGGGAGTGCTGCACGGTCAGAGGGTCAGTACTGAGGGAGTGCTGCACTGTCGGAGGATCAGTACTGATGGAGCGGTGCATTATCAGAGGATTAGTACTGAGGGAGTGCTGCACTGTCAGAGGGTCTGTACTGAGGGAGTGCTGCACTGACAGATGATCAGTAGTGAGGGAGTGCTGCACGGTCAGAGGATCAGTACTGAGGGAGTGCTGCACTGTCAGATGGTCAGTACTGAGGGAGTGCTGCACTGTCAGAGGGTCAGTACTGAGGGAGTACTGCACTGTCGGAGGATCAGTACTGAGGGAGTGCTGCACGGTCAGAGGGTCAGTACTGAGGGAGTGCTGCACGTTCAGAGGATCAGTACTGAGGGAGTGCTGAATTCTCAGAGGGTCAGTACTGCGCGAGTGCTGCACTGTCAGAGGATCAGTACTGAGGGAGTGCTGCACTGTCGGAGGATCAGTACTGAGGGAGCGGTGCATTCTCAGAGGGTAAGTACTGAGGGAGTGCTGCACTGTCAGAGAGTCAGTACTGAGGGAGTGCTGCACTGTCAGATGGTCAGTCGTGAGGGAGTGCTGCACTGTCAGAGGGTCTGTACTGAGGGAGTGCTGCACTGTCAGATGGTCAGGAGTGAGGACCTGCTGCACGGTCAGAGGGTTTAGTACTGAGGGAGTGCTGCATTATCAGAGGGTCAGTACTGAGCGAATGCTGCACTGTCAGAGGGTCAGTACTGCGGGAGTGTTACACTGTCAGAGGGTCAGTACTGAGGGAGTGCTGCACTGTCAGTTGGTCAGTACTGATTAAGTGCTGCACTGTCAGAGGGTCAGTACTGAGGGAGTGCTGCACGGTCAGAGGGTCAGTACTGAGGGAGTGCTGCACGGTCAGAGGATCAGTACTGAGGGAGTGCTGCATTCTCAGGGGGTCAGTACTGCGGGAGTGTTGCACTGTCAGAGGGTCAGTACTGAGGGAGTGCTGCACCGAAAGAGGGTGAGAACTGCGGGAGTACTGCACTGTCGGAGGATCAGTACTGAGTGAGTGCTGCACTGTCAGAGGAACATTACTGGGCGAGCGGTGCATTCTCAGAGTGTTAGTACTGAGGGAGTGCTGCCCTGTCAGAGGGTCAGTACTGAGGGAGTGCTGCACGGTCAGAGGGTCAGTACTGAGGGAGTGCTGCACGGTCAGAGGGTCAGTACTGAGGGATTGCTGGACTGTCGGAGGATCAGTACTGTGGGAGCGGTGCATTCTCAGAGGGTTAGTACTGAGGGAGTGCTGCACTGTCAGAGCGTCAGTACTGAGGGAGTGCTGCACTGTTAGATGGTCAGTAGTGAGGGAGTGCTGCACGGTCAGAGGGTCTGTACTGAGGGAGTGCTGCACTGTCAGATGGTCAGGAGTGAGGGCCTGCTGCACGGTCAGAGGGTTTAGTAGTGAGGGAGTGCTGCAATCTCAGAGGGTCAGTACTGAGCGAATGCTGCACTGTCAGAGGGTCAGTACTGCGGGAGTGTTGCACTGTCAGATGGTCAGTACTGAGGGAGTGCTGCACTGTTAGAGGGTCAGTACTGCGGGAGGGCTGCACTGTCAGAGGTTCAGTACTGAGGGAGTGCTGCAGTGTCAGAGGATCAGTACTGAGGGAGCGGTCCATTCTCATAGAGTTAGTACTGAGGGAGTGCTGCACTGTCAGAGGGTCAGTAGTGAGGGAGTGCTGCACTGTCAGTTGGTCAGGACTGAGGAAGTGCTGCACTGTCAGAGGGTCAGTACTGAGGGAGTGCTGCACGGTCAGAGGGTCAGTACTGAGGGAGTGCTGCACGGTCAGAGGATCAGTACTGAGGGAGTGCTGCATTCTCAGAGGGTCAGTACTGCGGGAGTGTTGCACTGTCAGAGGGTCAGTACTGAGGGAGTGCTGCACTGTTAGAAGGTGAGTACTGCGGGAGTACTGTACTGTCAGAGGATCAGTACTGAGGGAGTGCTGCACTGTCAGAGGGTCAGTACTGAGGAAGTGCTGCACTGTCAGAGGATCAGTACTGAGGGACTGATTAACTGTCAGATGGTCAATACTGTGGGAGTGCTGCACGGTCAGAGGGTCAGTGCTGCGTGAGTTCTGCACTGTCAGAGGATCAGTACTGAGGGAGTGCTGCACTGTCGGAGGATCAGTACTGAGGGAGCGGTGCATTCTCAGAGGGTTAGTACTGAGGGAGTGCTGCACTGTCAGAGGGTCAGTACTGAGGGAGGGCTGCACTGTCAGATGGTCAGTAGTGAGGGAATGCTGCACGGTAAGAGGGTAAGTACTGAGGGAGTGCTGCACTGTCAGATGGTCAGGAGTGAGGGCCTGCTGCACGGTCAGAGGGTTTAGTACTGACGGAGTGCTGCATTCTCAGAGGGGCAGTACTGAGCGAATGCTGCACTGTCAGAAGGTAGGAATGCGGGAGTGTTGCACTGTCAGAGGATCAGTACTGAGGGAGTGCTGCACTGTCGGAGGATCAGTACTGAGGGAGCGGTGCATTCTCAGAGGGTCAGTACTGAGGGAGTGCTGCATTGTTAGAGGGTCAGTACTGCGGGAGTGCTGCGCTGTCAGAGGGTCAGTACTGAGGGAGTGCTGCAGTGTCAGAGGATCAGTACTGTGGGAGCGGTGCATTCTCAGAGAGTTAGTACTGAGGGAGTACTGCACTGTCAGAGGGTCAGTACTGAGGGAGTGCTGCACTGTCAGAGGGTCAGTACTGAGGGAGTGCTGCACTGTCAGAGGGTCAGTACTGAGGGAGTGCTGCACGGTCAGAGGATCAGTACTGAGGGAGTGCTGCACGGTCAGAGAATCAGTACTGAGGGAGTGCTGCATTCTCGGAGGGTCAGTACTGCGGGAGTGCTGCACTGTCAGAGGATCAGTACTGAGGGAGTGCTGCACTGTCAGAGGGTCAGTACTGAGGGAGTGCTGCACTGTCAGAGGGTCAGTACTGAGGGAGTACTGCACTGTCGGAGGATCAGTACTGAGGGATTGCTGCACGGTCAGAGGGTCAGTACTGAGGGAGTGCTGCACGTTCAGAGGATCAGTACTGAGGGAGTCCTGAATTCTCAGAGGGTCAGTACTGCGGGAGTGCTGCACTGTCAGAGGATCAGTACTGAGGGAGTGCTGCACTGTCGGAGTATCAGTACTGAGGGAGCGGTGCATTCTCAGAGGGTAAGTACTGAGGGAGTGCTGCACTGTCAGAGAGTCAGTACTGAGGGAGTGCTGCACTGTCAGATGGTCAGTCGTGAGGGAGTGCTGCACGGTCAGAGGGTCTGTACTGAGGGAGTGCTGCACTGTCAGATGGTCAGGAGTGAGGACCTGCTGCACGGTCAGAGGGTTTAGTACTGAGGGAGGGCTGCATTCTCAGAGGGTCAGTACTGAGCGAATGCTGCACTGTCAGAGGGTCAGTACTGCGGGAGTGCTGCACTGTCAGAGGATCAGTACTGAGGGAGTGCTGCACTGTCGGAGGATCAGTACTGAGGGAGCGGTGCATTCTCAGAGGGTTAGTACTCAAGGAGTGCTGCACTGTCAGAGAGTCAGTACTGAGGGAGTGCTGCACTGTCAGATGGTCAGTAGTGAGGGAGTGCTGCACGGTCAGAGGGTCTGTACTGAGGGAGTGCTGCACTGTCAGATGGTCAGGAGTGAGGACCTGCTGCACGGTCAGAGGGTTTAGTACTGAGGGAGTGCTGCATTATCAGAGGGTCAGTACTGAGCGAATGCTGCACTGTCAGAGGGTCAGTACTGCGGGAGTGTTACACTGTCAGAGGGTCAGTACTGAGGGAGTGCTGCACTGTTAGAGGGTCAGTACTGCGGGAGTGCTGCACTGTCAGAGAGTCAGTACTGAGGGAGTGCTGCAGAGTCAGAGGATCAGTACTGAGGGAGCGGTGCATTCTCATAGAGTTAGTACTGAGGGAGTGCTGCACTGTCAGAGGGTCAGTAGTGAGGGAGTGCAGCACGGTCAGAGGGTCTGTACTGAGGGAGTGCTGCACTGTCAGATGGTCAGTACTGAGGGAGTGCTGCACTGTCAGTTGGTCAGTACTGAGGATGTGCTGCACTGTCAGAGGGTCAGTACTGAGGGAGTGCTGCACGGTCAGAGGGTCAGTACTGAGGGAGTGCTGCACGGTCAGAGGATCAGTACTGAGGGAGTGCTGCATTCTCAGGGGGTCAGTACTGCGGGAGTGTTGCACTGTCAGAGGGTCAGTACTGAGGGAGTGCTGCACCGAAAGAGGGTGAGAACTGCGGGAGTACTGCACTGTCGGAGGATCAGTACTGAGTGAGTGCTGCACTGTCAGAGGAACATTACTGGGCGAGCGGTGCATTCTCAGAGTGTTAGTACTGAGGGAGTGCTGCCCTGTCTGAGGGTCAGTACTGAGGGAGTGCTGCACTGTCAGTGGGTCAGTACTGTGGGAGTACTGCACTGTCAGAGGATCAGTACTGAGGGAGTGCTGCACGGTCAGAGGGTCAGTACTGAGGGAGTGCTGCACTGTCAGATGGTCAGTAGTGAGGGAGTGCTGCACGGTCAGAGGGTCTGTACTGAGGGAGTGCTGCACTGTCAGATGGTCAGGAGTGAGAACCTGCTGCACGGTCAGAGGGTTTAGTACTGAGGGAGTGCTGCAATCTCAGAGGGTCAGTACTGAGCGAATGCTGCACTGTCAGAGGGTCAGTACTGCGGGAGTGTTGCACTGTCAGATGGTCAGTACTGAGGGAGTGCTGCACTGTTAGAGGGTCAGTACTGCGGGAGGGCTGCACTGTCAGAGGTTCAGTACTGAGGGAGTGCTGCAGTGTCAGAGGATCAGTACTGAGGGAGCGGTCCATTCTCATAGAGTTAGTACTGAGGGAGTGCTGCACTGTCAGAGGGTCAGTACTGAGGGAGTGCTGCACTGTCAGTTGGTCAGGACTGAGGAAGTGCTGCACTGTCAGAGGGTCAGTACTGAGGGAGTGCTGCACGGTCAGAGGGTCAGTACTGAGGGAGTGCTGCACGGTCAGAGGATCAGTACTGAGGGAGTGCTGCATTCTCAGAGGGTCAGTACTGCGGGAGTGTTGCACTGTCAGAGGGTCAGTACTGAGGGAGTGCTGCACTGTTAGAGGGTGAGTACTGCGGGAGTACTGTACTGTCAGAGGATCAGTACTGAGGGAGTGCTGCACTGTCAGAGGGTCAGTACTGAGGAAGTGCTGCACTGTCAGAGGATCAGTACTGAGGGACTGATTAACTGTCAGATGGTCAATACTGTGGGAGTGCTGCACGGTCAGAGGGTCAGTGCTGCGTGAGTTCTGCACTGTCAGAGGATCAGTACTGAGGGAGTGCTGCACTGTCGGAGGATCAGTACTGAGGGAGCGGTGCATTCTCAGAGGGTTAGTACTGAGGGAGTGCTGCACTGTCAGAGGGTCAGTACTGAGGGAGGGCTGCACTGTCAGATGGTCAGTAGTGAGGGAGTGCTGCACGGTAAGAGGGTAAGTACTGAGGGAGTGCTGCACTGTCAGATGGTCAGGAGTGAGGGCCTGCTGCACGGTCAGAGGGTTTAGTACTGACGGAGTGCTGCATTCTCAGAGGGGCAGTACTGAGCGAATGCTGCACTGTCAGAAGGTCAGTACTGCGGGAGTGTTGCACTGTCAGAGGATCAGTACTGAGGGAGTGCTGCACTGTCGGAGGATCAGTACTGAGGGAGCGGTGCATTCTCAGAGGGTCAGTACTGAGGGAGTGCTGCATTGTTAGAGGGTCAGTACTGCGGGAGTGCTGCGCTGTCAGAGGGTCAGTACTGAGGGAGTGCTGCAGTGTCAGAGGATCAGTACTGTGGGAGCGGTGCATTCTCAGAGAGTTAGTACTGAGGGAGTACTGCACTGTCAGAGGGTCAGTACTGAGGGAGTGCTGCACTGTCAGAGGGTCAGTACTGAGGGAGTGCTGCACTGTCAGAGGGTCAGTACTGAGGGAGTGCTGCACGGTCAGAGGGTCAGTACTGAGGGAGTGCTGCACGGTCAGAGAATCAGTACTGAGGGAGTGCTGCATTCTCGGAGGGTCAGTACTGCGGGAGTGCTGCACTGTCAGAGGATCAGTACTGAGGGAGTGCTGCACTGTCAGAGGGTCAGTACTGAGGGAGTGCTGCACTGTCAGAGGGTCAGTACTGAGGGAGTACTGCACTGTCGGAGGATCAGTACTGAGGGAGTGCTGCACGGTCAGAGGGTCAGTACTGAGGGAGTGCTGCACGTTCAGAGGATCAGTACTGAGGGAGTCCTGAATTCTCAGAGGGTCAGTACTGCGGGAGTGCTGCACTGTCAGAGGATCAGTACTGAGGGAGTGCTGCACTGTCGGAGTATCAGTACTGAGGGAGCGGTGCATTCTCAGAGGGTAAGTACTGAGGGAGTGCTGCACTGTCAGAGAGTCAGTACTGAGGGAGTGCTGCACTGTCAGATGGTCAGTCGTGAGGGAGTGCTGCACGGTCAGAGGGTCTGTACTGAGGGAGTGCTGCACTGTCAGATGGTCAGGAGTGAGGACCTGCTGCACGGTCAGAGGGTTTAGTACTGAGGGAGGGCTGCATTCTCAGAGGGTCAGTACTGAGCGAACGCTGCACTGTCAGAGGGTCAGTACTGCGGGAGTGTTACACTGTCAGAGGGTCAGTACTGAGGGAGTGCTGCGCTGTTAGAGGGTCAGTACTGCGGGAGTGCTGCACTGTCAGAGAGTCAGTACTGAGGGAGTGCTGCAGTGTCAGAGGATCAGTACTGAGGGAGCGGTGCATTCTCATAGAGTTAGTACTGAGGGAGTGCTGCACTGTCAGAGGGTCATTAGTGAGGGAGTGCAGCACGGTCAGAGGTTCTGTACTGAGGGAGTGCTGCACTGTCAGATGGTCAGTACTGAGGGAGTGCTGCACGGTCAGAGGGTCTGTACTGAGGGAGTGCTGCACTGTCAGATGGTCAGTAGTGAGGGAGTGCTGCACTGTCAGAGGGTCAGGACTGAGGGAGTGCTGCACTGTTAGACGGTCAGTACTGCGGGATTGCTGCACTGTCAGAGGGTCAGTACTGAGGGAGTGCTGCACTGTCAGAGGAACAGTACTGAGGGAGCGGTGCATTCTCAGAGTGTTAGTACTGAGGGAGTGCTGCACAGTCATAGGGTCAGTACTGAGGGAGTACTGCACTGTCAGAGGATCAGTACTGAGGGAGTGCTGCACTGTCAGAGGGTCAGTACTGAGGGAGTGCTGCACTGTCAGAGGGTCAGTACTGAGGGAGTACTGCACTGTCAGATTATCAGTACTGAGGGAGTGCTGCACGGTCAGAGGGTCAGTACTGAGGGAGTGCTGCACTGTCGGAGGATCAGTACTGAGGGAGCGGTGCATTATCAGAGGATTAGTACTGAGGGAGTGCTGCACTGTCAGAGGGTCTGTACTGAGGGAGTGCTGCACTGACAGATGGTCAGTAGTGAGGGAGTGCTGCACGGTCAGAGGATCAGTACTGAGGGAGTGCTGCACTGTCAGATGGTCAGTACTGAGGGAGTGCTGCACGGTCAGAGGGTCAGTACTGAGGGAGTGCTGCACGTTCAGAGGATCAGTACTGAGGGAGTGCTGAATTCTCAGAGGGTCAGTACTGCGGGAGTGCGGCACTGTCAGAGGATCAGTACTGAGGGAGTGCTGCACTGTCGGAGGATCAGTACTGAGGGAGCGGTGCATTCTCAGAGGGTTAGTAGTGAGGGATTGCTGCACTGTCAGAGAGTCAGTACTGAGGGAGTGCTGCACTGTCAGATGGTCAGTAGTGAGGGAGTGCTGCACGGTCAGAGGGTCTGTACTGAGGGAGTGCTGCACTGTCAGATGGTCAGGAGTGAGGACCTGCTGCACGGTCAGAGGGTTTAGTACTGAGGGAGTGCCGAAATTCTCAGAGGGTCAGTACTGAGCGAATGCTGCACTGTCAGAGGGTCAGTACTGCGGGAGTGTTACACTGTCAGAGGGTCAGGACTGTGGGAGTGCTGCACTGTTAGAGGGTCAGTACTGCGGGAGTGCTGCACTGTCAGAGAGTCAGTACTGAGGGAGTGCTGCAGAGTCAGAGGATCAGTACTGAGGGAGCGGTGCATTCTCATAGAGTTAGTACTGAGGGAGTGCTGCACTGTCAGAGGGTCAGTAGTGAGGGATTGCAGCACGGTCAGAGGGTCTGTACTGAGGGAGTGCTGCACTGTCAGATGGTCAGTACTGAGGGAGTGCTGCACGGTCAGAGGGTCTGTGCTGAGGGAGTGCTGCACTGTCAGATGGTCAGTAGTGAGGGAGTGCTGCACTGTCAGAGGGTCAGGACTGAGGGAGTGCTGCACTGTTAGACGGTCAGTACTGCGGGAGTGCTGCACTGTCAGAGGGTCAGTACTGAGGGAGTGCTGCACTGTCAGAGGGTCAGTACTGAGGGAGTGCTGCACTGTCGGAGGATCAGTACTGAGGGAGCGGTGCATTATCAGAGGATTAGTACTGAGGGAGTGCTGCACTGTCAGAGGGTCTGTACGGAGGGAGTGCTGCACTGACAGATGGTCAGTAGTGAGGGAGTGCTGCACGGTCAGAGGGTCTGTACTGAGGGAGTGCTGCACTGTCAGATGATCAGGAGTGAGGGCCTGCAGCACGGTCAGAGGGTTTAGTACTGAGGGAGTGCTGCATTCTCAGAGGGTCAGTACTGAGCGAATGCTGCACTGTCAGAGGGTCAGTACTGCGGGAGTGTTGCAATGTCAGAGGGTCAGTATTGAGGGAGTGCTGCACTGTTCGAGGGTGAGTACGGCGGGTGTACTGTACTGTCAGAGGATCAGTCCTGAGTGAGTGCTGCACTGTCAGAGGAACAGTAATGAGCGAGCGGTGCATTCTCAGAGTGTTAGTACTGAGGGAGTGCTGCCCTGTCAGAGGGTCAGTACTGATAGAGTGCTGCACTCTCAGTGGGTCAGTACTGTGGGAGTACTGCACTGTTTAGAGGATCAGTACTGAGGGAGTGCTGCACGGTCAGAGGGTCAGTACTGAGGGATTGCTGCACTGTCGGAGGATCAGTACTGAGGGAGCGGTGCATTCTCAGAGCGTTAGCACTGAAGGAGTGCTGCACTGTCAGAGGGTCAGTACTGAGGGAGTGCTGCACTGTCAGATGGTCAGTGGTGAGGGAGTGCTGCAAGGTCAGAGGGTCTGTACTGAGGGAGTGCTGCACTGTCAGATGGTCAGGAGTGAGGGCCTGCTGCACGGTCAGAGGGTTTAGTACTGAGGGAGTGCTGCAATCTCAGAGGGTCAGTGCTGAGCGAATGCTGCACTGTCAGAGGGTCAGTACTGCGGGAGTGTTGCACTGTCAGAGTGTCAGTACTGAGGGATGGCTGCACTGTTAGAGGGTCAGTACTGCGGGAGGGCTGCACTGTCAGAGGGTCATTACTGAGGGAGTGCTGCAGTGTCAGAGGATCAGTACTGAGGGAGCGGTCCATTCTCATAGAGTTAGTACTGAGGGAGTGCTGCACTGTCAGAGGGTCAGTACTGAGGGAGTGCTGCACTGTCAGTTGGTCAGTACTGAGGAAGTGCTGCACTGTCAGAGGGTCAGTACTGAGGGAGTACTGCACGGTCAGAGGGTCAGTACTGAGGGAGTGCTGCACGGTCAGAGGATCAATACTGAGGGAGTGCTGCACGGTCAGAGGATCAGTACTGAGGGAGTGCTGAATTCTCAGAGGGTCAGTACTGCGGGAGTGCTGCACTGTCAGAGGATCAGTACTGAGGGAGTGCTGCACTGTCGGAGGATCAGTACTGAGGGAGCGGTGCATTCTCAGAGGGTTAGTACTGAGGGAGTGCTGCACTGTCAGAGGGTCAGTACTGAGGGAGGGCTGCACTGTCAGATGGTCAGTAGTGAGGGAGTGCTGCACGGTCAGAGGGTAAGTACTGAGGGAGTGCTGCACTGTCAGATGGTCAGGAGTGAGGGCCTGCTGCACGGTCAGAGGTTTTAGTACTGAGGGAGTGCTGCATTCTCAGAGGGTCAGTACTGAGCGAATGCTGCACTGTCAGAAGGTCAGTACTGCGGGAGTGCTGCACTGTCAGAGGGTCAGTACTGAGGGAGTGCTGCACTGTCAGAGGATCAGTACTGAGGGAGTGCTGCACTGTTAGAGGGTCAGTACTGCGGGAGTGCTGCGCTGTCAGAGGGTCAGTACTGGGGGAGTGCTGCACTGTCAGAGGGTCAGTACTGAGGGAGTGCTGCACTGTCAGAGGGTCAGTACTGAGGGAGTGCTGCACGGTCAGAGAATCAGTACTGAGGGAGTGCTGCATTCTCGGAGGGTCAGTACTGAGGGAGTGCTGCACTGTCAGAGGATCAGTACTGAGGGAGTGCTGCACTGTCAGAGGGTCAGTACTGAGGGAGTGCTGCACTGTCAGAGGGTCAGTACTGAAGGAGTACTGCACTGTCAGAGGATCAGTACTGAGGGAGTGCTGCACGGTCAGAGGGTCAGTACTGAGGGAGTGCTGCATGGTCAGAGGATCAGTACTGAGGGAGTGCTGAATCCTCAGAGGGTCAGTACTGCGGGAGTGCTGCACTGTCAGAGGATCAGTACTGAGGGAGTGCTGCACTGTCGGAGGATCAGTACTGAGGGAGCGGTGCATTCTCAGAGGGTTAGTACTGAGGGAGTGCTGCATTGTCAGAGGGTCAGTACTGAGGGAGTGCTGCACTGTCAGATGGTCAGTAGTGAGGGAGTGCTGCACGGTCAGAGGGTCTGTACTGAGGGAGTGCTGCACTGTCAGATGGTCAGGAGTGAGGGCCTGCTGCACGGTCAGAGGGTTTAGTACTGAGGGAGTGCTGCATTCTCAGAGGGTCAGTACTGAACGAATGCTGCACTGTCAGAGTGTCAGTACTGCGGGAGTGTTACACTGTCAGAGGGTCAGGACTGAGGGAGTGCTGCACTGTTAGAGGGTCAGAACTGCGGGAGTGCTGCACTGTCAGAGGGTCAGTACTGAGGGAGTGCTGCAGTGTCAGAGGATCAGTACTGAGGGAGCGGTGCATTCTCAAGAGTTAGTACTGAGGGAGTGCTGCACTGTCAGCTGGTCAGTAGTGAGGGAGTGCTGCACGGTCAGAGGGTCAGGACTGAGGCAGTGCTGCACTGTTAGACGGTCATTACTGCGGGAGTGCTGCACTGTCAGAGGGTCAGTACTGAGGGAGTGCTGCACTGTCAGAGGAACAGTACTGAGGGAACGGTGCATTCTCAGAGTGGTAGTACTGAGGGAGTGCTGCACTGTCAGAGGGTCAGTACTGAGGGAGTGCTGCACTGTCAGAGGGTCAGTACTGAGGGAGTACTGCACTGTCAGAGGATCAGTACTGAGGGAGTGCTGCACGGTCAGAGGGTCAGTACTGAGGGAGTGCTGCACTGTCGGAGGATCAGGACTGAGGGAGCGGTGCATTATCAGAGGATTAGGACTGAGGGAGTGCTGCACTGTCAGAGGGTCAGTACTGAGGGAGTGCTGCACTGTCAGATGGTCAGTAGAGAGGGAGTGCTGCACGGTCAGAGGGTCTGTACTGAGGGAGTGCTGCAATGTCAGATGGTCAGGAGTGAGGTCCTGCTGCACGGTCAGAGGGTTTAGTACTGAGGGAGTGCTGCATTCTCAGAGGGTCAGTACTGAGCGAATGCTGCACTCTCAGAGGGTCAGTACTGAGGGAGTGCTGCAGTGTCAGATGGTCAGTAGTGAGGGAGCGGTCCATTCTCATAGAGTTAGTACTGAGGGAGTGCTGCACTGTCAGAGGGTCAGTACTGAGGGAGTGCTGCACTGTCAGATGGTCAGTAGTGAGGGAGTGCTGCACGGTCAGAGGGTCTGTACTGAGGGAGTGCTGCACTGTCAGATGGTCAGGAGTGAGGGCCTGCTGCACGGTCAGAGGGTTTAGTACTGAGGGAGTGCTGCATTCTCAGAGGGTCAGTGCTGAGCGAATGCTGCACTGTCAGAGGGTCAGTACTGCGGTAGTGTTGCACTGTCAGAGGGTCAGTACTGAGGGATGGCTGCACTGTTAGAGGGTCAGTACTGCGGGAGGGCTGCACTGTCAGAGGGTCATTACTGAGGGAGTGCTGCAGTGTCAGAGGATCAGTACTGAGGGAGCGGTCCATTCTCATAGAGTTAGTACTGAGGGAGTGCTGCACTGTCAGAGGGTCAGTACTGAGGGAGTGCTGCACTGTCAGTTGGTCAGTACTGAGGAAGTGCTGCACTGTCAGAGGGTCAGTACTGAGGGAGTGCTGCACGGTCAGAGGGTCAGTACTGAGGGAGTGCTGCACGGTCAGAGGATCAATACTGAGGGACTGCTGCATTTTCAGAGCGTCAGTACTACGGGAGTGTTGCACTGTCAGAGGGTCAGTACTGAGGGAGTGCTGCATTGTTAGTGGGTGAGTACTGCGGGAGTACTGTACTGTCAGAGGATCAGTACTGAGGGAGTGCTGCACTGTCAGAGGGTCAGTACTGAGGAAGTGCTGCACTGTCAGAGGATCAGTACTGAGGGAGTGATGCACTGTCAGATGGTCAGTACTGTGGGAGTGCTGCACGGTCAGAGGGTCAGTACTGCGTGAGTTCTGCACTGTCAGAGGATCAGTACTGAGGGAGTGCTGCACTGTCAGAGGGTCAGTACTGAGGAAGTGCTGCACTGTCAGAGGATCAGTACTGAGGGAGTGATGCACTGTCAGATGGTCAGTACTGTGGGAGTGCTGCACGGTCAGAGGGTCAGTACTGCGTGAGTTCAGCACTGTCAGAAAATCAGTACTGAGGGAGTGCTGCACTGTCAGACGGTTAGTACTGAGGGAGTGCTGCACTGTCTGAGGGTCAGTACTGAGGAAGAGCTGCACTGTCAGAGGGTCAGTACTGAGGGAGTGATGCATTCTCAGAGGGTCAGTACTAAGGGAGTGCTGCACTGTCAGAGGATCAGTACTCAGGGAGTGGTGCATTCTCAGAGGGTCAGTACTGAGGGAGTGCTGCACTGTCAGAGGATCAGTACTGAGGGAGTGGTGCATTCTCAGAGGGTCAGTACTGAGGGAGTGCTGCACTGTCAGAGGATCAGTACTGAGGGAGTGCTGCACGGTGAGAGGGTCAGTACTGAGGGAGTGCTGCACGGTCAGAGGATCAGTACTGAGGGAGTGCTGAATTCTCAGAGGGTCAGTACTGCGGGAGTGCTGCACTATCAGAGGATCAGTACTGAGGGAGTGCTGCACTGTCGGAGGATCAGTACTGAGGGAGCGGTGCATTCTCAGAGGGTTAGTACTGAGGGAGTGCTGCACTGTCAGAGGGTCAGTACTGAGGGAGGGCTGCACTGTCAGATGGTCAGTAGTGAGGGAGTGCTGCACGGTCAGAGGGTTGGTACTGAGGGAGTGCTGCACTGTCAGATGGTCAGGAGTGAGGGCCTGCTGCACGGTCAGAGGGTTTAGTACTGAGGGAGTGCTGCATTCTCAGAGGGTCAGTACTGAGCGAATGCTGCACTGTCAGAAGGTCAGTACTGCGGGAGTGCTGCACTGTCAGAGGGTCAGTACTGAGGGAGTGCTGCACTGTCAGAGGATCAGTACTGAGGGAGTGCTGCACTGTCGGAGGATCAGTACTGAGGGAGCGGTGCATTCTCAGAGGGTCAATACTGAGGGAGTGCTGCACTGTTAGAGGGTCAGTACTGCGGGAGTGCTGCGCTGTCAGAGGGTCAGTAATGAGGGAGTGCTGCACTGTCAGAGGGTCAGTACTGAGGGAGTACTGCACTGTCAGAGGATCAGTACTGAGGGAGTGCTGCACGGTCAGAGGGTCAGTACTGAGGGAGTGCTGCATGGTCAGAGGATCAGTACTGAGGGAGTGCTGCACTGTCAGAGGATCAATACTGAGGGAGTGCTGCACTGTCGGAGGATCAGTACTGAGGGAGCGGTGCATTCTCAGAGGGTTAGTACTGAGGGAGTGCTGCACTGTCAGAGGGTCAGTACTGAGGGAGTGCTGCACTGTCAGATGGTCAGCAGTGAGGGAGTGCTGCACGGTCAGAGGGTCTGTACTGAGGGAGTGCTGCACTGTCAGATGGTCAGTAGTGAGTGAGTGCTGCACGGTCAGAGGGTCTGTACTGAGGGAGTGCTGCACTGTCAGATGGTCAGTAGTGAGGGAGTGCTGCACGGTCAGAGGGTCAGGACTTAGGCAATGCTGCACTGTCAGAGTGTCAGTACTGCGGGAGTGTTACACTGTCAGAGGGTCAGTACTGAGGGAGTGCTGCACTGTCGGAGGGTCAGTACTGCGGGAGTGCTGCACTGTCAGAGGGTCAGTACTGAGGGAGTGCTGCAGTGTCAGAGGATCAGTACTGAGGGAGCGGTGCATTCTCAAGAGTTAGTACTGAGGGAGTGCTGCACTGTCAGAGGGTCAGAAGTGAGGGAGTGCTGCACGGTCAGAGGGTCTGTACTGAGGGAGTGCTGCACTGTCAGATGGTCAGTAGTGAGTGAGTGCTGCACGGTCAGAGGGTCTGTACTGAGGGAGTGCTGCACTGTCAGATGGTCAGTAGTGAGGGAGTGCTGCACGGTCAGAGGGTCTGGACTGAGGCAGTGCTGCACTGTTAGACGGTCATTACTGCGGGAGTGCTGCACTGTCAGAGGGTCAGTACTGAGGGAGTGCTGCACTGTCAGAGGAACAGTACTGAGGGAGCGGTGCATTCTCAGAGTGGTAGTACTGAGGGAGTGCTGCACTGTCAGAGGGTCAGTACTGAGGGAGTGCTGCACTGTCAGAGGGTCAGTACTGAGGGAGTACTGCACTGTCAGAGGATCAGTACTGAGGGAGCGGTGCATTATCAGAGGATTAGGACTGAGGGAGTGCTGCACTGTCAGAGGGTCAGTACTGAGGGAGTGCTGCACTGTCAGATGGTCAGTAGTGAGGGAGTGCTGCACGGTCAGAGGGTCTGTACTGAGGGAGTGCTGCAATGTCAGATGGTCAGGAGTGAGGGCCTGCTGCACGGTCAGAGGGTTTAGTACTGAGGGAGTGCTGCATTCTCAGAGGGCCAGTACTGAGCGAATGCTGCACTGTCAGAGGGTCAGTACTGAGGGAGTGCTGCAGTGTCAGATGGTCAGTAGTGAGGGAGCGGTCCATTCTCATAGAGTTAGTACTGAGGGAGTGCTGCACTGTCAGAGGGTCAGTACTGAGGGAGTGCTGCACTGTCAGATGGTCAGTAGTGAGGGAGTGCTGCACGGTCAGAGGGTCTGTACTGAGGGAGTGCTGCACTGTCAGATGGTCAGGAGTGAGGGCCTGCTGCACGGTCAGAGGGTTTAGTTCTGAGGGAGTGCTGCATTCTCAGAGGGTCAGTACTGAGCGAATGCTGCACTGTCAGAGTGTCAGTACTGCGGGAGTGTTACACTGTCAGAGGGACAGTACTGAGGGAGTGCTGCACTGTTAGAGGGTCAGTACTGCGGGAGTGCTGCACTGTCAGATGGTCAGTACTGAGGGAGTGCTGCAGTGTCAGAGGATCAGTACTGAGGGAGCGGTGCATTCTCAAGAGTTAGTACTGAGGGAGTGCTGCACTGTCAGAGGGTCAGAAGTGAGGGAGTGCTGCATGGTCAGAGGGTCTGTACTGAGGGAGTGCTGCACTGTCAGATGGTCAGGAGTGAGGGCCTGCTGCACGGTCAGAGGGTTTAGTACTGAGGGAGTGCTGCATTCTCAGAGGGCCAGTACTGAGCGAATGCTGCACTGTCAGAGGGTCAGTACTGAGGGAGTGCTGCAGTGTCAGATGGTCAGTAGTGAGGGAGCGGTCCATTCTCATAGAGTTAGTACTGAGGGAGTGCTGCACTGTCACAGGGTCAGTACTGAGGGAGTGCTGCACTATCAGTGGGTCAGTACTGAGGAAGTGCTGCACTGTCAGAGGGTCAGTACTGAGGGAGTGCTGCACGGTCAGAGGGTCAGTACTGAGGGAGTGCTGCACGGTCAGACGATCAGTACTGAGGGAGTGCTGCACTGTCAGAGTGTCAGTACTGCGGGAGTGTTACACTGTCAGAGGGTCAGTACTGAGGGAGTGCTGCACTGTTAGAGGGTCAGTACTGCGGGAGTGCTGCACTGTCAGAGGGTCAGTACTGAGGGAGTGCTGCAGTGTCAGAGGATCAGTACTGAGGGAGCGGTGCATTCTCAAGAGTTAGTACTGAGGGAGTGCTGCACTGTCAGAGGGTCAGAAGTGAGGGAGTGCTGCACGGTCAGAGGGTCTGTACTGAGGGAGTGCTGCACTGTCAGATGGTCAGTAGTGAGTGAGTGCTGCACGGTCAGAGGGTCTGTACTGAGGGAGTGCTGCACTGTCAGATGGTCAGTAGTGAGGGAGTGCTGCACGGTCAGAGGGTCTGGACTGAGGCAGTGCTGCACTGTTAGACGGTCATTACTGCGGGAGTGCTGCACTGTCAGAGGGTCAGTACTGAGGGAGTGCTGCACTGTCAGAGGAACAGTACTGAGGGAGCGGTGCATTCTCAGAGTGGTAGTACTGAGGGAGTGCTGCACTGTCAGAGGGTCAGTACTGAGGGAGTGCTGCACTGTCAGAGGGTCAGTACTGAGGGAGTACTGCACTGTCAGAGGATCAGTACTGAGGGAGTGCTGCACGGTCAGAGGGTCAGTACTGAGGGAGTGCTGCACTGTCGGAGGATCAGGACTGAGGGAGCGGTGCATTATCAGAGGATTAGGACTGAGGGAGTGCTGCACTGTCAGAGGGTCAGTACTGAGGGAGTGCTGCACTGTCAGATGGTCAGTAGTGAGGGAGTGCTGCACGGTCAGAGGGTCTGTACTGAGGGAGTGCTGCAATGTCAGATGGTCAGGAGTGAGGGCCTGCTGCACGGTCAGAGGGTTTAGTACTGAGGGAGTGCTGCATTCTCAGAGGGCCAGTACTGAGCGAATGCTGCACTGTCAGAGGGTCAGTACTGAGGGAGTGCTGCAGTGTCAGATGGTCAGTAGTGAGGGAGCGGTCCATTCTCATAGAGTTAGTACTGAGGGAGTGCTGCACTCTCAGAGGGTCAGTACTGAGGGAGTGCTGCACTGTCAGATGGTCAGTAGTGAGGGAGTGCTGCACGGTCAGAGGGTCTGTACTGAGGGAGTGCTGCACTGTCAGATGGTCAGGAGTGAGGGCCTGCTGCACGGTCAGAGGGTTTAGTACTGAGGGAGTGCTGCATTCTCAGAGGGTCAGTACTGAGCGAATGCTGCACTGTCAGAGTGTCAGTACTGCGGGAGTGTTACACTGTCAGAGGGTCAGTACTGAGGGAGTGCTGCACTGTTAGAGGGTCAGTACTGCGGGAGTGCTGCACTGTCAGAGGGTCATTACTGAGGGAGTGCTGCAGTGTCAGAGGATCAGTACTAAGGGAGCGGTGCATTCTCAAGAGTTAGTACTGAGGGAGTGCTGCACTGTCAGAGGGTCAGAAGTGAGGGAGTGCTGCACGGTCAGAGGGTCTGTACTGAGGGAGTGCTGCACTGTCAGATGGTCAGGAGTGAGGGCCTGCTGCACGGTCAGAGGGTTTAGTACTGAGGGAGTGCTGCATTCTCAGAGGGCCAGTACTGAGCGAATGCTGCACTGTCAGAGGGTCAGTACTGAGGGAGTGCTGCAGTGTCAGATGGTCAGTAGTGAGGGAGCGGTCCATTCTCATAGAGTTAGTACTGAGGAAGTGCTGCACTGTCAGAGGGTCAGTACTGAGGGAGTGCTGCATGGTCAGAGGGTCAGTACTGAACAGTGCTGCACGGTCAGAGGATCAGTACTGAGGGAGTGCTGCGTTCTCAGAGGGTCAGTACTGCGGGAATGTTGCACTGTCTGAGGGTCAGTACTGAGGGAGTGCTGCACTGTTAGAGGGTGAGTACTGCGGGAGTACTGTACTGTCAGAGGATCAGTACTGAGGGAGTGCTGCACTGTCAGAGGGTCAGTACTGAGGGAGTGCTGCACTGTCAGAGGGTCAGTACTGAGGGAGTGCTGCACTGTCAGATGGTCAGTTGTGAGGGAGTGCTGCACGGTCAGAGGGTCTTACTGAGGGAGTGCTGCACTGTCAGATGATCAGGAGTGAGGGCCTGCTGCACGGTCAGAGGGTTTAGTACTGAGGGAGAGCTGCATTCTCAGAGGGTCAGTACTGAGCGAATGCTGCACTGTCAGAGTGTCAGTACTGCGGGAGTGTTACACTGTCAGAGGGTCAGTACTGAGTGAGTGCTGCACTGTTAGAGGGTCAGTACTGCGGGAGTGCTGCACTGTCAGAGGGTCAGTACTGAGGGAGTGCTGCAGTGTCAGAGGATCAGTACTGAGGGAGCGGTGCATTCTCATAGAGTTAGTACTGAGGGAGTGCTGCACTGTCAGAGGGTCAGAAGTGAGGGAGTGCTGCACGGTCAGAGGGTCTGTACTGAGGGAGTGCTGCACTGTCAGATGGTCAGCAGTGAGGGAGTGCTGCACGGTCAGATGGTCAGGACTGAGGCAGTGCTGCACTGTTAGACGGTCATTACTGCGGGAGTGCTGCACTGTCAGAGGGTCAGTACTGAGGGAGTACTGCACTGTCAGAAGAACAGTACTGAGGGAGCGGTGCATTCTCAGAGTGTTAGTACTGAGGGAGTGCTGCACTATCAGAGGGTCAGTACTGAGGGAGTGCTGCACTGTCAGAGGGTCAGTACTGAGGGAGTTCTGCACTGTCAGAGGATCACGACTGAGGGAGTGCTGCACGGTCAGAGGGTCAGTACTGAGGGAGTGCTGCACTGTCGGAGGATCAGTACTGAGGGAGCGGTGCATTATCAGAGGATTAGGACTGAGGGAGTGCTGCACTGTCAGAGGGTCAGTACTGAGGGAGTGCTGCACTGTCAGATGGTCAGTAGTGAGGGAGTGCTGCATGGTCAGAGGGTCTGTACTGAGGGAGTGCTGCACTGTCAGATGGTCAGGAGTGAGGTCCTGCTGCACGGTCAGAGGGTTTAGTACTGAGGGAGTGCTGCATTCTCAGAGGGCCAGTACTGAGCGAATGCTGCACTGTCAGAGGGTCAGTACTGCGGGACGGCTGCACTGTCAGAGGGTCAGTACTGAGGAAGTACTGCACTGTCAGAGGATCAGTACTGCGGGAGTGCTGCACTGTCAGAGGGTCAGTACTGAGGGAGTGCTGCACTGTCGGAGGATCAGTACTGAGGGAGCGATGCATTATCAGAGGATTAGGACTGAGGGAGTGCTGCACTGTCAGAGGGTCAGTACTGAGGGAGTGCTGCACTGTCAGATGGTCAGTAGTGAGGGAGTGCTGCACGGTCAGAGGGTCTGTCCTGAGGGAGTGCTGCACTGTCAGATGGTCAGGAGTGAGGGCCTGCTGCACGGTCAGAGGGTTTAGTACTGAGGGAGTGCTGTATTCTCAGAGGGCCAGTACTGAGCGAATGCTGCACTGTCAGAGGGTCAGTACTGCGGGAGGGCTGAACTGTCAGAGGGTCAGTACTGAGGGAGTGCTGCAGTGTCAGAGGATCAGTACTGAGGGAGCGGTGCATTCTCGTAGTGTTAGTACTGAGGGAGTGCTGCACTGTCAGAGGGTCAGTACTGAGGGAGTGCTGCACTGTCAGAGGGTCAGTAATGAGGGAGTACTGCACTGTCAGCGGATCAGTACTGAGGGAGTGCTGCACTGTTAGAGGGTCAGTAATGCGGGAGTGCTGCACTGTCAGAGGGTCATTAACGAGGGAGTGCTGCAGTGTCAGAGGATCAGTACTGAGGGAGCGGTGCATTCTCATAGAGTTAGTACTGAGGGAGTGGTGCACTGTCAGAGGGTCAGAAGTGAGGGAGTGCTGCACGGTCAGAGGGTCTGTACTGAGGGAGTGCTGCACTGTCAGATGGTCAGTAGTGAGGGAGTGCTGCACGGTCAGAGGGTCTGTACTGAGGGAGTGCTGCACTGTCAGAGGGTCAGTACTGAGGGAGTGCTGCACTGTCAGAGGGTCAGTACTGAGGGAGTACTGCACTGTCAGAGGATCAGTACTGAGGGAGTGCTGCACTTTAAAAGGTCAGTACTGAGGGAGTACTGCACTGTCGGAGGATCGGTACTGAGGGAGCGGTGCATTATCAGAGGATTAGGACTGAGGGAGTGCTGCACTGTCAGAGGGTCAGTACTGAGGGAGTGCTGCACTGTCAGATGGTCAGTAGTGAGGGAGTGCTGCACGGTCAGAGGGTCTGTACTGAGGGAGTGCTGCACTGTCAGATGGTCAGGAGTGAGGGCCTGCTGCACGGTCAGAGGGTTTAGTACTGAGGGAGTGCTGCATTCTCAGAGGGCCAGTACTGAGCGAATGCTGCACTGTCAGAGGGTCAGTACTGCGGAAGGGCTGCACTGTCAGAGGGTCAGTCCTGAGGGAGTGCTGCAGTGTCAGAGGATCAGTACTGAGGGAGCGGTCCATTCTCATAGAGTTAGTACTGAGGGAGTGCTGCACTGTCAGTGGTTCAGTACTGAGGAAGTGCTGCACTGTCAGAGGGTCAGTACTGAGGGAGTGCTGCACTGTCAGAGTGTCAGTACTGAGGGAGTGCTGCACTGTCAGATGGTCAGTAGTGAGGGAGTGCTGCACGGTCAGAGGGTCTGTACTGAGGGAGTGCTGCACTGTCAGATGGTCAGGAGTGAGGGCCTGCTGCACGGTCAGAGGGTTTAGTACTGAGGGAGTGCTGCATTCTCAGAGGGTCAGTACTGAGGGAGTGCTGCACTGTCAGAGTGTCAGTACTGCGGGAGTGTTACACTGTCAGAGGGTCAGTACTGAGGGAGTGCTGCACTGTTAGAGGGTCAGTACTGCGGGAGTGCTGCACTGTCAGAGGGTCAGTACTGAGGGAGTGCTGCAGTGTCAGAGGATCAGTACTGAGGGAGCGGTGCATTCTCATAGAGTTAGTACTGAGGGAGTGCTGCACTGTCAGAGGGTCAGAAGTGAGGGAGTGCTGCACGGACAGAGGGTCAGGACTGAGGCAGTGCTGCACTGTCAGACGGTCATTATTGCGGGAGTGCTGCACTGTCAGATGGTCAGTACTGAGGGAGTGCTGCACTGTCAGAGGAACAGTACTGAGGAAGGGGTGCATTCTCAGAGTGTTAGTACTGAGGGAGTGCTGCACTGTCAGAGGGTCAGTATTGAGGGAGTACTGCACTGTCAGAGGATCAGTACTGCGGAAGGGCTGCACTGTCAGAGGGTCAGTACTGAGGGAGTGCTGCAGTGTCAGAGGATCAGTACTGAGGGAGCGGTCCATTCTCATAGAGTTAGTACTGAGGGAGTGCTGCACTGTCAGAGGGACAGTACTGAGGGAGTGCTGCACTGTCAGTGGGTCAGTACTGAGGAAGTGCTGCACCGTCAGAGGGTCAGTACTGAGGGAGTGCTGCACGGTCAGAGGGTCAGTACTGAGGGAGTGCTGCACGGTCAGAGGATCAGTACTGAGGGAGTGCTGCACTGTCAGAAGGTCAGTACTGAGGGAGTACTGCACTGTCAGAGGAACAGTACTGAGGGAGCGGTGCATTCTCAAAGAGTGAGTACGGAGGGAGTGCTGCACTGTCAAAGGGTCAGTACTGAGGGAGTGCTGCACTGTCAGAGGGTCAGTACTGAGGGAGTACTGCACTGTCAGAGGATTAGTACTGAGGGAGTGCTGCACGGTCAGAGGGTCAGTACTGAGGGAGTGCTGCACTGTCGGAGGATCAGTACTGAGGGAGCGGCGAATTATCAGAGGATTAGTACTGAGGGAGTGCTGCACTGTCAGAGGGTCAGTACTGAGGGAGTGCTGCACTGTCAGATGGTCAGTAGTGAGGGAGTGCTGCACGGTCAGAGGGTCTGTACTGAGGGAGTGCTGCACTGTCAGATGGTCAGGAGTGAGGGCCTGCTGCACGGTCAGAGGGTTTAGTACTGAGGGAGTGCTGCGTTCTCAGAGGGTCAGTATTGAGCGAATGTTGCACTGTCAGAGGGTCAGTACTGAGGGAGTGCTGCACTTTCAGAGGGTCAGTACTTAGGGAGTGCTGCACTGTCAGAGGGTTAGTGCTCAGAGCTTGCTGAACTCTCAGAGGGTCAATTCCGAGGGAGTGCTGCTCTGTCAGAGGGTCAGTCGTAAGTGTATGCTGCACTGTCAGAGGGTCAGTACTGAGGGCGTGCCTCACTGTCAGAGGGTCAGTACTGAGGGAATGCTGCACTGTCAGGGGGTCAGTCGTGAGGGAGTGCTGCACTGTCGGCGGGTCAACACTGAGGGAGTGCTGCACTGTCAGAGAATCCGTACTGTGGGAGTGCGGCACTGTCAGAGGGTCTGTACTGAGGGAGTGCTGCACTGTCGGCGGGTCAACACTGAGGGAGTGCTGCACTGTCAGGGTATCAGTACTGTGGGAGTGCTGCACTGTCAGAGGGTCAGTACTGATGGAGTGCTGCACTGTCAGAGTGTCAGTACTGAGGAAGTGCTGCACTGTCAGAGGGTCAGTACTGAGGGAGTGATGCACTGTCAGACGGTCAGTACTGTGGGAGTGCTGCACTGTCAGAGGGTCAGTACTGAGGGAGTGCTGCACTGTCAGACGGTCAGTACTGCGGCAGTGCTTCACTGTCAGAGGATCAGTACTGAGGGAGCGGTGCATTCTCAGAGGGATAGTACTGAGGGAGTGCTGCACTGTCAGATGGTCTGTACTGAGGGAGTGCTGCACTGTCAGATGGTCAGTAGTGAGGGAGTGCTGCACGGTCAGAGGGTCTGTACTGAGGGAGTGCTGCACTGTAAGATGGTCAGTAGTGAGGGAGAGCTGCACGGTCAGAGGGTCAGGACTGAGGGAGTGCTGCAATGTTAGACGGTCAGTACTGCGGGAGTGCTGGACTGTCAGAGGGTCAGTACTGAGGGAGTGCTGCACTGTCAGAGGAACAGTACTGAGGGAGCGGTGCATTCTCAGAGTGTTAGTACTGAGGGAGTGCTGCACTGTCAGAGGGTCAGTACTGCGGGAGTGTTGCACTGTCAGAGGGTCAGTACTGCGGGAGGGCTGCACTGTCAGAGGGTCAGTACTGAGGGAGTGCTGCAGTGTCAGAGGGTCAGTACTGAGGGAGCGGTGCATTCTCATAGAGTTAGTACTGAGGGAGTGCTGCACTGTCAGAGGGTCAGTACTGAGGGAGTGCTGCACTGTCAGTGGGTCAGTACTGAGGAAGTTCTGCACTGTCTGTGGGTCAGTACTGAGGGAGTGCTGCACGGTCAGAGGGTCAGTACTTAGGGAGTGCTGCACTGTTAGAGGGTGAGTACTGCGGCAGTACTGTACTGTCAGAGGATCAGTACTGAGGGAGTGCTGCACTGTCAGAGGGTCAGTACTGAGGAAGTGCTGCACTTTCAGAGGGTCAGTACTGCGGGAGTGTTGCACTGTCAGAGGGTCTGTACTGAGGAAGTGCTGCACTGTCAGAGGGTCAGTACTGAGGGAGTGCTGCAATGTTAGAGGGTCAGTACTGCGGGAGGGCTGCACTGTCAGAGGGTCAGAACTGAGGGAGTGCTGCAGTGTCAGAGGATCAGTACTGAGGGAGCGGTGCATTCTCATAGAGTTAGTACTGAGAGAGTGCTGCACTGTCAGAGGGTCAGTACTGAGGGAGTGCTGCACTGTCAGTGGGTCAGTACTGAGGAAGTTCTGCACTGTCAGAGGGTCAGTAGTGAGGGAGTGCTGCACGGTCAGAGGGTCAGTACTGATGGAGTGCTGCACTGTCAGAGGTTCAGTACTGAGGGAGTGCTGCACTGTCAGAGGGTGAGTACTGAGGAAATGCTGCACTGTCAGAGGGTCAGTACTGAGGGAGTGCTGTACTGTCAGAGGTTCAGTACTGAGGGAGTGCTGCACTGTCAGAGGGTCAGTACTGAGGAAGTGCTGCATTCTCAGAGCGTCAGTACTGAGCGAATGCTGCACTGTCAGAGGGTCAGTACTGCGGGAGTGTTGCACTGTCAGAGGGTCAGTACAGAGGGAGTGCTGCACTGTTCGAGGGTCAGTACTGCGGGAGTGCTGCACTGTCAGAGGGTCAGTACTGAGGGAGTGCTGCAGTGTCAGAGGATCAGTACTGAGGGAGCGGTGCATTCTCATAGAGTTAGTACTGAGGGAGTGCTGCACTGACAGAGGAACAGTACTGAGGGAGTGCTGCACTGTCAGTGGGTCAGTACTGAGGAAGTGCTGCACTGTCAGAGGGTCATTACTGAGGGAGTGCTGCACGGTCAGACGGCCAGTACTGAGGAAGTGCTGCACGGTCAGAGGATCAGTACTGAGGGAGTGATGCACTGTCAGATGCTCAGTACTGAGGGAGTGCTGCACTGTTAGAGGGTGAGTACTGCGGGAGTACTGTACTGTCAGAGGATCAGTACTGAGGGAGTGCTGCACTGTCAGAGGGTCAGTACTGAGGAAGCGCTGCACTGTCAGAGGGTCAGTACTGAGGGAGTGATGCACTGTCAGATGGTCAGTACTGTGGGAGTGCTGCACGGTCAGAGGGTCAGTACTGCGTGAGTTATGCACTGTCAGAGGATCAGTACTGAGGGAGTGCTGCACTGACAGAGGGTCAGTACTGAGGGAGTGCTGCACTGTCAGAGGGTCAGTACTGAGGAAGTGCTGCACTGTCAGAGGGTCAGTACTGAGGGAGTGATGCACTGTCAGAGGGTCAGTACTGTGGGAGTGCTGCACGGTCAGAGGGTCAGTACTGCGGGAGTGCTGCACTGTCACAGGATCAGTACTCAGGGAGTGGTGCATACTCAGAGGGTCAGTACTGAGGGAGTGCTGCACTGTCAGAGGATCAGGACTGAGGGAGTGGTGCATTCTCAGAGGTTCAGTACTGAGGGAGTGCTGCACTGTCAGAGGATCAGTACTGAGGGAGTGCTGCACGTTCAGAGGGTCAGTACTGAGGGAGTGCTGCACGGTCAGAGGATCAGTACTGAGGGAGCGGTGCATTCTCAGAGGGTTAGTACTGAGGGAGTGATGCACTGTCAGAGTTTCAGTACTGAGGGAGGGCTGCACTGTCAGATGGTCAGTAGTGAGGGAGTGCTGCACGGTCAGAGGGTAAGTACTGAGGGAGTGCTGCACTGTCAGATGGTCAGGAGTGAGGGCCTGCTGCACGGTCAGAGGTTTTAGTACTGAGGGAGTGCTGCATTCTCAGAGGGTCAGTACTGAGCGAATGCTGCACTGTCAGAAGGTCAGTACTGCGGAAGTGTTGCACTGTCAGAGGGTCAGTACTGAGGGAGTGCTGCACTATCAGAGGATCAGTACTGAGGGAGTGCTGCACTGTTGGAGGATCAGTACTGAGGGAGCGGTGCATTCTCAGAGGGTCAGTACTGAGGGAGTGCTGCACTGTTAGAGGGTCAGTACTGCGGGAGTGCTGCGCTGTCAGAGGGTCAGTACTGAGGGATTGCTGCAGTGTCAGAGGATTAGTCCTGTGGGAGCGGTGCATTCTCAGAGAGTTAGTACTGAGGGAGTGGTGCACTGTCAGAGGGTCAGTACTGAGGGAGTGCTGCACTGTCAGAGGGTCAGTACTGAGGGAGTGCTGCACGGTCAGAGGGTCAGTACTGAGGGAGTGCTGTACGGTCAGAGAATCAGTACTGAGGGAGTGCTGCATTCTCAGAGGGTCAGTACTGCGGGAGTGTTGCACTGTCAGAGGGTCAGTACTGAGGGAGTGCTGCACTGTTAGAGGGTGACGACTGCGGGAGTGCTGTACTGTCAGAGGATCAGTACTGAGGGAGTGCTGCACTGTCAGAGGGTCAGTACTGAGGAAGTGCTGCACTGTCAGAGGGTCAGTACTGAGGGAGTGATGCACTGTCAGAGGGTCTGTACTGTGGGAGTGCGACACGGTCAGGGGGTCAGTACTGCGGGAGTGCTGCACTGTCAGAGGATCAGTACTGTGGGAGTGCTGCACTGTCAGAGGGTCAGTACTGAGGGAGAGATGCACTGTCAGAGGGTCAGTACTGAGGAAGTGCTGCACTGTCAGAGGGTCAGTACTGAGGGAGTGATGCACTGTCAGAGGGTCAGTACTGTGGGAGTGCTGCACGGTCAGAGGGTCTGTACTGCGGGAGTGCTGCACTGTCAGAGGATCAGTACTGAGGGAGTGGTGCATTCTCAGAGGGTCAGTACTGAGGGAGTGCTGCACTGTCAGATGATCAGTACTGAGGGAGTGATGCATTCTCAGAGTGTCAGTACTGAGGGAGTGCTGCACTGTCAGAGGATCAGTACTGAGGGAGTGGTGCATTGTCAGAGTGTCATTACTGAGGGAGTGCTGCACTGTCAGTGGATCAGTACTGAGGGAGCGTTGCATTCTCAGAGGGTTAGTACTGAGGGAGCGCTACACTGTTAGAATATCAGAACTAAAGGATCACTGCACTGTCAAAGAGATGCACTGCCAGAGGATCTGTACTGAGGGTGTGCTGCACTTTCACACGTTCGGTATGGGGGCAGTGCTACACTGTCAGATGGTCAGTACTGAGGAAGTTTTGCAGTGTGTGAGCGTCAGTACTGAGGGAGTGCCGCACTGTCAGACGGTCAGTACTGAGGGATCACTGCGCTGTCAGAGGGTCAGTACTGAGGGACTGTTGCATTGCCAGAGGGTGAGTACTGAGGGATCACCGCACTGTCAGACAGTCAAGAGTGAGGGACTGCTGCATTAACAGAGGGCGATCTCTGAGGAGTACTACACTGTCAAAGTGTCCGTAAAGAGGGAGCACTACACTGTCAGAGGTTCAGAACAGAGGGAATACCGCACTGTCTGAGGCTCTGTACTCTGAGAGCACTGCACCATCAGAGGGTCAGTACTGAACGAGCACTACAATGTCAGAGGGTCAGAACTGAGGGAGCACGCACTATCAAAAGGTCACTACTGAGGGAGCGCTACGCAGTGAGAATGTCAGTTCTGAGTGAGTGCTATTTCAGAGGGTCAGTACAGACAGAGTGCTGCACTGTCAGAGGGTCAGTGTGGAGGGAATGCAGAATTGTCAGAGGTTCAGTGTGGAGGGAGTGCAGCACTGTCAGAGGGTCAGTGTGGAGGGAGCGCAGCATTGTCTGAGGATCAGTATGGAGCGAGTGCAGCATTGCCAGAAGTTCAGTATTGAGGGAGTGCAGCACTGTCAGAGGGTCAGTGTGGAGGGAGTGCAGCATTGTCAGAGGTTCAGTGTGGAGGGAGTGCTGTATTGTCAGAGGGTCAGTGTCGAGGGAGTGCAGCATTGTCAGAGGATCAGTGTAGAGGGTGTGTAGCATTGTCAGAGGATCAGTGTGGAGGGAGTGCAGCATTGCCAGAGGATCAGTGTGGAGGGAGTGCAGCATTGTCAGAGGGTCAGTGTGGAGGGAGTGCCGCATTGTCAGAGGGTCAGTGTGGAGGGAGTGCAGTATTGTCAGAGCGTCACTGTGGAGGGAGTGCAGCATTGTCAGAGGGTCAGTGTGGAGGGAGTGCACCATTGTCAGAGGGTCAGTATGGAGGGAGTGCAGCATTATCAGAGGATCAGTGTGGATCGAGTGTAGCATTGTCAGAGGATCAGTGTGGAGGGAGTGCAGCATTGTCAGATGATCAGTGTGGAGGGAGTGCAGCATTGTCAGAGGGTCAGTGTGGAGGAAGCGCAACATTGTCAGAGGGTCAGTATGGACGTAGTGCAGCATTGTCAGAGGATGAGTGTGGAGGGAGTGCAGCATTGTCAGAGGGTCAGTGTGGAGGGAGTGCAGCATTGTCAGAGGGTCAGTATGGAGGGAGTGCAGCATTGTCAGAGGATCAGTGTGTAGGAAGTGCAGCATTGTCAGAGGGTCAGTGTGAAAGGAGTTCAGCATTGTCAGAGGGTCAGTAGGGAGGGAGTGCAGCATTATGCGAGGATCAATGTGGAGGGAGTGCAGCATTGTCAGAGGGTCAGTATGGAGGGAGTGCAGCATTGTCAGAGGATCAGTGTGGAGGGAGTGCAGCATTGTCAGAGGGTCAGTGTGAAAGGAGTTCAGCATTGTCAGAGGGTCAGTAGGGAGGGAGTGCAGCATTATCAGAGGATCAATGTGGAGGGAGTGTAGCATTGTCAGAGGATGAGTGTGGAGGAAGTGCAGCATTGTCAGAGGATCAGTGTGGAGGGAGTGCAGCATTGTCAGAGGATCAGTGTGGAGGGAGTGCAGCATTGTCAGAGGGTCAGTGTGGAGTGAGCGCAGCATTGTCAGAGGGTCAGTATGGACGTAGTGCAGCATTGTCAGAGGATGAGTGTGGAGGGAGTGCAGCATTGTCAGAGGGTCAGTGTGGAGGGAATGCAGCATTGTCAGAGGGTCAGTATGGAGGGAGTGCAGCATTATCAGAGGATCAGTGTGGAGCGAGTGTAGCATTGTCAGAGGATCAGTGTGGAGGGAGTGCAGCATTGTCAGAGGATCAGTGTGGAGGGAGTGCAGCATTGTCAGAGGATCAGTGTGGAGGGAGTGCAGCATTGTCAGAGGGTCAGTATGGAGGGAGTGCAGCATTATCAGAGGATCAATGTGGAGGGAGTGTAGCATTGTCAGAGGATCAGTGTGGAGGGAGTGCAGCATTATCAGAGGGTCAGTGTGGAGGGAGTGCAGCATTATCAGAGGATCAGTGTGGATCGAGTGTAGCATTGTCAGAGGATGAGTGTGGAGGGAGTGCAGCATTGTCAGACGATCAGTGTGGAGGGAGTGCAGCATTGTCAGAGGGTCAGTGTGGAGGGAGCGCAGCATTATCAGAGGATCAGTGTGGATCGAGTGTAGCATTGTCAGAGGATGAGTGTGGAGGGAGTGCAGCATTGTCAGAGGGTCAGTGTGGAGGTAGTGCAGCATTGTCAGAGGGTCAGTGTGGAGGGAGTGCAGCATTATCAGAGGATCAGTGTGGATCGAGTGTAGCATTGTCAGAGGATCAGTGTGGAGGGAGTGCAGCATTGTCAGAGGGTCAGTGTGGAGGAAGCGCAGCATTATCAGAGGATCAGTGTGGATCGAGTGTAGCATTGTCAGAGGATCAGTGTGGAGGGAGTGCAGCATTGTCAGAGGGTCAGTGTGGAGGAAGCGCAACATTGTCAGAGGGTCAGTATGGACGTAGTGCAGCATTGTCAGAGGATGAGTGTGGAGGGAGTGCAGCATTGTCAGAGGGTCAGTGTGGAGGGAGTGCAGCATTGTCAGAGGGTCAGTATGGAGGGAGTGCAGCATTATCAGAGGATCAGTGTGGAGCGAGTGTAGCATTGTTCGAGGATCAGTGTGTAGCAAGTGCAGCATTGTCAGAGGATCAGTGTGGAGGGAGTGCAGCATTGTCAGAGGGTCAGTGTGAAAGGAGTTCAGCATTGTCAGAGGGTCAGTAGGGAGGGAGTGCAGCATTATCAGAGGATCAATGTGGAAGGAGTGTAGCATTGTCAGAGGATCAGTGTGGAGGGAGTGCAGCATTGTCAGAGGGTCAGTATGTAGGAAGTGCAGCATTGTCAGAGGATCAGTGTGGAGGGAGTGCAGCATTGTCAGAGGGTCAGTGTGAAAGGAGTTCAGCATTGTCAGAGGGTCAGTAGGGAGGGAGTGCAGCATTATCAGAGGATCAATGTGGAGGGAGTGCAGCATTGTCAGAGGGTCAGTATGTAGGAAGTGCAGCATTGTCAGAGGATCAGTGTGGAGGGAGTGCAGCATTGTCAGAGGGTCAGTGTGAAAGGAGTTCAGCATTGTCAGAGGGTCAGTGTGGAGTGAGCGCAGCATTGTCAGAGGGTCAGTATGGACGTAGTGCAGCATTGTCAGAGGATGAGTGTGTAGGAAGTGCAGCATTGTCAGAGGATCAGTGTGTAGGAAGTGCAGCATTGTCAGAGGATCAGTGTGGAGGGAGTGCAGCATTGTCAGAGGGTCAGTATGTAGGAAGTGCAGCATTGTCAGAGGATCAGTGTGGAGGGAGTGCAGCATTGTCAGAGGGTCAGTGTGAAAGGAGTTCAGCATTGTCAGAGGGTCAGTAGGGAGGGAGTGCAGCATTATCAGAGGATCAATGTGGAGGGAGTGCAGCATTGTCAGAGGGTCAGTATGTAGGAAGTGCAGCATTGTCAGAGGATCAGTGTGGAGGGAGTGCAGCATTGTCAGAGGGTCAGTGTGAAAGGAGTTCAGCATTGTCAGAGGGTCAGTGTGGAGTGAGCGCAGCATTGTCAGAGGGTCAGTATGGACGTAGTGCAGCATTGTCAGAGGATGAGTGTGTAGGAAGTGCAGCATTGTCAGAGGATCAGTGTGTAGGAAGTGCAGCATTGTCAGAGGATCAGTGTGGAGGGAGTGCAGCATTGTCAGAGGGTCAGTGTGAAAGGAGTTCAGCATTGTCAGAGTGTCAGTATGGAGGGAGTGCAGCATTATCAGAGGATCAATGTGGAAGGAGTGTAGCATTGTCAGAGGATCAGTGTGGAGGGAGTGCAGCATTGTCAGGGGGTCAGTGTGGAGGGAGTGCAGCATTATCAGAGGGTCAGTGTGGAGGGAGTGCAGCATTGTCAGAAGATCAGTGTGGAGGGAGTGCAGCATTGTCAGAGGGTCAGTGTGGAGGGAGTGCAGCATTGTTAGTCGCCCTCGTTCTTCCCCCTCTCTGTTACCGTCTCCCTGTCCCCCCTCTCTCTGTCCCCCCTCTGTCTGTCCCCCTCTCTATCTGCCCCCTCTCTCTGTCCCCCTCTGTCTGTCCCCCTCTCTCTGCCCTCTCTCTCTGTCCCGCTCTCTCTGTCGCCCTTTCTCTGCCCCCTGTCTCTCTCCCCCCTCTCGCTCTGCCCCCTCTCACATTCGCTCTCTCTCTCCCCCGCACTCTGCCCCCTCTCTCCGTCGCCCTATCTCTGCCCACTCTCTCTCTTTCCCCTCTCTCTCTGCTCACCTCTCTCTGTACTCCTCTCCTTGTCCCCCTCTATCTCTGACTCCCTCTCCCTGCCCCCTCTCTCTCTCCCAGTCTGTACCCCTCTCTCTGTCCCCCACTCTCAGTCCCCCTCCCTCTGACATCCTCTATCTCCTCCTATCTCTGTCCCGCTTTTTCTGACACCCTCTACCGCCCCCACTTTCCGTCCCCCTATCTCCCTCACTTTCTGTGCCACACTCTCTGTCGCCATCTCTCTGCCCCCCTCTCTCTGTACCCCTCTCCTTGTCCCCATCTCTCTCTCTGTCCCCCCTCTTTCCCCCCCTCTCTCTGCCCCCTCTCTCTCTCCCTCTCTCTCTGTCGCCTCTTTCTGCCCCCCCTCTCTCTGCCCCCTCTCGCTCTGTCCCCCTCTCACTGTCATCCTGTCTCTCCCCCGCTCTCTGCCCCCCTCTCTCCGTCGCCCGCTCTCTGCCCACCCTCTCTCTGTCCCGCGCTCTTTCTGTCACCCCCTCTCTGTCCCCCTCTCTCTGTCCCCCTCTATCTCTGTCCCCCCTCTCTGTTCTGCATTCTCTCTGTCCCCCCTCTCTCTGTCCCCTCTCTCTCTGTCCCACTCTCTCTGGCCCCCTCTACTTCCCCCTCTTTCCGTCCACCTCTCTCTGACCGCCTCTATCTCCCTCTCTCTCTATGTCCCTCTCTCTGTCGCCCTCTCTCTCTGCCCCCTCTCCTTCCAACACGCCTCTCTCTGTACCCCTCTCTCTCTGTCCCATCTCTCTGTCACCCTCTCTCTGTCCCCCTTTCTTTGTCCCTCTCTCTTTGTCCCCCTCTCTCTCTGTCCCCCTCTCTCTCTGCCCCCCCTCTCTGTCCCCCTCTCTCTGTCCCCCTCTCTGTCCCCCTCTCTGTCTGTCCCCCTCTCTGTCCACCCTCTCTGTCTGTCCCCCCTCTCTGTCACCCGCTCTCTCAGTCCCCATCTCTGTCCCCCTCTCTCTCTGCCCCCTCTCTCTGACCCCCTCTCTGTCCCCCTCTCTCTCAGTCCCACTCTCTGTCCCCCTCTCTCTCTGCCCACTCTCTCTTTCCCCCTCTCTCTGTCCCCCTTTTTCTGTCGCCCTCCCTCTCTACACTCTCTCTGTCCCCCGCACTCTGTCCCCCCTCTCTGACCCCCACTCTCTGTCCCCCTTTCTCTCTTTCCCCCCCTAACTGTCCCCTTTCTCTCTGTCCCCCTCTCACTGTCCCCCTCTCTCTCTGCCCCCAGTCTCTGTCCCCCTCTCACTGTCCTCCTCTCTCTGTCCCCCTCTATCTCTGTTCCCCCCTCTCTGTTCTGCTCTCTCTCTGTCCCCCTCTCTCTGTCCCCTCTGTCTCTGTCCCACTCTCTCTGACCCCCTCTACTTCCCCCTCTTTCCGTCCCCCTCTCTCTGACCCCTCTATCTCCCTCTCGCTCTATGTCCCTCTCTCGGTCGCCCTCTCTCTCTGCCCCCCTCTCCCTCCAACACGCCTCTCTCTGTCACCCCTCTCTGTCTGCCCCATCTCTCTGTCACCCTCTCGCTGTCCCCCCTCTCTGACCCCTCTCGCTCTGCCCTCCTCTCTCTGTCCCCCTCTCTCTGTCCCCCTCTCTTTGTCCCCCTCTCTCTGTCCCCCTCTCTCTGTCCCCCTCTCTTTGTCCCCCTCTCTTTGTCCCCCTCTCTCACTGTCCCCCTCTCTCTCTGCCCCCTCTCTCTGTCCCCCTCTCTCTGTCCCCCTCTCTGTCCCCCTCTCTGTCTGTCCCCCCTCTCTGTACCCCTCTCTCTCAGTCCCACTCTCTGTCCCCTCTCTCTCTGCCCACTCTCTCTGTCCCCCTCTCTCTGTCCCCCTCTCTCTGTCGCCCTCCCTCTGTCCCCTCTCTCTGTCCCCCGCGCTCTGCCCCCCCTCAGTCCCCCGCTCTCTGTCCCCCCCTCTCTCTGTCCCCCTCACTGTCCCCCTTTCTCTCTGCCCCCCCCTCACTGTCCCCTTTCTCTCTGTCCCCCTCTCACTATCCCCCTCTCTCTCTGCCCCCCTCTCTCTGTCCCCCTCTCACTGTCCCCCTCTCTCTCTGCCCCTCTCTCTGTCCCCCTCTCTCTGTCCCCCTCTCTCTGCCCCCATCTCTCTGTCCCCCTCTCTCTCTGCACCCCCCCTCTCTGTCCCCCTCTCTCTCTGTGCGCCCTCTCTGTCCCGTCTCTCTGTCCCCTCTCTATCTGCTCCCCTCTATCTCCCCCACTCTCTGTCCCCTCTCTCTCTGTCCGCCTCTCACTGTCCCCTATCTCTGACCCCCACTCTCTGCCCCCTCTCTCTCTCCCACTCTATACCCCCCTCTCTGTCCCCCACTCTCTGTCCCACTCCTACTGACTTCCTATATCTCCCCCTCTCTCTGTCCCTCTCTCTCTGACCCACTCTACCGCCCACTCTTTTCGTCCCCCTCTATCTCCCTCACTCTCTGCCCCCCTCTCTCCGTCGCCCTATCTCTGCCCACCCTCTGTCTGTCCCCTCTCTCTCTGTTCCCCCTCTCCCTGTCCCCCTCTCTCTGTCCCCTCTCTCTCTGCTCCCCTCTCTCTGTACCCCTCTCCTTGTCCCCCTCTATCTCTGACCCCGTTTCCCTGCCCCTCTCTCTCTTCCAGTCTGTACTCCTCTCTCTGTCCCCCACTCTCAGTCCCCACCCTCTGACCTCCTCTATCTCCCCCTCTCTCTGTCCCGCTTTTTCTGACGCCCTCTACCGCCCCCACTTTCCGTCCCCCTCTATCTCCCTCACGCTCTGTGCCCCATTCTCTGTCGCCATCTCTCTGCCCCCCTCTCTCTGTCCCCTCTCTCTCTGTCCCCCTCTCGCTCTGTCCCCCTCTTTCTGTCCCCTCTCTCTCTACCCTTCTCTCTCTCTGTTCCCCTCCCTCTGTCCCCCTATCTCTGACCCCCTCTCCCTGCCCCATCTCTCTCTCCCAGTCTGTACCCTTCTCTCTGTCCCCCACTCTCAGTACCCACCCTCTGACCTCCTCTATCTCCCCCTCTCTCTGTCCTGCTTTTTCTGACACCCTCTACCGCCCCCACTTTCCGTCCACCTCTATCTCCCTCACGCTCTGTGCCCCACTCTCTGTCGCCATCTCTCGGCCCCCCTCTCTCTGTACCCCTCTCCTTGTCCCCCTCTATCTCTGTCCTCCTCTCTCTCTGTCCCTCCCTCTCTCTCACTGTCACCCTCTCTCTCTGTCCACCTCTCTTTGTCCCCCTCTCTCTGTCCCCCTGTATCTCGCCCACTCTCTGTCCCCACTCTCTGTCCCCCTCTCTCTGTCCCCCACTCTCTGTCCATCTCTCTCTGTGCCCCACTCCCTGTCCATCTCTCTCTCCTCCTCTCTCTGTCCCACTCTATCTCCCCCTCTCTCTGAGACCCCCTCTATCTCCCCTGCTCTCTGTGACCACCACTATCTCCCCCACTCGCTGTCCCAACTCTCTATCCCCCTCTCTCTGTTACCCTCTTTCTGCCCCTCCTCTCTGTCCCACCCGCCTCTCTCTCTCCCCCCTCTCTGCCCCCATCTCTGCCCCCGTCTCTCTCTGTCCGCGCTCTCTCTGTCCCCCCTCTCTGTCCCCTCTCTCTGACCCCCTCTATCTCGCCCAATCTCTGTCACCGCTCTCTGTCCCCCTCTCTCTGTCCCCACTCTCTGTCCATCTCTCTCTGTGCCCCACTCTCTGTCCATCTCTCTCTGTCCCCCTCTCTCTGTACCCCTCTCTCTCTGTCCCCCTCTCTCTCTGTCCCACTCTATCTCCCCCTCTCTCTGTGACCACCTCTATCTCCCCCACTCTCTGTCCCCACTCTCTGTCCCCCTCTATCTGTTACCCTCTTTCTGCCCCCCTCTCTCTCCCACGCGCCTGTCTCTCTCCCCCTCTCTGCCCCCTCTCTCTGTCGCCCTCTCCCTGTCCCACTCTCACTGTCCCCTCTCTCTCTGTACACCCCTCTCTGTCCCCCCTCTCTGCCCCCCTTTCCCTGCCCCACTATCTGTCCCCCTCTCTCTCTCTGTCCTCCCCCCTCTCTCTGTCCCCCTCTCTTTCTGTCCCCCTCTTACTGTCCCCCTCTCTCTGTCCCCCTCTCTCTGTCGCCTCTCTCTGACCCCCTCTCTCTGGCCTCCTCTATCTCCCCCACTCTCTGTCCCCCCTCTCTGTTGCCCTCTCTCTGACCCCCACTCTCTCCCACCCACCTCTCTCTGTACCCCCTCACTGTCCCCCTCTCTGTCACCACTCTCTCTGTCCCCCCTCTCTCTGTCACTACTCTCTCTGTCCCCCCTCTCTCTGTCGCCCTCTCTCTGTCCCGCTCTCTCTCTCTGTCCCCCTCTCTCTCTGTCCCCTCTCTCTCTGTCAACCCTCTCTATGTCCCCCTCTCTCTCTGCCCCCTCTCTCTCTGCCCCCTCTCTCTCTGTCCCCCCTCTCTCTGTCCCCTCTCTATCTGTCCCCCTCTCTCTCTGTCTCCCCACTCTCTCTGTCCCCCCTCTCTGTCCTCCCTCTCTCTGCCCCCTCTCTCTGTCCCCCCTCTGTCTGTCCCCCTCTCTCTGTCCCACTCTCTCTGTCACCTCTCCATCTGTCCCCCACTCTCTCTGTCCCCCCTCTCTCTGTCGCCCTCTCTCTCTGCCCCCCCTCTCTGTCACCCTCTCTCTGGCCCCCTCTCTCTGTCCCCCTGTTTGTCCCCCTCTCTGTCTGTCCCCCCTCTCTGTCCCCCTCTCTCCCTGCCCCCGCTCTCTGTCCCCCCTCTATCTGTCCCCCTCTCGCTGTCCCCCTCTCTGTCTGTCCCCCTCTCTGTCCCCCCTCTCTGTCTGTCCCCCCCCTCTGACCGCCTCTCTCTGTCCCCCTCTCTGTCCCCCTCTCTCTATGCCCCCTCTCTCTGTCCCCCTCTCTCTGTCCCCCTCTCTCTGTCGCCCTCCCTCTGTCCCTTCTCTCTGTCCCCTGCTCTCTGTCCCCCCTCTCTGTCCCTTTTTTCTCTCTGTCCCCCCTCACTGTCCCCCTCTCTCTGTCCCCAACTCTCTGTCCCCCTCTCTCTCTGTACCCCCCTCTCTCTGTCACCCTCTCTCTCTCTCTCCACCCTCTCTGTCCCGTCTCTCTGTCCCCTGTCTCTCTGCTCCCCTCTATCTCCCCCACTCTCTGTCCCCCTCTTTCTCTGTCCGCCCTCTCTCTGTCCCCCTCTCTGTTCTGCTCTCTCTCTCTGTCCCCCCTCTCACTGTCCCCTCTCTCTCTGTCCCCACTCTCTCTGTCCCCCCTCTCCCTGTCCCCCTGTCTCTGTCCCCCTCCCTGCTTCCCCTCTCTCTGTCCCCCCTCTCTCTGTCTCCATCTCTCTGTCCCTCTCTCTCTCCCCCGCTCTATACCCCACTCTCTGTCCCCCTCCCTCTCTACCACGTCTTACTCTGCCCCCTCACGATCTGTCCGCTTCTCTCTCTCTGTCCCACTCGCTCTGCCCCGCTCTATCTGCCCCATTCTCTGCCCCCTCTATCTGCCCCACTCTCTCTCTGTCCCCCCTCTCTCTCTGTCCCCCTCTCTCTCTGTCCCCCTCTCTCTGTCCCCCTCTCTCTCTCCCCCGCTCTATGCCCCACTCTCTGTCCGCCTCCCTCTCTACCACGTCTCACTCTGCCCCCTCACGATCTGTCTGCCTCTCTCTCTGTCCCACTCTCTCCGCCCCGCTCTCTCTGCCCCACTCTCTGCCCCCTCTATCTGCCCCACTCTCTCTCTGTGTCCCCTCTCTCTCTCTGTCCCCATCTCTCTCCGTCCCCCACTCTCTGCCCCCTCTCTCTGTCCCCCTCTCTCTCTGTCCCCTCTCTCTGTCCCCCTCTATCTTCCACTCCCTCGGTCCCCCTTTCTCTCTGTCCCCCTCACTGTCCCACTTTCTCTCTGTCCCCCGTTCACTGTCCCCCTCTCCCTCTGCCCCCGAACTCTGCCCTCACTCTCTGTGCCCCTCTCTCTGTCGCCCTCTCTCTGCCCTCTCTCTCTGTCCCCCTCTCTCTGTCGCCCTTTCTCTGCCCCCTGTCTCTCTGCCCCCTCCCGCTCTGCCCCCTCTCACATTTGCTCTCTCTCTCCCCGCACTCTGCCCCACTCTCCGTCGCCCTATCTCTGCCCACCCTCTCTCTGTCCCCTCTCTCTCTGTCCCTCTCTCTCTGTCCCCCTCTCTATCTGTCCCCCTTTCTCTCTGCTCCCCTCTCTCTGCCCCATCTCTCTCTCCCAGTCTGTACCCCTCTCTCTGTTCCCCACTCTCAGTCCCCCTCCCTCTGACCTTCTCTATCTCCCCCTCTCTCTGTCCCGCTTTTTCTGACCCCCTCTACCGCCCCCACTTTTCATCCACCTCTATCTCCCTCACGCTCTGTGCCCCACTCTCTGTCGCCATCTCTCTGCCCCCTCTGTCTGTACCCCTCTCCTTGTCCCCCTCTCTCTCTCGGTCCCCCCCTCTGTCCCCCTCTCTCTCTGCCCCCTCTCTCTGTCCCTCTCTCTGTCACCTCTTTCTGCCCCCTCTCTCTCTGCCCCCTCTCGCTCTGACCCCCCCTCTCACTATCGCCCTGTCTCTCCCCCGCTCTCTGCCCCCTCTCTCTCCGTCGCCCTCTCTCTGTCCACCCTCTCTCTGTCCCGCGCTCTTTCTGTCCCCCTCTCCCTGTCACCCCTCTCTCTGTCCCCTCTCTCTCTGCTCCCCTCTCTCTGTCCCCCTCTCTCTGTCCCACTCGATCTCTGTCCCCCTCTCTGTTCTTATCTCTCTCTGTCCCCCCTCTCACTGTCCCCTCTCTCTCTGCTTCCCTCTCTCTATCCCCCTTTCTCCGTCACTCTCTATCTCTGTCCCCCCTCTCTCTGTCCCCCTCTCTCTGACCCTTCTCTCTGTCCCCCTCTTTCTGTCCTCCTCTATCTCTGTCCCCCTCTCTCTCTCTCTCTGTCCCCGCCTCTCTGTCCCCCTCTCTCTCTGCCCCCTCTCTCTCTGCTTCCCTCTCTCCGTCCCGCTCTCTCTCTGACCCTTTTCTCGGTCCCCATCTCTCTGTCCCCTCTCTCTGATCCTCTCCATCTCCCCCACTCTCTGCCCCTCTCTCTGTCGCCCACTCTCTCTGTCCCCCTCTCTCTGTCCCACTCTCTCTGTACCCCTCTCTCTGACCCCCCTCTCTCTCCCACTCTGTGCTCCCCTCCCTGTCCCCTTCTCTCTCTGTCCTCCTCTGTCTCTGTCCCCATCTCTCTGTCCGCCTCTCTCTGCGCCCTGTCTTTCCCCCACTCTCTGCCCCTCTCTCTGTCCTCCATCTGTCGCCATCTCTTTCTGACCCCCTCTATCTCCCCACTCTCTGTCCCCCCTCTCTGTTGCCCTCTCTCTGACACCCACTCTCTCCACCCACCTCTCTCTGTACCCCCTCACTGTCCCCCTCTCTCTCTGTCACCACTCTCTCTGTCCCCCTCTCTCTCTGTCCTCCTCTCTCTGTCCCCTCTCTCTCTCTGTCCCCCTCTCTCAGCCCCCTCTCCCTCTGCCCCCCCTCTCTATGTCCCCCTCTCTCTCTGTCCTCCTCTCTCTCTGTCCCCATCTCTCTGTCCCCCTCTATCTGCGCCCTCTCTATCCCCCTCCCTCTGCCCCCTCTCTCTGTCCCCCGTCTGTTGCCCTCTCTCTGACCGCCACTCTCTCCCACCCCACCTCTCTCTGTACCCCCTCACTGTACCCCTCTCTCTCTGTCATCACTCTCTCTGTCGCCCTTTCTCTGTCCCCCTTTCTCTCTGCTCCCCTCTCTCTGTACCCCTCTCCTTATCCCCCTCTATCTCTGACCCCCTCTCTCTGCCCCATTTCTCTCTCCCAGTCTGTACCCCTCTCTCTGTTCCCCACTCTCAGTCCCCCTCCCTCTGACCTTCTCTATCTCCCCCTCTCTCTGTCCCGCTTTTTCTGATCCCCTCTACCGCCCCCACTTTCCGTCCCCCTCTAACTCCATCACGCTCTGTGCCCCATTCTCTGTCGCCATCTCTCTGCCCCCTCTCTCTGTACCCCTCTGCTTGTCCCCCTCTCTCTCTGCCCCCCCTCTGTCCCCCTCTCTCTCTGCCCCCTCTCTCTGTCCCTCTCTCTGTCACCTCTTTCTGCCCGCTCTCTCTCTGCCCCCCTCTCTCTCTGTCCCCCCTCTCACTGTCGCCCTGTCTCTCCCCCGCTCTCTACCCCCCTCTCTCTCCGTCGCCCTTTCTCTGCCCACCCTCTCTCTGTCCCGCGCTCTTTCTGACCCCCCTCTCCCTGTCACCCCTCTCTCTCCCCTCTCTATCTGCTCCCCTCTTTCTGTCCCCGTCTCTCTGTCCCACTCGATCTCTGTCCCCCTCTCTGTTCTGCTCTCTCTCTCACTGTCCCCTCTCTCTGCTTCCCTCTCTTTGTCCCCCTTTCTCCGTCCCTCTCTATCTCTGTCCCCCCTCTCTCTGTCCCCCTCTCTCTCTGAACCTTCTCTCTGTCCCCCTCTATCTCTGTTCCCCTCTCTCTCTCTCTATCCCGCCTCTCTGTCCCCCTCTCTCTGCCCCCTCTCTCTCTGCTTCCCTCTCTCCGTCCCCCTCTCTCTCTGACCCTTCTCTCCGTCCCCCTGTCTCTCTGCTTCCCTCTCTCTGTACCCCACTCTCGGTCCCTCTCTCTGTCCCCTCTCTCTGACGTCCTCCATCTCCCCCACTCTCTGCCCCTCTCTCTGTCCCCCCCTCTCTCTGTCCCCCTCTCTCTGTCCCCCTCTCTCTGTCCCCCTCTCTCTGACCCCCTCCCTCTCTCCCACTCTGTGCTCCCCTCCCTGTCCCCTTCTCTCTCTGTCCTCTTCTCTCTCTGTCCCCATCTCTCTGTCCCCCTCTCTCCGCGCCCTCTCTTTCCCCCTCTCTCTGCCCCCTCTTTCTGACCCCCTCTCTCTGTCGCCCTCTCTTTCTGACCCCCTCTCTCTCTGACCCCCTCTATCTCCCCACTCTCTATCCCCCCCTCTCTGTTGCCCTCTCTCTGACACCCACTCTCTCCCACCCACCTCTCTCTGTACCCCCTCACTGTCCACCTCTCTCTCGCTGTCACCACTCTCTCTGTCGCCCTCTCTCTGTCCCCCTCTCTCTCTGTCCCCCTCTCTCTCTCTCCCTTCCTCTCTCTGTCCCCTCTCTCTCTATCCCCCTCTCTCAGCCCCCTCTCCCTCTGCCCCTCTCTCTATGTCCCCCTTTCTCTCTGTCCTCCTCTCTCTCTGTCCCCCATCTCTCTGTCCCCCTCTCTCTGTCCCCCCTCTCTGTTGCCCTCTCTTTGACCGCCACTCTCTCCCACCCAGCTCTCTCTGTACCCCCTCACTGTACCCCTCTCTCTCTGTCCTCCTCTCTCTCTGTCCCCCATCTCTCTGTCCCCTCTCTCTGTCCCCTCTCTCTGTCCCCTCTCTCTCTGTCCCCCCCGTCCCTCTCTCTCTGTCCCCCTCTCTCTGTACCCCTCTCTATCTGTCCCCTCTCTCTCTCTCTGTCCCCCCTCTCTCTGTCGCCCTCTCTCTCTGAACCCCTCTCTCTCTGCCCCGCTCTCTCTGTACCACTCTCTCTGTCCCCCTCTCTATCTGTACCCCTCTCTCTGTCCCCCTCTCTCTCTGTCCTACTCTCTCTGTCCCCCCTCTCTCTGTCCCCCTCTCTCTCTGTTGCCCTCTCTCTCTGTCCCCCTCTCTCTCTGTTGCCCTCTCTCTCTGTCCCACTCTTTCTGTCCCTTCTCTCCCTCTCTGTCCCACTCTCTCTCTCTGTCCCCCTCTCTCTGTACCTCTCTCTCTCTGACCCCGTCTCTGTCCCACTCTCTCTGTCGCCCTCTCTATCTGTACCCCTCTCTCTGTCCCCCTCTCTCTCTGTCCTACTCTCTCTGTCCCCCCTCTCTCTGTCCCCCCTCTCTCTGTACCTCTCTCTCTCTGACCCCGTCTCTGTCCCACTCTCTCTGTCGCCCTCTCTCTGCCCTCCTCTCTCTGTCCCCCTCACTCTGTCCCCCTCTCTCTGCCACCCTCTCTCTCTGCCCCCTCTCTCTATCTGTCCTCCCTCTCTCTCTGTCCCCTCTCTCTGTCCCCTCTCTATCTGTCCTCCTCTCTCTTGTCCCCCCTGTCTGTACCCGCACTCTCTGCCCCCTCTCTCTGTCCCCGCTCTGTCTGTCCCCTTCTCTCTCTGTCCCCTTCTCTCTCTGTCCCCTCTCTCTCTGACCCCATCTCTCTCTGCCCCTCTCTCTCTGTACCACTCTCTCTGTCCCCCTCTCTATCTGTACCCCTCTCTCTGTCCGCCTCTCTCTGTCCTACTCTCTCTGTCCCCCTCTCTCTGTCCCCCTCTGTCTCTGTTGCCCTCTCTCTCTGTCCCCCTCTCTCTCTCTGTTGCCCTCTCTCTCTGTCCCACTCTCTGTCACTTCTCTCCCTCTCTGTCCCACTCTCTCTCTCTGTCCCCCTCTCTCTGTACCTCTCTCTCTCTGACCCCGTCTCTGTCCCACTCTCTCTGTCGCCCTCTCTCTGCCCTCCTCTCTCTGTCCCCCTCACTCTGTCCCCCTCTCTCTGCCACCCTCTCTCTCTGCCCCCTCTCTCTATTTGTCCCCCCTCTCTCTGTCCCCTCTCTCTGTCCCCTCTCTATCTGTCCTCCCCTCTCTTGTCCCCCCTCTCTGTACCCGCTCTCTGCCCCCTCTCTCTGTCCCCCTCTGTCTGTCCCCTTCTCTCTCTGTCCCCTTCTCTCTCTGCCCCCTCTCTCTCTGACCCACTCTCTCTCTGCCCCTCTCTCTCTGTACCTCTCTCTCTCTGACCCCGTCTCTGTCCCACTCTCTCTGTCGCCCTCTCTCTGCCCTCCTCTCTCTGTCCCCCTCACTCTGTCCCACTCTCTCTGCCACCCTCTCTCTCTGCCCCCTCTCTCTATCTGTCCCCCCTCTCTCTGTCCCCTCTCTCTGTCCCCTCTCTATCTGTCCTCCCCTCTCTTGTCCCCCCTCTCTTTACCCGCTCTCTGCCCCCTCTCTCTGTCCCCCTCTGTCTGTCCCCTTCTCTCTCTGTCCCCTTCTCTCTCTGCCCCCTCTCTCTCTGACCCACTCTCTCTCTGCCCCTCTCTCTCTGTACACCTCTCTCTTTTCCTTCTCTCTCTGTCCCCCCTATCTCTGTCGCCCTCTCTTTGACGCCCTCTCTCTCTGACCCCCTCTATCTCCCCCACTCTCTGTCACCCCATCTCTGTTGCCCTCTCTCTGACCCCCACTCTCTCTCTGACACACCTCTCTCTGTACCCCCTCACTGTACCCCTCTCTCTCTGTCACCACTCTCTCTGTCGCCCTCTCTCAGTCCCCCTCTCTCTCTGTCCCCCTATCTCTCTGTCCCCCTCTCTCTGTCCCCCTCTCTCTGCCCTCCTCTCTCTGTCCACTCTCTCTCTCTGACCTCCTCTCTCAGCCCCCTCTCCCTCTGCCCCCTCTCTCTCTGTCCCCTCTCTCTAACCCCTCTCTATCTGTCCCCTCTCTCTCTGTCCCCCTTCTCTGTCACTCCTCTCTCTGCCCACTCTCTCTGTCCCCCTCTCTCTCTGTCCCCTCTCTCTGACCCCTCTCTATATGTCCCCTCTCTCTGTCCCCCTTCTCTGTCACTCCTCTCTCAGCCCCCTCTCCCTCTGCCCCTTTTTTTCCCCTCTCAATAACCCCTCTCTATCTGTCCCCTCTATCTCTGTCCCCCTCTCTCTCTGCTTCCCTCTCTCCGTCCCCCTCTCTCTCTGACCCTTTTCTCGGTCCCAATCTCTCTGTCCCCTCTCTCTGATTCTCTCCATCTCCCCCACTCTCTGCCCCTCTCTCTGTCGCCCACTCTCTCTGTCTCCCTCTCTCTGTCCCACTCTCTCTGTACCCCTCTCTCTGACCCCCCTCTCTCTCCCACTCTGTGCTCCCCTCCCTGTCCCCTTCTCTCTCTGTCCTCCTCTCTCTCTGTCCCCATCTCTCTGCCCCCCTCTCTCTGCGCCCTGTCTTTCCTCCTCTCTCTGCCCCCTCTCTCTGTCCCCCATCTGTCGCCATCTCTTTCTGACCCCCCCTCTCTCTGACCCCCACTATCTCCCCACTCTCTGTCCCCCCCTCTCTGTTGCCCTCTCTCTGACACCCACTCTCTCCCACCCACCTCTCTCTGTACCCCCTCACTGTCCCCCTCTCTCTCTGTCAGCACTCTCTCTGTCCCCCTCTCTCTGCCCTCCTCTCTCTGCCCCTTCTCTCTCTCTCTGTCCCCCTCTTTCAGCCACCTCTCCCTCTGCCCCCCCTCTCTATGTCCCCCTCTCTCTCTGTCCTCCTCTCTCTCTGTCCCCATCTCTCTGTCCCCCTCTATCTGCGCCCTCTCTATCCCCCTCTCTCTGCCCCCTCTCTCTGTCCCCCCGTCTGTTGCCCTCTCTCTGACCGCCACTCTCTCCCACCCACCTCTCTCTCTGTACCCCCTCACTGTACCCCTCTCTCTCTGTCACCACTCTCTCTGTCGCCCTTTCTCTGTCGCCTCTCTCTGTCCCTCTCTCTCTCTGTCCCCCTCTCTCTGTCCCCTCTCTCTGTCCCACTCGATCTCTGTCCCCCTCTCTGTTCTGCTCTCTCTCTCTCTGTCCCCCCTCTCACTGTCCCCTCTCTCTCTGCTTCCCTCTCTTTGTCCCCCTTTCTCCGTCCCTCTCAATCTCTGTCCCCCCTCTCTCTGTCCCCCTCTCTCTCTGACCCTTCTCTCTGTCCCCCTCTATCTCTGTCACCCTCTCTCTCTCTGTCCCGCCTCTCTGTCCCCCTCTCTCTGCCCCCTCTCTCTCTGCTTCCCTCTCTCCGTCCCCCTCTCTCTCTGACCCTTCTCTCCGTCCCCCTGTCTCTCTGCTTCCCTCTCTCTGTATCCCACTCTCGGTCCCTCTCTCTGTCCCCTCTCTCTGACGCCCTCCATCTCCCCCACTTTCTGCCACTCTCTCTGTCCCCTCTCTCTCTGTCCCCCTCTCTCTGTCCCTCTCTCTCTGTCCCCCTCTCTCTGACCCCCTCCCTCTCTCCCACTCTGTGCTCCCCTCCCTGTCCCCTTCTCTATCTGTCCTCTTCTCTCTCTGTCCCCATCTCTCTGTCCCCCTCTCTCTGCGCCCGCTCTTTCTGACCCCCTCTCTCTGTCGCCCTCTCTTTCCGACCCCCTCTCTCTCTGACCCCCTCTATCTCCCCACTCTCTATCCCCCCCTCTCTGTTGCCCTCTCTCTGACACCCACTCTCTCCCACCCACCTCTCTCTGTACCCCCTCACTGTCCCCCTCTCTCTCGCTGTCACCACTCTCTCTGTCGCCCTCTCTCAGCCCCCTCTCCCTCTGCCCCCTCTCTCTATGTCCCCCTCTCTCTCTGTCCTCCTCTCTCTCTGTCCCCCATCTCTCTGTCCCCCTCTCTCTGCGCCCTCTCATTCCCCCTCTCTCTGCCCGCTCTTTCTGACCCCCTCTCTCTGTCGCCCTCTCTTTCTGACCCCCTCTCTCTCTGACCCCCTCTATCTCCCCACTCTCTGTCCCCCCCTCTCTGTTGCCCTCTCTCTGACACCCACTCTCTCCCACCCACCTCTCTCTGTACCCCCTCACTGTCCCCCTCTCTCTCGCTGTCACCACTCTCTCTGTCGCCCTCTCTCAGCCCCCTCTCCCTCTGCCCCCTCTCTCTATGTCCCCCTCTCTCTCTGTCCTCCTCTCTCTCTGTCCCCCATCTCTCTGTCCCCCTCTCTCTCTCCCCCCTCTCTGTTGCCCTCTCTTTGACCGCCACTCACTCCCACCCAGCTCTCTCTGTACCCCCTCACTGTACCCCTCTCTCTCTGTCCCTCTCTCTCTCTGTCCCCCTCTCTCTGTCCCCTCTCTCTGTCCCCTCTCTCTGTCCCCTCTCTCTCTGTCCCCCCCTGTCCCTCTCTCTCTGTCCCCCTCTCTCTGTACCCCTCTCTATCTGTCCCCTCTCTCTCTGTCCCCCCTCTCTCTGTCGCCCTCTCTCTCTGACCCCCTCTCCCTCTGCCCCTCTCTCTCTGTACCACTCTCTCTGTCCCCCTCTCTATCTGTACCCCTCTCTCTGTCCCCCTCTCTCTCTGTCCTACTCTCTCTGTCCCCCTCTCTCTCTGTCCCCCTCTCTCTCTGTTGCCCTCTCTCTCTGTCCCCCTCACTCTCTGTTGCCTCTCTCTCTGTCCCACTCTCTCTGTCCCTTCTCTCCCTCTCTGTCCCACTCTCTCTCTCTGTCCTCCTCTCTCTATCCCCTCTCTCTCTGACCTCCTCTCTCAGCCCCCTCTCCCTCTGCCCCCTCTCTCTTTGACCCCCTCTCTCTCTGTCCCTCTCTCTAACCCCTCTCTATCTGTCCCCTCTCTCTCTGTCCCCCTTCTCTGTCACTCCTCTCTCTGCCCACTCTCTTTGTCCCCCTCTCTCTCTCTGTCCCCTCTCAATAACCCCTCTCTATCTGTCCCCTCTCTCTCTGTCCCCCTTCTCTGTCACTCCTCTCTCTGCCCACTCTCTCTGTCCCCCTCTCTCTCTGCCCCCTCTCTCTGACCCCTATCTATCTGTCTCCTCTCTCTCTGTCCGCCTTCTCTGTTACTCCTCTGTCAGCCCCCTCTCCCTCTGCCCCCCTCTCTCTTTGTCCCCCTCTCTCTCTGTACCCTCTCTCTGACCCCTCTCTATCTGTCCCCTCTCTCTCTGTCCCCCTTCTCTGTCACTCCTCTCTCTGTCCCCCTCTCTCTGTCCCCTCTCTCTCTGTCCCTCTCTCTCTCTGTGCACCTCTCTCGGTCCCCCTCTCTGTGTCCCCTCTCTCTTGCCCCCTCTCTCTGTCCCTCTCTCTCTGCCGCCCTCTGTCTGCCTCCCTCTCTCTCTCTGCCCCCTCTCTCTCTCTGTCCCCCTCTCTCTCTGTCCCTCTCTCTCTGTCCCCCTCTCTATCTGTCCCCCTCTCTCTCTGTTCCCCCTCTCTCTGTCGCCCTCTCTCTCTGACCCCCTCTCTCTCTGCCTCTCTCTCTCTGTACCCCTCTCTCTGTCCCCCTCTCTCTCTGCCCCTCTCACTCTATACCCCTCTCTCCGACCCCCTCTAACTCTGTCCCCTCTCTCTCTTTTCCCTCTCTCTCTGACCCCCTCTCTCTCTGTCGCCCTCTCTCTCTGTCCCCATCTCTCTGCCCCCCTCTCTCTGCGCCCTGTCTTTCCTCCTCTCTCTGCCCCCTCTCTCTGTCCCCCATCTGTCGCCATCTCTTTCTGACCCCCCCCTCTCTGACCCCCACTATCTCCCCACTCTCTGTCCCCCCCTCTCTGTTGCCCTCTCTCTGACACCCACTCTCTCCCACCCACCTCTCTCTGTACCCCCTCACTGTCCCCCTCTCTCTCTGTCAGCACTCTCTCTGTCCCCCTCTCTCTGCCCTCCTCTCTCTGCCCCTTCTCTCTCTCTCTGTCCCCCTCTTTCAGCCACCTCTCCCTCTGCCCCCCCTCTCTATGTCCCCCTCTCTCTCTGTCCTCCTCTCTCTCTGTCCCCATCTCTCTGTCCCCCTCTATCTGCGCCCTCTCTATCCCCCTCTCTCTGCCCCCTCTCTCTGTCCCCCCGTCTGTTGCCCTCTCTCTGACCGCCACTCTCTCCCACCCACCTCTCTCTCTGTACCCCCTCACTGTACCCCTCTCTCTCTGTCATCACTCTCTCTGTCGCCCTTTCTCTGTCGCCTCTCTCTGTCCCTCTCTCTCTCTGTCCCCCTCTCTCTGTCCCCTCTCTCTGTCCCACTCGATCTCTGTCCCCCTCTCTGTTCTGCTCTCTCTCTCTCTGTCCCCCCTCTCACTGTCCCCTCTCTCTCTGCTTCCCTCTCTTTGTCCCCCTTTCTCCGTCCCTCTCAATCTCTGTCCCCCCTCTCTCTGTCCCCCTCTCTCTCTGACCCTTCTCTCTGTCCCCCTCTATCTCTGTCACCCTCTCTCTCTCTGTCCCGCCTCTCTGTCCCCCTCTCTCTGCCCCCTCTCTCTCTGCTTCCCTCTCTCCGTCCCCCTCTCTCTCTGACCCTTCTCTCCGTCCCCCTGTCTCTCTGCTTCCCTCTCTCTGTATCCCACTCTCGGTCCCTCTCTCTGTCCCCTCTCTCTGACGCCCTCTCTGACCCTTCTCTCTGTCCCCCTCTATCTCTGTCCCCCTCTCTCTCTCTGTCCCGCCTCTCTGTCCCCCTCTCTCTGCCCCCTCTCTCTCTGCTTCCCTCTCTCCGTCCCCCTCTCTCTCTGACCCTTCTCTCCGTCCCCCTGTCTCTCTGCTTCCCTCTCTCTGTATCCCACTCTCGGTCCCTCTCTCTGTCCCCTCTCTCTGACGCCCTCCATCTCCCCCACTTTCTGCCACTCTCTCTGTCCCCTCTCTCTCTGTCCCCCTCTCTCTGTCCCTCTCTCTCTGTCCCCCTCTCTCTGACCCCCTCCCTCTCTCCCCACTCTGTGCTCCCCTCCCTGTCCCCTTCTCTATCTGTCCTCTTCTCTCTCTGTCCCCATCTCTCTGTCCCCCTCTCTCTGCGCCCTCTCATTCCCCCTCTCTCTGCCCGCTCTTTCTGACCCCCTCTCTCTGTCGCCCTCTCTTTCCGACCCCCTCTCTCTCTGACCCCCTCTATCTCCCCACTCTCTATCCCCCCCTCTCTGTTGCCCTCTCTCTGACACCCACTCTCTCCCACCCACCTCTCTCTGTACCCCCTCACTGTCCCCCTCTCTCTCGCTGTCACCACTCTCTCTGTCGCCCTCTCTCAGCCCCCTCTCCCTCTGCCCCCTCTCTCTATGTCCCCCTCTCTCTCTGTCCTCCTCTCTCTCTGTCCCCCATCTCTCTGTCCCCCTCTCTCTGCGCCCTCTCATTCCCCCTCTCTCTGCCCGCTCTTTCTGACCCCCTCTCTCTGTCGCCCTCTCTTTCTGACCCCCTCTCTCTCTGACCCCCTCTATCTCCCCACTCTCTGTCCCCCCCTCTCTGTTGCCCTCTCTCTGACACCCACTCTCTCCCACCCACCTCTCTCTGTACCCCCTCACTGTCCCCCTCTCTCTCGCTGTCACCACTCTCTCTGTCGCCCTCTCTCAGCCCCCTCTCCCTCTGCCCCCTCTCTCTATGTCCCCCTCTCTCTCTGTCCTCCTCTCTCTCTGTCCCCCATCTCTCTGTCCCCCTCTCTCTCTCCCCCTCTCTGTTGCCCTCTCTTTGACCGCCACTCACTCCCACCCAGCTCTCTCTGTACCCCCTCACTGTACCCCTCTCTCTCTGTCCCTCTCTCTCTCTGTCCCCCTCTCTCTGTCCCCTCTCTCTGTCCCCTCGCTCTGTCCCCTCTCTCTCTGTCCCCCCCTGTCCCTCTCTCTCTGTCCCCCTCTCTCTGTACCCCTCTCTATCTGTCCCCTCTCTCTCTGTCCCCCCTCTCTCTGTCGCCCTCTCTCTCTGACCCCCTCTCCCTCTGCCCCTCTCTCTCTGTACCACTCTCTCTGTCCCCCTCTCTATCTGTACCCCTCTCTCTGTCCCCCTCTCTCTCTGTCCTACTCTCTCTGTCCCCCTCTCTCTCTGTCCCCCTCTCTCTCTGTTGCCCTCTCTCTCTGTCCCCCTCACTCTCTGTTGCCTCTCTCTCTGTCCCACTCTCTCTGTCCCTTCTCTCCCTCTCTGTCCCACTCTCTCTCTCTGTCCTCCTCTCTCTATCCCCTCTCTCTCTGACCTCCTCTCTCAGCCCCCTCTCCCTCTGCCCCCTCTCTCTTTGACCCCCTCTCTCTCTGTCCCTCTCTCTAACCCCTCTCTATCTGTCCCCTCTCTCTCTGTCCCCCTTCTCTGTCACTCCTCTCTCTGCCCACTCTCTTTGTCCCCCTCTCTCTCTCTGTCCCCTCTCAATAACCCCTCTCTATCTGTCCCCTCTCTCTCTGTCCCCCTTCTCTGTCACTCCTCTCTCTGCCCACTCTCTCTGTCCCCCTCTCTCTCTGCCCCCTCTCTCTGACCCCTATCTATCTGTCTCCTCTCTCTCTGTCCGCCTTCTCTGTTACTCCTCTGTCAGCCCCTTCTCCCTCTGCCCCCCTCTCTCTTTGTCCCCCTCTCTCTCTGTACCCTCTCTCTGACCCCTCTCTATCTGTCCCCTCTCTCTCTGTCCCCCTTCTCTGTCACTCCTCTCTCTGTCCCCCTCTCTCTGTCCCCTCTCTCTCTGTCCCTCTCTCTCTCTGTGCACCTCTCTCGGTCCCCCTCTCTGTGTCCCCTCTCTCTTGCCCCCCTCTCTCTGTCCCTCTCTCTCTGCCGCCCTCTGTCTGCCCCCCTCTCTCTCTCTGCCCCCTCTCTCTCTCTGTCCCCCTCTCTCTCTGTCCCTCTCTCTCTGTCCCCCTCTCTATCTGTCCCCCTCTCTCTCTGTTCCCCCTCTCTCTGTCGCCCTCTCTCTCTGACCCCCTCTCTCTCTGCCTCTCTCTCTCTGTACCCCTCTCTCTGTCCCCCTCTCTCTCTGCCCCTCTCACTCTATACCCCTCTCTCCGACCCCCTCTAACTCTGTCCCCTCTCTCTCTTTTCCCTCTCTCTCTGACCCCCTCTCTCTCTGTCGCCCTCTCTCTCTGTCCCACTCTCTCTGTCCGTTCTCTCTCTCTGTCCCCCCCCTCTCTCTGTCCCCCTCTCTCTGTACCACCCTCTGTCTGACACCGTCTCTGTCCCACTCGCTCTGTCCCCCTCTCTCTCTGCCCCCCCTCTCTGTCCTCCTCTCTCTCTGCTGCCCTCTCTCTGTCTGTCCCCCTCTCTCTCTGTCACCTCTCTGTCTATCCGCCTATCTCTCTGTCCCCCTCTCTCTGTCGCCCTCTCTATGACCACCTCTCTCTCTGACCCCCTCTATCTCCCACAATCTCTGTCCCCCCTCTCTGTCGCCCTCTCTCTGTCCCCCTCTCTCTCTGTTCCCCTCTCTCTCTGCCCTCCTCTCTCTGTCCCCTCTCTCTCTGTCCCCCTCTCTCAGCCCCCAGTCCCTCTGCCCCCTCTCTCTTTGTGCCCCTCTCTCTCTGTCCCCTCTCTCTGTCCCCTCTCTATCTGTCCCCTCTCTCTGTGCTCCCTCTCTGTCCCTCCTCTCTCTGCCCCCTCTCTCTGTCCCCCCTCTCTCTGTCCCCCTCTCTCTGTAACCCTCTCTCTATCCCCTCTCTATCTGTCCCCCTCGCTCTCTGCCCCCCTCTCTCTGTCGCCCTCTTTCTCTGACCCCTCTCTCTGCCCCTCTCTCTCTGTACCCCTCTCTCTGTCCCCCTCTCTCTCTGTTCCCTCTCTCTCTTTTCCCTCTCTCTATCACCCACCCTCTCTCTGTCCCACTCTCTCTGTCCCCTCTCGCTCTGTCCCCCTCTCTATCTCTGTCCCACTCTCTCTGTCCCCCCTCTCTCTGCCCGTCTCTCTCTGTCCCCCTCTCTCTCTCTGTGCCCCTCTCTCTGTCCCCTCCCTCTCTGTAACGTTCCCTCTGTCCCCATCTCTCTGTCCCCCTCTCTCTGTCCCCCTCTCTCTGTCCCTTTCTCTCTCTGCCCCCCTCTCTCCGTCTGTCCCCCTCTCTCTGTCCCCTCTCTTTCTATCCCCCTCTCTCTCTGACCCCCCTCTCTCTGTCGCCCTCTCTATGACCCCCTCTCTCTCTGACCCCCTCTATCTTCCCCAATCTCTGTCCCCCCCTCTCTGTCGCCCTCTCTCTGACCCCCACTCTCTCTGTTGCCATCTCTCTCTGCCCTCCTCTCTCTGTCCCCTCTCTCTCTGTCCCCCGCGCTCAGCCCCCCCCTCTCTCTGTCCCTTCTCTATCTGTCCCCTCTCACTCTGTCCCCCATCTCTGTCCCTCCTCTCTGTACCCCCTCACTGTCCGACTCTCTCTCTCTGTCACCACTCTCTCTGTCGCCCTCTCTCTGTCCCCCTCTCTCTCTGTTCCCCTCTCTCTCTGCCCTCCTCTCTCTGTCCCCTCTCTCTCTGTCCCGCTCTCTCAGCCCCTCTCCCTCTGCCCCCTCTCTCTCTGTTCCCCTCTCTGTCCCTCCTCTCTCTGCCCCCTCTCTCTGTCGCCTCTATCTGTCCCCCTCTCTCCTTGCCCCCCTCTGTCTGTCGCCCTCTGTCTCTGACCCCCTCTCTCTCTGCCCCTCTCTCTCTGTACCCCTCTCTCTGTACCCCCCTCTCTGTCCCTGCTCTCTCTTTTCCCTCACTCTATGACCCACCCTCTCTCTGTCCCACTCTCTCTGTCCCCTCTCTCTCTGTCCCCCTCTCTATCACTGTCCCACTCTCTCTGTCCCTCTCTCTCTGCCCGTCTCTCTCTGTCCCTCTCTCTCTCTGTGCCCCTCTCTCTGTCCTCTCTCTCTCTGTACCGCTCTCTCTGTCCACTCTCTCTCTGTCGCCCTCTCTCTGACACCCCCTCTCTGTCCCACTCTCTCTGTCCCCTCTCTCTGTCACCCTCTCTGTCTCTGTCGCCCTCTCTCTGTCCCCTCTCTCTCTGTCCCTCTCTCTCTATCCCCCTCTCTCTGTCCCCCCCTCTCTGTGCCTCTCTCTCTGTCCCCACTCTCTCTGTCTCCCTCTCTATCTGTCCCCTCTCTCTGTCCCCTCTCTTTCTGTCCCCTCTCTCTCTGCGCGTCTCTCTCTGTCCCCTCTCTCTCTGTACCCCTCTCTCTCTGTCTCCTTCTCTCTCTGAACCCCTCCCTCTGTCGCCCTTTCTCTGCCCCCCTCTTTCTCTGTCCTCCTCTCTCTCTGTCCCCCTCTGTCTGTCGCCTCTTTCTGCCCCCTCTCTCTCTCTGACCCCTCTCTCTCTGACCTCCCTCTATCTCCCCCACTCTCTGTCCCCCATTCTGTTGCCCTCTCTCTCTGACCCCCACTCTCTCCCACCCACCACTCTCTGTACCCCCTCACTGTCCCCTCTCTCTCTATCCCCACACTCTCTGTCCCTCCCTCTCTCTGTCCCCCTCTCTCTCTGCCCTCCTCTCTCTGTCCCCCTCTCTCTGTCCCCCTCTCTCTGCCCCCCTCTCTCACTGCCCCCCTCTCTCTCTCTGCCCCCTCTCTCTCTGTCCTCCTCTCTCTCTGTCCTCTCTCTCTGACCCCTCTCTATCTGTCCCCTCTCTCTCTGTCCCACCTCTCTGTCCCCTGTCTTTCTGCCCCCTCTCTCTGTCCCCTCTCTCTGTTCCCCTCTCTCTGCCCCCCTCTCTCCCTGCCCCCCTCTCTCTCTCTGCCCCCTCTCTCTCTGTCCCCCTCTCTCTCTGTCCTCTCTCTCTGACCCCTCTCTATCTGTCCCCTCTCTCTCTGTCCCACCTCTCTGTCCCCCGTCTCTCTGCCCCCCCGCTCTGTCCCCTTCTGTCTGTCCCCTCTCTCTCTGTCCCCCTCTCTTTGTCCCCCTCTCTCTGTCCCCCTATCTTTGCCCCCCTCTATCTGTCCCTCTCTCTCTCTGTCCCCCTCTCTCTGTCGCCCTCTCTCTCTCTGACCCCCTCTCCCTCTGCCCTTTTCTCTCTGTACCCCTCTCTCTTTCCCCTCTCTATTTGTCCACCCCTCTCTCTGCCTCCCTCACTCTGTCACCCTCTCTCTGCCCCATCTCTCTCTGCCCCTCTCTCTGTGTCCCCCTCTCTCTCTGTCCCCTTTAGCTCCCCCACTCTCTGTCCCCCCTCACTTTCTGCCCCTCTCTCTCTGCCCCCCTGTCTCTGTCCCCCCTCTCTCTGTCCCATTCTCTCTCTCTCCCCCTCCCTCCGTCGCCCTCTCTCTGCCCCCTCTCCCTCTGTCCTCCTCTCTTTCTGTCCCCCACTCTCTGTCGCCTCCTTCTGCCCCCTCTCTCTCTCTGCCCTCCTCTCTCTTTGTCCCCTCTCTCTCTGTCCTCCTCTCTCAGCCCCCTCTCCCTCTGCCCCCTCTCTCTTTGCCCCCTCTCGCTCTGTCCCCTCTCTCTGACCCCTCTCTATCTGCCCCCCCTCTCTCTGTCCCCCTTCTCTGTCACTCCTCTCCCTGCCCCCTGTCTCTGTCCCCCCTCTCTCTGGCGCCCTCTGTCTCTGACCCCCTCTCTCTCTGCCCCCTCTCTCTCTGTTCCCCTCTCTCTGTCCCCCTCTCTCTCTGTCCCCTCTCTCTATTTTCCCTCTCTCTATGACACACCCTCTCTCTGTCCCACTCTCTCTGTCCCCTCTCTCTGTCCCCCTCTCTCTCACTGTCCCCCTCTCTCTGTCCCCTCTCTCTGTGCCCGTCTCTCTGTCCCCCTCTCTCTCTCTGTGCCCCTCTCTCTGTCCCCTCTCTCTCTGTACCGCTCTCTCTGTCCCCTCTCTCTCTGTCCCCTCTCTCTCTGTCGCCCTCTCTCTGACTCCCCCTCTCTGTCCCACTCTCTCTGTCCCCTCTCTCTGTCCCCCTCTCTGTCTCTGTCCCCCTCTCTCTGTCCCCTCTCTCTCTCTCTGTCCCCCTCTCTCTGTCCCTCCTCTCTCTGTCCCTCTCTCTCTGTCCCTCTCTCTCTCTGTGCTCCTCTCTCTGCCACCCTCTCTCTGTCCCCCTCTCTCTCTGTCCTCCTCTCTCTGTCGCCCTCTCTCTGACCCCCGCTCTCCCCCCGATCTGTTCCCCTCTCTGTCCCCCACTCACTGTCCCCCTCTCTCTGTTCCCCTATCTCTGTCGCCTTCTCTCCCTGAGCCCGTGTCTGTCGACCCCTCTCTCTCTGTACCCCTCTCTCTCTGTCCCCCATCTCTCTGACACCGCTCTCTCTTTCCCCTCTCTCTCTGTCCCCCTCTCTCTCTGTCCCCTCTCTCTGTTCCCCCCTTCTGTCGCCCTCTCTCTGTCCCCTCTCTATGTCCCTCTCTCTCTGTCCCCCTCTATCTGTCGCCCTCTTTCTGCCGCCTCTCTCTGTCTCCATCATTTTCTGAACCCCTCTCTCTGACCCCCTCTATCTTCCCCACTCTCTGCCCCCCCTCTCTCTCGCCCTCTCTCTGAACTCCACTCTCTCCCACCCGCCTCTCTCTGTACCCCCTCACTTTCCCCCTCTCTCTCTGTCACCCCACTCTCTGTCACCCTCTCTCTGTTCCCCTCTCTCTCTCTCTGTCCCCCTCTCTCTCTGCCCTCCTCTCTCTGTCCCCCTCTCTTTGTCTCCCTCTCTCCGACCCCTTCTCTCTCTGCCCCCTTCTCACTCTGCCCCCTCTCTCTCTGTCCCCCTCTCTCTCAGCCCCCCTCTCTCTCTGTACCCCACTCTCTCTGCCCCCTCTCTCTGCCCCCTCTCTCTCTCTGTCCCCTCTCTCTGTTCCCCCCCTCTCTCTGTCCCCCCCTCTCTCTGTTCCCCTCTCTCTCTTTGTCCCTCTGTACCCCCTCACTGACCCCCTCTCTCTCTGTCACCCTCTCTCTGTCCCCCTCTCTCTCTCTGTCCCCCTCTCTCTCTGCCCTCCTCTCTCTGTCCCCCTCTCTCTGCCCTCTTCACTCTCTGCCCCCTTCTCTCTCTGCCCCCTCTCTCTCTGTCCCCCTCTCTCTCTGCCCCCTCTCTCTCTGCCCCCCTCTCTCTCTCCCCCGCTCTCTGCTCCTCTCTCTGTCGCCCTCTCTCTGCCCCCTCTCTCTCTGCGCCCTCTCTGTCCCGCGCTCTCTGTCCTTCTTTCTCTGTCCCCCCTCTCTCTCCCCCGCTCTCTGACCCCCTCTCTGTCCCCCTTTTTCTCACTGGTCCCCTCTCTCTCTGTCCCCCTTCTCTGTCACTCCTCTCCCTGCCCCCTGTCTCTGTCCCCCCTCTCTCTGGCGCCCTCTGTCTCTGACCCCCTCTCTCTCTGCCCCCTCTCTCTCTGTCCCCTCTCTCTGTCCCCCTCTCTCTCACTGTCCCCCTCTCTCTGTCCCCTCTCTCTGTGCCCGTCTCTCTGTCCCCCTCTCTCTCTCTGTGCCCCTCTCTCTGTCCCCTCTCTCTCTGTACCGCTCTCTCTGTCCCCTCTCTCTCTGTCCCCTCTCTCTCTGTCGCCCTCTCTCTGACTCCCCCTCTCTGTCCCACTCTCTCTGTCCCCTCTCTCTGTCCCCCTCTCTGTCTCTGTCCCCCTCTCTCTGTCCCCTCTCTCTCTCTCTGTCCCCCTCTCTCTGTCCCTCCTCTCTCTGTCCCTCTCTCTCTGTCCCTCTCTCTCTCTGTGCTCCTCTCTCTGCCACCCTCTCTCTGTCCCCCTCTCTCTCTGTCCTCCTCTCTCTGTCGCCCTCTCTCTGACCCCCGCTCTCCCCCCGATCTGTTCCCCTCTCTGTCCCCCACTCACTGTCCCCCTCTCTCTGTTCCCCTATCTCTGTCGCCTTCTCTCCCTGAGCCCGTGTCTGTCGACCCCTCTCTCTCTGTACCCCTCTCTCTCTGTCCCCCATCTCTCTGACACCGCTCTCTCTTTCCCCTCTCTCTCTGTCCCCCTCTCTCTCTGTCCCCTCTCTCTGTTCCCCCCTTCTGTCGCCCTCTCTCTGTCCCCTCTCTATGTCCCTCTCTCTCTGTCCCCCTCTATCTGTCGCCCTCTTTCTGCCGCCTCTCTCTGTCTCCATCATTTTCTGAACCCCTCTCTCTGACCCCCTCTATCTTCCCCACTCTCTGCCCCCCCTCTCTCTCGCCCTCTCTCTGAACTCCACTCTCTCCCACCCGCCTCTCTCTGTACCCCCTCACTTTCCCCCTCTCTCTCTGTCACCCCACTCTCTGTCACCCTCTCTCTGTTCCCCTCTCTCTCTCTCTGTCCCCCTCTCTCTCTGCCCTCCTCTCTCTGTCCCCCTCTCTTTGTCTCCCTCTCTCCGACCCCTTCTCTCTCTGCCCCCTTCTCACTCTGCCCCCTCTCTCTCTGTCCCCCTCTCTCTCAGCCCCCCTCTCTCTCTGTACCCCACACTCTCTGCCCCCTCTCTCTGCCCCCTCTCTCTCTGTCCCCTCTCTCTGTTCCCCCCTCTCTCTGTCCCCCCTCTCTCTGTTCCCCTCTCTCTCTGTTCCCCTCTCTCTCTTTGTCCCTCTGTACCCCCTCACTGACCCCCTCTCTCTCTGTCACCCTCTCTCTGTCCCCCTCTCTCTCTCTGTCCCCCTCTCTCTCTGCCCTCCTCTCTCTGTCCCCCTCTCTCTGCCCTCTTCACTCTCTGCCCCCTTCTCTCTCTGCCCCCTCTCTCTCTGTCCCCCTCTCTCTCTGCCCCCTCTCTCTCTGCCCCCCCTCTCTCTCCCCCGCTCTCTGCTCCTCTCTCTGTCGCCCTCTCTCTGCCCCCTCTCTCTCTGCGCCCTCTCTGTCCCGCTCTCTCTGTCCTTCTTTCTCTGTCCCCCCCTCTCTCCCCCGCTCTCTGACCCCGTCTCTGTCCCCCTTTTTCTCACTGGTCCCCTCTCTCTCTGTCCCCCTCTCTCTCTGTCCCCCTCTCTCAGTCTCCCACTCTCTCTGCCTCCCTCACTCTATCCCCCTCTGTCTGCCCCCATCTCTCTCTCTGCCCCTCTCTCTCTCTCTGTCCCCTTCTCTCTGTGTGTTCTCTCTCTCTGTCCCCCTCTAGCTCCCCCACTCTCTGTCCCCCTCACTCTCTGCCCCTCTCTCTCTGCCCCTCTCTCTCTTTCCCCTCTCTCTCAGCCCCCCTCTCTCTCTGTGCCCCATCTCTCTGACCCCTCTCTCTCTTTCCCATCTCTCTCTGTCCCCCTCTCTCTCTCTGTTCCCCTCTCTCTCTGTCCCCTTTTCTCTCTGCCCCATCTCTCTGTCGCCCTATCACTGCCCCCCCATCTCTCTGTCCTCCTCTCTCTCTGACCCCCTCTCTTTCTGACCCCCTCTCTCTCTGACCCCCCATCTCCCCACTCTCTGTCCCCCCCCCCTGTTGCCCTCTCTCTGACCCCCACTCTCCCCCACCCACCTCTCTCTGTACCCCCTCACTGTCCCCCTCTCTTTCTGTCACCACTCTCTCTGTAGCCCTCTCTCTGTCCCGCTCTCTCTCTTTCCCCCTCTCACTCTGCCCTCCTCTCTCTGTACATCTCTCTCTGTCGCCCTCTCTCTGTTCCCCTCTCTCTCGGTCCCTCCCTCTCTCTGCCCCCTCTCTCTGTCCCCTCTATCTCTCCCTCTCTCTCTGGCCCCCTCTCTGTCCCCCGTCTCTCTGCCCCCTCTCTCTCTGACCCCTCTCTCTCTCTGCCCCCTCACTCTTTGTCCCCCGCTCTCTGACCCCCTCTCTCTCGCCCTCTCTCTGTCCCCTTCTCTCTCTGTCCCCTCTCTCTGCCCCCTCTCTCTGCCTCCTCTCTCTGTCCCTCTCTCTCTACCTTCTATCTCTCCCTCTCTCTCTCTCTGTCCCCCTCTCTCTCTGTCCCCTTCTCTCTCTGTCACCCCTCTCTCTGCCCCCCTCTCTCTCTGTTCCCCTCTCTCTCTGTCCCCCCTCTCTCTCTGTCCCTCTCTCTTCCCCCCTCTCTCTCTCTCGGCCCACCTCTCTCTCTGTCCCCCTCTCTCTCTGTCCCTTCTCTCTCTCCCCCGCTCTCTGGCACCCTCTCTGTCGCCCTCTCTCTGCCCCCTCTCTCTCTGCCCCACTCTCTGCCCCGCTCTCTGTCCCCTCTCTCTCTGCACCCCTTCTCTCTGTCGCCCTCTCTCTCTTTGTGCCCCACTCTGTCCATCCCCCCACCTTCTGTCCCCCTCTCTCTGACCCCTTCTCTCTCCCCCACTCTGTACCCATCTCACAGTCCCCCTTCTCTCTGTTCCACCTCTCTCTGTCCCCCTCTCACTGCCCCCCCTCTCTTGGACCCCTTCTCTCTGTCTACCCTCACTCTGTCCCCCCTCTCTCTGTCCCCCCTCTCTCTGTCCCCCTCTCTCTGCCCCCCTCTCTCTGTCCCCATTCTCTCTGTCTTCCCTCTCTCTGTCGCCCTCTCTACCTGACGCCCTCTCTCTCTGCCCCTCCCTCTCTGTCCCCCCTCTCTCTCTGTCCCCCTCTCTCTGTCCCCTTCTCTCTGACCCCTTCTCTCTGTCTCCCCTCTCTCTGTCCCCCCTCTCTCTGCCCCCCCTCTCTCTGTCCCCCTTCTCTCTGTCCCCCCTCTCTCTGTCCCCCCTCTCTCTGTCCTCCTTCTCTCTGTCCTCCCTCTCTCTGTCCCCCTCTCTCTGTCGCCCTCTCTCCCTGTCCCCCTCTCTCTCTGCCCCTCTCTCTCTGTACCCTCTCTCTCTGTCCCCCTATCTCTCTGTCCCCTCTCTCTCATTTCCCTCTCTCTCTGTCCTTCTCTCTCTGCCCCCCTCTATCTGTTGCACTCTTTCTGCCGCCTATCTCTCTGTCCCCCTCACTCTCTGTCCCCCTTCTCTGCACACCTCTAATTACCCCACTCTCTGTCCCCAACTCTCTGTCCTCCTCTCTCTGTCGCCCTCTCTCTGACCCCCTCTCTCCCCCCACTCTGTACCCCTCTCTCCCCCCACTCTCTGTCGCCCTCTCTCTGTCCCCCTCTCTCTGTCGCCCTCTCTCCCTGACCCCCTCTCTCTCTGCCCCTCTCTCTCTGTACCCCTCTCTCTCTGTCCCCCATCTCTCTGTCCCCTCTCTCGCTTTCCCCTCTCTCTCTGTCCTTCTCTCTCTGTCCCCCTCTGTCTGTCGCCCTCTTTCTGCCGCCTATCTCTCTGTCCCCCACTCTCTGTCCCCCTCTCTCTGTCCCCCTCTCTCTGTCGCCCTCTCTCCCTGATCACCTCTCTCTCACACACCTCTCTCTCTTTCCCCTTTCTCTCTGTCCCCCTCTCTCTCTCTGTCCCCTCTCTTTGTTCCCCCCTCTGTCACCCTCTCTCTGTCCCCTCTCTCTGTCCCCCTCTCTCTGTCCCTCTCTCTCTGTCCCCTCTATCTGTTGCCCTCTTTCTGCCGCCTGTCTCTGTCTCCATCACTTTCTGAACCCCTCTCTCTCTGACCCCCTCTATCTCCCCCACTCTCTGTCCCCCTTCTCTCTCGCCCTCTCTCTGAACTCCACTCTCTCCCACCCGCCTCTCTCTGTACCCCCTCACTGTCCCCCTCTCTCTCCTGTACCCCACTCTCTGTCACGGTCTCTCTCTGTCCCCCTCTTTCTCTTTGTCCCCCTCTCTCTGCCCTCCTCTCTCTGTCCCCTCTCTCTCTGTCTCCCTCTCTCTGCCCTCTTCTCTCTCTGCCCCCTTCTCTCTCTGCCCCCCTCTCTCTCTGTCCCCCCCTCTCTCTGCCCCCTCTCTCTCGCTCTCCCCCGCGCTCTGACCCTCTCTCTGTCGCCCTCTCTCTGCCCCCTCTCTCTCTGCGCCCTCTCTGTCCGGCTCTCGCTGTCTTCCTTTCTCTGTCCCCTCTCTCTCTCCCTCGCTCTCTGTCCCCATCTCTCTGTCCCCTTCTCTCTGACCCCTTCTCTCTGTCGCCCCTCTCTCTGTCCCCCCTCTCTCTGACTCCCTCTCTCTGTCCCCCCACTCTCTGTCCCCCTCTCTCTGCCCCCCCTCTCTCTGACCCCGTCTCTCTGTCCCCCTCTCTCTGTCGCCCCTCTCTGTCCCCCTTCTCTCTGTACCCCCTCTCTCTGCCATCCCTCTCTCTGTCCCCCTTCTCTCTGTCCTCCCTCTCTCTGTGCCTCTCTATCTGTCGCCCTGTTTCTGCCGCCTCTCTCTCTGCCCCCCTCACTCTCTGCCCTCCTTCTCTGCCCAACTCTATCTACCCCACTCTCTGTCCCCCCGTCTCTGTCCTCCTCTCTCTGTCGCCCTCTCTCTGAACCCCTCTCTTCCCCAACTCTGTACCCCTCTCTGTCCCCCACTCTCTGTCCCCCTCCCTCTGTCCCGCTCTCTCTCTCGCCCTCTCTCCATGACCCCCTCTCTCTCTGCCCCTCTCTCTCTGTCCCCCATCTCTCTGACCCCTCTCTCTCTTTCCCCTCTCTCTCTGTCCCCCTCTCACTCTCTGTCCCCTCTCTCTGTTCCCCCCTCTGTCGCCCTCTCACTGTCCCCACTCTCTCTGACACCTCTCTCTCTGTCCCCCTCTATCTGTCGCCCTCTTTCTGCCGCCTCTCTCTGTCTCCATCACTTTCTGAACCCCTCTCTCTCTGACCCCCTCTATCTCCCCCACTCTCTTTCCCCCCTCTCTGTCGCCCTCTCTCTGAACTCCACTCTCTCCCAACCGCCTCTCTCTGTACCCCCTCACTGTACCCCTCTCTCTCCTGTACCCCACTCTCTGTCACGCTCTCTCTCTGTCCCCCTCTTTCTCTTTGTCCCCCTCTCTCTGCCCTCCTCTCTCTGTCCCCTCTCTCTCTGTCTCCCTCTCTCTGCCCTCTTCTCTCTCTGCCCCCTTCTCTCTCTGCCCCCTCTCTCTCTGCGCCCTCTCTGTCCCGCTCTCTCTGTCCTTCTTTCTCTGTCCCCCCTCTCTCTCCCCCGCTCTCTGACCCCCTCTCCGTCCCGCTTTTTCTCTCTGGCCCCGTCCCTCTCTCTGTCCCCCCTCTCTCTCTGTCCCCCCCTCTCTCAGTCCCCCTCTCTCAGTCCTCCACTCTCTCTGCCTCCCTCACTCTGTCCCCCTCTGTCTGCCCCCATCTCTCTCTCCGCCCCTCTCACTCTGTCCCCTTCTCTCTGTGTGTTCTTTCTCTCTGTCCCCCTCTAGCTCCCCCACTCTCTGTCCCCCTCACTCTCTGCCCCTTTCTCTCTGCCCCTGTCTCTGTCCCTCTCTCTTTCTGTCCCCTTTTCTCTCTGCCCCCCTCTCTCTGTCCCCTCTCTCTCTCCTCCGCGCTCTGACACCCTCTCTGTCGCCCTCTTTCTGCCCCCTCTCTCTCTGCCCCCACTCTCTGCCCCGCTCTCTGTCCCCCTCTCTCTCTGCACCCCTCTCTCTCTGTCGGCACTCTCTCTCTCTGTCCCCCACTCTGTCCATCCCCCCAATCTCTGTCACCCTGTCTCTGACCCCCTCTCTCTCCCCACTCTGTACCCATCTCTCTGTCTCCCCTCTCTGTCCCCCTTCTCTCTCTCTCCCCTATCTCTGTCCCCCCTCTCTCTGTCCCCCCTCACTGTCCCCCTTTCTCTGACCCCTTCTCTCTGTCCCCCCGCTCTCTGTACCCCACCTCTCTCTGTCCCCCTCTCTCTGTCCCCTTGTCTCTGACCCCTTCTCTCTGTCTCCCATCTCTCTGTCCCCCTCTCTCTGAACCCTTCTCTCTGTCCCCCCTCTCTCTGTCCTCCCTCTCTCTGTCCCCCTGCTCTCTGTCCCCCCCTCTCTGTCCCCCCTCTCTCTGTCCCCCTTCTCTCTGTCCTCCCTCTCTCTGTCCCCCTCTCTCTGTCGCCCTCTCTCCCTGACCCCGTTTCTCTCTGCCCCTCTCTCTCTGTACCCCCCTCTCTCTGTCCCCTATCTCTCTTTCCCCTCTCTCTCTTTCCCCTCTCTCTCTATCCTTCTCTCTCTGTCCCCCTCTATGTGTTGCCCTTTTTCTGCCGCCTATCTCTCTGTCCCCCTCACTCTCTGTCCCCCTTCTCTGCCCACCTCTAATTACCCCACTCTCTGTCCCCAACTCTCTGTCGTCCTCTCTCTGTCGCCCTCTCTCTGACCCCCTCTCTCCTCCCACTCTGTACCCCTCTCTGTCCCCCTCTCTCTGTCCCCCTCTCTCTGTCGCCCTCTCTCCCTGACCCCCTCTCTCTCTGCCGCTCTCTCTCTGTACCCCTCTGTCTCTGTCCCCTATCTCTCTGTCCCCTCTCTCTCTTTCCCCTATCTCTCTGTTCTTCTCTCTCTGTCCCCCTCTATCTGTCGCCCTCTTTCTGCCGCCTATCTCTCTGTCCCCAACTCTCTGTCCCCTCTCTCTGTCGCCCTCTCTCTGACCCCCTCTCTCTCCCCACTCGGTACCCCTCTCTGTCCTCCATTCTCTGCCCCCCTCTCTCTGTCCCCCTCTATCTGTCGCCCTCTCTCCCTGACCCCCTCTCTCTCTGCCCCTCTCTCTCTGTACCCCTCTCTCTCTGTCCCGCTATCTCTCTGACACCTCTCTCTCTTTCCCCTCTCTCTGTCCCCCTGTCTCTCTGTCCCCTCTTTCTGTTCACCCCCCTGTCGCCCTCTCTCTGTCCTCTCTCTGTCCCTCTCTCTCTCACCCTCTCTCTCTCTGTCCCCCACTCTCTGTTCCCCTCTCTCTGTCCCCCTCTCTCTGTCCACCCCTCTCTGCCCTCTTCTCTCTCTGCCCCCTTTTCTCTCTGCCCCCTATCTCTCTGTCCCCCTCTCTCTCTGCCCCCTCTCTCTCTGCCCCCCCTCTCTCTCCCCCGCTCTCTGACCCTCTCTCTGTCGCCCTCTCTCTGCCCTCCTCTCTCTCTGCGCCCTCTCTGTGCCGCTCTCGCTGTCCTCCTTTCTCTGTCCCCTCTCTCTCTCCCCCGCTCTCTGACCCCCTCTCTGCCCCCCTCTTTCTCTATGGCCCCCTCTCTCAGTCCCCCACTCTCTCTGCCCCTCTCTCTCTGTCCCCTCTCTCTCTCTCCCGCTCTTTGACCCCCTCTCTGCCCCGGTGTCTCTCTCTGGGCCCCTCTCTCCCTGTCCCCCTCTCTCAGTCCCCCACTCTCTTTGCCTCCCTCACTCTGTTCTCCTCTGTTTGCCCCCATCTCTCTCTCTGCCGCTCTCTCTCTGTCCCCTCTCTCTCTGTCCCCTCTCTCTCTGTCCCCCTCTAGCTCCCCCACTCTCTGTCCCCCCTCACTCTCTGCCCCTCTCTCTCTGCCCCTCTCTCTGTCCCCCTCTCTCTCTGTCCCTCTCTCTCTCTGTCCTCCTCTCTCGCTGTCCCTTCTCTCTCTGTCCCCTCTCTCTCTGTCCCCCTCTAGCTTCCCCACTCTCTGTCCCCCCTCACTCTCTGCCCTCTCTCTCTGCCCCACTGTCTCTGTTCCCCTCTCTCTCTGTCCCCCTCTCTCTGTCTCCTTTTTTCTCTGCCCCTCTCTCTGTCCCCCTCTCTCTCTGTCCCTCTCTCTCTCTGTCCTCCTCTCTCTCTGTCCCTTCTCTCTCTGACCCCCTCTCTTTCTGACCCCCTCTATCTCCCCACTCTCTGCCCCCCCCCTCTGTTGCCCTCTCTCTGACCCCCACTCTCTCCCACCCACCTCTCTCTGTACCCTCTCACTGTTCCCCTCTCTCTCTGTCACCACTCTCTCTGTCGCCCTCTCTCTGTCCCGGACTCTCTCTCCGTCTCCCTCTCTCTCTACCCTCCATCTCTCCCTTTCTCTCTCTGTCGCCCTCTCTCTCTGTCCCCCTCTCTCTGTCCCCTCTATCTCTCCCTCTCTCTCCCTACCCCCTCTCTGTCCCCCACCCTCTCCATCCCCCACGCTCTGTCCCCCTCTCTCTGAACCCCCCTCCCCCAAACTGTACCCTTCTCTCTGTCCCCCACTCTCTGCCCTCCTCTCTCTGACCCCCTCTATCTCCTCCACTCTCTGTGCCCCTGACTCTGTCGCCCTCTCTCTGCTCCCCCTCTTTCTTTCCCCTCTCACTCTGGCCCCCTCACTCTGGGTCCCCCTCTCTCAGTCCTCCTCTCTCTGTATCCCTCACTCTGTCCTCCTCTGTCTGCCCCATCTCTCTCTCTGCCCCTCTCTCTCTGTCCCCCTCTCTCTCTGTCCCCCCTCTCTCTCTCCCCCCTCTCTCTTTCCCCTCACTCTCTGTCCCGCTCACTCTCTGTACCCCTTCTCTGCCCACCTCTATCTACCCCACTCTCTGACCCCCCACTCTGTCCTCCTCTCTCTATCGCCCTCTCTCTGACCCCCTCTCTCCCCCAACTCTGTCCCCCTTTCTTGTCCCCCTCTCTCTGTCGCCCTCTATCCCTGACCTCCTCTCTCTCTGCCCCTCTCTCTCTGTACCCCTCTCTCTCTCTGTCCCCCTATCTCTCTGTCCCCTCTATTTGGGGCATGGGAACCCAGATTGTAGCTTCAGGGTGCAGGGCCTGGAGTGTAGGGAGGTTAGGAACATGGCATCAATTTCAAAGGAGGGTGCCTGTAAACAGGAAAGTTGCTTGAAGTGTGTATACTTCAATGCAAGAAGTATAATAAATAAGGTAGGTGAACTTGCAGCGTGGGTTGGTACCTGGGACTTCGATGTTGTGGCTATTACGGAGACATGGCTAGAACAGGGACAGGATTGGCTGTTGCAGGTTCCAGGATTTAAATGTTTTAGTAGGGTCAGAGGTGGGGGTAAAAGAGGGGGAGGTGTGGCATTGCTTGTCAAAGATAGTATTACAGTGGTGGAAAGGACGATGGATGAGGACTTGCCATCTGAGGTAGTTTGGGCTGAGGTTAGGAATAGGAAAGGTGAGGTCACCCTGTTAGGAGTCTTTTACAGGCCTCCTAATAGTCCTAGAATCATTGAAGAAAGGATAGGGAAGGTGATTCAGGAAATGAGTGACAGTAATAGGGTGGTCGTTATGAGGGCCTTTAACTTTCCTGATATTGATTGGGAAAGCTATAGCTCAAGTTCGTTAGATGGGTCAGTGTTTGTTCAATGTGTGCAGGAGAGTTTCCTAACACAATATGTAGACAGGCCAACAAGAGGTGAGGCCATACTGGATTTGGTTCTGGGTAACGAACCAGGCCAGGTGTTAGAATTAGAGGTAGGTGAGCACTTTGGGGATAGTGACCATAATTCGGTGATTTTTACTCTCGTGATGGAGAGGGATAAGTGTGTACTACAGGGCAAGAGTTATAGCTGGGGTCAGGGAAATTATGATGCGGTGAGGCATGACTTAGGATATGTGGCTTGGAAAAGTAGACTCCAAGGCAAGAGTGTAAATGATATGTGGAGCTTGTTCAAGGAGCAACTATTGAGTGTCCTTGATAATTATGTACCTGTCAGGCAGGGAGGAAAGGGTCGTGCGAGAGAGCCGTGGTTTAATAAGGAATTGGAATCCCTTGTTAAATGGAAGAGGGCGGCCTATCTCAAGATGAGACGTGAAGGTTCAATTGGGGCGATTGAGAGTTATAGGGTAGCCAGGAAGGACCTGAAGAGAGAGCTAAGAGCAGCAAGGAGGGGACATGAAAGGTCCTTAGTGGGTAGGATTAGGGAAAACCCTAAGGCTTTCTATAGGTATGTTAGGAATAAAAGAATGACTAGGGTAGGAATAGGTCCAGTCAAGGATAGTAGTGGGAAGTTGCGTGTGGAGGCGGAAGAGATTGGGGAGACACTGAATGAATACTTTTCTTCAGTATTTACTCAGGAACAGGGCATTGTCGTCGATGTGAATACTGAGTCACAAATAAGTAGAATGGATGGCTTTGAGGTATGTAGAGAAGAGGTGTTGGAAATCCTGGAAAAGGTGAAAATAGATAAGTCCCCTGGGCCTGATGGCATTTATCCTAGGATTCTCTGGGAAGCAAGGGAGGAGATTGCAGAGCCATTGGCCTTGATTTTTATGTCCTCTTTGTCTACAGGAGTAGTGCCAGAAGACTGGAGGATAGCAAATGTGGTTCCCTTGTTCAAAAAGGGGAGTAGGGATAACCCTAGTAACTATAGGCCGGTGAGTCTCACTTCTGTTGTGGGCAAAGTCTTAGAGAGAATTGTAAGGGATAGGATTTATGCACATCTGGATAGGAATAATGTGATCAAGGATAGTCAGCATGGTTTTGTGAAGGGCAGGTCGTGCCTCACAAACCTTATTGAATTCTTTGAAAAGGTGACAAAGGAGGTTGATGAGGGGAAAGCGGTAGATGTGGTATATATGGATTTTAGTAAGGCGTTTGATAAGGTTCCCCATGGTAGGCTACTGCAGAAAATACGGAGATATGGCATTGAGGGTGAGTTGGAGGTTTGGATTAGGAATTGGCTGGATGGAAGAAGACAGAGGGTAGTAGTTGATGGCAAAGTTTCGTCATGGAGTGCCGTCACTGGCGGTGTTCCGCAAGGATCTGTTTTGGGACCATGTCTGTTTGTCATTTTTATAAATGACCTGGAAGAGGGGTTAGAAGGTTGGGTGAGCAAGTTTGCGGATGATGCGAAAGTCGGAGGAGTTGTTGACAGTGAGGAAGGATGTGGCAGGTTACAGCAGGATAAAGAGAAGCTGCAGAGCTGGGCAGAAAGGTGGCAAATGGAATTCAATGTAGCTAAGTGTGAGGTGATTCACTTTGGGAAGAATAACAAAAAGATGGGGTACTGGGCTAATGGTCGGATACTTGGTAGTGTGGATGAGCGGAGGGATCTTGGTGTCCATGTACACAGATCTCTGAAAGTTGCCACCCAGGTAAATAGTGCGGTGAGGAAGGCATATGGCGTACTGGCTTTTATTGGTAGAGGAATTGAGTTCCGGAGTCCTGAGGTCATGGTGCAGTTGTATAAGACTCTGGTGCGGCCGCATCTGGAATATTGTGTGCAGTTTTGGTCGCCATACTATAGGAAGGATGTGGAGGCACTGGAACGGGTGCAGAGGAGGATTACTAGGATGTTGCCTGGTATGGAAACTAAGATCGTATGAGGAAAGACTGAGACACTTGGGGCTGTTTTCATTAGAGAAAAGAAGGTTTAGGGGTGACTTGATTGAGGTGTACAAGATGATTAGGGGGTTAGATAGGGTTGACAGTGTGAACCTTTTCCCGCGTATGGAGTCGGGTATTACAAGGGGGCATAGCTTTAAATTAAGGGGGGGGGTAGATATAGGACTGAAGTTAGGGGTAGGTTCTTCACTCAGCGAGTCGTAAGTTCATGGAATGCCCTGCCAGTAGCAGTGGTGGACTCTCCCTCTTTATGGTCATTTAAGCGGGCATTGGATAGGTATATGGTGGATAGTGGGTTAGTATAGGTTAGGTGGGCTTGGATCGGCGCAACATCGAGGGCCAAAGGGCCTGTACTGCGCTGTATTCTTCTATGTTCTCTGTTCTATCTCTTTCCCCTCTCTCTCTGTCCCCCTCTCTCTGTCCCCTTTTCTCTCTGCCCCCCTCTCTCTGCCCCCCCAACTCTCTCTCCTCCTCTCTCTCTGACCCCCTCTCTTTCTGACCCCCTCTCTCTCTGACCCCCTCTGTCTCCCCACTCTCTGTCACCCCTCTCTGTTGCCCTCTCTCTGACCCCCACTCTCTCCCACCCACCTCTCTCTGTACCCCCTCACTGTCCCCCTCTCTCTCTGTCATCACTCTCTCTGTCGCCCTCTCTCTGTCCCGCTCTCTCTGTCCCCCTCTCTCTCTGCCCTCCTCTCTCTGTCCATCTCACTCTGTCGCCCTCTCTCTGTCTCCCTCTCTCTCGGTTCCGCCCTCTCTCTCTGTCCCCCTCTCTCTGTCCCCTTTATCTCTCCCTCTCTCTCTGCCCCCTCTCTGTCGCCCGTCTCTCTGCCCCCTCTCTCTCTGCCCCTTCTCTCTCTGTCCCCCGCTGTCTGACCCCCTCTCTCTCGCCCTCTCTCTGCCACCTCTCTCTCTGCGCCCTCTCTGTTCCCCTCTCTCTGTCCTTCTTTCTCTGTCACCCTCTCTCTCTCAGTCCCACACTCTCTGCATCCCCACACTCTCTGTCCCCCTCTCACTGTCCCCCTGTCTCTGTCACCTTCTCTCTCTGCCCCCTCTCTCTGCCCCCTCTCTCTGCCTCCTCTCTCTTCCCCCTCTCTCTACCCTATATCTCTCCCTCTCTCTCTCTGACCCCTCTCTCTCTGTCCCCCCCCCCTGTGTCCCTCTCTCTGAACCCTCTATCTATCCCTCTCTCTCTGCCCCCTCTCTGTCCCCCACTCTCTCTGTCCCCTCTCTATCTGTCCCCCTCTCTCTCGGTCCCCCTCTCTCTCGGTCCCCCTCTCTCTGTCCCCCCTCTCTCTCTGTCCCCCTCTATCTGTTGGCCCTCTCGCTGCCCCCCTCTCTCTCTCTGTCCTCCTCTCTCTCTGTCCCCCTCTTTCTGCCGCCTCTTTCTGCCCCCCTCTCTTTCTGATCCCATCTCTCTCTGACCCCCTCTATCTCCCCCACTCTCTGTCCCCCCCTCTCTGTTTCCCTCTCTTTGACCCCCACTCTCTCCCACCCATCTCTCTCTGTACCCCCTCACTGCCCCCCTCACTCTCTGTCACCACTCTCTCTGTCGCCCTCTCTCTGTCCCCCTCTCTCTCTCGGTTCCCCCCCTCTCTCTCTGTCCCCCTCTCTCTGTCCCCTCTATCGCTCCCTCTCTCTCTGACCCCCTCTGTCCCCCGTCTCTCGTCCCCTCTCTCTCTGCCCCCTCTCTCTCTGCACCCTCTCTCTCTGTCCCCCGCTCTCTGACCCCCTCTCTCTCGCCCTCTCTCTGCCCCCCTCTCTCTGTGCCCTCTCTGTCCCCCTCTCTCTGCCCTCCTTTCTCTGTCCCCCTCTCTCTCTGTCCCACACTCACCATCCCCACACTCTCTGTCCCCCTCTCACGGCCCCCTCTCTCTGTCACCTTCTCTCTCTGTCCCCCTCTCTCTGTGTCCCCCTCTCTCTGTCCCCCCTCTCTCTGTCCCCCTCTCTCTGTCCCCTCTATCTCTCCCTCTATCTCTGCCCCCCTCTCTGTCCCCTGCTCTCTCTCTGTCCCCCACCCTCTCCATCGCCCCACTCTCTGTCCTCCTCTCTCTGACCCCCTCTGTCTCCTCCACTCTCTGTGCCCCTCTCTGTCGCCCTCTCTCTGCCCCCCTCTCTCTTTACCCTCTAACTCTGCCCCCTCACTCTGGGTCCCCCTCTGTCAGTCCCCCTCTCTCTGTACCCTGCTCTCTGTGCCCCCTCACTCTGTCCCCCTCTGTCTGCCCCATCTCTCTTTCTGCCCCTCTCTCTCTGTCCCCCTCTCTCTCTGTCCCCCTCTCTCTCTCTGTTCCCCCCTCACTCTGTCCCCCTCTGTCTGCCCCATCTCTCTCTTTGCCCCTCTCTCTCTGTCCCCTTCTCTCTCTGACCCCCTCTCTCTCTGTCCCCTCTCTCACTCTCCCCCTGTATCTCCCCCAGTCTCTGTCCCCCCCCCTCTCTCTGGCCCTCTCTCTCAGCCCCTCTGTCTCTGTCCCCCTCTTTCTGTCCTCCTCTCTCTCTGTCCCCTTCTCTCTCTGTCCTCTTCTCTCTCTGTCCCCTTCTCTCTCTGTTCCCCTCACTCTCTGTCGCCCTCTCTCTGTCGACTCTTTCTGCCCCCTCTCTCTCTGTACCCCTCTCTCTCTGACCCCCTCTATCACTCCCAATATCTGTACCCAATCACTGTCCCCCTCTCTCTCTGTCACCACTCTCTCTGTCGCCCTCTCTCTGTCCCCCTCTCTCTCTGTCTCCCTCTCTCTCTGTCCCCCTCTCTCTCTCTGCCCTCCTCTCCCTGACCCTCTCTCTCTGTCCCCCACTCTCTCTGCCCCCTCTCTCTCTGCCCGCTCTCTCTCTGTCCCCCTCTCTCTGTCCCCCTCTCTCTCTGTCCCTTCTCTCTCTCCCCCGCTCTCTGACATCCTCTCTGTCGCCCTCTCTCTGACCCCTCTCTCTCTGCCCACTCTCTCTCTGCCCCCTCTCTGTCCCCCTCTCTCTGTCCTCCTCTCTCTGTCCCCCTCTCTCTCTCATCCGGTCTCTGACACCCTCTCTGTCGCCCTCTCTCTGCCCCTCTCTCTCTGCCCCCTCTCTCTGCCCCTCTCTCTGTCCCCCTCTCTCTCTGAACCCCTCTCTCTCTGTCGCCCTTTCTCTCTCTGTCGTCCACTCTGTTCATCCCCCCACTCTCTGTCCCCTCTCTCTCTCCCCCGCTCTCTGCCCCCCTCTCTGTCCCCGTCTCTCTCTCTCTGGCCCCCTCTCTCTCTTTCCCCCTCTCTCAGTCCCCACTCTCTCTGCCTCCCTCACTCTGTCCCCCTCTGTCTGCCCCCATCTCTCTCTCTGCCCCCTCTCTCTCTGTCCCCTCTCTCTCTGTCCCTCTCTAGCTCCCCCACTCTCTGTTCCCCCTCACTCTCTACCCCTCTCTCTCTGTCCCCCTCTCTTTCTGTCCCCTATCTCTCTGTCCTCCTCGCTCTCTGTTCCCCTCTCTTTCTGACCCCCTCTCTCTGACCCCCTCTATCTCCCCCACTCTCTGTCCCCCCTCTCTGTTGCCCTCTCTATGACCCCACTCTCTCCCACCCACCTCTCTCTGTACCCCCTCACTGTCCCCCTCTCTCTCTGTCACCACTCTCTCTGTCCCCTCTATCTCTGCCCCCTCCCTCTCTACCCCCTCTCTCTCTGTCCCCCGCTCACTGACCCCCTCTCTGTCGCCCGCTCTCTGCCCCCTCTCTCTCTGCGCCCTCTCTGTCCCCCGCTCTCTCTGCCTCCTCTCTCTCTGCCCCCTCCCTCTCTCCCCCCTCTCTCTCTGTCCCCCGCTCTCTGACCCCTCTCTCTCTGCGCCCTCTCTGTCCCCCTCTCTCTGTCCTCCTTTCTCTGTCACTCTCTCTCTCTCTGTCCCAAACTCTCTCCATCCCCACACTCTCTGACCACCTCTCTCCCCCCACTCTGTACCCCTCTCTGGCTCCCACTCTCTCTCCCCCACATCTCTGTCACCCTTTCTCTGTCCTCCTCTCTCTCTGCCCCCTCTCTTTCTGTCCACTCTCTCTCTGTGTCCTCTCTCTCGCTCCCCCGCTCTCTGACCACCTCTCTGTCGCCCTCTCTCTTCCACCCGCTTCTGTCTCTGTCCCCCTCTCAATGTCCCCCTCTCTCTGTCCTTTTCTCTCTCTGCCCCCTCTCTCTGCCCACTCTCTCTGCCTCCTCTCTCTGTCCCCCTCTCTCTGTCCCCTCTATCTCTCCCTCTCTCTCTGCCCCCTCTTTCTGCCTCCTCTCTCTGTCCCCTTCTCTCTCTGCCCCCTCTCTCTGCCCCCTATCTCTGTCCCCCACTCTCTCTCTCTCCCCCACACTCTCCGTCCCCCATGCTCTGTCCCCCTCTGTGTGAACACCCCTCTCTTCCCCACTCTGTACCCGTCTCTCTGTCCCCCACAGTCTGTCCTCCTCTCTCTGACCCCCTCTATCTCCCCCACTCTCTGTGCACCTCTCTCTGTCACCCTCTCTCTGCCCCCCTCTCTCTTTGCCCTCTCACTCTGGCCCCCTCTCTCTGGGTCCCCCTCTCTCAGTCCCCCTCTCTCTGTACCCCGCTCTCTGTGCCCCCCTCACTCTGTCCACCTCTGTCTGCCCCCCTCTCTCTCTCTGTCCCCCTCTCTCTGTCCCCCTCTCCCTGAACCCCTCTCTCTGCCCCCCTTTCTCTGGCCCCTCTCTCTCTGTCCCCCTCTCTCTATCCCCTTCTCTCTCTGTCCCCCTCTCTCTCTGCCCCCCTCTCTCTCAGTCCCCTCTCTCTCTTTGCCTCTCTCACTTCCCCCCTCTCTCTCAGTCCCCCGCTCTCTCTGTCCCCCTCTCTCTCTGTCCCTTCTGTCTCTCCCCCTCTCTCTGTCCCCTCTCTCTGTCGCCCTCCCTCTGCCCCCTCTCTCTCTGCCCCCTCTCACTCTGCCCCCTCTCTGTCTCCCTGTCTCTGTCCTCCTCTCTCTGTCCCCTCTCTCTCTCCTCCGCTCTCTGACACCCTCTCTGTCGCCCCCTCTCTGCCCCCTCTCTCTCTGTCCCCCTTCTCTCTGTCCCCCCTCTCTGTTCCCCCTCTCTTTGTCCCTCCTCTCTCTGTCCCCCTCTCTCTGCTCCCCCCTCTCTCTGAGCCCTGCTCTCTGTCCCCCCTCTCTCTGTCCCCGCTCTCTTTATCCCCCTCTATCTGTCCCCCCTCTCTGTCCACCCTCTCTCTGTTCCCCCTCTCTCTCTGTCCCCCCTCACTCTGACCCCCTCTCTCTGTCCTCCCTCTCTCTGACCCCTTCTCTCTGTACCCCCTCTCTCTGTCCCAACTCTCTCTGTCCCCCACTCTCTGTCCCCCCTCTCTCTGTCCACACTCTCTCTGTCCCCCCACTCTCTGTCCCCCTCTCTCTGCCCCCCCTCTCTCTGACCCCCTCTCTCTGTCTCCCTCTCTCTGTCCCCCTCTCTCTGACCCCTTCTCTCTGTCCCCCTCTCTCTGTCCCCCCTCTCTCTGTCCCCCTTCTCTCTGACCTCTTCTCTCTGTCCCCCCTCTTTCTGTCCCCCCTCTCTCTGTCCCCCTCTCTCTGTCCCCCCTCACTCTGACCTCTTCTCTCTGTCCCCCCTCTTTATATACCCTTCCCTCTGTCCCCCTATCTCTGTCTCCCCTCTCTCTGACCCCTTCTCTCTCTCCCAGCTCTCTCTGCCCTTTCTCTCTGTCCCCCCTCTCTCTGTCCCCCCCTCTCTGTCCCCCTTCTCTCTGTCCCCCATCTCTCTGTCCTCCTCTCGCTCTGTCCCCCTCTCTCTGTCCCCTCTCTATCTGTCCCCCTCTCTCTCTGCCCCCCTCTCTCTGTCGCCCTCTCTCCCTGACCCCCTCTCTCTCTGCCCCTCTCTCACTGTACCCCTCTCTCTCTGTCCCCCTATCTCTCTGTCCACTCTCTCTATTTCCCCTTTCTCTCTGTCCCCCTCTCTCTCTCTGTCCCCTATCTCTGTCCCCTCTCTATCTGACCCCCTCTCTCTCTGCCCCACTCTCTGTCGCCATCTCTCCCTGACCCCCTCTCTGTCTGCCCCTCTCTCTCTGTACCCCTCTCTCTCTGTCCCCCATCTCTCTGTCCCTTCTCTCTCTTTCCCCTATCTCTCTGTCCCCCTCTCTCTATCGCCCTCTTTCTGCCACCTCTCTCTCTGTCCCCCTCACTCTCTGTCCCCCCATCTCTGTCCCTCTCTCTCTGTCCGGGAAGAAAGTGAGGTCTGCAGATGCTGGAGATCAAAGTTGAAACTTTATTGCTGGAACAGCACAGCAGGTCAGGCAGCATCCAGGGAACAGGAGATTCGACGTTTCGGGCACAGGCCCTTCTTCAGGAATGAGCAGAGAGTGTTCAGCAGGAGAAGATAAAAGGTAGGGAGGAGGGACTTGGAGGAGGGGAGTTGGAAATGTGATAGGTGGAAAGAGGTCAAGGTGAGGGTGATAGGTCGGAGTAGGGTGGAGGCGGAGAGGTCAAGAAGAAGACTGCAGGTCAGGAAGGCGGTGCCGGGCTGGAAGGATCCGGCTGAGACAAGGTGGGGGGAGGGGGGATGAAGAAACTGGTGAAGTCCAAGTTCATCCCCTGCGGTTGGAGGGTTCCCAGTCGGAAGATAAGACGCTCCTCCTCCGACCGTCGGGTTGTTGTGGTTTGGCGGTGGATGAGTCCAATGACCTGCATATCCTCGGTGGAGTGGGAGGGGGAGTTGAAATGCTGTGCCACAGGTTGGTTGGGTTGGTTCGTCCGGGTGGCCCAGAGGTGCTCCCTGAATCGCTCCGCAAGTAGGCGGCCTGTCTCCCCAATATAGAGGAGGCCACACCGGCTGCAGCGGATGCAGTAGATGATGTGGGTGGAGGTGCAGGTGAATCTGTGGCGGATATGGAAGTTTCCCTTGGGGCCTTGGAGAGAAGTGAGGGGGGAGGTGTGGGCGCAAGTGTTGCACCTCCTGCGGTTGCAAGGGAAGGTGCCGGGAGTGGTGGTTGGGTCGGTGGGGGGTGTGGATCTGACAAGGGAGTCGCGGAGGGAGTGGTCTCTACGGAAAGCTGATAGGGGAGGGGAGGGAAATATATCCTTGGTGCTGGGGTCTGTTTGGAGGTGGCGGAAGTGACGGCGGATGATGCGCTGTACATGGAGATTGGTGGGGTGGTAGGTGAGGACCAGTGGGGTTCTGTCCTGGTGGCGGTTGGAGGGGCGGGGCTCAAGGTCGGAGGAGCGGGAAGTGGAGGAGATGCGGTGGAGGGCACCGTCGACCACGTCGGGGGGGAAATTGCGGTCCTTGAAGAAGGAGGCCATCTGTGTTGTACGTATTTTGAACTGGTCCTCCTGGGAGCAGATGCGGCGGAGACGAAGGAATTGGGAGAATGGGATGGCGTTTTTACATGGGGCAGGATGGGAGGAGGTGTAGTCCAGGTAGCTGTGGGAGTCGGTAGGTTTGTAGTAGATGTCCGTGTTGATTCGGTCGCCTGAGATAGAAACAGAAAGGTCTAGGAAGGGGAGGGAGGAGTCCGAGACTGTCCAGGTGAATTTGAGGTCGGGGTGGAAGGTGTTGGTGTAGTGGATGAACTGTTCAACCTCCTCGTGGGAGCACGAGGTAGCGCCGATACAGTCATCAATGTAGCGAAGAAAAAGATGGGGGGTGGGGCCAGTGTAGTTGCGGAAGATGGATTGTTCCACATACCCTACGAAGAGGCAGGCATAGCTGGGGCCCATGCGGGTGCCCATGGCTACTCCTTTTGTTTGGAGAAAGTGGGAGGATTGGAAAGAAAAGTTGTTCAGGGTGAGGACCAGTTCGGTCAGTCGAAGGAGGGTGTCGGTGGAAGGGTACTGGGTGGTACGGCGGGAAAGGAAGAAGCGGAGTCCTTTGAGTCCTTTGTCCTCCAACCTCTCACCCTCGGAACGCGCAGCCCTCCACTCCCTCCGTTCCAACCCCAACCTCACCATCAAACCAGCTGACAAGGGAGGCGCAGTAGTAGTTTGGCGCACTGACCTTTACACCGCTGAGGCCAAACGCCAGCTCGCAGATACCTCCTCCTACCGTCCCCTTGACCATGACCCCACCCCCCACCACCAAACCATCATCTCCCAGACCGTCCATAACCTCATCACCTCAGGGGACCTCCCATCCACCGCCTCCAACCTCATAGTCCCACAACCCCGAACCGCCCGTTTCTACCTCCTGCCCAAAATCCACAAACCTGACTGCCCCGGACGACCCATCGTCTCAGCCTGCTCCTGCCCAACCGAACTCATCTCGGCATACCTCGACACGGTCCTGTCCCCATTAGTCCAAGAACTCCCCACCTACGTTCGTGACACCACCCACGCCCTCCACCTCCTCCAGGATTTCCGCTTCCCCGGTCCCCAACGCCTCATCTTCACCATGGACATCCAGTCCCTGTACACCTCCATCCCCCATCACGAAGGACTCAAAGCACTCCGCTTCTTCCTTTCCCGCCGTACCACCCAGTACCCTTCCACCGACACCCTCCTTCGACTGACCGAACTGGTCCTCACCCTGAACAACTTTTCTTTCCAATCCTCCCACTTTCTCCAAACAAAAGGAGTAGCCATGGGCACCCGCATGGGCCCCAGCTATGCCTGCCTCTTCGTAGGGTATGTGGAACAATCCATCTTCCGCAACTACACTGGCCCCACCCCCCATCTTTTTCTTCGCTACATTGATGACTGTATCGGCGCTACCTCGTGCTCCCACGAGGAGGTTGAACAGTTCATCCACGACACCAACACCTTCCACCCCGACCTCAAATTCACCTGGACAGTCTCGGACTCCTCCCTCCCCTTCCTAGACCTTTCTGTTTCTATCTCAGGCGACCGAATCAACACGGACATCTACTACAAACCTACCGACTCCCACAGCTACCTGGACTACACCTCCTCCCATCCTGCCCCCTGTAAAAACGCCATCCCATTCTCCCAATTCCTTCGTCTCCGCCGCATCTGCTCCCAGGAGGACCAGTTCAAAATACGTACAACACAGATGGCCTCCTTCTTCAAGGACCGCAATTTCCCCCCCGACGTGGTCGACGGTGCCCTCCACCGCATCTCCTCCACTTCCCGCTCCTCCGCCCTTGAGCCCCGCCCCTCCAACCGCCACCAGGACAGAACCCCACTGGTCCTCACCTACCACCCCACCAATCTCCATGTACAGCGCATCATCCGCCGTCACTTCCGCCACCTCCAAACAGACCCCAGCACCAAGGATATATTTCCCTCCCCTCCCCTATCAGCTTTCCGTAGAGACCACTCCCTCCGCGACTCCCTTGTCAGATCCACACCCCCCACCGACCCAACCACCACTCCCGGCACCTTCGCTTGCAACCGCAGGAGGTGCAACACTTGCGCCCACACCTCCCCCCTCACTTCTCTCCAAGGCCCCAAGGGAAACTTCCATATCCGCCACAGATTCACCTGCACCTCCACCCACATCATCTACTGCATCCGCTGCAGCCGGTGTGGCCTCCTCTATATTGGGGAGACAGGCCGCCTACTTGCGGAGCGATTCAGGGAGCACCTCTGGGCCACCCGGACTAACCAACCCAACCAACCTGTGGCACAGCATTTCAACTCCCCCTCCCACTCCACCGAGGATATGCAGGTCATTGGACTCATCCACCGCCAAACCACAACAACCCGACGGTCGGAGGAGGAGCGTCTTATCTTCCGACTGGGAACCCTCCAACCGCAGGGGATGAACTTGGACTTCACCAGTTTCTTCATCCCACCTTGTCTCAGCCGGATCCTTCCAGCCCGGCACCGCCTTCCTGACCTGCAGTCTTCTTCTTGACCTCTCCGCCTCCACCCTACTCCGACCTATCACCCTCACCTTGACCTCTTTCCACCTATCACATTTCCAACTCCCCTCCTCCAAGTCCCTCCTCCCTACCTTTTATCTTCTCCTGCTGAACACTCTCTGCTCATTCCTGAAGAAGGGCCTGTGCCCGAAACGTCGAATCTCCTGTTCCCTGGATGCTGCCTGACCTGCTGTGCTGTTCCAGCAATAAAGTTTCAACTCTCTCTCTGTCCCCCTCACTCTCTGTCCCCCTCTCTCTGTCCCTCTCTCTCTGTCCCCCTCACTCTCTGTCCCCCTCTCTCTCTGTCCTCCTCTCTCTGCCCCCTCTCTCTGACCCCCTCTCTCCCCCCACTCTGTACCCCTCTCTGTCCCCCACTCTCTGTCCCCCTCTCTCTGTCCCCTCTCTCTATCGACCTCTCTCTGACCCCCTCACTCTCTGTCCCCCTCTTCTCTCTGTCCTCCTCTCTCTGTCGCCCTCTCTCTGACCCCCTCTCTCCCCCCACTCTGTACCCCACTCTGTCTCCCTCTCTCTGTCTCCCTCTCTCTGTCTCCCTCTCTCTGCCCTCTCTCTGTCACCGTGTCTCTGTCACCGTCTCTCTTTCCCCCTTCTCTCTGTCCTCCTCTCTCACAATCCCCCTCTCTCTGCCCCCTCTCTCTCTGTCCCCCCTCTCTCTTTCTCCTCTCTCTGTCCTCCTCTCTTTGTCCCCTCTATCTCTCCCCCGCTCTCTGCTCCCCTCTGTCGCCCTCACTCTGCTCCCTCTCTCTCTGCCCCCTCTCTGTCCCCCTCTCTCTCTGTCCACCCTCGCTCCATCCCCCCTCTCTCTGTCCCCCTCTCTCTGTCCCCTATCTCTCTCCCCCGCTCTCTGCCCCCCTCTCTGTCACCCTCTCTCTTCCACCCGCCTCTCTCTCTCTGCCCTTCTCTCTGTCCCCTACTCTCTGTCCCCCTCTCTCTCTGCCCCCTCTTTCTACCCCCTCTCTCTTTTCCCCTCTCTTTTTCCCCTCTCTCTCGGTCCCCCTCTCTCTGTTGCCACTTTCTGCCCCCTCTCTCTCTGACCCCTTCTCTCTCTGACCCCCTCTATCTCCCCCACTCTCTGTCCCCCCCTCTCTGTAGCCCTCTCTCTGACCCCCACTCTCTCCCACCCGCCTCTCTCTGTACCCCCTCACTGTCCCCCTCTCACTCTGTCACCACTCTGTCGCCCTCTCTCTGTCCCCCTCTCTCTCTGTCCCCCTCTCTCTCTGTCCTCCTCTCTCTCTGTCCCCCCTCTCTCTGCCCTCCTCTCTCTATCCGCCCCTCTCTGCCCCCTCTCTCTCTGCCCCCTCTCTCTCTGTCCCCCTTTATCTCTGAGCCCCTCTCTCTCTGTCCTCCTCTCTCTGCCCCCCCTCTCTCCCCTGCTCTCTGACCCTCTCTCTGTCCCCCTCTCTCTCTGCCCCCTCTCTCTCTGTCCCCCTCTCTCTCTGTCCCCCATCTCTCCACCCCCCTCTCTCTGTTCCCCTCTCTCTGTCCCCCTCTCTCTGTGGCCCTCTCTCTCTGCCCCCTCCCTTTCTGTCCGCTCTCTCTCTATGTCCTCTCTCTCTCTCCCCCGCTCTCTGCCCGCCTCTCTGTCGCCCTCTCTCTTCCACCCGCCTCTCTCTCTGTCCCCCTCTCACTGTCCCCCTCTCTTTGTCCCCTTCTCTCTCTGCCCTCTCTCTCTGCCCCCTCTCTCTGCCTCCTCTCTCTGTCCCCCTCTCTCTGTACCCTCAATCTCTCCCTCTCTCTCTCTGACCCCTCTCTCTCTGTCCCCCTCTCTCTCTGTCCCCCCTCTTTCTGTCCCCCTCTCTCCGTCCCCTCTATCTCTCCCTCTCTCTCTGCCCCCCTCTTACTGTCCCCCTCTCTCTGTCCCCTTCTCTATCTGCCCCGTCTCTCTGCCTACTCCCTCTGTCCCCTTCTCTCTCTGCCCCCTCTCTCTGCCTCCTCTTTCTTTCCCCCTCTCTCTGTCTCCTCTATCTCTCCCTCTCTCTCTGCCCCCCTCTCTGCCCCCGCTCTCTCTCTGTCCCCCACCCTCTCCATCCCTCCACGCTCTGTCCCCCCTCTCTGAACCCCCCTCTCTCCCCCACTCTGTACCCCTCTCTCTGTCCCCCACTCTCTGTCCTCCTCTCTCTGACCCCCTCTATCTCCCCCACTCTCTGTGCCCCTCTCTCTGTCACCGTGTCTCTGTCACCGTGTCTCTGTTACCGTCTCTCTGTCACCATCTCTCTGTCCCTCCCTCTCTGTCCCCCCCTCTCTTTCCCCCTCTCTCTGTCCCCCTTTCTTTGTGCCCTCTATCTCTCCCCCGCTCTCTGCCCCTCTCTGTCCCCCTCTCTCCATCTCCCCACTCTCCCTCCCCCTCTCTCTGTCCCCCTCTATATCCCCCTCTCTCTGTCCCCCTCTCCCTGACCCCCTCTGTCTCCCCCCTCTCTGTCCCCGTCTCTCTCTTTCCCCCTCTCTCTCTGTCCCCCTCTATCTTCGCCACACTCTATCTTCCCTCTCTCTGTCCCCCTCTCTTTCTGTCTCCCTCTCTCTCTGTCCCCCTCTCTCTGTCCCCCTCTCTCTGTCCCCCTCTCTCTGACCCCCTCTCTCTGCCCCCCTCTCTCTGTCCCCCTCTCTCTCTGTCCCCCCCTCTCTCTGTCTCCCTCTCTCTCTGTCGCCATCTCTCTGTCCCTCTCTCTTTCTGTCTCCCTCTCTCTCTGCCCCCCTCTCTCTGTCCCCCTCTCTCTCTGTCCCCCTCTCTCTCTGTCTCCCTCTCTCTCTGTCGCCATCTCTCTGTCCCTCTCTCTCTGCCCCCTCTCTCTCTGACCCTCTCTCTCTCTGACCCCCTCTATCTCCCCCATTCTCAGTGCCCCTCTCTCTTTCCCCTCTCTCTCTGTCTCCTTCTCTCAGACCCTCTCTATCTCCCCCCTTTCTCTGTCCCCCCTTTCTCTGCCCCCCCTCTCTCTGTCCCCCTCTCTCTGTCCCCCTCTCTCTGTCCCCTCTCTCTCTGACCCCTCTCTCATTATGTCCTCCCCTATTTCTCTCTCTCCCTCCCTCACCTTATCTCTCCCTTTCCTCTCTCTCTCCCTCTGTCTCTCCCTGCTCCTTCGCTCTCTCTCCATCTTCTCCCACTCTCGATCCCCCTACCTTTGTCTCTCTCTCCCCACCTCCCTCCGTTTCTCTCTGACTCAATCTCTCTCCCTCCTATCCTGCCTTTCCTCTCTCTCTGACACACTCTGTCCCCCTAGTCCTTCCCTCTCCCTCTGAGCCAGAGACTGGGGGTTGGTGGTGAGGCTGCGTGTGGGGGTGGGGGTGAGATGATCGAGAGATGTCGGAAGTGGGAGGTGGGGAAAATGGGGTAGAGACGACATTGCTGGAGGGAGAGAGAGACGGCAGGAGAGAGACAGAGTGAGGGTGAGGGGGAGAGAGAAGAATGGAGGCAGGTGGATAAACTCATGTTGGGGGTGTGTGAGAGAGAGAGGGGGAGAGTGCGGCAGAAAGAATAGTGGAGGCAGGTGGAGAAACCGGGGTTGGGGGTTGTCTGAGAGGGGACCAGAGAGAGTGAAAGGGAGAGGTCGTGAGAAAGACTGAGTGTGCAGAAAGAGAAAGAGAGGGAGAGAATTGAGGAGGAAGAGTCGGGGAGAGGAAATGGGGAGGCCAGGTTTGGGTGGGGGGGGACAGAGGGAGTTAAACCCAGCTCCTGAGCTCAGGGCCCGGTGCCCTCCCCTTCCATGAGGACCAGGACTTTGGGCTGAGTCTGCCTCTCTCCAGCTCAGCGTCTCCAACACAAAGACACACAACAACATCGGTCACTCTGCTGCTTGGCACGCTTTAATAAACATTTTTATTGTTTACAAATGGAAGTGATGGATACAGTCAGTGAGATGGTGCCTTTTCTCACTGGCCCCTGAGTTGTGAGAAACATTGAAATGTTTCCCTGTAACCCCCTGTGGGATAAGGATGGACAAACCAACGCTACCCTCAGTCTGTTATCATAGCGACAGGCTACTCCATCGCTGAAACACTGAACTGAAATGAGAAAATCCCGGATGGATTGATTAATGAGGGAATTTGATGGATGGATGGATTTCGGTGAAGGGATATTTCAGCACATTCTTCAGCTGTTGCCGGAACTTAGTCTGTGTCACGGCATAAATCGCGGTGTTTGTGCAGCAACTGAGGAGCTGCAGCATGAAGCCCAATTCCTGCACAAAGCCATCGAGATACACAGACTGATACCCAATATCCGACATCCGTAACCATATAGAATACAGCATTAACGTTGACCATAACAGGATGAAATTGGCCGAGATCACAAACAGTAAAATGATAGATTTTTTTCGGTTTCTCATTTCAGTGTCAGACGGAGCGTCCCCATTGGTGTGAGCGCGGAGTCTCTTGCGGGCTCTGCTGGTCACTAAAATGTGTCTGACGGTGAGAACATTGAGCAGCAGAACCAGGAGAAATGGGACACCCGGGTTTAGAATGTGGTGGAGGGACTCGATTGTGACCCAGACACTGGAGGATAGAACAGCGACTGTTACATCACAAAACCAGGGGGCGTTCATCAGCCAATACCGAGCCGTGAGCATAAAATACCAGGAAATGTTCTTTAAACAGCTCAGCACAGTCACTGCTCCCAGAACCACAGCCGCTGTTTTCTCACTGCAATATTTACTGTTCAGCTTCTGGCAACAAATGGCCACAAACCGATCAAAGGTGAAAGTGACGGTGAACCAGACAGAGCAGTCAGTGGCTGTATAAAGCAGGACGGCGTGGATATTGCACACAGGGACGGATTCCCTCAGGAAATAAAACTGTTCCCGATAAACAATGGGAATGTGTCTCAGGATCAGGTCGAGGTTAATGACCAGGAGATCCGCCACTGCCATGGCCCCCAGGTAACGTCTGACACATGGAGACAATCCACAATCTTTATAAAGCAGGACGTAGATGGTCACTACGTTAACTGTGAGGAAGGAAAACAAACGCATTATCCATCAGCCTGGAGGCAAAGGGACCCGTTTGATCGGGGACCCAGTGAGATTTTCAAATGTGTCCCTGTATTCAGGGATTTATTAAAATAATTGGAGCTGGAATAACAAATGGGAAGGTCGTAATTACTGACAAAAATGTAACAGAAACCACAAGGGGCCGTCCCTCCCCAAACACACAGAGACACATCCATAAGGACAGATGGTTTCTAGAACATTCCCACACACTCGATCACTCGAGAGCAGACACAGGTCACTGCTTCCCAGTTCCTAATACGGAGGGTGGAAAGGTTGCTGTCCTGAAGGATTCTCTCCCATTTTCCTGAAGACAAATGAAGTTTGGAAATTTCTGTATTTTGGTCTAAATTGTGGTCGATCCTGTGTCGTGAAAAAATGTAAACACAGGAAAAACGTATTCACCCCTTTAACTGCCTGAGGGGCCTTCGGAACAGTGTCTCCTTCTCCCTGGAACGGGATATCTTCCCTCGGGATCTTATCGTTTGTTCAATTCACTGACGCCCGGCCGTTCACAAACAATGTCAGGGACAGAACGTTCCGGGGAATGTCAGTTATAGAATATCAGGGACAGATCGTTCCGGGGAATGTCAGGTATAGAATGTCAGGGATAGAACGTTCCGGGGAAGGTCAGTTATAGAATGTCGGGGACGGAACGTTCCGGGGAATGTCAGTTATAGAATGTCAGGGATAGAACGTTCCGGGGAATGTCAGTTGTAGAATATCAGGGATGGAACATTCCGTGGAATGTCAGTTATAGAATGTCGGGGACAGAACGTTCCAGGGAATGTCAGTTATAGAATGTCAGGGACAGAACGTTCCGGGGAGTGTCGGTTATAGAATGTCAGGGACAGAACGTTCCGGGGTATGTCAGTTATAGAACGTCGGGGACAGAACGTTCCGGGGAATGTCAGTTATAGAATGTCGGGGACAGAACGTTCCGGGGAATGGCAGTTATAGAATATCAGGGACGGAACGTTCCGGGGAACCCCTTGACCTGTCCATCACTTTTCCCCCCTACCCACCCCACCAACATGATGTACTGTGCCGGGGAACACTAACATTAATGGGGTGAGAGATGGAGGGTCCAATCACAGGAATGCTAACTAAAGGCATTGCCAGATCAGCTGAAATGGTTAGATATACCACATTCCCAATCCACCTCACAGAACCAGCCCAGACACCATCAACCCAGAAGGACATATCTGTTCACCGTGGAACACTGTGTAGATCAGGCCAGTGTACTGCTCAGTACAACCCAGCAATCTGTACAGATTCATACATTGCACTGGTCAATACAATCCAGCGATCTGTCCAGAGTGGAGCACTGCACAGACCACAGCAGTGCATGGATCTATAACCCCGGAATAGATATCTGTCCAGCACCAGGAGGTGTGCAGACAACAGGAGGGCATGATCTATAAAACTCGACCAAATAGTCTGACCAGCGCAGTGAACTGTGCAATTAATCTGTAAACCAGGAGCAGTTACCCTCCCAGCATGTAGGACTGTGTAGCCCACCCCAGTGCATTGATCTGTAAACCAGGAGCAGTTACCCTCCCAGCATGTAGGACTGTGTAGCCCACCCCAGTGCATTGATCTGTAAACCAGGAGCAGTTACGCCCCCCTCAGCATGTAGGACTGTTTACCCCCCCCCCCCTTTTGCATGGATCTGTAAACCAGGAGCAGTTACCCTCCCAGGAGGTAGGACTGTGTACACCACCCCAATGCATTGATCTATAAACCAGGAGCAGTTACCGTTCCCGCATGTAGGACTGTGTACCCCACCCCAGTGCATTGATCTGTAAACCAGAAGCAGTTACCCTCCCAGCATGTAGGTCTGTGTACACCACCCCAGTGCATTTAACTGTAATCCAGGAGCAGTTACTCTCCCACCATGTAGAGCTGTGTACCCCACCCCAGTGCATTGATCTGTAACCCAGGAGCAGTTACACTCCCAGCATGTAGGACTGTGTACTCCACCCCAGTGAATTGATCTGTAAACCAGGAGCAGTTATCCTCCCAGCATGTAGGTGTGTGTACACCACCCCAGTGCATTTATCTGTAACCCAGGAGCAGTTACCTTCCCAGCATGTAGGATTGTGTACACCACCCCACTGCATTGATCTATAAACCAGGAGCAGTTACCCTCCCAACATGTAGGATTGTGTACACCACCCCCACTGCATTGATCTATAAACCAGGAGCAGTTACCCTCCCGGCATTTAGGACTGTGTACAACAACCCAGTGTATTGTTCCGCAAACCAAGAGCAGTTCCTCTCCCAGCATGTAGGACTGTGTACACCACCCCAGTGCATTGATCTGTAAATCAGGAGCAGTTACCCTCCCAGCATGTAGGACTGTGTACACCACCCCAGTGCATTGATCTGTAAATCAGGAGCAGTTACCCTCCCAGCATGTAGGACTGTGTACACCACCCCAGTGCATTGATCTGTAAATCAGGAGCAGTTTCCCTCCCAGCATGTAGGACTGTGTACCCCACCCCAGTGCATTGATCTGCAAACCAGGAGCAGTTACCCTCCCAGCATGTAGGACTGTGTACACCACCCCAGTGCATTGAACAGTAAACCATGCAGCACCTTCTCTCTCTCTCTCTCTTTCACCCCCTCCACTTTACCCCCCACATCAATAACACTGCATGGATACAACACTGTCGACAGACTCCCTCTGAAAACCTCACCATTTGCCATTATCCCCTCCTGCACCAGCATTAACAGCATGGCCACCCACTCCCACCCTCCCACCCTCCTTCCCTCCCTTTCTGCCATTCCAGGAGAAACAGCCTGGATTAGGCCAGAAAGGGCCAAGCCGTGTGGTGGAGTGCCCGATATCCGTTCCCTCAACCGTCCCTCGCTAAGTGGGGAGGACCTTGGTAGGAGCCCAATAGGACCGGGACGCCTCGTGTGGAGATTCTGAAACATCCACGTCCCACCGACCGAGTAAGGAGCAATGTTCAGTGAAGGGCAATTCTCACTTTAAACCCACTGGCAGCTCCGTTTCCCCCTGGCACAACTTAGAAGCCGTGGTCCTGATGCCATCTCCCTTTTGTGTCGAGCTGGTACAAATGGAATTCCTACTGTCTCGGTGGGCAGGAGGGTGGGCTCACAACACATCGTCACCCCCACCTCCCAGGAAGGGAGCACGGAGGCTCCCTTCTACACCTCCTCCTGTAAACAGCTGAGATGCTGAAACTAATCTGTGATGGTTACTGCTGTCCCCACTTTTCCTGACATCTTCAACAATCTGTGCTCATATACACGCAGCGCTCTCTGCTCCTGCAACCCGTTTATAACGGTACAACCTGTTTTATATTATCGATCATGATCTTTCCGACCAAAGTGCATTACCTCACACTGCTCTGCACTGATCCCCAACTGCGAAACCCCTGAACACGACACCAACGTGTCACTGTGCTGTAGAGTTCCACACTCTCCTCCGTAGACTTTACAATTCTTCCAGGTTTGGTGCCATCTCCAAAAACTAAAATTGTCATAGTGTCACAGTCCCCATGAGACAACTGAAAACCTGCCCCACATACACGAGTCTGAGCAAGTGAAATACTGATATATTCCTATGGACAAAGTCGAATAATGACATGCTGTCAATGGAGCAACAAAAATCCTGACACACACCAGACGGAGCAAATGAAATTTTGACAAACCACAGAGGAAAATAAATCTGGACAGGTCCCACTTATCTATATTCATCAGGGTATAATGTGTTGAAGTTGAAAGCGTGTACTGTACCTTTAAGAAAGGGTGAATGCTGTTCTGAACTGAGAGCTTACAAGCATCTGTGTATATGAGAGGACGGCAGACCCAGAAACACTATATTGCTGCAGAGCTGGAGTCAGGTAATAAGCAGTTAAGAGACAGAGCGTCCCAGAGTGGTGAATAGTTAATGTAAAGTGTTCACTTCCAGTGTTAAAAAATAAATTGGTATTTTTATTTAAACAGTGGAATTTGGGAGTTCTCTGTCCCTCATATTTTAACAGTTTACGAGGCGAATTGACTATTTCTTTATGTTTCCTTTAAGTTACCAGGTGAGCTTCACGCCGTGCCCTAACCATTCCCGTGTGAGTGTCTCTGTGTGGGGCAGGTCTGGCAGTCTCTCTGGTGCTAAATGTGATGAAATGCTGCCCTCTGCTGGCCTCCATACGCCACTGCACAGGCATTGGCAGAGGGTGAAAAGCAACAGGGATTCATTCAGAGAGGGGGAGGGAGAGGGCAGCTGCTCACAGTACCATCCAAACTGATGTTTTACCCATGGACTGATCTAAACGTCCTTTAAACGTTGTAACTGTCCCTGCTTTCACCACTTGCTCCGCAAGTTCATTCCACACCCAAGCCAGCTTCTGTCTAAAATAATTACCTCTCATGACTTTTGTAAATCTTTTTCCTCGCACCTTAAAATATCCCTCAGTTTTGAATCCCCACCTCGAGTGAAAAGACATCAGCCCTTCAGCTTATATGTACCCCTCATTATTTTATAAACCTCTGTAAAGTTACCCCTTAACCTCATACTCTCCAGTGAAAAAAGGTCCCAGTCTACCCAGCCTCTCTTATCGCTCAATCCCTCCTCTCCCAGCAACATCCAGGTTAATCTCTTCTGAACCCTCTCCAGCTTAATAATATCAAGGTCAGTAATATCAAAGTGAATAGTCAACGTATTTTCTAAGGGTAGAGGAGACCAAAACTAGAGGACATAGCCTTAAGGTGAGAGTGCAAACATTTAAAAGTGACCTACGGGACAGCGTTTTCACCCAGAGCGTGGTGTGGCTATGGAATGAGCGGGCAGGATGATCAGACTGGACACAGTATTCCAGAAGCGGTCTCACCAATGTCCTGTACAACCTCAACATGACATCCCAATTCCGACACTCAAAGGTCTGACCTCCGAAGACAAGTGTGTTAAACACCTTCCTAACCACACTATCTATATGAGATGCAAATTTTAAAGAATTATACCTGATGGCCTAGGTCTCTGTTCTACAACACTGCCAAAGGCCCTGCTTTTAATTGTATAGGTCTTGCTCCTGTTTGATTTACCAAATCCAATACCTCGCATTAATCCAAACTAAACTCTAACTGCCACCCCTCAGCCCAGTGTGTGATATTGCCACCTCCTCACTCTCCCCCTTTAAAATATCCTCCCCATCTCCAGGATGCCTGCACACTTCGGCCTTGCGTTTTACAAAGACCCTGAGCTTGGGTTGCCTTGTATGGTTAGGGGAGGAGGGACAGCTTGCAGACACAGTCAGTGGGGATTAGAAGCTGGACAGTAATCAGTGGCCTGGTATCATTCCATGGTTTTAGGAAGAGGGCAGTCACACGTTAGAGGTGAGTAAGTGTGATCGGTGTTTTGGGACCAGAAAATATGCTTTTTCTTCGTCTGTGGTGTTCAGTGAATAAAATCTATTCGAGAACCCTTCATTGGGCTGAGTGTATCTGCAGGACTTCTTTCCCTAATATTGCAGACGACAGTTAATAGCGATTATAGATGGTCATAGTTAATTTCGATGGCACAGCACGTGGACTCAACATCCTACAGTTGAGACAAATGTCTTGTATTTGTTTAACAATACAGTGTTTTGTGTAGTTCAGTAATGGTAACCCGATTATAATAAATCCACACTGAGCTGAAAGCTGGCACTTACCATATGACCCAAAGTCTGGGTATGGTAGTGTAGTGGGTAGTGTCCCTGCCTCTAAGCCAGAACTCTGGATTTGATTCCAATTCCTGAACTTGTGTGGTAGTGTTCCTAGCTCTGGTCTAGTAGGACTGGATTCAAATCCTGCCTGTTGCAGAGGTATGTCACAGCATGTCAGAACAGGCTGATGAACAAACACACAGGAGAATAATGTTACAGCTTTATGGGTATTGCTGATTGTGCTAGTATCCCTGCCTCCGGACCCAAAGGTCTGGGTGTAAATCCCACAGAAGTGTCTCATGATACCTCTGAAAAAACTGATTAAAATGGATTTAGAATTGTGACTTGATAGATAAGGAAGCGGTGTCAGTATTGCATTTCAGAATTTAGGCCCAGGATGACTGAAAATACAGCTATTCGTGTTGATTGGAGTTCCATTTCGCAGCAGTAGAGGTTTATAAAATCAGAACGGCCATGGATAGGGTGAGTAGTCAGGGTTTTTCCCCATTTTGGGGCGTCCAAAACCAGAAGGCCATTGGTTGAACGTGAGAGGGGAAAGGCTTTGAAGAGGCCTAAGAGGAACCTTTTCACGCAGATAGTGGTGCGCGTATGGAATGAGGGGCCAGAGGAAGTGGTGGAGGCTGGTACAACTACAGCATGTAAAAGGCATGCTGGGTACTGACAGGCCTGCCGAGTTTTTCCAGCAATCTCTGCATTTTTAAAAAATGCATTCATTTTAACGCAGGTATTCTGAGTACATTAACATTTTATTTTTTAATGACACAGGGCCATGTAAACATATTTCAAATCGACCGAGACCATTTGCTGCTCAGGGTATAGGTCTCTGTATGACAGCAGCAATGATGCACCTACATAGAACAGGGAATGTGATGGAGACATAGTTTGGATAATGTACAAGGGACCTCACATGGTCCAGTTTTGGAAACGATGACATTACTGTGTGATTCAACTCAGAGAGGGAGAAAATATAATCTGCCCGAGAAGTAACGGCCTATTGCACTCTCTCTCCTTCATTGTTCCTCATCACAGCAATGTGTGCGAGCTAAAAACAAAACTCTACAGTCGTCGTTGCCAATCTTATTTTTATAGGATCCCTGCAGTGTTGAAACGGGCCCTTCGGCCCAACAAGTCCATACCAACCTTCCCAACCCATTTTCCTATATTTACCCCTAACTAATGCACATAACCTAGAAATCCCTGAACACTACGGACAATTTAGCATGACCAATCTACCGAACCGACACAGTTTGAGCTGTGGTAGGGAACTGGATCACCCATTAGAAGCTCACACAGACAAGGAGAGAATGTGCAAACTCTACACAGACAGTCACCCAAGACTGGGTCTGTAGACTGGAATCGAACCCAAGTCCCTGGTGCTGTGAGGCAGCAGTACTAACCACGGTGCTACTCTTTGGATGTTCCCTGACCAGAATTCACTGGAATCTCCTCACTGCCTAAAGTAAAGGGAATTCAGCCAAATCCAACTCTCCCCGGATGTTGGTGAGGCCACTTTAAGAATACTGCGTACAACTCGATTGTCTGCAGCAAAGATTTACACAGATGATCCAAGACTGGAAGTTTGAGCTTTAGGGAGAGGTTGATTAGGTTGAGGTGCTTTCTCCTGGAGTGTCAGAGGCTGAGGGGTGACATTACAGAGGTTTATAAAACCATCAGGGGCATGGATATTCTGAACAGCCACGTTCTGCTCCCAAGGATAGGGGAGTCCAGAACAAGACAGCATAGGTTAAAAGGGAGAGGGCGAATGATTTAGAATGGACCTGAAGGTAAACATTTCACACAGAGAGTGGTGTGTGTATAGAAAGTGCTGTCAGAGGAAGTGGTCAAGGCGGGTACAATCACAGGAGGAATATTGGCCAAATGCTGGCAAATGGGACTAAATCAGATTTTATATCTGATTGGAGTGAACAGATTGGACTAATGGGTCTGTTTCCGTTCTGCATGACTCCCTGATTCTATAAGAGGGATGGCGAAATTTTTTTAAAGGACCTTTCAAGTCGGAATTCTCTTCACTGGAAGTTTTATTGTGCCTCACTGTTCACATAGACTCAAAGCTGTGTTAGTTAATTAATTGACAGGGAAGTGAGTCACAGATAATTGGACACAAACAGGAAAGTGGGGCTGAGACCACAACCTGATCAGGCAAAATCACGATGAAGGGATTGAATAGATATCGTTCGATATATCTTCGAATGGAGGAAGTGAATCCGCATTGTGATATAGACAGGGAAAGTTAGTGAGCAAACCTTCAGCAGAAATAATATAACGTGAGTTGTCTATTGTGGTAGGAAGGACAGAACAGCAGGAAACAATTTAAACTGAGAGAGATCACAGAACTCTGTGATGCAGATATTTTTCATATTCCTGGTACATGCATCATATGAAGTCTGTCTGCAGATGCAGCAAGTGACTTGGACGGTAAGCGAAATGATGCTGTTTGTGGCCACGGGTATTGGGTTTACTCAGGAATATTTCACTGTATCTGTACAGGGCATTGCTGAGACCACATCAGATACACTGGGTGCAGTTTGATCCTCTAAACTAAAAAATGGATATAATTCCTTTCGAAGATTTTCAAAGATGTTTCCCTTTACTCATTCCTTTTTATTTGCTAATGAAAGACACTGTGCATAACAACAGCAATGATGTTGCATACAGCATACAGTCCATTATCATCCATTCCAGATAATGTTCATGGAGAGTACACATGGCCCAGTTTGGTGTTCAGTTGACATTATTGTACTTTTACACACAGGGAGGGAGAAAAGTATTACCTGCCTCAAAAGCAGCAGTTAATTGCTCTCTCTGTCTCTGACTTTGTTCTGCCTGAAATCAAGGTGTAAGAGCAGAAAATCCCTGAGCAAAGGGAATTCGGCCAAATCCAACTAATTCGGGAAAAAAATCCCATTACCAGACATTTGTGTGAGCAGAATAACTTCACTGGCAGAAAAAAAACATTTGAGACACTGTATCATTTTATTATTTGTTCAGAGTTCAACTTTGTGTGTCTCACACGTTCCTAGAAAATTACCCAGTCTGAGACCTATATCATTGGCCACATGACTAAATGGGTTACATTTGAAATTTGCTTTCATCAAGAGGTGTAGGAAAATATATTAGTGATCCTCAAACATTGGTCAGAACATGAACAAGAGATTCTCAAAGGGCTGTTAAAGTGTGAATCCCCTTCCCCAGAAGTTTGTGATGTCTGGATATTTCCATTTATTTCCTTTGTGTATGTTAAACATTTGACAGACAAATGAATGTAGGAAAATGGCACACAGACAGAAAACTGTTGTTGAGATGATAATCAGAACTTAGTGCTTGGTGGAGCAGTGACAAGGTGTCTCATGACCAACTCCTGCTCCTCAGTCCTATGTTCCTATGAAAATTCAGCCCCTCACAGCTCCTGCAAGGAGCAGATAGGGGCCACTTGCTCCAAATACCTGGTCCACTGTAACACAGGATCACACTCAATCCCTCAAAACTGTCACACACAATTGGTACGGATTGGAAAATGTTATTTGGAAAAGTAGGCTGGGTTCAAAAGACGTCTCGGGTCTCTTTAAAATTGTGCTTCATTTGTCGGTCATGGACTAGGCCAAGAATCATCATGAATAAAGCCCCCTAACCTCACTCAGAGATGACTCAAAAATGCTTTTCTCTCTCTGATTGCAACATTCAATAACAGAACGTCCAGGAAAATTACAACCGTTTACTTTGCAATTAAAGAAAATTAGAACATAAGGAACAGGATCAAGTAATTCGGACAGTCAAGCCATTGTATACAATAATGGCTGATCTACTGTAAACATTAACTCCTCTTTAATGCCCAATTCTTCACACCTGCCAGTTCTCTGACAGGTCAACTACCCATCTACCTCCTATTTAAATAGTTTCAGGGATGTAGCTCACTTAACTCTCTAGCCCAGATAATTCCTGACAGTGAATACCCTCTGTGAGAGGACAACACTCCCTCCAAATACGCTGTCACCTATTGAAATGAACAGGTGATGAACACAGGGGCTCAGGAAAGAGTGAATTTTGAGTGCGAGCAGCAGCTGAGTTTAAACGAAGCCGGAAGGCTGCAGCTAAGGTGAGACAGTTTGTTTTAAAATTACTTACCGGAAGCGGGAAGCGGATGTTTTTTTTTCCCTCTTCACAGAAAGAGCAGCAGCAGCAAGGGGAAGTGACGACGACCAGAGGGGCAGCCGGAAGCTGGTGTAGTGCAAGCTTACCTGGGTAGGTTTTTTCCTATAAAAGCGCGCAGGACCTCGATAAACAGGATGGTCGACACCTGAACCTGGGGGGCACCAGTATCCTTGGGGGGAGGTTTGCTCGTGCTCTTCGGGGTGGTTTAAACTAACTCTGCAGGGGCATGGGAACCCAGACTGTAGCTTTAGGGTCAGGACCTGGAGTGTAGGGAGGTTAGGAACATGGCATCAATCTCAAAGGATGGTGCCTGTAAACAGGAAAGAGGCTTGAAGTGCGTATACCTTAATGCAAGAAGTATACGAAATAAGGTAGGTGAACTTGCAGCGTGGGTTGGTACCTGGGATTTCGATGTTGTGGCTATTACTGAGACATGGGTAGAACAGGACAGGATTGCCTGTTGCAGGTTCCAGGGTTTAAATGTTTTAGTAGGGTCAGAGGTGGGGGTCAAAGAGGGGCAGGAGTGGCATTGCTTGTCAAAGATAGTATTACAGCGGTGGAAAGGACGATGGATGAAGACACGCCATCTGAGGTAGTTTGGACTGAGGTTAGGAATAGGAAAGGTGAGGTCACCCTGTTAGAAGTTTTCTACAGGGCTCCTAATAGTCCTAGAGACGTAGAAGAAAGGATTGCGAAGATGATGCAGGAGAAGAGTGGAAGTAATAGGGTGGTTGTTATGGGGGACTTTAACTTTCCAGATATTGACTGGGAAAGCTATAGCACGAGTTCGTTAGATGGGTCGGTGTTTGTCCAATATGTGCAGGAGTGTTTCCGGACACAATATGTAGACAGGCCAACAAGAGGTGAGGCCATACTGGATTTGGTTCTGGTTAACGAACCAGGCCAGGTGTTAGAATTTGAGGTAGGTGAGCACTTTGGGACAGTGACCACAATTCAGTGACTTTTACTCTAGTGATGGAGAGGGATAAGTGTGCACTACAGGGCAAGAGTTATAGCTGGGGGCAGAGAAATTATGATGCGGTGAGGCACGACTTAGGATGCGTGGCTTGCAAAAATTAGGCTTCAAGGCATGGGCACAATTGATATGTGGAGCTTGTTCAAGGAGCAACTATTGAGTGTCCTTGATAAGTATGTACCAGTCAGGCAGGGAGGAAAGGGTCGTGTGAGGGAGCCGTGGTTTAATAAGGAATTGGAATCCCTTGTTAAATGGAAGAGGGCAGCCTATGTAAAGATGAGGCGTGAAGGTTCAATTGGGGCGATTGAGAGTTATAAGGTAGCCAGGAAGGATCTGAAGAGAGAGCGAAGAGCAGCAAGGAGGGGACATGAAAAGTCCTTAGTTGGTAGGATTAGGGAAAACCCTAAGGCTTTCTATAGGTATGTCAGGAATAAAAGAATGACTAGGGTAGGAATAGGTCCAGTCAAGGATAGTAGTGGGAAGTTGTGTGTGGAGGCTGAAGAGATTGGGGAGACACTGAATGAATACTTTTCGTCAGTATTCACTCAGGAACAGGACATTGTTGCCGATATGAATACTGAGTCACAATTAAGTAGAATGGACGGTTTTGAGGTATGTAGGGAAGAGATGTTGGAAATTCTGGAAAGGTGATAAATAGATAAGTCCCCTGGGCCTGATGGCACTTATCCTGGCATTCTCTGGGAAACAAGGGAGGAGATTGCAGAGCCATTGGCCTTGATTTTTATGTCCTCGTTGTCTACAGGAATAGTGCCAGAAGACTGGAGGATAGCAAATGTGGTTCTCTTGTTCAAGAAGGGGAGTAGGGATAACCCTAGTAACTTTAGGCCGGTGAGTCTCACTTCTGTTGTGGGCAATGTCTTAGAGAGAATTGTAATGGATAGGATTTATGAACATCTGGATAGGAGTAATGTGATCAAGGATAGTCCTGAAGAATTCCTGAAGAAGGGCTTATGCCCGAAACGTCGAGTCTCCTATTCCCTGGATGCTGCCTGACTTGCTGCGCTTTTCCAGCAACACATTTCCAGCTCTGATCTCCAGCATCTGCAGACCTCACTTTCTCCTCAAGGATAGTCAGCATGGTTTTGTGAAGGGCAGGTCGCGGCTCACAAACCACATTGAATTCTTTGAGAAGGTGACTAAGGAGGTAGACGAGGGTAAAGTGGTAGATGTGGTGTATATGGATGTTAGTAAGGCGTTTGATAAGTTTCCCCATGGTAGGCTACTGCAAAAAATACGGAGGTATGGCTTTGAGTGTGAGTTGGAGGTTTGGATTAGGAATCAGGTGGCTGGAAGAAGTCAGAGGGTAGTAGTTGATGGTAAAGTTTCATCTTGGAGTGCAGTTACTAGCGGTGATCTGCAAGGATCTGTTTTGGGACCATTACTGTTTGTCATTTTTATAAATGACCTGGAGGAGGGGCTGGAAGGTTGGGTGAGCAAATTTGCGGATGATACGAAATCGGTGGAGTTGTTGACAGTGAGGAAGGATGTGTCAGGTTCCAGCGGGATATAGATAAGTTGCAGAGCTGGGCAGAAAGGTGGCAAATGGAGTTCAATGTCGCTAAGTGTGAGGTGATTCACTTTGATAAGAGTAACAAAAAGATGGGGTACTGGGCTAATGATCGGATACTTGGTAGTGTGGATGAGCAAAGGGATCTTGGTGTCCATGTACACAGATCTCTGAAAGTTGTCACCCAGGTAAATAGTGCGGTGAAGAAGGCATATGGCGTACTGGCTTTTATTGGTAGAGGAATTGAGTTCCGGAGTCCTGAAGTCATGTTGCAGTTGTATAAGACTCTGGTGCGGCCGCATCTGGAGTATTGTGTGCAGTTTTCGTCGCCATGCTATAGGAAGGATGTGGAGGCACTGGAACGGGTGCAGAGGAGGTTTACCAGGATGTTGCCTGGTATGGTAGGAAGATCGTATGAGGAAAGGCTGAGGCACTTGGGGTTGTTTACATTGGAGAAAAGAAGGTTTAGGGTTGACTTGATAGAGGTGTACAAGATGATTATGGGTTTAGATAGGGTTGACCATGAGAACCTTTTTCCACCTGTGGTGTCAGCTATTATGAGGGGGCATAGCTTTAAATTAAGGGGTGGTAGGTATAGGACAGATGTTAGCGGTAGGTTCTTTACTCAGCGAGTTGTGAGTTCATGGAATGCCCTGCCTGTCGCAGTGGTGGACTCAGATCTTTATGGGCATTTAAACGGGCATTGAATAGGCATATGGAGGATAGTGGGCTAGTGTAGGCTGGGTGAGCTTGGATCGGCGCAACATCGAGGGCCAAAGTGCCTGTACTGCGCTGTATTTTTCTATGTTCTATGAATGGCCTTGATATCAAGGCAGTATTTGACTGAGAATGTCATCGGGACCACTTACTTATTTGAGCTTAATGGGAATTAGGGATAACTTCCCACTGGTTGGGGTCTTTCAGAGCTCAAAGGAAGATGGTTGTGGGCGGTGGCTGACAATCCTCTCAGTCCCGGATCATCCCTTCAGAAGATCATCAGGTTAATGTCCTCAGTACAAACATCTTCAGCTCCTTCATCGACATCCACGCACCCGCACCCCTGGCACGCCCCATCCATCATGAGATCAGAGGCGGGGTGATCACTGAAGATCACACAATGTTCAGAACATTTTGTCCCTCCTCAGCTCCTGAACCAGTCTCTGTGTCCATGTGCATCAAGACCTCGACAGCAGTCAGGTTTGAGCAGTTAAAGTGCCGGTAACATTCATGTAACAGCACGGCCAGATACTGCACATTTCCACAGTTAAAAGAGGAGCTCATTCAGCATTTCCAGCTGGTTACACGGATATGTGGAAGCCATTCAGCCCATCGAAATGACTGAACAATCGTGCTACCTGTTCCCCAGGAAGAGGAGGGCTCTGGTCAGTACATTGAACTGTTAAACAGGAACAGTCAGAGCCCAATCAGACCCTTGAACCTGATCTATGGAACCAGGAGGAGGCCATTCAGCCCCTCAAGACACTTATACAGGAATAGGAGCGTGTCATTGATGCTCCAACCGGAATAACCAATGGAGCAGAGACTGCACTCATAGACGGATCATGATGTTCCTCGTGGCTCCATGTTCTGTGCAACACATGACACTTTAAGGTGGTTGGCCGGCAGCGAGGAAGGAAGCCAGATGTTTTGTGCCAAGTCTCAATGTGGCATCTTTCATCACCGTGAAGACAGACCCATGTTCTCCATGGAGGTCAGAAGCTGATGGAAATAGTTAACTGTTTTAGCATGAAGGTTTTGTGGTTCATGTCGGGGTTGTGCATAACACGACGTTCATAATGTGGGGTGGGGGGGTGGTGGGGAGGTAAGTCAAAGACTGGCCCTCTCTCTCTCTCCCTCTCTCTCAATCGAAATGGGGAGTGATGTGGGGTGAGAGGGACGTTCTCAGAGGCTTTTTTTATGATCGGCAATCATGTAAACTAAGTAAGAAAGCCATGGAATTTAACATCGTAACAGTGTTTGTTTGGAATATACTGAGTGACTGTCTATCCCCTTAAGGTTCAATGAAATCACCCCTTATTCCCTCAAAACGCTACAGATTAATCCTCATGCACACTCAATGCGAAAATCATCCCAACAATGAGTCTGGTGAAACTCCTTTACACTCTTTCTGGCAAGAGGATTACTCATTATAAAAGAGAGAAAATCTGTCCACAAACCTCAAATACTACCTCAACAACACTCTCAGGGTTAATCGCAATAATTCGGTTCCCTCCCTTAGCTGTCTCAGCTTCTTTCCTGTGGCATAAAAAGCCATTCCTTCCCTCTACATTGGGAATGATGTGGAATATAAAAGTTATTTCCGTCCGTACGTCAGCATCAATAAAGTCATCACCAGAGGTGCCGATAGAGATGAATATCACTCTCGGAGGGAGACTCTAGCAGAAAGACTTCACTCGAAACAGGGATTGGTCACCGACCTGAATGAAAATGATTTGCAGGAACATAGAAATCAGGCAGAGGAAGGGAGCTGTCTTTTCTTTTGTTCTGCTCTCATGGAATGTGTTCAGCCCTGGTCAGACCAGCATGTTATGCCAGAAATGAGTGGCTGGATCAACTGTTCCACAGAACAGTAAAGAGTAAACTACATTGCTGTGGGTTTGCAGTCACACACAGACCTGACCAGAGAAGGATGACCCATTAACATCTCTGCAGGACATGAGGCAAACAGATAGGCTTCTGTTTAAAACAAGTAGTGATGATTCCATCAACTTCCTTCATGAGACACCAAAAGATTATTATTCTGTGCCGCTTGATGATGAATCAATGACTTGACCACCATGCACTGTCTGTCCATCTGACAGATTCCGTGGAGAGGACAAATTACCCATCCCAAGTCCAAATATTTTGTGACGTAAGCATAGTTAGAAGAGACTTGAAACGATTATATGTGGATTTACCAAAGGCACAAACGATGGATTATTCACCAGTTGCACTGAAGCTGAAAAATGTGACTGAAATATCCTGATAGTGGTTTTGGGCAGGATTGGTGAGTGGGGAGAATATGGAGAAATGTAAATCTGAAGGGAGAAAAAAGATCATGGCGTAAGTTGTGAATAATAATTTGGTAGTTATAATCTGTAAGGAATAACATTTTTGACTGGATCTGAAAAAGATGACTACGAAATTTTAAAATTTGAATGTGAAAAGCAATTCAGTTCAACTAAGTTTAATAGTCAGATGGAATGACTTACAAGGAACACCAACTATAGCGAGGATGGGATAGTAACCACTTTGAATAATCCAAAGGATATTTTCGACCCGTGATGCTAATGATATCCAAGGCTGAGAAAGGTAATAAATACCCCAGGATAAACTCCTGCCTGTTATTGTAATATTCCAGTCTAATGTTCTCAGATTCTGATCCATTAATGGAACATTCCAGTCTAATGTTCTCAGATTCTGATCTCTCCTCTCACTGTCTGTCGAGCTGCTGATCCCTGTTAGTCCAGTCTATGATGCTCCCACCCATACTGGGATATAACATTGAACCGAGTCCTTAAGTAATAGAAGAGGCAAACCCTCCAGTGACACATATCAGATCCACAGAGACTGACATCAATCATAGTCACTGAACAAATAGATCCAGCCAACGCCTTTCAATTCAATATTGTTGTATTAAATTTCAAAACAATGATTCAAACTTTCGCATTCTGGATGGGATTTGTGAGGGTGACTGATGGAACAAATCTTGAGGCTGGTAGATCAATTGAGTGTAACCACTCAATCTGTCTTGGATGCAGGAGTAATGCCATAGGTTTACCAGATGTAAACATGCTTCTCTGTTTATAAATGGAAACATACATCCTGGAATTAGTGACCAAGCATCATAATTTCGATAAGACATTGAGACAATTGTTATAGTTCATGCTCTGAAGGGAATGTGTGTCTGAGAAACGTGGGGTTATAACAGACAAATGGCATGGATATTTTAACAGAGAATCGTACGTGACAAATGCAATTCAGATTGTTCTTCCAGGTTCAGAGAGAGGCAGATGAGGCCTGTCCTATTGATGTTATCGATGTTAGTGAACTGTGACGAAGTGTCATTTACTGGACTTCAATTACAGTGTGATTATGGCGTTGTGGAGGAGACAGAACACAGAGAGAATTGGGGGACATGGCAGTTCAGATTGGAGGGAGGGACAATAATATTCTCCAGTCATCAGTATTGGAATGTTACTCTTTATAACTCATATGAAGAACAGATTCAAGGATACATTTCAAGTGAGGAATGAGGAGTAAAATCTGTTTATTGAACACAAATTACAGGACAAAATGATTTTCTGTCTATACTAAACTATGGAAAGTACAAAGAGATAAGATGCAATCATAAATTGAAATGTGTATCGCAAAACCACGGAAGTGGTGTGCAATCTTTTTCAATCATTATTTGGCGCACAGTCGAGATGCTGATTTCCCCTCTGTCAGTGATCCACCTCATTGAGATTCTCTGGCACAGTATCTCAGTATCGAGCAGGATTCTGAGTTCCTGCTGCTGTTCACCCAGTCTATTTAAATTAAACCACCTTCTCACTGTGTAAAAAAAAACACTTGGCCTTTTGGACTCTGTTTAACTGTCAGCAACTCATCTCGGTGATATTATTGAAGATAAATGATCTGGGACCACAGCCAGTATCCGCACAGTGCTGATCGGGTATGGCACCAGATAAAGGCCTTGCAGTCCATGAGAATTTCTAAATAAAACTTCCATTTTCTGTCTGTTCCTGTCTATCTCCCCTCATGATGTCTTCTGATCTATCCAACTCACCCGCGTTTAACTTCCCTCCAATCACTCCCTGTTTCCAAATTGTGCAGTTGGACAGCTTGATGTTGTGGCCATTTTGGAGAAATGGAGAGAGCAGGGACAGGACTGATCGTTGGAGGGTCCGGGGTTTAGATGCTTCATTAAGAACAAGGAAGGTACTAAAAGCGCGTGGTAGTCGGGGGGGTGGGGGGGTGGCATTGTTAATCAAAAGGCAATATTATGTTGGCAGAAAGGATGTTTGGTAAGAACTCGTCTACTGAGTTAATATGGGAAGAGATTAGAAACAAAAACGGAGAGGTCACCCTGTTGACATTTCTCTATAGCCCTCTTAAAAGTTCCAGAGTAAGGATTACAAAGATGATACTGTATGTCTAAGTCTAAGGTTTTCCTTTGCCCTATGATCTGTATGTCCTTGCTTACTGTAAGATCGAGATTCCCCAGCTAGGGACAAAGACGCTGGAGGTAGACAGGACACAGGCACGGGATGGACTTTAATTCAAGCAAAACCTGGTTAATGCTGAGATAATAGCAAAGGATCTCCCTCGAATCTGGCTTTGACATGAGAAGACAATCATTTCCTTAATCTTTAGCTCAGATCAGAAGGAAAATCAATGACCCACTTCGATTTTGCAGTAAGAAGACAGTATTTTTATACGTTCTGTTTTGCAATGATCGTACACAGCCTTGTCAGTGTCCCCTCCACTCCCCTTCTGCAGAACCAATCTTGTACAACAACTGCTCAATGATGGACACTCGCATGGACAGCCCGAGCTTCTTATTTGTTTTGGAAGTTTAACGATTTTTGTTATCTCTAGTCCTTGGGATCTTTCTATAATGCATTCCAAAGATAGTCGCTGTGCTCCTTTTAATCATACCCCTCATTGTTTATTTTGAAGGATTGCATGAATTCTATTCACCATTGGGCAGGCTACCTCTTATCAAATTCCGTTACCACATTTTACATTAAAAAGTTGATTCTGATACAAAATTCGTAACATTATTATTATTTCTACTGATAATCCTTTTCTTAGCGAATTAGACAAGACATGCCAGGCATCTCTTTAAGGTTTTCTAATTATGTTGAAATCTGTGTCCATGATTATTTACCAAATATTACTACTGTAAACAGTTTCAAAGGCGCAGCTAGCTTCTGAAAGATAACTTGAGTGGCTGTTTTTGTGGATGAAAAGAATCCTTACTGAGATCAGAATAAGTTACCTTTTGTAGTGATTCTTCAAAGTTTTTGGGCTACAATTCCATTATTTCATCTGTGTTATGTTACAAATCATCATTTTTTTAAAAAAAATAACATTCTTTATCACAATGTTGGCATGTTTCAGAATCTTGCGAATCAGATTATCCTTTCTTTGGCCTTGGAATTATCTCCTTCTCAAAGGCAGTTTTTTTCACGAATGCTGAAGCAACTATTTTAATGTCTGGCTATTTTGTGGCTTTTCAAAAACAGACAGCTGAAGTAGACTTTTAAATTTCGGCCACTCCATGTCTCTAAAAAAAAGGCAGCTCCAACTCTCACTATGATCTGCCAGAACTGTGTATAAACAAAGAGTTTCACTCCACTTAGACACATGCGACAATGACTCCTATCAAATTAAATGAAACCAAATCGCATAATCGAGAGAGAGAAATTGTCACAAGGTCAATACACCCAGATGAAACCTCTGCAGCCGCCACATCCGGCCAGAAATCGTGATAGACGATTAAACAACTAACTGGTGGAGAGGGCTCCACAATTATTCCCATTCTATCAATGGATCAGCTCTGCACATCAGTGTAAAAACACGGAAATAGTATCTGTACCATCCTGGACAGGGGTGTTGAGTCGATGAACATCTCACCATCATCATGATGCCCACAGAATCACAAATGTCAGTCTTCATCCAATTCGATGACATGAATAAACAGCTGAACACAGTAGATACGACAAAGGCAATGGGCCCTGACCCCATTCCTGCAATAGGACTGAAGACTTGTGCTGCACAACAAGCCGTGTCCCTGGGGAAGCTGTTTCCTTCCAGCTCTAACTCTGACATCTCCCTGGCAATGTGGAAAATGTCTCAGCTATGTCCAGTTCCTAAGCGGGGAATAATTACAATCTGACCAATTACAACCCTCTCAGTCTCATCACGATAGTCACATTGGGAGTTCTTTTTGACAGAGCTGTCAAGCAGCATAGACATAACTTGCTCAGTGTGGTTTCAAATAGGTCCCCATGTGGGGATGATGCTATTTTGGAAAAGTCACTGTATTAATAATCCACACCAGGCTAATGATCTTGCAGCTGGTGGAAGTTAAAAGCAATTAATAAAATATCGAGATCTTAAATCTGGTGTCAGTAATAGTGACCTTGAAGTCAATGTCGATTGTAAACAATTTGCTTTTCCAATGTACTTTAAGGAAGGGAATCTCCTGTGCTTTCCTGGTCTGGCCTAAATGTGACACCAGACACACAGAGATGTGATAAACTCTTCAATGGTCTCTGAAAAGGCCAAGCAAGACAATCTATTGTATCAAACTGCTCCGACGTTTTAAAGGATAAAACCGGACAGAACACACAGCCTCAGTATGGAAAAGGGAACGGGAAACATAGTCCTGTTCACCCTGCAGAGACCTCTTTCATAACATCTGCGAACTTGTGACAACATTTACAAAGCTTTCCCACAGACCGCACAGAAACATCGGGAATGGAATAGGCCATACAGCACATTGAGCCTGCCCCATTCTAGTTAATGTCTGAACAACTCCTCAATGCACTTTCTCCACTCACTGTACACATCCCTTAATGTAATTAACCTTGTGAAGCTATAAAATAGGAACTGCGGTAGTCCTTTTGGTCTGTAGAGTTTGCTATCCAATTCAATAAAATGATGGCTGACTCTTTATTTCTGCTCCATTCTCCTGCTTTCTCCCCCATCCTTTCGGTGTCTGGACATCCTTATTCGTCTTTACTGCCTTGTATTCCACAGCCTTATGTGAGAGAGAATTCCCAGGTTCACCAGTCTCTGAGTGCAGACAATTATTCTTATCTAAATGCAATGTGACCTGTCTGTATCTAATACTGTGGCTCCTTGTTTAGACGTCCCAAGCAGCGGAATTATCATCACTGTTTCCAATCTATCGAACCCTATATATTCCTCTGAGATCTCCACTCATTTTCCTAAACCCCATGAAATACAGGCTCAGTCGCCCCAAACTCTGCTCTCACAAAAAGTCTGTCATCCCAGAGATCAGTCTGGTCATCCTTCGCTGCACTGCCTCAATTTCAGGTTTGTACTTTATTAGGTACGGAGACCAAAACTGCATACAATACTGCACAATGTTCGAGTTGAGGTCTCACCAAGGGCTTGTACATCTGCACTGAGACACTCTTACTCCTGGACTCAAGCCCACCTGAAATGAGGGTCAACACCCCATTTATCTTCCTGACTGCTCCTGCAATATTGCTTTCAGTGACTGGTGTACAGGGATATCCCAGATCCTTTTCAATGTTACAGCTCCCCACATGGTGGGTCTGCGTAAACTAGTCTGTGTGCCAATGCATTCCCAGTATTGGCTTCTGTCTTCAGAACTCACTGTCCTGCATGGAACTCAGAGGTCTGTCCAAACAATAACAAAAGAAAAGTGCAGTTCCGTTTATAGATCGCCATTTCTCAACCACTCTCTTTTCAAATGGTTGGCTGGCATTTAAGTGTTTCCTAACAAAGTAGACAACATCACATCTATCCACACTGCTCTTCATCTGCCACATATTTAATCATTCACTCTATTTGTTTCAATCACCTTGAAGATTTTTTCACATCGTCCTCAATTTTCAAAATCCTAGTTCCGTCAGCGGACTTGGAAACTTTGCATTTGATTCCCTCAACGAGATGTTTGAGATGTATTGTGAATATCTGGCGCCCCAGCACCAATCATTGCGATGCCTCATCAGCCTTCCAAACTGAAAACCATTCATTTATTCATACGCATTATTTCCTGTCAACACTCCCATTTTAACACCATGTTCATATACTACCCCCTATCCCATGTGCTTTTACTTTGCACACAAGGCTTGGGACTCTATTACAATTCTTGCTGAAAATCCAAGTTCAATGCCTCTATTGTTTTTTTCTGTAATTAATCTACCAGTCAGTTTCTCAAATATGTTTCCCATTTCATCAATGTGTGTTGATTTTTTTCTATGCCCATTATTTTCGGTTTTCCAATAATTTCACCAAATTAGTTTATTTACTAATTTAATTCTACATCATTTTCTCCTCAGACTCAGGTTTTCTCCTATTCCTGGGAAGGCTTTGTTTATGTATTTTTCTGTGAAGGCAGAAGTGAAGTAGTTATGTCATGTTTCTCTGTTCTCCATTCTCCATTCCCTGGTTTCACTCTGTAAGGAAGCTGAAACTTTGACTAAAAAGAACAGCTGTTGTCTATTCACCCTGTCCATGCCTCTTGCAATCGTAAACCTGAATTACTTACCCACTCAACTTCCTCTGCTCCAAAATAAATAACTCGAGCTTACCCAGCCTCTCTCCACAGCTCATATGTTCCATCCCAGGGAACATCCTGTGAATCTCCTCTGCACCTCATCCAGTGCAATCACATCCTTCCTGTAATGTGGCTCCCAGAACTGCGCACAATATTTCATTTGGCCTTACTAAAGTGCCATATAAAATTCGTATAATCTTTGGGTCAATGAATAAAGACTTTATCTACAGTCATGCTGAAATCATCAATGATCATATCCAGTCACATTCAGGGATGTGTGGAGAGGCACCCTCTGAGCTTCCTAGTGTGGTGCCATTGTTTGAGTCCTCCTCTGTCTGGTTCCTTCTTCCAAAGTGGACCACCTCATATTTATCAGGGTTACATTCCATCTGCCATTGATCTGACCATCTGACCATTCCATCTGTATATTCCTGTAACATAAGACCTTCCTCCTCACTGCCAACCATCGGCCAATCTTTGTATCTAACACAAACTTACTTCTCACACTCCCCCTACCCAATTCACATTGACATCAATTATGAATACCACAAATAACTGATTTCTGCGGTACACCAGAGGAAATTGGGCTCCAGTCACAAAAACAGCCTTCTTCAATGAAGTTGAGTTTGGATACAACTTGGCATGTCACTAATAGGCCCTACATGTTCTCTGGTTATTCTGTTCCATTTGATATATGTGAAAAATATCTGGTGATTCTCCTTAATCTTGCCCTGCCATCAGGCTTCCATGGCCCTGTGTTAGTCAGTCCCCTCCGAGGGAAGAATTTCCTCCTTATTACCGTCTTAAATGGCATATCCCTTAGCCTGTCATTATTTGCTTAAATATACAGTAGACAGCTAGATAAACATCCTGTTTATTTGCACCTCATCACATGCGTCATAGAATTTTGAAATTTCACTGCGATCACCTCTCATGCTTTGAAACTGGAGAGGTCGCAAGACAAATCTCCCCATCAGAAAATCTTGTCATCTCAGGAATTAATCTGGAGAATGTCCATTGCACGTCCTCTATGATCAGTGTACTCTTTCTAGATTAGGTCACCAACACTGCATTCAATAACTCAGGTACATTCTCATCAACACTCTATGCAACTGTTTCATGATGTTTTTGCCTCTATATTCTGATTCCCTTAAACAAAATCCAACCTAACTTTAACTTTCCAATTACACGTATTCCTCCAATTACAATTCAAACTAATTGCATTTAAGAACTCACTATGTGAGTTATAGAATCATAGAGATGTACAGTATGGAAACAGACCCTTTAGTCCAATCCATCCATGTCTAGTAGATATCCCAACACAATCTAGTACCACCTGCCCGCACCCGGCCTATATCCCTCCAAACCCTTCCTATTCATATAACCATCCAAATGCCTTTTAAATGCTACAATTGTACCAGCCTCCACCACATCCTCTGGCAGCTCATTTCATACACGTACCACTGTCTGTGTGAAAATGTTGCCCCTTAGGTCTCTTTTACATTTAGATCAGATTACTTACAGTGTGGAAACAAATCCACACCAACCCGCTGAAGTGCAACCCACCCAGACCCATTCCCCTTCACCTACCTCTATGGGCAAATTAGCATAGCCAATTTACCTACCTGCACATTTTTGGATTGTGGGAGGAAACCCACGAAGACACAGAGAAAATGTGCAAACTCCACACAGAGAGTCGCCTGTGGCGGGAATTGTGAGGCAGCAGTGCTCACCACTGTGCCACCGTGTCGCCCAACATCTTTCTCCTCTCACCCTAAACCTATGCCCTTTAGTTCTGGACTCCCCGAACCCAGGGAAAAAACTTTGTCTATTTACCCTGTTCAAGCCGCTCATATTTTTGTACATCTCGAGAAGGTCACCTCTCAGCCTCTGACGCTCGAGGGAAACCAGCCCCAGCCTGTACAGCCTCTCCCTATAGCTCAAATCCTCCCACCCTGGCAACATTCTTGTAAATCTTTCCTGAACCCTTTCAAGCTTCACAACATATTTCCGATAGGAAGGAGACCAGAATTGCACGCAGTATTCCAACAGTGGCCTAACCAGTGTGCCGTACAGCCGCAACATGACTTCTCAACTCCAATACTCAATACTCTAACCAATAAAAGAAAGCATAACAAAAGCCGCCTTAACTATCCTAACAGGTAGCCCGGAGTGAGTTATAGAGACATAGAATCATAGAGAGGTAAAGCATGGAAACAGACCCTTCGGTCCAACCTGTCCATGCCGACCAGATATCCCAACCCAATCTTGTCCCACCTGCCAGCACCCGGCCCATATCCCTCCAAACCCTTCCTATTCATATACCCATCCAAATGCCTCTTAAATGTTGCAATTGTACCAGCCTCCACCACTTCCTCTGGCAGCTCACTCCATACACGTACCACCTTCTGCGTGAAAAAGTTGTCCCTCAGGACTCTTTTTCATATCTTTCCCCTCTCAAACTAAACCTATGCCCTCTAGTTCTGGACTCCCTGACCCCAAGGAAAAGACTATGTCTATTTCTCCTATCCTATCCATGTCCCTCATAATTTTGTAAACCTCTATAAGATCATCCCTCAGCCTCTGACACTCCAGGGAAAACAGCCCCAGCCTGTTCAGCCTCTCCCTGAAGCTCAAATCCTCTAACCCTGGCAACCTCCTTGTAAATCCTTTCTGAACCCTTTCAAGTTTCACAACATCTTTCCGATAGGAAGGTGACCAGAATTGCATGCAATATTCCAAGAGTGACCTAACCCATGCCCTGTACAGCCGCAACATGACCTCCCAACTCCTGTACCCGGTACTCTGACCAATAAAGGAAAAGATGCAAAACGACTTCTTCACTATCCTATCTACCTGCGACTCCACTTTCAAGGAGCTATGAACCTGCACTCCAAGGTCTCTTTGTTCAGCAACACTCCCCAGGACCTTACCATTAAGTGCATAAGTCCTGCTAAAATTTGCTTTCCTAAAATGCAGCATCTCGTATCTATCTGAATTAAACTCCATCTGCCACTTCTCAGCACATTGGCCCATCTGATCAAGATTCTGTTGTAATCTGAGGTAACCTCCTTCGCTCTCCACGACACCTCCAATTTTGGTGTCATCTGCAAACTTACTAACGATACCTCTTACGCTCGAAGCCAAATCATTTATGTAAATGACAAAAAAGATAACCCAGCACTAATCCTTGTGGTACTCCACTGGTCACAGGCCACCAGTCTGAAAAACAACCCTCCACCTCCACCATCTGTCTTCAAACTTTGAGCCAGTTCTGTATCCAATTGGCTAGTTGTCCCTGTATTCCGTGAGATCGAAACTTGCTAATCAGTCTCCCATGGAGAATCTTGTCGAACGCGTTACTGAAGTCAATATAGATCACATCTACTGCTCTTCCCTCATCAATTCTTTTCGTCACTTCTTCAAAAAACACAATCAAGATTGTGAGATATGATTTCCCACGCAGAAAGCCATATTGACTGTCCCTAATCAGTCTTTGTCTTTCCAAATGCATGTACATCCAGTCATTCAGGATCCCCTCCAACAACTTGCCTACCACCGAGGTCAGGCTCACTGGCCTATAGTTTCCTGGCTTGTCCATACCACCCTTCTTAATCAGTGGCACCACGTTTGCCAAACTCCAGACTTCTAGCACCTCTCCTGTGACTATCAACGGTCCAAATGTCTCAGCAAGAAGCCCAGCAATCACTTCTCTAGTTTACGACAGAGTTCTATAGTACACCTGTTCAGGTCTTGGGGTATTATCCACGTTTACCCGTTTCAAGACATCCAGCACTTCCTTCACTGTAATATGGACATTTTTCAACGTGTTACCATCTATTTCCTGATATTCTATATCGTCCATATCCGTTTCCACAGTAAATACTGATGCAAAATACTCGTTTATTATCTCCCCCATTTTCTGCGGCTCCACACAAAGGCGGCCTTGCTGATCTTTGAGGGGTCCTATTCTCTCCCTAGTTATGATTTTGTCATTAATGTATTTATAAAAACCCTTTGGATTCTCCTTAATTCTACTTGCTACAGCTATCTCATGTCCCCCTTTTGCCCTCCTGATTTCCCTCTTAAGTATACTCCTACTGCCTTTATATTCTTCTAAGGATTCTCTCGATCTAACCTGTCTACACCTGACATATGCTTCCTTCTTTTTATTAACCAAACCCTTTAGTCAACCAGCATTGCTTCTCCCTACTAGCCTTTCTTTTCATCCTAACAGGACTATACCTTCTCTGGATTCTTGATATCTCATTTCTGAAGGCTTCCCATTTTCCAGCCGTCCGTTTACCTGTGAATATCTGCCACAATCAGGTTTTGAAAGTTCTTGCCTAATACCGTCAAAATTGGCCTTTATCCAATTTAGTACTTCAACTTTTAGATCTGGTCTACCCTTTTCTATAATTATTTTAAATCTAACAGAATTATGGTAGCTGGCCCCAAAATGCACCTCCACTGACACCTCAGTCACCTGCCCTGCCTTATTTCCCCAGAGCGGGTCAAGTTTTGCACCTTCTCTAGTACGTTCATCCACATACGAATCAGAACATTTTCTTGTACACACTTAACAAATTGCTCTCCATCTGGACCCTTAAGGCTATGGCAGACCCAGTCTATGTTTGGAAAGGTAAAATCTCCTACAATAATCACCCTACTTTCTGACAGATAGACGAGATCACCTTACAAGTTTGTTTCTCAATTTCCCTCTGACCATTAGGGGGTCTACAGTACAATCCCAATAAGATGATCATCCCGTTCTTATTTCTCAGTTCTACCCAACTAACTTCCCTGGATGTATTTCCAGGAATATCCTCCCTCAATACAGCTATAATGCTATCCCTAATCAGAAATGCCACTCCCCCTCCTCTCCTGCCTCCCTTTCTATCTTTCCTATAGCATTTGTATCCTGGAACATTAAGCTGCCAGTCCTGCCCATCCCTGAGCCATGTGTCTGTAATTGCCATGATATCCCAGTCCCATGTTCCTAACCATGCCCTGAGTTCATCTGCGTTCACTGTTCGGCCCCTTTGCATTGAAATAATGCAGTTTACTTTATTAGTCCGACATTTTCCCTGCCTGCCCTGACTGTTTGACTCGTTTCTTTTCTCACTTGTACCAATCTCAGGTTGATCTATTTCCTCACTATCTCCCTGGTCCCCTCCTCCCCCCTTACTAGATTAAACCCTCTCGAGCAGCTCAAGCAAATCTCCCTGCCAGTATATTCATCCCCTTCCAATTTAGGTGCAATCTGTCCTTTTGGTATAGGTCCCTTCAACCCCAAAAGAGATTCCAATGATCGAAAAATGCAAATCCTCCCCTCTTACACCAGCTCCACAGCCATGCATTCATCTGTTCTATCCCCCTATTCCTGCCCTCACGAGCTCGCAGCGCCGGGAGTAATCCAGATATTACAACTCCCGAGAAACTCCTTTTTAAATTTTTGCCTAACACCCTGCAATTTTTGACCAAAATCTCAAAGTGTTCCCTTTCTGTATCGTTGGTTCCAATGTGGACAATGACCTCTTGCTGGCTCCTCTCCCCCGTGAGAATATTCTGCATCCTTTCTGAGACATCCTTTATCTTGGCACCAGGGCAACAACACACCATTCTGTTTTTTCTCTGCCGGCAACAGAAACGTCTGTCTGTACCTCTGACTATGGAGACCCCTAACACAATTGACCTCATGGAATCCGACGTACCCCTTGTTGCATTAGAGTCAGTCTCAATGCAAGAAACTTGCCTGTTTATGCTACTGTCCCGTGTGAATCCATCACCCCCTACATTTTCCAAAACAGCATATTTGCTTGAAATTGGGACAGCCCCAGAAGACTCCTGCACTAGCTGCCTACCTCTCTTACGTTTCTTGGAGTTAACCCATCTATGTGACTGCATCTGAGACTTTCCCCCTTCCGATAACTGCCATCCATCACATACTGTTGCTGTTACAAATTTTTCGTTGTCTCTTACTGTCTCTCCAACCGATCTATTAGATCTGACAGGATTCGCAACGAGAAGCATTTATTGCAGATATAATCCGCAGTAACCCTTAAATCCTCTTTAAACTCCCACATCTGACAAGAAGCGCATATGATTCTACTAAGGCCATTTGTGCTCCTTCACAATCTACAGACCCAGAAAAACAAAACTGTCTTATTCCTCTACAAACACTGCCCTAGTTAAATTAATATTTATGGCTTATATTTTATGATTAATCAAGGGACATATCTCAAAAAACATATAATTAAGGAACAACCGACTCTACGCACTTCTAAAGACTCTCTGTAGGGCACAGTTAAAACAATTCACTTATCTGGCTGGCACTTTGTCCAAACAGTTCCTCCAAACCAGTTGTAAATTTCACTGTTTGTTAATTTTTCTAGATGCACTCCGCTATCCAGCGATACATGAATGCAAACTTCAAAGGAAGTAACTGTGCAGGTACACTCTCCTGTCAGTTGCATCCCCTCACCATGTGCTTCCTTTGTCTGTTCTTTTCCCTCTTAAAATTGCTGTTGCTTTGACTTTTTTTCCCCAAAGTTCCAAAAAAATGCAACAGCATACAAAGCAGAATTTGCTGCTCCTGGAATTCGGGGAAATCACCTTCAACACCTAAAATACCTCAAAAAAGGAACAGCTGTTACAGCCAGAAATTCTTCCCGCCCAGACTTCTGAAAATCCAAATACACTACTTCCACTGGTTGTCCGTGGTCTATGCTGCAAGAAATAACTTCAAATAAGTTTGTCAGGCATGATTCCTCTGTCAGAAATGCATTGTGATTCTCTGCAATTTTGATGTTCATTTCTAAATACCCAATATCACTTCTTATATAATGGATTCTAACTGTTTCCCTACATATGTCAAATTAATTGATCTGCAGTTCTCCATATTATCTCTTCTTCCCTGTGTGCATAGATGGATCATGTTCACTACCTTCCAGTTATCTACAAGGGCATATGGTCTTTGCAGGATCTACAGTAAAATAAAACACCGTCACCGAAGTTCAATTAATTTTATTTCTGACATTTTAATATGAAGTATATCTGGCCCATCAGACTTAGCAATGATCAATCTAGCTCAATTTTCAAGTACGACCTTGTTGCTGATATGAATTGACTTTATGTCTTTAGTTCCACAAGTCCCAGGTGATTACTTTCTTTACACAGACATGTCCTGGCGCTTTCTCCAAGAAGACAGATGCAAAGTAGCTGGTTAGTTTCTCTGCCATTTGCTTGTTCCCCACAATAAATTCTCCTATACCTTACAAATTTCCACATTGGCCTTACTTTCGTTTTCTTTGATACATGGATCGGAGATTTGAGCAGTCTTTGTGTTTCCTGTTTGTTTGTATTCATGTTCTTTTTGATTTCCTTAACACCTTCTTCGTCCTTATTTTCAGAAAAGTAAATCTCTCAGAATGTTTAGGTTTGCACAATATCTGGAATTCTTCTGAAGCTGCTTCCTTAGATTTAATGCAATCATTAATTTCTTACGTAAACCATCAATGAGTCCCCTTCCCTTTCTTTGGTGTTTGTAACTTAGTGATATGTACGTATTTTTCAGACTTTAAAGTATTTCCATCACTAACAGCCAATGTTTGTCTCACATTAAATGTCACATTGTATTTTACCATTTCACTTGACCCTCTAGCCTTCGGGTTTCCATGATATTTGAGTGTAATGTTCAAACATTCTATATTGCTTGCAGGCGCCGTGTAAAATGCAACGTATTAATGTCACGATTGCCCAATAGCTGTCTCAGAGCACGGTAAGTAATTAGTCCTTCTGACCACACAACACCACGCCCGAAATAACCTGCTCTCTACTTTGGTTCACAACATACTCTTCAGCCTACCTCATATACACTTATGAAATGTATTTTTCACAGCATTAGCAATCATTTAGTTAATGCAGTTTAGATGCAATTTTAGATCATCCAGTATTACCGCAGCACCCACGATATTTGCATATCTAATTTCCAGAGAATCGGATGCACAACAGTTTTGGTTTAGATATGTAAGGCACCAATGTTTGTTCCTTCTTGTTGTTTGCAAGATCTACGCAAACATATTCTGAAGAAACTGAGGGATGTGCTCTGTGGTGTTATTAGTGATAGACGTGGACAAGACATTGGGGAAACTCACACCGATGGTGAGATGATCTGAAGAATTGCCCATCAATACAGGAAAAGCATCAATAACCTTTCCCGCTCGACCAGGACAAATGTCTCTCTACTCCCTCTCACTCTTTGTATATCTGTTACAGCACCTGCCCCCCCAACAAGGCTCTTGCTCCACCAGTCACACTGTCGCATGCAACACTCTCTTTCCTTCACTCTCTCGGTCACTGAAAGCAAATCTAGATTGAATTTATTGTTTTGCCAACATTCAACCAGTGAGACAATTTGATGCTCGGTATATAAAAATGCGAACATTTTGAAAACTGGGGAGACAGCAAATGCCATCGAGACGGAAGAAGTCTGGGGATCAACCATCCTGCTCTGCAAGAAATTAGGAAACACTCACTCTCATAGATATTTTCTCATATGAAACATATTCACAGTAAACAGAATTATGACGACCGAGGGAATTCAGCAGCCAGAAGAGTAACATCACAGAGGACGGTAGTGGCTGTGTGGTTTTGAAATTATGTTGATGTAATCTTCATAAGTGTCTAATTGAAACAGCATATTGTTATAGAGTTGGGGGCAGTTGTGTGGTGGTGGTGGTGGTGGTGGGGGGGGGTGTTGGATAAAGTTGTAAATAGTTGTGGCGTAATGTTCACTTTTACAGTTAAAAATAAATTGGGCGTTATTTTCTTTAAATAGTGGAATTTGGGAGTTCTCTGTCATTTATATTCTAACAGATTTCGAGATGAGTTGAGCTTTCCTGATTGTTTGTTTTAATTAATAGAGGCGTTCACCACCATGTCGTAACATTTGTAAAGACCAACAGAGACAAAAAAAAAACAGAAGTAAGGAGTGAGAAGATTAAATATAAAGAAAGACTGTAAGAGCTTCTTTCGATATGGCAAGGGCAAATTAGAGGCAAAAATGGGCATCTGATCGCTAGGAATTGACACAGGAAACATAGGAATGTGGAACAAGGAAATGGCTGAGGAGCTGAAAAATTACTTTGTGTCAGTCTTCACGGTTGAAAACACGAGTAATATAACAAAAATTGAAAAGACTTAGTGGACAGACCTGAGTAAGGTGGCCATCACCTAGGAAAAGGTGCTGGGAAATCTGAATGGCCTGAAGTTAAGTAAATCACCTGGACCAGATGGACTCCAAACCAGATTTCTAAGGCAGATAGCTGATGAGACAGTGGAGGCGTTGGTTGTGATCTTTCAGGAACCTCTCGAATCAGGAAGATTCCCAGTGGACTGGAAAATCGCTAATGTGATACCCCTGTTTAAAAAGGGAGTAAAACAAAAAACGGAAAATCACAGACTGTCTAATCAAAACTTGGCTCTGAGGAAGGTCCTGGAATGCATTTTGAATGATGAGATTTCTGAATAGTTGGATGTGGATGGTAAAGTAGGACAAAGTTACCATGGTTTCATTAAGGGGAGGTCATGCTTGGAAAATCTGCTAGAAAGCCTTGAGGACGTAACGAACAGTTTAGAACAAGGAGAGCCAATAGACGTCATCCACCAGGACTTCCAGAAGGTCTTTGACAATGGCTACTGAGTAAGGCAAGGGCCCATGGTATTAGAGGCAAGGTGCTAGTATGGATAGACATTTGTCTGTCTGGCAGGAAGCAGAGAGCGTCGAAAGTAGTGTCGTTCTCAGGATGACAGTGACAAGTGGTGTTCCATAAGGCTCAGTGTCGGGACCACAACATTTCACTTTATACATTAACCATCCAGATGAAGGAACTGAAGGCATTCTGGTTAAGTTTGAAGGTGATACAAAGATAGGTATAGGGACAGGTAACGTCGAAGAGGCATGGAGGCTTAAGAAGGATGTGGGTAGGTTAGGATAATGGACAAAGAAGTGGCAGATGGAGTGCAAACTGGGAAATTGTGGGAACATGCACTTTGGTAGGAAGAATAAAAACATGGACTACCGAGAAAATTCAGATGTCTGAAGTGCAAAGGGACTTGGGAGTTCTACTCCAGGCTTCTCTCAATGTAAACTTGCAGATTGAGTCAGTAGTTAGGAAGGCAAATGCCGTGATGGAATTTATTTTGAAAGTATTTGAATGTAAAAACAGGGATGTACTTCTGAGGCTCTATAAGGCTCTGGTCAGACCACATGTGGAGTATTGTGCGCTGTTTTGAGCCCCATGTCTCAGGGAGGATGTGCTGTCCTTGAAATGGGTTCACAGCAGGTACACGAGAACGGTCCCAGGAATGAAAAGCTTAACATATGAGAACGTTTAAAGACTCTGGGTCTGTTCTTGATGGAGTTCAGAGGGATGTGGGTGGATCTAATTGAAACATACAGAATACTGAATGGCCTGCACAGTGTGGATGTTGAGAAGACTTTCATTGATAGGAGACGCTCGGATCCAAGGATACAACCTTAGAGTAAAGGGAAATCCTTTTATAACGGAGGTAAAGGAAAGTCTTCACAGAAGGCAGTGGAGGTCAGATCATTGAGTATATTTAAGATAGAGATAGTTTGCTTCTGGAGTATCAAAGGGATCAAGGGTTACAGGGAGAAAGCAGGAGAATGGGGTCGAGAAACTTGTCAGCATAATTGAATGGCGGATCAGACTCGATGCGCTCAATGGCCTCATTTCTGTTCCTATGTTCGATGATCTTATGGTCGTAAGCTGCAGTCTGATGCTCCCGTTCTCTTACTTTGTCCCTCCTGACAGCAAAGTGTGAGATTAAAAACTCCCTGAGTCATCTTTAACAAACGTGGAGGATTCCTATTGAGGAATAATGGGAATCGCTCCACTGCTTGAAGGAAAGGAAATTCTGCCAAATCCAACTGTTCCAGGAAGAAGTCTCATAGAGCAGCTTGTTTGAGTAGAATAACGTCGGAGACAGAATAGCAGTTGGGACACATTATCCCTTTTCCATTTGATATGAGTAAAAATACTATGAAACCTCTGGAAACAATTCCTTATTCTTTATCGTCGTCAGAAAAGTGCGTTTGTCTATGTGTCTGTACGTGTGTGACTCTGTGTCTCACATTTTTCGAGAAAATGACCTAGGTTACACTTCAAATTTGTTGTAACCAGTGGGGAAGTGGGGCTGGAAAAGGACACAGCGATCCTCCAACATTGGTTGGAGCAGGAATGAGACATTTCTACGGGGCTGTTCAAATGGGAATTCTCTTCCCTAGAAGTTTATTCCCAAGATGCAGCTCAACATCACTACTTCCAGCGTAATTAGACATGGTCCATAAATGATGGCCTATCAACAACACCCACATTCCATGAATAAATAAAAAATGATGAACTGCAACAGAATTAATTGGATGGAAACAAGACTGTTAGACAAATGCCTGGTGCCTTTCAGAATTGTGCTGCCTGTGTAGTTTGACTTTGTGCAGTTCCCTAGTATTGTGCCTGGGTACTTGTATTTATTCAAAGTTGATTTTATTCAACATCTGACAGACATGTGAATGGAGAGACATTGTGGACAGACCGAAAAGTGCTGCGGAGACCACACTCAGATCAGCCATGATCTTACTGTCTGGCCAAACAATGACAAAGTGTCTAATGACCCACTCCTGCTCCTCAGTCCTATGTTCCTATGTTCCACTCAGTCCTTAAAACCACCTGAACAGGAGCAGAGACCACTTGCTCCAACTATCAGGTCCGCAGTATTACAGGATATCATTCAGTCCCTCAACACTGGGTGATTTGGTGTGGGTTGGAAAATGTGATGGGAAATTCAGGCTGGATACAAAAGAGGCCTCTCACCTCTTTACAGAATGTCTCCTCGCTGCGACTGGTGCTTCATTTGTTGGTCATGTTGTGGACCCAAATTCACTGTGAATATCGGGTCCATGTCTCGCCTAGAGATGGCTCACCAGATACTTTTCTCTCACTGTCCTCAACATTCAATAAGAGCACTTCTGGGTAAATTACAACCATTCACTTTCCAATGACAGAATATGAGAGCATAAGAAACAGGAGTAGATAATTCCGATGCTCAAGCCATTGTATGCGCTCATGCCTGACCTACTGTTGGCATTAACTCAACTTTAATGCCCAATTCTTCCCTCCCCTCAGCTCTCTGACAGAGTAAAAATCCAGCTACCTCCTCTTGAAATACTTGCAGTAATCTAGTTCCCCTAACTTTCTAGACCTGAGAATTCCAGACATTCACTACCTCTATGAGAATTCTCCACATAGACGCCATCACGTATGAACATTAACAAAAGGGGTTAACTGACCTGCTCAGGTAAGAGGGATTGACCCCGATATCAAGGCAGGATTTGACTGAAGGTTTTATCCTCAGAGGCACTTAAGCATCCAGAATCATGCATCCCGAGTAAAAATAAAAACACAAGCCATGGAATTTATCACCTTCTCAGTGTCTGTGTAGAACATAACGAGTGATTGTCCATCACCATCAAGTTTCAATGCAATGACCTCTTATTCTCTGACAGTGCTACAGATTAACCTTCACTCACTCCTCTTTTACCATCGGCCCAGGGATTAGTCTGGTGAAATTCCTTGACACTGTCTCTATAGCAATGAGATCATTTATTCTAAGGATTAAAAAATCTGCCCTTAATACCCCAAATACTGTCTCAACCACACTCTCAGTGATGATCACAATAATTTCTTTCCCACGTTTACGGTCTCCGTATCTTGATTATGACATAAAACCCCATTCCTTCTCTATGCACTGCCATCGATGTGGAATTTAAAAGTTCCTTACATCTGTATGTCAGCATCAGTAAAGCCAGCACCAAATGTGCCTGTGGAGATGAACATCACTCTTGGGGAGAGACTCAGTCAGCAAGATTGCACATGAAATGGGAATGGTCACCTACCCGAATGGAAATGAAATGTAGAATTAAGGAAAACAGGCAGAGGAGGGGAGCTAAATTTACTTTTGTTCTTCTCTCACGGGATGTGTGCAGCCCTGACAAGGCCAACATATTATATGGATCTTGAACTGAGTGCCTGGTTCAGCAGTTCCACAGCACAGTAAAGAGTAAAACACATTGATGTGGGTTTGCACAGACATGACTGGGGAAGATTAACCCATTGACTTCTGCGAAGGACATGAAGCAAGCAGATGGGCCTTTTTATTACATATGATGATGGTTTCACTTCAATTACATCAATTTCCTTCTTGAGTTATCAACAGATTATTATTCTGTGCCTCTCGATTATGCATCAATGATTTAAGCAGCATGCAGTGTCTGCCTGTCTGACAGGTTCTGTGCAGTGAACAAGTACAACATACTCAAGAGCAATTCTTCTGCAACTGACATGTGGTTACAAGGGACTTGATAAATTGTATCCAGATTGAACAAAGGCACAATTGATGGTTTATTCAAAAGATGCACTGAGGCTGAGGAGGAGACGGGGATAGCATGATGGTGACATTGAACAGAATTAATGAGTGGGAGGATATAGAAATGTAGATCTGTGCAGGGCTAGAAGTATTATGGAGTTTGAGAACAGTCTGGGTCCTCCTCGGATATTGGTGAGTAATTTGTCATGAATAATTTGCTCGTTATAATTTGTGAGGAATGGAATATTTCATTAAAATTGAAAATATTGATATCCACCTTTCTAAATTTTAAATAATATGAGCAGCAATTAAGTCTAACCTGGCTTAATGAACAGATAGAATGACTTACCAGGAACACCAACTATAACGAGGATGTGATAGTAACCATTTTGAATAAAAATCAGTACAACATAGAACCACAATGTTAATGAGATCCAAGATTGAGAAAGCAAGTAAAGACCCTCGGATAAACGCCTGCCCATTGCTGTAACATTCCAGTCTAATGTTCTCAGATTCAGATCTCTCCTTCCCCTCTCTCTAGATCTGCTGATCCCTGTTAGTGCTGTCGTTGATACTCCCGCTGATACTATGAGATAACACACTGAACAAATTCCCTCATTAGTAGAAGAGGAAAGCCCTCCAGTGACATATTTAGGATCCACGGAGATCGATCTCAGTCGCTGAACAAATATCTCCAGTTTACCCATTTCAATACAATACTTTTTATTAAAATTATTTAAAAACGTATGATTAAAATTTGCACATTCTGGATGGGATATGTGGGGGTGACAGAGGGAACAAATGTTAGGGCTGGTAGATCAATCATGTGTGAGCATTCAATCTGCCTTGGATATGGGAGCAATGCCAGAGGTTCATTAGAACATGAGCATGCTTCTCTGTTTATAAATTGAAACGTATGCTCTTTAACTACTGATCAGGCATTACAATATCAGTAAAACGTTAAAAGAACTTTTATCGTCTATAATCTGAGAAGAAAATGTCCCTAAAACTACGTGCGGTTATAACAGACAACGACATGGTTATGTTAACAGGGAATTGTACCTTAGAAATAATGGAGACTGCAGCTGTTTGATAATTCAGTGTAGGTAAAGCATGGCGGTGGAAAAGGCACAGCAAGTCAGGCAATATCCGAGGACCAAGAGAGTCGACGTTTCAGGCAGAACCCTTCTTCAGGATAGGCGAGGGGAAAGGGGGTTAAGAGAAAATGGGTGATGGGATGAGGCTTGGGGAAAGGTAAGTAATAGGTGAGCGAAGGTAGGAGGTGATAGTGATAGATCGATGGGGAGTGTGGGACAGAGTGGTGGGAATGAAGATGGACATTAGGTCTCCTCAGGGGGGGAAGATGTGAGTCTGGGAATTGGATCTGGGATCTGGGTTGGCCAGAGGAAATTTGTAAATCAGTGAATCCAAAGTTCATGCCGTGTGTTTGTTGGCTCCCGAGGCAGAAGATTATGTGTTACTGGTGACATCCTGGTACATCTCTTCTGAACCCTCTTCAGCTTAACAATCTCCTTCCTATAATAGGACTGCACACAGAACTACAGAAGAGGCTTTATCAATGTGCTGCACAATCTCAGCATGCCTGCTCAGCTTCTAAACTCAAAGTTCTGAGCACTGAAGTAACCTGAAACACCCCGCGCCACAAACTTCAAAAAATTATACCTGCACCCCTGGGTCCCTCTTTTCTATATAACTACCAAAGCCCAGCATTCATTGTGTAAGCCCTCCCCTTGTTTGTTTTACCAAAATGCAATGCCTCACATGCATCCAGATTAAACCCCATCTGCCACACCTCAGCCCAGTGAATGATATTACTGCCCCCTCACACTCCCCCTTCGTTTTAAAACGAAAAGTCCTTTTAAGAAGGCCTACAGACACCAGCCTTGAGTTTCCGAAAGACACAGAGCTTGGTTTGCCTTGTGCAGGCAGAGGGAGGATTCAGTAAGCAAAAGCTGGAAAGGAAATAGCTGTCTTATATCAATTAATGATTTTCGGAAAAGGGAAGCCACATGTGAGAGATTTCAAATAATGACCGGTGTTTTGGGCCCGGAATTGTGTTCTTTCCTCGTCTCTGATGTTCAGTATTGATATCTACTCGAGATCCTTCAAAGTGCAGAATGTGTCTGCAGGATTTCTTTCCCTAATATAGCAGACTACTGGTAATAGCCATTTAAACCGGAAATCATAGCCAAGCAATTAAAGATGTTCATAGTTTATTTCAATGGTACAGCAAATGCACTCGGCATCCTATAGTTGAGGCTAATAATTTGTACGTTCTTTCAATGAGAATTATCCCCTGTATAATTTGGTAATGTTAACAAGAATTAAGGTGGGAAGAGAAATATTTGAAAGACAATGAAGAGCAACTTTTTTTTTCCTGCAGAGGGTGGTGCTTCTGTGGAATTAGCTGCCAGAGAAACTGGTGGAAGCTGGAACAATTACAGCATTTAAAAGGCAACTGGATGGGTTTATGATTAGTGGGACATGGGCCAAATGCTGGCAAATGGGAGCGGATTAATTTAGAATAATCGGATGGCATGAACGAGTTGAAGGGTTTGTTTCCCTGTTGAATCATTGATTTAATTAATGAAGGTCTCTTTATAATCTTCAGCTGTTCACCATTATACAAACACTGTCCACTGTACACCAAAACTGGATGTCATCCGCAAATTTGAGAAATATACCTTCTATAAGTCTCATCTAAATCATTTATATAAATGACAAAGAAAAGTGGACCCAATAAATTTGCCTCTGGATCATCGCTGCCCACAGGCTTCCATTTCAAAAATCAACCCATCCACCACCACCGTGTCTCCTGCCATTAAACAGATATACACAGAAACACACACGCAATCACAGACATACAGAGACACTGATGCAACCATGTCTTTACGACAAAGGTTAGATTAAAACAACGATCGAGAGTTACAGTGAGAAGGCGGGAAAGATGTGTTGAGAAACACACCCAATAGAATCAAATAGCAAAGCATACTTGATGGGCCAAATGGCCTAATTCCAATTTCTTATGCTGTGTGGCCTTCAGGTGTCAGGATTATTTTCCAAGGGTGCAGTAGAAGATAAATTTTATAAATACTTGACTGAACAGTCAATGGGACTGTGGGATACGCTTGAGGGGCTGAATGATATATGTTTGTTCCTATTTGCTGTGCCCTTGTTTCTGAAAAGAGTAGGTGACTTGCTGCGAGGTTAACACGCTTTAATATAAAAGGAGTCTCCCATTTCCATTTGTGATAACGTTGCTCCTTTCTCCTTTGGATTATGCGATCTGTGGCGTTCTCATCCCCCGAGAACAGTGAAGTCTGGATCATTGAGGATATTCAAGGTTGACCTTGTCTGACCATTGATGGACAGGAGGGTCAATGTTTATTGGGAACTGACAGGAAAGGGGTATTCGGTTACAATCAGACCAGCCATGATGTTTCTAAACTAAGCAGCAAGTTGGAGGGGCCGAATGACCAACTGCTGCTCCTACCTCACTCGTTGTTCTGTCAATTCACCCCCAAGGCTGTTACAGAGGGAAAGAAAGATCCAATTCAGCCAGTCAGCATCGTGAGAATACAACAGGGCAGGCCATAATTACCCTCCAAGGGGTTAGACAGAAATAGAATGAAGTATTCAAATCATTTCAGTAAATTACACAGCACAGGAGGACGCCATATAACCATCCCAGGCTGTTACGCAGGAGCAGGGGCGCCTTGGGCAGCATCAGGAAACACAGAGAAGAGAACATTACTCATTTTGTGTTTGGCAAGGTGTAACTAATGGAATTCCTCAGGGATTTGTGTGAGGTCATCAACAAATTACAATCCACACCAATGAGTTGTATGATAAGGATGGAGCTCAGTTTGCTCATACATCAGGATAGTCAATCAATAAGATGTCAAATGGAGACAGAGCGTCTGCAATGGGATACAGACGGGGGACGGCAGTGCTTCAGCAATGGGACACAGACGTGGGGAGGGCAGAGAATCTGCATCGGGATACAGATGGGGAGGGCTGCGCGTCTGTTTTGGGACACAGACGGGGAGGGCAGAGCATCTGCATTGGGATACAGATGGGGGAAGGCTGCGCATGTGCAATGGGATACAGACAGGGGGAGGGCAGAGCGTCTGCAATGGGGCACAGAGAGGGGGAGGGGCAGAGAATCAATCCATGACAGACAGACAGAGGACAGTTTTGAGCAAACCTTCAGCAGAAAAAAGTACAACATTTCAGTGATGGTAATTTTCTGTTTTGGGGAAAAGACAAACCAGCAGAAAATTATTTAAATGCAAGGAGAATGCAGAACTGAGTGGTACAGAGGGATCTGTGTGTCCTAGTGCATGAATCACATCAAATTACTCTGTAGATGCAGCAGGTGATTTAGAAGGTAAATGGAATGATTCTGTTTCGTGTAAGGGGTGTTGTGTTTGATCTTAGTGATGATTTTTGCATCAGTACAGGGAATTGCTGAGATCACATCTGATGTATTCTGTGTCGTTATAATTGTCTTAACTGATAAAAACAAAATTGCTTTCGAAACGTTTCAAAGATTTTTCTCTTTACTCATTCTTGGGATGAAGGCATTACGTTACGAAGAAGGAGCAGTTCGACCTGAGAATCAGAGATGTTTTATTGACCGTATAACATCTTGAGAAGAGTGTAGTTGGTGAATACTGTATGGATATTTCTTCTTATGTGGGAGAATAAAATTGGGGAAATAATTTAAGAATAAGTCAGGTTCAAAGGAAATGTCATTGGACTGAAAAATTGAACTCTGATTTCTCTTCATATCTGATGCCAGACAGGCTGAGCTTTTCCAGCAATTTCTGTATTTGTTTAAGAATAAAACATATTCATCTTAACACTGATATTGTGAAGTCATCAAACGCTTATGTTTACATTAGGCAGGCAGATATTAACACATCTTCAAAACAAGTATGTCCATTTATTGTTAATGAATTGATTCGGTGTATGACAACAGCAATAATACACTGACCTGGAGTCGAGAATGTGATGGAGTCATATAGTTCGGACAATGTTCAAGGAGAGCTCACATGGTCCAGTTTGAGGTCTGATAACGTTAATGATTTAACTTACAGATAGAAGAATGTGGCCTAGCTGTGAATGAACAGCCTATTGCTCCTTTTCTGTTTCCCTGCCGCTCAACACAGCACTGTGTGGGAGTGAAAAAAGCCTAGTAGTCTTTTCCACTCATGGAGAATTCCTGATGATGATTCATTGGAATCTCCCCACTGCCTGAAGCAAAGCAATTCAGCCAAATCCAACTGTTTCAGGAAGAAATTCCATTGACAGAAGGTTATGCGAGACGAATAACTTCAGAAGTAATTATTCAGACTCGATATGTGAGGGGATCAGACAAGAGATTCTATGGCTGCAAATGGGAATTCAAGATGATGTATAGCCTCCTAAGTGCCAGGGTCCAGGATGTCTCTGAGCGGCTGAAGCACGTTCTCTCTGGGGTGGGGGGGAGCAGCCAGAAGTCATTGTGCAGATTAGTACAAATGACACAGGTAGAAGCATTGATGAGGTAATGCAGAGTGATTATAGAGATCGAGGAAAAAGGGTAAAAGACGGGACCACGACAGTGGTAATATCTGGTTTACTTCCAGTGTTCCGTGATAGTGAGGGTAAGAACAGGCGGACATGGCAGAGGAATGCGTGGCTAAATAATTGGTACAGGAGGTAGGGATTCAGAGTTTTAGATCACTTGGATCTTTTGTGGGGCAAAGGTGACGTGTTCAGGAATGACGGGTTGTACGTGAATTAGAAGGGGATTAATATCCTGGCTGGCAGGTTTGCTAGTGCAATAACATAGAACATAGAACATAGAAAAATACAGCGCATTCGAGGCCCTTTGGCCCTCGATGTTGCGCCGTCCCAAGCCCACCTAACCTACACCAGCCCACCATACTCCATATGCCTATCCAATGCCTGTTTAAATGCCCATAAAGAGGGAGAGTCCAGCACTGCTACTGGCAGGGCATTCCATGAACTCACGACTCGCTGAGTAAAGAATCTTCACCTAACATATGTCCTATACCTACCACTCCTTAATTTAAAGCTATGCCCCCTCGTAATAGCTGACTCCATACGTGGAAAAAGGTTCTCATGGTCAACCCTATCTAAACCCTTAATCATATTGTGCACCTCGATCAAGTCACCCCGAAACCGTCTTTTCTCCAATGAATTCAGCCCCAAGTGCCTCAGCCTTTCCTCATACGATCTTCCTACCATACCAGGCAACATCCTGGCAAACATCCTCTGCACCCGTTCCAGTGCCTCCACATCCTTCCAATAGTATGGCGACCAAAACTGCACACAATACTCCAGATGCGGCTGCACCAGAGTCTTACACAACTGCAACATGACCTCAGGACTCCGGAACTCAATTCCTCTACCAATAAAAGCCAGTACGCCATACGCCTTCTTCACCGCAAAATTTATCTGGGTAGCACTATTTATCTGTGTACATGGACACCAAGATCCCTCTGCTCATCCACACTACCGACCATTAGCCCAGTACCCCATCTTCTTCTTACTCTTACCAAAGTGAATCACTTCACACTTACCTCCATTGAACTCCATTTGCCATCTTTCTGCCCAGCTCTGCAGCTTATCTATATCCGGCTGTAACCTGCCACATCCTTCCTCACTGTCAACAACTCACCCATCCTTCTAGCCCCTCCTCCAGGTCATTTATAAAAATGACAAAAGGCATTGGTCCCAAAACAGATGCTTGCGGAACACCACTAGTAACTGTATTCCAAGATGAACCTTTACCATCAACTACTACCCTCTGTCTTCTCCCGGCCAGCCAATTCCTAATCCAAACCTCCAACTCACCCTCAATGCCATACCTCCGTATTTTTTGCAGCAGCCTACCATGGGGAAACTTATCAAAAGCCTTACTAAAATCCATGTACACCGCATCTACTGCTTTACCCTCGTCCACCTGCATAGTCACCTTCTCAAAGAATTCATTAAGGTTTGTGAGGCACGACCTTCCCTTCACAAAACCATGCTGACTCTCCTTGATCACATTGTTCCTATCCAGATGTTCATAAATCCTATCCCTTACAATTCTCTCTAAGACTTTGCCCACAACAGAAGTGAGACTCACCGGCCTATAGTTACTAGGGTTATCCCTACTCCCCTTCTTGAACAAGGAACCACATTTGCTACCCTCCAGTCTTCTGGCACTATTCCTGTAGACAACGAGGACATAAAAATCGAGGCCAATGGTTCTGCAATCTCCTCCCTTGCTTCCCAGAGAATCCTAAGATAAATGCCATCAGGGGACTTATCTATTTTCATTCTTTCCACAATTTCCAACACCTCTTCCCTACATACCTCAAAGCCATCCATTCTAATTAAGTGTGACTCAGTATTCACATCGGCAACAATGTCCTTTTCCTGAGTGAATACTGACGAAAAGTATTCATTCAGTGTCTCCCCAATCTCTTCAGCCTCCACACGCAACTTCCCACTACTATCCTTGACTGGATCTATTCCTACCCTAGTCATTCTTTTATTCCTACAAGGGATAGTTTCAACTAGATTGGCTGGTGTGGGGGACGCCGTTGGATCCTCCACAGCAGGGTTGCAAGTGCGAGGCTGGAAGGAGATACCGTAATCACAAACAGTAAAGTGCAGAGATAGGTTAGGCAGGAACACAACAGGGAGCAAGGAATGCCTGTTGGATTAAATTGCATCTATCTCAATGTAAGATGGCTGACAGGTAAGGCCAATGAACTCAGTGCGTGGAGAGGTACGTGGGACTGGGATATTATAGCCATTACAGAAACATGCTAAGGGAGGGACAGGAGTGGCAGCTTAATGTACCAAGGTTCAGGTGCTTCATGCGAGACAGAGTTGGTGGAAAGAGGTGTGGAGAGTTTCATTCTTGATTAAGGCGAGTACCACAGCAGTAATCAGAGATAAAATAACTAATAGATCATCCAGTGAGGATTTGTGGGGGAAGCTAAGAAATGAAAAGGGAATGATTATATTATTTGGGTTGTACTATAGGCCCCCGAATAGTAAACGGGAATTAGAATAATTAAAATATGTACAGAGATTGGGGAGACTTGCAGGGCCAATAGGATTGCCATTGTCGTAGATTTTAATTTTCCTAACATTGACTGAGAATTACATAGAATTAAGGACTGAGATGGGGTGTATCTATTAAGTGTGTTCAGAAACGTTTCCTCAAGCAGTATGTAGAGAGTGCAATTCGGGAAGGGGTAAAACTTGACCTACTCTAAGAAATAGGGCAGGACAGGTGACTGAGGTGACAGTGGGGGAGCACTCTGGTACCAGTGACCATAGATTTAAAATACTTATGGAGAAGGATAAAACTGGCCCGCATGTTCAATTTCTAAATTGGGCGAAGGCGAATTTTGATGGAATTAGATAGGAGCTTGTCGGCGTTGGTTGGAGGAGTTTGTTTAGAGGCGAAGGGACCTCCGGCTAGTAGGAGGCCTTTAAGAGTGAAATGGCTGGAGTTCAAGGTCTATATGTTCCTGTGAGGGTAAAAGATAAGGTTGGCAGGAAGAGCGAACCCTGGATGTCAGGAGATATTGATGCTTTGACAGACAAAAAGGAGGTGTGGCTGAGTTCCATGCAGCTGGGATCGAGGGAATCCCTGGCGGTGTACAGGGAATACAGGAGTTTACCGAAGAAGGAAATCAGGAGGGCGAAAAGGGCGCACACGATAGCCTTGTCTGAAAAGATTAGGGTGAATCCAAAGAGGTTCTTTAACCATATTAAAGTTAAAAGAATAACTACATGAGAATATGACCCCTCAAGGTCCAAAGTGGACATGCATGTCTAGAACCATAGGAGATGTGTGAGATTCTCAATGAATATTTCTCCTCTCTCTTTACTGTGGAGAAATACAAGAAGACTTGAGATGTTAACAAAGGTCGTGGTGTTATCTTGGGGTTAGTCAATATCACAGGAGAGAACGTGTTGGATGCATTAGACTGTGTGAAGGTGGATAAATCTCCTGATCCTAAACAGATGCATTCCAAGAATACTGCAAGAGGCGACAGAAGAAACTACGGGGACCTGCGTGATATTTTTGCATCATCGTTAGCCGCAGGTTAGGTTATAGGATATTGAAGTGTAGCAAACTTTGTACCATTATTCAAGAAGGGAAGCAAAGAAAAATCTGGGAACTATAGAACGGGAAGCCTAATATCTGGAGTAGATAGGTTACTTGAGAAGATTCTGAGGGATAAGATATGCACACGTTTGGAAACTTAGGGTTTGATTAGAAATGGTTTATTTTTTTCAATTTCCTAAAGTACGGAAACAGGCCATTTGGCCCAACAAGGCCACACCGACCTTCTGAATAGCAACCCACCCAGTCATATGCCCCTAATCTATATTTACCCCTAACTAATGCACATAAGGCTGTGGACAATTCACCTGACCTGTACATATTTGGATTGTGTCAGGAAAATGAAACTCCCAGAGGAAACCCACGCAAACACCGGGAGAATGTGCAAACTCCAAAAGAGAGTAACCCGAGGATGAAATCAAACCCGGATCTGTGGCACTATGAGGCAGCAAAGATAACTGAACCACTATGCCACCCTTGCTTTTTTTCAACGCAGTTCAATGACACAGTTACAAAATCTATTCTGTGTTGCTGCAAAAGCGCAGCAGGTCAGGCAGCATTCAATGAGCAGGCGAATCGACGTTTCGGGCATGAGCCCTTCTTCAGGAATCATCCTGAAGCCCTCCCTGTAGAAGGGCTCATGCGCGAAACGTCGATTCTCCTGCTCCTTGGATTCTGCCTGACCTGCTGCACTTTTCCAGCAACACATTTTCAGCTGTGATCTCCAGCATCTGCAGTCCTCACTTTCTCCATAAAATCTATTCTGCCCTTCACCATTGATGCACGTTCCAATGCGACAAACCATGGATAATTCATTGTCCACTGAAAATGTCATCTTACTATTATTTATTATTGTTTGTTGTTATTTATTTTAATAATCATTATTAATAGTTGCTTTTAGACTGGAACGATTGCATGACTTTGTGAGTGGGAGATTATGCCTCACAAATTTGCTTGAGTTCTTTGATGAAGTGAACAGGAATGTTTATGAGGGCAGCGCAGTAGACATAGTCTGTATGGTTTTCAGTAAGGCCTTTGACAAAATTATTCTTGATAGGCTGGCCTGGAAGGTTAGAATCGTATAGAATCCAGAGGGAGCTGACAAATTGGATACACAATTGGCTTGATGGTAGTAAAAAGAGGGTTATAGTGGAAGAATGCTCTCGGACCGGAGGCCTGTGACACATGAAATGCCTCAGGGGTCAGTGCTGGGCCCATTGTTGTTTATTATCTATTTCAATGATGTTCTTCAGAATATACAAGGCATGATTAGTAAATTTGAAGGTGACACTAAAATTCGTTTTATTGTGGACAGTGAGGAAGGTTATCAGAAATTGCAGCAGGATTTTGATCAACTGGAGAAGTGGGCTGAGGAATATTTTTTGCAAACTTATATCAATGTAGGTGTTTCATGGTGAATGGTAAGGCCTTAAGCAGTGTCGTTGAGCAGAGGGACCATGAAGTTCAGGTCCACCGTTCTCTGAAAGTGGAGTCACAGGTAGACATGGGCAATAAAGAAGGCTTTTGGCTCACTGGCAGTCAACGGTCAGGACATGGAGGAGAGACGTTGCTAAGTTATGTTGCAGTTATACAGGATGTCGGTGAGACTGCACTTGTAGTGTTGTGTTCAGTTTTGGTCACGTTGCGATCAGAAGGATGTTTTTAAATTGAAATGTGTGCAGACGGAATTTACAAAGATGTTGCCAGGACTCAATAGTATGAATTATAGGAAGAGGTTGGACAAGCGAGAACTTTTTTTCTTTAAAGCGTAGGAGACTGAGGGAGATCGTATAGAAGTGTACAAGATTATGAGAGGCATGGATAGGGTGAATGGACTGAGCCTTTTTTCCCAGAGTTGGGAATTGAGGACTAGAGAGCATCAATTTAAGGTGAGATGGGAAAGAATAAAAGGGAAAGTGATGGAAACTGTTTTACACAGAGAGTGGTACACAAAGGGAATGAGCTGCCAGTGGAAGTGGTTGAAGCATTTATATTAACAATATTTAAACGGCATTTGGACAATTACATGGACAGGAAAGGACGACAAGTGACATGTGCTGGGAAAAGAGGTTAATGTGGATGGATATTTGTGTCAGCATGGACCAGTTTGGGCCAAAGGGCCTCTCTCCATGTTGTAGGACTTGATGACTCCATAAGTAGAATAGCATTTTGGTCAAACTCTCATTCTTCCTTTGGTCATGAGTTCGAATAATACTTGGACAACGTTCTTTCAAGATAACTTTGCAGAGATTTTCCTTTTCAGTTTGATATCAAACAGATGTGTATGTGTGTATATATGTGTGTGTGTGTGCGCGTGTGTGTGTGTGTGTGTATGTGTCTGTGCGTGCGCGCGTGTGTGTGTGTGTGTGTGCGTGTGTGTGTTCTGCAGTATTTTTCAAAGGGAAATATCAATGTACATATTTGCAATATCCACTCGTCATTCTTCTTTTCATCATAGTTTGAGCAACTTTGCTTTGGTCATATACATGTTGTTTTAACAGATTGAAGGAATCTGTCTGACTTGTTCCTAACACTAAGCCTGAGACAGTCTGAGAACTATATCATTGGCCATATCACCAATCTAGTTATATACTTTTTGTGGCTCGTGGACGAGTGGGACTAGAAAAGGGAACAGCGATCCAAAAACTCAATAAATTATCGACTCAGTCAACCTAATGCCAGTTTGGAGGAGATTGTTCGAAGGAATTCTGAGGGATAGGATTTACATGCATTTAGAAAGACGAGGACTTATTAGGAATAGTCAACATGGCTTTGTCCGATGGAAATCATGTCTCATTAATGTGATTGGTATTTTGAAAAAGTGACGAAGAAGATTGAGGAAGACACTGTGGTATACATTGCACAGACTTCTGCAAGGCATTTAATAAGATTCCTCATCGTAGATAGAATACTAAGATTAGGTCATATGGAAGTCAGGAAAGGCTAACCAATTGTATACAAAATTGGATTGAAGGTAATGCGTTTTTCCATACTGGAGGCCTGTGGGCCGGGATGTGCTGAAAGAATCAGTGCTGAGCTCAGTGCTTTTTATCAGTATATAAACAACTTGTATCTGATTATCGGAGGCATGGTTAGTAGGTTTACAGGTAACACCAAAAAGAAAGTGGGGCAGTGAACAGTGATAAGTATTTCAGAGTACAACAGCACCCTTGACAAACAAAGGGCCAAGGACTGGCAGATAGAATTTAATGCAGACATTTGTGAGGTTTTGCATTTTGGTAAGTTAAAGCAGGGTAGTACCCTGGGGAATGTTGCTGAACAAAGAGACCTACGGATGCAGGTTCATACTTACTTGAAAGTGGAATAGCAGGTAGACAGAGTATTAATGTTCAGTCAGAACATTGAGTATAGGAGATGGGGTAGCATATTACGCTTCTGCAGTACGTTGGTGAGGCCACTTCAAGAATACTGCGTACAATTCAGATGGATGTTGCTAAGCTTGAGAGGGTGCAGAACAAAATTGCAAGGATTTTCTGGAACCTGAGGAATTGAGCTGCAGGAGAGGATGAACAGGTTGAGGCTTTTCCCCCGGACTGTTGGAGTCTGAATTTTATAAAATCCTGAGGGCCATTTATAGTCTCAATGGCCAACATATTTTTTCCCAGTGTAGGGACTTCCAGAGCTAGACGGCATAGGTTGAAGATGACAGGGGAAAGATTTAGACGGGACCTGAGGGGAAACATTTTCATGCAGAGACTGGTGGGTGCACGGAAAGTGCTGTGGTGAAAGCGGGTACAATTACATGTTTAAAATATATCTGGATAGATATATAAATAGAAATGGTTCAGAGGGATATGGACAAAATGCTGGCATTGGGACTGGGTCAGGTTAGGATGCCTGATCGGCATGGAGATTTTGGACAAAAGGATGTATTTCCATGCTGTATGACTCTCCTATTCTATCACAGGGATGAAGAAAAATGCTAAAAGGGTTTCTGAATGGGAATTCTCTTCCCCAGAAGTTTGTGGTGCCTCTCTGATTGCAAGTATTCACAGCTGAGTTAGTTAAAGACTTCACAGAGACTGTGTCACGGCTAATGGGATACAGACAAGAAAGTGGGGCTGAAACCAAACCTGATCAGCCACAATCTTAGTGCCTGGTGGAGAAGGCTGAAAGTATCTCAGGACCCACTCCTACTCGTCAGTCCCCTGTTTCTGTGTTCCATTCAGACCCACAAACCTGCTGCATCTGAGCAGTTGGAGGCCACTTACTGCTATCACCTGGTGCACAGAAACAGAGGAGAACATTCACTCCCTCATGACTGTCACACACGGTTTGGGAGATTTGGAAAATGTAATTCGAAAACCCAGGCTGGATATGAAAGCGGTCCCTCATTTCTCTTTACTGAGCTTCCCCTCTCTGCAACTTGTGCTCCATTTGTTGGTCGACCCAGATTCACTGTGAATACAGACTCCATACTTAACTCAGAGATGGCTCACAAAGTCCTCTGGGCTCCTTGACTGCAACATTCCATAACAGACCATCCAGGTACCTTCCTGTAAGTAATCTAATCTAATCTAATCTAATCTAATCAAATTTTCCAATAACAGAATGTGAGAATATCAGAAACAAAGGCAGGTCGTTCACCTTCCAAGCCTTCCTTGCCTTTCACTAAGATCAGGGCTTCATAGCCCTCACCTCTCTGATACATCAATATCCCTCTCCAACCTCTATGAGCACTCGCATAGAAGACAGAACAAAGAACAGTAGAGCACAGTACAGGACATTCGACTCTCAATGTTGTACCACCCGTTTATTAGATTATTTTAGATTACAGTGTGGAAACAGGCCCTTTGGCCAAACAAGTCCACACCGACCCGCCGAAGCTTAACCCACCCATACCCCTACATTTACCCCTTACCTAACACTACGGGCAATTTAGCATGGCCAGTTCACCTGACATGCACATCTTTGGACTGTGGGAGGAAACCAGAGCACCCGGAGGAAACCCACGCAGACACGGGGAGAACGTGCAAACACCACGCAGTCAGTCGCCTGAGGCGGGAATTGAACGCGGGTCTCTGGCGCTGTGAGGCAGCAGTGCTAACCACTGTGCCACCGTGCCGACCAAATCCTACTCTATGATCAGACTATCATACATGCTTCCATTCACGTTCTTCCATATGCCTATCCAAGATTCTGTTAAGTTTCCCTCATGTAATTGACTCTACGTCCATTGCTGGCAGTGCATTCCACACAACCACCACTCTCTGTCTAAAGAACCTACCTCTGATATCTCCCCTAAACCTTCCTCCAATTACCTTAAAATTATGACCCCTCGTGATAGATATTTCTGCCCTAGGAAACAGTCGCTAGCTATTCACTCTATCTATGCCTCTCATCATCTTGCACACCTCTATCAAGTCACCTGTCATCTTTCTTTCCTCCAATGAGAAAAGCCCTTGCTCCCTCAAGGTTAATTCATAAATCTTGACTCTCCAGTCCAGGCAGCATCTTGGTCAATTTTCGGTCTAAAGCTACCACATTCTTCCTGTAATGGGGTGACCATAACTGAACACAATATTTCAAGTGTGGTCTATCCAGGGCTCTATAGTGCTTCAGTATAACGTCACGGCTCTTAATCTCAATCTCCCTGCCAAAGAGTAGATGTCCCAGAGCCGCTCCCTGCAGAACATTACTGGTCACTTTCAGTGATCTAGCTCCCCTAACTCTATGTCAGAGAATTCCTGACATTCACTACCCTCTGTTTGAAGAAAATATTCTCTGCTTCTACATCATGACCTATTGATATGAGCAAGAGAGGGACACAGAGGCTCAGGTAAGAGAGACTGGCCCTGAACTCTAGGCAGTATTTTACTGAGGATGAGATCAAGGAGCCTCAGCAAAATCACACTTAATGAGAATCGATTGTGACCTCTCCACTGTTTGGAGCCATTCACGGCACAAGGGAAGATGATTACCATTGGTGGGCATCATCAGCTCGGCCATGGGGCATCTATGCAGGAGATCTTCAAGGTAGCTCCCTCAGCCCAGGCATCTTCTGTTTGTCAGCGGGGAATCCTGCAGTTTGGAAGGAGGCCTTTCAGCTCATTGAGTCAAAAATTAGCAGAAGTGGGGATATTCACTGAAGTTTACATAATGTTTAGAACAAGTTGTCCCTCTTCAACTCTTGAAGCAGTCTGTGTCCATGTGCAACTAGAACTGGACAACGTTCAAGATTGTGCTGCTAAAATCTGGGTAACATTCATGTTACAGCACTGTACATTTCCACAGTAAAACGAGGAGGACATTGAGCACTTCAATCTGGTTTCACAAGAATTTGAGGAAGTCATTCAGCCCATCAAAACTACTGAGCAAAAAGAGGGATAGCCAATTCAGTCCTTCCTGCCTATAAAACAGGAAAAGAACGAATCTGCTCACTCCTACACCCACTCACAAAGGATCAGGAAGAGACCATTTCACTCCCGGTGTCATTAAAAAGGAACAGGAAGATGTCATTCAGCTTCTCAAGCCACAAACACAGGAACAGGAATGGGTATTGGAAGTTTAACGTTGCAAACAATAGGAGCAGGGGCTGCACAGATAGACTGCTCCAAATTGGTCCACATGACTTAGTTACTCATAGTGCATACGTAGTACGCTGAACATGTGTTGCTGGAAAAGCGCAGCAGGTCAGGCAGCATTCGGGGAACAGGAGAATCAACGTTTCGGGCATAAGCCCTTCTTCCTGAAGAAGGGCTTATGCCCGAAATGTCGATTCTACTGTTCCCTGGATGCTGCCTGACCTGCTGCGCTTTTCCAGCAACACATTTTCAGCTCTGATCTCCAGCATCTGCAAACCTCACTTTCTCCTCCTACATAAGTATTACTTCAACATGGTTTTTGGACATTCGAAATGAAGCCAACCTTTTTAAAGTATTTTCCAAATAATTTTTTTCAATCTCCACGAAGGCAGACCCTGCTGACAGGATTGTGCACAAAGTGACATTCAATTCAGTGTCAAACACTAGCTGTGCATTCAAGTGTCCCGAGTTCATTCAGAGCCTGTAGCTCTCTGTCAATCGACATGGGGCTCTGCAGATGCATGTAAACTAACGGGAATCAATCATACAATGATAAATATGAAATTTCCACATTATTCAGCTGTTTGGGACATAATGAATGTCCTTCCATGATCATCAAGTTTCAGCTTCTTATTTTCTCAGAGCCCTACACATTAAACACATAGTCACTGCACTCACTCTGCGGGGTACCATCATGCCAGGGTTTAGTCTGGTAAAACCCCTTTGTGCTGTCTCGGTGACAAAGAGATCATTATCTATAAAGCAAACCAAACAAATACTCTCTCAACAAAACACGACCAATGGGAAAGATGTTCTAACTCTGGTGCTTCAATCATTTTGCATGAAGAGCCACATATCACTTACTTCCTGCCCAATAAGAATTCTGTTTGCGAATCATGACCAAGGACATCCAGGTCCTTTTCAACAATAGCTCTTCCCAATCTCTCACCATTTAATAAATATAAATGTACATGATGATATTTGTTGTTCACATCTGAATTATTTTTATATCTTGTGAACAGATATTGCCCAAACACTGATCCTGCTGCCACCCATCAAGCCTTCAGTCAAGAGGAAAACATTATTCTTCTCGTATCTCAATTACCAATTTTTAATCCATATGGTATATATTCCTCCCCGACATACCCATGGATTCTCACCTTCCCCACTCACCTGTATTCAATCAGGTCAAACGTCTTCTAAAAACTCAAATAGTCCACTCCCATTGGTTCTCAATTGTCGATGGCACAATGCACAATCTCCACAAATAGGTTTATCGACTACCATTTCCCTTTCTTGAATCTAGACCGATTCAACCAAATCATATCATTATTTTCCAAGTGTCTAGTTGTCATGTTCTTATAAAAGGTTCCAATGATTTTTTTTTCTCACAGCTCGCATCAAGCTATTTAGTTTTATGTTTTCCCTCTCCGTCCTGTTTTAAATATTTACGTTTACAATAGCTGCTTTCCAGTCTGCAGGATCCTTTCTAGAATCTAACCAGCTTTGAAGAATAATAAATATTTTTTTCACTAGCTCTGTTTTCATCTCCTCAATACGTTGGAATGTAACTCATCAGATGCAGCAACTTATGAAACTTCAGTTCAATTAGATTTCCAAAAGGCTAACGTGCATTAATTCTAATTTCCTGCATTTCCTCATTTTCACCAGTCCCCCTTCTCTCTAGTATATCTGGAAGTTAGTTTCTGTACCTTCTCCTGTGGAGATGGAACCAACGCATTCCTCTCAGCAGGCGGTGGCTTCTGTCAGCTCGTTATACATCGGAGGACTACACTTCAGAGGTGGTGGATACATTACCCACTCCTGCCTGGAAAGTTCCAGAATTAAAACAGGTAAATTCATAGTGAGCGTCAGCAAAGTCCTGTCCCTGGTGTGAGGCTACAGGTTATACTGAAGAAGGACACAGCTCAGTGAGTACCTCATTTTTGAAACAAGCTGGTTTCACACTTTACACCTGAATGGGTCCAGCTTAGACAAACGTTCCTGGAAATCCCAGGAAGGAAAGTGCTGTGCTTTGCTGTTACTTGTTTCCAGAGCTTTCTTTCTGTGTAGTCTTCGCTCCATTTGTTTACCATGGACCCAGACACTATGTAAATGCAATGTCCAGAGTGCGATCACCAGACCCTCGGGTCTCCCTGAATAAACTCAGCAGCTGACAAACAGTTCCTCTCTCCAAAGAAGCAGCTGACTCTGTAACATTTCCTTCTTCTGTATCTCAGCAACTGTCAGGGCAGCACCAGTATTGCCAATGGAGATCATCACACTCAGAAAAGAGAGACAGAGGGAACATTCTATTTTCCTTCCAGTCCATCATCAGCAATCCTTATGTTTTCTTTTCCTTTCTCTCTCTCTCTCTCTCTCTGGACACTGGAGAATTTTATTTCCGATCTCCATTATCCACAGTTCCTTGGTTTATTTCACCTTTAATGTTGGTGTTGCATGGTATGTCAGCACCACTGGCAAGGGCAGCATGTGTTGTCCATCCAAATTGCCCTTGACTGTGAGGCCATTTGTCAAGACAACATGGAGACAACCATTTTATTGTCGAACTGAAGTCGCCCTTAGTCCAGGCCGGGCAATAATGTTAAGTTTCTTTACCAAAGGCTATCAGTGAAATATTAAAAGAAATCCTGATTGTTTATTTTTTCCATCAGTGAAATTTCATTCCAATTTTTTGTCATTCGACTTTAAGCTCAGTCATCGGCTGTGGTAGGATTTCAAACAAAGCCATTAGATCCTTTGCCTCTGAATTACACATGCAGTGACATTATGAATCTCAAACAGAGTACCTGTTGTGAAGTACCTGTCGTGACGGCAACAAGTTTGTGGTCACAATATTTGTCACTGGTAGAGAGGTCAGAATACAACGGGAGCCATAAATTCTGAAGTTAACAAAGGGCTAGATGATGTTTAATTCAGCAACAGCATTGAGGCAGAGGTCGAGACTAGGGATATTATCGAGTTGGGTGTGGGCAGATTCGATGACAGAAAGAATACCGAGACATAAACAGTTCAGGACAAAAGTCAGGTTGAGGTTGTGAACAGTCATGTTCCTTCTGCGATGTTTATGATTGAAGAGTCTGAAATTAATTTAAAGGAAGTGGAGTTTGTGACTGGAACTGAATAAAATACTCTACGTCTTTGCGAAATATAAATAACTGAATTAGCAATGATTTCCATCATAGTTTATACAATTGACAGGTATAGACTTACCAGGAACACCAATAATAGCGAGGATGGGGTAGTAACCAGCTTGAATAATCCTCAGTACTGCTTCGATCCGCAACTCTAACGATGGCCAATCCTGAGAAAGCCAGTAAAGACCCAAAGATAAACTACTGTTCATTGTAGTAACATTACGATCTACTATTCTCAGATTCGAATCCATTGCTGGTACATTTCAGTCTATTGTTCTGATTCACTTCCTCTCCCTCTCTCTGGAGCTGCTAATCCCTATCGTGTTGAGAATCACGCTGCCCCTGATACTACGAGGCACCAGGTTCAAAGAAGCCCCTTAATTATGGAAGAGGGAAACTCTACAGTGACACAGTAAGGGTCCATGGAGACTGATATCAATCATAGTCACTGAACAAACAGCTCCATTTAACCCATTTTACTGCATCCCGTATAGATCACAATAATGCTTAGTCTGTGTGGGGTATTGACATCGCTGACTATTGGGTGAATGGCACATCTCCAATTGTAAAGTTCTAGGTGACGGAGAGAGATGATGCTTTCTCTTCACTAGCTCGATGATTCTACTGTGTTTTGGCAGGGTAGGAATTGCTCGGTTCCCGAGACCGTCTATGACTGATCAACAGGCCTGCTGCATGCTTTCGTTTTATTTATTTATGTTTAACTTTGACATTTATCTTACCATCATTTCATGGTTTCGGTGGAATTAGGAATTTTTGAAAGGCTCCTGCAGCGCCATAGACGGCGTAGATACATTCCATTCCTTGTGGTCTTTGAAGCTGCAGTCTGGTCCTGTGGAGTGATGCCCAAGCTCTCATAGAAGCAGGATTTTTAGTTTTACCTTTTGCCAGTTATTGGTAGGGTCTCAGCAGGGTTGGAAGGCAGGAAATCTCTCCCGGCCGCTGCACTCTCGCTCTGAGATTTCTCTCAGAATTGTCTTTTGATGTTCGTTCCTCCTGGATTAGAGAACTGTATGTGAGACAATCTGTTTCCTGAATTTGTTTTGTGAAAAGTGGTTGCTTATTGGATGCTTCCATTTTTGAGTAGTTACTGTATAGTAGTTAAATAATCTATTATTCTGTTATGTTTGCCAATAGAATTAAGATATTCCAAGTTGCTCTTGTTTTTGTTGTATTTTATTGACGGTGTTTGAATATATTGTATTTTGCTGAATGCCGAATATTTTGACCAAGCGAATTGCATCTGAAACAGAGCACCTCATACTTACCTTTAAAATAAGAAACCTTTCGAGTTGAGACGACCTTCATCATATATTTTCAGGTACGTCAGCTCATGTGCATCACATGAAGGACAGATATTCATGTTTTAATTGGATATTTCCTTAATGGACAACATGTTTCAGAAATACGGGGTCTAACAGTAGACTGCGCCGAGCTGGAGGAGTGATAGCTCGATCAGGAATTATACCGGATACTCAATCCACTTCATAGATCCAGTCTAGACACGTATAAACCTAGATGAGATACCTGCTCAGCACGGAGCACTGTGCAGACCAGGCTCAGTTCAACACAGAAATCTGTCCAGGATGGAACATTGTACAGACCCGGCTCAGGACAAACCAGCAATTTGTCTGGGATGGAGCACTGTGCAGACCAGGCTCAAGACAACCCAGCAATCTTCCAGGATGGAGCACTGTGCAGACGAGGCCCAGTACAACCCAGCAATCTCTCCAGGATGGAATACTGCGTAAGTCTCACCAGGCCACTGGCTATCGGTCCAACATGGGGACCAGCACAGACACACCGGGGCATTGATTCAGTAACCCCGATGAAACGGTCTGTCCAGCATTGGGTGATATGCAGCCCACACTAGTGTCTTGCTTTATAAGCATGTTTCTGTTCAGTATGGGTATCTGTACAGTGACAAGCAGTGAATTGGTCTGTAAACCGGGAGCAGTTACCCTCCCAACATGTAGAGCTGTTCACACCACCCCAGTGCATTGTTCAGTAACACTGTGTTAGATCACTGCCCAGAGTGGGGAAACTTGCAGCCCATACTGGAAGTGAAAGAATGTGCAGCTCCCATCCATTTACAGCTCCATATCTCCATTGTGCCATGACAACGGGTGCTGTGGGTATGAAAATCACTGCCAGAGAGAGATGGTGGGGAAGTCAGTTTAAATAACAACAAACAAAAGAAGTTTGGGAAAAAGAGAGAGGAAAATTGAGAGAATATTTCATTGAGGATCACAACATGCTGATATGAAGTTATTTCGACAGTACGCTGCAACATGAGCCAGTATTCCCAGGATTGATGGGTGAACCGGATATTGGTGTGAGTTAAGATGATGGACAGTTTTGAATGAGCATTTGTTCTGCAGCCCTGAAACTGAAAGTGGGCACAGCAGAGTCGATGACTCATTGGGCTGAATATAACAATAATTTATCTTTGTGCGATTTTCACTGAGTGTGACAGATGGGTTGTCTGCACGAGGCTGAGCTAGTTTCCTGGTACTATCATATCAAAGTCACCTCATTAACTACCCAGCCATCCCATTGTGTCCCTGTCATTCAATGCCAGCCCGATCCCACCCATCATGGCTGGAGTTCCTCACCATCGCTCGGATGCCCCGATAGTCCGTGATCCCTGGCACTGGTGCCATCTTTAAAAGCTAATGGGCACACAATTGAGCTCTCTCCGTTTGGAGCTGCCCTGTACAGTTTACCCTGAGCATGGCATATATGGGTCAATTACACCGCGGATTGTTGACAGGGGCATGGAGGTCCTGGTGGAAGTGCTAGTACAGAGTGCGACCATTTTCTTCCCAGAGGGAGCCACACCACAAGACCCACCAAGCATGGCCTGAGCTCACCAACCAGCTCAGTGCAGTCTGCGGTCTGAAGAACTGTTCAGTAATACAGGACAAGTTTCAATAACCTTCCCTACTCTGTCAGGATAAGGGCACCGTATTCTCCCTGCTCCCTCACACTTACTGTATATAGGTTATAGCACCGACACCCGAACACGATTCATGGTCCACAACTCTCACTACTGCATGCAAAGCCTTCTCTCTCTCTCTCTCTCGCCTTTGCAATACTCCCATGTGTTGGTAGGATATTCTGAAGAATGCTGATTGTGGAATGTTCAAGTCAGTGTTCCAAATAATTCCCATTTTCAGGAAAATGTCAATGTCCCAGGATGTAACACAGTAGGGGAAGACACAAAGTTGTACAGTTTTCAAATCGCATGCAATTCAAATCCACCACGAGTCCATTCAGCCCTTCAAACGTATTCCAGCATTTTAGAAGATTGTGGCTGATCTGATGCTTTTCTCAGTTCCATGTTACATGAACTTTCAGTCATTCAACCCCCTCGATTCCTGTCACTGAGCAGACAACACTCAGGCACTTTTACCCCGGTTTTCTTCAAGCGCCTGCTCGAGGGCACTTCCCAAGGGGACGCACTCTCCCAACAATATATTCCATCAGCTTTCTCCATCTACGTAATGGTAAGCACATTTTACACAGACCAATCAAAAGTCTACACTCATTTTATGGTTATCGATATGCAATCACAATTAGTAATTCTGGGGATTATTTCATTTGTTTCACCTTATCGTATTCAGCCAAAGACGGCTTTGAAATACTTGTCTCATCCTAAAATACAATTTCTAGCAGAGAACGTTTTTACCCTCAGTCGTTGTTTTCACCGTTATCTGAATTGTACCTTTTTCCTTGTTATGAAAGTTTCTCTTGCCCTTTGCCTGTGACTATTTCTGTCTGTAACAGTTACACTGTCTCCCACTCAGTTGGCTGGACGGCTGGTTTGCGATGCAGATGGAAGCCAACAGCGCCGGTTCAATTCACCACACTGACAGAGGTTACCATGATGGTTACGCTGTCTCACCCTCAACCCATCACCCGAGGTGTGGTGACCCTCAGCTTAAATGACCACAAGTGGTCTCTCTCTAATGTCAGAGCAGTTCTATGGTCCTTGTAACTCTGTTCTATCATTGTTAGCAATTAAAAATGTTTTCTAGATTACCATTTCGTTTTGCCGGATGTTCTGAAGCAGTGTCATTCTGTACCACTGTCAGCATTTCCCCATGCTGCACATTCCAGCCAATTCCCTGATAATCCTTGACTACATTGTTACTTATGAATCTTCCGTCTGTGCCTCAAAAATATTCAATATCTCTGAGTCCAATGGTCTGCGGAGAAGAGTGTTCCAAAATCTCATAGCACTGAGAAAACAAAAAAAACGCCTCACCTGGGGTGTGAGGTTATTTTTTGTCTATTTCCCTGAGATTGGATATAATTACATTGGAAACAGTTCAGAGATGTTTTACTTCATGTATTCCAGGGATGAAGGCCTTATATTATGGTTACTCATAGAAAGAGAGGTGATCTTACTGAAACATACAAAACCTTCAGCAGAGTGTATCAGGTAGATATCCACTGGGTATTTGTATCGTCCAAACTTCTTGCCATTGTTCTAGAACATCAATCGTGTGGAGGCAGGGCATTCTGCCCATCAAATCCACTCTGACCCACCGAACAGCATCCCAGCCAGACCTGCCCCCTATCCTATCCATGTAACCCTGCATTTCGCATGACTAACTCACCTAACATGCACATCCCTGGGCACTATGGGCAAATTAGCATGTCCAATCCACTCTATCTGCACATTCTTGGACTGTGGAAGGAAACTGGAACACTGGGAGGAAACCCACACAGACACAGGGAGAATGTTAAAACTCCACATACAGGACGCCCGAGTTTGGAATTGAACCCAGCTCCTTGGAGATGTGAGGCAGCAGTGTGAAACACAGATCCACCATACTCCTCCATTAGTTATTTAAGTTACTTGTGTCTGATTAAAGAAATCTGCTTGACTTGTTCTTATCACTGAACCAGACCTAGTCGAAGACTTTTATCATCGGCCATATCACCAACCTGGTCACATTTAAAGTGAAGGAGTGGGACTAGAAAAGGAAACAGTGACACCCTCCAACCTCAGTCAGAACCGGAGTGAGCAGAAATTCTCAAAGTGGGAATTTATTCACGTAGGAATTCTCCTTCCCAGAAGTATGGGATGGCTGAAGCTTTATATTATATCGAGGCTGGCTTCATCTAATTTTCCATAGACAGGTGAATCAGGGATAATGCTGCATAGAGAGAAAAGCTGGGACCACAATGAGATGAGCCACAACCTTATTTACTGGTGGAGTAGTGTCAAAGGGCCGAATGTCCCACTCGTGTCCCTCAGCCTTATGTTCTGATGTTCCATTCAGCCCTTCGGACCTGCTACACAGGGGCAGATCGAGGCCACCCCGATGGTTAGGTGTCGTTTGGGATATGTAATTGGAAAATCCAGGCTGGGTCAGGAATTGACCCTCACCCCAATCTCTCTTTTCAGGCTTCCCGTCTCTGTAACTTCTGTTCCAGAAGTGGGTCATGTTACAGACCCAGATTCGCTGTTAATACAGCCCTTTACCAGTGTTACCAGGAGCAGGTTATTCGGCACTGTCATTTAATAAGAACATGGATGATCTACTTCAGGGCTCAACTCCACTTTCCTGCTAACCTTTTGTATCCCTCAAATCGCTAATCTATCAAAACCCAATCCAGCAAGTCTGTAAATACTTTCAGTGACCCAGTCTCCACAACCGTGGGCGGCACGGTGGCACAATGGTTAGCACTGCTGCCTCACAGCGCCAGAGACGCGGGTTCAATTCCCGCCTCAGGCGACTGACTGTGGAGTTTGCACGTTCTCCCCATGTCTGCGTGGGTTTCCTCCAGGTGCTCCGGTTTCCTCCCACCATCCAAAGATGTGTAGGGTCAGTTGAATTGGCCATACTAAATTGCCCGTAGTGTTAGGTAAGGGGTAAATGTAGGGGTATGGGTGGGTTTCGCTTCGGCGGGTCGATGTGGACTTGTTGGGCCGAAGGGCCTGTTTCCACACTGTAATGTAACGTAAAATGTAATGTAATGTAAAAAACCTCTGGGTTAGGGAATTCCAGACATACACTACCTTCCACATTCATTTCAACAACAATGAATAACCGCCTCCCCATTTTAGATGTACTCAATAATTCAACCCTTTCATTCCAGGAAGCCGCCTAATGAACCCAACCTAGTTACTTGCTGCCTAATGAACCCAACCTAGTTACTTGCTGCATCAGCATGCTGACGTTATGTTTCAGACACAAAGACAATCCCATCCCTTTGTACTGTTCCTTTTGTGGGTGTCCTCTCCATTAAGTAACAGCGTGTCTTTTAGTTCTCAGTGTCATCCTCAAATTCGTGTATATATACATATATATATATATATATATATATATACACACACACATATATATATAGTGCATATATATATATATATATATATTTATATATATATATACATATATATATATATATGTTAGTGCAGGAAAGGTAGACTGGATCAAAGAGCTTCAGGTGAAGTGGGGAGGGACCATAATGTCAGAGAATGTGCTCTGTAATTGGAGATGGAGAACTTGAATCAGGAAGGGGAGAGGAGCAGGGAAGAGGATGGAGCAGCAATGGCAGGGGTTTATGGGGGGAATTCAGGAAGCACAGCTGAAAGTCATGCCCAGCATCTGCTTATGGTCCCTGAAATAGACATCCTAAATCTGGCCTTACAGTAATGCTCATCATAGTATCCTTGCAACCATGGGTGGTACATTTTCTTATCGAGTCCTTCTTTTTGAACAGAAACAATCATTTCTGAGCGTTATTGGATATCTGCTTGAATTTCTGCCCAGGTATACCAACTGATCTTCCTCTCGGTCTACTTCCACTTCCCGCTTCAGATCAGATGTGAGACAGAAAGCCTCAATTTAGATGTCTGGTTCTTTCAATAATTCGGGGGGACTTCTACATGTAGCTGAACACATGATCAGCGGAGGCTGACTCCATTCTCCCAGTTTCTCCGTCCCTGTTGTTTCTGTTTGATGACACCACATTCCAGTGAACTGCCTGTGACGTGACCTCCTTTTTCTTCAAATCAGAAATCCGCTAATTCCGGTGGACAGGGCCTTCAGCTGTGACTATCCCATCTCCCGTGCCTCTGCCCTCACTCCGTCTTCTCCTTCCCAGAACAATGATAGATCTCCCCTCGTCCTCACTTCTACTGTACTAGAATCCACATTCATAGAATCATCTTCCGCCACTTCCACCATCTCCAATGGGACAGCACCATCAAACACATCTTTCCCTCACGACCACTGACAGCATTGTATAGGGACCATTTCTTCTGTGACACCCTCCATCATCCCGAACACTTCCCAAATCTCCCATGACACCTTCCCATGCAATTACAGAAGCTTCAACACTTGCCCATTCACCTTTCCCTCCTCACTGTCCAAGACCCCAAACATACATTCCTGGTGAAGTAGCATTTCACTTTTACTCTTTCAATCCGGTCTCCTGTCATTGCTGCGCACAATGCTGTCTCCTTTACACTGGGGAGACCAAACAGAGACTGGTTCCAGGACCACTTTCACTCTGTCTGTAGGAATAACCCTGAGCCTCTCATTGTTTCTCATTTCAATAACCGACCTTGCGCTCATCCTAACATTTCGGTCCTGAGCTGCTGCAATGTTCCAGTGAAAGACTACCCAAGCTCGAGTAACACCGAACTTTACACTTTGATGTGTCACAGCCTGCAGGAGTTAATACACAATTCCAAATTCACAGCCTGACTCCATTATGGCTGCTCTCCATTTTTCATATATTCTACTTCCTGGCCTCCCAATGATCTCGTCTGTGTCTTTTTTATCCTGCACTCAATAGAAGCAACCCATTTCTGCCATCCACAATTTTATTTACACCAATTTTATATCTGTTTCTCTTTCACCACAATTAAAAGCCATCCCTCTGTGCCATTGCGTCTCCACATTCTCTGTTTCCTATCATCCCTCGTCCACTTTTGCCAAGGCATTAAGCAGCCCTTTTCAGTTCTGAACAAGTGGCATGCTGGACTTGAAACAGTTTCTCTGTCTCCACAGATGCTGACAGATCTGCTGAGTTTCTCCAGAAAGTTCTGGTTTTGAACATGTTCAAAGGTATATGTCAAAGCTGCTCAAATGTCCTGACCCACTTGGATTGTCGTACACTGGGAAGTGAAAAATAACAAAAGATGCACAAATATCTTGGTTCTGAAACTACATAAGACTGGAATCATTGATACTACAGAATTCTTATTAGAAGCCATGGAGAGAACAGAGTGAAGCACATTCAATTTAAACACCGAAAATGGCATAACTGCAAGGGAAAACGTTCAGATGAATGTTAAAATTAGAATCGCTACAGTGTTGAAACAGGCCCTTCAGCCCAACAAGTCCACACCGATCCTCTGAAGAGTAAACCAAGCACACCCATTTTCTTATCCTATATTTACCCCTGAATAATGCACCTAATCTGGAAATTTTTGGGTTGTGGGAGGGAACCAAAGCACTCAGAAGAATCCCACAGGGAGAATGCGCAAGTTCCACAAAGACGGTCGCTAGAGGATGGAATCGAACCTGGGTCCCGAGCACCGTGAGGCAGCAGCACTAAACACTGTGCTATGGTGCTACCTCATGGAATATATTTTGGAGTTTTTAAAAACATGACAAGTAAGAGGTGTGACACAATAAACAAACGCTCAGAGGAATGAGAATATGAAAATGGAAGTGCTACTATATCAGAAACCAGAGTAGCTCACGGGGTACGGGTCAATGGGTCTCGGTATGAATTGGGCGACAGACATCAGAATTGCATTGCAGAAACTGCAGCTCAAACCCGGGAATTCATGTAATAGTGTAGATCACAGTTGGACAGAAGGAGAATTGTACTGAGTCACAATCTGTAACTTTTTACCCAGGATAATTCCTCAGTCCATTAATCCCATTAAACTGAATGATGTTTCAGTCACGAGTGTAGGTGAACATACCAGGGTCAGAGCCGTGTGTACCTAAAACTGATGACAACCCATTTAAAGCTACCACACTTGACTACTCACTTACATTGCAAACAGCAGGACTAACATCTGATAGAGAGGACGAAATGATTACAAAGCAAACAGATCAGATCGAAGCTCTGAAGTCCTGCCACTGCCAATTAGAAATGGAGTTGAACTATGAAACAACTGACGAAAGAAGAGGACTCCACAAATATTTTTTAAAAAAATGTTCAATGGGATTAGTGTGTCGCTGGGTAGGTCATCATTTATTGACAGGAGGGTAGTTAAGAGTCAAACACATTGCTGTGGGTCTGGAGGTACAGGTAGGCCAGAGCAGGAATGAATGGCAGTTTCCTTCCCGAAAGGGCATCTGCGAACAAGATGGGATTCCCACACATTCAGCAATTGTTTCATGATCATCATTAGACTCTTAATTCCAAACATTTATTGGATTTGAATTCCACCATTTGCTGTGGCAGTATTCGAACTCAGGTCACATGAGCATTGCCTGGATCGCTAGACTAACAGCTAAAATACCACTAGGTTATTACTTTGCCATTCCCCGAAAGAATGGAACTTTGCTGCACATCAGTGTAAAAGACAGTATGCAATGTCTGCACCATCCTCAGCCAGAAGTGTTCCTTAGATGATGCCCACAGAATCACAGATGCCAGTCTCCAACCAATTCGATTCGCTGCACCTGACATGAAGAAACAGCTGAACACAGTAGGTATGAAAAAGGCAATGTGCCCTGACACCATTCCTGTAATAGGACTGAAGACTTGTGCTGCATAACAAGCCGTGTCCCTGGGGAAACTGTTTCATTCCAGCTCCAACTCTGACATCTCCCTGGCAACGTGGAAAATTCCTCAACTATGTCCAGCCCCTTAAGAGAAGAATAATTACAATCTGACCATTTACCACCCCCTCAGTCACATCACGATAGACAAAATGTTGTGAGTTATTTTTGACAGAGCTGTCAAGCAGCACATAAATTATCTGCTCAGTGTGGTTTCCGATTGGTCCCCATGTGGAGATGGTGCTGTTGTGGAAATGGCACTGGATTACCAGTCCCGACCAGGCTAATGCTCTGGCAGCTGGTGGAAGTTAACATCAACTAATAAGACATCGAAATCTAAACTTTGCTGTCAGTAACAGTGACCTTGAAGCCAATGTCGATTGTAAACACCAATTGCCTTCCCAATGTACTTTCAGGCAGTGATTCTGCCCTGCTTTCCTGTTCTGGCCGAAAAGTTCATCCAGACGAGAGGCATGTGGCAAGCTCTTCAACGATCTCTAAAATGCCAAGCAAGACATTCTATTGTATCAAACTGTTCCGAGCCCTTAATGGATAAAATTGGACAGAACACCCAGCACCAGTCTCGGTATCAGAAAAGGGAATGGGAAACACAGTCCTGTTGATCCAGCAGAGGCCTCCTTCACAACAGCTGAGAGCTTGAGACACATTTACAGAGTTTTCCCACAGACTGCACAGAAACATCGGGAAAGGAGTAAGTCATTCAACACATTGAGCCTCCCCCATTCTAGTTTTTGGTCTAACATCTCTTCAATTTTTTTCACAAACACTGCATACTGCATATCCTTTGAAGTGATTAATTATTGGAACAATATGAATTAGGAAGTTCGGTCCATCAATTTTGCTTTCCCATTCAATATAACGATGGTTGATGCTTTCTCCCCACACCAAACTTCTGCTGCAACTTTGTCCCTTTAGTGTCAAGAAATACTTAACGAAATTCAGTGCCTTGGCTTCCACAGGCTTGTGTAGCATAGAATTCCCAGATTCACCAGTCTGTGAGTTCCGACATTTATTCTCATCTCAATGCAGAGTGCCCTGACCGTACCTAATACTTTGGCTGCTTGATTTCGACGTCCCAGCCAGGTGAATTATCATCCCTGCTTCCAGTATATCTCGCCCTGTCAGAGTATTATATATCTCACTGAGATCTCCACTCATTTTCCTAAACCACATGGAATACAGACTCAGTCGCCCCAAACTCTGCTCCCACGACAAGTTTGTCATCCTAGAGATCAGTCTGGTCATTCTTTGCTGCTCTCCGTCAATGTCAGGTTTGTCCTTTATTAGGTAAGAGACCAGAACTGCGCACAATACTGCACAATGTTCGAGATGGGGTCTCACCAAGGTCATGTACAGCTGTAATAAGATACCCTTATTCCTGGACTTAAATTCCCCGGAAATGAAGGTCAACACATCATTTACCTTCCTAACTGCTTTCAGTTGCTCCAACAATGCTTTCAGTGACTGGTGTACAGGGAGATCCAGATCATTTTCAATGTTACATATACCCAATTGGTGGGTCAATGTACACTGAGCAGCGTGCCAGTGCCAATCCCAGTATTGACGTCTGGCTTCAGAGTTCACTGCCGTGAATGGACCTCAGAGTTCGGTGAAGAAGTCAACAAAAGTATGCACGTTAGTATCTTCATAGACCAACATTTTCGCATCAATTCCTTTTGAAATGCTAGCCTGATGTTAGAATTTTCCAACCAAAATGTTCAGTGTTACGTCAATCCACATTGCTGTTCATCTGCCACTTATTTGCCCATTCCCTCCACATGTCTTAATTACCTTGAACTTCTTTACATCCGCCTCACCCAATCAATTCTCAGTTTGGTGCCATCAGCAGATTTTGAAACATTACATTTAGTACCCTTGAGCAGATGTTTAATCTGCTTCCTGAATAGATGGGTGCCAAACATCAATTCCGGGATCATCCTGCTCGTAATTGCTTTCCACTCCAAAAAAAGGAACTGCTTATTCTGACTCACTTTTTCTTTCAGCTCTCTACCATTCTCAACCCATGCCAGTATATTGGATCTCACTTTTGTACACTGTTATGGGCCAGGACAGACCACCTCAAGTCACTTCAAAAAAGTAGTGCAGACTCAAACTTTGCTTGTTGCCTTAAGCAGGGTTAAGGCAGATATTCCAGGAGTGACGCAGCTGGTCAAGCCACTTAGTTTTAATTAAATCAGAATTTATTTTCAAGGTTACGGAATGAAACACAAACAGAAGAGAATAGCATGCAGAATAACAACCTATCCGAAAACCCAACAGATTATCCTAAGTTTTTGTTGCAAACGTTTAGTCCCCTGGCTAGGCGACATCATCAGTGCTTGGGAGCCTCTTGCGAAGCGCTTCTTTGATGTTTCCTCTGGTGTTTATAGTGGTCTGTCCCTGCCGCTTCTGGTTGACAACTTCCAGCTCGGCGAACAGAACCACAGCAACGAGCACCCTAGCTACAAATCTTCGCACAAACTTTGAAGATTATCCTAACTTAATGATGTTAGCAAATTAAATTCGTAAGGAGTAGGTATATGGGAAGACCAAGAACTGACTTTCAATCCAGCCTACATAAGTGTAGGGCATTACTGTGTGACATGATTAGGGATGTTAATACCAAGAGACAGCCAATTAGAAGCCATGTCCATGCTACTAGTTCCACAGTAAGTAGAACTAAAGTGACTATTCCCAGCTTTTGTCATTTTAAAGTTTTATAAATAAATATTAAAAAATATTAAAAGTTGGCTACTCAAGTAATCTTCCAGGTGAAGCTTTCTGGTCTTCAGTAGCACTCCACGTCTCAACTGAGAATCTTAAAATGGTTGAAAGCCATTGGGTGGTACCGTGGCACAGTGGATAGCACTGCTGCCTCACAGCGCCAGGGACCCGGGTTCAATTACCGCCTCAGGCAACTGTCTGTGTGGAGTTTGCACATTCTCCCCGTGTCTGTGTGGGTTTCCTCTGGGTGCTCCGGTTTCCTCACACAGTCCAAAAATGCGCTGGTTAGCTGAATTGGCCATGCTAAATTGCGCGTAGTGTTAGGTGAAGGGCTAAATGTAGGCAAATGGATCTGGATGGGTTGCTCTTTGGGGGGTCGGTGTGGACTTGTTGGGCCAAAGGGCCTGTGTCCACACTGTAAATCATCTGTATCTAAATAATCTAAGGTATTGTTCGAAGTACTTGAAACAATCCCCAAAAACACCCCATGGAAAATTCGAAAGGAAAAATCAAACCCAGGTTCTTCCAGGAGAGATGTCAGAGAGAGGGGGGATCAGCGTGGACCTTCTTCTTTGGCCTGATAGCTTCACAACTGGCTGCCTGCTTTCAGTAAACAGCCAGTCTGTGAAAAATCAGTCCAAAGAAATCAAAGCAGAGGGTCTGCGCTGGGAGAACTGGCCACTCCCCTTTCATAAGAACAGAAGGACTAGGAGCAGGAGTCGGCCATCTGGTCCTTCTAACCTGCTCACCCATTCTGTAACATCAAGGCTGATCTACTCGTGGACTCATATCCACTTACCCGCGCTCTCACTGTATCTGTAATTTACTTCATTGTTCAAAACATATCTATCTCAGCTCGAAAAACATTTACTGAAGTAGCGTCAACTACTTCACTGGGCAGGGCATTCCATAGAATGACAAGCCTCTGGCTGAAAAGGTTCTTTCTCAATTCAATACTAAATCTGCTCCCTCTAATATTGAGGTTATTCCATCTTGTCCGAGACTCACCTGCCAGTGGAACCATCCTCTCTACTTTTTTTTTACGTCATCCATTCATAATATTTTTTATGTTTCTATAAGATCCTCCCCTCATTCTTCTAAATTCCAATGAATATAATGCTGATCTACTCTGTCTCTCCTCATAAGACAACCCCCTCAACTCCAGATTCACCAGAGTGAATCTCCTCTGCACCACCTCCACTGCCAGTACATTGCTTTGCAAGTAAGGAGGCTAAAACTGCTCACAATACTCCAGGAATGATCTCACCAGCAGCCTGTACAGCTGCAACATAACCTCCCTGCTTTTAAATTCCACACCTTTCGCAATGAAGAACAAAATACCATTCACCTTCCTAATTACTTGATGTACCTGTAGATCAACCTTCTGTGATTCATGCACAAGGACACCCACGCACAGCAGCATGCTGCATCTTTTCACAATTCAAGTAATAATCCTTTTTACTGGTACTCCTAACAAAATAGATTAATTCATATTTATTAACATTGTATTCCATCTGCCAGACCTTTACCCATTCATGCAATGTAACTATTTTCCTCTGCAAAGTTTCACAGTACTCTGCACACTTTGCCCTGCCGCTTATCTTCGTGCCATCTGCAAACTTTGACAAACAATGCATGCTCCCAACTCCACATCATCTGTATAAATTGTGAATAATTGCAATCCCAACACTGATCCCTGAGGCACAACACTCAGCACTGATTGCCAGCCGGGATAGCACTCATTTATACTAACTCTTTGCTTCCTGTTAGTCAACCAATCTTTTATCCATGTTAATACTTCAGCAGTAACGACATCCATCTTTATCTTATGCAGCAGCCTACTATATGGCACCCTGTCAAAGTCTTTTTGAAACCTAGATACACCACATGCACTGCGGCCTCGTTGTCTATCTTGCTCGTAATGTCTTCGTAGATTTCCAAAAAACTTGTTAAGCATGATCTTCCCTTCATGCATCCTTGCTGCATTTGTGCAATGGGCCGTTTTCTATCAAAATGCCTTGCTATTTCTTCCTTGATAATACAGTCAAGGCATCTTCCCTATTACTCAGATTAAGTTAACTGGTTTATAATTCCCCAACTTTTATCTACCTGCATTTTTAAACAATGGCGTCCCATTTGTTGTTTTTCAATCTGCTGGGACTGCCACAGAGTTCAGCAAATTTTAGAAAATTACCACAAGTGCACTTGTTATTTCTCCTGCTATCTTTTTAGTACCCTGGAATACATTACATCAGGGCCAGGGGATTCATCTACCCTTAGCTCCATTAGCTTGCCCAACGCTACCTCCTCTGTAATAATGATTGTTCACAAGTCCTCACCTACCTTCATTTCTTTGGTTAAAACAAGGACTGCAGATGCCGGAAACCCGATTCAGGAGTGGTGCTGGTAAAGCACAACAGTTCAGAGCATTCCTGATGAAAGGCCTTTGCTCGAAACGTCGATGTTTCTGCTCCTCAGATGCTGCCTGAACTGCTGTGCTTTACCAACACCACTCTAATCTAGAATCTTCATCTCTTCGTCGATCACTGGCATGTTATTAGTGTCATTCACTATGAAGACTGATGCAAAATATCTGTTCAATACCTAAGCCATTTCATCATATCCTGTAACTAAATGCTCCTTCTTATCCTCTCAAGGACCAACATTGAAGTTAGCCACTCAGTTTCAATTTATATATTTAGGGAATCATCTGCTATCTGTCTTCATATACTGTGCTAGTTTATTTTTCTTGTGTTCTATCCTACTTTTCTTTATAGCTCTTTTCGTGGCTTTCTGTTGACCTCTAATCTTTTCCCAATCTTCTAGATTCCTGTTGATCTTGGCCACTTTGCATTCCATCTCTTTCAATTTGATAACCTTGCGTATTTGCTTAGACACCCACGGCAGACTTCCCCTTTTCTTACAGTCTTTCCTTTTCACTGAATATACTTTTAGCTTAGGACTTTGAAAAAATCCTTTGAAAATTCCCCACTGCTCGTCAACTCTCACCATAAAGTATTTGTTTCCAGTCGACTTTTGCCAAGTCCTCGCTCATTCTGTTGTAGACTCCCTCGTTTAAGCACAGGACCCTGGTATTGAATTTTATCTTCACATTTCCATCTATATTTTAAATTTAAACATACTGTGATCGTTCTCACCAAGTTGATTCCTAACTATGAGGTCATTAATTATTCCTGCCTCATTACACAGGACCGGATCTAGCATTGCTTGCTCCTCATTGTACGTGTTTTAATTTTAGACTTGAAAGCATTCCCAAGTTGTCAAACCCAGACTCTTTGGATTCGCTGCTTTTAAGACTGCTATGAAAGAAAAACAAGGACAGCATAACCTTGTTAAAGGAGTAGCATTGTCACAACACCACACTTGGGACGTCATCAAAAATGTTTCTGATAATCCAAATTCATTGCATATATTGCTTCGCCATAATTTAATTCGCAGTCGGATTCTTAAATATGATTCGCCATTAATAATTTGATATTAACTTGATCCATGTTCACTACTTTTAAATTAACATAATTCTCAAAGATCCCTGGCAAAGCATTCTTTCTAATAGACTCTTGTATTGTCCTGACTGCTTCTTTGGTGCTAAGCAGACTGTAATACCCTGCTGTCTCCCTGCCTCCTTTAGAAATATTGGGGTGACATTTGCTACTCTCAAATCTGTCAATTCAATCATCAGGAATTTGGAAGATGGCAAGCAAAGTATCCATTATTCCCATGGCCACCTCCTTTAGGAATCAAAGATATAGATTATCATTCCATGGGGATTTATCAGATTTCAGTAGAAATAATATCTCCAAAACTGCTTATTTAGTGATTTGATTGTATTTCCTTTCTTTCACAGGAGACCTAGAATTGTTTGGAAGCATTTGTTTTAAAAAATCTTATCATGAAGGCAGAACTGAAGTAGATGCTTCATAGTCTGCCATTTTCCTGTTCTCCATTCGTTGGTTTTGGATTGTAAGGAAGCTACAATTATCTTCTCCAACATTTCACCTTGGTATATTGTACCTTGAGAAGATTTTACATTTCACGCTTGTTAATGTACTCTTCCAAAACCCATTACTTCCTGTCTTAAGCTGTTCAATGATTGACCTTCCACAGCCATGCAATCACAGAAGCATCGACTCTGTCCCATCAAAAATACAGCACGATCTATCTTGTTCCAAATTTCCTACATCAGTCCCGTAGCCATGAATGGTATGACTCTCCAAGTGCTCGTCCAAATAATTGTTAATGGTTGTGAGGTGACCCGTGATAACCGCCCCCCTTAAGAAGTGCATTCCAGATCCCAAGACCCTCTGGGTGAAAAACAATCCCTGAACCATCTCTAAACCTCAAATCCTTCCCTTTGAAAGCGTGCTCCCTTGTTCTTGGCCCTTTGACTAAAAGGAACAGCTACTGTCCTTCAATCCTGTCCATGTCCCTCGTAATCTTATACTTCTGAATCACGTCCCCCTCAGCCTTCTCTCATTCAAACCAAACAACCCGAGCTTATCCAGCCTCTCTCCATAACTGAAATGCTCCATCATTGGAAACATCCAGGTGAATCTCTGCACCCACTCCAGAATAATCACATATTTCCTGTAATGTGGCTCCCAGAACTCCACACAGTATTCCATATTGACATCACCAAAGTGCTACATTGATCTTGCAATCTATGCCTCGATGAGTAAAGGTTATGCCTACTGCTTCTATTGACTTCTTACGTAACCTTTTATTCTCTCGCGTCACATTCAAGAATGTGTGGAAAAGCTCCCTATGAGCTTTTTGTGTGGTACAATTCATTGCGTATTCCCCATTTAGTTCCTTCTTCCAAAGTGCATCACCTCAGTTATCAGAGTTACATTCCATCTGCCATTGATCCACACATCTGACCATTCCATCTGCATCTTACTGTAACGTAAGACCTTCCTCCTCACTGCCAACCACCCGGTCAATCTTTGTATCAAACACAGACTTAGTTATCACACTTAGTGGCTCCCCCTCTACATTCACACCTGCACCATTTATGAATACCACAAGTAATAAGGGACACAGCACTGATCACTGTGGTATACCAGGGGACACCGGTCTCCAGTCACACAAACAGCCTTCTACCACCACCTATTTTGTGCAAAATTTTCTTTAACACTGATCTGAAACACACTGGTGTATAGTTCCCTGCTCTTTCTCTACAACCCTTCCTATAAAGGGTGTTCTCCAGTCCTTAGACACCTCACCTGTGACCAGATTCTATTTAAACATTTGCATCAGCGCCTTTCATCCCTTGTCTCCAACAGCAGCCTGACATGTAACTGATCTGGACATGGGCATTGGTTCAATTTTATACCAGCCAGTACATCAATCCCTGCTCGCATCTTACATCAATCTGTAAAAGAGCTTCCCAGTCCATCTTCTTGAATTCTGTACCTACCTCCTCCTTTTCCAAAGTAAAACAGACGTGACGTTCTCATATAACAATAAATCAGCGTCTCCAGTTTCATGCACAAATTTCCGCCTTGATCCTAGACCAAGTCTCCTCAGCAGACCATCGTGCCATCTGAGGAATTAATCTGGAGAAAGCCCATTCAGTATATATGATCAGTATAGTTTACTTATATCACGACATCAAAATTGTACATGTACAGTCTCCCCAACCCTCTGTATTACTCATGCAGAACCTCTTTACTTCTAATAGGAGCAAATCACTGCAGAAGCAGAATCTGCGCTGAAACAAACACATGCTAAAGATCACAGTTAGTCAGACAGCATCCGTAAAGAGAGAGCAAGCTAACACTTTGACTCTAGTTGATTCTTCATCGTCTGTATTCGGATTCCCTTTAAATGAAGGCGTTTAAAGGGACACAGCACTGAAACCTGTGGCACACCAGTGTACACGGGTCTTCAGTCACACAAACAACCTTCTACCACCACCTATGTTCTCCAATAGTTTCTCTAATGTTTACCTTCCCCTGTTTGCATATGTTCCTCTCAATACACTTTGCTTTAATGTTTTCTGCTAACGTACTGTGTATGCTAATTAAACCTCCTCCTGAATATCTGACTGTACCACATTCACTGATTCGCCATTATTTACAAATACAAGCGATATCTTCAAGAAAAAGTTTGTAAATTATAACTTCCCTTTCATAAATGCAGAACAATTCACTTGAAATTTCCTATTACTTTCTCAGTGTCCAATAAGATCTTCGTTACAATAGGTTGCAACAGATTCCCTACTGTAGATAACAACTAACTGGCCTGTAGTCCTCCACTCTCCCACTTCTTCCCTTCGTAAATCATTTGAATGCATTTATAACCTACCAAAGTGAATACAGAGAAGTACAGTGGCCCCTTTTGCAATCAATATGTGTATTGCTGTTTTCTCTGAAGCCTGTGTCAAACCCAGATCCTCTATCTAAATCTGTCGCCTATTTTCTAAGCATCTGTATACCTCTGCTTCCTCATATTAAATGACGTTATCGTCACCGCCTCTACTACCTCAGCTGGCAACGCATTCCAGCTACCCACCACCCTCTGCGCAAAGAACTTTTCGAGCATATCTCCAATAAACTTTTCCCCTTTCATGTTGAATTCTTGACCCCTAGTAACTGAGTCCCCCACTCTGGAATAAGCTTCTTGCTATCCACCCTGTTTACATCTCTCAAGATTTTGTAGTCAACAATCAAGTCCTCCCTCAACCTCCGTCTTTCTAATGAAATTAATCCTAATTTACCAAACCTCTCTTTATATGTCGTACTCTCCATACTAGGCAACATTCTGGTGAAAATCCTCTGCCCTCTTTCCAAAGCATCCAGATCCTTTCAGTAATGTGGCAACCAGAAGTGTCCGCAGTATTCCGAATGTGACCGAACTAAAGTCCTATACAACTGTAATACGGCCTGCCTACTCTTGTACGCAATAGATTCCAACAGATCCCCTCCTGTTGGTGACGAGTTAACTGGTCTGTGGTTCTCCACTTCTTGAATTGTTAGAATGCCTTCTTGATCATTCTATCGACCTGCCACTTGCAGCGAACAATGGACCTGAACACCCAGATCTCTCTGTACATCAGTTTTCCCCAGGGCTTTTTCCAGTTAATGTATAGTTCGTTCTCGAATTGGATCTTCCAAAATGCATCAACTCACATCTGCCCTTTCTCCACCCAACTCTCCAATCTATGTAGATTCAGCTGTGTTCTCTGACAGTTCCCTCAACTTTCTGCTACTCTACCAATCTTAGTTTCATCTGCAAACTTGCTAATCAGACCACCTATACCTTCCTTCAGATCATGTAAGTATATCACAACAAACAGTGGTCCCAGGACGGATCCCTGTGAAACACCACACAGAACAATTGTCCATTTTGAGAAACTCCCTTCCATTACTACTCTCTGTCTACTGTTGCCCAGCCAGTTCTCTGATCCATCTAGCTAGTACACCATGGACCCCTGCGACTTCACCTTCTCCATCAGTCTATCTCATCAAACGCCTTACTGAAGTCCATGTATGTGATATCTACATCCCTTTCCGCACTATCAACTTTGTCATTCCTCAAAGAATTCTCTTATGTTTGCTAAGACGTGACCTTCCCTGCACAAACCATGGAAGGTCTTGTGTGGAGTCCGACTTGTTTTACCCTGGAGTCATACTGGTTTTATTTCCAAAGCAGGACTTTATAAAATGCCACAATGATTGGCTGCGTACAAATTGAATGTTGGTTTGAACAAAATACAATCTATCCACAAATATAAATCTGCAAATGCAAATTAGCCTCCCAGATTTATAGGTGTGTCTGTGCGAGAGATGCGGAGTGTGTGTGTGTATGTGTGTGTGTGTGGTGGGGCGGTGGGGTGGCGTGCGAGTGAGAGAGAGATGATGTGTATGTTTGTTTCCATGTGTGTGAGCGAAAGAAGGTGTGTGTATGTGTGTATGTTTAAGGATGAGAGTGAAAGCCTGTGCTCACTTTAAGACCAGACAGATTTGGCAGATCCCTTTCCCCACATACACCCAGTCCGTGGTTTCAGAGCGTCCATGCTCTGCAGCCTCTGCTGCATTTGTTGTTCATGTTACAGACACTGATGATGTAACTACAGTCTCCATGCTCCATCCAGAGTTGGGTCACCAAATCCTCTGGTCTCCCTGAATGTCTGAGGTAGCTCACAGCACAACCTCCAGCAAACCATCCCCATCCCCATCCCCTCCACTAACTTTTCAATAACAGGAGACAATCAGACTTCCCTCCACTAAAAGTGAGATATCTACTCCTTTATAGTTATACTTTAGGGTCCTCCTCGTGTTTCTAACCACGTGATCAGCTGAGAGAGGCAAACACAGGCGTTCAGTAGACAGGCACAGACCAAATTTTAAAGACATGAGTCAAAGATGCTGAAACTCCCTGTCCAACATGGAGCACAACTTGAGACAAACCGGGAAGTGAGCAATAACCCAAAACACAACCCTCTGTCCATGGAGCACCACATGGGACACACCAGCAAGTGAACAACAGCCCAGCACACACACCGTTGTCCAACATGGAGGACGACGTGGGACACACCGGGAAGTGAACAACAGCCCAGCACACACACACACACCTCTTCATGAAGCACCTTAAGGGACACACCAGGAAGTGAACAACAGCCCAGCACACACTCCCCTGTCCATGGAGAAACACATGGGACACAGCGGGAAGTGAACAATAGCCTGACACACACCATTACATTATTTCTGAACGTCATGATGCCAGCATTCGATACAATACACAAAGAAAACCAAGGCCAGGGAAAGATACAGATGGACAGAGACATTCACACTAAAGATATAAACGGACAATTAAGACAAAAACAGAGCATGTTGTTGAAATATGAGATAAAAAAAGCAAGGGAGTGGGTCTATCTGGAGCAGTGAGACCTTGGCGGGTCAGGTCACAAGAATGAGAACATTTGAATAAAGGCATTGCCAGATCAGCTGACCAAATTTGTTCACTAAATTCTGAATCTGCTCACAGAACAAACGCAGAAACTATACACTGGGACAAGTAAACAACCCAGCGTGGCGAGCTATGCAGACTGTGCCAGTGTATTGCTCAGTAAACTGGTCTATCTGCCCAGCATGGAGAGCTGTGCAGACTATGCTAGTGTATTGCTCGGTAAGATGGACTATCTGACCAGCATGGGGAGCTGTGCTAACTATGCCAGTGTATTGCTCAGTAGGCTGGACCAGCTGCCCAGCATAGCAGTATTGTAATGTTTGCCGGTATATTGCTGCTACATTTGCACTACGTAACTGCCTAACACGGGACAATTTGCCGCCCATACTGCGAGTGACAGTAAATGGGCTCCCACAAATTAATGTCTCTGTACCTTCATGCATCAGTTCAAGACAAGGAGTTTTATGTGTGCATGTGTGTGTGGGTCTGGGGCAGTGTTAGATGTGAAAATCATTGTCTAAGAGAGAGCACACCTGGAGGAAATCAGTTTAAATATGAACAACTGATAGGGCTTGGTATAATGGACAGAGAGAGATAGTTCATGGGCAGCTGTTAATGACGTTCTTGAGAATATTAAATAAAGATATTGCCGGACCCAATAGCATTATAGATCAGTACGCACAGGAATGATGGATGCATGGGGAGTTCTGTGTGATATAAGATATGAGGTGTGGAGTATTGACGCAGAGTTGTTTCTGCAGGTTTACTGCTGTGAGTGTCAGCAACAGTCGAATGCCATTTTTAAGACTGTATTTCACAGCTCATGGTGAAGTATTTACTGGATTTATCAGTAGTTATAATTAGGAATGGTCAGGGTATAGTGTCAGGAATTGGTTCATGTCCAAAGGGATCACCACTGTTGTTATTTGTCTATTTCAGCTTCAGATATTGGCCGGGGATGTGATGGAGTCAGAGGTAGGAAATGCAGTTTGTAACCAGAACAGAAGATAGTGACCTCAATGCTTTCAATATTTAGATAGCAAGTGCAGTGATACAACGAATCATGGTTCACAGCTGTAACTGAGCAAGTCAACATAGCAACCCATGAGTAACACTGCCAGAAGCAAGGAAGGAGAGAGTGAATTAACAATTTAGTAGTGGTTTGTCAAGTGAATATCTGGATTCACAGTCTTAGCAGGAAAAATAACAGTGGCAAGGAGTGTAGAGTGAGTGAAAGAACAGTACTACTGTCAAACATGATTTATAGAATTAATGACTGAACAGTGCGACTTACCAGGTACAACAACAAAAGCCAGGATTGGATAATAAAAATATTGTATAATGTAAAGTGCATATTTGATCCGCCACGATAATGACCTTCGATCATAATACGTAGAAAGAAACCAAAATCCCTGTATAAACTCCTGTCCATTCTTGGGACATTCCAGTCGAATGTTCTCAGATTCTGATTCATTGTTGAAACATTCCAGACTCTTGTGCTCAGTCTCTGATCTCTCTCCCCTGTCTCTCTGGAGCTGCTGATCCCTGTTAACACTGTTGGTGATGCTCCCACCATACTGTGGGATAACACATTGAAGGGAGCTCACTTATCATTCAAAGATGGAAACCGTCCACTGGGGTAATTGCAACCCATGGCGACTAACATTAATCACAGTCACTGAACAAACAGGTCCAGTTAAACCCTTCCTGACATCACTTTTCATATCCCAATAAAAGGAAACATTTACCCGGTGTGGGTGGAATGGATGGGCATTTCTTAGGGATGGACCAGAAATCTTCAAATATTCCTATTGCTTCTTTTGTATGTGGGAGTAGTGCCAGAACACTGCAGGACTGTGTATATTACATACTGTTTATAAACGGCGACAGTGAGAAAGTAACAGACCCGTTGCATATGGTGACTGGTGGGGTAATTTCCAGAGCCAATAAACCAGTGTATATATTTATTATCCATTTACTTTGTGTAATATTGCTCCTGGTTTTATGTGCACTGTTGTCAAATTCTTCCATAACCTTGGGACATCATTCAGAGCATCGAGACTGCTGCGCAGGAACAGGAGGAAGTAATTCTGTCCCCGTGCCCCTGTTACAAAGGGACAGGGGAGGCCATTCAGCCTCTCAAGTCTGTTACAGAGGGACAGGAGGAGGTCATTCTGCTTCTTGAGCCTGTTATGCAGTAACTATCAGTTGTAAAATACTTATGGAGAAGAATACTCCTAATATAAATTATAAAGTTTTAAGTTGAGTCAGGCCAACTTTGAACGTTTTATGTTGGCACTTTGAAAAGCTGCTTTGGTGAAGTTTTGGCTGGAAAGTGGGAGGCCTTCACAAATGATTTACAGAGTCTAGCGACAGCATGTTACTGTCCATGAGCAGGGTAAGGCTGGTAGGTGTAGGGAATTGATGCTTTGTTCAAGAAAAGGCGGAAGCATATGATAGGTACAGAAAGTAGGGATCAAGTGAATCCATTGTGGAATACCAGGGATGTAGGCTTAATACCCAAGAGGGAAATCAGGAGGGCAAAATAGGGACATAAGATATCTTTCGAAAATAGGGTAAGGGACATTCCAAAGTGATTGTACAAATACATTAAGGTCAAAAGAGTAACTAGAGAGAGAACAGGACCCCTTAAAGATCAGCAAAGTAACCTATGTGTGGAACTACACGAGATCGGTGAGATAATAAATATTTTGCATCAGTATTTACTGTGGAGTAGGATATGGAAGGTAGAGAACTTGGGGAAATGAATAGTGATAGCTTGAAATTTGTCCATATTACAGAAGATGAGGAGCTGGATATTTTAAAATACATTAAGGTGGATAACCCCCCTGACCTTATAAGTGACTCTTGGTTGGGCACATGGATTTTAGTACAATGAAGGGCATGAAGGTTACTCTGACCTTTGAGTAGGATATACTGCCGGCACAACATCAACAGCTCAAGGGCCTGTACTGTGCTGCACTGTTCTAAGATCCATGAACTAATCAATGTACCCAAGATCTGTTGGGAAGCTAGGGAAGTAATTGTTCGGTCTCTGGCTGAGATATTTGTATCATGGACAGTCGCAGGTAAGGTTGTGCCATTGTTTAAGAACAGTTGGTAAGGAAAAGCCAGGAAACTGTAGACAAGTGGGACTGATGTCATTGGTGGGTAAGTTGTTGGAGGGGATTCTGAGGGACAGCATTTACTTTTGTTTAGAAATGCAAATTCAGATTAGCGATAGTCAACATGAATCTGTGTGTGGGAAATCGTGTCCCACTAATTTGATTTGGCGTTTTAAAGAAGTGACGAATAAGATTGACGAAGGCACAGAAATGGAACTGTGGAATAGAATATAGACTTTAGTAAAGCATTCAAAAAGGATCCGCATGGTAAACTGGTTAGCATGTTGAGATCACATGGAATACAGGGAGAGTTGGAGGTAATTGGCTCGAAGGTAATAAACGAAGAAAATGTTTGTGAACTTTTTTTTTTGGACTGGAGGCCTGTGACCAGCAGTGCACCAAAATGATCAAATGGATTTTGTCATTTTATAAAAATGATTTGGATGTGAATACAATAGGAATGGTTAGTGAGTTTGCAGATAACACCAAAATTGGTGAGGTAGTGGACAGTGAAGATGGTTTACTCAGAGTAAAACGGGACGCTGATCAGATATGCTAAAGGGCCGAGGAGTGGCTGATGGAGTTCATGTTAGACAAACGGAAGGTGTAACATTTTGTTGAGGCAACTTGTGTTAGCACTTAAAGGTAGGATCCTTGGAAGTGTTTTCAAACACAGACAGCTACATAGAAATTATAGAAGCCCTGAAGTGTGGAACCAGGCCATTTGGCCCACCGAGTCCACACTGACCCTCCAGATAACATCCCGACCACCAAACCCAAACGTTACCCCGGTAACTCTACATTTCCCATAGACAATCCAACGAACCTGCACATCCCTGGATACTGAGGAACAATTTAGTGAGGTCACTGAACCTTACCTGGACATTTTTGGCTGTGAGAGGAAAACCAAACACCCAGAGGAAACTCACGCACGCACAAGGAGAGTGTGCAAACACTGCACAGAATGTCACCAAAGGGTTGGATCAAACCCAGGTTATTGATGCTGTAAGGCAGTATCGCTCGGCACTGTGACACTCAATGACCAGCTGCGCGAGAAACTGCATCCTCCCACTTTCTCTGGATCTGTCACATCTGTTCAAATGATGCCGAATTCCAGTGCGGTGCTTCCAACAAGCCTTCCTTTACCTCCACAGGGCCTTAAGCTGTGACTGACACATTGCCTGCTCTTTGCCCTCACCCCCTCCCCTCTTCCCAGATCAAGTTGTCCATTAATACTGCAGCATGCAAGATAATTGCTGATCTAAAATAAAACAAATAGCTGCATATACTGGAGATCGAAAACAAAAGCTGTTCTGATGAAGAAATTCCAAATTAAAAATGTTGACTCACTCTCTTCCTACAGAGGATTAGCAAAAAGTGAATTCTGAAGTGAATTACTGATGAAGGGCTTATGACCGAAACATAGACTTTCCTGCTCCTTGGATGCACCCTAACCTGCTGTGCTATTCGAGGGCCAAACTTTCGACTTTCTTCCTTCAAATGGTACCAGACCCGTCGGGTTTTGCCTGCAAATGCTTGTATATCTGATTTCCTGTTTAGAACGGACACATTTTTCCCTGCAGTATTGACTTCCATGCACATCTCCCACCAGTGTTTGCTTGTACTTCTTGTTTATAACCTCCAGTCAAATTGTTTCTGTGTAATCTGATTGCTAGGGTGAGATGAATGGTAGATTCAGCGAGATCTTTCCAGAGGCCTTCCTTGTTGTCACAAAACCTCGCTGCACTTTGTTCGAACAATATATGAATTGGAAAGGCAGAGAAGGATATGGGCCAAGTGCAGGGAATTGGGATTAATGTGGACGGACATTTTGGTTGGTATGGACCAGTTTTGGCTGAAGGGCCTGTCTCCGTGCATGACTGTAAATGAAAGTGGTTTTGGGTATGGATAGAGCGGGTGAGATTGAGCAACAATATCATGGAAGGATGTGCTCACAGGTTTCAAAATGCTGAGATATAGACATTTCGATAGCATCAGGCAAAATAAGCCAGTATTACCAGGAATGATGGTGAACAGAATATAGGTGTGAGTTCAGATGATGGAGAGTTGTGGATGAGGATTTGTTCTGCAGCTCTGTAACTGTGAATGGGGTCAGCAGAGTCTTCAACTCATCTGTCTGATTCTAACAATAATTTATCTTTGAGTGATTTTCATTGACTGTGACAGGGGGATTCTCTGCACGAGGCCGAGCTAATTTCCTGGTGCTATCATATCGAACTCACCTCATTAACTACCCACCCTAACCCATGGTGTCACTCTCATTCAATGTTAAACCGATTCTCCCACCCGCTTTGGCTGGAGGTACCCACCATCGCCCAGATGCCGCTGGATATTCCATTATCCCTGGCACTGGTGCCATCTTTAAAAGGACAATGGGCACTCAATTGAGCTTTCCTCAGTTTGGAGCTGCCATGTACGTCTTACCCAGACCATAGCAGATCAGGTTCAATCACGCCATGGTTTGTCAACAGGGTCACAGATATCTTGGCAGATGGGTTAGTACATCTCTTCCCAGAGTGGGCCACACCACCACACCCACCGAGCATGATCTGAGCTCACCACACAGCTCAGTGCAGTATCTGCGATCAGTAGCAATGTCCAGCAATAACATCGATAACATTCCCAACTCTGTGAGGATAAGGGTCATCGTATGCTGTCTGGTCCCTCACACTCAATGTATGTCTGTTCCAGCACTGACACCCGAACAAGGCTCATGCTCCACCACTCTCACTCTTACATGCAGCACGCCCAACCCCCCACCCCCAACCCCGTATCTCTTTCCTTTGTAATATCTCCACAGATTGTAGAATGCTCCGGAGAATGTTGATTATGGAATGTTCCAGATAATATTCCAAATAATTCCCAGTTTCAGGAAAATAACAGTGCCCCAGTGTGTAAAACATTAGGTGAAGGAACAGAGTGTTTTTTTTTTCAATCATATGCAATTAAAATCCATGAGTCAATTTAGCCCTTCAGATGTGCTGTACCATTTAATAAGATCGTGGTTATCTGACTGTCTCCTGAGCTTCACGTTGCAGGAACTTAAAATCATTCAGCCCCTTGGTTTCCTGTCACAAACCAGACGACTCTCACGCACTTTCTACCCTGGGTTTCTTCAAGCATTGTGTTTGGGAGGCATTTCCCATGGGGACCAACCCTCCAAAAAATATGTTCCATCAGCTTTTTACTTTCATACAATGGTTACCATGCTTCACACAGACCAATCAAAAATGTAGTCAGATTGTATAGTTATCGACATCTAATCACAATTAGTAATTCTGCTTGTTTCGCTTGGGTCAACTTATTGAACCAAAGATAGCATCCAATCAACTCTCTCGTTATAAAGTACAATTTCCAGCCGAGATTTTTTTCTCCTCAGCCATTATCTTGACCGTTATCTGAATTGTACCTTTTTTTCCTTCTTATCAAAGTTTATATTTTACTTTGACTTTGGCTATTTCTATTTATAGCAGTTGCACGGTCTCGCAGTCTGTTGGCTGGATGGCTGGCTTGTGATGTGGAGGAAGGCCAACAGCGCATGTTCAATTCCCCACACAGACAGAGGTTGCCACGAAGGGCACACCCTCTCAACATCATCCTGTCACCCGAGGTGTGATGACCTTTAAGATAAACCATAATTTGTGGTCTCACTAATGAGAAAGTGGTCCTTTGGGACTCTATTCTATCCATGTTAACATTTTAATTGTTTCAAAAATATTTTTATTCAGAGAAAATCTTTTTAATGCTTCAATGAACCAATAAGTCCCCAACTCAAAAAACAATGCAAATTGAACACAATTACACCCATGTGCATGTACATCACAGAAACAAGGGTAACCAACAGACCGAAGAAAAATAAAAACAAATAAAAAACGAATACTAGAACTCAGTGTAACAAAACTATAGCTCTCAAACCTCAAGAGCATTAACTAATACACGTTCATTTGTTCGTAATTCTTCCTCTCTGGACATTAGATTCATTAGTCAAGTTCGTCATAGTTATATAAAAGTCCTTTTTAGAGTGGCAGATCATCCTGTACCTTGATAATTCAAAAAGGGCTGCCATGTCTAATAAAAATTCTCTATTTTCTGGTGCAACATACCTTCAAAAACGTCCAAAGGGCTATGCTCCATGACGAGTTTACGACAACCCAACAGACCCAGGGGGGTTTCGGACACCCAACACAACAGACCTTTTTTTTCTGAACTCAGAGACTGAGGGTATTGAAGTATATTTTTCTTATGCACATCTGAGTAAGGTAGACTGGGCAGGCCCAGGAAAAGGGAAACCTGACCCATCCCCAATTCTGTACGCAAGATCCTCTCCATCCCAGCGAACACACCGCTCCTATAGCACCGGTGGAAGGTCAACAAGCAATGAGTAAGAGTGTCCATAGTCATTCTGTATTTACGACATAGTCCCACCTTGAATTTTGAGAGAGTATCTGGGGCCTGATAGACTCTATGAAGAATCTTCAACTTCAGGGCAAGAGTCTTCTTACAGATCGAAATACTTATTGTATTTTCACAAATATCCTCCCCTGTGTGCGAAGAGATCTGAACTCCCAAAACTCTTTGCAGACCTCAGAAAGGCACATAGTCTCGTCTAAGGGGTGACTTCCAACAAATGATAAAGGGACTGACAGAGAGTGTGTTCTTAGCAATAAGCACCCTCTTCTCTGTATCGGATCTGTACGGGTCTGTTAAAAGCGTGGTTCTTTTCTTAATAACATCTCCGATCTGATAAAAAAGATAACAGAAGTGATCTCTACTCGGTAGTCTATAGTTACGACTTATTTGATCAAAGGGCATCCTTGTTTCTCCCTCAGATAAACCATCAAAGCAAGATACACCCACGACTTGTCAATACTTTAAATATGGAATCGAGTATCCCCCGTCGAAAACATGGTACACCACGTTTTGGGGTAAGAAATTAGGTTTGGCTATGTTGCCCTCGATCGGACACATTGCCCCGCCCCCCCTTAAAATTATTGATATTTATTGGGAAATAGCAATATTTCGTAACTATACTCATTTTGTCTATGAATGGCAGACTAATAAGGGAGCACTTTGCCTGATAAGCTGCAATATCTAACTATATTGACGCCGAGACCTCACTAACATCGGGTAAAGAAGAGCTTACTTGATACCTTTTAATATCCAGGACATCTACTCCCCACACTCTGTGGGGTCGTTGTAATTTGGTTAACTTCATAAAGGGTCGCTTATGGTGACAAATCAGAGCTACATCATCCATTTAGTCTCCTAACTGTCTGTCTGAGAAACATCAAAGAAAGCATTCACACGGGGTATAGCAAACAAGAGAGGGAAATCATGTTAATAAGAGCTATCTGACCCAGCCAGGATACTGGAAGTGTCTCCTGTCTCCGAATGTCTTGTTTAATTTTGTCAAACAAATGGACAAATCCCACGTTAAATGTAAGTTCAAGGATAGGATTAATGAATATACGTAAACAGGGAACATCCCCATTACACCCTGGGACCATTGAAAAGGAAATCAGGATTCTCCCACGGCATCAGGTATTTCCCTGAGTTCGCCCAGAGGCATGGCCTCCGACTTTGTAAAATCAATAGTATAGCCGGAAAAGGCACCAAACGAACTGATGCAGTGCATGAGGTGAGGTACCAAAACTGTGGGATTTAACAAAAATTTAAGACCATCGTCTGCAGACAATGTGATCTTACGTGACTTCTATCCCACTTCTGGGGCAGATATGTTGGGGTCCCTGCAGATGGCCTTAGCCAGTGGCTCAATCACCATCGTAAACAACACTGGCGTAAACAACCTTGTCGACTGCCTCTAGAAATATTAATTTTACAGGATCGCACACAGAGGGTCACTTTCAAGGACTCTCACTCACTTGATAAAAACTTTGCTGAGACCAAACTATTCTAACGTATAGAACAGATACAGCTACTCAACCCAAGCAAATGCCTTCTCTGCATCTAAAGAGATCATTAATACCTGTATAATTTGCTGTTGGCACGCTTGGATCATATTGAGTAATCTCCTAACATTGTTTGAATATCTGCAGCCTTTTATAAGCCAGTTTGGTATACTTTGACAATGGAAGGATAAATAGTTTCCATACTTAATGTAAGGGACTCAGACAGAATTTTGAAATCAACATTTAGAAGTGAGATGGGCCTATAGGAAACACAATCTTTCTGTGTCTTCCTTTTCTTAAGAATAAGAGAGATATGAGCCTCTCTTAAGGATGGTGGGACGCAGTCGTGACTGTGTGAGTGACGAACATAATAAGCATCGGCTCTTACAACAGGTTTATAAATTCCTCATAAAACTCTCGTGAACATTAGATTAGATTAGATTAGATTACTTACAGTGTGGAAACAGGCCCTTCGGCCCAACAAGTCCACACCGACCCGCCGAAGCGTAACCCAACCATACCCCTACATTTACCCCTTTACCTAACACTACGGGCAATTTAGCATGGCCAATTCACCTGACTTGCACATCTTTGGACTGTGGGAGGAAACCGGAGCCCCCAGAGGAAACCCACGCAGACACGGGGAGAACGTGCAAACTCCACACAGTCAGTCGCCTGAGTCGGGAATTGAACCCGGGTCTCTGGCGCTGCGAGGCAGCAGTGCTAACCACTGTGCCACCGTGCCGCCCGTCAGGGCAGGGCGCCTTTCCGCCTGGAAGCTGCTTTACACCCTCCAGCACTGACAATGGTGCATTAAAGGAAGACACTTAATTGGGGGGTTTCCCCTGGAAGGTCCAAGTTCTTGAAGAAAGATTCCAACTTAATCCATCTATCCTCATAATGCTCAGTCTGATATAATTCAGAGTAAAATCTCCGAAATGCTGCTTTAATCTTTATGGGACCGCAGGAAAGGGTCCCAGTACCTTCCTTAATTGGGGTAATGGCTTTGGGGCTCTCTTTTTCATTACAAGATAGGCTAACTTCTTGCCCGGTTTATCACCATGCTCAAACAGCCTTTGTTTTGCAAAAGTACGTTCCTCCTTGGCTGTTTGTGTGAGCATGGAATTCACTGCATACCGAAGCGTTGTGATCCTCTGCAGCCTAGCCACCGAGGGTCTACCACAGTATGCCCTCTCGGCTGCCTTCAACCATGTCTGGAGCAAGCGTTCCTGCTCCACCTTCTGTCGCATCCTAAGGAATTATTCCTTTGGCATAAGCCTTTGCAATTTTCCATAGAATGGATGTGTTACTGGTTGAATCCGAATTAATGGCTAAGAAAGATCTGAATTCATTACAGAAATACTCAATGCACTTACTATCCTTAAGAATAAAGGGATTCGCCAGTGTCTCGAACCTGCTATATTGCCCTTAATCTTAACCAGTAAGTGTGCTGCTGCATGGTCAGAATTGGTAATATTCCTAATTGTACAGAAAACCACTGAATCGAAGATTGCTGCAAGGTGAGGAAGAGATCAATACTAGTGTTGTATTTCTGCGGGTTAAAGAAGAAAGTAAAATCCCTATTTATGAGGTGGATCTGCCTCCATACATCCACCAGCTCCAGTTCCACACAAAAATCTACAAATTGCTTATATTGGAAAGATGGTGCTGGGAGCCTTTGGGCATGCTGACCACCGTGGGTGCAAAAGACAATTGAAATCTCATCCTACGATAATGTGCTACGAAGAAAGATTACTTAATTTGGAAAATGCATCTATCAGGAATTTACGGCAGTGAGCTGGGGACAATAAACATTCAAACTACTGCTTTCTTCCCATATATCTTTGAGGGTTATGATCCTCCCGTGGTTGTCTAATACAATCTACTAATTTAAATGAAAGATTCTTCCTCACCAGTATGGTTTCTCTCCTATTCCTAGTATTAAAAGAAGAGAAATAAACCCGATCAAACCCACCTTGCTGTAATGTCAAATGTTCCTTGTCATCAAAGTGCATTTCTGCAATATGATAGTATCCACCCTCCCCTTTTTCTTAACTGGCGAATGCCACCCCTTAATTTTCCAGATATACCATTTAAGCACAACATAAGCCATTACATACTGAAACAATATTTGAAATCCAGAGAGGAAGAACTCGAATTACAAATCGCTGAGCACCAATGAAAAAAGAATCATAGAGCTTAAAAAACATACAAACTAAAGCTACTACAATTAACAAGCTCTCAAAACGTTCCAAAACGAAATACATACAAAAACAAAAAAAAGATAGAAAGTGCCAATGGCACTCAGGAGGGGCATTTACCCCCGTCGACTGTGGGCATTTGCACGTCACAAATCTCTATCTTCTGCCGCATTATCAATACTGCATCCAGGGCAATTAATCACCAACATCGGGATTGAACTGCCCTTCGGTAGGCATTCAGTCATCACGATCACCTTCATAACTCCCTCCAACTTGAGCCGAACCCGACACACAAACTAAGCAAGAGAAAAACAAGTAGTAATACTAATGAAGAAGTTAAAAATGTGTACTCTACCCATCCCCGACTGTAATTTAACACTGCTTAATACCAGAAACGGTCAACAAACTTTCTTTAAAAAAGAGAACTAAGGTTATCGCTTTCCATTAACGCATCCAGCCTACTTTAAAGTGTCCACAAGGTTTTCGCATCCTCTGGAGAGTCAGTGGATCTATTGAAAGATCCACTAGTCCATATGGTGCAACGCTGAGTTCATTATGGAATATTGAATCTCAAGTTCCCTTAATCTTCTCTTGATATCATCAATAGATTTTCTTTTCTGAATCACTGCCACTGAAAAGAACTGGAAGAACATAATCTTGGAGCCCTCTTCGGGTTTCTTCCCTGTGTTCTGCAAGCTTCCCTAAGTCTTTGTTTGTCCCTGCAGCAATGTAATCGCACAAGGACAGGGTGAGGGCGTTGGTCTGAGCCTGACTTGCGCACCGTAACCTGATGAACTGTCTCATTCTTCACTCTTCAGCTTCTAAGTGAAGGAATCTCTGCAGCCAGTTCTCGCAACAAAAAAAAACTCACTGACTGATCACCTTTTGTCAGGTCCAGCAGACCGATGATATGAACATTTTTCATCCTTCCCCTGTTCTCGAGGTCGTCACCTTGTTCAGTTAAGGTACGGACCTATTTTTCAAGGGTGAGGGTCCGCTCCTTACAGGAATCGATCACAGTCTCTGTCCCTGCAGTTTGGCGCTCGATCTCATCCGTTCTGTTTCCAAGGCTTTCAAGTTGCTGTTCATGTTTTTGGAGCACGGCTGAGGGTGGTTCTATCTTCCTGCTGAAGTTTTCTTCAATCATGGTTTCAATCATTTCCCGTAATTTGGTGAACTCAGTGACCAAGTGTTGGTGAGTAACTCGGTCCATTGAACGAGCAGAGGGTGTTACAGATGCGGCCACGGGCATGCTGAAAGCTTCTGACGGGTGCGCTGCGTGTTGGGACTTACTCGATCCTTTCCCTTGTTTTGTCATTTCCACTTGACAAAATGGCATTAATAAGGATTCTATAGCTCTTTTAGTGTTCAATTGTAAGTAAATGACTGTGGTGGTGTTGAGTAGAGCATTATTGTGATGCAGAGATCAGCAAAGCTGACCTTTCAGATCGCTGCTATATTGTTTCCTTGTTAAAACCTTATCGATGTTATCATTTCGTTTAATTCCTGGATATTCTGGAGCCGTGTCATTCAGTACCACTGTCTACATTTTTCACAACACTGCACATTGCTGCCCACTCCTCGATAACCCTTGACTCATCTGTGATTCGTGAACCTTGCCTCAAAAATATTCAATATTTCTGCCTCGAATGGTCTGCAGGAAGTGTTCCAAAGACTCACTACACCCTGAGAAAACAAAACTAAACAGACTCATCGGTGTATGAGATTAGTTTTATTTTTGCATTCTTATCTGAGAAAGGAGAACAGTGGAAGCAATTCAGAGGTGTTTCACTTAATTTATTCCATACATGAAGGTCTGATATTATGGGGACTTTAACAGGTTACCTTTGGAGTGAGAGCTGATCGTGTTGAAATATACAAAGCCTTGAGGCGAGTGAACCAGGTATATACTGACTGGGAGTTTGTAGAGCCCAAACTTGATGCTGTTGTCATTGAAACCCTACAGTGTGGAAACAGGACATTCGATCCATCGAGTCCATACCAACCCACCAAACAATATCCCGCTAGACCTGTCCCCCTACCCTATCCATGTAACCCTGCATTTCCCATGACTAACCCACTTAACCTACACACCCCGGTCACTCTGGATAATTTAGCATAGTCAATCACACTAAGCTGCGCATCTTTGAACTGTGGGAGGAAACTGGAGTACTGGGAAGAAACCCACACAGACACGGGAAGAATGTTCAAACTCCACATAGATTGTCGGACGAGGTTGGAATTGAGCTCAGCTCCTTGCTGATATGAGGTAGCAGTGCTAACCACAAATCCAACTTGCTGCTCCATAAGCCCTATTAGTTACCTGTGGCTGATGAAAGAAATCTGCCTGACTTGCTCCTATCACTGAACCTGAACCCGTCTGAGACCTTTATCATCGGCCATATCACCAACCCGGTTACATTTGAAATTTGTTGTGAACAGTAGAGGAGTGGGACTAGAAAAGGAAACAGGGACACCCTCGAACCTCACTCAGAACCGGAGTGAGGAAAAATTCACAAAGTCGGGTTTCACTCAAGTGGGTATTACTTCCCAGACGTTTGCGATGGCTGAATCATTATATTATATCGAGGCTGGCTTTGTCTGATTTTCCATAGACAGGTGAATCAGGGATAATAGTGCATGGAGAGAAAAGTGCAGATGGGACCACAATGAGATGAGCCACGACCTTATTTACTGGTGGGGTCGTGTCAAAGAGCCGTTTAGCCCACTCGTGTCCCTCAGCCCTATGTTCTGATCTTCCATTCAGCCCTTTGGACCTGCTACAAACAGGCAGATCGAAGCCACGGCGATGGTTAGGTGTAGTTTCGGAAATGCACTTGGAAATTCCAGGCTTGGTCAGGAAGTGGCCCCCAGCCACAATCCTTTTTTCCATGCTTCCCCACTCTGTAACTTCTGCTCTGGAATTGCTTTGAATGCAGTTCCCATATCCCATCCAGCGTTAACTCAGGCAAATGTTCTCCTCTCACGAATGCAACATTGTACAACACGACTTCCAGGAAAATAACCAATTACTTTCGAAAAGCATGACGTTAAAAACTAAGAAGTAGGAACATGAGACGGCTATTCGGCCCCTCAAGACTGAACTCTCATTCAATAAGAACATGGCTGATCTACTTCCGGGCTCAACTCTACTTTCCTACCCAATTTCCTGCATCCCTCCACAACTCTCTGGGTTAGGGAATTCCAGACATTCACTACCTTCTGAGAGAATGCATCATTTTTCACCTCAGATTGAAATCAATGTTTTTTATTCGGTATCTACCACCTCGAGTTCGAGACTCAGGGGAAACATCTTCTCAGCATCTTCCTTGTCAAGCCCCCTCTGTATCTTGTACTTTTCAGTAATATCACCCTCATTCATTTCAACCACAATGAATAATCTCCTCACCATTTTAAATGTATTCAATAATTCAACCCTTCCATCCCAGGAAGCCACCTCATGAACCAACCTGGTTACTTGCTGCATCAGCTTGCTGATGTTACGTTTCATACTCAGGAACACTCTAATGTACTACTCCTTTTTTGGGAGACCTCTTCAGTATATAGCAGCCTGCATTTTGGTTCTCAAAGTGATTCACTAACTCCAATGTATATTGCACCCAGGTCCCACCGTCAGGCTATCAGTATAGATTGAACATAACTGATGCCATCGGCCTGATATTTGTGGTAATCCTGTAGATACGACTTTATCCTAAAGATCTATTAATCCTGACTCTCCGATTTCTATGTGTTAAGCAACCATTATCCCGTGCAAATATATTATTCATCATACTACAAGCCTCTGTCTTGTGTCAGAACGTTTATTTTGTGATACCTTGTGAAAAATCTCTGGAAAGCCTCATGTTGACCAGTTCCCTTTATCAAATCTGATTGGCACTTTCTCAGGGATTCCTGATGAACGGCTCCTGCCCGAAACATTGAATTTCCTGCTCTTTGGATGCTGCTTGACATGCTGTGCTTTTCCAGCATGACTCTAATCTTGACATTCTCAGGGATCTCCAAAAGATAATTTCTATGATTTTCAGAGCAAAAATAGTTTCCCCTTCACAAAACAATGCCAACTCTGTATTAAGCTTTTCTAAGTGCCCTGCAATTCCTTCCTTAATAACAGGCTCTAGCAGATTCCCAGCAATAATGGTTAGGCCAAATTGTTCCTGCCTTCTGTTTCATTCCTTTCTTGAAGACAGGCGCCACATTGGAGGTTCTCCAGTTTCACTGGAACACTCGTGTAATCCAGAGAATTAAGGAATATTTCACACAGTGCCGCTAGTCACTCTGTGACAACTTCTTTTAAAATTAACTATGAATTACTGCTGACCTGCCTACACTTATTCTTATCTGTTAGGTAAATACCTTGTTCCTTTTGTTAGAGACAGTTCAATAACTTCCCTCCCGTTACCATTTTGTTTATACCATTGACATGCTTACACTACTTTCCTCATGAGGAGTGATTTAAATTACTAGTGTAAATTATCTGCTTGTTCCCTGTGGCCAGTTCTCTAGTCACACCCTCCGAATGGCCTCAATGTACTTTCCTCATTTCACTTCTGCTTCAGCTCACACACACATTTTCAAGCTTTTTTTATGTTGACCGAAAAGCTCATGATGCATGTTTTTATATTTCTTTCCAATTTATTACATCATATATTTTAGTACATTTTCTTCAATTTCTAGATTCATACAGTCATATCGTGCTCAAACAGACCCTTTGGTCTAACTTGTCCATGCTGACCAGGTTTTCAAAATTAAACTAATCCCATCTGCTTGCACGTGGCCCATATGCCTCTAAACTTTTCCCATTCATATGTTGGTCCAAATGTCTTTGAAATATTGTAGCTGTACTTGCATCTCCCACTGTTCCTCTGGCAGCTCGTTCCATACATACATCACACTCTGTGTAAAAAATGTTGTCCCTTCGTCTGTTTCAAGTTGCCCCCCCTTTCACCTTAAAGCTATGCATCTGTGTTTGAACTCCCCTATCCTGCAGAAAAGACCTTCGCTATGCAGTCTGTCCATGCCTCCTATGATATTATAAACTTCTAGAATGCCACCCCTCAACCTCGTACACTCCATCTGATACTAACTTCAAGATCAAACGTTAAACGATAAGCACTGCAAATTTGAAAGAATATTAAAAATGACAGGTGTAAAAAACAGCCCAAACTTCATACTGTCAGTTTTGCTCTGTGTTACAAAACTAAGCCAGCATGAAACTCTTACTAGTGCCAATAAGAGGTCAAGCACCTGAATTCCAGAGAGTGAAGGCAGTGATGATGTATTCTGTGAAAACGTATATATATAGACCTATATAATATCACATTGTCAACAGTCTCTCTCCTGTTCTCCCTATGGCCTTGTGTGGTTGTGTCTTCTTTATCTTACACTCACCTAGAGAGAACCCCTTTCCCCCATTCACACCTTAATTTAAACCCATTTTGCATCATCTTCTCGTTCACCACTGCTAATAGCCCGTTTATCTTTTGCCACGCCCTCTTTTCCAAGTCATCCATCCCCCATCTCCGGCAAGGGATTGAAAAGCCCAGTGTCCAACCCGTTTCAGTTCAGAACAAGTCACATTGGACTTGTTATGCTAACTCTGTTTCTCTGTCTCTGCAGATTCTGCCAGACCTGCTGAGGCTCTTCAGAAACGAATAGGCACAGCACAAATTTTCAATGAAACAAATAACTATGGATACTGGAAATAAATACAAAATAAATACAAACATTGCTGAAGAAACTGCGAGCTTTGTAGAGGGCCACTGGACTCGAAGGATTAACTCTACATTCACTACAGAAGATGCCGCCAAAGCTGCTTTGTTTCTTCAGCAATTTCTGTTTTTGAACAATTCCAATGACGTGTGTGAAAGCTGCTCAAACGCGCTGTCCAACACGGAGTGCCCTACACTGGGAACTGAAGTGCACACATTCATTGGCTCAGAAACTGCATAAGGCTGGCATCACTGACATCACAGAGCTGTTAATCATGGTCAGGGAGAAAACCAGAGGGAAACACATTTAATTCAAACGCAGATGGCACGACAAGCAAGGAAAAGATTCAGATGAATATGTTAAAGGGTTTGAGTAATGTAACAAATTGGAAGCATGACACCAAGGAGAGACCCTCAGCAGAATGAGAACATGAAAATGGAAATATTACCGCATCAGACACCAGGTGAGGTCACTGAGTACACGGCTGATGGGTGAATGGATCTCGATGTTAACTGGGGGACAGTCAGTAGAATTGAGTTGCAGATATTGCAGCTCAAACTGGGCTCAAACAGAAGCAGGATTGTATTCAAACATAATCTGTAACATTTTCCCCAGGATATTCCATCAGTCTACCATTACCATCAAGCCAATTGATGGTTCAGTGATGAGAGTGGGTGAACCTGCCAAGGTCAGAACCATGTATACCTAAAGCTGATGACAAACCATCAAAGCTACGGCGCTTGAGTGGTTTCATTCCAAACAGCAGAAGTAACATCTGATAGAGAGGACGAAATGATCCCAAGACCAACAGATCAGATCTAAGATCTGCAGTCCTGCCACATCCAGACATAAATGTCGGTGTACTATTAAACAACTTACTGGAGGAGAGGACACCAGAAATATCCCCATCCTAAATAATGGAGCAGCCGCGCACATTAGTGTAAAATACAAGGATGTAGTATCTGCACCAGCCTCAGCCAGAGGTGTTGAGTGGATGATCCACCTCATCCTTGCCATGATATCCACATAATCACAGATGGCAGTGTTCAACCAATTCGATTCGCTGCATGTGACATGAAGAAACCGCTGTACACAGTAGGTACGACAAAGACAATGGACCCTGTCACCATTGCTGCAATAGGACTGAAGTCTTATGCTGCACAACAAGCCGTGTCCCTGGGGAAGCTGTTTCATTCCAGCTCCAACTCTGACAACTCCCTGGCAATGTGGAAAATTACTCAACTATTTTCGGTTGAGTAATAGGTGAATAATTACATTCTGACCATTTAACACCCCCTCAGTCCCTTCACGATAATCAAATTGGTGGGAATTCTTTTTGACAGACCTGTCAAGCGGTACAGAAATAACCCGCTCAGTGTGGTTTCCGATAGGTTCCTATGTGGCGATGGTGCTGTTGTGGAAATGGCACTGGATTACTAATCCAATACAGGATAATGCTCTGGCAGCTGGTGGAAGTTAAAAACAATTAATAAAATACCAAGATCTAGAATCTGGTGATGGTAACAGGGACCTTGCATCCAATGTTGATTGTAAACTTCGATCTCCTTCCCCAACGTACTTTCAGGAAGTGAATCGCCCGTGCTTTCCTTGCATGGCCTGACAGTGACTCCAGACACACAAACGTGTGATAAACTCTTCAATGATCCCTGAAACGGCCCAGCAAGACACTCAATTGTATCACACTGCTCCGAGGTCTTAAAGGAAAAAAATAGACAGAATACCCGGTACCAGCCTCGATATCAGAAAAGAGAACGGGAATCACAGCCCTGTTGATCCTGCAGAGACCTCCTTCCTAACATCTGAGAGCTTGTGACAACATTAACAGTGTTTTCCCACAGACTGCACAGAAACATCGGGAAAGGAGTGGACCACTGAACACATTGAGCCTTCCCCATTCTAGTTCATGGAGAAAATCTCCTCAATGTCGTTTTCTCTACACAGTGTTCATATCTATTGATATGTTTAAACATTGTGAAATATAAAATAAGAACTGTTGTAGTCACTTCAGTCCATCAATCTTGCTCCTCGATTCAATGTACAGGCAATTCTCTGATAACACGTGTTTATTAAACTGACTTGACTGCAATGCGATTCATGAATTGCGCACCTTTTTTCCTATAAAGTGAACTCCCGTTCACTGTGACGCGACTCCTTGCCAGGCACCAGCTGAACAACAAAACCCAGCTTCAGGATCCACTGTCTGAAAAATGCACGCCCTGAGTGTTCAGCGAAAACAGGAATGCAATCCGCTCTGCAAGCCTTGAACCTGGGCCTGAAACGGGGAAGTATTCTCACCAATTAGAAGGAACTTTATTTCAAACCAGGGGGAGAATCTTAAGGAGAAATGGAATTCCGTGTTGGCATCACGTGGTCTGTCAGCCCTGCGCGCTTTCTGGTGAAGAGCTTGGTGAAAGGTACAGGGATGTAGCCAGTGACTATAATGTGAAAATGTTGCATTTGCAGCACAATTTCATTACAATATATGATTGAAATGTTTGATTATACTGGGCTAGTGTGTGTTAAAGTTACTTTAATGTTTGTTTTTTTTTTACTGATATTTTGCGGTTCCCCCATTATTCTCTTTTCCCCATAGACCACATCATTAATATTGCATGATTTTCTGCAACACAGTGTTGCACAGGAACACAGCTGCCACGTTATTGGAGAACAACCTGTAATGATATCTGATCCTCTATCTTCACACCATATCCTGCTCTCTCCCTAACCCTTTAGTTTCCAGAAATCCATATTTATATTCAGTGCCTTGGTTTCCACAGCCTGATCTGGGAGAAAATTCCCCAGGTTCACCAGTCTCTGAGTGCAGACATTTATTCTCATCTCCATGCAGAGTGGCATGTCTATACGTAATATTGTGGCCCCTAGTTTTGATGTCCCAGCCAGGGGAATTGTCACCACTGCTTCCAATCTGTCTTGTCCTGACAGAGTTGTATATATTTCATTGATATCTTCACTCATTTTCCTAACGCCCATGGAAAACAGGCCCAGCCGCACCAGATTCTGCAACAAGCCTATCATTCCAGAGATCAGTCTGGTCATCTTCGCTGCTCTCCCTCAATGTCAGGTTTGTCCTTTATTAGGTAAGGAGACCAAAACTGCTTATATTACTGCACAGTGTTCGAGATGAGGTCTCACCAACGCCCTGCACAGCTGCAGTAAAAAAAAACCCTTTCTCCTGTATTCAAATCTCCCTGAAATGAAGGTGAATACACAATTTATCTGCCTATCTGCTTTCTGCTCTTGCAATATTGCTTTCAGTGACTGGTGTACAGGGAGATACAGATCCTTTTTCAATGTTACAGCTCCTCACTTGGGTCTGTGTACACTGGTCAGCGTCCCAATGCCGTTTCCAGTATTGACTTCCCGATTCAGATCTCATTGCCCTACACTGACCTTGGAGGGCTGCACAGAAGGAAACAAAAATGCAGCTTAAGTTTCAGTAGAGATCAGCATTTTTCAAACAATTCCTTTGCAAATGATAGGCTCCCGTTCTGTTTTTCCCATCAAATGTCACATTATCACATATCCTACGTACCCCCTTCCACCCCCATTGCTCTTTATCTGCCATGTGTTTGCCCAAACACTCCACCTATATCAATCAAGTTAGAACATTTTGACATCCTGCTCACCCACTCACAATCCGATATTGTATCGTGCCATCAGCAAAGTTGGAAATACTGTATTTGATACACTCAAACAAATATATGATGTGTATCAGGAATAGCCGGAGCCCAAACCCCGATCCTTGCTATATCCTCCAAGCCTTCCATTCAAAAAAAAACGCTTTGTTATATTCCTACTCACTGCTCCCTGCTAGCTCTCCCATTCTAACACCATTTCAGTCCCAGTCCCATAGAATTTGACTTTGCATAATACGCTTGGGGCTTTATCAAAAATCTTTCTGAAAATGCAATCATATTGTATTGATTGCTTCTCCATAATTATGCTAAACGTCACTTTCTCAAATATACAGCTCCGTTGACTTTGTCTGTGCTCATTACTTTCCGTTCCAATATTTGCTCTAAAACTTTGGTTGCTAATTTCGTTCTATTCCCTTTTTCTCAACAGACCAATGCTCACTAGTATTGTAGGGAAGTTTTCTTTTTTGTTTTGTTTTCTTCTGTGAAGACATAACTAAAGTATTTGCTCCATAGGTCTGCCTTTTCCCTGTCCTCAAATCTCTGGTATCAGACTGTAAGAAAGCTGCACCTTTTTCCCTTAATTTTGCCAATGACATATTTTCAGAAGATATTACAAGTTCAATCTTAAAACCCTTGTTAATATACTCTTCAGAAACCCATCAATTCCTATCTTAAGCTACTCAATGATTGACCTTCCACAGCCATACAAACAGAGAAGCACAGACTTTGTACCATCAACAATACAGCACGGTCTAAATTATCCCCACTTTCCGACACAAGAACGTAGCCGTGAATCTTATGGCATTTCAAGTGCACAACCGTGTATTTTCTCATGGTTGTGAAGTTACCATGACAACTCCTCTCTCAGGAAGTGCATTCCTGACCCCAACACCCTCTGAATGAAAAACAATCCTCAATTCCTCTCCAAATCTCAAACCCTTCACTCTGAAATGTGGTCCATTGTTCTTGCCCCTTTTACAAAAAGGAACAGCTTCTGTCTGTCCATCCTATCCATGTCCCTTGGAATCCGATCCTTCTGAATCACGGCCCACTCAGGCTTCTCTGCTTCAAACTAAACAACCCGAGCTTATTCAGCCTCTCTCATAGCTGATATGCTCCATCCCAATGAACATCCCGGTGAATCACCTCTGAGCCCCTCCACTACAATCAGATCCTTCCCGTAATGTGGTTCCCAGAAATACACACAGTATTCCATCTTGGCCAAATCAAAGTTCCGCATAGCTCTTATAATCTATGCCTTGATGAATAAAGGTTATGTTTACGGTCCCCTAAGCTTTCTCAAATTGTGTATTAACCTGTTTAGTCACATTCAGGAAAGTGTGGAGAAACACCCTCTGAGCTCCCTAGTGTGCTGCCATTCATTGAGTACTCGCTGTCCAGTTCCTTCATCCAAAGTGTATCACTCCATATTTATCAAGGTTACATTACATCTGCCATTGACCTGCCCATCTGACCAATCCATCTGTATCTTCCTGTAACATAAGACCTTCCTCCTTACTGCCAAACACCCGGCCAATCTTTGTATCAAACACACACTTAGTTGTCACACTCCCGCCACCTCCGTCTATATTCATCGCTGCATCATTTATGAATACCACAAAAAGTAAGGTTAAAGATCACACAACACCAGGTTACAGTCCAACAGGTTTATTCGGAGGCACTCGCTTTGAAGCGCTGCTTCTTCATCAAGGGTTATTGTGCACTTTGAAAGCTTGTGCCTCTGAATAAAAATGCTAGACTATAACTTGGTGTTATGTGACTTTTAGAGTTGTCCACCCTAGTGTAACACCAGCACCTCCGAATTCCAAATAATAAGGGACACAGCACTGATTCCTGTGATACACCATTGGACACCGGTCTCGAGTCACACGAACAGCCTTCAACCACTACCCTCTGTCTCCAAACACTAAGTTGATTTGGATGCAACTTGGCAAGTCACTAATGAGTCATACCTGTTCCCTTGTTATTCATTTCTGCTTGACACACTTTCAGAATATCTGGAGATTTTCCCTAATCTTACCCTGCCAGCAGGTTTCTATGGTCCTGTTTTAGGCAGTTCTCACCGAGTGATGAATTTCCTCAAAATTACAGTCTTAAGTGGCCAATCCCTTATCTTGCCATTATTCGCCTTGAATTTGGATTGGGCAGCCAAGGAAGCGTCCTGTTAATTTCCAACTTGTCATATGTTTTGTGAATTTTCTAAATTTCACTTGTGACCCACCTCTCATTCTTTGAAATACGAGAGAACATAGGCCGAGTTTCCCCCCTCATCAGACAATCTCACAATCTGTGAGATAAATCTGGAGAATGTACATTGCACTTTTTTGTGGTCGGTATATTCTTTCTCAGATTGGGTCACCAACACTGTACACAATGGATGCAAGTTTGCTCACTGAGCTGTAAGGTTCATTTCCCGACGTTTCATTACCTTACTTGGTAACATCTTCAGTGGACCTCAGGCGAAGCGATGCTACAAATTCTTGCTTTCTTTTCATATGTTTGGGTTTCTTTGGGTTGTTGATGTCATTTCCTGTGGTGATGTTATTTCCTGTGGTGAAGTCACTTCCTGTTGCTTTTCTCAGGGTGTGATAGATGCGGTCTAACAACTAATAGCATATCGAGTTAGGCATCTGCCAGAAATACATGTGGATTCTCCCCATTGATCCTATTAATTTCTGAACATCCAATATCATATGCTGCATAATAGATTCCAACAGTTTTCCTGCAGATATCAAGTTAATTGGTTGGCAGGTCTCCAAACTGTCTTCTTCCCTTTATAGATGCTCAGATCATTTCCATTAATCTATAGTGCTTGGACCACATTTACTAACTTCCATTTATCCGCAATGGCTGCCTGCCTCTGCAGAATGCACAGGAAAATAAAACACAGTCACCAGCAGTACAATTAATGCTTCTATTACTGATTTATATCTGACATTTTAATGTGAAGTACATCAGGTTTGTCAGACTTCGCAATGCTCAATCCAGTTGCACTTTCAAATACTACCTTGTTACTGATATAAATTTACTTTTCGTCTTCAATTGCACAAGCCCTACATGATCACTTGATACTACTGGTGATTTTGCGGATCTTGCTTCATTAATACAGATGCATAGTTACTGGTTATTTTCTTGGGCATTTCCCTGTTCGTCACAATAAAATCTCTCCCGTCCCAATTACGAATTTCCTTATTTGACCTTGCTTTTATTTGGTTCCTTTAAAATACAGATGAGAGAATTATGCAGCGTTTTCGTTCCTGTTTGTTAGCATTTATGTTCTGTTTTTGATTTCCCGATCAGTTTCATGGCCCTTGTTTCTGGATCGTGAATTTCTGAGAATTCTCAGATTTCCACAATGACTGAAATTCTTCTGAAGCCATTTCCTATGATTAATACATTTTCGAATTTGTTGTGTTAAACATCATTGTGTCACTTTCCCTTTCTTTGGTGTTTGTACCTGAAATAATAAATACCTATGTTTCAGATTTTGCAATATTTCTATAAGTTTCCTGGTCTTGACCAGATATATTCAGGAACATTGCAGGAGGACATAGAAGGAATTGCCGGAGCCCTGACTAATATTTTTGTATCAGCTCTGGCCAACGGGCGAGGTCACGAAGGACGAGAGGACAGCGAATGCTGTATCTTTACTCAAGAAGAGCTACAAAGAAAAACCTGGGAACTGTAGACCAGGAAACCTAAAATCTGTAGTAGGTAACTGACTTGAACAGGTTCTGAGAGATAAGATATACATTTGAAAAAACAGGGTGTGATTAGGAGCAAGATTAGAATGGTGCTAGAAAAGCACAGCAAGTCAAGCAGCATCCGATGAACAGAAAAATCAACGTTTTGGAGAAAAGCCCATCATCAAACTCAGCACGGCTTTGTGCATGGGAGATCATGGCTCACAAATTTGTTCGAATTCTTTGATTAAGTGACTCGCAACGTTGAGGAGGGTATGGTGATATATGTAGACTATATGGATTCGAGTAAGGCCTTCAATAAGGTTCCACATGGTACGCTGCTGTGGAAGGTTAGATCGCATGAAATTGAGGAGGAGCTGCCAAATTAGATACAAAATTGCCTTGATGGTGGGAAGCAGAGGTTAATAGTGGAAGGATGCTTGTCAGACTGGAAGCCTGTGACTAGTGGAAAGCCTCACGGGTTCGTGCTGAGACCATTATATATTACATATATCTATGATTTAGATGAAAATGTAGAGGCACGATTTGTAAGTTTGAAGACAACACTAAAATAGGCAGCATCACGGAGAGTAAGGAAGGTTATCAGAAATTTCAGAAAATACAGCAGTACCTTAATTACCTGGAGAAGTGGCTGAGAAATTATAAATGGATTTTAATATAGATCAATGTAAGTTCTTGCATTTTAGAAACTCAAATCAAGGTTGGAGTTTCATGGTCAATGGTTGGGTCCTAAGGAGTGTAATGGAGCAGAGGGACCTTGGAATTCAGGTGCATAGTTCTCTAAAACTTGATTCAAAGATAGACAGGACAGTGAAGAAAGCTTTGGGCACACTGGCCTTCATCAGTGTATATCACTAAGTATGTAAATTATGGAGTTACATTGCAATTATACAGGATTCTGGTGAGACCATACTGGCAGCGTTATGTTCAGTTGTGTTCACTTTGGTATGGGAAGGATGATATTAAACTGGAAACAGTGCCGAAGAAATTTACAAGAATGTTGCAAGCGACACAATGTCTGAGTTATTGGGAGAGGTTGGACAAGCTAGGACGTTTTACTTTAGATGTATGAGGCTGAGGGGGATTCTGATAGAAGTGTTTCAGATTATGGGAAGGAATGACAGAGTGAATGCACTCAGTTTTTTTTACCAGTGTTAGGCAATCACGGACAAGAGGGCATCAGTTTAAGGTCAGAGGGGAAACAATAAAAGGGAAGCTGAGGAGCAACTGCTTTTCACACAGGGGTGATACGCATATGGAATGATTTGCCAGCGGAAGAGGTTGAGGAGGAAACATTCACAACATTTAAAAGGCATTTGAACAAATACATGGACAGGAAAGGATTAGAAGGATGCCAGGCAATAGCAGGGAAATGGGGTTATCGTGAATGGACATTTTGGTCGGAAAGGACGAGTTTGGGCCGAAGGGCCTGTCTCCGTGCTGTCTGACTCTATGACTCTAACAATGACTGTATGACTCTATGACTCTAACAATGACTCTATGACTCTAACATTGCTTGCCTCCCACTGAATGTACTTTCCCAATTCACTGGAGTGAACTTGACCCTCTAGCCTCCAGGCTACCATGATGTTTAACCAGAATGTTCAAGCATTCTATATTCTATATTGAACCTTATTAACGTCACTATTCCATAACAGCTGCTTCAGAGTAAAGTTATTAATTCGTCCTTCTGATCACACAACACTAAATCCAAAATAAACTACTCTCTACTTTGCTTCACCACATACTCTTCAACCCACCTCATATACACTTACAGAATTTATTTTGCAGAGCATGAGCAGTTACATAGTTAATACAGTTTAGATGCAACTTGAGAATATCCAATAAAACTGCAGTGTCCATGATACTTGCATATCTAATTTTCAGAGCAAATGATGCAACCGATATATAACATACGAATATTTGTTTCGCCTTGCTATTTGTAAGTTCTACCTAAACTGATTCTGTGGAATCTGAGGGGCAGGTCTGTGTCATCATTAGTGATAGACTTGGACAGGACATTTGGGGAGGCTCACCTCGACACTGAGATGATCTGAAGATATCTCCATCAATACAGGGCAAACATCAATATCCTTCCCGCTCTGTCAGGATAAAGGTCACCATATTCTCTCTGCTCCCTCACACTCACTGTATATCTGTTTTTGCACCTTCCCCCAGACAATCCCCATGCTCTATCTCAAAATAAGGTTCAGGCACTGTTTTAAAAAATTCTCAAGGTCAGGTTCGTAGGAGAGTAGTCTGACACAGAACAAACGACCAAGAGGCGAGTCTGCTAGAATATGAGCATTTTATTCCCCGCAGCGTCGCCACAACCAGGTCTCATACTTACAACGGGTCTGGCTTATACTCACTCTACATGTTACCGGAACTGGGAGCCGTCAGTTCTCGTAGAGCGGTTGCCAACAACCCACGCTCGGCGGTTAAACGTAACCCCGGAGCAGACTCACCGAACTGGAGACTTTTCCAGCTGATATACTCTTTTCCAGATATAAACATTCATGTGAACAGCAGAGCAAGGCTAAAAAACACATTCCATTCTGGTTACATACAGATAAGAAGATTCACACGGGGAGGTGTGTAATAAGATTCACACGGGACTAAGCAACACCTCCATTCCGGTTAGATTCACACATGTATTGGGACATAATTTTTAACCGTTTCACCACATTCCACTGCTTGGCCCAATACATGTGTTACATTATGATTCACACATGTATTGGGACATAATTTTACACCACAGGCACTACCACTCTCACGATTGGATTCAGCAACTTCGTTCCCACACTTTCTCTGTCACCTACGCAATACCCCACACATTAATAATACTATATGGATTCAAAACTTACAATTCCCCCAGATCCACCTCCACTAGCACTAACAGCAGGGCCATCCACTCCTGCCCTCACTACGTCCATCCCTTTCTCATATTCCAAGAGAAACAGTCTGGAATAGAACAGAAATGGCCATGCCGAGTGGTGGAGTTCCCAATATCCATTCCCCTTACCCCCCCCACCCCCGCCATGTGGGGAGGACCCTAGTACAAGATGAAGCGGACTGGGATGCCTCACGTGGAATTTCTTTAACATCCATGTCGCATTGACCGATTAAGGAGCAGTGCTCAATGAAAGTCAATTCTGACTTTAAACACACTGGCATTTCGAACGACAGCCCTTTAAACCACCCTCCCCCCAAAAAATAGATACCTTACTGCACAGATGCAGACACAGAAATACACAGAATTATTGGTATCACCCCAATATACGGACTAACACAATACATACAAGGGGATAGGCACACACACAAGTAGAAACACACGCAGATATATAGAGTCATATACAAATAGACACAAACATAGATAGAAACACATAGGCTGATACACAGAAAGACAGATGTAGATGCACAAATACACAGGTGATAAGCAGATGGACAAACATCAGCACACATAGACACAGACACTAATAGATAAGTTTTTGATTTATAACGGGATCGACGTTTCTTGGGGGAAGGCAGGAGAATGAGGTTGAGGAACACATAAGAAATTATTGAATGGCATATCAGACTCGATGGGTAGAATGGCCTCATTCCGCTCCTTTTTTCATGTGGTGTTATGCGATCAGGGATTCTCTTCCTAAGACAGCAGCAGAGACTGGGTTTGATACATATTAGATTAAGTATAGTCAGTGGGAATGTGGGACAGTTTTGGAGTCCGGAATGGTTTGTGCTTATTGCTAATTATTCTGTCCTTCTGTCTGAAAAGAGGTGGTGCTTTGATGTTCATTTAACAAAGTTTTAAAATAACAGTCCCACAATGAAATAAGGACGTCCCTTTCACTTTAGTGTTGAGCGACCTGTGGTGTCCTCATCCTCAGGGAGCAGTGAAGACTCGTTTATATTGTCAAAGAGATGTACAGCATGGAAACAGACTTTTCAGTCCAACCCGTCCATGCCGACCAGATATCTCAACCCAATCTAGTCCCACTTGCCGGCAACTGGCCCATATCCCTCCAAACCCTTCCTATTCATTTACCCATCCAAATGCCTCTTAAATGTTGCAATGTTAACAGCCTCTACCACTTTCTCTGGCAGCTCATTCCATACACGTACACCCTCTACTGAAAACGTTGCCCCATGGGTATCTTTTGTATCTTTCCCCTCTGACCCGAAACCGATGCCTTCTAGTTCTGGACTCCACGACACCAGGGAAAAGACTTTGCCTATTTACACTATCCATGCCCCTCATAACTTTGTAAACCTCTATAAGGTCACCCCTCAGCCTCCGACACTCCAGGGAAAACAGCCTTAGCCTGTTCACCCGCTCCCTATAGCTCAAATCCTTCAACCCTGGTAACATCCTTGTAAATCTTTTCTGAACTCGTTCAAGCTTCACAACATCTTTCCGATAGGAAGGAGACCAGAATTGCAACAATGGCCTCACCAATGTCCTGAACAAAAGCAACATGGCCTCCCAACTCCTGTACTCAATACTCTGACCAATAAAGGAAAGCATACCAAACGCCTTCTTCACTATCCTATCTACCTGCGACTCCACTTTCAAAGAGATATGAAGCTACACTCCCAGGTCTCTTTGTTCAGCTACACTCCCTGGGACCTTACCATTAAATGTATAAGTCTGAACTTGACTGATCTTTGCTGGATAGGAGAGTCAATGTTTATTGGGAACAAACAGGAGACGGATGGACAGTCACACTCAGATCAGCCATGAGCATTTTGAATGGTGCAGCCAAATGGCCAACTGCTGCCCCACCCAATGTGTTGTTTCCTCAATCCACACCTCAAGGCAGTTACAGAGATAAATTGCTGCCCCTACCCCATGTGTTGTTCCCTCAATTCACCCTCGATGCTGTTACATGGTAGGGGACCACCCCATTTAATCAGACAGAATCGTTGCAATGAGACAAAAGGAAACCATTCTGCCCCTCTAAGGAATTACACTGCAATATAGAATGAAGTAATTCAGCTTGTTGAGTACATTACACAGCCCAGCAAGAGTCCATTCAACCCGCCTAAACGGCTACCCAGGAACAGGGAACATTGACTCTCCTGTCGCAAAGATCAGTCGCTAAAAGGAAATAGAGAATAGAGATAAATGTTTATTTTCACGCTGCAAAGCTGTGACTGATGGAGTGCCTCAGAGATCACTGTGGGGTCATCAGTTATCAATAATCTGTTTCAAAGATCTGAAGGAAAGGGAGGTGAATGGCTTGGAGCTCAATTAGCTCGTACATCAAGATGGTCATTTAATGTATCATCAAATGGAGGTAGTGAATGTGCAGTGTGATACAGACAGGGAAGGTTAGTGAGCAAACCTTCAGCAGAAATAACCTAAGGTCGGTTGTCTATTTTGGCATGAAGAATAAAAGAATGGTAAACAATGTAAATGCAGAGAGATTGCAGAAATCTGTGATACAAGCGGTTTCCATGTTCTTGAAATATGAACCATATGAAGTCAGTCTGCAGATGCAGCAAGTGATTTGGAAGGTAAGTGCAATGACGCTGTTTTTGGCAAAAGCTATCTGGTTTAATTGCAGGAATGTATAACTGCATCTGTATAGGGCATTGCTGAGACCACACCTGATGCACTGTGTGCAGTTTTGATCCGCTAAATTAAAATGAAAGGATATAATTCTTTCGAAGATTTTCAAAGCGGTTTCCCTTTACTCATTCCTGGAATGCCGGCCTTTTGTTATGGGGGATTAGCAGTTTTGATCTTAGCTGAGAAATAGTATTGAACCAGCCATGACTTTCTGAAAAGTGTATCAGCTGGATGCGTATTATCTCCTGTCAGGGAGACTAAAGCTAGAGAATAAATTTTACGAAAAAGATGTCTTGATATTAACACACATACTAAGAAGACCAATATTTACAAATTACACAGACACATGTAAGCATGTCATCAAATTATAAAGTGGGGACTTTTTTGCGATTGAAACGAATGACGCACTTGCATATAATCTATAATCAGGTTTTCCAGAGAATGTTCCAGGAGAGCACACATAGTCCAGTTTGGTGTTCAGTTGACATTATTGTATGTTTCAACAAAGAGAGGGAGAAAAATGTCCCCTGCCTGAGAAGCAGCAGTCTATTCATCTCTCTCTGTTACTTTATTCCGTCCGATAGCAAAGTGTGAGTCCATAAAATCCCTGAGTTATCTTTACCACTTGTGAAGGATTCCTGGTGAGGATTCACTGGAATCTCCCCACTGCCTGAAACAAAGTGAATTCAGCCAAATCCAACTGTTCCACTACCAGTAGTTTGTGTGAGCAGAATAACTTCAAAGGCAGAATAACGTTTGGGACACTCTATCATTTTACCATTTATTATGAGTTCAACTTTCTGTGTGTCACACCTTTCTAGAAAATGACCTACTCTGAGATCTAGATCTTTGGTCACATCACAAAACTGGTTGCATTTAAGATTGGTGTAACCAGTGGAGGGGTGGGACTGGAAAAGGACATAGTGACCCTCCAATATTGGTTGAAACACAAATGAGAAATTTTCAAAGGGCTGTACAAGTGGAAATCCCCTTCCCCAAAAGATTGTGGTGCCTGGATGCTTGCATTTATTCAAAGATATATTTGGTGGCATTTGACAGCCAAGTGAATGTAGGAAAATGGTATACAGACAGAAAAGTACTGCTGAGACCACAATAACATCACGCATGGACTTTGTGAGTGGTGGAGAGGTTACAAAGTGTCGAATAGCCCACTCCTGCTGCTCAGTCCTCTGTCCCTATGTTCTATTCAGCTCCTCACAGCTTCTGAAATTAGCAGATGGAGGCGACCTGCTCCAAATAGCTGGTCCACCGTAACACAGGATATCATTCAATCCCTCAAGACTGTCACAGCGTTTGGTGTGGGTTGCAAAATGTTATTTGGAAAACCAGGCTGGTTTCGAAAGACACCTCTGGTCTCTTCACAGAGTGTCTCTTCTCTGCAACTTGTGCTTCATTTGTTGGTCATGTTGGAGACCCAGATACACTGTGAATACAGCCCCCTTACATCACCCTGAGATGACTCACAAAATACTTTACTCTCTCTGACTACAACATTCAATAACAGAACGTTCAGGAAAATTACAATCATTAACGTTGTAATTACAGAATATGAGAACATAAGGAGCAAGATGAGGTGACTCAGAGGATCAATCCATTGTATACCATCATGGCTGATCTACTCTTGGCAAGAACTCGTCTTTAATGTCCAATTATTCGCACCGCTCAGCTCTCTGACAGGTCAAAAATTCATGTACCACCTCTTTGAATACTTTCAGTGATGTAACTTCCCTCACTATCTAGCCCAGATAATTCCTGGCATTGATTACTCTCTATGAGAGGAAAACACTCCCTACACATACACCATCATCTATTGATATGAACAAGAGGTGAACACAGGGGCTCAGGAAAGAGTGAATGGCCTTGCGAACAAGGTAGCATTTGACTGTGGATGGCATCAGGACCACCTAATTATTTGAGCTTAATGGGAATCAGGTGTACCCTCCCCACTGATTGGGGTCTTTCAGAGCACAAAGGAAGATGTTTGTATTCGGTGGCGGACAATCCTCTCAGTCCTGGGACATCTCTGCCAGAGATCCTCAGGGTAGCTGCCTCAAAACAAACATATTCAGCTGCTTCATCACTGTCTTTCCTCATCATAAAATCAGAAAAATGGGATGGTCACTGAAGATCACCCAATGTTCAGAACAATATGTCACACCTCAGCTCCTGAACCAGTCTGTGCCCATGTGCAGTAAGACCCGGACAGCATTCAGGGTTGTGATGTTAAAGTGTCGGTAACATTCTTGTAACAGCATGGCCAGACACGCTACAATTCTACAGTTAAATGAAGAGCTCATTCAGCATCTCAAGCACGTTAGAAATGGATATGTGGAAGCCATTCATTCCATCGAAACTACTGAACAAAGACAGGGACAGCCCCCATTCAATCGTCCTGCCTGTTCCACAGGAAGAAGAGGGGCCTGATTACCACATCAAGCTGTTACACAGGAACAGGCAGGGCCAAGTCAGACCCATGAACCTGTTCCATGGGACCTGGAGAGGCCATTCAGCACCTCGAGACACTTATACAGGGACAGGAGGGTGTCATGATGCTCCGACCTGACAAATCAATGGAGCATAGAATGCATCAGAGACGGATCCACAATGCTCCGCGTGGCTCCATTACCTGTGGGAAACATGACATTTTAACGTGGTTTGCTGGCAGTGAGGAAAGTAGCCAGATGTTTTGTCTCAAGTCTCAGAGAAGCATCTTCTAACTCTGAGAAGGCAGAACCATATTCTCCATGGACGTCAGAAGCTGGTGGGAATAGTTAACTGTTTCAGAATGAAGGTATTGTGGGTGTTGTCGGGATTGTGGATAACATGACGTTTAATACAGGATGACACACTAAATACACTGTATTAGTGTGGGGAGAGTTTATTCAAAGACGGACTCTCTGTCTCTCTCAATAAACATGTGGAGTGGGGGTGGGATGAGGAGAACGTCCTCGGATGTTCTTAATCTATTGAAAATCATGTAATCCGAGTAAAAAAATGCCATGAAATTTATCATCGTATCAGTGCCTGTTTCGAACAGCATGAGTGACTGTCCATCCACCTTAAGGTTCAATGCAATCACCTCTTATTCTCTCTCTGAGCTTCACTCACTGCCTCATTGTGCCATCATCCCAGGGATTAGTCTGGTGAAACTTGAGAGAAAGCCTATCCACAGTACCCCAAATACTGCCTCAACAACACTCTCAGGGATGATCGCAATAATCCCTTTCTCTCACTTAGACATCGCTGTTTCTTTCCTGTGCCACAAAAAGCCATTCCTTCTCTATGCACTACGACTGACATGGAGTTTATAAGTTCCTTAAATCTGTACGTCACCATCAATATACACAGCACCAGAGATGCGTATGGAGATGTGCGTCACTCTCGGGGAGAATTTCAATGAGATTGAATACACCTAAACTAGGGGATGATCACCTACCTGAATAGAAATGAGCTGTAGGAATACGGGAAACAGGCAGAGGAAGGGAGCTATCTTTACTTCTGTTCTTCTCTCACAGGATGTATGCAGCCCTGGTCAGGGCAGCATGTTGTGCCGATCTTGGACTGAGTGTTTGGTTCAACTGTTCCACAGGACAGTAAAGAGTAAAACACATTCCTGTGGGGTTGTAGCGTTACAACACAGGATGCATTCTCCTGCTTAATTTAAAACCAGCAACAGGGAAAAGATTTATCCACTGCAGTAGTCCGTGATAATTCCAGAGTCCAAAACTATTTGAAGTAAAAATTAACTTCAAATTAACTAAAAATTAACAGCTTTATTTCTTAAAGTATAATAGGGAATAATAAACGAACGAATATTTACAACTTCTTCCTCTAAACTATCTTTTACCTCCCCTCCCCCACCCCCCCGACTATACTAGTCCGATAAGATTGCGACTTAAGAATTACACCACAAAACGTCTTATCTCAAAACCAAGCAGCTTTCGGTTATTCTCCATATTCCTGTCTTCTTTTCTTCTTTGGGATTCTGCTTTTACCAGTTACTAATCAATAAAGGTACCGAGAGGAGAGCTATTTTTCAGGCTGTCTTTGTGTGCTGGTAACTTGGCAGTTCTTCTCTCAACTATTCAATTCCCCGCGGTCTTATACCTCCAACCATTGGACTGTGTCATTGGCTTTTAAGATTCTCAATATACTAAATTCAAACTTGATTGGAGGTGGGTATTTTGAGGTATAATTTAAACGGTTTGGCTGAATTTGTTTTTGTCTTGAGAAAATGAGCTAATCAAGTTGTTCAAACAAATGTTACATTAAATCTATTTTGAGAAGACTTGGTGTTGTCAGGTAGTTATTGCTGGCTTTTAATTCTCTTAAAGGTGCAGAATAGCCACATGTTCATCGCAGAAGTCACACCGAAACCTGACGAGGGAAGAATGACACATTGACTTCTCTAAAGGACTTGGGGCAAGCAGATGGGCTTTTGTGGCAAATGAAAATAGTTGCTTTTAATTTCCCTCATGAGATATCAGCAGACTATTATTTTGTGGCTCGAGAGTATGAGTCAATGGCTTGAACACAATTAACTGTCGCCCCGTTTGTACAGAGAACAAGTTAAACATCCTTAAGAGCAATTTTTTTTTAGTGACGGACATTTGGTTAGAAGGAACTTGAAACTGTTGCATCCGGATTAAACAAAGGCACAAATCATGGTTTATTCAGGAGTTGCACTGAGACTGAGAATGAGACTGGGATATCATGACGGTGGTATTGGACAGGATTGGTGAGTGGGAAGGACATGGAGATGTAAATCTGTGAAGGACAAAATGGATTATGGAGTTTGAGAACAGTCTGGTTCCTTCTCGCATATCAGTGAGTAATTCGGAAATAGTAGTTTGATACTTACTATTTATAAGGAAAGGAGTTTTTGTTTGTAACAGAAGACATTGTCTTGCACTTTCCAAATTTTATATATCATGAGCAGAAATTCAGTTCAACCCAGTTTAGTAGACAAATATAATGACTTACCAGGAACACCAACTATAGCGAGAATGGGATAGTAACCACCTTGAATAATCCAAAGGATATCCTGGATCCGTGATGCTAATGATATCCAAGGCCGAGAAAGATAGTAAAGTCCCGCGGATAAACTCCTGCCTGTTATTATAATATTCCAGTGTAATATTCTCAGATTCTGATCGATTGTTGAATCATTCCAGTCTAATGATCTCAGATTCTGATCCATTGTTGGCACATTCCAATTCAAGGTTCTCACATTCTGAAACATTGTTGTAACGTTCCAGTCTAATGTTCTCAGATTCTGTTCTCTCTTCCCCCCCCCCCCCCCACCCCTCTCGCGCTGCTGATCCCTGTTGGTGCTGACAGTGATGCTCCTACTCATACCATGGGATAACACATTGAAAAGAGCTCATTTATAATTCAACAATGGAAATTCTCCACTGGGATAATTAGGATCCATGGAGATTGACATTAATCACAGTCACTGAACAAATAGTTCCAGTTAACCCTTTTCAATTTAATATTGATTTTATTAAAATTCAAAAGAACGTTCAAAATTTACACATTTGGCATGGGATATGTGGGGGTGACTGAGAGAAGGAATATTGGAGATGGTAGATTGAATGCGTGCAATCATTCAATCTGCTTTGGATATGGGAGTAATGACAAAGGATTGTCAGAACATAAACAAGTTTCTCCGTTTATAATTGGAAACATACAGTCTGTAACTACTGATCAGTGATTATAATGTCAGTAAAATATGGAGAGAACTTTCCTAGTCCATAATCTGACTGGAAAATATGCCTACGACAACATGAGGTATAACAGACAAATGACATGGATATGTTAACAGAAAATATGATGTGACACACAATTCAGACGGATCAGAGAGGGCAGGTGAGGGTCATGCTGTTAATGTTATCGATATCAATCGATTCTGATTATGTACCATTCACTGGATTTCAATTGCAGTGTGATTATGATATTGTGGACATGGCTGCTGAGACTGGAGGGAGCGAACATGATATTTCCCAGTTATCAGTATTGAAACGCTACTCTTTATAAATCATTTGAAGATCAAATTCCAGGATACAACTCCAATGAGGAATGAGGAGAGTCAATATTAACAATACAACCAGAAGACATTGGAGCAGAAATTTGGTCATTCGGTTCATTGAGCCTGCTCCGTCGTTCAATGATGGCTGTTAGGCTTCTCAACCCCATTCCCCCACTTTCTACCTGTCACCTTTGATCCGCTTTACAGTCAAGGACCTATCTGTCTCACTCTGAAATGTACTCAATGATCTGGACTCGACAGCACTCTGTGGCAGTGAATTTCATGGGTTCACCGCTCTCTGGCTGAACAGGTTTCTCTTTATCTCTGTTTGAAAAGATTTTCTCTTTACTCTGTCCCCTCGGGTACTAGTTTCTCCTACCATTGGATATATCTTCCCACAAGCCACTCTATCCCAGGGCATTTAGTATTCTGTAAGTTTCAATTAGACCTCCTAACATCTTTCTGAACTCTATCAAATACAGTCCCAGAACCCTCAAATATTCTTCATATGTTCAGCTTTTCATACCTGGCACCATTCTCGTGAATCTCGTCTGAAAATGCTCCAGGACCAGTACATCCTTCCTGAGATACAGTACCCAAAACTGCGCACAATAATCCAAATGTAGCATGACCAAAGCATTGTAGAGCCTTAGAAGTACATCCCTGCTTTTATATTTAAACCTGCGTGAAATAAATGTAATCATTGTATTTGCCTTCCTAACTACTGACAACTTGCAACTTTGCCTTTCAAACTCCTGGACTAGAACTCCCTAGACGTTTTGCACCTCAGATTTCTGAATTTGCTTGCTATTTAGAAAATAGTCCATGCCTCTATTCATCCTGGCAAAACGCTTTCCCACACTTTCCCACATTGTACTCCATCTGCCACTTCTTTGCTCACTCTCCAAACCTGTGAAAATCCTTCAGCAGGTGAAAGTGAGGACCGCTGATGCTGGAGATCAGAGTCAAAAAGTGTGGTCATAGAAAAGCGCAGTCTGTCAGGCAGCATCTGATGAGCAGGAGATTCAACGTTTCAGGCATAAAGCCTTCATCATGAATGTGGGGTGGGCGAAAGGGGGCAGAGAGATAAATGGGAGAGGCTAGGGCTGGGGCTGGGATGAAAGTAGCTTGGAAGTCGATAGCTAGATGAAAGTGGGTGGTGATAGTGATATTTCAGAGTGGAGGGTGGAGAGGATAGATGGGAAGGAAGATGGACAAGTAGGGCAGTTCAAGAGGGCGGTACTGAGTTGGAAGGTTTGATCTGGGATAAGGTCGAGGGAGGGGTGATGAGGAAACTGGTGAAATTGTCCTGGTGTGTTTGGAGGGTCCCAAGGCAGAAGATGATGCGTTCTGCTTTCAGAAGTCAGGTGGCTAGAATGTGGCAGTGGAAGAGGCCAAATCTTGCAAGGCCTTGGCGGAGTGGGAAGAGGAGTTGAAGTATTCAACCACAGGGCAGTGTGGTTGTTGGGTTTGGGTGCTGAGAGTGTTCCCTGAACCGTTCTGCAAGTTGAAGTCCTGTCTCGCCAATGTAGTGGAGACCAGGAGCAATGGACAGACTAGATGAGGTGTTTGGATGCACAGGATGTTGTCTGCTTGATGTGGAAGGATCCTTTGGGGCCTTGGGTGGAGGTGAGGAGGGAGATTTGGCACAGGTTTCATACCTCTTGCAATGGCAAGGGAAGGTCCCAGGTGTGGAAGGTGGCTTGGTGGGGCCTCGTGGACCTAATGAGGTTGTTTGTGAGGGAATGGTCTCAGGTGTTTGATGATAGGGGTGGGGAGGAAGTATATCACTGATGGTGGGGACTGACATTTGGTGGCAGAAATGGCGGAGGCTGATGCCATTGTATCCTAAGGTTCGTGGGTTGGAAGACGAGTACCAGAGACGATTTAATTTGTTGTGGTTGGAAGGGTGGAGTTCAAGGGCGGTGGTGTGGGAAGTTGAGGAGATGCGCTGGAGCACCCTCCTGCAGCCGAACCACCTCTTCACTGTTACCTGTCCGTCTATCTGTCTTTGCCCTGTTTGAAAACTTAGCCAAAATGCCCTCAGTTCCTTCATATAGATAATGAATGCAGAAAGTGAAAAATTGTGGTCCCAACACTGAGTCTTGTGGAACACCACTTGCCCCTGGCTGCCATCCTGAGAAGAACCCTTTTATCCCCACACTCTGCTTTCTGTCAGATAGCCAAACTTTTATCCATGCTATCACCTTCCCTCTAACCTTGCCGTGGGGATGGCACGGTGGCACAGTGGTTAGCACTGCTGCCTCACAGCGCCAGAGACCTGAGTTCAATTCCTGCTTCGGGCAACTGTCTGTGTGGAGTTTGCATATTATCCCCGTGTCTGCGTGGGTTTCCTCCGGGTGCTCCAGTTTCCTCCCAAAATCCAAAGGTGTGCAGGTTAGGTGAATTGGCCATGCTAAATTGCCCATAATGTTAGATGTAGAGGAATGGGTCTGATTGGATTGCTCTTCGGAGGGTCGGTGTGGACTTTTGGGGCCGAAGGGCCTGTTTCCACATTGTAGGGAATCTAATCTAATCAAACACCATGGGCCCACATTCTTCTCAATAGCCTCATGCATGGCACCTTGCCAAAGGATTCTTGAGGTGCAGATGGATAACATCTATCGGATCTCCTTGATCTAATCTGCTCATTACTACCTCAACGTATTCTAGCCGGTTTGTCAGGCATGATCTCCCCTTGCTGAAACCATGCTGACTCTGTCCTATTTTACTAAAGGCCTCCAAGTATTCAGAAATCCCATTCTTCACGATGGATTCCATGACGTTACACACAACCAAGGTTAGGCTAATTAGTCTACAGTTTTCCTTCTTCTGCCTAACTCCCTTATTAAACGGGGTGTCATGTTAGCAATTACACAACCACTTGGCCCTTTCTTGATTTTAGTCATTCCTGATAGATTACCAGTTACGCTTACACTAACTCTTCAGTTATCTCCCTTACAAGGCAGGAGTATAGTCTTTCTGGTCCAGGTGAGTTATCTACATTCAGGCCATTCCATTTTCTAACATGTTCTTCTTGGTAATGGCCACCGTACTCAGGACTGCCCTCTCACTCTCGTCAGTTCTTGGGAAATTACTCGTGTCTTCCACCGTGAAGACTGATGCAAAGTTCCTCAGCCATTTCTTTGTTTGCCACTACTGTCTCTCCAGCATCATTTTCCAGTAGTCCATATTCACATTCACATGTCTTTTGCACTTTTATATCTAAAGAATCTCTTATAGTTTCATTTATATTTCTGGTTAGCTCACCCCCATTTTTAATCTTCTCCGTCCTTCTTTATTTTTTCTTGCCTTCAGTTGGCCCCAATTCTCCAGATTCCCTCTGCCCTTCACCGCATTGTATGCATGCTCTTTTGCTATTATGCAATCCCTGACTTCCATTGTCAGCCCTGGTTGCGTCATCCTCAGCCTCTTTTACTCAGCATGGATCTCTGCAGCGTCTCCTGAATTAATCTTGGAGTCTCCTGTCATTGCTGTTCCCCTGTCTTTCCTGCTAGACCCCTGTCCCGGTCAATTATACCCAGCTTCTCCCTCATGCCTCTGCAGTTGCCTTTATTCAGCTGAAATACTGTTAACTCTGATTCTACCTTCTCTCTCAAATTGCAGAATAAATTCAGCCATGTTCTGATCACTGCTTCTGAAGTTTTCCTTCACCTTAAGATCCCTTATCTAGCCTACGTCATTAAATCCAGTGTCATCTGTTCCGGAGTGGGTTCCACCATATGATGCTCAAAAAGCCATCGTGTAGACATTCCTCAAAGTTCTTTTTTTACGATTCACTAGCAACCTGGTTTCCCATTCCACTTCCATATTTAAATCCCCCATGATCACAATAATTTTGCCGTTCCTACAGATCTTTTCTATCTCCTGGTGTATCTTGTCCCCCAGCTCCTGGCTACTCTTTGGAGCCCTGTGCAAGTCTCCAACTGTGGTTGTCTTACTTTTGAGGTTCCTCAATTCTACCCACGCAGATTTTACACCATCTGACCTTACTTCCTTTATTACTTTTGATTTAATTTCATTTCTTATCAATAATGTAAACCCACTCCCTCTGCCACCTATCTTTTCGATAGGATATATGTCCTTGAATATCCTGATCCCCTTGCAGCCACTTCTCTGTGATGCCCATCACGTCATACCTACCAATTTCAATTTGTGCCACCAGCTCATTTATCCTATTCCTTATACCTGCATGCATTCAGATATAACCCCTTCAATCTTGTATTAACGGTCCCTCTTCTCATTGCCATTTGTTTGTCCAGTGTGCTTGAAGATTGATTGCTTACACTATCCATACACTCTGTCCTATTTGCGTCTGTGCTGGAGATTGTAATAACCTCTCCTGAGCTCTGTACTCTTACCTCCTCTTTTCTAATTAAACCCTATAACGGAACCGCCACCCCGCATACACACACACACTCCTAATCAGTTTCAAGCTCTGTCTACAGCCTTAGTTCGGATTCACTCGGACTTTGGCCCCAGCACGGTTCAAACGAAGACTGCCCCATCGGAACAGGTCCTTTCTTCCTCAGTAATAAATGTGTTTATTCAACACAAAATACAGGGACAAAAAAACAAGCTTTTCTGTACATACCAAAACATGAAAACTACAAAGAGACAAGTCTGTTAAAATACACTTACGATGTGGAGCTATATGAATTGAAATGTGAATTACAAAACCACGGACGAGGTTTTCAAGCTTTATCGGTTATTATTTGACCCACAGTTGAGATGCCCCCCTGTCAGTGATCCCCCTCACTGAGATTCTCTCGCCCTGTCTCTCACACAGTGTCTAGAGAGACGACAAGTTCCTATTGGCCCAGAATATTTAAATTGATTCACCTTCTCCCTGGAACCAATCTATTCTTCTTTTGGATCCTGTTTAGCCGTCAGCAATCCGACTCTGTGATATTATTGACGATAAATGATCTGGGATGATAGCATAGTGCTCACAGGGCACGGCACCAGACAAACGGCTTGCAGTCTGTGGGAGTTTCTAAATAAAATGTCTGTGTATTTCTCCTCGTGCTGTCTTCTGATCTAACTTCACACTCGTCTGACACCCCTTGCTCTCACTCACTCTGTCGCTCCGTTTTCTCTCCATTCCTTTTATCTCTCTTCACTTCCTTTTTCTCTGTTAATTTTTCTCTTTCTGATGCATCCACGCACAGACACACACTCTGTTCTCTCTGTTTTCAAATTGGGATGTTGGAGAGCTCGTCGGTGTACAATTGGGCTAAATGGCCTCTATCAGTGCTATATTAATTCTGAAACTCTTTGACCCACAATAAAGACTTTAGGTGCCTGGAGAGACAAGCTGGTCCTGCGAAGGACACAGTGCAGAATCATCCTTTATCTCTTCCTGTTGTCTGATATGCAGGAGCCTTGAAATATCTGTTTAAACAAAATAGTTTGAAATCCGAACAGTCGGGAGGACGTTCACCAGATGATTTTGCTGTCAGGATTTAACAAGCAGTTCCCACGTACAAAATGTGGATTGGCATGATAGCAGCTCCACCCAATTGACACGTCCTAGCTTGCCTGATACTGACGTAATTTGTCTTCCGCCAATTCAGTAGCTTCACACAAGGTCCTGACGTATTCGTGTTCATAGCTATCTTAAATCTGAAGGAGCTGTGATCACTCTTCCTAAAATTATGTCCCACTGAAAGGTCAGTCACCTTGCCAGGCTCATTAGCCAATACGAGGTTCAGTATGGCTCTTCCTCTCGTTGGACTATCCACATACTGTTGCAGTTAACAAATTCTGCCCCGTCTAAGCCTCTTGCTCCAATGGACTCCCAGTCATTATTGGGGATGTTTAAGTCACTCACTATGACCACTCTGTTTTTAATGCACCTTTCCTTAATCGACAGACATATCTGTTCCTCAATCCCTCCGTGGCTGTTGGAGGGATTATAGTAACGCAGTACTTGCATCCATCTTATTTTTGAGCTTTGCCATATATTGCTGCAGTGGATGATCCCTCCTGTATGTCCTTTTCAAGTGCAGATTTAGCATTCTCCCTGATTAGTAAAACAACTCGTCCACCTCTTTTACCTTCCTCTCTACCTCATCTAAAACAATGAAACCCTGGAACGTTGAACGGTCAGTCCTTTCCCTCTGTCAACCAAGTCTCTTTAAAGCCGCAACATCATAGTCCCATGTACGGATTCAGGCTCTCAGTTCATCCGTCTTACCCATAATAATTCCTGCATTGAAATAAATACACTTCAGCCCAACTCCATCAGATCCTGACCTGATATTTGGTTTGAGTTTCCCTGGTGTAAATTCTCCTCGTCCATACTCTGGTAACAGGAGATTACAAAATACTGTCAGTCAAGCAGAAAATATTGTAAACAGACAATTTCAGTTTTCTCCCTTGTCCCTTCAATCTGTACATTGCATCACACACTGTCCAATTCCAATAAACTGCTGTATAATTATTTTGTTTCAAACAACCGTCTCCAGCCTCTCACTGCACATCCTTCAACTCTCTCTGGACCCATTGGATTGACTGTTTTCTGATCCCTCTCTTAACCAAATCTCTGTAATATTTATGTCATAGTTATTCAAACTGATTCAAACTCCAAGCTCCAAGCTCATGCCTGTCACACTGCTCACATTAAAATCAGCATACATCAGACTGCCAGCCCCATTGTATTCACTCCCGTCAGCCAGTTTGTTGTTGGTCTTAGCTGTACTGGGATTAGCCTCCAATTGCTCTTCAGTCACTGTGCTTGTGGATGTAATGCTCTGGCTCCCCCTCCTTCCCCCCACCGCCACACTAGTTTAAACCTTCCTGAGTGACAATAGCAAATCTGCCTGCCAGGAGATTGCTGCCGGTTCACGTCCATCCTGTCCTTCTTGTGTATTTCATAATGACCCAGGAATCCCAATGACCCACATATCTAAGATTGCTGCCAGTTCCGATGCATCCCGTCCTTCTTGTGTATATCCTACCGATCCGGGAATCCCAATGACCCACGTATTGCAAATGCTGCCTACCCTACTAGCACTTTGGCCATGTTTTTAACTGTACTGCCTTCCTATTCCTAACCTCACTGGCACGTGGCATAATCTAGTCTCTCCAACATTCAAATATTCTTTCAGCACAACTCCGGCAAACCTTTACTTTAAAATGGATAGACTTGACAATAAAAACTTAAGTGTGATCTCAGTAACCAGGAACTGGAGCCCAATGAATCAGTCACAATGACCATAGGATTCGATATCTATCACCTCCACCAAACCTGTGTGACAAGGTATACATATGGAACATCTATTTATAGATGGACGAGGATAAACAGAATTAGTCCAAAAGACCAGAAAATGTCAGAACAGATGGTTGCCATTCAGCCTGTTTACTCGGCTTTGCTGTTCAATTAGATTTTACCTATTCTGTTCCTTTTAATGGCAGGGTCTTTACCCCGCAGAAAGTCAGTAAGTGTCCAGTGTCTTTGTGCGCTGCCTGCATAGGGAGCATCCAGTGCCAGGCGATGGGGTGTGGGAAATCCCGGGATGGCTCGATGAAAGGCTGCGTGCAGTGACGGATGGACTCAGGGATTGAGAGAGATGGAGTAGGTAATCAGGGACATGCCCTCACATAAGTAGTTGGACAAGATTTCCAAGTACTCGGGGAGCCCGAGCACCAGGGCCACTTTTACAATAAACCTCTCATATTTGCAGCAATTCTCCATCAAACACAAGCAAACATACTGTAGATGGCAGAAACCTGAAACAAACACAGAAACATACTGTGGAGACAGAAAGTAGTTAATTCTTCCAAAGCAGACGCCGGGAGATTATAAAAACTCCACAAAGGCAGTGTCCAGAGATTGGAATTGAACCTTGAGTCCCTGGCACTGTGAGGCAGCAGTGTTGTGTCACCATGCTACCTAATGATGGACAATAGGATTAGTATAGTCTTATTAGTATATTTGCAACAGTCAGTTAACAGGAATGCTCTCACTCAGTCTGTCTAAGATTGGGAAGCCTTTATACAGCAGCAGATTACAATTTAAGAAGCAATAAATTGGTGAACACTAAAAACGTGTAAGCTCGCTCGCTTTAGGAAAAGGAGATTGCAGGAGTTTTGTTCAGATATAAAAGGGGAGAGTGAACATTGGACACCCAGAAATTGAGGCTGGCTGCAGAGACATTGAGAGCAAAGGATTGGAGAATGAACTGAATAGGTACTTTCCATCAATCCTCACAATTGTAGACACTAGGAACATTCCAGAACTTCAAGTGAGTTCAGGGTGAGGGATGGGTGTAGTGAGCAGCGCTGAGTAGAAGTTACTAGCGAAGCTGCAATGTTTGAAAATGGATACATCACACAGACTGGAAGGATAACAACCAACGTTCTGAAGGAATTAGCGGAGGAGATTGTGAAACCATTGGTCGCGACTGTTCAGGAATAACTATCATCAGACAGAGTCCCAGAGAATTGGAAAATGGATAATCTAAATTTTTGTGTAAGAAGGAAGAAAGGCAAAATACAGGAAATCATAGAGCAGTTCAGGGATTGGAGTGCATTGCTAGCAATGAGATTGTGGAGTACTTGGAGTTACAAGGTAAAATAGGGCTGAGTCAGCGTGGCTTCACAAAGGAATGGTCCCGCTGACAAGTCTGTCAGAATTCTATCAGAAGATAATGACCAGGTTTGACAAAGGAAGGATGTGATCTGATTTGCTAGTAGGGAGTATGTTAATTTTGAATCTGTGTTAAATTGAATCATGTTAATTTCTTGGTTACAACTTGCATAAGCAGATGTACAAAAACAACTAAAAATTGTAAAGAAACAATTCAATACTAGTTAAATAAAATAAGAATGGAGGGTTGGGTGATGTGTTGTTTCTCCATGATGTCGGAGTGATGGACCCCACTGTGAATCCCCGTGACCATGTCTGGAGTAAATGTTGCATGCTAGAAGAACTCTGATTAGAGTCGATGAGCTGGAGTTTGACCTTCGAACATTGCGAGGCATCAGGGAGGGGGAGAGTTCCCTGGATGCTTTGATTCAGGAGACAGTTACACTCCTTAGATCAACTGACTCAAATTCAGCCAGTGTTTAGAAAGCAGAGGGTGTGGCTGTGAGTGAGTCAGATAGAGGGACCCAGGAGGTAGAGTTGCAGGAGCCTCAGCCCCTGTCTGTGTCTAACAGTTCAAGAGCCTTGTTCCCTGTGTGGATGGGAATGGGGACTGGAGGGAGGATGAGCATATTGGCCACAGCACCGAGTTGAGGGAAGCTTTCAAGTGGGGCAAGAGAAGAGAAACGTTATTGTAATTGGGGATAGTACAGTTAGCGGTATAGACACTGTTCTCTGTGATCGCGATTGAGAGTCCTGAAAGTTGCGTCACCTACTGGTGTTTGGGTAAGGGATATCTCATCTGGGCTGCAGAGGAACTTGGAGTGGGAGGGTAAAGATCCATTGGTCGTGATCTGTGTAGGTACCAACGACAGAGATAAAACTAGGGCAGAGGTTCTGCTAAGGGATACAAAGAGCTCGGAGCTAAATTAGAAAACAGAACCAAAAGGAAACAATCTTTGGATTACGGCATGAGCCATGAGCTAATTAGCACAGAGTCAGCAGGAAAATGCGTGGCTCAAAGTTTGGTTTGGGAGAAATGGGTTTGTATCATGGGACATTGACACCAGTACTGGGGAAGGGGGACACTGTTCCTATCCGACGGTCTTCATCTGAACCGTGTTGGGACCAGAGACCAAGCAAATCGCATACCTATGGGCTGTAGACTGGACTTTAAGCGAAATGGGGGTGGTGTGGTGTCAGTAATAGGGAAAATTAGAAAACCCGAATTAAAGGAGGGGGTGAGACTGCAGAACTCAAGAAGAAGGCGTTTGGTATGCTTTCCTTTATTGGTCAGAGTACCGAGTGCAGGAGTTGGGAGGTCATGTTGCAGCTGTACAGGACATTGGTTAGGCCACTGTCAGGATATTGCATGCAATTCTGGTCTCCTTCCTATTGGAAAGATGTGAAACTTGAAAGGGTTCAGAAAAGATTTACAAGGATGTTGTCAGGGTTGGAGGATTTGAGTTTTTGGGAGAGGCTGAGCAGGCTGGGGCTGTTTTCCCTGGAGCATCGGAAGCTGAGGGGTGACCTTATAGAGGTTTACAAAATTATGAGGGGCATGGATAGGACAAATAGACAAAGTATTTTCTCTGGGGTAAGGGAGTCCAAATCTAGAGGGCATACGTTTAGGGTGAGAGGGAAAAGAAATAAAAGAGACCTCAGGGACAACATTTTCAAGCAGAGGGTGGTACGTGTATGGAATGAGTTGCCAGAAGATGTGCTGGAGGCTGGTACAATTGCAACATTTAAGAGGCATTTGGATGGGTATCTGAATAGGAAGGGTTTGGAGGGGTATGTGCCGGGCGCTAGCAGGTGGGAATAGATTGGGTTGGGATAGCTGATCACCATGGACAGGTTGGAGTGAAGGGTCTGTTTCCATACTGTACATCTCTATGGCTCTAATTTATTCAAATTTCCAGTACGGACACAGAGAGTATGGAAAGTGTTAACAATCAAATTTCAAACTTTCATGACAAACAATTGACGATGAGAAAAGGGATGGTTAATACAAGGCTGAATTGTTATATCGGAATGAATGCAGTACAGGGAATAAGGTAAATAAGCTTGTGACTCAGACACAAATTGGCAGGTCGCCATCATGGAGACGTCGCTGCAAGAGGATCAGGATTGGGAGCTGAATATTTTCAGGATATGCATCCTATCAAAAAGATAGGCAGTTAGGCAGAGGGAATGGGGTTGTCTTAAGAGTAAGAAATGGAATTAAATCAATAATAAGAAATGAAGTAAGGTCAAATGGTGTAGAATCTGTGTCGGTAGAATTGAGGAATCAAAAAGGTTAAAAACAAATAGTTGGAGTTCTATTCAGGCCTCCAAACAGTAGTCAGGAGCTGGGGTGCAAGATATACCAGGAGCTAGAAAGATGTGTAGGAAAGACAAAGTTACAATGATCATGTGGTACTTCATTACGGAGGTGGGCTGGAAATTCAGCTTGATGTTCTTTGCAAGAAAAGGAATTTCTGGAATGTCTATGAGATGGATTTTTGGAGCAGCTTGTGCAGGCAGACTAGATGAGGGAGCTTAACGTGAAGGAAATCATAGGAGGCAGTGATCATAATATAATTGAATTTACTCTGCAATTTCAGATGGAGAAGTTAGAATCAGAAGTAATGGTATTAACGTTGAATACAGGCAACTACAGAGGCATGAGAGAGGTTCTGGATATAATTGACTGGTAGAAGTGCCCAGCAGAAAAGACAGTGAAGCAGCAATGACAGGAGATTTTTGGAGTAATTCAGGATGTAGCAGATTTACCCCGAGCAAAAAGAGGCATGGTACATGGAGAATGAGGTAACCATGACTGACGAAGGAAGTCAGGTATAACATAAAAGCAAAAGAGAAAGGATATAATGTGGCAAAGTGTAGTGGGAAACTGGAGGGTTGGGGAACTTATAAAGACAAACCAGAGGATATAAAGGAAGCCTGTAAGAGTTTCTTTCGATATATTAAGTAAAAAAGAGAGGCAAAAGTGGGCATTGGATTATTGAAAATGACACTGGAGAGATAGTAGTGGGGAACAAGAAAATGGCCAAGGAACTGAAAAATTACTTTTCATCAGTTTCATGGTGAAAGACACGAACGATATCTCAAACATTCAGGAGAGTGAGGGGCGAAATCTGAGTATTGTGGCCACCACCATGGAGAACATGCTAGGAAAAAGCTGAATGGCCTAAAGTTGGTTAAATAACCTGAACCAGAGGGATTAAATGCCTGTGTTATAAGGGAGATAGCTGAAGTGTTAGTGGAAGTGATGGTGGTGATTTTTCAGGAATCGCTCGAGAAAAGAACGATCCCATAGCATTGGAAACCCACTAAAGTGACATCCGTTTTTACCTAGGGAGTAAGGAAAAAGAAGACTTTTAAAAACGCAATGAATAGCTTAACCTCTGTCATGGGTAAGATCCTGGAATCCCTTGTGAAGGATGAGATTTCTGAATACTTGGAAGTGTTTGGTAAAATAGGGCAAAGTCAGCATGGTTCCATCAAGGGAAGGTCATGCCTGACAAATTTGTTGGAAATCTTTGAAGAAGAAATGAGCAGGCTCGATCAAGTACAGCCAAGGGATGTTAACCACCTGGACGTGAAGAAGGCCGTTGACAAGGTGTCACACAGGAGTTGACTGAGTATGATGAGTCCGTGGTGTTAGAGGCAAGGTAGAGGCGTGAATAGAAGCTTGTCTGTCCGTCAGAAAGCAGAGAGTGGAGATAAAATGGTCTTTCTCAGGATGGCAGCAGGTGACAAGAGGTTTTCCACAAGGCTCAGTGTTGGAATTGTAACTTTTTACTTGTTACGTTAACTATCTAGATGATGGAATTGAGGGCACTCTGGCTAGGTTTGCAGATGATACAAAGATAGGCAGATGGACTGGTCGTATAGAGGAGGCGAGAGGCTGAAGAAGGAATTGGCCAGGTAAAGGGGTTGGCAGATGCATTCCAACTTCGGAAATTGTGAGGTCATGCACTTTGGCATGAAGAATAGAGGCATGGTCCATTTTCTAAATGGGGAGAAAATTCAGAAATCTGAAGTGCAAAGGGACTTGGGAGTTCTAGTGCAGGGTTCTCTTAATGTAAGCTTGCAGGTTGAGGCAGTAATTAGGAGAGCAATTGCATTTATTATTGATGGCATTTATTAGGAGATGAATTTAATATAAGAACAGGTTGTATACAGCTTTGGTCAGACTACATTTGGAGTGTTGCGCGCACTGTTGAGCCCCATATCTCAGGAAGGATATGCTGTCCCTGGAGCGTGTCAGAAGATTTTCACGGGAATAGTCAAAGGAGTGAAAAGTTTATTGAATGAGGAATTTTGAGTGTTTGTGTCTATACTTGATAAAGTTTAGAAGGAAGAGAGGAAATGTCATTGAAACATACAGAATACGGAATGACCAGAGTGGATGTTCATAAGATGTTTCCATTGGTAGGAGAGACTAGGACCCAAGGACACAACCTTAGCTTAAAGGGAACATCTTTTAGAACGTTGATAAGGAGAAACTTCTATAACCAGGGAATGGTGAATCTTTGAAATTTATTGAAGAGAAAGCTGTAGGACCAGGTCATTGATTATATTTGAGACGGAGATAGTTTTTTTTTTGATTATCCAGGAGTTCAAGGGTTACGGGGAGAAGATCGGAGAATGGGTTTGAGATACTTATCAGCGATGATTGAATGGAGGAGTAGAGTCGATGGGCAAACTGACCTAATTTCTGCATCTATGACTTATAGTCTTATGGTCTAAACCTTAAGGAGGCACCTTGCATCTCTGAGAATATGGATTCATGTTCTTCATGAAGGTCAGAAGCTGGTGAAATAGTTGACTGCTTTAGAATGAAGGTATTGTGGCTACTGTCAGGGTGGTGGATAATATGACATTCAGTGCAGGATCACACACCAACTGCACTGCATTAATGTGAGGAGAGATGATTCAAAACCCGGACCTCTCTATCTCTCTCAATCACTGTGGGGAGTGGTGGTTGGAGTGGGTAGGCATGACGTCCTCAGAGGCACTTAAACTATCCAGAATCATACATCCTGAATGTAACAACAGTCATGGAATTTATCGCCTTCTCATTGTCTGTTTAGAACATAAGGAGTGATTGTCCATCCCCCTCAAGGTTCAATGCAATCACCTCTTATTATCATACAGCGCTACAAAATCAACCTTTACTCAGTCCTCATGGTGCCATCATCCCAGGGATTAATCTCGTGGAACTCCTGCTCATTCTCTCTGTGGTACGGAGATCACTCCTTATAAAGAAGATAAAATCTGTCCACAACACCCCAAACACTGCCTCAACAACGCTCTCAGAGTTGATCACAATTATTCCTTTCCCTCACTTAGCTCGCTCCATTTCCTTCATGTGACACAGAAAACCATTCATTTACAATGCACTGCCTCTGACGGAGAATTTAAAACATCCTTACATCTGAAGTTTAGCATCAATAAAGCCAGCACCAGAGGTGCCGATTGAGATGGACATCACTCTTGGGGAGAGACTCAATCACAAAGAATACATCGAAAACAGTGAATGGCCACCTACCTGAATGGAAATCAGCTGCAGGAATATGGGATAGAGGCAGAGGAAGGGAGTTATCTTTCCTTTTGATCTGCCCTCATGGAATGTATGCAGACCTGATCAGGCCAGCATGTTATGCCAATCGTGAACTGAGTGGCTAGTTCAGGTGTTCCACAGGACAGTAAAGAGTAAAACACATTGCTGTGGGTTTGCAGTCACACAGAGACCTGACCAGGGTAGAATGACCCATTGCCTTCTCTAATGGGCATGAGGCAAGCCAATATCAACAGATTATTATTATTTTGTGGCTCTAGATTATGAGCCAATGACGTAACCACCATACACTGTCTTCCCATCTTTCTAATTCTGTGCAGAGAACAACATAAACATCTCACGTACAATTATTTTGCAATGGACACGTGGTAAGAAGGGACTTGAAACGGCTGCATGCAGAGATTAACAAAGGCACAAACGATGGTTTATTCAGGAGTTGTACTGAGGCTGAGGAGGAGACTGAGATGTCATGATGGTGATACTGGAAACGATTGGTGAGTGGGGAGGATATGAAAATGTAAACTTGTGCAGGAGAAAATGAATCAAGGAGAACAGTCTGTTTCATCCTCGCATATTGGTGCATAATTTGTAAATAATCATTTGCTAGTTGTAATTTGTAAGGAATGGAATCTTTGATTGGAACTGAAAACATTGACTTGCACCTTTCCAAAATTTACATATCATGACCATCAATTCAGTTCCGACCGTTTCATTAGACAGATAGAGTGACTTACCAGGAACACCAACTATAGCAAGGATAGGATAGTAACCAGCTTGAATAACCATCAGTACATCTTCAATCCGCAATGCTAATGATATCCAAGGCTGGGAAAGCCAGAAAAGACCCGAGGATAAACTCCTATCCAATGCTGTAAATTTCCAGTCGAATGTTCTCAGATCCTGATCCATAGTTGGAACATGCCAGTCTAATGTTCCCAGATTCTGATCTCTCCTCCCTCTCTCTCTGGAGCTGCTGATCTCTGTTACTGGTGTGGGTGATGCTTCCGTTCATACTATGGAATAACACATTGAACGCATTCCCTTATTGATAGAAGAGGGAAACTCTCTGGGGACCCATAGGATCCATGGAGACTCACATAATCACAATCGCTGAACAAATAGCTCCAGCTAACCCCTTTCAATTTAATACTGTTTTACTAAAATTCAAAATAACTTTGGACATTTATGCATTCTGGATGTGATATGTGAGTGTGACTGAAGGAAGAAATGTTGGAGATGGCAGATTGATTATGTGCAATCATTCAGTCTGCCTTGGATATAGAGGTAATGCCAGAGGTTTAACTGAACATAAGCATGCTTCTCTGCTCATAAATGGAGAAATCAATCCTGTAATTACTGATCAGTCATTTTTCAAAATCACTAAAACATTGAGTGAAAATCTTCCGTCCATGTTCTGATGACAACATGTGCCTAAGACAATGTGGGTTTATAATAATAAAATGGCATGCATATATGAACAGAGAATTGGACGAACAAGTACAATTGAGATTGTTATTCCAGAATCAGAGAGAGCAAGCGTGGGTGTTGACTTTATCAATGTTAAGGAACTGTGATGAAGTTACTGGACTTCAATTATATTGTCATTCTGACTTTGGGGAAAAGAAGAAGATGGAGAGGACTTGGGGACATGGCTGTTCACACTGGGAGGAGGGACATTGATTGTTCCCCACTTATCAGTATTGGAACGTTACTCTTTATAACTCATATGAAGAACAGATTCAAGGATACATCTACAATGATAAATTAGCAGAGACAATATTAATGAAATGTATTTATGCAATACAAAATACAGGGACAAAATGATTTTCTACACAGACCAAAATATGCAAAGTACAAAGAGATAAAATTATTAAAATGCACTCCTGATATTGAGTTATATAAATTGAAATGTGGATTAGAAAACGAGGAAAGTGGTGTGCAAACTTTATCAATCATCATTTGATCCACAGCGGAGATGCTGATTTCCTCTCTGTCAGTCATCCCCCTCACTGTGATTCTCTGGCCCAGTCTCTCGCACAATATCTGGAGGTGGGGTGGGAGTGTTGGGTGGGGTTATTCTTTCCTGCTGCTCATGGCACAGTTTATTTTAAAAAGTTCACCTTCGCCCTGTAACTAATCTACTGGTCTATTGGGTTCTGTTTAGCTGTCAGTAACCCAGCTCTGTGATATTATTGGAAAGAAATGATCTGGGATGACAGTCAGTATCAGCAGAGCACTCCAAGCGTATGGCACCCAGACAAAGGGCTTGCAGTTCAGAGGAGTTTCTAAATAAAACTTCCAACTTCTGTCTGTCCGTATTTATCTACCCTCATGCTGTCTTCTGATCTATCTGACTTCACCCTCATCAGATACCGCTTCCTCTCCCACTCAGTCAGTCGCTCCCCTTTCGATCCTCTCTCATTTTAACTCCCTTCACTTTGTTTTTCTCTGTTTATTTCTATCACACACCATCTATCTGCACACACTCTCTCTATTCCAATTGTGCAGTTGAAGAGCTTGTGACGCTACAATGGGTTGACTGACCTCCATCGGTGTCCTCCATAATTTGGCGGCTCTCTGACCCACAATAAATACTTTAGGTGCCTGGACAGATAAGCTGTTCCAGTGACAGGTACAGTGCACAATCACTCGTTATCTCTTCCTGCTCTTCTCTGATGTACAGCTGCCTTGAAAAGTCTATGTAAACAAAATAGACTGAATGAAATTCGAGCAGTCCAGAAGACGTTCATGTCAGTGTATTTCAATCAGGATTTAATGAAGGATGAGAGTCCCGAATAACATAAGCAATGAAAGAAAAACAGGGCAACACAAGAAATAGCAACTGAGTACAACATGTGGTTCCAAGTAGACGAAATGGTATTACCGATAGATTATCAATCTAGAAAATCAGCTCCTGTTCTGTGGACCCAGGTTTGAATCCCGCCACTGCAGATGGTGGAAATTCAATTCAATAATAAAACAAAGCTCGAATTAAGAATCTACTGATGAGAATGAAATCATTGCCGATTGTCAGAAAAGAAAAGCCATTTGGTTCACTAATATCCTCCAATGCAGTAATTTCCATCCTCACTCCAGACCCAAAGCAATATGATGACTCTCAATCGTGCTTGAAATGGTCCAGCGTGTCATTCAGTTATACCAATCGCTACAAAATCTCAAAGAAATGAAACCAGGTGACCTGGTTTCATCTGACCACCGAAGAAGTCAGTTGGAAACATCACTGTCGAACCTGCAAAGTCCTCCTTACTAACATCTGAGGGGTAGTGCCAATATTGGGACAACTGCCTTACAGACTAGTCAAGTAACAGCCTGACGTCATGTTCACGAAACTTTATCATACAGAAATACCCCAGACACCACCATCACCATCACTGGATATGTCCTGGCCCAAGGTCAGGACCAATCCAGCAGAGGGGGCAGCTCAGTGTGATACGTTCTGAAGGTAGTTGCTCTGCGCGTCCCCAAACCTAACTCCGGACCCAATGAAGTCCCATATCTTTAGAATAAAATTTGGTCAAAACAGTCCTACTGATTACCATGTAGCGTCATTCTTCAGCTGAATCAGTACTCCTCCATGTTGAACAACAATTGGAGAAAGCACTGACTGTGAAAAGGGCACAGAGTGTATTCTGGCTGAGGAATTTCAAAGTCAACCACCAAGAGTGGTTTGGCAGCAGTACTACTGGTCGGGTCCTAAAGGATATTGCTACTAGATTGGGCCTGCAGAAGGTAGTGAGGGAATGAACGAGAGGGAAAAAACATACCTGACCTCATCCTTACCAATCTACCAACTGCAGATGCATTTGTCCATGACAGCATCAGTAGAACTGACCACCGCATTGTCGTTGAGGAGACAAAGTGTCATAGTCACACTGAGAATAAACTCTATTGTGTTGTGTGGCACTATCACCATGCTAAATAGCACAGACTTCCAACAGATCTAGCAACTCATGACTGAGTATTCATAAGTCGCTGTGGTCCATCAATAGCAGAAGAACTATACCCCAGCACAATCTGTAATGTCATGGCCCAGCATATAAACCACTCAAACACTATCATCAAGCCAGAGGATTAACCCTAGTGCAATACAGAGTGCAGCAATGGGGAAAAACTGCTTAAGTATGTTCTGTACATAAAACGCAAGACAAATTCAACCCAGCCAAATACCGCCTCATCAGTCTACTCTCCATCATCAGTAAAGTGATGGAAGGGCTCATCAACAGTGCTATCAAGCAGCACTGCTCAGTGACGCCCAGTCTGGGTTCCAACAGGGCCACTCAGCTCCTGACCTCAGCACAGCCTTTGTTCAAACATAGAAAAAGGAGCTGAATTCCAGGACTTGAACTCAAGGCTGCATTCTTTCAACTGTGGCATCAAGGAACCCAAGCAGAAGGATATTGCAAGGACGTACTTCATTATTGGAGTCATACCTGACAGATAGGAAAACGGTCATTTTTGTTGGAGGTCAGTCATCTCAGTTCCAGAATATCTCTGCAGTAGTCCCTCATAATGTGGATGTAGGTTTGCTCCATGAGCTGAAATGTTCATTTTCAGACGTTTCATCACCATACTAGGTAACATCTTCAGTGGCCCTCCGGCTGAAACCCAGGTCCAAACATCTTCTGCTGCTTCTTCAATGGTCTTCTCTCCATCATAAGGTCAGAAGTGGGGATATCCGACAATGACTGCACAATTTTCAGCACCATTCGCAAATGTTCAGATACAGAAACAGTCCATTCCAAAATTCAACAAGGTCTGGACAATATCCAGACTTGGGCTGACAAGTGACAAGTAACACTCGCACCACACAAATTCCAGACACCAATAAGAAACAATATAACCACTTGGTAGTCAGCAGCATATTTGTCACATAGACTGCAGCGGTACAAGAAGGCAGCTCAGTGCCACCTTCTCAAGGGGGTAACTAGGGACAGGCAAGAAACGGTGGTCCCTTCCAGCGATTCACATAACCAAAAAATAAGGTTAAAAAGTTCCAAGTTGAGCACCTCGATGGCACAGGTCGTCAGATTTGAACATGAACAGGAAAGCAGTGTGTCTGATACTGAACATTTTAGACCTTTCTGTTATTAGAAGGGTGTTCATTATAATTGTTGCTGAGTGCTCTGATAAATTGCACCTGTTTTGTTAAATTCAACAATATTAGCGTAACAGGATTGATCCTTCGAAAATACCTGACTGAAAATGACAATCATCGTAGATACAATGTACTCCTGGCAGGTGAGATTCACAGATAGCTGCTTATATTCAACACATTACTGCGCTGCTGGCCGACAATGAATCCTCCCACCGTCCATATTACAGGGGTTACCATTGACCAGAGGGTGAAGTCAAATCGACACACAAATACAAGGATTGCAAGTGCAGGTCAGAGACTTTCAATACTGCACTGTATAATAGACTATATGATCATAAAAGCATGCGATGTAGCAATAGATTTAGGCCATTCAGGCTATCTCTTCACGCTAACACTGTGCCATTTTGTCATCGTCTCTATGACTAGTGGAAATATCTTCTATACTCTAATTGTATCAATCGTTGCAGTAATCGATCACTTTCAATCTGATGCACCACCCATTCTTCTACATTCCATTGTGTACAGGCACAGAGCCCTCAACTGCCTCTCATATGACAAGCCATCATCCCCAGGATAGATCATGTCCAATACCTGTAGATCCTTCCCCAGACCAGCTCACAATAATCCAAATGCCGTCTGACCATAGCCCATTATATTCTCAGCAGTATGTCTCCGCTCTCGTATTCTAGATCTCCTGAAATGAATGTTAACATTGTATTTGCTTTTCTAACTGCCAACTGAACCTGCACATTAACCATAAGAAGAGCACGAGTACTCCAAATTCCTTTTGTGCTTCAGATTTCATGAAGCCTTTTAGAACATATTGTCTGCCTCTATTCCGCCTGCTGAAGTGCATAATGTCAGATGTTCCCATCTGACTACCTAAGGACCGTCCACCATTAAAAAGGCACAATAGTCAAGGTGCTTGACTCCATTCAGATTAAAACAGTGGCTTGACTGGAATTACATCTGCAGAGTCTTCACTCCTTGCACCACTGACACTGGCACCCTGCCCATCATTTTGTTATGAATTTACCCCATTATTAGATTACATTACAGTGTGGAAACAGGCCCTTCGGCCCAACAAGTCCACACCGACCCACCGAAGCGCAACCCACCCATACCCCTACATTTACCCCTTACCTAACACTACGGGCAATTTAGCATGGCCAATTCACCTGACCTGCACATCTTTGGACTGTGGGAGGAAACCGGAGCACCCGGAGGAAACCCACGCAGACACGGGGAGAACGTGCAAACTCCACACAGTTCGTCACCTAAGGCGGGAATTGAACCCGGGTCTCTGGCGCTGTGAGGCAGCAGTGCTAACCACTGTGCAACCGTGCCACAGTGACACAGTATGGTGACACAGAACCTGGAGCATAATCCCAGTCTATTAATGGCATTCTGTCTCAACGCTGACTTTGTGGTGCTCACATCAACCAATGTCATTGTGTGTTGTTAACGACGGAGGGAGGTGGGGGGAGGGGATGTCGATAATAAATGACTGTGTGATTGTCACTGACTGAGAGCTGACACCGGCCCCAAAAGCCCCAGAATGTACCTGTGCCCGCTATCACCGCTGCAGACATGGTCAGTCTTCCAGTGAGTCAAATCAAAGAAAGTGATGGGCCTGGACAGTGTTCCCGGCTGAGCACTCACATCCTGTGTGGACCAACTGTCAGAGGTATTCACATACAACTTCTGTCTCTGCCTCCTGGAACCGAAGTCCCAACCTGATTCATGAAGACCATCATCATCCTCGTAAGTGAGAAAGCACATGGAACATGCCCTTAAAGACTATCGCCTAATGGTTCTGACCTCAATAATCATGAATTCATTCGAAAGGCTGGTTATCACCACCAGTCTCCCAGCCTGCCCTGCTGCACTTTAATTTGCCTACTGATGTAACGGGTTCACAACAGATGCCATATCCGAGCCTGCACGCATCCCTGGAACATTTGGACAACAAGGACACCTACACCAGACTCCTGCTCATTGACTAAAGCTCCACCTTCAAAATCATTATCCCTTACAGAGTAATCACAAAACTCCACTACCTTGGTCTCGGTGCGACCCTCTGCTCCTGGACCCTCAGGTTTCTGACTGACAGAGCACAATCAGTGAAGATAAGTAAAAGCACATCCTCCACAATAACACTCAACACTGGAGCTCATGAAGGATATGTCCTCAACACCCGATAATACTCCCTCTACACCCACGGCTGTGCCCTTAACCCTTACTGTACTCCCCGTACACCCACGGCTGTTTCCTCTGCCCTCCACCGTACTCCCTGTACACACATTTCTGTGCCCTCAGTCCCCTACTGTACTCCCTGTACACCCACAGCTGTGCCCTCAGCCCCCGACAGTACTCACTCTATGCCCACGGTTGTGTCGTCAGCCCGCACTGTACTTCCTGTACACCAACAGCTGTGTCTTCAGCCCCCTATTGTACTCCATTTACACACATGGCTGTGTCCCTCAGTCCCCTACTGTACTCCCTATACACCCACAGTTGTGTCCTCAGCCCCCTTCTGTATTCCCTGTACACCCACGGCTGTGTCCCTCTGCCCCCTACTGTACTCACTGTACACCCACGGCTGTGTTGTTAAATTCCAAACAACCCCAGCTGCAAATTTGCTGATGACATCACCAAATCAGGAGTGATATCAAACGATGAGTCAGAATACAGAAAGCAGATCTAGGGCTTGGTGGCATGGTGTAATGATAACCCTAACTCTCAAATTCGACAATAGTAAGGAACTGATCATTGACTTCAGTAAAAAGGGAAGGGACCACGCACTAATCTACACTAACGGTTGAGGGAGTGCAAGGCATCAACTCCTTTGGAGTGACGATAACTGACAACCTACCCTGGACTCCTCACATAGGTCTGACGGTCGGGAAGGTTCAACAACGCCTCTGCTTTCTCACGTGACTCAGGATATTTAGCATGCACTACTCCTACAGATGCATTATTGTGAGCGGATTGTCCAGGTGTGTAACGGTCTGGCATGGCAACACTCTTCCCAGGACCATCAGAAACTACAGAAGATTGTGCTCACAGCCCAGACTATGACGGACTCCAATCACCCAACCATTGACTCTATTTACACGGCTCGTTGCCGCAAAAAGGCTGCCAAATTCTATCCCAGATTACTGAGTGAACGGAGAGAGGAAATAACTGTGGCCTTAACAGATATGTTAATAGCATCCTTGAACACAACAGAGGTCCTGGAGGACTGGAAAATTGCTAATCCCCTTGTTTAAGAAGGGTAGCATGAATAATCCAGTTAATTATAGAACGGTGAGACCTATGTCAGGGGTAGGGAAGCTACTAAGGGATTGGATCTATTCTCATTTGGATGAAAAAAGTCTTATCAGTAATAATCATCATGTTTTGTGCGGGGAAGGTCAAGTCTTACCAACTTAATAGAATTCTTTGAGGAAGTGACAAAGTTAATTGATGAGGGAGGGGTGTAGATGTCATGTACATGGACGTCAGGAAGGAATTTCATAAGTTTTCCCATGGTCGGCTGATGGAGAAAGTGAAGTCACATCGTGTCCAGGGTGTGTTCGCTATGTGGATAAAGAACTGGCTGGGCAACAAGGAACAGAGAGTAGTAGGGGAAGGGAGTTTCTCAAAATGGAGAACTGTGACCAGTGGTGTTCCAATTAAGATGTTTCTGGAAAGATACATGAATGGGCAGGGAGCAAAGAGATACAGACCCTTAGAAAATAGGAGGCAGGTTTAGATAGAGGAAATGGATAGGCACAGTCTTGGACCACAGAATGGCCTGTTCCTGTACTGGAATGTTCTCAGTTCTAACATTATCAAAGACACATCACATGCCTGTAAAGATCTCCCACAATCTCTTCCATCAGGCTAAAAGATACAGAAGCTTGAAAACACAGAAATACAAGTTCAGGAACAGCTTCTTCCTAGCTGTTATTAGACTGATGAATGGACTCTCTAATCTCAGATAATGGTGATTTTGTTCATGTTGATCTCGCCTAGCGCACGCCCTGTGCAGAGTAACCTATATGCCTCTCAGATATGTTTTACAACCGTCGTTCTGTACATCGTTACTTACTATGGTCTGCCTGGACTTCTTGGTACAGGTCAAAATAAATCCTCACCTCCGTCCTTCCAGCTCCCTCCAGTGCTCATGCCCAGCTCTCTCCGATCTCCCAGTTCTCCGTGACCCCATCCCCAGCTCCCCGTGGCCGTTGTCACTCACTGTTTCTCTCACACTGTCTGTTACCCTGTGTTTTCCTTTTCCCTGTCTTCTGCTTCTTTCCCTGAACCTATTATCTTCCCTGCTCCCTGCCCATGTGACTGTTTATTGCCTTGTTTTGTTTCCTTTCTCTCTTTGAATTACTGCCAATCTGGTTGCCTCGCTATGTTCTCTCTCTCCTTCCTATCGTGTCTGTCTCTTTCTCCCTCGTTGTGATGGGGATGACGAATCTATTCGTTTGAAGCAGTTGATGGCTCATTGGTTCGATGTTGGCAATACAATTAACTCAACTGGGTTTTGGTATCATGGGCATAATTTAAATTTGTTTTCAAAACAGCAACCAGAATGTGGGTATCCATTTAACAGCCAATTGTTACATCTAATTATTTTGGAACTGCCCGTCTCCCAGTGCTCTGTATACTGACAACTCAACGCATTCTACTGGCGTGCATAATGGTCTGACATGGTAACTGCTCTGCCAAGGACCATAAGAAACTACAGACGGTTGTGTGCACAGCCCAGACCATTACGGAAGGCAACATTCCATCCATTTATACTTGTCATTGTCACTGAAAGGCTGGCAACATCAAAGATCTCTCCCAAACCGGTAATGATCTCTTGCAACCTCGTCCAACAGGAAGGGGACACAGTGTCTTGAAAACATGGACCAGCATGCTCAGGAACACTTCCTGAGCAATAGCGATAATAGGTTAGTAGCACACACTTCACACCGCCCAGAATAATCATAAGCACTGCTGATATCCGATATGGTAGAAATTCCTAATAGGGCAAAATCTTGAAAAGACTCAAGGAAAACCTCCTCTCAATTGTTGTAATGTTACAGTCCGCTATTCCCAGATTCAGGTCTGTCCTCTCTCTGTCTACACAGCTGTTGATCTCTATTACTGTTGGAGCTGATGCATCTGCTACTACAGTGGGATAGCACATTGAATGAAGCCCCTCACCAATAGGAGAAGGAAACTTACCAGTGACACAGTAACATTGCTTGGAGACTGACATTAATCACAGTCACTGAGAAAACAGTTCCAGCTTTCAATACAGTATATTCAGTTCACAACATAACTGGACTGGACTACATGTTGACATTGCTTGCTATAGGTCAAATCTTCCATCACCAATTGCTCTAGTGAAGTCAGTTGTGAGGGAGAATGATGGATGTTATCTTTTTGTAGGCTGGATGATCCTGCTCTGTTGTCCGTTTACTATGCTGTAACCATCTCTCCCAAAATCCATCCTACCCCCCCCCCAAAAAAAAAAGAATCACAATCAGGATGTTGTTACTGTGCTGTTCTCTCCTCCACGGGAACAAACGCTAGCGAACACACTGTCATTGGGCACAGTCGCCCTGAACATAGACAGGAAGTGTGGACTTCTCTGAATGTTCCTCTCACTGCTGTAATAAGGCTACTTTGGAACTTCAATAGAAAATATGCTTCAGTAATTAATTTATACAAATTGACAAACTTCTAAATGCAGTTCTATTTGCTGTAAAACAGTACTTTTTTACACACATTTTGGCCTCAGTCCAAAACCAAAAGTGATAAGTACAACGAACTTATTCATTAAGACTTATGAATTAATGAGTCAGGTTCGAATGAACATGACATTGGCTGGGAGATAGGACAGAATGGGGATAGTGGCTGCGAGACTGCATGGGGAGTACAATGATACTCTCCAGTCATCATCCCTCTTTCTGACAGAATTAAATCTAATGCACAAGGAAACAGCCAACATTTGGGAGATGCAATGCTGAATGACAATGTGATCTGAACAGGATAATTATAAATGTGATAAAATGAGCAATATTTTATATACACAACATTTAATCTTTGGGTATGCAGATTGAGTAGGGTCATTGGACCTGAAACATTAACTTTGATTTCTCTTCACAGATACTGCCAGACCGACTGAGCTTGCCCTCTAATTTTTTTTGTTTGAGATTGATCATATTGTTCATATCTGGCAGGATACTTACAAATAAAAGCAGACACTAATAACAAAATGTGAAGAGCTCTGGGGACAGTACAGCAGACTAAAGTAGAGATATAGTCGTTCCAAACTGGAAGAGACAATGGCCTAAGTTTCCCCCACTTTCGCTGTAAATAATTCTGTGATATGTAATCAAAGCCTTTGGACAGGGGGTAGACAAGCTCGTTCAATGAAGGATACAGAGTGTTCCATCATCAATAATCTATTCCTAATATCTCATGAAATTTCAGCTGGCTCTGAAATGTCTTTTCAAACAAAGTGGAGTTCCTGAAATTTAAGAATATTCAGAAAAATATTCATTTTTCCTTTTAATCTTAAAGAAGAAACAGATTTCGCCAGTAACACAGGTGTCCCAGACACACCAATTATAATAGGAACAGAAAAGGACTACATTGTCCATCTATAACCAAATTCAGCATGTAACCCTGTCAAGAAACATGAAATATAGTGATACAGAAACATGAAATACAAACAGAAAAAGATGGAGAAACGCAACAGATGAGGAAGTAACTGCAGAGAGAAACAGAGTTAATATCTCGCAAATGCTGTAACACTGTTCTGAAAAAGTCATATTGGAATCAAACGTTAATTCTGTGTATCTCTCCTCAGAGGATGCCAGACCTGCTGAGTTTCCCTCATTCGATTTCTTTTTCTTTCTGAACCGTGACAAATTAACTGATCTGAACGATATAAGCAAAGCTGCTATCTCAGTTGAATCTCGACTAATTTGTTATGAACATTAAGTGAGAAATTACAAAGTTCCTATGTTTCACAGGGCTCTAAATATCGATGACGTATTACATTGTGAGACAAAACCATTGTGAGACACTGTCTTTTGCAAAGGTACATCTTGGATATTCTGTGAAGTGGTCACTCAGTCTACCTTTATTTTCCCCAATGTAGGGCTGACCACAATGTGAGCAGCGAATGTAGTAGACCGGATTGTGGTAAATGTTTGTAGGATGCTGCTTCACCTGGAAGGTATGTTTGGCACGTGGATAGTGGGGAGGGAGGAGGTAAATGGGAAATGTAACACCTCCGGCAGGGGAAAGTGAAGTGGACCTGTAGTGGGGGGTGGGGAGGTAGGGGGGAGGTGTTGGGAGTGAATAAAGAGCGGACCAGCGTGTCCTGGAGGAAATAGTCCTTCATAAGGCGGAAAAAGGAGAGGAAGCAAATATGCGTCTAGTGGTGGCATCTCGCTGGAGGTGGGAGAAATGTGGACTGATGAGCCTCTGCCTGTGAATGCCAGTGGAATGGTAGGTAAGGACAATGGGAACTCTAACGTTGTTGCAGGAGGTAAGAAAGAGGCTGAGGATAGAAGTGCAGGATGTGGGTCAGAACTGGTTGAGTGCCCTGTCGATAACAGAGCTGGGGAATTCTCGTGTGAGGAAGAAGGTGGACATTTCAGAGGCCACATATTTGTAGTTGACATCCTACGAAGCAATGTGGTGGAGACGGAGGAACTGAGAGAATGGAATGGACTCTTTGAAAGAAACAGTGTGTGAGGATGCATACTCCAGGCAGCTGTGGGAGTTGGTGGGTTAGTACTGCATATCAGTGAACGGTCTATCCCCAGAAATAGAAGGAGAGATGTCGAGGAAAGGAAGGGAGGAGTCAGAGGTAGACCAGGTGAAAGAGAGGGAGGGGTGCAAATTGGAAACGACGAACTTTTCCAATTCTGGTCAAGAGAGAGGAGCAGCAGCGATGATATAATCTACGTATTGGAGAAAGAGTTGTGGATGGGGGCTGGAACAGAACTGGAACAAGGAATGATCTACGTATCCCATGAAGGAACAGATATAACCAGGGTCCACGTATGTATCCATGCACCTCCTCTGTAATGCAGAGCAGGCTGAAGTAATGGGTCTGCCCATGCAGTTCTGTTTGTGGATTTTCAGGAGGAGATAAAAGCGAACTCTGCAATCAGAGGGTCATAAGCTTTGGGACTGTTAGGTGAGGGTGAGTGTGTGCGTGTTTGCGGCTTGGCGAATGGGTGGGAATCTCCAGATGAAATGTGATCAGATTTAGTTAATAAAGTAACCTGATGTGCCATGGTAGGGATTTGGACAAGCAGGTGATATGTGGAGGTATCTGAGAGGTGAAATGTAGAGGTGAGTCCACCAGACTACAGCAGCACCAACCTTATCGGCACAGGCTGAATAACATAGTCAGGGTGGGATCGAAGCATACAGCGTACAGTCTGTTCAGAGGGTGATAGGTTGGATAGGGTGAGGGGGATAACGAGAATTTAAGACAACCAAACTCCCATGGAGCGTCCTCAATGAACAGATTGAGTTCAAGTAAACGCCAGAGGAATGTGTCCAGGTGGAGGGAGACTGATGGAGCTGGGCGAAGGGTCGATGGGCTGGGGAGTGTACTCTTGCACAAAGAAATGGACACCGAGGAGAAGACGGTGGAAGAGGAGTTCAACATTATGTCGTGCCTGAAATTTATTAAAATGGGGGCACAGAGGGATAAAGCGGAGACCTTTCCTGAGTACAGAACATTCAGCATTAGAGCGTGGAATGTTAGGAGGGATGGTGAATACACGACAGCAGGTGGGCTTGGTGGAGGGGATGGACTCAGATTGCAGGGCTTGGGTGAGGCGGCAGGTCCTCGTGGCCCATAGGCATCTCTAAGTTATTCCATCTTGTGGGCCTTGTATATCTGGCGAGCATGGCGAATGAGCTGGAGGATGAAATAGAATTGGGGAATAGTGCAACCTTGAGCCAATGTGATGTGATACTGTTGAACAGAGAAAATGTTGATCTCAGTGTCAACGACACCGCACGACCAATCAAAAAGTAAATGACTGAAAATAATCGGAATCATTGCCTTATTGTAATGCTCTGATTTCATTGGGGTGACACTCAACCAGCAAGGTCTTACTTTTCTGAGATTTTAGAACAAACTGTGAAAACAGAACGTATCTTGATGTTATTAATCAGACAAATCCATCCGTTGTTTTGGAAGGCACTAGCAAGGGCAGAGTTTATTTGTCCTTCCCAATGGCTCTAGGGAAGGTGTCATTACTCATTGAGGAAATTACCGACATAGAATTTCCTCCAATTCCCGTTGACTGCAGTTTCCTGAGTGTCAATGATGCTACATGAGTCAAATACTACTTTGATGGCAAGGGAAGTTACTCTGATCTCACCTCAACTGACATTGGAAAATCAGTTAAAATTCTAAAGAGAAAAAGGGTAGAACACGGCGTTGTTGAATAATGTGGTCGCTGTCCTCGCAACGTTTAAGAACAAACAGATGCATGGACTTCTGATTCTGAGGAGAGGTGTTTCCTATTTGTGATGAGGCTGTTTGGTTAAGCGCTGTGACAGAGAGACAGAAAAAAGTTCCACTCTCTATGGGAAAACAAAAACACCCTATTCAAGGTGCATTGGACAATGACAGACATACACTATTGTCTCTTCCTATTGGGCATTGATCATCTCAATCTCATCATTCACTGATGACCAATAGCAGCACAGAAGCCAGCAGCTCCCATCACCCCAGTGGAAAGCGAAAACGGTAAGGGATGGCCAGTGGAAGTGGGAGTAACTAGGGAACTGGTGTAACTTACAGTGGGAGTGGCAGAAGAAGGGTGTGAAGAGAATATCATCAGTGGAATAGAATGTGGCAGCAGAAGGGGTAGTGCAAGGGAGGTAGTAGTGTAAATAAAGAGTAGAAATGGGAGGAAGAATGGCTAATGAAGTTTTAGTGACTGGGAAAAGCTTGTTTTTGGAAAAGTGAGGTTGGGTGAAAACCACCACTGTTCACGAAAATTGGGAACTGATTCGATTGAAAATTAAGATTTGAAGTACTTCTTTTTCTATCACTTGATTCTTTATCAGATTGTACATTCATTCTGTAGTTTGTATCTCAACGTGTGACGTGTTATTTTTTCTCCCCGGGTGTTGTGTCTCAACATTTTTGAATTTTTTAACCGTATGTATTTGCTTCCAATTCAAGGTAGACATGAGAATATGATTTGATCTCCTGCAGTTTGTCCATAACATAGAATTTAATTGAATATTTATCCTCATCACATTCGCTGATTCAAGCAATGAGTCTGTGTCCATCCTGAAGATGAAAAATTTCTTCAGTTCTGACTATTGTTACAAAAGATAGTGCCACATAAAAGGTTAATGTTCCAGTGCAAGGTGCCAAACCATAGTTCATCCTAAATTAGTTACAAGTTTTTTGAGTAAGACATGCTGAGTGATAGAGTGTAAAAGGTGAATTTAACTTAGTGTCGAAAATGGTATTTGCAGCTACCTCAGAATAGGTGTTAACTACATCACTCTGTAAATTCCCCAAAATAAGAACAACAAGAGACTGGAATTCTTAATTATTCTTCTGTGAATAACATCTGGAGAACAGGAAGGAAATCAAGGTATGTTTGTGATATTCATAAATGATGATGGTGAGAATATGGAAGATGGACGGCAGTGGAATGATAACTAATGTTGGGGATGACACAAAGATTAGCTGGGTGCTTCACAGTGAGGAGGAAAGGGTTAGGCTACAGGGCGATATAAACAGATGATTTCTATTTCCAGATTAATGGCTGATGAAGTTTAACACTGATAAATGTCAGATGATTCACATCTGGATTAACAAGACGAGTACTCAAACTTTGAAGTGCGAGGGCTAAACTTGCTCCTTTTTTCATTGCAGCAGGGAATGTTGAAGAGGGAACATGGTACAGATATACAAGTGCATAAGGGGTATGGAGAAGATGAACAGACAGCAGCTGTTTACTTTACTCGAAGGGTCAAAAACAAAGGGCAACATACTTAAAGTGAAGGGCAAGGGATTGAGAGAGGATTTGTGGAGTCTGTATTGAACTGAGAGGGTGACACAGATATAGAACATAACGTTCCTATGTGTGGAAACAGGCCCTTCGGCCCAACAAATCCACACTGACCCTCCAAAGAGTAACCCACCCATACACGTTTCTCCTATGTTTACCCCTGACTAATGCACCTAACCTACACATCCCTGAACACTTTGGGCAATTTTGCATGGCTAACTCACTTAACCTGCATATCTTTGGATTGTGGGAGGAAACCGGAGTACCGAGAGGAAACCCATTCGGACAATGTGAAAAATCCATACAGGCAGTCACCCGAGGCTCGAATCAAACTTGGGTCCCCAGCACTCTAAGGCAGGAGTGCTAACCACTAAGCCACCATTCTGCCCCTGGTAACATGTGTCTGGAATGCATTTCCTAGGCGGGTGATTGATCAGGTAATCTCACAAACTTTTCAAAAAGCCTTTGGATATGCACTTGGTGGTGCAGGCTCGCATTTTCATTCAATTATTGTATGTGTTGGCAGCCACGAACACTCAGATATATTCTGAGGCAATAGCTAATGGCTGTTCCTAGTTTGTTCCATTGACTGTGCACAGTAAGTGAGCCTCCAGTGAAGTGCTGGTGTTATCTCCCAATTTCTATTTAAATGTTTCGGTTTCCTTGAGTTGGTAATGTAATTTCCTGTGTCGATGATGTCATTTCTGGCCCTTTTTCTCAGAGGATGGCAGATGGAGTCAAAATTGATGTGTTTGTTGATGGAGTTCCGGTTGGAATGTCATGTTTCTAGGAATTCTTGTGCTTGTCTCTGTTTGGCCTGACCTAGAATGGATATGCAGACCTCGTCAAAGTGGCGTACTTCCTCATCAGCACGTAAGAAATTAGTGTTGGGATCATGTCTTTTGTAGCTAGTTGATGTTCATATATCCTGGCGACTAGTTTTCTGCTTGAGTAGAAAAAGAATACTCTATTAGTTGGCATTACAGCATCAAGGAATTCTAATTTCAAGGTTGTCAGCAAAAGAGCTAGGAGTGAAATAAGGAAAAACGTCTTTATTTATGAATTGGAATTGACTGGCTGGGAAAGTTGTGGATGAAAATTCAAAAGAGAACTGGACATATATTTGGAAATTATGAAAGTAACGGACAGCATAGAGAGGGCTGGCAAATGGGAGGTGCTTGGGAGACATTTTTGGGGCTGATACATACATAATGGCCAATTGCCTCCTCCTGTACTTTAAAGTTTTGTACTCTATCATGTGTCAGCTGTGAATAAAAGTCAGAATCCAATTATTTCACTGTGTAAATGCTCGCAAATATCTGATTATTTGGTGCAGCATAAGCACTTAAAATGCAAGTATTGCAAGGTCAGCTTTATTATGAAGTCTAATTATTACTCAGAACATGAATATTTTACGTGTTGTATTCCAATTACTAAAACAAATATACCATTGCTTTCACACAAAACCCTTTGGAAAGCTCTGACATTTCACTGACACGATATAATGTTCGTTGTTTTTTTCACTCTCCACATTTCATATTGAATATCATTCATTCTAAAAAATTGGAAGTTTTCAAGTTATTGTTCACTGAAATCTGAAAACACAAATAATTTATTTAATTTAATATTCACAGTCCATGTTGAATTATTGCCATTTTAAAATTGCTGGCAAATAGCTGACGATCGTACATTTCAGTGAGAAATTAAACTGATTGATATATATATATAAATGTATATGAACGCTAATTCTATTTGTATGTTCAATCTTATTCTCACTCTGAATATGTAATCATTCAGAAGCCAACCACTTTAAAATTATTGGAGTGGCAAAACATTACTTTGAATCCTGACATTGAATATCTAATTCTGATTACCACAAGAGTTATGTTCTTTCTTCGATAAAATAAAATGTACATACTTTAGTTCTGAGTTAGAAAATCTTGACAGGAGTTTATACTTTAGTTCCATAAATATAAAATCAACATAATTGATTTAAGAGATTATCGTTCAGTTAAATGATTATCGTTCACATCTTATTTTTGCCTAATTCATGAAATATAGCAAACATCCGATTATTGTTCGGGTCAGTAAACTCACCACCTTGCAATGAGCTACTCTGAAAATTGCTTCAAATAGATCTGAAATCATTTACAGTATTATTGGGTCTTACAGCTGCCTGTGATACAGAGAGACTCGGTGGCCTGTTCCAAAATCTGTGCATTGAGCTTCTAACCTGGTCCAGGGCAGTCAGTCAAACATTACTTCAAAACAAATAATTTGGAATCCACCTTGGGCAGCGGGACAACCCGCCAACAGACTATCACTGGTCTCAGTGTAGGTACAAGTGTTCTCCAGGTTAAATACTAATGGCTGACCAGCAACCAAGTTTTAAAATTCATCTTCAGTCAGAGCCTGTCCCGGAGAGCAGACGTGTTGGCATGGAGAGCCAGAATCTCACCATACAAGTTACCTAAGGATGATAAAACCTGACCTTCCTCCAAGACTCCATACTTCTGCACTCCGGACAAGAAATGGGTGAAGACGTTAACAAGTTGACAGTGCCTTGTGTCTCACAAAGAAACCTCTAAAGCCATATCCAATAAGTGTCAATTTCACATTCTCCAGTATCAAAGTAAAATTGTACATCTCTATGAATGGTCAGAGATTACTACATGGGTCACACAGTAGAATGTATGTGAAGTAACCAGCAGCAAACGGCAATCCACAAATCACATTAATAATTGAACTCGGCGGATTTTGTCTGTTGCAACCACACAGATTATACTGGCTTTCAGGTGACTGTAACAATGCACACCATAACTGGAGGTTTTGGCCTTACACCCTCCAAAGCTTCCTGATCTCACACACATCGCTCCCTCACACATTCAACAATTGATTAGAATCCACAAGCTGAGTGAAACTGGAAACATACAACAGTGCAGAACAGTGCAGCACTGTACAGGCCCTTCGGTTTTTGACGTCCTGTCGACCTTTTATCCTACTCTAAGATCAGACTAACCTACATACCTTTCATTATACTATCATTCATGTGCCTATCCATTTAAATATCCCTAATATAGCTGACTTTACTACAACTGCTGGCTGTTCATTGCACACACCCACCACTCTCTGTGTAAAAAAATTATCTCTGACATCTCCCGTAAAGCTTCCTCCAATTACCTTAAAATCATATCGCTCGAGAGCCATTTCCACCCTGGGAGAAAGCCTCTGGTTATCCACTCTATCTATGCCTCTCATCATCTTGAACACCCCTGTCAAGTCACTTTCCATTCTTCTTCGTTCCAATGAGGAAAACACCCGAGCTCCCTCAAATTTTCTTTGTAAGATATACCTTCCAGTCCAGGCAGCATCTTGATAAATCTCCTCAGTACCCTCACCAAAGCTTCCACATCTTTCCTATAACGAGGCAACCATAACTGATCACAATATTTTAAGTGTGGTCTTACCAGGGCTCCATAGAGTTGCAGCATAACCAGCTCTTAAATTCAATCGCTCGGTTAATGAACACATCAAACACCTCCTTAACGACCTTATAAACCTGGGTAGCAACATTGTGGGAGCTATGCCATGGACCATATGATCCCTCTGTTCCTCTGCAATGTAAGAATCCTGCCTTTAACCCTGTACTCTGCATTCAAATTCGACTTTCCAAAATGAATCGTATCCCACTTTTCCATATTGAGCACCATCTGCCACTTAGCAGCTGAGTGTGCATCTTGTCAATGTCCTGTTGCAAACTAGAACAGACCTCCACACTATCCACAATGCCACCAACCTGTGTTACATCATCAAACTTACGAACATACCCTTCCACTTCGTCATCCAAGTCATTTATCAAATTCACAAACAGCAGAGGTCCCAGAACCGAGCCTTACGGAACACCACTGCTCACCTAGTTCCACACTGAATATTTCCTACTTACCACCACCCTCTGTCTTCTATGGGCTAGCCAATTCTGTATCCAGCCAGATAGATCTCCCAGTATACCATGTCTCCTTACTTTCTGAATGAAACTACCACGGGGAAACTTATCAATCACCTTGTTAAAATCCATCCACCCCGCATTCACTGCTCTAACTTCTTCAGTGTGAGTAATCCCATCCTCAAAGAATCCAATAAGAGTTGTGAGGTATGACCTGCCCCTCACAAAGTCATGCTGACAATTTCTTATCAAACTATGAATTTTCAGAATCCTTTCCAATATTTTGCCCAATACTGATGTAAGACTGACTGGTCTGTCATTCTAAGGACCATCCTTGTTTCCTTGCCTGAACAAGGGAGTAACATTTGCCACCTTCCAATCATGCGACACTATTCCATTGGAGAGTGAAGAAGCAAAGACCATCGCTAAAGGCACAGACATCTTTTCCCTCTCTTCCTGTAGTAACCTCGGGTGTTTCCCTTCTGGCCTAGGGATTTATCTATCCTTGTGTTTGTACTTAAATCAGTCTGTATTTCACCTCAACTTGTTTACTCCCTGTCCAGCCAACTGATTGACTGCTTTCCATTTCAGGGCTCTGTACAGTGCTGCCTTCCTGAACAAGTCTTGTTCCCAATATCCTGTGCATTATGGAACAGTAAACATGGGAAGGGCAGATGCCCAAAACTTTGACTCTGCTGCTCCTCAGATGCTGCCTTACTAGCTGTGCTTTTCCAGCTCATCACCAGGATCTGCAGTCCTCACTTTCTCCATTACTGAGGGCTGTCCCCTCTGCACACTGAACAGGGAAATAATCAGCAGAAACTCGTGGTATCTGGAGCTGACTGTTCAGGTCTAGAAAGTTGCATTTGATGAGCACATTTAGTAAAAACGAAATTAAAATTCAACAAATGTTCATTCATTCCCAGAGTTACAGTTTTGGTTCATGAATTGGACAGGTTGATAACGAACAGTGAATGATTGAAGAACTCCGAGATACAGAGTATTCCAGGGGATATATTCCAGGTTGGAAGTGCTTTATCTTAATGTTGGTCATATTATCAGACAGACAGATATGATAAGGAAACGAGGGGATATGTGGAAGTGTGACGTTTTTGCCATTTCTGAGATGTGTTTGAGGGAGGTCAGGGCTGACAACTCAATATTCTGTGGTACCAGAACTATAGTCAGGGCAGGGGAGGGTGTAAAATAGGAGGTGGTGTTGCTTTATTAATAATGGAATCAGTTAATGGCGAAAGAAGGCACGATATCTTGAAAGGATCTTGTAATGAGGCTTGGTGCTTAGAGCTCAGGATCAAAACCATGACAGAAACGCTGCTAGGGATATATTATTAGACCTGAAAATGTGTTGCTGGAGAAACGCAGCAGGTAAGGCAGCATCCAGGGAACAGGAGAATCGGCGTTTCGGGCATAAGCCCTTCTTCAGGAAGAAGGACTTATGCCCGAAACGTCGATTCTCCTGTTCCCTGGGTGCTGCCTGACCTGCTGCGCTTCTCCAGCAACACATTTTCAGCTCTGATCTCCACCATCTGCAGACCTCACTTTCTCCTCATATATTATTAGACCCCCAGGTAAAGGAAAGTAAGGGAGCAGGTATATAACCAAGATATTGAGGTGCGTAAAAACAATAATAGAATCATTATATTCAGGCATGTCAATTCCAAATATTCATTAGATCAGTGATAACTTTTTAAGAGGGGACTGGTGTTTTGAAATTTATTCCAGAGAGCTTCTTATATCAACATAGAGCAGATACAACAATGGGCAGTGCAGTGTTGGGCCTCACTGTAGGAACGAAGCCAGTCAGCTGTTCCAGGCAGAAGTGTGAGAGCATTATAGGACCAGTGACCGTGATATCACACATTTTGACTTTGCTGAGGAAAAGACGCCCAAAATGTTAGAAAAATAAAAGCGTTTTGCATTGGGGAGGCAGATTTAATGGAAAAAAAAATGACAGGATCTGGCAAACTGCAGTTGTTTCTGGGTGAAACTATAGCAAGGTGGGGCGGGGGTTGGGGGATCATTTGATTAAAATTGAATAGATGACAGTGTCGGCCCAGCATGTTACACCGAAGATAAAATTTAGGAAAACAAGCCCAGAAAACCTCATATGTCGACACAAATCCAGAAAAGGATGAAAAAGGAAAGAGAAGCTTAAAGCAGGTATCAAGTGAACAGGCCAATGAAGGTCCTAAAAGAATATAGCAAGTGGAGGGTTAAACTTAAAAAGTCAGTGGAAGAGCAGAAGGAAGGGTGATAAAACATTAGCGGGTAAGATTAGCAAGAATCCAAAGTCATTTTTTTTTGGTTTAATAAGTGGAAGAGGATAACGCGGTGAAAAAAATGGGAGTATTAACGACTAAGGGGACAGCCTGTTCACAGAGCGAGAGAATATGTTAAAGACATCCTACGAATCGGTCTTCAGTTTGGAGGAACTAATGAAGAATTGGAAGTTTATGCAAGATAGAGTGGACAAATCACCAGATTAATGATCACCAAGTCTCACATCAGTGAGAGGGAAACAATTGTCGAAAATTCGGAGGACTGTTGAGGCTGGATCATTAAATATCTTCAAGGCTGAGACAGACAGAGTTTTATACAAGTGTTATGGGGAAATCGCAGGAAAGTGGAATAGAGGATTAACAAAATAAATATAACCTAATCGAAGGAAAAGCAGACTCAGTGAGCGGATAGACATATTGTTGTCCCTATGTCTAATGGTGTTCTTTTCCAATAGCCCTGTATTCACAAGAACATCAACCTCTCTCGCTATGGAGTGAGACACAGTTTGGAATGCAAATGAGGGATTCAAGGAATTCATAAACGCGATACTAATAGACAGAAAGTACAAGAGGACTGCGGTAACACAGATTGCCTGTCGGGGTGAGGATTTGCATCGACACAGTCACCACTGCCAGAAGGAAGACCTCAGCAAGTCACCCTCCAAGGCCAAGTAGCGACCTGCACTGGAGAGCAGGTAGTCAGGGGCCAGGTGTCAAGGAGTGCTGATGGCCTAAACACGACATCTCCTTCCTCTCTGACCAAAATTAAATGTGGAGAGGTAGAGAGACATGCCGTTGGTAGCAGAGTAAGCAGGAAGTCTTTCACACGAGAGGCTCCAGACAGCTCCAGCTTAGCAAAATGTACAGGGAAACTGAAATACAGTCCATTTAACTTTATTCTTACAACAGTCGTGATGGCATTTAGGGCAGTCACACGCTCCTCTTGTGGGATGTGGCAGCTCAGGGAGATTTCCACCGGCCCTGATGGCTACATGTTTGGGCACTGCACCCAGCTTCAGCTCCTGGGAAACCGTGTTAGGGAGCTGAAGCTGGGAAGCACGTTGGCTCAGTGGTTAGCACTGCTGCCTCAGCACCAGGGACCAGGGTTCTGTGTGGAGTTTGCACATTCTCGCCGTGCCTGCATGGGTTTCCTCTGGGTGCTGCGGTTTCCGCCCACGGTCCAAAGATGTGCAGGTTAGGTGAATTGGTCATGCTAAATACCTGCAGTGTTGCAGCTTCCCAGCTTCCTGGTCTTACACAAATCACTCCCTCGCACATTCAACAATTGATAAGAATCCACAGGCTGGGTGAAACGTGAAACACAGAACAGTACAGCACATTGCAGACCCTTCGACCCTTGACGTCCTGCCGATCTTTTATCCTACTCGAAGATCAGACTAACTGACATACCCAGACTTGCTGGTCCGGTGACACGTACAGTGCACAGTCAGCCATTCTTACTTCCTGTTCTTTTCTGATGTGCAGCTGCCTTGAAATGTCTGTTCAAATCAAACAGATTGAATGAAATTCAAGCAGTCGAGACGACATTCATGACTGTGTATTTCAATCAGGATTTAATGATGGATGAAATTCCAGAATAGCATAATCAATGAATGAAAAACAGGGCAACACAAGAAATAGCAGTTGAGTACAACATGCGGTTCCAAGTAGGCCTCATTGTGTTGCCGATAGATTATCAATCCAGTCAATCAGCTCCTGTTCTTTGGACCCAGGTTCGAATGCCGCCATGCAGAAGGTGGAAACTCCATTCAATAATTTTAAAATATCCCTGGAATTAAGAATCTACCTATGAGAATAAAATCACTGCCGATTTTTAGAAAAATCCATCTGGATCATTAATCTCCTTCAATGAAGGAATCTTCCATCCGCACCTGGTCTGGCTGACATGCAAATCCAGACCCAAAGCAACGTCATTGACTCCCAATCGCCCCCTGAAATGGTCCAGTGAGTCATTCAGTTGTACCAATGGTTACAAAGTTTCAAAGACATGAAACCAGCTGTACCACATGGCATCAAACTGTGCACTGGAAAAGTCAACATTAGAAACGCCACTGTAGAACCTTCAAAGTCTTCCTTACTATCATCTAATGGGTAGTGCCAAAACTGGGACAACTGCTTTACAGGCTATTCAAGCAATAGCCTGACATAGTCATACTCACAGAATCATACCTTACAAAAATAACCCAGCCACCACCATTACCATCCTTGGATACGTCCTGCCCCAAAGGCACGACCGACCCAGCAGAGGGGGCAGCTCAGTGAGATATAGTCGGTAGGTAGTTGCTCTAGGAGTCTCGAGAATTGACTCCAGACCTAATGAAGTCCCATGGCTTCAGATTAAACATGGACAAAGAATTCTCTTACTGATTACCACGTAACGTCGTTCCTCATCTGAATCAGTGCTCCTCCATGTTAAACAACACTTGGAGAAAGAACTGACTGTGGCAAGGGCACAAAGTGTATTCTGGCTGGGCGATTTCAAAGTCGACCACCAAGAATGGATTGGCAACAGTACTATTGATCACGCTAGTCGGGTCCTAAAGGACATAGCTACGAGATTGGGTCTGCAGCAGGTGGTGAGGGAAAGAACAGGAGGGGAAAAAAATCATACATGACCTCATCCGTACCAACCTACCAACTGCAGACGTAACTGTCCATGACAGTATCGGTAAAAGTCTCACAGTCACATTCAGAATAAACTCGATTGTGTTGTGTGGCACTATCACCATGCTAAATGGCACAAATTTTGAAGAGATCTAGCAACTCAAGACTGAGCATCCATAAGACACTGTGGATCATTAATAGCAGCAGAACTGTACTCCATCACAAACTGTAATGTCATGACCCATCATATCCCCCCACTCAAACATTACCATCAAAGCAGAGGATCAACTCTGGTTCAGTGGAGAGTGCAGGAGGGCATGCCACGTGCAGAACCAGGAATATACAAAGATAAAATGTTAATCTGCTGAAGCTTCCAAACAGAATTACTTGCGTGTCAAATAACATAAACAGCAAGGGACAGACAGAACTGAGCTATTCCACAACGAATGCATCCGATTTAAGCTCTGCAGTCTTCCTAATCCGATCATGGATGATGGTGGATAATCAAACAACTCACTGTAGTAGGATTCTCCACAAATATCCCCATCCTCAATGATGGAAGATACCAGGACATCAGTGCAAAAGTTAAGGCTGAAGCTTTCGCAGCAATCTTCAGTCAGAAGTTTTGAGTGGTTGATCCATTTCGGCCTCCTCCCGTGGTCCCCCTCATTACAGATAGCAGTTTTCAGCAAATTCCATTGACTGATATCAAGAAACAGGTAAAGGTACTGGATACTGCAAAGGCTATAACCCTGATAACATGCCGACAATAGTTCTGAAGACTTGTACTCCAGAACTTCCCGCTTCCCTAGACAAGCTGTTCCAGTACGGTTACAAACAGACAATGGGGAAAACTTCTCAAGTATGTTCAGTACATAAAACGCAGGACAAAGTCAACCCATCCAAATACCGCCTCATCAGTCCACTCTCCATCATCAGTGAAGTGATGGAAGGTGTCATCAACAGTGTTATCAAGCAGCACCTGCTCAGGGACGCACATTTTGGGTTCCACCAGGGTTACTCAGCTCCTGACCTCATCACAGCCTTGGTTCAAACATAGAAAAGGGAACTGAATTTCAGCCCTTGACATCAAGGCTGCATTCTGCCAAATGTGACATCAACGACCCCAGCAAAAACGGCATCGTAGGCCAACACTGCATTATTGGAGTCATATCTGACAGATAGGAAGATGGTCATTGTTGTTGGAGGTCAGTCATCTCAGGTCCAGAACATCTCTGCAGTAGTCCCTTAGGGTAATGTTCTAGGTCCAAACATCTTCAGCTGCTTCAACAATGACCTTCCTTCCATCATAAGGTCGGGAGTGAGGATTATCCAGGCTTGGGCTGACAAGTTGCAATTAACATTCGTGCCACACAAACCCAGACAATGACCATCACGAATAAGAAACAATATAACCACTTGTTATTCAGCAGCATTATCATAACTAAATTTCCCCACTATCAAAATCCTGGGAGGTATTATTGACCATAAACTCAACTGGACTCACCACAGATAAGAGCAGATCCGAGGCTAGGAATACTGCGCGATTAACTCACCTTCAGACTTCCCAAAGCCTGTTCAACATTTACAAGGCACAAGTCAGGAATGAGGTATAATAATCCTCACTTGCCTGACGGAGTGCAGCCCCAACAACACTAAAGACGTTTGACACCATCCAGGACAAAGCAGCCTATTTGATTTGCATCACATCCACAAGCATTCACTCCCTTCACCACGGTCGCTCAAGAACAGCAGTGCGTACTATCTACTAGACACAATGCAGACATTCCACAAAGATCCTCAGAGAACTCCTTCCAACCTCACGAACACTTCCATGTAGAATGACAAGGGCAGTTGACTTTTTGGAACACCACCAACTTCAAATTCACCTCCAAACCAGTTAACATCCTGATTTGGAAATATATCGCTGTTCCTTCCCTGTTGCTGGTTCAAAACACTAGAATTCCCTCCTTAATCACTAGTGGGTCAACACACAGCACGTAGATTGCACCAGTTCGAGAATGCAGCTCACCACCACCTTCTCAAGGGCAACTCGGGACGGGCAAGAAATGCTGGGCCCATCCAGTGATGCCCACATCCAAAAAATATTTTTTTTTTAAACTAATAGTTCCAAGTTGAGCATCTCGATGGGACAGGTTATCTGATTTGACCACGAACAGGAAAACAGTGTTTCTAATATTGAATATTTTAGACTTTTTCTGTTATTGGAAAGGTGTTCCGTATTCGATGACATGTTGTTGCTGAGTACTGTGATAACTTGCACCTTTTTAGTTAAAATCAACAATACTGGTATAACAGGCTCAATCCTTCAAAATGACCAGATTACAAATGACAATCATAGAAGAGACAATGTACTCCCGCCAGGTGACACTCACAGATAGTAGCTTACATTCAACAGGTTAATGGACTACTGGCTACACTGAATCCTCCCACTGTCTATATCACAGGGGTTACCACTGACCAGAATGTGAAGTCACATCAACTGATAAATACAAGAGCAGATCAGAGACTTACAATTCTGCACTGTGCTGTTTTAGCATTGTCTCTCTGTCTAGTGGAAACATGTTATCCACACTGAAGGTATCAATCTTTGCAGTAATCGATCAGTTTCAATCAGATGCCCCCACCCGCCATTCTTCTAAGTTCCATCGAGTACACACACTGCCGCTCATATGACAAGCTGTCATCCCTCGGCAGTTCACAATATGCCAAATGCCGTCTGACCATTGCCCATTACATTCTCAACAGTGTGCTTCCTCTCTTGTATTCTTGTTCTCTTGAAATGAACACGAACATTGCATTTGCTTTTGCAACTGAACGTGCACATTAAGCATAAGGGAGGACGAGTGCTTCAAAATCCTTTTGAGCTTCAGATTGAATGGATGCTATTAGAACATAGTGTTTGCCTCTATTCCGCCTATCAAAGTACATAATCTCACACGATTCAATATTGTGTTCCATCAGCCACATGTTTTCCCACATTCCAAAATTGTCTAAGTCTTTCTGCAGCCTCCCCACTTCCTCAATATCATCTTCCCAGCAAACCATCAGTGCATCATCTTCAAACTTAGCAAAACTGCCCTCAGCCCCTTTGTCCAATTTGTCCACATAAAGTACATTTCCTGGCTCCCTAAGGACTGTCCACCAACTACAAAGCACAACACTCCAGGTGCTTGACTCCATTCATATTGAAGCAATGGCTTCAGTGGAATTACACCTGCAAATTCTTCACTCCCTGCTCCACTGACTTAAGTAGAAGAGAGAGTCCCTGCCCCGTTTTGTGGTGAGTTTACTTCATTAATGTGCACAATCCCAGACTATTGATAGCATTTTGTCTGGACACTAACTGTGTGTTGATGACGATGGAGGGAGGTGGGGAAGGAATGCATATGATAAATGACTGTGTGACTGCCAGGCTGAAACCTGCCCCGACAGCCTCGGATGTATCTGTGCCCGCTGTCACCGCTGCAGACATGTTCAGTCTTCCTGCAGGTCAGGTCAAGGAAAGCGAAGGGCCTGGAGAGTGTTCCTGGCTGTGTACTCAGATCCTGTGAGGACCAACTGGTAGAGGTATTCACATACAACTGCAGCTTCTCCCTCTTACAAGCCGAAGTGCCAACCTGCTTCGAGAAGACCACCATCATCCTCGTAAGTGAGAAAGCACATGTAACGTGCCTTAATGACTACCGCTCAGTGGCTCTGACCTCAATTAACATGGAGTGATTTGAAAGGCTGGTTATGGCCCATATCACCTCCAGTCATCCAGCCTGACCTGATCCCTTATAATTTGCCTACTGATGTAACAGGTCCAGAACGGATGCCATACCCTGATCCCTGCACTCATCCCTGGGACATCTGGACAACAAGGATACTTACGCCAGACTCCTGCTCATTGACTACAGCTCCACCTTCAACATCGTTATCCCCTCCAGACTGATCCCAAAATTCCGTGATCTTAGTCGCGATTCCACCGTCTGCAACTTGATCCCCCGGTTTCAGACCCACAGGCCACAATCTGTGAAGATAGGTATCTGCACCTCAACCACAATCACACTCAACACTGGATACCCCAAGGGTGCGTCCTCAGCCCCCTACTGTACTCCCTGTCCACACACGGCTGTGTTGCCAAATTCCAAACAACGCCAGCTTCAAGTTCGCTGATGACATGCCCATGTAAATACAGGTAGCTCCTGCTTTTCAAAAGTTCGCTTTTCGCCGCTTCCCTTGCCAAATGACCTACATTAGGACCTGGTTTCGCTAATCAAAAGAAATCCAAACAGGATTTTCACTTTTACAAAGATTGCCGAAATTTATCCCATACAAAAGAATGTTTCTTCACGTTACACCATATCAGCTTATGAAAGGAAAACTGTACTTTCAGATAGTGCGGGAAACCTGTGTATGTCTAAGACAATGTTTAAAGCGATTTTATCTCCCTGCCTCTCGGCCCTGAACGGTGGTCATCTTCTCATATTCGTTAATGGGATATGGGTAACACTGGCTGTGCCAGCATTACTTCACTTTTCTAGCTGCTCTTGAGAAGACCATGAGCCATTTTAGTCCACGTGTTTTATTTGATTTGATTTGATTTCTTTTCGTCAAATGTACAATGGAAAGCTTTGTTTTGTGAGTAGTGCAGGAACATGATAGTAAACAAGAAAACACAGCTCATGGGGTACTTCAACAAAGTGAGGCATATAAGGTTACAGCTGCACAGGAGATGTGCAAAGTAAGATCGCTATAAGCAAGACTACTATTATTTGAAGTTATAGATCTCAATTCGGCAGCCTAATTACGGTAGGGAAGAAGGTGTTCCTGAGTATGCTGGTCCATGTTTTCAAGCCTCTCTATCTTCTTCCTGTTCGAAGAGGTTGTCAGAGATCATTACCGGTTTGTGAGATTTTTTAAAATGTTATCAGCCTTTTGGTGACAATAAGAAGTATAAATGGATGGAAGGTTGCCTTCCGTCATGGTCTCTGTTGTGCACACAACCGTCTGTAGCTTCTTAAGGTCCTGGGCAGAACAGTTACCATGTCACGCGAATAGAATGCTTTCAGTTGCCAGTATACGGAATCACAGTCACAGATACAGCTCATTCTAAGCTGGAAGAGACAATGGGTTGAGTTTCCTCAACCTTTGCTGATATAATTCTGTCATATGTATTGAAAGCCTATGGGGGAAAAGGGGGCGTGGAGACAAGCTTGCTCAATAAAGGACACAGACTGTTCCATCAACAAAAATCGATTCTTATTATGTCATGAAGTTCAGTTGCAATAAAATGTGTTTTAAAACAAAGTGGTGTTCTGAGATTTACAGGATATTCAGAAGCATTTTTTTTTTCTCTTTGAATCTTATAGAAGAAACAGATTTCGGCCTTAATACATGTATCACAGATACACCAACTGTAATAGGAACAGGAAAGGACCACAGTGTCCAAATACAACCAAGATCAACATATGGATCGGTCAAGAAACATGAGATATAATGATATGCAAACTTGGGATACAAAATGAAAATTGTGGAGAAACTCAATAAAAAGATGAGGAAGTATCTGCAGAGAGAAACAGAGTTAACAATATTGATTATGATGTGACACTTCTGAAAAGTCAAAGGTTAATTCTATGCATCTCTGCTCAAATTCTGCCAGATTTGTTGAGTTTTGCTCCAGCTCTTTCCATTTGATTTTCTTTCTGAACTGTGACAAATTGTCTGATCTGAACGATAACAGTAAAGCCTCTGTCTCATTTGGATCTCGAGTAATTTGTTATGGATGTTAAAAGAAAAATTACAAAGTTCCTATGATTGACAACACTCTAAATATTGATGACGTATTGGATTGTGAAAACGTGCCATGAAAATGTTGAAACAAAAACAGACGTTGCTTCTAAAGGTCAGTAGGTCTGACAGCATCTGTGAAGAAAAATCACAGTGAAGAAAAATCACAGTTTCGGGTTCAGTGACCATTCCTCAAAACTGATGGTAGCTAGGAAAATGTTGGTTGATATGCAGAAGGGGCTGGACAGCTGTTAATGGAGATTGTTAGTGGCTAAACATAGAGGGCGTGTAATGGAAGGCGGTGTGATGACTAGGCCTGGTGTATTATTGGTCGGGGGCGAGGACATTGGGGAGTTCAGGGCCGAAAATTATTGAACTTGATTTTAAGTCTTAAGGGCTGTCGGGACCTTACATGGTAAATGAGGCGTTGTTCTTCCAGTTTGCATAGACCTTTCCTGGAACGCTGCAGCAAGCCTAACACAGAGATATTGGCCAGGGAACAGGATGCGGTATTAAACTGGCAGGCAACTGGAAGCTCAGGGTCATTTATATAGGTACACTTTGGATGTTCAGTGAAACGGTCACCCAGGCTACCGTTAGTTTCCCCAATGTAGAGGAGACCACATTGTGAGAAGCGAATCTAGTAGACTAATTGTGGGAAATGTCGGTAAGGTGCTGCTTCATCGGTATGGTGTAGTTGGGCCCTTGGATAGTGAGAAAGGAGAACAGAAGTGGGAACATGTTACACTTCCGGCAGGGGCAAGTGAAGTGGGCCTGTGGTGGGGGTGAGGGCGGGGTAATGGGAGTGAATAAAGAGTGAACCAGCGTGTCCTGGTCCCTCCAGAAGGCGGACAATTTTGAGGAGGAAAATATGTATCTCGTGATGGCATATTGCTGAAGGTGGGGTGAATGGCGGCTGATGATCCACTTCATGTGAATGCTGGTGAGATGGTAAGCCAGGACAAGACGAATTCTCTCGCTGTTGCAGGAGGGTAGAGAGAATTTGAGAATAGAAATGCAAGACCTGGTTGACGGCTCTCTCGAGAACAGTGCTGGGAAATTCTCAGTTGAGGAAGAAGGTGGATATTTTGGAAATTGACATCATCAGAAGCAATGCGGTGGAGATAGAAAAATTAGTGGAATGGAATGGAGTATAAGCAAGAAACAGGTTGTGACGGTGTATACTCCAGGTAGCTGTAGGAGTCGGTTGGTTAATACTGGATATTAGTGGCCTGTCGATTCCCAGAAATGGAAACAGAGATGTCGAGGAAAGGAAGTGATGAGTCAGAGAAAGACTAGGTGAAAGTGAGGGAGGAATGCAAATTGGAAGTGAAATCGATGCTTTTTTTTCAAATTCAGGACAAGAGAGCGAAGCAGAATCGATTATATAATCTATGCATTGGAGAAAGAGTTGTGAATGGGTCTGCAATCGAAGTGGAACAGAGAATTGTCTACGTACCCCTTGGAGAAACAGGTATGACTGGAGCCCACGTGTGTATCCATGCACCCCCTCTGTTTGGCAGGAGTAGGCTGAAGCAATGGGTCTGCCCGGGCAGTCTGTTTGTGGATTTTCAGAAGGAGATAGAAGTGAGCTCTGCTATCAGAGGACCAACAGCTTGGGACCGTTAGATGGGGGCAAGTAGGCTGTGAATGACCAGATGAAATGTGGTCAATTATCATAGTTGATACAATGGCCTGGTGTGCCATGGTCGGGTCATGGTCCAGCAGGTGATATGAGGAGATAGCTGAGAGCTGACCCTCAGTCTCTGCAATGTAGAGGTCAGTCCACCAGACTACAGCAGCATAACCCTTACCAGCACAGGCTGAATAACAAAGTCAGGGTTGGATCAAAACACTCGGCATACAGCCTGTTCAGAGGGTGATTTGTTGGATTGAGGGGATGCAGAGAAATTAAGACAACCAATGTCACATCGAGCATTCTCAATGAACAGATTGAGTTCAAGCAAGCAGCAGAGGGAGAGGTCCAGGTGGAGGAAGAGTATTGGATCTTGGCGAACAGGGAACAGAATCTTTGCCCAAAGAAATGGGCACCGAGGAGAAGATGGTGGGCGAAGAGTTCAACGTCATGCCGTACCCGAAATTCATTAAAGTCGGGGCACAGCGGGATAACGCTGAGACCATTGTTAAGTACAGAACATTCAACATCAGAGTGTGGAGGGTAGGAGGGAGGGTGAAGATACGACAGGAGGTGCATTTGGGTGAGGGGATGAAGTCAGAGTGCAGGGCACGAGTGGGGAGGCAGCTTCCAAGTGGTCATAGGCATCTCTGTGTTATTGCATCTTGTGTGCCTCATATGTCTGATGAGCATGGCGGTTGAGCCAGAGAAAGAAATAGAATTGGGGAGTGGTGCAGCCTTGAGCCAATGAGATGTGATGCTTTTGCACAGATAAAATTTTGTTATCACTGGCACTGCAATCACATGATCAGTCGTCAGGAAGTAACTGAATAAAAATGAACGTAATCTTATCGTAATGCCCTGATTTCATTGGAGTGACACTCAACCATCAAAGTCTTACTTTTCTGAGATTTTAGACAAAACTGTGAAAACATAATAAATGTTGATGTTATTAACAGAACATGGTTTTGGAAGGTATTAGCAAGGGCAGAGTTTATTTGTCATTCTCAAAAGCTCTGGGGAAGGTGTCATCGTTCAGTGAGGAAATTACCAGGACAGGATTTCCTCCGATTCCCATTGACCACTGTTTACTGAGGGTCCGTGATGCCACATGAATCAAATACTACTTTGATGCAAGGGAAGTTACTCTGATCTCACCTCAAAAAATGTAAACCGTTAAAATAATAAAAAGCAAAAGTGTAAAACACGGCTTGTTTGAACAATGTGCTCACTGTACTCACAATGTTTATGGGAAAACTGACGCATGGTCTTCTGATTTTGAGGAAAGGTTCATCCTATTTGTGATGAGGCTGTTTGGTTGTGCACTGTGACACAGAGACAGAAAGACACTCCACGCTGGACCATGGGGAACAAAACCATCCTGTTCACGGTGCATCAGACAGTGACAGACATACACTATTGTCTGTTCCGATTGAACATTGATCATCCCAATCTCAACATTCACTGATGATCAATAGCAGGACCGAAGCCAGCGGCTCCCATCATCCCAGTTGGAAAGCAAAAAGGGAATGCGATGGTCAGATGAAGTGGCAGTAACTGGGGGATTGGTGCAACTTACAGTGGGAGTGGCAGAAGGAGGGTGTAAAGGGAGATCATCAGTGTAAGAGCATGTAGCAGCAGAAGGGGTAGTGCAAGGGAAGTAGGAGTGTGAGGAAAGAGTAGGACGAAGGAGGAAGAATGACAGATGAAATTTTAGTGACAGGGAAAATCTTGTTTTGGGGAAGCGGGATTGGGTGCGAAAACATCACTGTACAGGAAAATCGAGATCAGATTTTCATTCAAAATTAAGAAAAGATTTCATGTTCTTTCTTTTCTATCACTTGATTCTTGTTAAGATTATACATGTACTCTATCTTTCTGTATCAAGTGCAGAGGATTTTTTATTTTGACTTTTGTGGTGTTTCAACAATTTTGATTTTTTTAACAGTGTGTATTTGCTTCCAATTCAATGTAGACATGAGAATATGATTTGATCTCCTGCAGTTTGTCCATAACGTAGAATTTAATTGAGTGTTTATCCTCATCACACTAGCTGATTTAAACAAACAATGAATTAGTCTGTGTCCAACCTGCAGATGAAAAATGTCTCTAGCTCTGGCTATTGCAGTGCCTCCAAAAGGTTAATGTTCCAGCGCAAGATGCCAAACCCTAGTTCATCCTAAATTATTTACAAGCTTTATGAATAAAACATGCAATGTGTAAAGGTGAATTCAACTCTGTGTGAAAAATGTTATTTCTGGCTTCCTCATAAAATATGTTAACCACATCACTCTGTAAATTGACCAAAACAAGAAAAAACAGAGACTAGAATTCTCAAATCTTCCTCTGAATAACATCTGGGAAACAGGAAGTAAATCACGGTTTGTTTGTGATATTCATAAATGACGATGGTGAACATGTGGAAAATGGGGGCGGTGGGGCGGCAGTGGAATGCTGACCAATGTTGTGGATGACACAAAGCTGAGCTGAGTGGCTCACAATCAGGAGAATATAAATAGATTATTCAGATAGCCAGATCAATGGCCGATGAAATTTAATACTAATAAATGTGGGATGATGCACGTCAGAAGTAATAAGACAAGTGAGTACTCAAACTATGAATGGGGAGTGCTAAATTTGCTCGTTTTTTTCTTTGCAGCGGGGAAGGTTGAGGAGGGAACCTGCTACAGGTATACTGGAGTATAGAAGTATGGAGAAGATGAACAAACAGAAGCTGTTTCCCTTATTCAAAGGGTCAAAAACAAAGGAACGCATTTTTAAAAAGAAAGGCAGGGATTTGAGAGAGGATTTGTGGAATGTGTTTCGTACGGAGAGGGTCGTATGAATCTGGAATGCATTGTCTGGGAGGGTCGTTGAGGGAGGTAACCTCACAAACGTTTAAAAAGCCTTTGGTTGTGCACTTGCTGGCACAGACGTGATAGGCCTTTAATTCGTTTCATGATTCTATGCGTTGACAGCCATGAATGCTCTGATATATTCTGAAGCAATAAGCAAGGGCAGTTGCTGGTTTGTTCCTCTGACTGGACTCAGTAAGTGGCGAGGTTACAAACCAGCATCATCTCATGGAGTTTCAGCCCTTTCTCCACCTTCAGCATCCAAGCCATCTCTGGGAACATCCAGGGTAATTCATATGCTCAGTGCAAGCATTGTCTAACAACAGCACGAGCGTGTTTCCAGCTGCTTACCACCATTATTATAGCTACTGCAATGTCATGGACACAGATTTTCCTTCAATATAATGCAGACTTCTAGCTATGGGGGTGCTATTTCTCTGAAGCATAATAGATTACTTCCCAGATATTTACATTGACAAACAGCAAGTTTTCCTGTGTTTTGCTGCCAGTTATTTATCACAGAATTCCCCAATCCACTCCACCCCTTCAATATTTACACTTTAATATTTTCGTGCACTATCTTCCTGATCTCTCACACCTCAATCCCTCACATCCCCCACAGCCTCCATCCCTATTTGTGAATCGCTGATAAACCTGAGCCTCATCTCTAACATTTATTCCAACTTCCATCTCACAATGTGAACTGATATGTTTCCTTCCCTCAGCATGGTCATTAGACTGGCCATGTCTGATGTGCTATTCATCTCGACCTTCCACTCAGTTTCTGACCCGCTGCTTTGGTTACCAAACTCCTGGTTTATTAGTTTAAATCCATTCGACATGCACCAGCAAAGCTCCCCAAAATGATGTTGTTGCTCCTCCAGTTAAGATGCAATCTGTCGTTTTTTGTACATATCCCACCTGTCCTGGAAGAAATCCCAATAATACAAAAATCTGAAACCATCAACCCTGAACCAGATTTTTAACAACATGTTAAACTATACCGCCGTCCTAATCCTTACCCCTTTTCCATACGGCACGGGGAGTAATTCAGAGATTATAGAAGATTGTTCTGTCTCTCTCTCACACACACATATTCACACACACAATCAGACAGACACCATATCACTTTGCAGAAGAATACCAATAACCTTATAAATAATCAGAATGATAACTGGAATGTAGGATTTACTTAAAGAAAGGACGAGAGAAATTGCATTTCTTCTGGATGTCAGTTTGCTCGCTGAGTTGGAGAGTTCATTTTCAGATGGTTCATCATTATACTCAATGAGAGAGGGGGTGTGACAGAGAGGGGTGTAAGACAGAGGGGGATGAGAGAGAGAGAGGGCCTGAGAGAGGGAGTGAGAGAGAATGGGTGAGATAGGGAGAGGGATGTGAGAGAGAGCAGGGGTTGAAAGACAGGGTGAGAGAGAGGTGTGTAAGAGAGAGGGGTAAGAGAGACAGGGGTGAGAGAGAGAGGGGTGTGAGAGAGACTGTGGGTTGAGAGAGAGGTGTGTGAGAGAGAGGGGGGTGTGAGAGAGAGGGGCTGAAAGAGAGGGTGGGAGAGAAGGGGTGAGAGACAGAGGGTGAGAGAGACAGAGGTGAGAGACAGAGAGAGGTGTAAGAGAGAGGCGTAGGAGAGAGAGAGGTGTGGGGGGGTAATGAGAGAGAGGGTTGAGAGAGAAATGGTGAGAGAGAGAGGGGTGAGAGAGTGGCGGGGTGTGAGAGAGAGGCAGGCAGAGAAAGAGAGGGTGAGAGTGAGAAGGTAAGAGAAAGTCGTGAGAGAGGGGATAAGAGAGAGAGAGGGGAAAGAGAGAGAAGGCTGAGAGAGTGTGAGAGAGAGAGGGGATGGGAAAGATCGGGGTGAGAAAGAGAAAGGGGATGAGTGAGAGTGGGGGAGAGAAAGGGGGGAGAGAATAGGGGAGAGAGAGGATGTGAGAGATGGGGTGAGAGAGGGGGTAAGACAGAGAGGGGGTGAAAGAGAGAGAGGGGTAAGAGAGAATGAGAGTGGTGAGAGTGGGAGGGGTGAGAGAGAATGAGAGTGGTGAGAGTGGGAGGGGTGAGAGAGTGAGAGGGCTAAGAAAGAGAGGGTGTGAGAGTGAGGGGGTGAGAGAGAGTGGAGAGAGGGAGGGGATGACAGATAGAGCGGGGTGAGGGCGAGGGGGGTGAGAGAGAGAGAAGGGTGAGAGAGAGAGGGGTGTGAGAATGAGGGGGGTGAGAGAGGGTGTGTGTGAGAAAGAGGGGCGAAAGAGAGGGGTGTGTGACAGAGAGGAGATGAGAGAGAGGGGGTGAGAGGGAGTAGAGAGAGAGGGGGTGAGAGAGAGGGGGTGAGAGAGAGGGGGTGAGGGAGAGGGGTGTGAGAGAGAGAGGGGTGAGAGAGAGAGGGATGAGAGAGAGAAGTGGCCTGAGAGAGAGGGTATGAGAGAGAAGGGGGTGAGAGAGAAAGGGTGAGAGAGATAGAGGGGTGAGAGAGTGAGAGGGGCTGGAAGACATAGCCTGAGAGAGGGGGATGAGAGAGGCAGTGAGAGAGAAGTGGTGAGAGAGAGAGTGTGTGAGAGAGAGGGGGGTAAGAGAGAGGGGTGAGAGAGAAAGGGTGAGAGAGATGTGTGTGAGAGAGAGAGGGTTAAGAGGGAGAGGGGTTAGAGAGAGAGGGGTTAGAGAGAGAGAGGGTAAAGAGGGAGAGGGGTGAGTGAGAGAGAGGGGTTAGAGAGAGAGAGGGTGAGAGAGAGAGAAGGGTGTGAGAGAGAGAAGGGGTGAGAGAGAGGGTGAGAGAGAGAGGGGTGTGAGAGAGACAGAGGGTTGAGCGAGAGGTCTGTGAGGGGGGTGTAAGAGAAAGAAAGATGTGAGAGAGAGGGAGGTGAGAGAGAGAGAGAGGGGGTGAAAGAGAGAGGGGGTGAGAGAGAGGTGTGAGAGAGAGGGCCTGAGAGAGGGGGTGAGAGAGAATGAGTGAGAGAGAGTGGGTGAGAGAGAGGAGGGTGAGAGAGCGAGGGGTGAGAGAGTGAGAGGGGCTGAAAGAGAGGGCCTGAGAGAGGGGTGAGAGAGAGGGGTGAGAGAGAAGGGGTGAGAGAGAGGTATAAGAGAGAGGGTGTGAGAGAGAGGTGTGTGAGAGAGAGGGGTAAGAGAGAGAGGGTGTGTGAGAGAGAGAGAGGTGAGAGAGAAAGGGTGAGAGAGAGGTGTGTGAGAGAGAGGGGTAAGAGAGAGGGGATGAGAGAGATAGAGGGTGAGAGAGAGAGAGAAGGGTGTGTGAGAGAGAGGGGGGCTGAAAGAGAGGGCCTGAGAGAGAGGGGTGTGAGAGAAAGGGTTGAGAGAGAGGGTGTGAGAGAGAGAGAGAGAGGAGTGTGAGAGTGACAGAGGTTGAGAGACAGAGAGGTGTGGGGGGGTGAGAGAGCAATGGGCTGAAAGAGAGGGCTTGAAAGAGAGAGTGAGAGAGAGAGTGGGATGAGAGAGGGAGAAAGGGGTGAAAGTGAGAGACGGGTGAGAGAGAGAGAAGCGGTGTGAACGAGAGGGGTAAGAGAGAGAGAGGGTGTGAGAGAGAGGGTGTGAGAGAGAGTGGGATGAGAGAGAAAGGGATGAGAGAGAGAAGAGCTGAGAGAGAAGGGCTGTGAAAGAGAGGGTGAGAGAGAAGGCGTTAGAGAGAGAGAGGTGTGTAAGAGAGAGAGATGGGTAAGAGCGAGAGAGTGAGAGAGAGAGGAGTGAAAGAGAGAGGGGTGAGCGAGAGAGAGGGGTGAGGGAGAGAGAGGGGTGGAAGGGAGAGCGGGTGAGAAAGAGACAGGGGGTGACAGAGAGACAGGCTGATAGAGACAGGGGGTGAGAGAGGGGGTGAGACAGAGGGGTGAAACAGAGCGAGAGGGGTGAAACAGAGATAGAGGGGAAAGAGAGAGAGGGCCTGAGAGAGGGGGGTGTGAGAGAGGGGCTAACAGAGTAGGGGTGAGAGAGAGAGAGGGTGAGAGAGAGAGGTGTGAGAGAGAGGGTTAAGAGAGAGAGGGTTGAGAGAGAGGGGTTGAGGTAGAGAGAGTGGTGGAAGAGAGAGCGGGTGAGAAAGAGACGGGCTGACAGAGAGACAGGATGAGAGAGTGAAGGGGTGAGAGAGAGAGATGGTGAGAGAGAGTGTGTGAGAGAGATCAGGGTGGGAAAGACTGGAGTGACTAGGTGGGCTGAGAGAGAGAGGGCTGAGAGAGAAGGGGTAACAGAAGGGTTGAGAGAGAGGGTGAGAGAGAGGGGTAAGAGAGAGGGGTGAGAGAGAGAGGATGAGAGAGATGTGTGTGAGAGAGAGGGGTGAGAGAGAGGGATCAGAGAGAGAGGGATGAGAGAGAGCGAGGGGTGAGAGAGAGAGGGACTGTGAGAGAGATCAGGGTGGGAGAGACTGGGGAGAGAGAGGGGCTGAGAGAGAGAAGGGCTGCCAAAGAGAGGGAGAGAGAAGGCGTGAGAGAGAGAGGCTGAGAGAGAGAGGTGTGAGAGAGGAAGAGACGGGTTAGAGAGAGAAGGTTGAGAGAGAGGGATCACAGATAGAGGGGTGAAAGAGAGAGAGGAGTGAGGGAGCGAGGGGGTGTGAGAGAGATAGGGGTGAGAGTGAGAGACAGGCTGACAGAGAGAGAGGGTGAGAGAGAGAAGCGGTGTGAGAGAGAGAGGGGTAAGAGACAGAGAGGGTGAGAGAGAGAGAGAAGGGTGTGACACAAAGAGAGGTTGAGAGAGAGGGTGCAAGAGAGAGAGAGGGGGCCTGAGATAGAGGGCGTGAGAGAGAGTAGGTGAGAGAGAAGGGGTGAGAGAGAAAGGGGTGAGAGAGAGGGTGAGAGAGAAGGGGTGAGAGAGAAAGGGGTTTGAGAGAGAGAGGTGTGTGAGAGAGAGGGGTGAGAGAGAGGTGGGCTGAAAGAGAGGGCCTGAGAGAGAGGGTGCGAAAGAAAGTAGGAGAGAGAGAAGGGGTGAGAGAGAAAGGGGTGAGAGAGAGGGTGTGTGAGAGAGAGAGAGGGGTGTGAGAGAGGGGGGTGAGAGAGAGGGGCTGAAAGAGAGGGCCTGAGAAAGAGAGGGTGAGAGAGGGTGCAAGAGAGATGCGGTGAGAGAGAGAGAGTGAGAGAGAGGTGAGAGAGAGGGGGGTGAGAGATAGAGAGGGGTGAGAGAGAGAGAGAAGTGGTGTGAGAGAGAAGCGCTGAGGGAGAGTGAGAGAGACGTGTGAGAAGAGAGAGGGGTAAGAGAGAGAGGGTGAGAGAGAGAGACAGGTGAGAGTGAGAGAGGGCTGAGAGAGAGAGAAGCGGTGTGAGAGAGAAGCGCTGAGGGAGAGTGAGAGAGAGAGGTGTGAGAAGAGAGAGGGGTAAGAGAGAGAGGGGTGAGAGAGAGGGTGTGTGTGTGAGAGAGAAGGGGTTAGAGAGAGAGCGTGAGAGAGAGAGGGGTGAGAGTGAGAGAGGGCTGAGAGAGAGAGAAGCGGTGTGAGAGAGAAGCGCTGAGGGAGATAGAGAGGGGTGAGATAGAGAGAGGAGTGATAGATAGAGAGGACCACATCGGCTGTGGTCCTAACCGCACTCACCATGATATATCTCGGGATAGCGGTGGTTAGGATTGCAGGCTGTAACAGATGGGTACGATCATGGTGAATAATACCTGGACACACCCCCAGGGACTGGAAGGTAGATGGAACTCCCTGGGTGATCACCTTAGTTTTATTCATTTGCAGAGTTTCAGTGTTCCTGGCTGGGCCCAGTATTGATTGCCTGTCCGTAGCTGCTCGGGAGCTGGTTTTGGTGGTGAGCTGCCTCCTTGAACTGTTGCAGGTGGTGGACCCACAAAGTCCTTAGGGAGGGAATTCCAGGAGTTTGAGCCAGCAGGTCTCATTCCCTTGCATTTATTCTGCTCACTGGATGTTGGCTATTCATCCCAATTCTGTATGGATTCTCTGAACGGAATATATTTTGTCGAAACAGTTAGGAGTGCCACAGTCGCTCAGTGGTTAGCACTGTTACCTCACAGCGCCAGAGACCTGGCTTTGATTCCACTCCTGAGCGACTGTCTGTGTGGAGTTTGTACATTCTCCCTGCATCTGCATGGGTTTTCTCCCACTGTTCAATGGTGCACATTTTTGACAGATTGCCCATAGTGTCGAGGGATATTCAGGTTAGCTGGAATAGCCATGGGAAATGCAGGGTTTCAGGGATATCATCAGGGGATGGATCTGAGTTGGATTCTCTTCAGAGGGTCATTGTGGACTCGATGGGCTGAAGGGCCTGTTTCTGCTCTGTAGGGATTCTATGATATAACTTATCAGCCCTATGACAATCGGTTTGACCAATGTACAAAGTGTATTTCGCTCAAACAGCAGGCTACTCTGACAACAAACATAACCAGCTTTTAAAATTAGGTTTGTAATTCATTGTATAAGCTTCTTTCCATTCAAAAGACTGGGTGGGGGAGGGGGAATGGGTGAAATGTTGCGGCCTCCTTGCTAAAACACAGATATACAGCGAAGAGATGCTGGGTATATTGGACAAGTTATGCTCCCAAATCACAAAAGCCAGACAGCAGCCAGATGGTTATCCCTTCAGCATAAGGCAACAGTTCCCCTGGGCAGACATATCCCTAACAACGTCTCCACCAAACAAAGGAGGGCCCAGACAGGAAGGCACCGGGTCCTGCTACACAAAGAAACTAACAGGAACAAGCCATCCAAATGATTAGCAACGCTTCAGACTATTAACTGATTCTCCGAATTGACCAGAAGTATAGAAAGTTCTGGGAAACCATCCAGAAATGAACAAAACCAGGGTTCACCTGCAGACTGATGTCTTGAATTTTCTGGAGGCTTTCTGAGGAGACCAACATGGCAAGGGACAGAGACCAGCTCACCACCCAGAGAGAGGGAAAGAGAGAGGGAGCGAGACAAGCTGAAGGAAACCCCAAGAGCATGGGAGAGAGGGAGTGTGAAAAACCATTGAGAGAGAGGGAGCTGGAACCACCTGGAATACTGAGTGTCCCCCCTTCAGTCTGTCCATGCTTCAACGCCTGTTTCTCTCAGTCTGACTTCCCCTTCTCTCTTTGTCCTTCTCTCTCCCTGTCTGTCTCTTTCTCTCAATCTGCCTTTCTCTCACACCCTCCCTCTCACTGTCTGTCTCTGCCCCATCTTTCTCTCATCCCCCTTCTCCATCCCCACTCTCTCGACCTTTCTCTCTTTTTCTCAACCTCCTTTTCTCTTTTTCTTTATTTCAGACCTGAAAGTGCTCACCTAATTTTGAACCCCCTAAAAACAATTGCCCATCATTTTCACTCTCCTCCCAAATTTATTCCCTTCCCCAAATACCTTCCCTCCAAAATACCTACCTCACCAACTGTGCCCCCCTCAAATATTTTGCTGCCCCCCCCCCGCCCAACATTGCTGTGAGCCCCACTCCCTGGGGCAGAGGGAGTTGAGTGGAAAAGTGTGGAGCTGGAAAAGCCAAGCAGGTCAGGCCTGAACCATCGACTCTCCTGGCTGACCTGCTGTGCTTCTCCAGCTCCTCACTTTGTAACTCTGACTCTCCAGCATCTGCAGTCCTCACTTTCTCACACCGGTAAATGAGCCTGGATTAACTGACTCGCCTGTGACTGTTTTAGTGTACAGGAAGATCCCATCCCGAGAATTACAGAAGGTTTGCATCACAGATGGAGTCCTTTCTGCCCATTATGCGCCTGTCCCATTAAATGATCCTGGTCCTCTTCAGGATCCTCAGGATTGGCCCCTGAATGGCCTCATTGACTATCCTTCGTGTGGAGACCTCTTCTCCACCCTGTCTCAGACTTTGCATCACATGCTATCCCCCCCTCCATCTCTCTATGACCACAGTCCCTCCTTTCTCCACCAACCCCAAAACCCCATCAAACCCTCCCCCTGTCTCTGGCTGTCCCACTCTCTCCTTGTCTCCCACTCTCCCCCTTCCCATGCAGACTTACAGCCCCTGGGCTGGAGGACATAGTGCAGAGTCTAACTCGCCTTTTGATACTGACTGCTGTAATGCGCAGCAAGATCCCACTCTAAAACCATCGCCAAGAACACACACTGTCCTTCTCCCTCCATATATGTCCTTCTCACTCTCTCTCTCTCTCCCTGTCTCTCTCACTCTGTCCTTTTCTCACTCCACCTCCCTGACTCTTACTGCCCACTTCTCTCTCTCCACTTTCTCCATCTCCACTCTCTCCATGTCTCTCTCTCTTTTTGTCACTCTCCCTTTCTCGTTCTCTTTCTCTCTTTTTCAGACGCACTCAGAAAAGTACTTCATGTTCCTTCCATTCACCCCCCTCCCCACAGTCGGGGTAAATCCTGGGAGAGACCAGGCACTGAGGCAAACTCTTCACAATGCCCCTTCCCCAGTCACTGGGACAGAGCAGAGGGGTCCAGGGAGAAAGAGGGAGAGAAACTACCGGAGAGAAAGAGAGATGGACGGACAGACAGCGTGAGGGAGGGAGAGAACAAGACAAAGACAGGCGGGGGGGAAGGGGGAGAGGAAGTGAGAAGAACTGAGAGAGAGCAGGACAGAGAGAGACAGAGAGAGAGAGAGTGAAACTCCAGGAAGAGAAATACAATGTCAGACAGATACAAGGCGAAAATGGGGAGAGAAAGACAGGGAGAGAAGTTCAGGCAGACAGCAAGACGGAAATCCCAGGGAGAGAGATAGGACAGAGAGAGAGAGAGAGAGAGAGATGAGCTGCAGCAGCAGAGAGATAGAGCTGAGAGAGTGGGGTGGTGGTAGGGGCTGCTGTGATGTGGCTAGAGTGATGTACAGACAGGAATAGCAAGATCCCACAGAGCTGTCAGACAGATACAGAGAGAGATTTGCAGAACACTGGGAAATGTACATTGGACAGAGATGTGAAGGATGTTGAGAGATAGGGATTGAAGGAAAGATGTGGGAGAGAGAACTGGGAACACAGAAATAGACATGAGAGCCGCAGAGAGAGAGGGAAGCAGTGAAATCTGTGGGATCAGATCCCTCTCTAGCATTTTGCTCCTTTGTCTCTCCCCGTTCCCACAGACAGCCTGAATCCCACTGTGTGTTTGTGTGTGTGTGCGTGTGTGTGTGTGTGTGTGTGTGTGTGAGTGTGTGTGTGTGTGTGCGTGGTATGTGTGTGTGTGTGTCTGTGTGTGTGTGCGTGGTATGTGTGTGTGTGTGTTTGTGTGTGTGTGTGTATGTCTGTGTATGTCTCTGTGTGTGTGTCTGTGTGTGTGTGTATGTCTGTGTGTGTGTGTGTCTGTGTGTGTGTGCGTGCGTGGTATGTGTGTGTGTGTCTGTGTGTGTGTAAGTGAGTGTGTGTGCCTGTGTGTGTGTCTGTGTCTGTGTGTGTGTGTGTCTGTGTGTGTGTGTCTGTGTGTGTGTCTGTGTGTGTTTGTGTCTGTGCCTGTGTGTGTGTCCGCGTGTATGTGTGTGTCCGTGTGTGTGTGTCTGTGTGTGTGTCTGTGTGTGTGTGTCTGTGTGTGTGTGTGTATGTCTGTGTGTGTGTCTATGTCTCTGTGTGTGTGTCTGTGTGTGTGTGTCCGTGTCCGTGTGCGTGTCTGTGTGTGTGTGCGTCCGTGTGTGTGTGTGTGTGTGTGTGTCCGTGTGTGTGTGTGTGCGTCCGTGTGTGTGTGTGTCTGTGTGTGTGTGGGTATGTCTGTGTGACTGTGTGTCCGTGTGTGTCCGTGTGTGTGTCCGTGTGTGTGTGTCTGTGTGTGTGTGGGTGTGTCTGTGTGTCTGTGTGTCCGTGTGTGTCCGTGTGTGTGTCTGTGTGTGTGTGTGTGTGGGTGTGTCTGTGTGTCTGTGTGTCCGTGTGTGTCCGTGTGTGTGTCCGTGTGTGTGTGTCTGTGTGTGTGTGTGTGTCTGTGTGTGTGTGGGTGTGTCTGTGTGTCCGTGTGTGTGTGGGTGTGTCTATGTGTGTGTGTGTGTGTGTCTGTGTGCGTGTGTGTACATGTCTGTGTGTGTCTGTGTGTGTGTGTGTGGGTGTCTGTGTGTGTGTGTGTCTGTGTGTGTGTGTGTGTGTCTGTGTGTGTGTGTGCTTTCGTCTGATGATTCCTCATGGCAGAATAATTTGATTCTCTGTCTCTGTATTGTCCTAGTTTCAGCTCCCAAATGGAATGTTGAATCATCCACGATCCTATTGAATCCCAGAGCAGGCTCGAGGGGCTGAATGGTCTCCTCCTGTTCCTATTTCGGATGGCCTTATGTTCTTAACACTACCTCCCAGCTCTTGGCCCACACACTGGAGGTTAGGACGACACAATGGCCTGATCTGTAGAGTGCTGCCCTCTTCCGTGAGTCTCGGAGGGAACCAGCCTGATTTGGATTGGAGTTACAGCCTCTCAGTGAGAAGTGAAATCTCCTTGAGGTTCCCCTCAGTCTCTCACTGTAAGGTGGAGCAGGCCAGTCTCAGGGAAGCAAACAGCAGGCCAGATGTGCTCTGTCCTCCAGCTCCATTTCAGATGGCCAGATGGGAGGGGCTTGTTTCCTTCATCAGCTTCCCGTGCTCTCCCTTCTAGGTTAGGGTGGGGCCGAATGGCCTTGCTCCTGGCTCCTATTGAGGTGCAGGCTGGCAATGATTGGGTTATACAGGGCATGTCCCTGGAGTGAGGTTGGTTAGCTCAGTTGGCTGGGCAGTTAGCTTAACACACCAGCTAGAGTTACTCTGAAGGACTCTGGGGGGGGTTTAAACTAACTCGGCAGGGGCATGGGAACCCAGATTGTAGCTTCAGGGTGCAGGGCCTGGAGTGTAGGGAGGTGAGGAACATGGCATCAATTTCCAAGGAGGGTGCCTGTAAACAGGGAAGTGGCTTGAAGTGTGTATACTTCAATGCAAGAAGTATACGAAATAAGGTAGGTGAACTTGCAGCGTTGGTTGGTACCTGGGACTTCGATGTTGTGGCTATTACGGAGACATGGCTAGAACAGGGACAGGATTGGCTGTTGCAGGTTCCGGGATTTAAATGTTTTAGTAGGGTCAGAGGTGGGGGTAAAAGAGGGGGAGGTGTGGCATTGCTTGTCAAAGATAGTATTACAGCGGTGGAAAGGACGATGGATGAGGACTTGCCATCTGAGGTGGTTTGGGCTGAGGTTAGGAATAGGAAAGGTGAGGTCACCCTGTTAGGAGTCTTTTACAGGCCTCCTAATAGTCCTAGAATCATTGAAGAAAGGATTGGGAAGGTGATTCAGGAGATGAGTGACAGTAATAGGGTGGTTGTTATGGGGGACTTTAACTTTCCTGATATTGATTGGGAAAGCTATAGCTCAAGTTCGTTAGATGGGTCAGTGTTTGTTCAATGTGTGCAGGAGAGTTTCCTGACACAATATGTAGACAGGCCAACAAGAGGTGAGGCCATACTGGATTTGGTTCTGGGTAACGAACCAGGCCAGGTGTTAGAATTAGAGGTAGGTGAGCACTTTGGGGATAGTGACCATAATTCGGTGATTTTTACACTCGTGATGGAGAGGGATAAGTGTGTACTACAGGGCAAGAATTATAGCTGGGGTAAGGGAAATTATGATGCGGTGAGGCATGACTTAGGATGTGTGGCTTGGAAAAGTAGACTCCAAGGCAAGAGTGTAAATGATATGTGGAACTTGTTCAAGGGGCAACTATTGAGTGTCCTTGATAATTATGTACCTGTCAGGCAGGAAGGAAAGGGTCGTGCAAGGGAGCCGTGGTTTAATAAGGAATTGGAATCCCTTGTTAAATGGAAGAGGGCGGCCTATCTCAAGATGAGACGTGAAGGTTCAATTGGGGCGATTGAGAGTTATAGGGTAGCCAGGAAGGACCTGAAGAGAGAGCTAAAAGCAGCAAGGAGGGGACATGAAAGGTCCTTAGTAGATAGGATTAGGGAAAACCCTAAGGCTTTCTATAGGTATGTTAGGAATAAAAGAATGACTAGGGTAGGAATAGGTCCAGTCAAGGATAGTAGGGGGAAGTTGCGTGTGGAGGCAGAAGAGATTGGGGAGACACTGAATGAATACTTTTCTTCAGTATTCACTCAGGAACAGGGCATTGTTGTCGATGAGAATACTGAGGAACAAATAAGTAGAATGGATGGCTTTGAGGTATGTAGAGAAGAGGTGTTGGAAATCCTGGAAAAGGTGAAAATAGATAAGTCCCCTGGGCCTGATGGCATTTATCCTAGGATTCTCTGGGAAGCAAGGGAGGAGATTGCAGAGCCATTGGCCTTGATTTTTATGTCCTCTTTGTCTACAGGAGTAGTCCCAGAAGACTGGAGGATAGCAAATGTGGTTCCCTTGTTCAAAAAGGGGAGTAGGGATAGCCCTAGTAACTATAGGCCGGTGAGTCTCACTTCTGTTGTGGGCAAAGTCTTAGAGAGAATTGTAAGGGATAGGGTTTATGCACATCTGGATAGGAATAATGTGATCAAGGATAGTCAGCATGGTTTTGTGAAGGGCAAGTCGTGCCTCACAAACCTTATTGAATTCTTTGAAAAGGTGACGAAGGAGGTTGATGAGGGGAAAGCGGTAGATGTGGTATATATGGATTTTAGTAAGGCGTTTGATAAGGTTCCCCATGGTAGGCTACTGCAGAAAATACGGAGATATGGCATTGAGGGTGAGTTGGAGGTTTGGATTAGAAATTGGCTGGATGGAAGAAGACAGAGGGTAGTAGTTGATGGCAAAGTTTCTTCATGGAGTGCCGTCACTAGCGGTGTTCCGCAAGGATCTGTTTTGGGACCATTGCTGTTTGTCATTTTTATAAATGACCTGGAAGAGGGGTTAGAAGGTTGGGTGAGCAAGTTTGCGGATGATACGAAAGTCGGAGGAGTTGTTGACAGTGAGGAAGCATGTGGCAGGTTACAGCAGGATATAGAGAAGCTGCAGAGCTGGGCAGAAAGGTGGCAGATGGAATTCAATGTAGCTAAGTGCGAGGTGATTCACTTTGGGAAGAATAACAAAAAGATGGGGTACTGGGCTAATGGTCGGATACTTGGTAGTGTGGATGAGCAGAGGGATCTTGGTGTCCATGTACACAGATCTCTGAAAGTTGCCACCCAGGTAAATAGTGCGGTGAGGAAGGCATATGGCGTACTGGCTTTTATTGGTAGAGGAATTGAGTTCCGGAGTCCTGAGGTCATGATGCAGTTGTATAAGACTCTGGTACGGCCGCATCTGGAATATTGTGTGCAGTTTTGGTCGCCATACTATAGGAAGGATGTGGAGGCATTGGAACGGGTGCAGAGGAGGTTTACCAGGATGTTGCCTGGTATGGAAGGAAAATCGTATGAGGAAAGACTGAGGCACTTGGGGCTGTTTTCACTAGAGAAAAGAAGGTTTAGGGGTGACTTGATTGAGGTGTACAAGATGATTAGGGGGTTAGATAGGGTCGACAGTATGAACCTTTTCCCGCGTATTGAGTCGGGTATTACAAGGGGGCATAGCTTTAAATTAAGGGGGGGTAGATATAGGACTGATGTTAGGGGTAGGTTCTTCACTCAGCGAGTCGTTAGTTCATGGAATGCCCTGCCAGTAACAGTGGTGGACTCTCCCTCTTTATGGGCATTTAAGAGGGCATTGGATAGGTATATGGAGGATAGTGGGTTAGTGTAGTTTAGGTGGGCTTGGATCGGCGCAACATCGAGGGCCCAAGGGCCTGTACTGCGCTGTATTCTTCTATGTTCTATGTTCTATGACTCTCCTTCCCAACCTCTCCCCTCAGCTGGGCCATGGTGACCCTCTGTTTAAATCCCCACCAGACACCGCTCTGTAATGAGGAGCTGTCCCATGCTCTGGTAAGGCTATGGTGACATTACATTGGTTTGTACCTGGAGCACTGTGTGCAGGACTAGTCACTGCATTGCCAGAAGGATGTTAGTGTGTGGGGAAGGATTACCGGATGAATCCCCACTGGAATGAACAGCACTCTCTTTCCCCCAGTTAAGTCACTCTTACAGCTTTTGTGTCTTTGGAGACACAAGGACCAATTCATCTGAAACAGCAGCTGGATTTTATATTCACGGGCACCCAATAAGATTGGTTCGTTTACATACACACACACACTCCCTCAAACACAAACACAGACACACTCTCACAAACACATACACACAGGCACAACTCTCTCACACACACATACACACACAAGCACACGCTTTCTTTCTCACACACATACACGCACAGACGTACGCTCCCTCAAATACACACATGGACACGCTCTCTCACACATACATGCAGACACACTCTCTCTCTCACAGAAACACTCTCTCTCACACACACAGACACTCTCTCTCATGCACACACAGACACACACTCTCTCTCACACAGACACACACTCTCTTTCTCACACACACATACACACACGCTCTCTCATTTACACACACACTCTCACACACACATTCTTATTCTCTCACACACCTACTCACTCTCACGCACATAGACACACACTCTCTCTCACACACACTCTCTGCCTCTCACACACACACTCTCTCTCACACTCATACACAAAGACAGACACACGATCCCTCAAACACACACAGACACTCTTTCTCACACACACAAAAACACAGTTACACTCTCTCTCACACACACATACACACGCAGACACACACTCCATCAAATACACATAGACACACTCACACACACATGCACACAAACGCACACTCTCTCACACACACATACACACTCTCTAGCACACAAGACGAACTGTCATACACACACATAGACACACAGACACATACACACACAGACACACAAACACATAGACACACAGATACATTCTCTCACACACAGACACACTCTCTCACACACATACACACACATACACACTCTCTCACACGCAGCCTCACTCACACACATGCACACAGAGACACACACACCGTCAAACACACACACAGCCACACACTCTCACATGAACAAGCACTTTCTTTCTCACGCACACATATACAGACACACAGAGATACACATGCAGCCAGTCTTTCACACACACAAACATGGACAGACTGTCTCTCTCTCTCTGACTGTTTCTCTACCTCAGATAGTTCTCCCTCAGTACCTCAGAGAGTGCTTCCTCAATACCTCAGAAAAAGCTCCCTCAGTACCTCAGAGAGTGCTCCCTCAATACCTCAGAAAGTGCTCCCTGAATACCTCAGAAAGAGCTTCCTCAATACTTCAGAAAGTGCTTCATCAGTACCTCAGATAGTACTCCCTCAATACCTCAGCTAGTGCTCCCTCAATACCTCAGAAAGTGCTCCCTCAATACCTTAGAAAGTGCTTCCTCAATACCTCAGATAGTGTTCCCTCAGTACCTCAGAAAGAGCATCCTCAATACCTCAGAAAGTGCTTCCTCAATACCTCAGAAAGTGCTTCCTCAGTACCTCAGATAGTACTCCATCAATAACTCAGAAAGTGCTGCCTCAATACCTCAGAAAGTGCTCTCTCAATACCTCAGAAAGTGCTTCCTCAATACCTCAGATAGTGTTCCCTCAATACCTCAGAAAGTGCTTCCTCAGTACCTCAGGTAGTACTCCCTCAATATCTCAGAGAGTGCTTCCTCAATACCTCAGAAAGTGCTCCCTCAATACCTCAGAAAGTGCTTCCTCAATACCTCAGAAAGTGCTCCCTCAGTACCTCAGATAGTACTCCCTCAATACCTCAGATACTTCTCCCTCAATACCTCAGAAAGTGCTTCTTCAATACCTCAGAAAGTGCTCACTCAATACCTCAGATAGTACTCCCTCAATACCTCAGATAGTGCTCCCGCAATACCTCAGAAAGTGTCCCCTCAATACCTCAGGAAGTGCTCCCTCAGTACCTCAGAAAGTGCTCCCTCAATACCTCAGAAAATGCTTCCTCAATACCTCAGATAGTGCTCCCTCAATAACTCAGAAAGTGCTTCCTCAATACCTCAGATACTTCTCCCTCAATACCTCAGAAAGTGCTCCCTCACCACCTCAGATAGTTCTCCCTCAGTACCTCAGATAGTGCGCCCTCAATAACTCAGAAAGTGCTCCCTCAGTACCTCAGATACTTCTCCCTCAATACCTCAGAAAGTGCTCACTCAGTACCTCAGATAATTCTCCCTCCGGACCTAAGATAGTACTCTCTCAGTACCTCTGAAAGTGCTCCCTCAATACTTCAGAAAGTGGTCACTCAGTACCTCAGATAGTTCTCCCTCAGTACCTCAAATAGTTCTCCCTCAGTACCTCAGATAGTTCTCCCTCAGTACCTCAGATATTGCTCCCTCAATACCTCAGATAGTGCTTCCTCAGTACCTCAGAAGGTGCTCCCTCCATACCACAGAAAGTGCGCCCTCAATACCTCTGATAGTTCTCCCTCAATACATCTGAAAGTGCTCCCTTAATACCTCAGAAAGTGTCCACTCAGTACCTTAGAAAGTGCATCATCAATACCACAGATAGTTATCCCTCAATACCTCAGATAGTGCTCCCTCAATACCAAAGGTAGTGCTCCCTCAATACCTCAGATATGTCTCCCTCAATACCTCTGAAAGTGCTCCCGCAGTACCTCCGATAGTGCTCCCTCAATACCTCAGAAAGTGCTCCCTCAGTACCTCAGATAGTACTCCCTCAGATCCTCAGATAGTTTTCGCTCAGTACCTCAGAAAGTGCTCCCTCAATACCTCAGCAAGTGCTCACTCATTACCTCAGATAGTTCTGCCTCAGTACCTCAGATAGTTCTCCCTAAATACCTCAGAAAGTGATCTCTCAGTACCTCAAATAGTTCTGCCTCAGTACCTCGGATAGTGCTCCCTCAATACCTCAGAAAGTGCTTCCTCAATACCTCAGATAGTGCTCCCTCAGTACCTCAGATAGTGCTCCCTCTATACCTCAGGTAGTGCTCCCTCAGTACCTCAGATAGTGCTCCCTCTATACCTCAGAACGTGCTTCCTCAATACCTCAGAAAGTGCTTCCTCAATACCTCTGAAAGTGCTCCCTCAATACCTCAGCAAGTGCTCACTCAGTACCTCAGATAGTTCTGCCTCAGTACCTCAGAAAGTGCTTCCTCAACACCTCAGAAAGTGCATCCTCAGTGCCTCGGATAGTGCTCCCTCAATACTTCTGAAAGTGCTTCCTCAATACCTCATAAAGTGCATCCTCAATACCTCAGAAAGTGCTTCCTCAATACCTCAGAAAGTGCTCCCTCAGTTCCTCAGATAGTGCTCCCAAAATACCTCAGAAAGTGCTCCCTCAATACCTCAGATAGTTCTCCCTCAGTACCTCAGAGTGTGCTTCCTCAATACCTCAGAAAGTGCTCCCTCAATACGTCAGAAAGTGCTTCCTCCATACCTCAGATAGTGGTCCCTCAATACCTCAGAAAGTGCTCCTTCAATACTTCAGAAAGTGCTCCCTCAGTACCTCAGATAGTTCTCCCTCAGTACCTCAAAAAGTGCTCCCTCAGTACCTCAGATAGTGCTTCCTCTGTATCTCAGAAGGTGCTCCCTCAATACCTCAGATAGTGCTTCCTCAGTACCTCAGAAAGTGCTCCCTCAATACCTCAGGTAGTTCTCCCTCAATACCTCGAAAGTGCTCCCTCAATACCTCAGAGAGTGTTCCATCAGTACCTCAGAAAGTGCTCCCTCAATACCTCAGAAAGTGCTCCATCAATACCTCAGAAAGTGCTCCACCAATACCACAGATAGTTCTGCCTCAGTACCTCAGATAGTGCTCCCTGAATATCTCAGAAAGTGCTCCTTCAATACCTCAGAAAGTGATTCCTCAATACATCAGATTGTGTTCGCTCAATACCTCAGAAAGTGCTTCCTCAGTACCTCAGATAGTACTCCCTCAATATCTCAGAGAGTGCCTCCTCAATACCTCAGAAAGTGCTCCCTCAGTACCTCAGATAGTACTCCCTCAATACCTCAGATATTGCTCCCTCAATACCTCAGATAGTGCTTCCTCAGTACCTCAGAAGGTGCTCCCTCCATACCACAGAAAGTGCGCCCTCAATACCTCTGATAGTTCTCCCTCAATACATCTGAAAGTGCTCCCTTAATACCTCAGAAAGTGTCCACTCAGTACCTTAGAAAGTGCATCATCAATACCACAGATAGTTATCCCTCAATACCTCAGATAGTTATCCCTCAATACATCAGATAGTGCTCCCTCAATACCAAAGGTAGTGCTCCCTCAATACCTCAGATATGTCTCCCTCAATACCTCTGAAAGTGCTCCCGCAGTACCTCCGATAGTGCTCCCTCAGTACCTCAGATAGTACTCCCACAGATCCTCAGATAGTTTTCGCTCAGTACCTCAGAAAGTGCTCCCTCAATACCTCAGCAAGTGCTCACTCATTACCTCAGATAGTTCTGCCTCAGTACCTCAGATAGTTCTCCCTAAATACCTCAGAAAGTGATCTCTCAGTACCTCAAATAGTTCTGCCTCAGTACCTCGGATAGTGCTCCCTCAATACCTCAGAAAGTGCTTCCTCAATACCTCAGATAGTGCTCCCTCAGTACCTCAGATAGTGCTCCCTCTATACCTCAGGTAGTGCTCCCTCAGTACCTCAGATAGTGCTCCCTCTATACCTCAGAACGTGCTTCCTCAATACCTCAGAAAGTGCTTCCTCAATACCTCTGAAAGTGCTCCCTCAATACCTCAGCAAGTGCTCACTCAGTACCTCAGATAGTTCTGCCTCAGTACCTCAGAAAGTGCTTCCTCAACACCTCAGAAAGTGCATCCTCAGTGCCTCGGATAGTGCTCCCTCAATACTTCAGAAAGTGCTTCCTCAATACCTCATAAAGTGCATCCTCAATACCTCAGAAAGTGCTTCCTCAATACCTCAGAAAGTGCTCCCTCAGTTCCTCAGATAGTGCTCCCAAAATACCTCAGAAAGTGCTCCCTCAATACCTCAGATAGTTCTCCCTCAGTACCTCAGAGTGTGCTCCCTCAATACCTCAGATAGTTCTCCCTCAATACCTCAGAAAGTGCTCCCGCAGTACCTCCGAAAGTGCTCCCTCAATACCTCAGAAAGTGCTCCTTCAATACTTCAGAAAGTGCTCCCTCAGTACCTCAGATAGTTCTCCCTCAGTACCTCAAAAAGTGCTCCCTCAGTACCTCAGATAGTGCTTCCTCTGTATCTCAGAAGGTGCTCCCTCAATACCTCAGATAGTGCTTCCTCAGTACCTCAGAAAGTGCTCCCTCAATACCTCAGGTAGTTCTCCCTCAATACCTCGAAAGTGCTCCCTCAATACCTCAGAGAGTGTTCCATCAGTACCTCAGAAAGTGCTCCCTCAATACCTCAGAAAGTGCTCCATCAATACCTCAGAAAGTGCTCCACCAATACCACAGATAGTTCTGCCTCAGTACCTCAGATAGTGCTCCCTGAATATCTCAGAAAGTGCTCCTTCAATACCTCAGAAAGTGATTCCTCAATACATCAGATTGTGTTCCCTCAATACCTCAGAAAGTGCTTCCTCAGTGCCTCAGATAGTACTCCCTCAATACCTCAGAAAGTGCTCCCTCAGTACCTCAGATAGTACTCCCTCAATACCTCAGAAAGTGCTCCCTCAATACCTCAGAAAGTGCTCCCTCAATACCTCAGAAAGTGCTTCCTCAATACCTCAGAAAGTGCTCCCTCAGTACCTCAGATAGTACTCCCTCAATACCTCAGATACTTCTCCCTCAATACCTCAGAAAGTGCTTCTTCAATACCTCAGAAAGTGCTCACTCAATACCTCAGATAGTACTCCCTCAATACCTCAGGAAGTGCTCCCTCAATACCTCAGAAAATGCTTCCTCAATACCTCAGATATTGCTCCCTCAATAACTCAGAAAATGCTTCCTCAATACCTCAGATACTTCTCCCTCAATACCTCAGAAAGTGCTCCCTCACCACCTCAGATAGTTCTCCCTCAGTACCTCAGATAGTGCTCCCTCAATAACTCAGAAAGTGCTCCCTCAGTACCTCAGATACTTCTCCCTCAATACCTCAGAAAGTGCTCACTCAGTACCTCAGATAATTCTCCCTCAGGACCTAAGATAGTACTCTCTCAGTACCTCTGAAAGTGCTCCCTCAATACTTCAGAAAGTGGTCACTCAGTACCTCAGATAGTTCTCCCTCAGTACCTCAAATAGTTCTCCCTCAGTACCTCAGAACGTGCACCCTCAGTACCTCAGATATTGCTCCCTCAATACCTCAGATAGTGCTTCCTCAGTACCTCAGAAGGTGCTCCCTCCATACCTCAGAAAGTGCGCCCTCAATACCTCTGATAGTTCTCCCTCAATACATCTGAAAGTGCTCCCTTAATACCTCAGAAAGTGTCCACTCAGTACCTCAGAAAGTGCATCATCAATACCACAGATAGTTATCCCTCAATACCTCAGATAGTGCTCCCTCAATACCACAGGTAGTGCTCCCTCAATACCTCAGATAGTTCTTCCTCAATACCTCAGAAAGTGCTCCCGCAGTACCTCCGAAAGTGCTCCCTCAATACCTCAGAAAGTGTTCCCTCAGTACCTCAGATAGTACTCCCTCAGATCCTCAGATAGTTCTCGCTCAGTACCTCAGAAAGTGCTCCCTCAATACCTCAGCAAGTGCTCACTCATTACCTCAGATAGTTCTGCCTCAGTACCTCAGATAGTTCTCCCTAAATACCTCAGAAAGTGATCCCTCAGTACCTCGAATAGTTCTGCCTCAGTACCTCGGATAGTGCTCCCTCAATACCTCAGATAGTGTTCCCTCAATACCTCAGATAGTGCTCCCTCAGTACCTCAGATAGTGCTCCCTCTATACCTCAGAATGTGCTTCCTCAATACCTCAGAAAATGCTTCCTCAATACATCTGAAAGTGCTCCCTCAATACCTCAGCAAGTTCTCACTCAGTACCTCAGATAGTTCTGCCTCAGTACCTCAGAAAGTGCTTCCTCAACACCTCAGAAAGTGCATCCTCGGTGCCTCGGATAGTGCTCCCTCAATACTTCAGAAAGTGCGTCCTCAATATCTCATAAAGTGCATCCTCAATACCTCTGAAAGTGCTTCCTCAATACCTCAGAAAGTGCTCCCTCAGTTCCTCAGATAGTGCTCCCAAAATACCTCAGAAAGTGCTCCCTCAATACCTCAGATAGTTCTCCCTCAGTACCTCAGAGTGTGCTTCCTCAATACCTCAGAAAGTGCTCCCTCAATACGTCAGAAAATGCTCCCTCAATACGTCTGAAAGTGCTTCCTCCATACCTCAGATAGTGGTCCCTCAATACCTCAGAAAGTGCTCCTACAATACTTCAGAAAGTGCTCCCTCAGTACCTCAGATAGTTCTCCCTCAGTACCTCAAAAAGTGCTCCATCAGTACCTCAGATAGTGCTTCCTCTGTATCTCAGAAGGTGCACCCTCAATACCTCAGATAGTGCTTCCTCAGTACCTCAGAAAGTGCTCCCTCAATACCTCAGGTAGTTCTCCCTCAATACCTCGAAAGTGCTCCCTCAATACTTCAGAAAGTGGTCACTCAGTACCTCAGATAGTTCTCCCTCAGTACCTCAAATAGTTCTCCCTCAGTACCTCAGAACGTGCACCCTCAGTACCTCAGATATTGCTCCCTCAATACCTCAGATAGTGCTTCCTCAGTACCTCAGAAGGTGCTCCCTCCATACCTCAGAAAGTGCGCCCTCAATACCTCTGATAGTTCTCCCTCAATACATCTGAAAGTGCTCCCTTAATACCTCAGAAAGTGTCCACTCAGTACCTCAGAAAGTGCATCATCAATACCACAGATAGTTATCCCTCAATACCTCAGATAGTGCTCCCTCAATACCACAGGTAGTGCTCCCTCAATACCTCAGATAGTTCTTCCTCAATACCTCAGAAAGTGCTCCCGCAGTACCTCCGAAAGTGCTCCCTCAATACCTCAGAAAGTGTTCCCTCAGTACCTCAGATAGTACTCCCTCAGATCCTCAGATAGTTCTCGCTCAGTACCTCAGAAAGTGCTCCCTCAATACCTCAGCAAGTGCTCACTCATTACCTCAGATAGTTCTGCCTCAGTACCTCAGATAGTTCTCCCTAAATACCTCAGAAAGTGATCCCTCAGTACCTCGAATAGTTCTGCCTCAGTACCTCGGATAGTGCTCCCTCAATACCTCAGATAGTGTTCCCTCAATACCTCAGATAGTGCTCCCTCAGTACCTCAGATAGTGCTCCCTCTATACCTCAGAATGTGCTTCCTCAATACCTCAGAAAATGCTTCCTCAATACATCTGAAAGTGCTCCCTCAATACCTCAGCAAGTTCTCACTCAGTACCTCAGATAGTTCTGCCTCAGTACCTCAGAAAGTGCTTCCTCAACACCTCAGAAAGTGCATCCTCGGTGCCTCGGATAGTGCTCCCTCAATACTTCAGAAAGTGCGTCCTCAATATCTCATAAAGTGCATCCTCAATACCTCTGAAAGTGCTTCCTCAATACCTCAGAAAGTGCTCCCTCAGTTCCTCAGATAGTGCTCCCAAAATACCTCAGAAAGTGCTCCCTCAATACCTCAGATAGTTCTCCCTCAGTACCTCAGAGTGTGCTTCCTCAATACCTCAGAAAGTGCTCCCTCAATACGTCAGAAAATGCTCCCTCAATACGTCTGAAAGTGCTTCCTCCATACCTCAGATAGTGGTCCCTCAATACCTCAGAAAGTGCTCCTACAATACTTCAGAAAGTGCTCCCTCAGTACCTCAGATAGTTCTCCCTCAGTACCTCAAAAAGTGCTCCATCAGTACCTCAGATAGTGCTTCCTCTGTATCTCAGAAGGTGCACCCTCAATACCTCAGATAGTGCTTCCTCAGTACCTCAGAAAGTGCTCCCTCAATACCTCAGGTAGTTCTCCCTCAATACCTCGAAAGTGCTCCCTCAATACCTCAGAGAGTGTTCCATCAGTACCTCAGAAAGTGCTCCCTCAATACCTCAGAAAGTGCTCCATCAATACCTCAGAAAATGCTCCACCAATACCACAGATAGTTCTGCCTCAGTACCTCAGATAGTGCTCCCTGAATATCTCAGAAAGTGCTCCTTCAATACCTCAGAAAGTGCTTCCTCAATACATCAGATTGTGTTCCCTCAATACCTCAGAAAGTGCTCACTCAGTACCTCAGAAAGTGCTCACTCAGTACCTCAGATAGTGCTCCCTCAATACCTCAAAACGTGCTCCATCAATACCTCAGATAGTTCTCCCTCAGTACCTCAGAGTGTGCTTCCTCAATACCTCAGAACTTGCTCCCTCAGTACCTCAGAAGGTGCTCCCTCAATACTTCAGATAGTGCGTCCTCAGTACCTCAGAAAGAGCTCCCTCAATACCTCAGGTGGTTCTCCCTCAATACCTCGAAAGTGCTCCCTCAATACCTCAGAGTGTTCCATCAGTACCTCAGAAAGGGCTCCGTCAATACATCAGAAAGTGCTCCATCAATGCCTGAGATAGTTCTCCATCAGTACCTCTGATAGTGCTTCCTCAGTACGTCAGATAGTGGAACCCTCAATACCTCAGAAAGTGTCCCCTCAGCACCTCAGAAAGTGCTCCCTCAATACCTCAGAAAGTGCTCCATGAATACCTCAGCGAGAGCTCCCTCAATACCTCAGATACTTCTCTCTCAGTACCTCAGAAATTGCTCCCTCAATACCTCAGAAAGTGCTCCCTCAGTACCTCAGATAGTACACACTCAGAACCTCAGCTAGTCCTTCCTCAGTACGTCAGAAAGTGCTCCCTCAATACATCAGAAACTGCTCCCTCAGTACCTCAGATAGTTCTCCCTCAGTACCTCAGATAGTTCCACCTCAGTACCGCAGAGAGTGCTTCCTCAATACCTCAGACCTTGTTCCCACAGTACCTCAGATATTGCTCCCGCAATACCTCAGAAAGTGCTCACTCAGTACCTCAGAAAGTGCTTCCTCAGTACCTCAGCAAGTGCTCCATCAATACCACAGACAGTTCTGCCTCAGTACCTCAGATAGTTCTCCCTCAGTTCCCCAGAAAGAGCTTCCTCAACACGTCAGAAAGTGCTTCCTCAATACCTCAGAAAGTGTTCCCTCAGTACCTCAGATAGTACTCCCTCTATACCTCGGAAAGTGCTCCCACAATACCTCAGAAAGTGCTTCCTCAATACCTCAGAAAGTGCTCCCTCAGTACCTCAGATAGTACTCCCTCAATACCTCAGAATGTGCTCCCTCAATACCTCAGAAAGTGCTTCTTCAATACCTCAGAAAGTGCTCACTCAATACCTCAGATAGTGCTCCCTGAATACCTCAGATAGTGCTCCATCAATACCTCAGAAAGTGTCCCCTCAATAACTCAGAAATTGCTCCCTCAGTACCTCAGATACTTCTCCCTCAATACCTCAGAAAGTGCTCCCTCAGTACCTCAGATAATTCTCCCTCAGGACCTAAGATAGTACTCCCTCAGTCCCTCGGATAGTGTTCCCTCAGTACCTCAGATAGTTCTCCCTCAGTACCTCAGATAGTTCTCCCTCAGTAGCTCAGAAAGTGCTCCCTCAGTACCTCAGATAGTGCTTCCTCAGTACCTCAGAAGGTGCTCCCTCAGTACCTCAGAATGTGCTCCCTCAATACCTCTGATAGTTCTCCCTCAATACATCTGAAAGTGCTCCCTTAATACCTCAGAAAGTATCCCCTCAGTACCTCAGAAAGTGCTCCCTCAATACCTCAGAAAGTGCTCCATCAATACCTCCGATAGTTCTCCCTCAGTACCTCACATAGTGCTTCCTCAGTAGGTCAGATAGTGCTCCCTCAATTCCTCAGACAGTGCTCGCTCTATACCTCTGAAAGTGCTCCTTAAATACCTAAGATAGTTCTCCCACAATACGTCAGATAGCTCTCCCTCAAAGCCGCTGAAATTGCTACCTCAACACCTCAGATAGTTCTCCCTCAATACCTCAGATAGTGCTCCCTCAATACCTCAGACAGTGCTCGCTCAATACCTCAGATAGTTCTCCCTCAATACCTCTGAAAGTGCTCTCGCATTACCTCAGATAGTACTCCCTCAGAACCTCAGATAGTTCTCGCTCAGTATCTCAGAAAGTGCTCCCTCAATACCTCAGCAAGTGCTGACTCAGTACCTCAGATAGTTCTGCCTCAGTACCTCAGATAGTTCTCCCTAAATACCTCAGAAAGTGCTCCCTCAGTACCTCGGATAGTGCTCCATCAATACCTCAGAAAGTGCTCCCTCAATACCTCAGAAAGTGCTCCCTCAGTACCTCAGATAGTACTCCCTCAGAACCTCAGATAGCTCTCGCTCAGTATCTCAGAAAGTGCTCCCTCAATACCTCAGCAAGTGCTCACTCATTACCTCAGATAGTTCTGCCTCAGTACCTCAGATAGTTCTCCCTCAATACCTCAGAAAGTGCTTCCTCAATACCTCAGATAGTGTTCCCTCAGTTCCTCAGAAAGAGCTTCCTCAACACGTCAGAAAGTGCTTCCTCAATACCTCAGAAAGTATTCCCTCAGTACTTCAGATATAACTCCCTCAATACCTCAGAAAGTGCTCCCTCAATGCCTCAGAAAGTGCTTCCTCAATACCTCAGAAAGTGCTCCCTCAGTAACTCAGATAGTACTCCCTCAGTACCTCAGATAGTGCTCCCTCAATACCTCAGAAAGTGCTTCTTTAATACCTCAGAAAGTGCTCACTCAATACCTCAGATAGTGCTCCCTGAATACCTCAGATAGTGCTCCATCAATACCTCAGAAAGTGTCCCCTCAATAACTCAGAAATTGCTCCCTCAGTACCTCAGATACTTCTCCCTCAATACCTCAGAAAGTGCTCCCTCAGTACCTCAGATAATTCTCCCTCAGGACCTAAGATAGTACTCCCTCAGTCCCTCGGATAGTGTTCCCCCAGTACCTCAGATAGTTCTCCCTCAGTACCTCAGATAGTTCTCCCTCAGTACCTCAGAAAGTGCTCCCTCAGTACCTCAGATATTGCTCCCTCAATACCTCAGATAGTGCTTCGTCAGTACCTCAGAAGGTGCTCCCTCAGTACCTCAGAAAGTGCTCCCTCAATACCTCAGAAAGTGCTCCATCAATACCTCCGATAGTTCTCCCTCAGTACCTCACATAGTGCTTCCTCAGTAGGTCAGAAAGTGCTCCCTCAATTCCTCAGACAGTGCTCGCTCTATACCTCTGAAAGTGCTCCCTAAATACCTAAGATAGTTCTCCCACAATACGTCAGATAGCTCTCCCTCAAAACCGCTGAAATTGCTACCTCAACACCTCAGATAGTTCTCCCTCAATACCTAAGATAGTGCTCCCTCAATACCTCAGACAGTGCTCGCTCAATACCTCAGATAGTTCTCCCTCAATACCTCTGAAAGTGCTCCCGCATTACCTCAGATAGTACTCCCTCAGAACCTCAGATAGTTCTCGCTCAGTATCTCAGAAAGTGCTCCCTCAATACCTCAGCAAGTGCTCACTCAGTACCTCAGATAGTTCTGCCTCAGTACCTCAGATAGTTCTCCCTAAATACCTCAGAAAGTGCTCCCTCAGTACCTCGGATAGTGCTCCATCAATACCTCAGAAAGTGCTCCCTCAATACCTCAGAAAGTGCTCCCTCAGTACCTCAGATAGTACTCCCTCAGAACCTCAGATAGCTCTCGCTCAGTATCTCAGAAAGTGCTCCCTCAATACCTCAGCAAGTGCTCACTCATTACCTCAGATAGTTCTGCCTCAGTACCTCAGATAGTTCTCCCTCAATACCTCAGAAAGTGCTTCCTCAATACCTCAGATAGTGTTCCCTCAGTTCCTCAGAAAGAGCTTCCTCAACACGTCAGAAAGTGCTTCCTCAATACCTCAGAAAGTATTCCCTCAGTACTTCAGATATAACTCCCTCAATACCTCAGAAAGTGCTCCCTCAATGCCTCAGAAAGTGCTTCCTCAATACCTCAGAAAGTGCTCCCTCAGTAACTCAGATAGTACTCCCTCAGTACCTCAGATAGTGCTCCCTCAATACCTCAGAAAGTGCTTCTTTAATACCTCAGAAAGTGCTCACTCAATACCTCAGATAGTGCTCCCTGAATACCTCAGATAGTGCTCCATCAATACCTCAGAAAGTGTCCCCTCAATAACTCAGAAATTGCTCCCTCAGTACCTCAGATACTTCTCCCTCAATACCTCAGAAAGTGCTCCCTCAGTACCTCAGATAATTCTCCCTCAGGACCTAAGATAGTACTCCCTCAGTCCCTCGGATAGTGTTCCCCCAGTACCTCAGATAGTTCTCCCTCAGTACCTCAGATAGTTCTCCCTCAGTACCTCAGAAAGTGCTCCCTCAGTACCTCAGATATTGCTCCCTCAATACCTCAGATAGTGCTTCGTCAGTACCTCAGAAGGTGCTCCCTCAGTACCTCAGAAAGTGCTCCCTCAATACCTCAGAAAGTGCTCCATCAATACCTCCGATAGTTCTCCCTCAGTACCTCACATAGTGCTTCCTCAGTAGGTCAGAAAGTGCTCCCTCAATTCCTCAGACAGTGCTCGCTCTATACCTCTGAAAGTGCTCCCTAAATACCTAAGATAGTTCTCCCACAATACGTCAGATAGCTCTCCCTCAAAACCGCTGAAATTGCTACCTCAACACCTCAGATAGTTCTCCCTCAATACCTAAGATAGTGCTCCCTCAATACCTCAGACAGTGCTCGCTCAATACCTCAGATAGTTCTCCCTCAATACCTCTGAAAGTGCTCCCGCATTACCTCAGATAGTACTCCCTCAGAACCTCAGATAGTTCTCGCTCAGTATCTCAGAAAGTGCTCCCTCAATACCTCAGCAAGTGCTCACTCAGTACCTCAGATAGTTCTGCCTCAGTACCTCAGATAGTTCTCCCTAAACACCTCAGAAAGTGCTCCCTCAGTACCTCGGATAGTGCTCCATCAATACCTCAGAAAGTGCTCCCTCAATACCTCAGAAAGTGCTCCCTCAGTACCTCAGATAGTACTCCCTCAGAACCTCAGATAGTTCTCGCTCAGTATCTCAGAAAGTGCTCCCTCAATACCTCAGCAAGTGCTCACTCATTACCTCAGATAGTTCTGCCTCAGTACCTCAGATAGTTCTCCCGAAATACCTCAGAAAGTGCTCCCTCAGTACCTCGGATAGTGCTCCCTCAATACCTCAGAAAGTGCTCCCTCAATACCTCAGAAAGTGCTCCCTCAATTCCTCAGCAAGTGTTCACTCAGTACCTCAGATAGTTCTGCGTCAGTACCTCAGAAAGTGCTTCCTCAATACCTCAGAAAGTGCTCCCTCAATACGTCAGAAAGTGCTCCCTCAGTACCTCAGATAGTGCTCCCTCAATACCTCAGAAAGTGCTCCATCAATACCTCAAATAGTTCTCCCTCAGTACCTCAGAGTGTGCTAGCTCAATACCTCAGAAAGTGCTCCCTCAATATGTCAGAATGTGCTCCCTCAATACGTCAGAAAGTGCTTCCTCAATACTTCAGATAGTGGTCCCTCAATACCTCAGAAAGTGCTCCTTCATTACTTCAGAAAATGCTCTCTCAGTACCTCAGATAGTACTCCCTCAGTGCCTCAAGATGTGCTCCCTCAGTACCTCAGATAGTGCTTCCTCAGTATCTCAGAAGGTGCTCCCTCAATACCTCAGTTAGTGCTGCCTGAGTACCTCAGAAAGTGCGCGCTCAATACCTCAGAAAGTGCTCCATCAATACCTCAGATAGTTCTCCATCAGTATCTCTGATAGTGCTTCCTCAGTACGTCAGATAGTGCTCCCTCAATACCTCAGAAAGTGTCCCCTCAGAACCTCAGAAAGTGCTACCTCAATACCTCAGAAAGTGCTCCATCAATAACTCAGAGAGGGCTCCCTCAATACCTAAGATAGTTCTCCTTCAACACCTCAGATAGTTCTCCCTCAAAAGCTCTGAAAGTGCTCAATCAATAACTCAGATAGTTCTCGCTCACTACCTCAGATAGTGCTCCTCAATACCTCAGATAGATCTCACTCAATACCTCAGATAGTGCTCCCTCAATACCTCCGATAGTTCTCCCACAATACCTCTGAAAGTGCTCCCTCAATACCTCAGATAGTTCTCCCTCAAAACCTCAGATATTGCTCCCTCAATACCACAGAAACTGCTCCCTCAGTACCTCAGATAGTCCTCCCTCAGTACCTCAGATAGTTCACACTCAGTACCTCAGAAAGTGCTCCCTAAATACATCAGAAAGTGCTCCCTCAGCACCTCAGATATTGCTCCCTCAATGCCTCAGATAGTGCTCCCTTAATACCTCAGAAAGTGCTCCCTCAGTACCGCAGTTAGTTCTCCCTCAGTACCTCAGAGAGTGCTTCCTCAGTACCTCAGAACTTGTTCCCTCAGTACCTCAGAAAGTACTCCCTCAATACCTCAGAAAGTGCTCTCTCAGTACCTCAGAAATTGCTTCCTCAATACCGCAGAAAGTGCTCCATCAAAACCACAGATAGTTCTCCCTCAGTACCTCAGATAGTGCTCCCTCAATACCTCATAAAGTGCTCACACAATACAACAAATTGTGTTCCCTCAATACATCAGAAACTGCTCCCTCAGTACCTCAGATAGTTCTCCCTCAGTACCTCAGATAGTTCTCACTCAGAACCCCTGCTAGTGCTTCCTCAGTACGTCAGAAAGTGCTCCCTCAATACCTCAGAAAGGGCTCCCTCAATACCTCAGACAGTGCTTCCTCAATACCTCAGATAGTGTTCCCTCAGTTCCTCTGAAAGAGCTTCCTCAAAACCTCAGAAAGTGCTTCCTCAATACCTCAGAAAGTGCTCACTCAATACCTCAGATAGTGCTCCCTGAATACCTCAGATAGTGCTCCCTCAATACCTCAGAAAGTGTCCCCTCAATACCTCAGATAGTGCTCCCTCAATAACTCAGAACGTGCTTCCTCAATACCTCAGATACTTCTCCCACAATACCTCAGAAAGTGCTCCCTCACAACCTCAGATAATTCTCCCTCAGTACCTCAGATAGTGCTCCCTCAATAACTCAGAAAGTGCTCCCTCAGTACCTCAGATACTTCTCCCTCAATACCTCAGAAAGTGCTCCCTCAGTATCTCAGATAATTCTCCCTCAGGACCTAAGATAGTACTCCCTCAGTCCCTCGGATAGTGTTCCCTCAGTACCTCAGATAGTTCTTCCTCAATACCTCAGAAAGTGCTCTCTCAATACCTCAGAAAGTGCTCCCTCAATGCCTCAATACCTCAGAAAGTGCTCCCTCAGTACCTCAGAGTGTGCTTCCTCAATACCTCAGAAAGTGCTCCCTCAATACGTCAGAAAGTGCTCCCTCAATACGTCAGAAAGTGCTTCCTCAATACCTCAGATAGTGGTCCCTCAATACCTCAGAAAGTGCTCCTTCAATACTTCAGAAAGTGTTCCCTCAGTACCTCAGATAGTTCTCCCTCAGTACCTCAAAAAGTGCTCCCTCAGTACCTCAGATAGTGCATCCTCAGTATCTCAGAAGTTGCTCCCTCAATACCTCAGATAGTGCTGCCTCTGTACCTCATCAAGTGCTCGCTCAATACCTCAGAAAGTGACCCCTCAGTACCTCAGAAAGTGCTACCTCTATACCTCCATCAATAACTCAGAGAGGGCTCCCTCAATACCGAAGGTAGTTCTCCTTCAATACCTCAGATAGTTCTCCCTCAAAAGCTCTGAAAGTGCTCGGTCAATAACTCAGATAGTTCTCGCTCAATACCTCAGATAGTACTCCGAAATACCTCAGATAGTTCTTCCTCAATACCTCAGATAGTGCTCCCTCAATACCTCAGATAGTTCTCCCCCAATACCTCTGAAAGTGCTCTCTCAATACCTCAGATAGATCTCCCTAAAAACATCAGATAGTGCTCCCTCAATACCTCTGAAAGTGCTCCCTCAATACCTCAGATAGTCCTCCCTCAATGCCTCAAATAGTGCTCCCACAATACCTCAGACAGTTCTCCCTCAATACCTCAGAAAGTGCTTCCTCAATACCTCAGAAAGTGCTCCCTCAGTACCTCAGATAGTTCTCCCTCAATACCTCAGAAAGTGCTCTCTCAATACCTCAGAAAGTGCTCCCTCAATACCTCAGAAAGTGCTTCCTCAATACCTCAGAAAGCGCCCCCTCAGTACCTCAGATAGTACTCCCTCAATACCTCAGAATGTGCTCCCTCAATACCTCAGAAAGTGCTCACTCAATACCTCAGATAGTGCTCCCTGAATACCTCAGATAGTGCTCCCTCAATACCTCAGAAAGTGTCCCCTCAATACCTCAGAAAGTGCTCCCTCAATAACTCAGAACGTGCTTCCTCAATACCTCATATACTTCTCCCTCAATACCTCAGAAAGTGCTCCCTCACAACCTCAGTTAGTTCTCTCTCAGTACCTCAGATAGTGCTCCCTCAATAACTCAGAAAGTGCTCCCTCAGTACCTCAGATACTTCTCCCTCAATACCTCAGAATGTGCTCCCTCAATACCTCATATACTTCTCCCTCAGGGCCGAAGATAGTACTCCCTCAGTCCCTCGGATAGTGTTCCCTCAGTACCTCAGATAGTTCTCCGTCAGTACCTCAGATAGTTCTCCCTCAGTACCTCAGAAAGTGCTCCCTCAGTACCTCAGATATTGCTCCCTCAATACCTCAGATAGTGCTTCCTCAGTACCTCAGAAGGTGCTCCCTCCATACCTCAGATAGTTCTCCCTCAATACCTCAGATTGTGCTCCCTCAATACCTCAGATAGTTCTCCCGCAATATCTCTGAAAGTGCTCCCTCAATACCTCAGATGGTTCTCCCTCAAAACATCAGATAGTGCTCCCTCAATACCTCTGAAAGTGCTCCCTCAATACCTCAGATAGTCCTCCCTCAATGCCTCAGATAGTGCTCCCACAATACCTCAGACAGTTCTCCCTCAATACCTCAGAAAGTGCTCCCTCAATACCTCAGCAAGTGTTCACTCAGTACCTCAGATAGTTCCGCCTCAGTACCTCAGAAAGTGCTTCCTCAATACCTCAGAAAGTGCTCCCTCATTACGTAAGAAAATGCTCCCTCAATACGTCAGAAAGTGCTTCCTCAATACCTCAGAAAATGCTTCCTCAATACCTCAGAAGGTGCTCCCTCAGTACCTCAGATAGTGCTCCCTCAATACCTCAGAAAGTGCTCCATCAAGACCTCAAATAGTTCTCCCTCAGTACCTCAGAGTGTGCTTCCTCAATACCTCAGAAAGTGCTCCCTCAATACGTCAGAAAGTGCTCCCTCAATACGTCAGAAAGTGCTTCCTCAATACCTCAGATAGTGGTCCCTCAATACCTCAGAAAGTGCTCCTTCAATACTTCAGAAAGTGTTCCCTCAGTACCTCAGATAGTTCTCCCTCAGTACCTCAAAAAGTGCTCCCTCAGTACCTCAGATAGTGCTTCCTCAGTATCTCAGAAGGTGCTCCCTCAATACCTCAGATAGTGCTTCCTCAGTATCTCAGAAGGTGCTCGCTCAATACCTCAGAAAGTGCTCCATCAATACCTCAGATAGTTCTCCATCAGCATCTCTGATAGTGCTTCCTCAGTACGTCAGATAGTGCTCCCTCAATACCTCAGAAAGTGTCCCCTCAGTACCTCAGAAAGTGCTACCTCAATACCTCAGAAAGTGCTCCATCAAAAGCTCTGAAAGTGCTCAGTCAATAACTCAGATAGTTCTCGCTCAATACCTCAGATAGTACTCCTAAATACCTCAGATAGATCTCCCTCAATACCTCAGATAGTGCTCCCTCAATACCTCAGATAGTTCTCCCGCAATACCTCTGAAAGTGCTCTCTCAATACCTCAGATAGATCTCCCTAAAAACATCAGATAGTGCTCCCTCAATACCTCTGAAAGTGCTCCCTCAATACCTCAGATAGTCCTCCCTCAATGCCTCAAATAGTGCTCCCACAATACCTCAGACAGTTCTCCCTCAATACCTCAGAAGGTGCTTCCTCAATACCTCAGAAAGTGCTCCCTCAGTACCTCAGATAGTTCTCCCTCAATACCTCAGAAAGTGCTCTCTCAATACCTCAGAAAGTGCTCCCTCAATACCTCAGAAAGTGCTTCCTCAATACCTCAGAAAGCGCCCCCTCAGTACCTCAGATAGTACTCCCTCAATACATCAGAATGTGCTCCCTTAATACCTCAGAAAGTGCTTCTTCAATACCTCAGAAAGTGCTCACTCAATACCTCAGATAGTGCTCCCTGAATACCTCAGATAGTGCTCCCTCAATACCTCAGAAAGTGTCCCCTCAATACCTCAGATCGTGCTCCCCCAATAACTCAGAACGTGCTTCCTCAATACCTCAGATACTTCTCCCTCAATACCTCAGAAAGTGCTCCCTCACAACCTCAGATAGTTCTCCCTCAGGACCTAAGATAGTACTCCCTCAGTCCCTCGGATAGTGTTCCCTCAGTACCTCAGATAGTTCTCCCTCAGTACCTCAGAAAGTGCTCCCTCAGTACCTCAGATATTGCTCCCTCAATACCTCAGAAAGTGCTTCCTCAGTACCTCAGAAGGTGCTCCCTCCATACCTCAGAAAGTGCTCCCTCAATACCTCTGATAGTTCTCCCTCAATACATCTGAAAGTGTTCCCTTAATACCTCAGAAGGTGTCCCCTCAGTACCTCAGAAAGTGCTCCCTCAATACCTCAGAAAGTGCTCCATCAATACCTCCGATAGTTCTCCCTCAGTACCTCACATAGTGCTTCCTCAGTACGTCAGATAGTGCTCCCTCAATACCTCAGACAGTGCTCGCTCAATACCTCAGAAAGTGCTCCCTCAATACCTCAGAAAGTGCTCCCTCAGTACCTCAGATAGTACTCCCTCAGAACCTGAGATAGTTCTCGCTCAGTATCTCAGAAAGTGCTCCCTAAATACCTCAGCAAGTGCTCACTCAGTACCTCAAATAGTTCTGCCTCAGTACCTCAGATAGTTCTCCCGAAATACCTCAGAAAGTGCTCCCTCAGTACCTCGGATAGGGCTCCCTCAATACCTCAGAAAGTGCTCCCTCAATACCTCAGAAAGTGCAACCTCAATACCTCAGCAAGTGTTCACTCAGTACCTCAGATATTTCTGCCTCAGTACCTCAGAAAGTTTTCCTCAATACCTCAGAAAGTGCTCCCTCAATACGTCAGAAAGTGCTCCCTCAATACGTCAGAAAGTGCTTCCTCAATACCTCAGAAAATGCTTCCTCAATACCTCAGAAAGTGCTTCCTCAATACCTCAGAAAATGCTTCCTCAATACCTCAGAAAGTGCTCCCTCAGTACCTCAGAGTGTGCTTCCTCAATACCTCAGAAAGTGCTCCCTCAATACGTCAGAAAGTGCTCCCTCAATACGTCAGAAAGTGCTTCCTCAATACCTCAGATAGTGGTCCCTCAATACCTCAGAAAGTGCTCCTTCAATACTTCAGAAAGTGTTCCCTCAGTACCTCAGATAGTTCTCCCTCAGTACCTCAAAAAGTGCTCCCTCAGTACCTCAGATAATGCATCCTCAGTATCTCAGAAGTTGCTCCCTCAATACCTCAGATAGTGCTGCCTCTGTACCTCATCAAGTGCTCGCTCAATACCTCAGAAAGTGACCCCTCAGTACCTCAGAAAGTGCTACCTCTATACCTCAGAAAGTGCTCCATCAATAACTCAGAGAGGGCTCCCTCAATACCGAAGGTAGTTCTCCTTCAATACCTCAGATAGTTCTCCCTCAAAAGCTCTGAAAGTGCTCGGTCAATAACTCAGATAGTTCTCGCTCAATACCTCAGATAGTACTCCGAAATACCTCAGATAGTGCTCCCTGAATACCTCAGATAGTGCTCCCTCAATACCTCAGAAAGTGTCCCCTCAATACCTCAGAAAGTGCTCCCTCAATAACTCAGAACGTGCTTCCTCAATACCTCATATACTTCTCCCTCAATACCTCAGAAAGTGCTCCCTCATAACCTCAGATAGTTCTCTCTCAGTACCTCAGATAGTGCTCCCTCAATAACTCAGAAAGTGCTCCCTCAGTACCTCAGATACTTCTCCCTCAATACCTCAGAATGTGCTCCCTCAGTCCGTCAGATAATTCTCCCTCAGGGCCGAAGATAGTACTCCCTCAGTCCCTCGGATAGTGTTCCCTCAGTACCTCCGATATTGCTCCCTCAATACCTCAGATAGTGCTTCCTCAGTACCTCAGAAGGTGCTCCCTCCATACCTCAGATTGTTCTCCCTCAATACCTCAGATTGTGCTCCCTCAATACCTCAGATAGTTCTCCCGCAATATCTCTGAAAGTGCTCCCTCAATACCTCAGATAGTTCTCCCTCAAAACATCAGATAGTGCTCCCTCAATACCTCTGAAAGTGCTCCCTCAATACCTCAGATAGTCCTCCCTCAATGCGTCAGATAGTGCTCCCACAATACCTCAGACAGTTCTCCCTCAATACCTCAGAAAGTGCTCCCTCAATACCTCAGCAAGTGTTCACTCAGTACCTCAGATAGTTCCGCCTCAGTACCTCAGAAAGTGCTTCCTCAATACCTCAGAAAGTGCTCCCTCATTACGTAAGAAAGTGCTCCCTCAATACGTCAGAAAGTGCTTCCTCAATACCTCAGAAAATGCTTCCTCAATACCTCAGAAGGTGCTCCCTCAGTACCTCAGATAGTGCTCCCTCAATACCTCAGAAAGTGCTCCATCAAGACCTCAAATAGTTCTCCCTCAGTACCTCAGAGTGTGCTTCCTCAATACCTCAGAAAGTGCTCCCTCAATACGTCAGAAAGTGCTCCCTCAATACGTCAGAAAGTGCTTCCTCAATACCTCAGATAGTGGTCCCTCAATACCTCAGAAAGTGCTCCTTCAATACTTCAGAAAGTGTTCCCTCAGTACCTCAGATAGTTCTCCCTCAGTACCTCAAAAAGTGCTCCCTCAGTACCTCAGATAGTGCTTCCTCAGTATCTCAGAAGGTGCTCCCTCAATACCTCAGATAGTGCTTCCTCAGTATCTCAGAAGGTGCTCGCTCAATACCTCAGAAAGTGCTCCATCATTACCTCAGATAGTTCTCCATCAGCATCTCTGATAGTGCTTCCTCAGTACGTCAGATAGTGCTCCCTCAATACATCAGAAAGTGTCCCCTCAGTACCTCAGAAAGTGCTACCTCAATACCTCAGAAAGTGCTCCATCAAAAGCTCTGAAAGTGCTCAGTCAATAACTCAGATAGTTCTCGCTCAATACCTCAGATAGTACTCCTAAATACCTCAGATAGATCTCCCTCAATACCTCAGATAGTGCTCCCTCAATACCTCAGATAGTTCTCCCGCAATACCTCTGAAAGTGCTCTCTCAATACCTCAGATAGATCTCCCTAAAAACATCAGATAGTGCTCCCTCAATACCTCTGAAAGTGCTCCCTCAATACCTCAGATAGTCCTCCCTCAATGCCTCAAATAGTGCTCCCACAATACCTCAGACAGTTCTCCCTCAATACCTCAGAAAGTGCTTCCTCAATACCTCAGAAAGTGCTCCCTCAGTACCTCAGATAGTTCTCCCTCAATACCTCAGAAAGTGCTCTCTCAATACCTCAGAAAGTGCTCTCTCAGTACCTCAGAAATTGCTTCCTCAATACCGCAGAAAGTGCTCCATCAAAACCACAGATAGTTCTCCCTCAGTACCTCAGATAGTGCTCCCTCAATACCTCATAAAGTGCTCACACAATACAACAAATTGTGTTCCCTCAATACATCAGAAACTGCTCCCTCAGTACCTCAGATAGTTCTCCCTCAGTACCTCAGATAGTTCTCACTCAGAACCCCTGCTAGTGCTTCCTCAGTACGTCAGAAAGTGCTCCCTCAATACCTCAGAAAGGGCTCCCTCAATACCTCAGACAGTGCTTCCTCAATACCTCAGATAGTGTTCCCTCAGTTCCTCTGAAAGAGCTTCCTCAAAACCTCAGAAAGTGCTTCCTCAATACCTCAGAAAGTGCTCACTCAATACCTCAGATAGTGCTCCCTGAATACCTCAGATAGTGCTCCCTCAATACCTCAGAAAGTGTCCCCTCAATACCTCAGATAGTGCTCCCTCAATAACTCAGAACGTGCTTCCTCAATACCTCAGATACTTCTCCCACAATACCGCAGAAAGTGCTCCCTCACAACCTCAGATAATTCTCCCTCAGTACCTCAGATAGTGCTCCCTCAATAACTCAGAAAGTGCTCCCTCAGTACCTCAGATACTTCTCCCTCAATACCTCAGAAAGTGCTCCCTCAGTATCTCAGATAATTCTCCCTCAGGACCTAAGATAGTACTCCCTCAGTCCCTCGGATAGTGTTCCCTCAGTACCTCAGATAGTTCTTCCTCAATACCTCAGAAAGTGCTCTCTCAATACCTCAGAAAGTGCTCCCTCAATGCCTCAATACCTCAGAAAGTGCTCCCTCAGTACCTCAGAGTGTGCTTCCTCAATACCTCAGAAAGTGCTCCCTCAATACGTCAGAAAGTGCTCCCTCAATACGTCAGAAAGTGCTTCCTCAATACCTCAGATAGTGGTCCCTCAATACCTCAGAAAGTGCTCCTTCAATACTTCAGAAAGTGTTCCCTCAGTACCTCAGATAGTTCTCCCTCAGTACCTCAAAAAGTGCTCCCTCAGTACCTCAGATAGTGCATCCTCAGTATCTCAGAAGTTGCTCCCTCAATACCTCAGATAGTGCTGCCTCTGTACCTCATCAAGTGCTCGCTCAATACCTCAGAAAGTGACCCCTCAGTACCTCAGAAAGTGCTACCTCTATACCTCCATCAATAACTCAGAGAGGGCTCCCTCAATACCGAAGGTAGTTCTCCTTCAATACCTCAGATAGTTCTCCCTCAAAAGCTCTGAAAGTGCTCGGTCAATAACTCAGATAGTTCTCGCTCAATACCTCAGATAGTACTCCGAAATACCTCAGATAGTTCTTCCTCAATACCTCAGATAGTGCTCCCTCAATACCTCAGATAGTTCTCCCCCAATACCTCTGAAAGTGCTCTCTCAATACCTCAGATAGATCTCCCTAAAAACATCAGATAGTGCTCCCTCAATACCTCTGAAAGTGCTCCCTCAATACCTCAGATAGTCCTCCCTCAATGCCTCAAATAGTGCTCCCACAATACCTCAGACAGTTCTCCCTCAATACCTCAGAAAGTGCTTCCTCAATACCTCAGAAAGTGCTCCCTCAGTACCTCAGATAGTTCTCCCTCAATACCTCAGAAAGTGCTCTCTCAATACCTCAGAAAGTGCTCCCTCAATACCTCAGAAAGTGCTTCCTCAATACCTCAGAAAGCGCCCCCTCAGTACCTCAGATAGTACTCCCTCAATACCTCAGAATGTGCTCCCTCAATACCTCAGAAAGTGCTCACTCAATACCTCAGATAGTGCTCCCTGAATACCTCAGATAGTGCTCCCTCAATACCTCAGAAAGTGTCCCCTCAATACCTCAGAAAGTGCTCCCTCAATAACTCAGAACGTGCTTCCTCAATACCTCATATACTTCTCCCTCAATACCTCAGAAAGTGCTCCCTCACAACCTCAGTTAGTTCTCTCTCAGTACCTCAGATAGTGCTCCCTCAATAACTCAGAAAGTGCTCCCTCAGTACCTCAGATACTTCTCCCTCAATACCTCAGAATGTGCTCCCTCAATACCTCATATACTTCTCCCTCAGGGCCGAAGATAGTACTCCCTCAGTCCCTCGGATAGTGTTCCCTCAGTACCTCAGATAGTTCTCCGTCAGTACCTCAGATAGTTCTCCCTCAGTACCTCAGAAAGTGCTCCCTCAGTACCTCAGATATTGCTCCCTCAATACCTCAGATAGTGCTTCCTCAGTACCTCAGAAGGTGCTCCCTCCATACCTCAGATAGTTCTCCCTCAATACCTCAGATTGTGCTCCCTCAATACCTCAGATAGTTCTCCCGCAATATCTCTGAAAGTGCTCCCTCAATACCTCAGATGGTTCTCCCTCAAAACATCAGATAGTGCTCCCTCAATACCTCTGAAAGTGCTCCCTCAATACCTCAGATAGTCCTCCCTCAATGCCTCAGATAGTGCTCCCACAATACCTCAGACAGTTCTCCCTCAATACCTCAGAAAGTGCTCCCTCAATACCTCAGCAAGTGTTCACTCAGTACCTCAGATAGTTCCGCCTCAGTACCTCAGAAAGTGCTTCCTCAATACCTCAGAAAGTGCTCCCTCATTACGTAAGAAAATGCTCCCTCAATACGTCAGAAAGTGCTTCCTCAATACCTCAGAAAATGCTTCCTCAATACCTCAGAAGGTGCTCCCTCAGTACCTCAGATAGTGCTCCCTCAATACCTCAGAAAGTGCTCCATCAAGACCTCAAATAGTTCTCCCTCAGTACCTCAGAGTGTGCTTCCTCAATACCTCAGAAAGTGCTCCCTCAATACGTCAGAAAGTGCTCCCTCAATACGTCAGAAAGTGCTTCCTCAATACCTCAGATAGTGGTCCCTCAATACCTCAGAAAGTGCTCCTTCAATACTTCAGAAAGTGTTCCCTCAGTACCTCAGATAGTTCTCCCTCAGTACCTCAAAAAGTGCTCCCTCAGTACCTCAGATAGTGCTTCCTCAGTATCTCAGAAGGTGCTCCCTCAATACCTCAGATAGTGCTTCCTCAGTATCTCAGAAGGTGCTCGCTCAATACCTCAGAAAGTGCTCCATCAATACCTCAGATAGTTCTCCATCAGCATCTCTGATAGTGCTTCCTCAGTACGTCAGATAGTGCTCCCTCAATACCTCAGAAAGTGTCCCCTCAGTACCTCAGAAAGTGCTACCTCAATACCTCAGAAAGTGCTCCATCAAAAGCTCTGAAAGTGCTCAGTCAATAACTCAGATAGTTCTCGCTCAATACCTCAGATAGTACTCCTAAATACCTCAGATAGATCTCCCTCAATACCTCAGATAGTGCTCCCTCAATACCTCAGATAGTTCTCCCGCAATACCTCTGAAAGTGCTCTCTCAATACCTCAGATAGATCTCCCTAAAAACATCAGATAGTGCTCCCTCAATACCTCTGAAAGTGCTCCCTCAATACCTCAGATAGTCCTCCCTCAATGCCTCAAATAGTGCTCCCACAATACCTCAGACAGTTCTCCCTCAATACCTCAGAAGGTGCTTCCTCAATACCTCAGAAAGTGCTCCCTCAGTACCTCAGATAGTTCTCCCTCAATACCTCAGAAAGTGCTCTCTCAATACCTCAGAAAGTGCTCCCTCAATACCTCAGAAAGTGCTTCCTCAATACCTCAGAAAGCGCCCCCTCAGTACCTCAGATAGTACTCCCTCAATACATCAGAATGTGCTCCCTTAATACCTCAGAAAGTGCTTCTTCAATACCTCAGAAAGTGCTCACTCAATACCTCAGATAGTGCTCCCTGAATACCTCAGATAGTGCTCCCTCAATACCTCAGAAAGTGTCCCCTCAATACCTCAGATCGTGCTCCCCCAATAACTCAGAACGTGCTTCCTCAATACCTCAGATACTTCTCCCTCAATACCTCAGAAAGTGCTCCCTCACAACCTCAGATAGTTCTCCCTCAGGACCTAAGATAGTACTCCCTCAGTCCCTCGGATAGTGTTCCCTCAGTACCTCAGATAGTTCTCCCTCAGTACCTCAGAAAGTGCTCCCTCAGTACCTCAGATATTGCTCCCTCAATACCTCAGAAAGTGCTTCCTCAGTACCTCAGAAGGTGCTCCCTCCATACCTCAGAAAGTGCTCCCTCAATACCTCTGATAGTTCTCCCTCAATACATCTGAAAGTGTTCCCTTAATACCTCAGAAGGTGTCCCCTCAGTACCTCAGAAAGTGCTCCCTCAATACCTCAGAAAGTGCTCCATCAATACCTCCGATAGTTCTCCCTCAGTACCTCACATAGTGCTTCCTCAGTACGTCAGATAGTGCTCCCTCAATACCTCAGACAGTGCTCGCTCAATACCTCAGAAAGTGCTCCCTCAATACCTCAGAAAGTGCTCCCTCAGTACCTCAGATAGTACTCCCTCAGAACCTGAGATAGTTCTCGCTCAGTATCTCAGAAAGTGCTCCCTAAATACCTCAGCAAGTGCTCACTCAGTACCTCAAATAGTTCTGCCTCAGTACCTCAGATAGTTCTCCCGAAATACCTCAGAAAGTGCTCCCTCAGTACCTCGGATAGGGCTCCCTCAATACCTCAGAAAGTGCTCCCTCAATACCTCAGAAAGTGCAACCTCAATACCTCAGCAAGTGTTCACTCAGTACCTCAGATATTTCTGCCTCAGTACCTCAGAAAGTTTTCCTCAATACCTCAGAAAGTGCTCCCTCAATACGTCAGAAAGTGCTCCCTCAATACGTCAGAAAGTGCTTCCTCAATACCTCAGAAAATGCTTCCTCAATACCTCAGAAAGTGCTTCCTCAATACCTCAGAAAATGCTTCCTCAATACCTCAGAAAGTGCTCCCTCAGTACCTCAGAGTGTGCTTCCTCAATACCTCAGAAAGTGCTCCCTCAATACGTCAGAAAGTGCTCCCTCAATACGTCAGAAAGTGCTTCCTCAATACCTCAGATAGTGGTCCCTCAATACCTCAGAAAGTGCTCCTTCAATACTTCAGAAAGTGTTCCCTCAGTACCTCAGATAGTTCTCCCTCAGTACCTCAAAAAGTGCTCCCTCAGTACCTCAGATAATGCATCCTCAGTATCTCAGAAGTTGCTCCCTCAATACCTCAGATAGTGCTGCCTCTGTACCTCATCAAGTGCTCGCTCAATACCTCAGAAAGTGACCCCTCAGTACCTCAGAAAGTGCTACCTCTATACCTCAGAAAGTGCTCCATCAATAACTCAGAGAGGGCTCCCTCAATACCGAAGGTAGTTCTCCTTCAATACCTCAGATAGTTCTCCCTCAAAAGCTCTGAAAGTGCTCGGTCAATAACTCAGATAGTTCTCGCTCAATACCTCAGATAGTACTCCGAAATACCTCAGATAGTGCTCCCTGAATACCTCAGATAGTGCTCCCTCAATACCTCAGAAAGTGTCCCCTCAATACCTCAGAAAGTGCTCCCTCAATAACTCAGAACGTGCTTCCTCAATACCTCATATACTTCTCCCTCAATACCTCAGAAAGTGCTCCCTCATAACCTCAGATAGTTCTCTCTCAGTACCTCAGATAGTGCTCCCTCAATAACTCAGAAAGTGCTCCCTCAGTACCTCAGATACTTCTCCCTCAATACCTCAGAATGTGCTCCCTCAGTCCGTCAGATAATTCTCCCTCAGGGCCGAAGATAGTACTCCCTCAGTCCCTCGGATAGTGTTCCCTCAGTACCTCAGATATTGCTCCCTCAATACCTCAGATAGTGCTTCCTCAGTACCTCAGAAGGTGCTCCCTCCATACCTCAGATTGTTCTCCCTCAATACCTCAGATTGTGCTCCCTCAATACCTCAGATAGTTCTCCCGCAATATCTCTGAAAGTGCTCCCTCAATACCTCAGATAGTTCTCCCTCAAAACATCAGATAGTGCTCCCTCAATACCTCTGAAAGTGCTCCCTCAATACCTCAGATAGTCCTCCCTCAATGCGTCAGATAGTGCTCCCACAATACCTCAGACAGTTCTCCCTCAATACCTCAGAAAGTGCTCCCTCAATACCTCAGCAAGTGTTCACTCAGTACCTCAGATAGTTCCGCCTCAGTACCTCAGAAAGTGCTTCCTCAATACCTCAGAAAGTGCTCCCTCATTACGTAAGAAAGTGCTCCCTCAATACGTCAGAAAGTGCTTCCTCAATACCTCAGAAAATGCTTCCTCAATACCTCAGAAGGTGCTCCCTCAGTACCTCAGATAGTGCTCCCTCAATACCTCAGAAAGTGCTCCATCAAGACCTCAAATAGTTCTCCCTCAGTACCTCAGAGTGTGCTTCCTCAATACCTCAGAAAGTGCTCCCTCAATACGTCAGAAAGTGCTCCCTCAATACGTCAGAAAGTGCTTCCTCAATACCTCAGATAGTGGTCCCTCAATACCTCAGAAAGTGCTCCTTCAATACTTCAGAAAGTGTTCCCTCAGTACCTCAGATAGTTCTCCCTCAGTACCTCAAAAAGTGCTCCCTCAGTACCTCAGATAGTGCTTCCTCAGTATCTCAGAAGGTGCTCCCTCAATACCTCAGATAGTGCTTCCTCAGTATCTCAGAAGGTGCTCGCTCAATACCTCAGAAAGTGCTCCATCATTACCTCAGATAGTTCTCCATCAGCATCTCTGATAGTGCTTCCTCAGTACGTCAGATAGTGCTCCCTCAATACCTCAGAAAGTGTCCCCTCAGTACCTCAGAAAGTGCTACCTCAATACCTCAGAAAGTGCTCCATCAAAAGCTCTGAAAGTGCTCAGTCAATAACTCAGATAGTTCTCGCTCAATACCTCAGATAGTACTCCTAAATACCTCAGATAGATCTCCCTCAATACCTCAGATAGTGCTCCCTCAATACCTCAGATAGTTCTCCCGCAATACCTCTGAAAGTGCTCTCTCAATACCTCAGATAGATCTCCCTAAAAACATCAGATAGTGCTCCCTCAATACCTCTGAAAGTGCTCCCTCAATACCTCAGATAGTCCTCCCTCAATGCCTCAAATAGTGCTCCCACAATACCTCAGACAGTTCTCCCTCAATACCTCAGAAAGTGCTTCCTCAATACCTCAGAAAGTGCTCCCTCAGTACCTCAGATAGTTCTCCCTCAATACCTCAGAAAGTGCTCTCTCAATACCTCAGAAAGTGCTCCCTCAATACCTCAGAAAGTGCTTCCTCAATACCTCAGAAAGCGACCCCTCAGTACCTCAGATAGTGCTCCCTCAATACCTCAGATAGTGCTCCCTCAATACCTCAGAAAGTGTCCCCTCAATACATCAGATCGTGCTCCCCCAATAACTCAGAACGTGCTTCCTCAATACCTCAGATACTTCTCCCTCAATACCTCAGAAAGTGCTCCCTCACAACCTCAGATAGTTCTCCCTCAGGACCTAAGATAGTACTCCCTCAGTCCCTCGGATAGTGTTCCCTCAGTACCTCAGATAGTTCTCCCTCAGTACCTCAGAAAGTGCTCCCTCAGTACCTCAGATATTGCTCCCTCAGTACCTCAGATATTGCTCCCTCAATACCTCAGAAAGTGCTCCCTCCATACCTCAGAAAGTGCTCCCTCAATACCTCTGATAGTTCTCCCTCAATACATCTGAAAGTGTTCCCTTAATACCTCAGAAGGTGTCCCCTCAGTACCTCAGAAAGTGCTCCCTCAATACCTCAGAAAGTGCTCCATCAATACCTCCGATAGTTCTCCCTCAGTACCTCACATAGTGCTTCCTCAGTACGTCAGATAGTGCTCCCTCAATACCTCAGACAGTGCTCGCTCAATACCTCAGAAAGTGCTCCCTCAATACCTCAGAAAGTGCTCCCTCAGTACCTCAGATAGTACTCCCTCAGAACCTGAGATAGTTCTCGCTCAGTATCTCAGAAAGTGCTCCCTCAATACCTCAGCAAGTGCTCACTCAGTACCTCAGATAGTTCTGCCTCAGTACCTCAGATAGTTCTCCCGAAATACCTCAGAAAGTGCTCCCTCAGTACCTCGGATAGGGCTCCCTCAATACCTCAGAAAGTGCTCCCTCAATACCTCAGAAAGTGCAACCTCAATACCTCAGCAAGTGTTCACTCAGTACCTCAGATATTTCTGCCTCAGTACCTCAGAAAGTGCTTCCTCAATACCTCAGAAAGTGCTCCCTCAATACGTCTGAAAGTGCTCCCTCAATACGTCAGAAAGTGCTTCCTCAATACCTCAGAAAATGCTTCCTCAATACCTCAGAAATTGCTCCCTCAATACGTCAGAAAGTGCTCCCTCAATACGTCAGAAAGTGCTTCCTCAATACCTCAGATAGTGGTCCCTCAATACCTCAGAAAGTGCTCCTTCAATACTTCAGAAAGTGTTCCCTCAGTACCTCAGATAGTTCTCCCTCAGTACCTCAAAAAGTGCTCCCTCAGTACCTCAGATAGTGCATCCTCAGTATCTCAGAAGTTGCTCCCTCAATACCTCAGATAGTGCTGCCTCTGTACCTCATCAAGTGCTCGCTCAATACCTCAGAAAGTGACCCCTCAGTACCTCAGAAAGTGCTACCTCTATACCTCAGAAAGTGCTCCATCAATAACTCAGAGAGGGCTCCCTCAATACCGAAGGTAGTTCTCCTTCAATACCTCAGATAGTTCTCCCTCAAAAGCTCTGAAAGTGCTCGGTCAATAACTCAGATAGTTCTCCCTCAATACCTCAGATAGTGCTCCCTCAATACCTCAGATAGTTCTCCCCCAATACCTCTGAAAGTGCTCTCTCAATACCTCAGATAGATCTCCCTAAAAACATCAGATAGTGCTCCCTCAATACCTCTGAAAGTGCTCCCTCAATACCTCAGATAGTCCTCCCTCAATGCCTCAAATAGTGCTCCCACAATACCTCAGACAGTTCTCCCTCAATACCTCAGAAAGTGCTTCCTCAATACCTCAGAAAGTGCTCCCTCAGTACCTCAGATAGTTCTCCCTCAATACCTCAGAAAGTGCTCTCTCAATACCTCAGAAAGTGCTCCCTCAATACCTCAGAAAGTGCTTCCTCAATACCTCAGAAAGCGCCCCTCAGTACCTCAGATAGTACTCCCTCAATACCTCAGAATGTGCTCCCTCAATACCTCAGAAAGTGCTTCTTCAATACCTCAGAAAGTGCTCACTCAATACCTCAGATAGTGCTCCCTGAATACCTCAGATAGTGCTCCCTCAATACCTCAGAAAGTGTCCCCTCAATACCTCAGAAAGTGTTCCCTCAATAACTCAGAACGTGCTTCCTCAAAACCTCATATACTTCTCCCTCAATACCTCAGAAAGTGCTCCCTCACAACCTCAGATAGTTCTCTCTCAGTACCTCAGATAGTGCTCCCTCAATAACTCAGAAAGTGCTCCCTCAGTACCTCAGATACTTCTCCCTCAATACCTCAGAATGTGCTCCCTCAGTACGTCAGATAATTCTCCCTCAGGACCGAAGATAGTATTCCCTCAGTCCCTCGGATAGTGTTCCCTCAGTACCTCAGATAGTTCTCCCTCAGTACCTCAGATAGTTCTCCCTCAGTACCTCAGAAAGTGCTCCCTCAGTACCTCAGATATTGCTCCCTCAATACCTCAGATAGTGCTTCCTCAGTACCTCAGAAGGTGCTCCCTCCATACCTCAGATAGTTCTCCCTCAATACCTCAGATTGTGCTCCCTCAATACCTCAGATAGTTCTCCCACAATATCTCTGAAAGTGCTCCCTCAATACCTCAGATGGTTCTCCCTCAAAACATCAGATAGTGCTCCCTCAATACCTCTGAAAGTGCTCCCTCAATACCTCAGATAGTCCTCCCTCAATGCCTCAGATAGTGCTCCCACAATACCTCAGACAGTTCTCCCTCAATACCTCAGAAAGTGCTCCCTCAATACCTCAGAAAGTGCTCCCTCAGTACCTCAGATAGTACTCCCTCAGAACCTGAGATAGATCTCGCTCAGTATCTCAGAAAGTGCTCCCTCAATACCTCAGCAAGTGCTCACTCAGTACCTCAGATAGTTCTGCCTCAGTACCTCAGATAGTTCTCCCGAAATACCTCAGAAAGTGCTCCCTCAGTACCTCGGATAGGGCTCCCTCAATACCTCAGAAAGTGCTCCCTCAATACCTCAGAAAGTGCAACCTCAATACCTCAGCAAGTGTTCACTCAGTACCTCAGATATTTCTGCCTCAGTACCTCAGAAAGTGCTTCCTCAATACCTCAGAAAGTGCTCCCTCAATACGTTAGAAAGTGCTCCCTCAATACGTCAGAAAGTGTTTCCTCAATACCTCAGAAAATGCTTCCTCAATACCTCAGAAAGTGCTCCCTCAATACCTCAGAAAGTGTCCCCTCAATACCTCAGAAAGTGTTCCCTCAATAACTCAGAACGTGCTTCCTCAAAACCTCATATACTTCTCCCTCAATACCTCAGAAAGTGCTCCCTCACAACCTCAGATAGTTCTCTCTCAGTACCTCAGATAGTGCTCCCTCAATAACTCAGAAAGTGCTCCCTCAGTACCTCAGATACTTCTCCCTCAATACCTCAGAATGTGCTCCCTCAGTACGTCAGATAATTCTCCCTCAGGACCGAAGATAGTATTCCCTCAGTCCCTCGGATAGTGTTCCCTCAGTACCTCAGATAGTTCTCCCTCAGTACCTCAGATAGTTCTCCCTCAGTACCTCAGAAAGTGCTCCCTCAGTACCTCAGATATTGCTCCCTCAATACCTCAGATAGTGCTTCCTCAGTACCTCAGAAGGTGCTCCCTCCATACCTCAGATAGTTCTCCCTCAATACCTCAGATTGTGCTCCCTCAATACCTCAGATAGTTCTCCCACAATATCTCTGAAAGTGCTCCCTCAATACCTCAGATGGTTCTCCCTCAAAACATCAGATAGTGCTCCCTCAATACCTCTGAAAGTGCTCCCTCAATACCTCAGATAGTCCTCCCTCAATGCCTCAGATAGTGCTCCCACAATACCTCAGACAGTTCTCCCTCAATACCTCAGAAAGTGCTCCCTCAATACCTCAGAAAGTGCTCCCTCAGTACCTCAGATAGTACTCCCTCAGAACCTGAGATAGATCTCGCTCAGTATCTCAGAAAGTGCTCCCTCAATACCTCAGCAAGTGCTCACTCAGTACCTCAGATAGTTCTGCCTCAGTACCTCAGATAGTTCTCCCGAAATACCTCAGAAAGTGCTCCCTCAGTACCTCGGATAGGGCTCCCTCAATACCTCAGAAAGTGCTCCCTCAATACCTCAGAAAGTGCAACCTCAATACCTCAGCAAGTGTTCACTCAGTACCTCAGATATTTCTGCCTCAGTACCTCAGAAAGTGCTTCCTCAATACCTCAGAAAGTGCTCCCTCAATACGTCAGAAAGTGCTCCCTCAATACGTCTGAAAGTGTTTCCTCAATACCTCAGAAAATGCTTCCTCAATACCTCAGAAAGTGCTCCCTCAGTACCTCAGAGTGTGCTTCCTCAATACCTCAGAAAGTGCTCCCTCAATACGTCAGAAAGTGCTCCCTCAATACGTCAGAAAGTGCTTCCTCAATACCTCAGATAGTGGTCCCTCAATACCTCAGAAAGTGCTCCTTCAATACTTCAGAAAGTGTTCCCTCAGTACCTCAGATAGTTCTCCCTCAGTACCTCAAAAAGTGCTCCCTCAGTACCTCAGATAGTGCATCCTCAGTATCTCAGAAGTTGCTCCCTCAATACCTCAGATAGTGCTGCCTCTGTACCTCATCAAGTGCTCGCTCAATACCTCAGAAAGTGACCCCTCAGTACCTCAGAAAGTGCTACCTCTATACCTCAGAAAGTGCTCCATCAATAACTCAGAGAGGGCTCCCTCAATACCGAAGGTAGTTCTCCTTCAATACCTCAGATAGTTCTCCCTCAAAAGCTCTGAAAGTGCTCGGTCAATAACTCAGATAGTTCTCGCTCAATACCTCAGATAGTACTCCGAAATACCTCAGATAGTTCTCCCTCAATACCTCAGATAGTGCTCCCTCAATACCTCAGATAGTTCTCCCCCAATACCTCTGAAAGTGCTCTCTCAATACCTCAGATAGATCTCCCTAAAAACATCAGATAGTGCTCCCTCAATACCTCTGAAAGTGCTCCCTCAATACCTCAGATAGTCCTCCCTCAATGCCTCAAATAGTGCTCCCACAATACCTCAGACAGTTCTCCCTCAATACCTCAGAAAGTGCTTCCTCAATACCTCAGAAAGTGCTCCCTCAGTACCTCAGATAGTTCTCCCTCAATACCTCAGAAAGTGCTCTCTCAATACCTCAGAAAGTGCTCCCTCAATACCTCAGAAAGTGCTTCCTCAATACCTCAGAAAGCGCCCCCTCAGTACCTCAGATAGTACTCCCTCAATACCTCAGAATGTGCTCCCTCAATACCTCAGAAAGAGCTTCTTCAATACCTCAGAAAGTGCTCACTCAATACCTCAGATAGTGCTCCCTGAATACCTCAGATAGTGCTCCCTCAATACCTCAGAAAGTGTCCCCTCAATACCTCAGAAAGTGCTCCCTCAATAACTCAGAACGTGCTTCCTCAATACCTCATATACTTCTCCCTCAATACCTCAGAAAGTGCTCCCGCACAACCTCAGATAGTTCTCTCTCAGTACCTCAGATAGTGCTCCCTCAATAACTCAGAAAGTGCTCCCTCAGTACCTCAGATACTTCTCCCTCAATACCTCAGAATGTGCTCCCTCAGTACGTCAGATAATTCGCCCTCAGGGCCGAAGATAGTACTCCCTCAGTCATTCGGATAGTGTTCCCTCAGTACCTCAGATAGTTCTCCCTCAGTACCTCAGATAGTTCTCCCTCAGTACCTCAGAAAGTGCTCCCTCAGTACCTCAGATATTGCTCCCTCAATACCTCAGATAGTGCTTCCTCAGTACCTCAGAAGGTGCTCCCTCCATACCTCAGATAGTTCTCCCTCAATACCTCAGATTGTGCTCCCTCAATACCTCAGATAGTTCTCCCGCAATATCTCTGAAAGTGCTCCCTCAATACCTCAGATAGTTCTCCCTCAAAACATCAGATAGTGCTCCCTCAATACCTCTGAAAGTGCTCCCTCAATACCTCAGATAGTCCTCCCTCAATGCCTCAGATAGTGCTCCCACAATACCTCAGACAGTTCTCCCTCAATACCTCAGAAAGTGCTCCCTCAATACCTCAGCAAGTGTTCACTCAGTACCTCAGATAGTTCCGCCTCAGTACCTCAGAAAGTGCTTCCTCAATACCTCAGAAAGTGCTCCCTCATTACGTAAGAAAGTGCTCCCTCAATACGTCAGAAAGTGCTTCCTCAATACCTCAGAAAATGCTTCCTCAATACCTCAGAAGGTGCTCCCTCAGTACCTCAGATAGTGCTCCCTCAATACCTCAGAAAGTGCTCCATCAAGACCTCAAATAGTTCTCCCTCAGTACCTCAGAGTGTGCTTCCTCAATACCTCAGAAAGTGCTCCCTCAATACGTCAGAAAGTGCTCCCTCAATACGTCAGAAAGTGCTTCCTCAATACCTCAGATAGTGGTCCCTCAATACCTCAGAAAGTGCTCCTTCAATACTTCAGAAAGTGTTCCCTCAGTACCTCAGATAGTTCTCCCTCAGTACCTCAAAAAGTGCTCCCTCAGTACCTCAGATAGTGCTTCCTCAGTATCTCAGAAGGTGCTCCCTCAATACCTCAGATAGTGCTTCCTCAGTATCTCAGAAGGTGCTCGCTCAATACCTCAGAAAGTGCTCCATCAATACCTCAGATAGTTCTCCATCAGCATCTCTGATAGTGCTTCCTCAGTACGTCAGATAGTGCTCCCTCAATACCTCAGAAAGTGTCCCCTCAGTACCTCAGAAAGTACTCCATCAAAAGCTCTGAAAGTGCTCGGTCAATAACTCATATAGATATCGCTCAATACCTCAGATAGTGCTCCTCAATACCTCAGATAGTTCTCCCTCAATACCTCAGATAGTGATCCCTCAATACCTCAGATAGTTCTCCCACAATACCTCTGAAAGTGCTCCCTCAATACCTCAGATAGTTCTCACTCAAAACCTCAGATAGTCCTCCCTCAATGCCTCAGATAGTGCTCCCACAATACCTCAGACAGTTCTCCCTCAATACCTCAGATAGTGCTCCCGCAGTACCTCAGAAAGTGCTCCCTCAATACCTCAGAAAGTGATCCCTCAGTACCTCAGATAGTACTCACTCTGAACCTCAGCTAGTGCTTCCTCAGTACGTCAGAAAGTGCTCCCTCAATACCTCAGAAACTGCTCCCTAAGTAACTCAGATTGTTCTCCCTCAGTACCTCAGATAGTTCACACTCAGTACCTCAGAAAGTGCTCCCTAAATACATCAGAAAGTGCTCCCTCAGCACCTCAGATATTGCTCCCTCAATGCCTCAGATAGTGCTCCCTTAATACCTCCGAAAGTGCTCCCTCAGTACCTCAGATAGTTCTCCCTCAGTACCTCAGAGAGTGCTTCCTCAATACCTCAGAACTAGTTCCCTCAGTACCTCAGAAAGTGCTCCCTCAATACCTCAGAAAGTGCTCCATCAATACCACAGATAGTTCTCCCTCAGTACTTCAGATAGTGCTCCCTTAATACCTCGGAAAGTGCTCCCTCAATACCTCATAAAGTGCTTCCTCAATACAACAGATTGTGTTCCCTCAATACCTCAGAAAGTGCTCCATCAATACCTCAGATAGTTCTCCCTCAGTACCTCAGAGTGTGCTTCCTCAATACTTCAGAACTTCCTCCCTTCGTACCTCAGATAGTGCTCCCTCAATACCTCAGAAAGTGCTCCCTCAGTACCTCAGAAAGTGCTTCCTCAATACCTCAGAAAGTGCTTCCTCAATACAACAGATTGTGTTCCCTCGATACGGCGGCACGGTGGCACAGTGGTTAGCACTGCTGCCTCACAGCGCCTGAGACCCGGGTTCACTTCCCGCCTCAGGCGACTGACTGTGTGGAGTTTGCACGTTCTCCCCGTGTCTGCGTGGGTTTCCTCCGGGTGCTCCGGTTTCCTCCCACAGTCCAAAGATGTGCAGGGTCAGGTGAATTGGCCATGCTAAATTGCCCGTAGTGTTAGGTAACGGGTAAAATGTAGGGGTATGGGTGGGTTTCGCTTCGGCGGGTCGGTGTGAACTTGTTGGGCTGAAGGGCCTGTTTCCACACTGTAATGTAATCTAATGTAATCTAATCTAAAAAACCTCAGAAAGTGCTCCATCAATACCTCAGATAGTGCTCCCTCAGTACCTCAGAGTGTGCTTCCTCAATACTTCAGAACTTCCTCCCTTAGTACCTCAGATAGTTCTCCCGCACTACCTCAGAAAGTGCTCCCTCAGTACCTCAGAAAGTGCTTTCTCAATACCTCAGAAAGTGCTTCCTCAATACCTCAGAAAGTGCTTCCTCAATACCTCAGATAGTGCTCCCTCAATACCTCAGAAAGTGCTCCCTCAGTAGCTCAGGTAGTGCTCCCTCAATACCTCGGAAAGTGCTCCCTCAGTACCTCAGAAAGAGCTTCCTCAATACCTCAGAAAGTGCTCCATCAATACCACAGATTGTTCTCCCTCAGTACCTCAGAGAGTGCATCCTCAATACCTCAGATAGTGCTCCCTCAGTACTTCAGATAGTGCTCCCTCAATACCTCAGTAAGTGCTCCCTCAGTACCTCAGAAGGTGCTCCCTCAATACCTCAGAAAGTGCTTCCTCAATACCTCAGAGACTGCTCCCTCAGTACCTCAGAATGTGCTCCCTCAATACCTCAGAAAGTGCTTCCAAAATACCTCAGAAAGTGCTTCCTCAATACCTCAGAAAGTGCTCCCTCAGTACCTCAGATAGTGCTCCCTCAATACGCCAGAAAGTGCTCCCTCAATACCTCGGATAGTTCTCCCTCAGTACATCAGGTAGTGCACCCTCAATACCTCAGAACGTGCTTCCTCAATACAACAGATTGTGTTCCCTCGATACCTCAGAAAGTGCTCCATCAATACCTCAGAGTGCTCCCTCAGTACCTCAGAGTGTGCTTCCTCAATACTTCAGAACTTCCTCCCTCAGTACCTCAGAAGGTGCTCCCTCAATACCTCAGAAAGTGCTTCCTCAATACCTCAGAAACTGCTCCCTCAGTACCTCAGAATGTGCTCCCTCAATACCTCTGAAAGTGCTCCCGCAATACCTCAGATAGTTTTCCCTCAATGCCTCAGATAGTGCTACCACAATACCTCTGATAATTCTCCCTCAATACCTCAGATAGTTCTCCCTCAGTACCTTAGATAGTTCTCACTCAGTACCTCAGATAGTACTCACTCAGAACCTCAGCTACTGCTTCCTCAGTACGTTAGAAAGTGCTCCCTCAATACCTCAGAAACTGCACCCTCAGTACCTCAGATAGTTCTCCCTCAGTACCTCAGATAGTTCTCCATCAGTACCTCAGATAATTCTCACTCAGTACCTCAGAAAGTGCTCCCTAAATACCTCAGAAAGTGCTCCCTCAGTACCTCAGATATTGCTCCCTCAATGCCTCAGATAGTGCTCCCTCAGTACCTCAGAGAGTGCTTCCTCAATACCTCAGAACTTGTTCCCTCAGTACCTCAGATAGTGCTCCCTCAATACCTCAGAAAGTGCTTCCTAAATACCTCAGAGAGTGCTCCCTCAGTACCTCAGAAAGTGCTCCCTCATTACCTCAGAAAGTGCTCCCTCAATACCTCAGAAACTGCACCCCCAGTACCTTAGATAGTTCTCCCTCAGTACCTCAGATAGTTCTCCATCAGTACCTCAGATAATTCTCACTCAGAACCTCAGAAAGTGCTCCCTAAATACCTCAGAAAGTGCTCCCTCAGTACCTCAGATATTGCTCCCTCAATGCCTCAGATAGTGCTCACTCAGTACCTCAGAGAGTGCTTCCTCAATAACTCAGAACTTGTTCCCTCAGTACCTCAGATAGTGCTCCCTCAATACCTCAGAAAGTGCTCCCTCAATACCTCAGAAAGTGCTCCCTCAGTTCCTCAGAAAGTGCTTCCTCAATACCTCAGAAAGTGCTCCCTCAATACCACAGATAGTTCTCCCTCAGTACCTCAGATAGTGCTCCCTCAATACCTCAAAAAGTGCTCCCTCAATACCTCATAAAGTGCTTCCTCAATACAACAGATTGTGTTCCCTCAATACCTCAGAAAATGTTTCCTCAATACCTCAGAAAGTGCGTCCTCAGTACCTCAGATAGTGCTCCCTCAATACCTCAGAAAGTGCTCCATCAATACCTCAGATAGTTCTCCCTCAGTACCTCAGATAGTTCTCCCTCAGTACCTCAGAACCTACTCCCTCAGTACCTCAGATAGTGCTCCCTCAATACCTCAGAAAGTGCTGCTTCAGTACCGCAGAAAGTGCTTCCTCAATACCTCAGAAAGTGCTTCCTCAATACCTCAGATAGTGCTCCCTCAATACATCAGCAAGTGCTTCCTCAATACCTCAGAAAGTGCTTTCTCAATACCTCAGAAAGTGCTCCCTCAGTAGCTCAGATCGTGCTCCCACAATAACTCAGAAAGAGCTCCCTCAATACCTCAAAAAGTGCTTCCTCAATACCTCAGATAGTGGTCCCTCAATACCTCAGATAGTTCTCCCTCAATAATTCAGTAAGTGGACCCTCAATACCTCCGATAGTTCTCCCTCAGTACCTCAGAAAGTGCTCCCTCAGTACCTCCGATAATGCTTCCTCAGTACCTCCCCTGTACCTCAGAAAGTGCTCCCTCAATACCTCAGGTAGTTCTCCCTCAATACCTCGATAGTGCTCCCTCAATACATCAGAGAGTGTTCCATCAGTACCTCAGAAAGTGTTCCCACAATACCTCAGAAAGTGCTCCATCAATATCTCAGATAGTTCACCCTCAGTACCTCAGAGTGTACTTCCTCAATACCTCAGATAGTTCTCCCTCAATACCTCAGATAGTGCTCCCGCAGTACCTCACATAGTTCTCCCCCAATAACTCAGAAAGTGCTCCCTTAGTACCTCAGATAGTACTCACTCAGAACCTCAGCTCGTGCTTCCTCAGTACGTCAGAAAGTGCTCCCTCAATACCTCAGAAACTGCTCCCTCAGTACTTCAGATAGTTCTTCCTCAGTACCTCAGATAGTTCTCACTCAGTACCTCAGAATGTGCTGCCTAAATACCTCCGAAAGTGCTCCCTCAGTATCTCAGAAAGTACTCCCTCTGTACCTCAGATAGTGCTTCCTCAGTACTTCAGAATGTGCTCCCTCTATACCTCAGAAAGTGCTTCCTCAATACATCAGAAAGTGTAACCTCAGTACCTCAGATAGTGCTCCCTCAATACCTCAGAAAGTGCTCCGTCAATACCTCAGAAAGTGCTTCCTCAGTACCTCAGAAAGTGCTTCCTCAATACCTCAGAAAGTGCTCGCTCAATACCTCAGATAGTTCTCCCTCAATACCTCTGAAAGTGCTCCCTCAATACCTCAGATAGTTCTCCCTCTATGCCTCAGATAGTACTCCCACAATACCTCAGAAAGTGCTCCCTCAATACCTCAGATAGTTCTCCCTCTATGCCTCAGATAGTACTCCCACAATACCTCAGAAAGTGCTCCCTCAATACCTCAGATAATTCTCCCTCAATGCCTCAGATTGTGCTCCGTCAATACCTCAGGTAGTTCTCCCTCAATACCTCAGATAGTTCTCCCTCAGGACCTCAGATAGTGCTCCCTCAGTACCTCAGATAGTTCTCCCACAGTACCTCAGAAAGGGCTTCATCCCTACCTCAGAAAGTGCTCCCTCAGTACCTCAGATAGTGCTTCCTCAATACCTCAGAAAGTGCTCCCTCAATACCTCAGATAATTCTCCCTCAATGCCTCAGATAGTGCACCCACAATACCTCAGATAGTTCTCCCTCTATACCTCAGATAGTTCTCTCGCAGTACCACAGAAAGTGCTCCCTCAATACCTCAGAAAGTGCTCCCTTAGTACCTCAGATAGTGCTTCCTCAATACCTCAGAAAGTGCTCCCTCAATACCTCAGATAATTCTCCCTCAATGCCTCAGATAGTGCACCCACAATACCTCAGATAGTTCTCCCTCAATACCTCAGATGGTTCTCCCGCAGTACCTCAGAAAGTGCTCCCTCAATACCTCAGAAAGTGCTCCCTTAGTACCTCAGATAGTACTCACTCAGAACCTCAGCTAGTGCTTCCTCAGTACGTCAGAAAGTGCACCCTCAATATCTCAGAAACTGCTCCCTCAGTACCTCAGGTAGTTCTCCCTCAGTACCTCAGATAGTTCTCACTCAGTACCTCAGAAAGTGCTCCCTAAATACATCAGAAAGTGCTCACTCAGTACCTCAGATATTGCTCCCTCAATACCTCAGATAGTGCTCCCTTAATACCTTAGAAAGTGCTCCCTCAGTACCTCAGATAGTTCTCCCTCACTACCTCAGAGAGTGCTTACTCAATAACTCAGAACTTGTTCCCTCATTACCTCAGATGTGCTCCCTCAATACCACAGAAAGTGCTCCCCAGTACCTCAGAAAGTGCTTCCTCAATACCTCAGAAAGTGCTCCATCAACACCACAGATAGTTCTCCCTCAATATCTCAGATAGTGCTCCCTCAATACATCAGAAAGTGCTCCCTCTATGCCTCAGATAGTACTCCCACAATACCTCAGAAAGTGCTCCCTCAATACCTCAGATAGTTCTCCCTCAATACCTCAGATTGTGCTCCCTCAATACCTCAGGTAGTTCTCCCTCAATACCTCAGATAGTTCTCCCTCAGGACCTCAGATAGTGCTCCCTCAGTACCTCAGATAGTTCTCCCTCAGTACCTCAGAAGTGGCTTCCTCGCTACCTCAGAAAGTGCTCCCTCAGTACCTCAGATAGTGCTCCCTCAATACCTCAGAAAGTGCTCCCCCAGTACCTCAGAAAGTGCTTCCTCAATACCTCAGAAAGTGCTCCATCAATACCACAGATAGTTCTCCCTCACTATCTCAGATAGTGCTCCCATATTACATCAGAAAGTGCTCCCTCAATACATCATAAAGTGCTTCCTCAATACAACAGATTGTGTTCCCTCAATACCTCAGAAAGTGCCCCTCAGTACCACAGAAAGTGCTTCCTCAATACCTCAGAAAGTGCTCACTCAGTACCTCAGATAGTGCTCCCTGAATACCTCAGAAAGTGCTTTCTCAATACCTCAGATAGTTCTCCCTCAGTACATCAGATAGTTCTCCCTCAGTACCTCAGATCTTGCTCCCTCAGTACCTCAGAAATTGCTCGCTCAATGCCTCAGAAAGTGCTCCCTCAATACCTCAGAAAGTGCTCCCTCAGTACCTCAGAAAGTGCTCCCTCAGTACCTCAGATAGTTCTGCCTCAGTACCTCAGAGAATGCTTCCTCAATACCTCAGAAAGAGCTCCCTCAGTACTTCAGATAGTGCTTCCTCTATACCTCAGAAAGTGCTGCCTCAATACTTCAGATAGTGCTCCCTCAATACCTCAGAAAGTGCTTCCTCAATACCTCAGAAGGTGCTCCCGCAGTACCTCAGAAAGTGCTCCCTCAATACCTCAGAAAGTGCTTCCTCAATACATCAGAAAGTGCTTGCTCAGTACCTCAGATAGTGCTCCCTCAATATCTCAGAAAGTGCTTCCTCAGTACCTCAGATTGTGCTCCCTCAATACCTCAGAAAGTGCTCCATCAATACCTCAGATAGTTCTCCCTCAGTACCTCAGAAAGTGCTCACTCCATACCTCAGAACTTGAACCCACAGTGCCTCAGATAGTTCTCCCTCAGTCCCTCAGGAAGTGCTTCCTCAATACCTCAGAAAGTGCTCTCTCAATACCTCAGGTATTTCTCCCTCAATACCTCTGAAAGTGCTCCCTCAATACCTCAGATAGTTCTCCCTCAATGCCTCAGATAGTGCTCCCACAATACCTCAGATATTTCTCCCTCAATACCTCAGATAGTTCTCCCTCAGTACCTCAGGAAGTGCTCCCTCAGTACCTCAGATAGTTCTCCCTCAGTACCTCAGAAAGTGCTTCCTCAATACCTCCGAAAGTGCTCCCTCAATACCTCAGATATTTCTCCCTCCATACCTCTGAAAGTGCTCCCTCAATACCTCAGATAGTTCTCCCTCTATGCCTCAGATAGTACTCCCACAATACCTCAGAAAGTGCTCCCTTCAATACTTCAGATAGTTCTCCATCAATACCTCTGAAAGTGCTCCCTCAATACCTCAGATAATTGTCCCTCAATGCCTCAGATAGTGCTCCCACAATACCTCAGATAGTTCTCCCTGAATACCTCAGATAGTTCTCCCTCAGTACCTCAGAATGTGCTCCCTCAATACCTCAGAAAGAGCTCCCTTAGTACCTCAGATAGTACTCACTCAGAACCTCAGCTAGTGCTTCCTCAGTAAATCAGAATGTGCTCCCAAAATACCTCAGAAAGTGCTCCCTCAGTACCTCAGATATTGCTCCCCCAATACCACAGATCGTGCTTGCTTAATACCTCAGAAAGTGCTCCTTCAGTACCTCAGATAGTTCTCCCTCAGTTCCTCAGAGAGTGCTTCCTCAAGACCTCAGAACTTGTTCCCTCAGTACCTCAGATAGTGCTCCCTCAATACCTCAGAATGTGCTCCCTCAGTACCTCAGAAAGTGCTTCCTCAAGACCTCAGAAAGTGCTCCATCAATACCACAGATAATTCTCCCTCAGTATCTCAGAAAGTGCTCCCTCAATACCTCATAAAGTGCTTCCTCAATACAACAGATTGTGTTCCCTCAATACCTCAGAAAATGCTTCCTCAATACCTCGGAAAGTGATCCCTCAGTTCCTCAGAGAGTGCTCCCTCAATACCTCAGAATGTGCTCCATCAATACCTCAGATAGTTCTCCCTCAGTACCACAGAGAGTTCTCCCTCAGTACCTCAGAACTAGCTCCCTCAGTACCTCAGATAGTGCTCGCTCAATACCTCAGAAAGTGCTCCCACAGAACCTCAGAAAGTGCTTCCTCAATACCTCAGAAAGTGCTTCCTCAATACCTCAGATAGTGCTCTATCAATTCCTCAGACAGTGCTTCCTCAATACCTCAGAAAGTGCTTTCTCAATACCTCAGAACTTGCTCCCTCAGTACCTCAGATAGTGCTCCCTCAATACCTCAGATAGTGCTCCCTCAATACCTCTGAAAGTGCTCACTTAATACCTCAGATAGTTCTCCCGCAATGCCTCAGATAGTGCTCCTGCAATACCTCGGATAGTTCTCCGTCAATACCTCAGATAGTGCTCCCGAAGTCCCTCTGAAAGTGCTCCCTCAATACTTCAGAAAGTGCTCCCTCAGTACCTCAGATAGTACTCACTCAGAACCTCAGCTAGTGCTTCCACAGTACGTCAGAAAGTGCTCCCTCAATACCTCAGAAACTGCTCCCTCAGTACCTCAAATAGTGCTCCCTCAGTACCTCAGATAGTTCTCACTCAGGACCTCAGAACGTGCTCCCCAAATACCTCCGAACGTGCTCCCTCAGTACCTCAGAAAGTGCTCCCTCAGTACCAAAGATAGTGCTTACTCAGTACCTCAGAAAGTGCTCCGTCAATACCTCAGAAAGTGCTTCCTCAATACATCAGAAAGTGCTTCCTCAGTACCTCAGATAGTGCTCCCTCAATACCTCAGATAGTGCTCCCTCAAAACCTCAGAAAGTGCTTCCTCTGTACCTCAGAAAGTGCTCCCTCAGTACCTCAGATAGTGCTCCCTCAATACCTCAGAAAGTGCTCCATAAATACCTAAGATAGTTCTCCCTCAATACCTCAGATAGTACTCCCTCAATACCTCAGAACTTACTCCCTCAGTACCTCAGATACTTCTCACTCAGTACCTCAGAAAGTGCTTCCTCAATACCTCAGAAAGTGCTCCCTCAATACCTCAGATAGTTCTCAATCAATACCTCTGAAAATGCTCCCTCAATACCTCAGATATTTCTCCCATAATGCCTCAGATAGCACTCCAACAATACCTCAGAGAGTGCTCCCTCAATACCTCAGATAGTTCTCCCTCAATACTCTGAAAGTGCTACCTCAATACCTCAGATAGTTCTCGCTCAATGCCTCAGATAGTGCTCCCACAATACCTCAGATAGTTCTCCCTCAATACATCAGATAGTTCTCCCTCAGTACCTCAAAAAGTGCTCCCACAGTACCTCAGATAGTTCTCCCTCAGTACCTCAGAAAGGGCTTCCTCAATACCTCAGAAAGTGCTCCCTCAGTACCTCAGATAGTGCTCGCTCAATACCTCAGAAAGTGCTCCCTCAGTACCTCAGAAAGTGCTTCCTCAATACATCAGAAAATGCTTCCTCAATACCTCATATAGTGCTCCCTCAATACCTCAGAAAGTGCTCCCTCAGTACCTCAGATGGTGCTCGCTCAATACCTCAGAAAGTGCTCCCTCAGTACCTCAGAAAGTGCTTCCTCAATACATCAGAAAGTGCTTCTTCAATACCTCATATAGTGCTCCCTCAATACCTCAGAAAGTGCTCCCTCAGTACCTCAGATAGTTCTCCCTCAATACCTCTGAAAGTGCTCCCTCAATACCTCAATTAGTTCTCCCTCAATGCCTCAGATACTGCACCCACAATACCTCAAATAGTGCTCGCTCAATACCTCAGAAAGTTCTCCCACAGTACCTCAGAAAGTGCTTCCTCAATACCTCAGAAAGTGCTTTCTCAATACCTCAGATAGTGCTCCCTCAATACCTCAGAAAGTACTTCCACAATACCTCAGAAAGTGCTTTCTCAATACCTCAGAAAATGCTCCCCCTGTACCTCAGATAGTGCTCCCTCAGTACCTCAGAAAGTGGTCCCTCAATACCTCAGAAAATGCTCCCTTAGTACCTCAGATAGTACTCACTCATAACCTCAGCTAGTGCTTCCTCAGTACGTCAGAAAGTGCACCCTCAATATCTCAGAAACTGCTCCCTCAGTCCCTCAGATAGTTCTCCCTCAGTACTTCAGATAGTTCTCACTCAGTACCTCAGAAAGTGCTCCCTAAGTACCTCAGAAAGTGCTCACGCAGTAAATCAGATATTGCTCCCTCAATACCTCAGATAGTTCTCCCTCACTACCTCAGAGAGTGCTTTCTCAATACCTCAGAACTTGTTCCCTCATTACCTCAGATAGTGCTCCCTCAATACCTCAGAAAGTGCTCCCTCAGTACCTCAGAAAATGCTTCCACATTACCTCAGATAGTGCTCCATCAATACCACAGATAGTTCTCCCTCAGTAGCTCAGATAGTGCTCCCTCAATACATCAGAAAGTGCTCCCTCAATGCCTCATAAAGTCCTTCCTCAATACAACAGATTGTGTTCCCTCAATACCTCAGAAAGTGCTTCCTCAATACCTCAGAAAGTGATCCCTCAGTACCTCAGATAGTGCTCCCTCAATACCTCAGAAAGTGCTCCAACAATAACTCAGATAGTTCTCCCTCAGTACCTCAGAACTTGCTCCCTCAGTACCTCAGATAGTTCTCCCTCAATACCTCAGATAGTGCTCCCTCAATACCTCAGAAACTGCTTCCTCAATACCTCAGAAAGTGCTCCATCAATACCACAGATTGTTCTCCCTCAGTACCTCAGAGAGTGCTTCCTCAATACCTCAGAAAGTGCTCCCTCAGTACTTCAGAAAGTGCTTCCTCAATACAACAGATTGTGTTCCCTCAATACCTCAGAAAGTGCTTCCTCAATACCTCAGAACTTGTTCCCTCAGTACCTCAGATAGTGCTCCCTCAGTACCTCAGAAAGTGCTTGCTCAATACCACAGAAGGTGCTCCCTCAATACTTCAGAAAGTCGTCCCTCAGCACCTCAGATAGTTCTCCCTCAGTACCTCAGATAGATGTCCCTCAGTACCTCAGAAAGTGCTTCCTCAATACCTCAGAAAGTGCTCACTCAATACCTCCGATAATTCTCCCTCAATACATCTGAAGGTGCTCCCACAATACCTCAGATAGTTCTCCCTCAGTACCTCAGATAGATCTCCCTCAATACCTCAGATAGTGCTCCCACAATACCTCAGATAGTTCTCCCTCAATACTTCAGTAAGTGGTCCCTCAGTACCTCAGTTAGTTCTCCCTCAGTACCTCTGAAAGTGCTTCCTCAATACCTCAGAAAGTGTTGCCTCAATACCTCAGATAGTTCTCCCACAATACCTCAGAAAGTGCTCCCTCAATACCTCAGATAGTTCTCCCTCTATGCCTCAGATAGTACTCGCACAATACCTCAGAAAGTGCTCCCTCAATACCTCAGATATTTCTCCCTCAATACCTCAGAAAGTGCTCCCTCAATACCTCAGAAAATGCTCCCTTAGTACCTCAGATAGTACTCACTCAGAACCTCAGCTAGTGCTTCCTCAGTACGTCAGAGAATGCACCCTCAATACCTCAGAAACTGCTCCCTGAGTACCTCAGATAGTTCTCCCTCAGTACCTCAGATAGTTCTCACTCAGTACCTCAGAAAGTGCGCCCTATATACCTCAGGAAGTGCTCCCTCAGTACCTCAGATATTGCACCCTCAATATCTCAAATAGTGCTCCCTTAATACCGCAGAAATTTGCTCCCTCAGTACCTCAGATAGTTCTCCCTCAGTACCTCAGAGAGTGCTTCCTCAATACCTCAGAACATGTTCCCTCAGTACCTCAGATAGTGCTCCCTCAATACCTCAGAAAGTGATCCCTCAGTACCTCAGAAAGTGCTTCCTCAATACCTCAGAATGTGCTCCATCAACACCACAGATAGTTCTCCCTCAGTATCTCCGATAGTGCTCGCTCAATACTCAGAAAGTGCTCCCTCATTACCTCATAAAGTGCTTCCTCAATACAACAGATTGTGTTCCCTCAATACCTCAGAAAGTGCTCCCTCAGTACCTCAGAATGTGCTCCATCAATACCACAGATAGTTCTCCTCAGTATCTCAGATAGTGCTCCCTCAATACCTCAGAAAGTGCTCCCTCAATACCTCATAAAGTGCTTCCTCAATACAACAGATGGTGTTCCCTCTATACATCAGAAAGTGCTTCCTCAATACCTCAGAAAGTGTTGCCTCAATACCTCAGATAGTTCTCCCACAATACCTCAGAAAGTGCTCCCTCAATACCTCAGATAGTTCTCCCTCTATGCCTCAGATAGTACTCGCACAATACCTCAGAAAGTGCTCCCTCAATACCTCAGATATTTCTCCCTCAATACCTCAGAAAGTGCTCCCTCAATACCTCGGTAAATGCTCCCTTAGTACCTCAGATAGTACTCACTCAGAACCTCAGCTAGAGCTTCCTCAGTACGTCAGAAAGTGCACCCTCAATACCTCAGAAACTGCTCCCTGAGTACCTCAGATAGTTCTCCCTCAGTACCTCAGATAGTTCTCACTCAGTACCTCAGAAAGTGCGCGCTATATACCTCAGGAAGTGCTCCCTCAGTACCTCAGATTTTGCACCCTCAATACTTCAAATAGTGCCCCCACAATACCTCAGAAAGTGCTCCCTCAGTACCTCAGAGAGTGCTTCCTCAATACCTCAGAACTTGCTCCCTCAGTACCTCAGATAGTGCTCCCTCAATACCTCAGAATGTGATCCCTCAGTACCTCAGAAAGTGCTTCCTCAATACCTCAGAAGGTGCTCCATCGGTACCTCAGATAGTTCTCCCTCAGTACCTCAGATAGTTCTCCCTCAATACCTCAGATAGTGCCTCCTCAGTACCTCAGAAAGTGCTCCCTCAATGCCTCAGGTAGTTCTCCCTCAATACCTCAGAAAGTGCTCCCGCAATACCTCAGAACTTGCTCCCTCTCTACCTCAAATAGTGCTCGCTCAATACCTCAGAAAGTTCTCCCACAGTACCTCAGAAAGTGCTTCCTCAATACCTCAGAAAGTGCTTTCTCAATACCTCAGATAGTGCTCCCTCAATACCTCAGAAAGTACTTCCACAATACCTCAGAAAGTGCTTTCTCAATACCTCAGAAAATGCTCCCCCTGTACCTCAGATAGTGCTCCCTCAATACCTCAGAAAGTGCTCCCTCAATACCTCAGAAAGTGCTCCCTCAATACCTCAGATAGTGGTCCCCCAATACCTTAGAATGTGCTCCCTCAATACTTCAGAAAGTGGTCCCTCAGTACCTAAGATAGTTCCCCTCAGTACCTCAGAAAGTGCTCCCTCAATACCTCAGATAGTGCCTCCTCAGTACCTCAGAAAGTGCTCCCTCAATGCCTCAGGTAGTTCTCCCTCAATACCTCAGAAAGTGCTCCCGCAATACCTCAGAAAGTGTCCCCTCAGTACCTAAGAAAGTGCTACCTCAATACCTCAGAAAGTGCTCCATCAATGCCTCAGAGAGTGCTCCCTCAATACCTAAGATTGTTCTCCTTCAATACCTCAGATAGTTCTCCCTCAAAACCTCTGAAAGTGCTCGCTCAATACCTCAGATAGTTCTCCCACAATACTTCAGATAGTGCTCCTCAATACCTCAGATTGTTCTCCCTCAGTACCTCAGAAAGTGCTTCCTCAGTACCTCAGAAAGTGCTGCCTCAATACCTCAGATAGTTCTCCCTCAATACCTCTGAAAGTGCTCCCTCAATACCTCAGATAATTCTCCCTCAATGCCTCAGATACTGCACCCACAATACCTCAGATAGTTCTCCCTCAATACCTCAGATATTTCTCCCTCAGTACCTCAGAAAGTGGTCCCTCAATACCTCAGAAAATGCTCCCTTAGTACCTCAGATAGTACTCACTCAGAACCTCAGCTAGTGTTTCCTCAGTACGTCAGAATGTGCACCCTCAATATCTCAGAAACTACTCCCTCAGTACCTCAGATAGTTCTCCTTCAGTACTTCAGATAGTTCTCACTCAGTACCTCAGAAAGTGCTCCCTAAATACCTCACAAAGTGCTCACTCAGTACATCAGATATTGCGACCTCAATACCTCAGATAGTTCTCCCTCACTACCTCAGAGAGTGCTTTCTCAATACCTCAGAAAGTGCTCCCTCAGTACCTCAGAAAATGCTTCCACAATACCTCATTAGTGCTCCATCAATACCACAGATAGTTCTCCCTCAGTATCTCAGATAGTGCTCCCTCAATACATCAGAAAGTGCTCCCTCAATACCTCATAAAGTCCTTCCTCAATACAACAGATTGTGTTCCCTCAATACCTCAGAAAGTGCTACCTCAATACCTCAGAAAGTGCTCCCTCAGTAACTCAGATAGTACTCCCTCAATACCTCAGAAAGTGCTCCAACAATAACTCAGATAGTTCTCCCTCAGTACCTCAGAACTTGCTCCCTCAGTACCTCAGATAGTGCTCGCTCAATACCTCAGAAAGTGCTCCCTCAGTACCTCAGATAGTTCTCCCTCAATACCTCAGATAGTGCTCCCTCAATACCTCAGAAAGTGCTCCCTCAGTACCTCAGAAAGTGCTTCCTCAATACCTCAGAAAGTGCTCCATCAATACCACAGATAGTTCTCCCTCAGTACCTCAGAGAGTGCTTCCTCAATACCTCAGAAAGTGCTCCCTCAGTACTTCAGAAAGTGCTTCCTCAATACAACAGTTTGTGTTCCCTCAATACCTCAGAAAGTGCTTCCTCAATACCTCAGAACTTGTTCCCTCAGTACCTCAGATATTTCTCCCTCAGTCCCTCAGAAAGTGCTTGCTCAATACCACAGAAGGTGCTCCCTCAATACTTCAGAAAGTCGTCCCTCAGCACCTCAGATAGTTCTCCCTCAGTACCTCAGATAGATGTCCCTCAGTACCTCAGAAAGTGCTTCCTCAATACCTCAGAAAGTGTTCACTCAATACCTCCAATAATTCTACCTCAATACATCTGAAGGTGCTCCCACAATACCTCAGATAGTTCTCCCTCAGTACCTCAGATAGTTCTCCCTCAATACCTCTGAAAGTGCTACCTCAATACCTCAGTTAGTTCTCCCTCAATGCCTCAGATAGTGCTCCCACAATACCTCAGATAGTTCTCCCTCAATACTTCAGTAAGTGGTCCCTCAGTACCTCAGTTAGTTCTCCCTCAGTACCTCTGAAAGTGCTTCCTCAATACCTCAGAAAGTGCTGCCTCAATACCTCAGATAGTTCTCCCTCAATACCTCAGAAAGTGATCCCTCAATACCTCAGATAGTTCTCCCTCTATGCGTCAGATAGTACTCGCACAATACCTCAGAAAGTGCTCCCTCAATACCTCAGATATTTCTCCCTCAATACCTCAGAAAGTGCTCCCTCAATACCTCGGAAAATGCTCCCTTAGTACCTCAGATAGTACTCACTCAGAACCTCAGCTAGTGCTTCCTCAGTACGTCAGAAAGTGCTACCTCAATACCTCAGAAACTGCTCCCTGAGTACCTCAGATAGTTCTCCCTCAGTACCTCAGATAGTTCTCACTCAGTACCTCAGAAAGTGCGCCCTATATACCTCAGGAAGTGCTCCCTCAGTACCTCAGATATTGCACCCTCAATACCTCAAATAGTGCTCCCTTAATACCTCAGAAAGTGCTCCCTCAGTACCTCAGATAGTTCTCCCTCAGTACCTCAGAGAGTGCTTCCTCAATACCTCAGAACATGTTCCCTCTGTACCTCAGATAGTGCTCCCTCAATACCTCAGAAAGTGATCCCTCAGTACCTCAGAAAGTGCTTCCTCAATACCTCAGAATGTGCTCCATCAACACCACAGATAGTTCTCCCTCAGTATCTCCGATAGTGCTCCCTCAATACCTCAGAAAGTGCTCCCTCATTACCTCATAAAGTGCTTCCTCAATACAACAGATAGTGTTCCCTCAATACCTCAGAAAGTGCTCCCTCAGTACCTCAGAATGTGCTCCATCAATACCACAGATAGTTCTCCTCAGTATCTCAGATAGTGCTCCCTCAATACCTCAGAAAGTGCTCCCTCAATACCTCATAAAGTGCTTCCTCAATACAACAGATGGTGTTCCCTCTATACATCAGAAAGTGCTTCCTCAATACCTCAGATAGTGCTCCATCAATACCACAGATAGTTCTCCCTCAGTAGCTCAGATAGTGCTCCCTCAATACATCAGAAAGTGCTCCCTCAATGCCTCATAAAGTCCTTCCTCAATACAACAGATTGTGTTCCCTCAATACCTCAGAAAGTGCTTCCTCAATACCTCAGAAAGTGATCCCTCAGTACCTCAGATAGTGCTCCCTCAATACCTCAGAAAGTGCTCCAACAATAACTCAGATAGTTCTCCCTCAGTACCTCAGAACTTGCTCCCTCAGTACCTCAGATAGTTCTCCCTCAATACCTCAGATAGTGCTCCCTCAATACCTCAGAAACTGCTTCCTCAATACCTCAGAAAGTGCTCCATCAATACCACAGATTGTTCTCCCTCAGTACCTCAGAGAGTGCTTCCTCAATACCTCAGAAAGTGCTCCCTCAGTACTTCAGAAAGTGCTTCCTCAATACAACAGATTGTGTTCCCTCAATACCTCAGAAAGTGCTTCCTCAATACCTCAGAACTTGTTCCCTCAGTACCTCAGATAGTGCTCCCTCAGTACCTCAGAAAGTGCTTGCTCAATACCACAGAAGGTGCTCCCTCAATACTTCAGAAAGTCGTCCCTCAGCACCTCAGATAGTTCTCCCTCAGTACCTCAGATAGATGTCCCTCAGTACCTCAGAAAGTGCTTCCTCAATACCTCAGAAAGTGCTCACTCAATACCTCCGATAATTCTCCCTTAATACATCTGAAGGTGCTCCCACAATACCTCAGATAGTTCTCCCTCAGTACCTCAGATAGATCTCCCTCAATACCTCAGATAGTGCTCCCACAATACCTCAGATAGTTCTCCCTCAATACTTCAGTAAGTGGTCCCTCAGTACCTCAGTTAGTTCTCCCTCAGTACCTCTGAAAGTGCTTCCTCAATACCTCAGAAAGTGTTGCCTCAATACCTCAGATAGTTCTCCCACAATACCTCAGAAAGTGCTCCCTCAATACCTCAGATAGTTCTCCCTCTATGCGTCAGATAGTACTCGCACAATACCTCAGAAAGTGCTCCCTCAATACCTCAGATATTTCTCCCTCAATACCTCAGAAAGTGCTCCCTCAATACCTCGGAAAATGCTCCCTTAGTACCTCAGATAGTACTCACTCAGAACCTCAGCTAGTGCTTCCTCAGTACGTCAGAGAGTGCACCCTCAATACCTCAGAAACTGCTCCCTGAGTACCTCAGATAGTTCTCCCTCAGTACCTCAGATAGTTCTCACTCAGTACCTCAGAAAGTGCGCCCTATATACCTCAGGAAGTGCTCCCTCAGTACCTCAGATATTGCACCCTCAATATCTCAAATAGTGCTCCCTTAATACCGCAGAAATTTGCTCCCTCAGTACCTCAGATAGTTCTCCCTCAGTACCTCAGAGAGTGCTTCCTCAATACCTCAGAACATGTTCCCTCAGTACCTCAGATAGTGCTCCCTCAATACCTCAGAAAGTGATCCCTCAGTACCTCAGAAAGTGCTTCCTCAATACCTCAGAATGTGCTCCATCAACACCACAGATAGTTCTCCCTCAGTATCTCCGATAGTGCTCGCTCAATACTCAGAAAGTGCTCCCTCATTACCTCATAAAGTGCTTCCTCAATACAACAGATTGTGTTCCCTCAATACCTCAGAAAGTGCTCCCTCAGTACCTCAGAATGTGCTCCATCAATACCACAGATAGTTCTCCTCAGTATCTCAGATAGTGCTCCCTCAATACCTCAGAAAGTGCTCCCTCAATACCTCATAAAGTGCTTCCTCAATACAACAGATGGTGTTCCCTCTATACATCAGAAAGTGCTTCCTCAATACCTCAGAAAGTGTTGCCTCAATACCTCAGATAGTTCTCCCACAATACCTCAGAAAGTGCTCCCTCAATACCTCAGATAGTTCTCCCTCTATGCCTCAGATAGTACTCGCACAATACCTCAGAAAGTGCTCCCTCAATACCTCAGATATTTCTCCCTCAATACCTCAGAAAGTGCTCCCTCAATACCTCGGTAAATGCTCCCTTAGTACCTCAGATAGTACTCACTCAGAACCTCAGCTAGAGCTTCCTCAGTACGTCAGAAAGTGCACCCTCAATACCTCAGAAACTGCTCCCTGAGTACCTCAGATAGTTCTCCCTCAGTACCTCAGATAGTTCTCACTCAGTACCTCAGAAAGTGCGCGCTATATACCTCAGGAAGTGCTCCCTCAGTACCTCAGATTTTGCACCCTCAATACTTCAAATAGTGCCCCCACAATACCTCAGAAAGTGCTCCCTCAGTACCTCAGAGAGTGCTTCCTCAATACCTCAGAACTTGCTCCCTCAGTACCTCAGATAGTGCTCCCTCAATACCTCAGAATGTGATCCCTCAGTACCTCAGAAAGTGCTTCCTCAATACCTCAGAAGGTGCTCCATCGGTACCTCAGATAGTTCTCCCTCAGTACCTCAGATAGTTCTCCCTCAATACCTCAGATAGTGCCTCCTCAGTACCTCAGAAAGTGCTCCCTCAATGCCTCAGGTAGTTCTCCCTCAATACCTCAGAAAGTGCTCCCGCAATACCTCAGAACTTGCTCCCTCTCTACCTCAAATAGTGCTCGCTCAATACCTCAGAAAGTTCTCCCACAGTACCTCAGAAAGTGCTTCCTCAATACCTCAGAAAGTGCTTTCTCAATACCTCAGATAGTGCTCCCTCAATACCTCAGAAAGTACTTCCACAATACCTCAGAAAGTGCTTTCTCAATACCTCAGAAAATGCTCCCCCTGTACCTCAGATAGTGCTCCCTCAATACCTCAGAAAGTGCTCCCTCAATACCTCAGAAAGTGCTCCCTCAATACCTCAGATAGTGGTCCCCCAATACCTTAGAATGTGCTCCCTCAATACTTCAGAAAGTGGTCCCTCAGTACCTAAGATAGTTCCCCTCAGTACCTCAGAAAGTGCTCCCTCAATACCTCAGATAGTGCCTCCTCAGTACCTCAGAAAGTGCTCCCTCAATGCCTCAGGTAGTTCTCCCTCAATACCTCAGAAAGTGCTCCCGCAATACCTCAGAAAGTGTCCCCTCAGTACCTAAGAAAGTGCTACCTCAATACCTCAGAAAGTGCTCCATCAATGCCTCAGAGAGTGCTCCCTCAATACCTAAGATTGTTCTCCTTCAATACCTCAGATAGTTCTCCCTCAAAACCTCTGAAAGTGCTCGCTCAATACCTCAGATAGTTCTCCCACAATACTTCAGATAGTGCTCCTCAATACCTCAGATTGTTCTCCCTCAGTACCTCAGAAAGTGCTTCCTCAGTACCTCAGAAAGTGCTGCCTCAATACCTCAGATAGTTCTCCCTCAATACCTCTGAAAGTGCTCCCTCAATACCTCAGATAATTCTCCCTCAATGCCTCAGATACTGCACCCACAATACCTCAGATAGTTCTCCCTCAATACCTCAGATAGTTCTCCCTCAGTACCTCAGAAAGTGGTCCCTCAATACCTCAGAAAATGCTCCCTTAGTACCTCAGATAGTACTCACTCAGAACCTCAGCTAGTGCTTCCTCAGTACGTCAGAATGTGCACCCTCAATATCTCAGAAACTACTCCCTCAGTACCTCAGATAGTTCTCCTTCAGTACTTCAGATAGTTCTCACTCAGTACCTCAGAAAGTGCTCCCTAAATACCTCACAAAGTGCTCACTCAGTACATCAGATATTGCGACCTCAATACCTCAGATAGTTCTCCCTCACTACCTCAGAGAGTGCTTTCTCAATACCTCAGAAAGTGCTCCCTCAGTACCTCAGAAAATGCTTCCACAATACCTCATTAGTGCTCCATCAATACCACAGATAGTTCTCCCTCAGTATCTCAGATAGTGCTCCCTCAATACATCAGAAAGTGCTCCCTCAATACCTCATAAAGTCCTTCCTCAATACAACAGATTGTGTTCCCTCAATACCTCAGAAAGTGCTACCTCAATACCTCAGAAAGTGCTCCCTCAGTAACTCAGATAGTACTCCCTCAATACCTCAGAAAGTGCTCCAACAATAACTCAGATAGTTCTCCCTCAGTACCTCAGAACTTGCTCCCTCAGTACCTCAGATAGTGCTCGCTCAATACCTCAGAAAGTGCTCCCTCAGTACCTCAGATAGTTCTCCCTCAATACCTCAGATAGTGCTCCCTCAATACCTCAGAAAGTGCTCCCTCAGTACCTCAGAAAGTGCTTCCTCAATACCTCAGAAAGTGCTCCATCAATACCACAGATAGTTCTCCCTCAGTACCTCAGAGAGTGCTTCCTCAATACCTCAGAAAGTGCTCCCTCAGTACTTCAGAAAGTGCTTCCTCAATACAACAGTTTGTGTTCCCTCAATACCTCAGAAAGTGCTTCCTCAATACCTCAGAACTTGTTCCCTCAGTACCTCAGATATTTCTCCCTCAGTCCCTCAGAAAGTGCTTGCTCAATACCACAGAAGGTGCTCCCTCAATACTTCAGAAAGTCGTCCCTCAGCACCTCAGATAGTTCTCCCTCAGTACCTCAGATAGATGTCCCTCAGTACCTCAGAAAGTGCTTCCTCAATACCTCAGAAAGTGTTCACTCAATACCTCCAATAATTCTACCTCAATACATCTGAAGGTGCTCCCACAATACCTCAGATAGTTCTCCCTCAGTACCTCAGATAGTTCTCCCTCAATACCTCTGAAAGTGCTACCTCAATACCTCAGTTAGTTCTCCCTCAATGCCTCAGATAGTGCTCCCACAATACCTCAGATAGTTCTCCCTCAATACTTCAGTAAGTGGTCCCTCAGTACCTCAGTTAGTTCTCCCTCAGTACCTCTGAAAGTGCTTCCTCAATACCTCAGAAAGTGCTGCCTCAATACCTCAGATAGTTCTCCCTCAATACCTCAGAAAGTGATCCCTCAATACCTCAGATAGTTCTCCCTCTATGCGTCAGATAGTACTCGCACAATACCTCAGAAAGTGCTCCCTCAATACCTCAGATATTTCTCCCTCAATACCTCAGAAAGTGCTCCCTCAATACCTCGGAAAATGCTCCCTTAGTACCTCACATAGTACTCACTCAGAACCTCAGCTAGTGCTTCCTCAGTACGTCAGAAAGTGCTACCTCAATACCTCAGAAACTGCTCCCTGAGTACCTCAGATAGTTCTCCCTCAGTACCTCAGATAGTTCTCACTCAGTACCTCAGAAAGTGCGCCCTATATACCTCAGGAAGTGCTCCCTCAGTACCTCAGATATTGCACCCTCAATACCTCAAATAGTGCTCCCTTAATACCTCAGAAAGTGCTCCCTCAGTACCTCAGATAGTTCTCCCTCAGTACCTCAGAGAGTGCTTCCTCAATACCTCAGAACATGTTCCCTCTGTACCTCAGATAGTGCTCCCTCAATACCTCAGAAAGTGATCCCTCAGTACCTCAGAAAGTGCTTCCTCAATACCTCAGAATGTGCTCCATCAACACCACAGATAGTTCTCCCTCAGTATCTCCGATAGTGCTCCCTCAATACCTCAGAAAGTGCTCCCTCATTACCTCATAAAGTGCTTCCTCAATACAACAGATAGTGTTCCCTCAATACCTCAGAAAGTGCTCCCTCAGTACCTCAGAATGTGCTCCATCAATACCACAGATAGTTCTCCTCAGTATCTCAGATAGTGCTCCCTCAATACCTCAGAAAGTGCTCCCTCAATACCTCATAAAGTGCTTCCTCAATACAACAGATGGTGTTCCCTCTATACATCAGAAAGTGCTTCCTCAATACCTCAGATAGTGCTCCCTCAATACCTCAGAAGGTGCTCCATCGGTTCCACAGATAGTTCTCCCTCAGTACCTCAGATAGTTCTCCCTCAGTACCTCAGAACTTGCTCCCTCTGTACCTCAAATAGTGCTCGCTCAATACCTCAGAAAGTGCTCCCTCTGTACCTTAGAAAGTGCTTTCTCAATACATCAGAAAGTGCTTCCTCAATACCTCAGATAGTGCTCCCTCAATACCTCAGAAAGTGCTTCCACAATACCTCAGAAAGTGCTTTCTCAATACCTCAGAAAATGCTCCCCCTGTACCTCAGATAGTGCTCCCTCAATACCTCAGAAAGTGCTCCCTCAATACCTCAGAAAGTGCTCCCTCAATACCTCAGATAGTGGTCCCTCAATACCTCAGAATGTGCTCCCTCAATACTTCCGAAAGTGGTCCCTCAGTACCTCAGATAGTTCCCCTCAGTACCTCAGAAAGTGCTCCCTCAAAACCTCAGATAGTGCCTCCTCAGTACCTCAGAAAGTGCTCCCTCAATGCCTCAGGTAGTTCTCCCTCAATACCTCAGAAAGTGCTCCCGCAATACCTCAGAAAGTGTCCCCTCAGTACCTAAGAAAGTGCTACCTCAATACCTCAGAAAGTGCTCCATCAATGCCTCAGAGAGTGCTCCCTCAATACCTAAGATTGTTCTCCTTCAATACCTCAGATAGTTCTCCCTCAAAACCTCTGAAAGTGCTCGGTCAATACCTCAGATAGTTCTCCCACAATACTTCAGATAATGCTCCTCAATACCTCAGATTCTTCTCCCTCAGTACCTCAGAAAGTGCTTCCTCAGTACCTCAGAAAGTGCTGCCTCAATACCTCAGATAGTTCTCCCTCAATACCTCTGAAAGTGCTCCCTCAATACCTCAGATAATTCTCCCTCAATGCCTCAGATACTGCACCCACAATACCTCAGATAGTTCTCCCTCAATACCTCAGATAGTTCTCCCTCAGTACCTCAGAAAGTGGTCCCTCAATACCTCAGAAACTGCTCCCTTAGTACCTCAGATAGTACTCACTCAGAACCTCACCTAGTGCTTCCTCAGTACGTCAGAAAGTGCTCCCTCAATATCTCAGAAACTACTCCCTCAGTACCTCAGATAGTTCTCCCTCAGTACTTCAGATAGTTCTCATTCAGTACTTCAGAAAGTGCTCCCTGAATACCTCAGAAAGTGCTCACTCAGTACATCAGATATTGCTACCTCAATACCTCAGATAGTTCTCCCTCACTACCTCAGAGAGTGCTTTCTCAATACCTCAGAACTTGTTCCCTCATTCCCTCAGATAGTGCTCCCTCAATACCTCAGAAAGTGCTCCCTCAGTACCTCAGAAAATGCTTCCACAATACCTCATTAGTGCTCCATCAATACCACAGATAGTTCTCCCTCAGTATCTCAGATAGTGCTCCCTCAATACATCAGAAAGTGCTCCCTCAATACCTCATAAATTGCTTCCTCAACACAACAGATTGTGTTCCCTCAGTACCTCAGAAAGTGCTTCCTCAATACCTCAGAAGGTGCTCTCTCAGTACCTCAGATAGTGCTCCCTCAATACCTCAGAAGGTGCTCCATCAATACCTCAGATAGTTCTCCCTCAGTACCCCAGATAGTTCTCCCTCAGTACATTAGCGCTTGCTCCCTCAGTACCTCAGTTAGTGCTTGCGCAATACCTCAGAAAGTGCTCCCTCTGTACCTCAGAAAGTGCGACCTCAATACCTCAGAAAGTGCTCCATCAATACCACAGATCGTTCTCCCTCAGTACTCAGAGAGTGCTTCCTCAATACCTCAGAAAGTGCTCCCTCAGTACCTCAGAAAGTGCTCCCTCAATACCTCAGAAAGTGCTTCCTCAATACCTCAGAAAGTGCTCCCTCAGTACCTCAGAAAGTGCTCACTCAATACCTCAGAAAGTACTTCCTCTATACCTCAGAAAGTGCTTCCTCAATCGCTCAGAGAGTGCTCCCTCAGTAACTCAGAAAGTGCTCCCTCAATACCTCAGAAAGTGTTTTCTCAATACCTCAGAACGTGCTCCCTCAGTACCTCGGAAAGTGCTACCTCAATACCTCAGAAAGTTCTCCATCAATACCTCAGAGAGTGCTGCCTCCATACCGAAGATAGTCCTCCTTCAATACCTCAGATAGTTCCCCCTCAAAACCTCTGAAAGTGCTCGCTCAATACCTCTGATAGTTCTCCCTCAATACTTCAGATAGTGCTCCTCAATACCTCAGATAGTTCTCCGTCAATACCTCAGATAGTGCTCCCTCAATAGCTCAGATACTTCTCCCTCAATCCCTCTGAAAGTGCTCCCTCAATACCTCAGATAGTTCTCCCTCAATGCCTCAGATAGTGCTCCCACAATATCTCAGATACTACTCCCTCAATACCTCAGATCGTGCTCCCGCAGTACCTCAGAAAGTGCTCCCTCAATACCTCAGAAGGTGCTCGCTCAGTACCTCAGATAGTACTCGCTCAGAACCTCAGATAGTGCTTCCTCAGTACGTCAGAAAGTGCTCCCTCAATACCTCAGAAACTGCTCCATCTGTTCCTCAGATAGTTCTCCCTCAGTACCTCAGATAGTTCTCACTCAGTACCTCAGAAAGTTCTCCCTAAATACCTCAGAAAGTGCTCCCTCAATACCTCAGATAGTGGTCCCTCAATACCTCAGAATGTGCTCCCTCAATACTTCCGAAAGTGGTCCCTCAGTACCTCAGATAGTTCCCCTCAGTACCTCAGAAAGTGCTCCCTCAAAACCTCAGATAGTGCCTCCTCAGTACCTCAGAAAGTGCTCCCTCAATGCCTCAGGTAGTTCTCCCTCAATACCTCAGCAAGTGCTCCCGCAATACCTCAGAAAGTGTCCCCTCAGTACCTAAGAAAGTGCTACCTCAATACCTCAGAAAGTGCTCCATCAATGCCTCAGAGAGTGCTCCCTCAATACCTAAGATTGTTCTCCTTCAATACCTCAGATAGTTCTCCCTCAAAACCTCTGAAAGTGCTCGCTCAATACCTCAGATAGTTCTCCCACAATACTTCAGATAATGCTCCTCAATACCTCAGATTCTTCTCCCTCAGTACCTCAGAAAGTGCTTCCTCAGTACCTCAGAAAGTGCTGCCTCAATACCTCAGATAGTTCTCCCTCAATACCTCTGAAAGTGCTCCCTCAATACCTCAGATAATTCTCCCTCAATGCCTCAGATACTGCACCCACAATACCTCAGATAGTTCTCCCTCAATACCTCAGATAGTTCTCCCTCAGTACCTCAGAAAGTGGTCCCTCAATACCTCAGAAAATGCTCCCTTAGTACCTCAGATAGTACTCACTCAGAACCTCAGCTAGTGCTTCCTCAGTACGTCAGAAAGTGCACCCTCAATATCTCAGAAACTACTCCCTCAGTACCTCAGATAGTTCTCCCTCAGTACTTCAGATAGTTCTCATTCAGTACTTCAGAAAGTGCTCCCTGAATACCTCAGAAAGTGCTCACTCAGTACATCAGATATTGCTACCTCAATACCTCAGATAGTTCTCCCTCACTACCTCAGAGAGTGCTTTCTCAATACCTCAGAACTTGTTCCCTCATTACCTCAGATAGTGCTCCCTCAATACCTCAGAAAGTGCTCCCTCAGTACCTCAGAAAATGCTTCCACAATACCTCATTAGTGCTCCATCAATACCACAGATAGTTCTCCCTCAGTATCTCAGATAGTGCTCCCTCAATACATCAGAAAGTGCTCCCTCAATACCTCATAAATTGCTTCCTCAACACAACAGATTGTGTTCCCTCAGTACCTCAGAAAGTGCTTCCTCAATACCTCAGAAGGTGCTCTCTCAGTACCTCAGATAGTGCTCCCTCAATACCTCAGAAGGTGCTCCATCAATACCTCAGATAGTTCTCCCTCAGTACCCCAGATAGTTCTCCCTCAGTACATTAGCGCTTGCTCCCTCAGTACCTCAGATAGTGCTTGCGCAATACCTCAGAAAGTGCTCCCTCTGTACCTCAGAAAGTGCGACCTCAATACCTCAGAAAGTGCTCCATCAATACCACAGATCGTTCTCCCTCAGTACTCAGAGAGTGCTTCCTCAATACCTCAGAAAGTGCTCCCTCAGTACCTCAGAAAGTGCTCCCTCAATACCTCAGAAAGTGCTTCCTCAATACCTCAGAAAGTGCTCCCTCAGTACCTCAGAAAGTGCTCACTCAATACCTCAGAAAGTACTTCCTCTATACCTCAGAAAGTGCTTCCTCAATCGCTCAGAGAGTGCTCCCTCAGTAACTCAGAAAGTGCTCCCTCAATACCTCAGAAAGTGTTTTCTCAATACCTCAGAACGTGCTCCCTCAGTACCTCGGAAAGTGCTACCTCAATACCTCAGAAAGTTCTCCATCAATACCTCAGAGAGTGCTCCCTCCATACCGAAGATAGTTCTCCTATCAATACCTCAGATAGTTCCCCCTCAAAACCTCTGAAAGTGCTCGCTCAATACCTCTGATAGTTCTCCCTCAATACTTCAGATAGTGCTCCTCAATACCTCAGATAGTTCTCCGTCAATACCTCAGATAGTGCTCCCTCAATAGCTCAGATACTTCTCCCTCAATCCCTCTGAAAGTGCTCCCTCAATACCTCAGATAGTTCTCCCTCAATGCCTCAGATAGTGCTCCCACAATATCTCAGATACTACTCCCTCAATACCTCAGATCGTGCTCCCGCAGTACCTCAGAAAGTGCTCCCTCAATACCTCAGAAGGTGCTCGCTCAGTACCTCAGATAGTACTCGCTCAGAACCTCAGATAGTGCTTCCTCAGTACGTCAGAAAGTGCTCCCTCAATACCTCAGAAACTGCTCCATCTGTTCCTCAGATAGTTCTCCCTCAGTACCTCAGATAGTTCTCACTCAGTACCTCAGAAAGTTCTCCCTAAATACCTCAGAAAGTGCTCCCTCAGTACCTCAGATATTGCTCCCTCAATGCCCCAGATAGTGCGCCCTTAATACCTCAGAAAGTGCTCCCTCAGTACCTCAGATAGTTCTTCCTCAGTACCTCAGAGAGTGCTTCCTGAATACCTCAGAACTTGTTCCCTCAGTACCTCAGAAAGTGCTCCCTCCAGACCTAGGAAAGTGCTTCCTCAATCCCTCAGAAAGTGCTTCCTCAATCCCTCAGAAAGTGCTCCCTCAGTACCTCAGAAAGTGCTCACTCAATACCTCAGAAAGTGTTTCCTCTATACCTCAGAAAGTGCTTCATCAATACCTCAGAGAGTGCTCCCTCAGTACCTCAGAAAGTGCTCCCTCAATACCTCAGAAAGTGCTCCCTCAGTACCTCAGAAAGAGCTTCTTCAATACCTCAGAAAATGGTCCATCAATGCCACAGATAGTTCTCCCTCAGTACCCCAGATAGTTCTCCCTCAGTACATTAGAGCTTGCTCCCTCAGTACCTCAGATAGTGCTTGCGCAACACCTCAGAAAGTGCTCCCTCAGTACCTCAGAAAGTGCGACCTCAATACCTCAGAAAGTGCTCCATCAATACCACAGATCGTTCTCCCTCAGTACTCAGAGGGTGCTTCCTCAATACCTCAGAAAGTGCTCCCTCAGTACCTCAGAAAGTGCTCCCTCAATACCTCAGAAAGTGCTTCCTCAATACCTCAGAAAGTGCTCCCTCAGTACCTCAGAAAGTGCTCACTCAATACCTCAGAAAGTACTTCCTCTATACCTCAGAAAGTGCTTCCTCAATACCTCAGAGAGTGCTCCCTCAGTACCTCAGAAAGTTCTCCCTCAATACCTCAGAAAGTGCTTTCTCAATACCTCAGAACGTGCTCCCTCAGTACCTCGGAAAGTGCTACCTCAATACCTCAGAAAGTTCTCCATCAATACCTCAGAGAGTGCTCCCTCCATACCGAAGATAGTTCTCCTTCAATACCTCAGATAGTTCCCCCTCAAAACCTCTGAAAGTGCTCGCTCAATACCTCTGATAGTTCTCCCTCAATACTTCAGATAGTGCTCCTCAATACCTCAGATAGTTCTCCCTCAATCCCTCAGATAGTGCTCCCTCAATACCTCAGATACCTCTCCCTCAATACCTCTGAAAGTGTTCCCTCAATACCTCAGATAGTTCTCCCTCAATGCCTCAGATAGTGCTCCCACAATACCTCAGATAGTTCTCCCTCAATACCTCAGATAGTGCTCCCGCAGTACCTCAAAAAGTGCTCCCTCAATACCTCAGAAAGTGCTTGCTCAGTACCTCAGATAGTACTCGCTCAAAACCTCAGCTAGTGCTTCTTCAGTACGTCAGAAAGGGCTCCCTCAATACCTCAGAAACTGCTCCCTCAGTACCTCAGATAGTTCTACCTCAGTACCTCAGATAGTTCTCACTCAGTACCTCAGAAAGTTCTCCCTAAATAGCTCAGAAAGTGCTCCCTCAGTACCTCAGATATTGCTCCCTTAATGCCACAGATAGTGCTCCCTTAATATCTCAGAAAGTGCTCCCTCAGTACCTCAGATAGTTCTCCGTCAGTACCTCAGATAGTTCTTCCTCAGTACCTCAGAGAGTGCTTCCTGAATACCTCAGAACTTGTTCCCTCAGAACTTCAGATAGTGCTCCCACTATACCTCAGAAAGTGCTCCCTCAGTACCTCAGAAAGTGCTTCCTCAATACCTCAGAAAGTGTTCCATCAATACCACAGATAGTTCTCCCTCAGTACTCAGAGAGAGCTTCCTCAATACCTCAGAAAGTGCTCCCTCAGTACCTCAGAAAGTGCTCCCTCAATACCTCAGAAAGTGCTTCCTCAATCCCTCAGAAAGTGCCCCCTCAGTAACTCAGAAAGTGCTCACTCAATACCTCAGAAAGTGCTTCCTCTATACTTCAGAAAGTGCTTCCTAAATACCTCAGAGAGTGCTCCCTCAGTACCTCAGAAAGTGCTCCCTCAATACCTCAGAAAGTGCTCCCTCAGTACCTCAGAAAGAGCTTCTTCAATACCTCAGAAAATGGTCCATCAATACCACAGATCAATACCACGTCAGTACCTCAGATAGTTCTTCCTCAGTACCTCAGAGAGTGCTTCCTGAATACCTCAGAACTTGTTCCCTCAGTGCCTCAGAGTTTGCTTCCTCAATACCTCAGAAAGTGCTCCCTCATTTCTTCAGGTAGTGCACCCTCAATACCTCAGAAACTGCTCCCTCAGTACCTCAGATAGTTCTCCCTCAGTACCTCAGATTGTTCTCACTCAGTAACTCAGAAAGTGCTCCCTAAATACCTCAGAAAGTGCTCCCTCAGTACCTCAGATATTGCCCACTCAATATCTCAGATAGTGCTCCCTTAATTCCTCAGAAAGTGCTCCCTCAGTACCTCAGATACTTCTCCCTCAGTACCTCAGAGAGTGCTTCCTCAATACCTCAGAACTTGTTCCCTCAGTATCTCAGATAGTGCTCACTCAATACCTCAGAAAGTGCTCCCTCAGTACCTCAGAAAGTGCTTCCTCAATACCTCAGAATGTGCTCCATCAATACCACAGATAGTTCTCCCTCAGTATCTCAGATAGTGTTCCCTCAATACCTCAGAATGTGCTCCCTCAATACCTCATAAATTGCTTCCTCAATACAACAGATTGTGTTCCCACAGTACCTCAGAAAGTGCTTCCTCAATACCTCAGAAGGTGCTCTCTCAGTACCTCAGATAGTGCTCCCTCAATACCTCAGAAGGTGCTCCATCAATACCTCAGATAGTTCTCCCTCAGTACCCCAGATAGTTCTCCCTCAGTACATTAGAGCTTGCTCCCTCAGTACCTCAGATAGTGCTTGCGCAATACCTCAGAAAGTGCTTGCTCAATACCTCAGATAGTTCTCCCTCAATACTTCAGATAGTGCTCCTCAATACCTCAGATTGTTCTCCCTCAATACCTCAGATAGTGCTCCCTCAATACCTCAGATAGTTCTCCCTCAATACTTCCGAAAGTGCTCCCTCAATACCTCAGATAGTTCTCCCTCAATGCCTCAGATAGTGCTCCCACAATATCTCAGATACTACTCCCTCAATACCTCAGATCGTGCTCCCGCAGTACCTCAGAAAGTGCTCCCTCAATACCTCAGAATGTCGTTGCTCAGTACCTCAGATAGTACTCGCTCAGAACCTCAGATCGTGCTTCCTCAGTAAGTCGGAAAGTGCTCCCTCAATACCTCAGAAACTGCTCCATCTGTTCCTCAGATAGTTCTCCCTCAGTACCTCAGATAGTTCTCACTCAGTACCTTAGAAACTTCTCCCTAAATAGCTCAGAAAGTGCTCCCTCAGTACCTCAGATATTGCTCCCTCAATGCCCCAGATAGTGCGCCCTTAATACCTCAGAAAGTGCTCCCTCAGTACCTCAGATAGTTCTCCGTCAGTACCTCAGATAGTTCTACCTCAGTACCTCAGAGAGTGCTTCCTGAATACCTCAGAACTTGTTCCCTCAGTACCTCAGATAGTGCTCCCTCTATACCTCAGAAAGTGCTCCCTCAGTACCTCAGAAAGTGCTTCCTCAATCCCTCAGAAAGTGCTTCCTCAATCCCTCAGAAAGTGCTCCCTCAGTACCTCAGAAAGTGCTCACTCAATAACTCAGAAAGTGTTTCCTCTATACCTCAGAAAGTGCTTCCTCAATACCTCAGAGAGTGCTCCCTCAGTACCTCAGAAAGTGCTCCCTCAATACCTCAGAAAGTGCTCCCTCAGTACCTCAGAAAGAGCTTCTTCAATACCTCAGAAAATGGTCCATCAATACCACAGATAGTTCTCCCTCAGTACCTCAGAGTTTGCTTCCTCAATACCTCAGAATGTGCTCCCTCATTTCTTCAGATAGTGCACCCTCAATACCTCAGAAACTGCTCTCTCAGTATCTCAGATAGTTCTCCCTCAGTACCTCAGATTGTTCTCACTCAGTAACTCAGCAAGTGCTCCCTAAATACCTCAGAAAGTGCTCCCTCAGTACCTCAGATATTGCCCACTCAATATCTCAGAGTGTGCTCCTTTAATTCCTCAGAAAGTGCTCCCTCAGTACCTCAGATACTTCTCCCTCAGTACCTCAGAGAGTGCTTCCTCAATACCTCAGAACTTGTTCCCTCAGTACCTCAGATAGTGCTCCCTCAATACCTCAGAAAGTGCTCCCTCAGTACCTCAGAAAGTGCTTCGTCAATACCTCAGAATGTGCTCCATCAATACCACAGATAGTTCTCCCTCAGTATCTCAGATAGTGTTCCCTCAATACCTCAGAATGTGCTCCCTCAATACCTCATAAATTGCTTCCTCAATACAACAGATTGTGTTCCCTCAGTACCTCAGAAAGTGCTTCCTCAATACCTCAGAAGGTGCTCCCTCAATACCTCTGAAAGTGCTCCCTCAATACCTCAGATAGTTCTCCCTCAATGCCTCAGATAGTGCTCCCACAATACCTCAGATAGTTCTCCCTCAATACCTCAGATAGTGCTCCCGCAGTACCTCAAAAAGTGCTCCCTCAATACCTCAGAAAGTGCTTGCTCAGTACCTCAGATAGTACTCGCTCAAAACCACAGCTAGTGCTTCTTCAGTACGTCAGAAAGGGCTCCCTCAATACCTCAGAAACTGCTCCCTCAGTACCTCAGATAGTTCTACCTCAGTACCTCAGATAGTTCTCACTCAGTACCTCAGAAAGTTCTCCCTAAATAGCTCAGAAAGTGCTCCCTCAGTACCTCAGATATTGCTCCCTTAATGCCACAGATAGTGCTCCCTTAATATCTCAGAAAGTGCTCCCTCAGTACCTCAGATAGTTCTCCGTCAGTACCTCAGATAGTTCTTCCTCAGTACCTCAGAGAGTGCTTCCTGAATACCTCAGAACTTGTTCCCTCAGTACTTCAGATAGTGCTCTCACTATACCTCAGAAAGTGCTCCCTCAGTACCTCAGAAAGTGCTTCCTCAATACCTCAGAAAGTGTTCCATCAATACCACAGATAGTTCTCCCTCAGTACTCAGAGAGAGCTTCCTCAATACCTCAGAAAGTGCTCCCTCAGTACCTCAGAAAGTGCTCCCTCAATACCTCAGAAAGTGCTTCCTCAATCCCTCAGAAAGTGCTCCCTCAGTAACTCAGAAAGTGCTCACTCAATACCTCAGAAAGTGCTTCCTCTATACCTCAGAAAGTGCTTCCTAAATACCTCAGAGAGTGCTCCCTCAGTACCTCAGAAAGTGCTCCCTCAATACCTCAGAAAGTGCTCCCTCAATACCTCAGAAACTGCACCCCCAGTACCTTAGATAGTTCTCCCTCAGTACCTCAGATAGTTCTCCATCAGTACCTCAGATAATTCTCACTCAGAACCTCAGAAAGTCCTCCCTAAATACCTCAGAAAGTGCTCCCTCAGTACCTCAGATATTGCTCCCTCAATGCCTCAGATAGTGCTCACTCAGTACCTCAGAGAGTGCTTCCTCAATACCTCAGAACTTGTTCCCTCAGTACCTCAGATAGTGCTCCCTCAATACCTCAGAAAGTGCTCCCTCAGTTCCTCAGAAAGTACTTCCTCAATACCTCAGAAAGTGCTACCTCAATACCACAGATAGTTCTCCCTCAGTACCTCAGATAGTGCTCCCTCAATACCTCAAAAAGTGCTCCCTCAATACCTCATAAAGTGCTTCCTCAATACAACAGATTGTGTTCCCTCAATACCTCAGAAAATGTTTCCTCAATACCTCAGAAAGTGCGTCCTCAGTACCTCAGATAGTGCTCCCTCAATACCTCAGAAAGTGCTCCATCAATACCTCAGATAGTTCTCCCTCAGTACCTCAGATAGTTCTCCCTCAGTACCTCAGAACCTACTCCCTCAGTACCTCAGATAGTGCTCCCTCAATACCTCAGAAAGTGCTGCTTCAGTACCGCAGAAAGTGCTTCCTCAATACCTCAGAAAGTGCTTCCTCAATACCTCAGATTGTGCTCCCTCAATACATCAGAAAGTGCTTCCTCAATACCTCAGAAAGTGCTTTCTCAATACCTCAGAAAGTGCTCCCTCAGTACCTCAGATAGTGCTCCCACAATAACTCAGAAAGAGCTCCCTCAATACCTCAAAAAGTGCTTCCTCAATACCTCAGATAGTGGTCCCTCAATACCTCAGATAGTTCTCCCTCAATAATTCAGTAAGTGGACCCTCAATACCTCCGATAGTTCTCCCTCAGTACCTCAGAAAGTGCTCCCTTGGTACCTCAGATAATGCTTCCTCAGTACCTCAGTAGGTGCTCCCTCAATACCTCATATAGTACCTCCCCAGTACCTCAGAACGTGCTCCCTCAATACCTCAGGTAGTTCTCCCTCAATACCTCGATAGTGCGCCCTCAATACATCAGAGAGTGTTCCATCAGTACCTCAGAAAGTGTTCCCACAATATCTCTGAAAGTGCTCCATCAATATCTCAGATAGTTCACCCTCAGTACCTCAGAGTGTACTTCGTCAATACCTCAGATAGTTCTCCTTCAATACCTCAGATAGTGCTCCCGCAGTACCTCACATAGTTCTCCCTCAATAACTCAGAAAGTGCTCCCTTAGTACCTCAGATAGTACTCACTCAGAACCTCAGCTAGTGCTTCCTCAGTACGTCAGAAAGTGCTCCCTCAATACATCAGAAACTGCTCCCTCAGTACTTCAGATAGTTCTTCCTCAGTACCTCAGATAGTTCTCACTCAGTACCTCAGAATGTGCTGCCTAAATACCTCCGAAAGTGCTCCCTCAGTATCTCAGAAAGTGCTCCCTCTGTACCTTAGATAGTGCTTCCTCAGTACCTCAGAATGTGCTCCCTCAATACCTCAGAAAGTGCTTCCTCAATACATCAGAAAGTGCATCCTCAGTACCTCAGATAGTACTCCCTCAATACCTCAGAAAGTGATCCCTCAATACCTCAGAAAGTGCTTCCTCAGTACCTCAGAAAGTGCTTCCTAAATACCTCAGAAAGTGCTCGCTCAATAACTCAGATAGTTCTCCCTCAATACCTCTGAAAGTGCTCCCTCAATACCTCAGATAGTTCTCCCTCTATGCCTCAGATAGTACTCCCACAATACCTCAGAAAGTGCTCCCTCAATACCTCAGATTGTTCTCCCTCAATACCTCTGAAAGTGCTACCTCAATACCTCAGATAGTTCTCCCTCAATGCCTCAGATTGTGCTCCGTCAATACCTCAGGTAGTTCTCCCTCAATACCTCAGATAGTTCTCCCTCAGTACCTCAGATAGTTCTCCCTCAGTACCTCCGAAAGGGCTTCATCCCTACCTCAGAAAGTGCTCCCTCAGTACCTCAGATAGTGCTTCCTCAATACCTCAGAAAGTGCTGCCTAAATACCTCCGAAAGTGCTCCCTCAGTATCTCAGAAAGTGTTCCCTCTGTACGTCAGATAGTGCTTCCTCAGTACCTCAGAATGTGCTCCCTCAATACCTCAGAAAGTGCTTCCTCAATACATCAGAAAGTGCATCCTCAGTACCTCAGATAGTACTCCCTCAATACCTCAGAAAGTGATCCCTCAATACCTCAGAAAGTGCTTCCTCAGTACCTCAGAAAGTGCTTCCTCAATTCCTCAGAAAGTGCTCGCTCAATACCTCAGATAGTTCTCCCTCAATACCTCTGAAAGTGCTCCCTCAATACCTCAGATAGTTCTCCCACTATGCCTCAGATAGTACTCCCACAATACCTCAGAAAGTGCTCCCTCAATACCTCAGATAGTTCTCCCTCAATACCTCTGAAAGTGCTACCTCAATACCTCAGATAATTCTCCCTCAATGCCTCAGATAGTGCACCCACAATACCTCAGATAGTTCTCCCTCAATACCTCAGATAGTTCTCCCGCAGTACCTCAGAAAGTGCTCCCTCAATACCTCAGAAAGTGCTCCCTTAGGACCTCAGATAGTACTCACTCAGAATCTCAGCTAGTGCTTCCTCAGTACGTCAGAAAGTGCACCCTCAATACCTCAGAAACTGCTCCCTCAGTACCTCAGGTAGTTCTCCCTCAGTACCTCAGATAGTTCTCCCTCAATACCTCTGAAAGTGCTACCTCAATACCTCAGAAAGTGCTCCCTCAGTACCTCAGATAATTCTCCCTCACTACCTCAGAGAGTGCTTACTCAATAACTCAGAACATATTCCCTCATTACCTCAGATGTGCTCCCTCAATACCTCAGAAAGTGCTCCCCAGTACCTCAGAAAGTGCTTCCTCAATGCCTCAGAAAGTGCTCCATCAATACCACAGAGAGTTCTCCCTCAATATCTCAGATAGTGCTCCCTCAATACATCAGAAAATGCTCCCTCTATGCCGCAGATAGTACTCCCACAATACCTCAGAAAGTGCACCCTCAATACCTCAGATAGTTCTCCCTCAATACCTCTGAAAGTGCTACCTCAATACCTCAGATAGTTCTCCCTCAATGCCTCAGATTGTGCTCCCTCAATTCCTCAGGTAGTTCTCCCTCAATACCTCAGATAGTTCTCCCTCAGGACCTCAGATAGTGCTCCCTCAGTACCTCAGATAGTTCTCCCTCAGTACCTCAGAAAGGCCTTCCTCCCTACCTCAGAAAGTGCTCCCTCAGTACCTCAGATAGTGCTCCCTCAATACCTCATAAAGTGCTCCCCCAGTACCTCAGAAAGTGCTTTCTCAATACCTCAGATTGTGCTCCCTCAATACCTCAGAAAGTGCTCCCTCAGGACCTCAGAAAGTGCTTCCTCAATACCTCAGAAAGTGCTTCCTCAGTACCTCAGAAGGTGCTTCCTCAATACCTCAGATAGTGCTCCCTCAGTACCTCAGAAAGTGCTCCCTCAGTACCTCAGAAGGTGCTTCCTCAATACCTCAGAAATTTGCACCCCCAGTACCTCAGATATTGCTCCCTCAATACCTCAGAAAGAGCTCCCTCAGTACCTCAGATGGTGCTTCCTCAATACCTCAGATAGTGCTCCCTCAGCACCTCAGAAAGTGCTCCCTCAGTACCTCAGAAGGTGCTTCCTCAATACCTCAGAAATTTGCACCCCCAGTACCTCAGATATTGCTCCCTCAATACCTCAGAAAGAGCTCCCTCAGTACCTCAGATGGTACTCACTCAGAACCTCAGCTAGTGCTTCCTCAGTATCTCAGATAGTGCTCCCTCAATACCTCAGAAAGTGCACCCTCAATACCTCATAAAGTGCTTCCTCAAAACAACAGATTGTGTTCCCTCAAAACCAGAGAAAATGCTTCCACAATACCTCAGAAAGTGTTCCCTCTGTACCTCAGATAGTGCTCCCTCAATACCTCAGAAAGTGCATCCTCAATACCTCAGAAAGTGCTCCATCAGTACCTCAGAGAGTGCTTCCTCAATACCTCAGAAGGTGCTCCCTCAATACCTCAGAAAGTGCTCCCTGAATACCTCAGAAATTGTTTTCTCAATACCTCAGATTGTGCTCCCTCAATACCTCAGAAAGTGCTCCCTCAGGACCTCAGAAAGTGCTTCCTCAATACCTCAGAAGGTGCTCCCTCAGTACCTCAGAAGGTGCTTCCTCAATACCTCAGATAGTGCTCCCTCAGTACTTCAGATAGTGCTCCCTCAATACCTCAGAAAGTGCTCCCTCAGTACCTCAGAAGGTGCTTCCTCAATACCTCAGAAATTTGCACCCCCAGTACCTCAGATATTGCTCCCTCAATACCTCAGAAAGAGCTCCCTCAGTACCTCAGATGGTACTCACTCAGAACCTCAGCTAGTGCTTCCTCAGTATCTCAGATAGTGCTCCCTCAATACCTCAGAAAGTGCACCCTCAATACCTCATAAAGTGCTTCCTCAAAACAACAGATTGTGTTCCCTCAATACCTGAGAAAATGCTTCCACAATACCTCAGAAAGTGATCCCTCTGTACCTCAGATAGTGCTCCCTCAATACCTCAGAAAGTGCTCCATCAATACCTCAGATAGTTCTCCCTCAGTACCTCAGATAGTTCTCCCTCAGTACCTCAGAACTTGCTCCCTCAGTACCTCAGATAGTGCTCGCTCAATACCTCAGAAAGTGAGCCCTCAGTACCTCAGAAAGTGCTTCCTCAATACCTCAGATAATTCTCCCTCAATGCCTCAGTTAGTGCACCCACAATACCTCAGATAGTTCTCCCTCAATACCTCAGATAGTTCTCCCGCAGTTCCTCAGATATTGCTCCCTCAATACCTCAGAAAGAGCTCCCTCAGTACCTCAGATAGTACTCACTCAGAACCTCAGCTCGTGCTTCCTCAGTACGTCAGAAAGTGCTGCATCAATATGTCAGAAACTGCTCCCTCAGTACCTCAGATAGTTCTCCCTCAGTACCTCAGATAGTTCTCCCTCAGTACCTCAGATAGTTCTCACTCAGTACCTCAGGAAGTTCTCCCTAAATACCTCAGAAAGTGCTCCCTCAGTACCTCAGATATTGCTACCTCAATGCCTCAGATAATGCTCCCTCAGTACCTCAGAGAGTGCTTCCTGCATACCTCAGAACTTGTTCCCTCAGTACCTCAGATAGTGCTCCCTCAATACCTCAGAAAGTGCTCCCTCAGTACCTCAGAAAGTGCTTCCTCAATACCTCAGAAAGTGCTCCATCAATACCACAGATAGTTCTCCCTCAGTACCTCAGATAGTGCTTCCTCAATACCTCAGAAAGTGCTCCCTCAATACCTCAGAAAGTGCTCCCTCAATACCTCAGAAAGTGCTCCATCAATACCAAAGATAGTTCTCCCTCAGTACCTCAGATAGTACTCCTTCAATACCTCATAAAGTGCTCCCTCAATACAACAGATTGTGTTCCCTCAATACATCAGAAAATGCTTCCTCAATACCACAGAAAGTGCTCCCTCAGTACCTCAGATAGTGCTCCCTCAATACCTCAGAAAGTGCTCCATCAATACCTCTGATAGTTCTCCCTCAGTACCTCAGATAGTTCTACCTCAGCACCTCAGAACCTGCTCCCTCAGTCCCTCAGATAGAGCTCCCTGAATACCTCAGAAAGTTCTCCTTCAGTACCGCAGAAAGTGCTTCCTCAATACCTCAGAAAGTGCTTCCTCAATACCTCAGATAGTGCTCCCTCAATACCTCAGAAAGTGCTTTCTCAATACCTCAGAAAGTGCTCCCTCAGTACCTCAGATAGTGCTCCCTCAATAGCTCAGAAAGTGCTCCCTCAATACCTCAGAAAGTCCTTCCTCAATACCTCGGTTAGTGGTCCCTCAATACCTCAGATAGTTCTCCCTCAATACTTCAGTAGGTGGACCCGCAGTACCTCAGATAGTTCACCCTCATTACCTCAGAAAGTGCTCCCTCAGTACCTCAGATAGTGCTTCCTCAGTACCTCAGAAGGTGCTCCCTCAATACCTCAGATAGTACCTCCTCAGTACCTCAGAAAGTGCTCCCTCAATACCTCAGGTAGTTCTCCCTCAATACCTCGAAAGTGCTCCCTCAATACCTCAGAGAGTGTTCCATCAGTACCTCAGAAAGTGCTCCCTAAATACCTCAGAAATTGCTCCATCAATGCCTCAGATAGTTCTCTATCAGTACCTCTGATAGTGCTTCCTCAGTACGTCAGATAGTGCTCCCTCAATACCTCAGAAAGTGTCCCCTCAGTACCTCAGAAAGTGCTACCTCAATACCTCAGAAAGTGCTCCATCAATACGTCAGAGAGTGCTCCATCAAGACCTAAGATAGTTCTCCTTCAATACCTCACATAGTTCTCCCTCAAAACCTCAGAAAGTGCTCGCTCAATACCTCAGATAGTTCTCGCTCAATACCTCAGATAGTGCTCCTCAATACATCAGATAGTTCTCCCTCAATACCTCAGATAGTGCACCCTCAATACCTCAGATAGATCTCCCTCAATACCTCTGAAAGTGCTCCCTCAATACCTCGGATAGTTCTCCCGCAATGCCTCAGATAGTGCTCCCTCAATACCTCAGATAGTTCTCCCTCAATACCTCAGATAGTGCTCCCGCAGTACCTCAGATAGTTCTCCCTCAATACTTCAGAAAGTGCTCCTCAGTACCTCAGATAGTACTCGCTCAGAACCTCAGCTAGTGCTTCTTCAGTACGTCAGAAAGTGCTTCCTCAATACCTCAAAAAGTGCTTCCTCAATACCTCAGAAAGTGCCCCCTCAGTACCTCAGATAGTGCTCCATCAATACCTCAGAAAGTGCTCCAACAATACCTCAGATAGTTCTCCCTCAGTACCTCAGATAGTTCTCCCTCAGTACCTCAGAACTTGCTCCCTCAGTACCTCAGATAGTGCTCCCTCAATGCCTCAGAAAGTGCTCCTTCAGTACCGCAGAAAGTGCTTCCTCAAGAACTCAGATAGTTCTCCCTCAATACCTCAGATAGTGCTTCCTCAATACCTCAGATAGTGCTCCCTCAATACCTCTGAAAGTGCTCCCTTAATACCTCAGATAGTTCTCCCGCAGTACCTCAGAAAGTGCTCCCTCAATACTTCAGAAAGTGCTCCCTCAGTACCTCAGATAGTACTCACTCAGAACCTCAGCTAGTGCTTTCTCTGTACGTCAGAAAGTGCTCCCTCAATACCTCAGAAACTGCTCCCTCAGTACCTCAGATAGTTCTCCCTCAGTACCTCAGATAGTTCTCACTCAGTACCTCAGAAATTGCTCCCTAAAAACTCCGAACGTTCTCCCTCAGTACCTCAGAAAGTGCTCCCTCAGTAAAACAGATAGTGCATCCTCAGTACCTCAGAAAGTGCTCCCTCAAAACCTCAGAAAGTGCTTCCTCATTACATCAGAAAGTGCTTCCTCAGTACCTCAGATAGTGCTCCCTCAATAACTCAGATAGTGCTCCCTCAATACCTCAGAAAGTCCTTCCTCAGTCCCTCAGATAGTGCACCCTCAATACCTCAGAAAGTCCTTCCTCAGTACCTCAGATAGTGCTCCCTCAATACCTCAGAAAGTGCTCCATCAATACCTAAGATAGTTCTCCCTCAATACCTCAGATAGTACTCCTTCAATACCTCAGAACTTGCTCCCTCAGTACCTCAGATTCTTCTCACTCAGTACCTCAGAAAGTGCTTCCTCAATACCTCAGAAAGTGCTCCCTTAATACATCAGATAGTACTCCCACAATACCTCAGAAAGTGCTTCCTCAATACCTCAGATAGTTCTCCCTCAATACCTCTGAAAGTGCAACCTCAATACCTCAGAGAGTTCTCCCTCAATACCTCAGATAGTTCTCCCTCAGTACCTCAGAAAGTGCTCCCACAGTACCTCAGATAGTTCTCCCTCAGTACCTCAGAATGGGCTTCCTCAATACCTCAGAAAGTGCTCTCTCAGTACTTCAGATAGTGCTCGCCAAATATCTCAGAAAGTGCTCCCTCAGTACCTCAGAAAGTGCTTCCTCAATACCTCAGAAAGTGCTTCCTCAATACCTTATATAGTGCTCCCTCAATACCTCAGAAAGTGCTCCCTCAGTACCTCAGATAGTTCTCCCTCAGTACCTCAGAAAGGGCTTCCTCCATACCTCAGAAAGTGTTCCCTCAATACCTCAGATAGTTCTCCCTCAATACCTCTGAAAGTGCTCCCTCAAAACCTCAGATAATTCTCCCTCAATGCCTCAGATTCTGCACCCACAATACCTCAGATAGTTCTCCCTCAATACCTCAGATAGTTCTCCCTCAGTACCTCAGAAAGTGGTCCCTCAATACCTCAGATAGTACTCACTCAGAACCTCAGCTAGTGCTTATTCAGTACTTCAGAAAGTGCACCCTCAATATCTCAGAAACTGCTCCCTCAGTACCTCAGATAGTTCTCCCTCAGTACCTCAGATAGTTCTCACTCAGTACCTCACAAAGTGCTCCCTAAATACCTCAGAAAGTGCTCACTCAGTACATCAGATATTGCTCCCTCAATACCTCAGATACTTCTCCCTCACTACCTCAGAGAGTGCTCCCTCAATACCTCAGAAAGTGCTCCCTCAGTACCTCAGAAAATGCTTCCACAATACCTCAGATAGTGCTCCATCAATACCACAGATAGTTCTCCCTTAGTATCTCAAATAGTGCTCCCTCAATACATCAGAAAGTGCTCCCTCAATACCTCATAAAGTCCTTCCTCAATACAACAGATTGTGTTCCCTCAATACCTCAGAAAGTGCTTCCTCAATACATCAGAAAGTGCTCCCTCAGTACCTCATATAGTGCTCGCTCAATACTTCAGAAAGTGCTCCCTCAGTACCTCAGATAGTTCTCCTTCAATACCTCAGATATTGCTCCCTCAATACCTCAGAAAGTGCTCCCTCAGTACCTCAGAAAGTGCTTCCTCCATACCTCAGCAAGTGCTCCCTCAATACCGCAGACAGTTCTGCCTCAGGACCTCAGAGAGTGCTTCCTCAATACCTCAGAAAGTGCTCCCTCAGTATTTCAGAAAGTGCTCCCTCAATACCTCAGAAAGTGCACCCTCAATACCTCAGATAGTTCTCCCTCAATACCTCTGAAAGTGCTCCCTCAATACCTCAGATATTTCTCCCTCTATGCCTCAGATAGTACTCCCACAATACCTCAGAAAGTGCTCCCTCAATACCTCTGATTGTTCTCCCTCAATACCTCTGAAAGTGCTACCTCAATACCTCAGATAGTTCTCCCTCAATGCATCAGATAGTGCTCCCACTATACCTCAGATAGTTCTCCCTCCATACCTCAGATATTTCTCACTCAGTACCTCAGAAAGTGCTCCCACAGTACCTCAGATAGTTCTCCCTCAGTACCTCAGAAAGGGCTTCCTCAATACCTCAGAAAGTTCTCCCTCAGTACCTCAGATAGTGCTTGCTCAATACCTCAGAAAGTGCTCCCTGAGTACCTCAGAAAGTGCTTCCTCAATACCTCAGAAAGTGCTTCCTCAATACCTCATATAGTGCTCCCTCAATACCTCAGAAAGTGCTCCCTCAGTACCTCAGATAGTTCTCCCTCAGTACCTCAGAAAGGGCTTCCTCAATACCTCAGAAAGTGCTCCCTCAATACCTCAGATAGTTCTCCCTCAATACCTCTGAAATTGCTCCCTCAATACCTCAGATAATTCTCACTCAAAGCCTCAGATACTGCACCCACAATACCTCAGATAGTTCTCCCTCAATACCTCAGATAGTTCTCCCTCAGTACCTCAGAAAGTGGTCCCTCAATACCTCAGATAGTACTCACTCAGAACCTCAGCTAGTGCTTCCTCAGTACGTCAGAAAGTGCACCCTCAATATCTCAGAAACTGCTCCCTCAGTACCTCAGATAGTTCTCCCTCAGTACCTCAGATAGGTCTCACTCAGTACCTCAGAAAGTGCTCCCTAAATACCTCAGAAAGTGCTCACTCAGTACATCAGATATTGCTCCCTCAATACCTCAGATAGTTCTCCATCACTACCTCAGAGAGTGCTTCCTCAATACCTCAGAACTTGTTCCCTCATTACCTTAGATAGTGCTTCCTCAATACCTCAGAAAGTGCTCCCTCAGTACCTCAGAAAATGCTTCCACAATACCTCAGATAGTGCTCCATCAATACCACAGATAGTTCTCCCTCAGTATCTCAGATAGTGCTCCCTCAATACATCAGAAAGTGCTCCCTCAATACCTCATAAAGTCCTTCCTCAATACAACAGATTGTGTTCCCTCAATACCTCAGAAAGTGCTTCCTCAATGCATCAGAAAGTGCTCCCTCAGTACCTCATATAGTGCTCGCTCAATACTTCAGAAAGTGCTCCCTCAGTACCTCAGATAGTTCTCCCTCAATACCTCAGATAGTGCTCTCTCAATACATCAGAAAGTGCTCCCTCAGTACCTCAGAAAGTGCTTCCTCAATACCTCAGCAAGTGCTCCCTCAATACCACAGATAGTTCTGCCTCAGTACCTCAGAGAGTACTTCCTCAATACCTCAGAAAGTGCTCCCTCAGTATTTCAGAAAGTGCTCCCTCAATACCTCAGAAAGTGCACTCTCAATACCTCAGATAGTTCTCCCTCATTACCTCTGAAAGTGCTCACTCAATACCTCAGATATTTCTCCCTCTATGCCGCAGATAGTACTCCCACAATACTTCAGAAAGTGGTCCCTCAATACCTCAGATAGTTCTCCCTCAATACCTCTGAAAGTGCTACCTCATTACCTCAGATAGTTCTCCCTCAATGCATCAGATAGTGCTCCCACAATACCTCAGATAGTTCTCCCTCCATACGTCAGATATTTCTCACTCAGTACCTCAGAAAGTGCTCCCACAGTACCTCAGATAGTTCTCCCTCAGTACCTCAGAAAGGGCTTCCAGAATACCTCAGGAAGTGCTCCCTCAGTACCTCAGATAGTGCTCGCTCAATACCTCAGAAAGTGCTCCCTCAGTACCTCAGATAGTACTCGCTCAATACCTCAGAAAGTGCTTCCTCAATACCTCATATAGTGCTCCCTCAATACCTCAGAAAGTGCTCCCTCAGTACCTCAGAAAGGGCTTCCTCAATACCTCAGAAAGTGCTCCCTCAATACCTCAGATAGTTCTCCCTCAATACCTCTGAAAGTGCTCCCACAATACCTCAGATAATTCTCCCTCAATGCCTCAGATACTGCTCCCATAATACCTGAGATAGTTCTCCCTCAATACCTCAGATAGTTCTCCCTCAGTACCTCAGAAAGTGGTCCCTCAATACCTCAGAAAATGCTCCCTTAGTACCTCAGATAGTACTCACTCAGAACCTCAGCTAGTGCTTCCTCAGTACGTCAGAAAGTGCACCCTCAGTACCTCAGAAAGGGCTTCCTCAATACCTCAGAAAGTGCTACCTCAATACCTCATATAGTGCTCCCTCAGTACCTCAGAAACTGCTCCCTCAGTACCTCAGATAGTTCTCCCTCAGTACCTCAGATAGTTCTCACTCAGTACCTCAGAAAGTGCTCCCTAAATACCTCAGAAAGTGCTCACTCAGTACATCAGATATTGCTCCCTCAATACCTCAGATAGTTCTCCCTCACTACCTCAGAGAGTGCTTCCTCAATACCTCAGAACTTGTTCCATCATTACCTCAGATAGTGCTCCCTCAATACCTCAGAAAGTGCTTCCTCAGTACCTCAGAAAATGCTTCCACAATACCTCAGATAGTGCTCCATCAATACCACAGATAGTTCTCCCTCAGTATCTCAGATAGTGCTCTCTCAATACATCAGAAAGTGCTCCCTCAATACCTCATAAAGTCCTTCCTCAATACAACAGATTGTGTTCCCTCAATACCTAAGAAAGTGCTTCCTCAATACCTCAGAAAGTGCTCCCTCAGTACCTCAGATAGTGCTCCCTCAATACCTCAGAAAGTGCTCCAACAATAACTCAGATAGTTCTCCCTCAGTACATCAGACATTTCTCCCTCAGTACCTCAGAACTTGCTCCCTCAGTACCTCAGATAGTGCTCGCTCAATACCTCAGAAAGTGCTCCCTCAGTACATCAGATAGTTCTCCCTCAATATTTCAGATAGTGCTCCCTCAATACCTCAGAAAGTGCACCCTCAATACATCAGAAAGTGCTTCCTCAATACCTCAGCAAGTGCTCCCTCAATACCACAGATAGTTCTGCCTCAGTACCTCAGAGAGTGCTTCCTCAATTTCTCAGAAAGTGCTCCCTCAGTATTTCAGAAAGTGCTCCCTCAATACCTCAGAAAATGCACCATCAATACCTCAGATAGTTCTCCCTCAATACCTCTGAAAGTGCTCCCTCAATACCTCAGATATTTCTCCCTCTATGCCTCAGATAGTACTCCCACAATACCTCAGAAAGTGCTCACTCAATACCTCAGATAGTTCTCCCTCAATACCTCTGAAAGTGCTACCTCAATACCTGAGATAGCTCTCCCTCAATGCATCAGATAGTGCTCCCACAATACCTCAGATAGCTCTCCCTCCATACCTCAGATAGTTCTCCCTCAGTACCTCAGAAAGTGATCCCTCAATACCTCAGTAAGTGCTTCCTCAATACCTCATATAGTGCTCCCTCAATACCTCAGAAAGTGCTCCCTCAGTACCTCAGATAGTTCTCCCTCAGTACCTCAGAAAGGGCTTCCTCAATACCTCAGAAAGTGCTCCCTCAATACCTCAGATAGTTCTCCCTCAATACATCTGAAGTGCTCCCTCAATACCTCAGATAATTCTCCCTCAATCCCTCAGATACTGCACCCACAATACCTCAGATAGTTCTCCCTCAATATCTCAGATAGTTCGCCCTCAGTACCTCAGAAAGTGGTCCCTCAGTACCTCAGAAAATGCTCCCTTAGTACCTCAGATAGTACTCACTCAGAACCTCAGCTAGTGCTTCCTCAGTACGTCAGAAAGTGCACCCTCAATATCTCAGAAACTGCTCCCTCAGTACCTCAGATAGTTCTCCCTCAGTACCTCAGATAGTTCCCACTCAGTACCTCCGAAAGTGCTCCCTAAATACCTCAGAAAGTGATCACTCAGTACATCAGATATTGCTCCCTCAATACCTCAGAACTTGTTCCCTCATTACCTCAGATAGTGCTCCCTCAATACCTCAGAAAGTGCTCCCCTAGTACCTCAGAAAATGCTTCCACAATACCTCAGATAGTGCTCTATCAATACCACAGATAGTTTTCCCTCAGTATCTCAGATAGTGCTCCCTCAATACATCAGAAAGTGCTCCCTCAATACCTCATAAAGTCCTTCCTCAATACAACAGATTGTGTTCCCTCAATACCTAAGAATGTGCTTCCTCAATACCTCAGAAAGTGCTCCCTCAGTACCTCAGATAGTGCTCCCTCAATACCTCAGAAAGTGCTCCAACAATAACTCAGATAGTTCTCCCACAGTACATCAGATAGTTCTCCCTCAGTACCTCAGAACTTGCTCCCTCAGTACCTCAGATAGTGCTCGCTCAATACCTCAGAAAGTGCTCCCTCATTACCACAGATAGTTCTCCCTCAATACCTCAGATAGTGCTCCCTCAATAACTCAGAAAGAGCTCCCTCATTACCTCGAAAGTGCTTCCTCAATACCTCAGCAAGTGCTCCCTCAATACCACAGATCGTTCTTCCTCAGTACCTCAGAGAGTGCTTCCTCAATACCTCAGAATGTGCTCCCTCAGTACTTCAGAAAGTGCTCCCTCAATACCTCAGAAAGTGCTCCCTCAGTACCTCAGATAGTTCTCCCTCAGTACCTCAGAGAGTGCTGCCTCAATACCTCAGAAAGAGCTCCCTCAGTACTTCAGATAGTGGTTCCTCTATACCTCAGAAAGTGCTGCCTCAATACTTCAGATAGTGCTCCCTCAATACCTCAGAAAGTGCTTCCTCAATACCTCAGAAGGTGCTCCCTCAGTACCTCAGAAAGTGCTCCCTCAATACCTCAGAAATTGCTTCCTCAATACATCAGAAAGTGCTTGCTCAGTACCTCAGATAGTGCTCCCTCAATACCTCAGAAAGTGCTTCCTCTGTACCTTAGAAAGTGCTCCCTCAGTACCTCAGATTGTGCTTCCTCAATACCTCAGAAAGGGCTTCCTAAATACCTCAGAAAGTGCTCCCTCAATACCTCAGATAGTTCTCCCTCAATACATCTGAAGTGCTCCCTCAATACCTCAGATAATTCTCCCTCAATCCCTCAGATACTGCACCCACAATACCTCAGATAGTTCTCCCTCAATATCTCAGATAGTTCGCCCTCAGTACCTCAGAAAGTGGTCCCTCAATACCTCAGAAAATGCTCCCATAGTACCTCGGATAGTACTCACTCAGAACCTCAGCTAGTGCTTCCTCAGTACGTCAGAAAGTGCACCCTCAATATCTCAGAAACTGCTCCCTCAGTACCTCAGATAGTTCTCCCTCAGTACCTCAGATAGTTCTCACTCAGTACCTCAGAAAGTGCTCCCTAAATACCTCAGAAAGTGCTCACTCAGTACATCAGATATTGCTCCCTCAATAACTCAGAACTTGTTCCCTCATTACCTCAGATAGTGCTCCCTCAATACCTCAGAAAGTGCTCCCCTAGTACCTCACAAAATGCTTCCACAATACCTCAGATAGTGCTCTATCAATACCACAGATAGTTCTCCCTCAGTATCTCAGATAGTGCTCCCTCAATACATCAGAAAGTGCTTCCTCAATACCTCATAAAGTCCTTCCTCAATACAACAGATTGTGTTCCCTCAATACCTAAGAAAGTGCTTCCTCAATACCTCAGAAAGTGCTCCCTCAGTACCTCAGATAGTGCTCCCTCAATACCTCAGAAAGTGCTCCAACAATAACTCAGATAGTTCTCCCACAGTACCTCAGATAGTTCTCCCTCAGTACCTCAGACCTTGCTCCCTCAGTACCTCAGATTGTGCTCGGTCAATACCTCAGAAAGTGCTCCCTCAGTACCTCAGATAGTTCTCCCTCAATACCACAGATAGTGCTCCCTCAATACCTCAGAAAGAGCTCCCTCAGTACCTCAGAAAGTGCTTCCTCAATACCTCAGCAAGTGCTCCCTCAATACCACAGATCGTTCTTCCTCAGTACCTCAGAGAGTGCTTCCTCAATACCTCAGAATGTGCACCCTCAGTACTTCAGAAAGTGCTCCCTCAATACCTCAGAAAGTGCTACCTCAATACCTCATATAGTGCTCCCTCAGTACCTCAGAAACTGCTCCCTCAGTACCTCAGATAGTTCTCCCTCAGTACCTCAGATAGTTCTCACTCAGTACCTCAGAAAGTGCTCCCTAAATACCTCAGAAAGTGCTCACTCAGTACATCAGATATTGCTCCCTCAATACCTCAGATAGTTCTCCCTCACTACCTCAGAGAGTGCTTCCTCAATACCTCAGAACTTGTTCCATCATTACCTCAGATAGTGCTCCCTCAATACCTCAGAAAGTGCTTCCTCAGTACCTCAGAAAATGCTTCCACAATACCTCAGATAGTGCTCCATCAATACCACAGATAGTTCTCCCTCAGTATCTCAGATAGTGCTCCCTCAATACATCAGAAAGTGCTCCCTTAATACCTCATAAAGTCCTTCCTCAATACAACAGATTGTGTTCCCTCAATACCTAAGAAAGTGCTTCCTCAATACCTCAGAAAGTGCTCCCTCAGTACCTCAGATAGTGCTCCCTCAATACCTCAGAAAGTGCTCCAACAATAACTCAGATAGTTCTCCCTCAGTACATCAGATATTTCTCCCTCAGTACCTCAGAACTTGCTCCCTCAGTACCTCAGATAGTGCTCGCTCAATACCTCAGAAAGTGCTCCCTCAGTACATCAGATAGTTCTCCCTCAATACCTCAGATAGTGCTCCCTCAATACCTCAGAAAGTGCACCCTCAATACATCAGAAAGTGCTTCCTCAATACCTCAGCAAGTGCTCCCTCAATACCACAGATAGTTCTGCCTCAGTACCTCAGAGAGTGCTTCCTCAATTTCTCAGAAAGTGCTCCCTCAGTATTTCAGAAAGTGCTCCCTCAATACCTCAGAAAGTGCACCATCAATACCTCAGATAGTTCTCCCTCAATACCTCTGAAAGTGCTCCCTCAATACCTCAGATATTTCTCCCTCTATGCCTCAGATAGTACTCCCACAATACCTCAGAAAGTGCTCACTCAATACCTCAGATAGTTCTCCCTCAATACCTCTGAAAGTGCTACCTCAATACCTGAGATAGCTCTCCCTCAATGCATCAGATAGTGCTCCCACAATACCTCAGATAGCTCTCCCTCCATACATCAGATAGTTCTCCCTCAGTACCTCAGAAAGTGATCCCTCAATACCTCAGTAAGTGCTTCCTCAATACCTCATATAGTGCTCCCTCAATACCTCAGAAAGTGCTCCCTCAGTACCTCAGATAGTTCTCCCTCAGTACCTCAGAAAGGGCTCCCTCAATACCTCAGAAAGTGCTCCCTCAATACCTCAGATAGTTCTCCCTCAATACATCTGAAGTGCTCCCTCAATACCTCAGATAAATCTCCCTCAATCCCTCAGATAGTACTCACACAATACCTCAGAAAGTGCTCCCTCAATACCTCAGATAGTTCTCCCTCTATGCCTCAGATAGTACTCCCACAATACCTCAGAAAGTGCTCCCTCAATACCTCAGATAATTCTCCCTCAATGCCTCAGATTGTGCTCCGTCAATACCTCAGGTAGTTCTCCCTCTATGCCTCAGATAGTACTCCCACAATACCTCAGAAAGTGCTCCCTCAATACCTCAGATAATTCTCCCTCAATACCTCAGAATGTGCTCCCCTAGTACCTCAGAAAATGCTTCCACAATACCTCAGATAGTGCTCTATCAATACCACAGATAGTTCTCCCTCAGTATCTCAGATAGTGCTCCCTCAATACATCAGAAAGTGCTTCCTCAATACCTCATAAAGTCCTTCCTCAATACAACAGATTGTGTTCCCTCAACACCTAAGAAAGTGCTTCCTCAATACCTCAGAAAGTGCTCCCTCAGTACCTCAGATAGTGCTCCCTCAATACCTCAGAAAGTGCTCCTTAAATACCTCAGAAAGTGCTCACTCAGTACATCAGATATTGCTCCCTCAATAACTCAGAACTTGTTCCCTCATTACCTCAGATAGTGCTCCCTCAATACCTCAGAAAGTGCTCCCCTAGTACCTCAGAAAATGCTTCCACAATACCTCAGATAGTGCTCTATCAATACCACAGATAGTTTTCCCTCAGTATCTCAGATAGTGCTCCCTCAATACATCAGAAAGTGCTTCCTCAATACCTCATAAAGTCCTTCCTCAATACAACAGATTGTGTTCCCTCAATACCTAAGAAAGTGCTTCCTCAATACCTCAGAAAGTGCTCCCTCAGTACCTCAGATAGTGCTCCCTCAATACCTCAGAAAGTGCTCCAACAATAACTCAGATAGTTCTCCCACAGTACCTCAGATAGTTCTCCCTCAGTACCTCAGACCTTGCTCCCTCAGTACCTCAGATTGTGCTCGGTCAATACCTCAGAAAGTGCTCCCTCAGTACCACAGATAGTTCTCCCTCAATACCACAGATAGTGCTCCCTCAATACCTCAGAAAGAGCTCCCTCAGTACCTCAGAAAGTGCTTCCTCAATACCTCAGCAAGTGCTCCCTCAATACCACAGATCGTTCTTCCTCAGTACCTCAGAGAGTGCTTCCTCAATACCTCAGAATGTGCACCCTCAGTACTTCAGAAAGTGCTCCCTCAATACCTCAGAAAGTGCTACCTCAATACCTCATATAGTGCTCCCTCAGTACCTCAGAAACTGCTCCCTCAGTACCTCAGATAGTTCTCCCTCAGTACCTCAGATAGTTCTCACTCAGTACCTCAGAAAGTGCTCCCTAAATACCTCAGAAAGTGCTCACTCAGTACATCAGATATTGCTCCCTCAATACCTCAGATAGTTCTCCCTCACTACCTCAGAGAGTGCTTCCTCAATACCTCAGAACTTGTTCCATCATTACCTCAGATAGTGCTCCCTCAATACCTCAGAAAGTGCTTCCTCAGTACCTCAGAAAATGCTTCCACAATACCTCAGATAGTGCTCCATCAATACCACAGATAGTTCTCCCTCAGTATCTCAGATAGTGCTCCCTCAATACATCAGAAAGTGCTCCCTTAATACCTCATAAAGTCCTTCCTCAATACAACAGATTGTGTTCCCTCAATACCTAAGAAAGTGCTTCCTCAATACCTCAGAAAGTGCTCCCTCAGTACCTCAGATAGTGCTCCCTCAATACCTCAGAAAGTGCTCCAACAATAACTCAGATAGTTCTCCCTCAGTACATCAGATATTTCTCCCTCAGTACCTCAGAACTTGCTCCCTCAGTACCTCAGATAGTGCTCGCTCAATACCTCAGAAAGTGCTCCCTCAGTACATCAGATAGTTCTCCCTCAATACCTCAGATAGTGCTCCCTCAATACCTCAGAAAGTGCACCCTCAATACATCAGAAAGTGCTTCCTCAATACCTCAGCAAGTGCTCCCTCAATACCACAGATAGTTCTGCCTCAGTACCTCAGAGAGTGCTTCCTCAATTTCTCAGAAAGTGCTCCCTCAGTATTTCAGAAAGTGCTCCCTCAATACCTCAGAAAGTGCACCATCAATACCTCAGATAGTTCTCCCTCAATACCTCTGAAAGTGCTCCCTCAATACCTCAGATATTTCTCCCTCTATGCCTCAGATAGTACTCCCACAATACCTCAGAAAGTGCTCACTCAATACCTCAGATAGTTCTCCCTCAATACCTCTGAAAGTGCTACCTCAATACCTGAGATAGCTCTCCCTCAATGCATCAGATAGTGCTCCCACAATACCTCAGATAGCTCTCCCTCCATACATCAGATAGTTCTCCCTCAGTACCTCAGAAAGTGATCCCTCAATACCTCAGTAAGTGCTTCCTCAATACCTCATATAGTGCTCCCTCAATACCTCAGAAAGTGCTCCCTCAGTACCTCAGATAGTTCTCCCTCAGTACCTCAGAAAGGGCTCCCTCAATACCTCAGAAAGTGCTCCCTCAATACCTCAGATAGTTCTCCCTCAATACATCTGAAGTGCTCCCTCAATACCTCAGATAATTCTCCCTCAATCCCTCAGATAGTACTCACACAATACCTCAGAAAGTGCTCCCTCAATACCTCAGATAGTTCTCCCTCTATGCCTCAGATAGTACTCCCACAATACCTCAGAAAGTGCTCCCTCAATACCTCAGATAATTCTCCCTCAATGCCTCAGATTGTGCTCCGTCAATACCTCAGGTAGTTCTCCCTCTATGCCTCAGATAGTACTCCCACAATACCTCAGAAAGTGCTCCCTCAATACCTCAGATAATTCTCCCTCAATACCTCAGAATGTGCTCCCCTAGTACCTCAGAAAATGCTTCCACAATACCTCAGATAGTGCTCTATCAATACCACAGATAGTTCTCCCTCAGTATCTCAGATAGTGCTCCCTCAATACATCAGAAAGTGCTTCCTCAATACCTCATAAAGTCCTTCCTCAATACAACAGATTGTGTTCCCTCAACACCTAAGAAAGTGCTTCCTCAATACCTCAGAAAGTGCTCCCTCAGTACCTCAGATAGTGCTCCCTCAATACCTCAGAAAGTGCTCCAACAATAACTCAGATAGTTCTCCCACAGTACCTCAGATAGTTCTCCCTCAGTACCTCAGACCTTGCTCCCTCAGTACCTCAGATAGTGCTCGGTCAATACCTCAGAAAGTGCTCCCTCAGTACCACAGATAGTTCTCCCTCAATACCACAGATAGTGCTCCCTCAATACCTCAGAAAGAGCTCCCTCAGTACCTCAGAAAGTGCTTCCTCAATACCTCAGCAAGTGCTCCCTCAATACCACAGATCGTTCTTCCTCAGTACCTCAGAGAGTGCTTCCTCAATACCTCAGAATGTGCTCCCTCAGTACTTCAGAAAGTGCTCCCTCAATACCTCAGAAAGTGCTCCCTCAGTACCTCAGATAGTTCTCCCTCAGTACCTCAGAGAGTGCTGCCTCAATACCTCAGACAGAGCTCCCTCAGTACTTCAGATAGTGCTTCCTCTATACCTCAGAAAGTGCTGCCTCAATACTTCAGATAGTGCTCCCTCAATACCTCAGAAAGCACTTCCTCAATACCTCAGAAGGTGCTCCCTCAGTACCTCAGAAAGTGCTCCCTCAATACCTCAGAAATTGCTTCCTCAATACATCAGAAAGTGCTTCCACTGTACCTTAGAAAGTGCTCCCTCAGTACCTCAGATTGTGCTTCCTCAATACCTCAGAAAGTGTTCCATCAATACCTCAGATAGTTCTCCCTCAGTACCTCAGATAGTGCTCACTCCATACCTCAGAACTTGAACCCACAGTGCCTCAGATAGTTCTCCCTCAGTCCCTCAGAAAGTGCTTCCTCAATACCTCAGAAAGTGCTCCCTCAATACCTCCGATATTTCTCCCTCCATACCTCTGAAAGTTCTCCCTCAATACCTCAGATAGTTCTCCCTCTATGCCTCAGATAGTACTCCCACAATACCTCTGAAAATGCTCCCTCAATACTTCAGATAGTTCTCCCTCAATACCTCTGAAAGTGCTACCTCAATACCTCAGATAATTGTCCCTCAATGCCTCAGATAGTGCTCCCACAATACCTCAGATAGTTCTCCCTCAGTACCTCAGAAAGTGCTCCCTCAATACCTCAGAAAGAGCTCCCTTAGTACCTCAGATAGTACTCACTCAGAACCTCAGCTAGTGCTTCCTCAGTACATCAGAATGTGCTCCCAAAATACCTCAGAAAGTGCTCCCTCAGTAACTCAGATATTGCTCCCTTAATACCACAGATAGTGCTTGCTTAATACCTCAGAAAGTGCTCCTTCAGTACATCAGATAGTTCTCCCTCAGTACCTCAGAGAGTGCTTCCTCAATACCTCAGAACTTGTTCCCTCAGTACCTCAGATAGTGCTCCCTCAATACCTCAGAATGTGCTCCCTCAGTACCTCAGAAAGTGCTTCCTCAAGACCTCAGAAAGTGCTCCATCAATACCACAGATAATTCTCCCTCAGTATCTCAGATAGTGCTCCCTCAATACCTCAGAAAGTGCTTCCTCAATACAACAGATTGTGTTCCCTCAATACCTCAGACAATGCTTCCTCAAGACCTCGGAAAGTGATCCCTCAGTTCCTCAGAGAGTGCTCCCTCAATACCTCAGAATGTGCTCCATCAATACCTCAGATAGTTCTCCCTCAGTACCACAGATAGTTCTCCCTCAGTACCTCAGAACTAGCTCCCTCAGTACCTCAGATAGTGCTCGCTCAATACCTCAGAAAGTGCTCCCTCAGAACCTCAGAAAGTGCTTCCTCAACACCTCAGAAAGTGCTTCATCAATACCTCAGATAGTGCTCTCTCAATTCCTCAGAAGGTGCTTCCTCAATACCTCAGAAAGTGCTTTCTCAATACCTCAGAATTTGCTCCCTCAGTACCTCAGATACTGCTCCCTCAATGCCTCAGATAGTGCTCCCTCAATACCTCAGATAGTGCTCCCTCAATACCTCTGAAAGTGCTCCCTTAATACCTCAGATAGTTCTCCCGCAATGCCTCAGATAGTGCTCCTGCAATACCTCGGATAGTTCTCCCTCAATACCTCAGATAGTGCTCCGGAAGTACCGCAGAAAGTGCTCCCTCAATACTTCAGAAAGTGCTCCCTCAGTACCTCAGATAGTACTCAATCAGAACCTCAGCTTTTGCTTCCTCAGTACGTCAGAAAGTGCTCTCTCCATACCTCAGAATCTGCTCCCTTAGTACCTCAAATAGTTCTCCCTCAGTACCTCAGATAGTTCTCACTCAGGACCTCAGAAAGTGCTCCCTAAATACCACCGAACGTGCTCCCTCAGTACCTCAGAAAGTGCTCCCTCAGTACCAAAGATAGTGCTTACTCAGTACCACAGAAAGTGCTCCCTCAATACCTCAGAAGGTGCTTCCTCAATACATCAGAAAGTGCTTCCACAGTACTTCAGATAGTGCTCCCTCAATACCTCAGATAGTGCTCCCTCAAGACCTCAGAAAGTGCTTCCTCTGTACCTCAGAAAGTGCTCTCTCAGTACCTCAGATAGTGCTCCCTCAATACCTCAGAAAGTGCTCCATAAATACCTCAGATAGTTCTCCCTCAATACCTCAGATAGTACTCCCTCAATACCTCAGAACTAGCTCCCTCGTTACCTCAGATACTTCTCACTCAGTACCTCAGAAAGTGCTTCCTCAATACCTCAGAAAGTGCTCCCTCAATACCTCAGATAGTTCTCCCTCAATACCTCTGAAAGTGCTCCCTCAATACCTCAGATATTTCTCCCTCTATGCCTCAGATAGCACTCCCACAATACCTCAGAAAGTGCTCCCTCAATACCTCAGATAGTTCTCCCTCAATACCCTGGAAGTGCTACCTCAATACCTCAGATCGTTCTCCCTCAATGCCTCAGATAGTGCTCCCACAATACCTCAGATAGTTCTCCCTCAATACATCAGATAGTTCTCCCTCAGTACCTCAAAAAGTGCTCCCACAGTATCTCAGATAGTTCGCCTTCAGTACCTCAGAAAGGGCTTCCTCAATACCTCAGAAAGTGCTCCCTCAGTACCTCAGATAGTGCTCGCTCAATACCTCAGAAAGTGCTTCCTCAGTACCTCAGAAAGTGCTTCCTCAATACATCAGAAAGTGCTTCCTCAATACCTCATATAGTGCTCCCACAATACCTCCGAAAGTGCTCCCTCAGTACCTCAGATAGTTCTCCCTCAGTACCTCAGAAAGGGTTCCTCAATACCTCAGAAAGTGCTCCCTCAATAACTCAGATAGTTCTCCCTCAATACCTCTGAAAGTGCTCCCTCAATACCTCAGATAGTTCTCCCTCAATGCCTCAGACACTGCAACCACAATACCTCAGATAGTTTTCCCTCAATACCTCAGATAGTTCTCCCTCAGTACCTCAGAAAGTGGTCCCTCAATACCTCAGAAAATGCTCCCTTCGTACCTCAGATAGTACTCACTCAGAACCTCAGCTAGTGCTTCCAGAGTACGTCAGAAAGTGCACCCTCAATATCTCAGAAGGTGCACCCTCAGTACCTCAGAAAGGGCTTCCTCAATACCTCAGAAAGTGCTACCTCAATACCTCATATAGTGCTCCCTCAGTACCTCAGAAACTGCTCCCTCAGTACCTCAGATAGTTCTCCCTCAGTACTTCAGATAGTTCTCACTCAGTACCTCAGAAAGTGCTCCCGAAATACCTCAGAAAGTGCTCACTCAGTACATCAGATATTGCTCCCTCAATACCTCAGATAGTTCTCCCTCACTACCTCAGAGAGTGCTTCCTCAATACCTCAGAACTTGTTCACTCAGTACCTCAGATAGTGCTCCCTCAATACCTCAGAAAGTGATCCCTCAGTACCTCAGAAAGTGCTCCCTCATTACCTCATAAACTGCTTCCTCAATACAACAGATTGTGTTCCCTCAATACCTCAGAAAGTGCTCCCTCAGTACCTCAGAAAGTGCTTCCTCAATACCTCAGAATGTGCTCCATCAATACCACAGATAGTTTTCCTCAGTATCTCAGATAGTGCTCCCTCAATACCTCAGAAAGTGCTCCCTCAATACCTCAGAAAGTGCTTCCTCAATACAACAGATGGTGTTCCCTCTATACATCAGAAAGTGCTTCCTCAATACCTCAGATAGTGCTCCCTCAATACCTCAGAAGGTGCTCCATCAGTACCTCAGATAGTTCTCCCTCAGTACCTCAGATAGTTCTCCCTCATTACCACAGAACTTGCTCCCTCTGTACCTCAAATAGTGCTCGCTCAATACCTCAGAAAGTGCTCCCTCAGTATCTCAGAAAGTGCTTCCTCAATACCTCAGAAAGTGCTTCCTCAATACCTCAGATAGTGCTCCCTCAATACCTCAGAAAGTGCTTCCACAATACCTCAGAAAGTGCTTTCTCAATACATCAGAAAATGCTCCCCCTGTACCTCAGATAGTTCTCACTCAATACCTCAGAAAGTGCTCCCTCAATACCTCAGAAAGTGCTCCCTCAATACCTCAGATAGTGGTCCCTCAATACCTCAGAATGTGCTCCCTCAATACTTCAGAAAGTGGTCCCTCAGTACCTCAGATGATTCCCCTCAGTACCTCAGAAAGTGCTCCCTGAATACCTCAGATAGTGCCTCCTCAGTACCTCAGAAAGTGCTCCCTCAATGCCTCAGGTTGTTCTCCCTCAATACCTCAGAAAGTGCTCCCGCAATACCTCAGAAAGTGTCCCCTCAGTACCTAAGAAAGTGCTACCTCAATACCTCAGAAAGTGCTCCATCAATGCCTCAGAGAGTGCTCCCTCAATACCTAAGATTGTTCTCCTTCAATACCTCAGATAGTTCTCCCTCATTACCTCTGAAAGTGCTCGCTCAATACCTCAGATAGTTCTCCCACAATACTTCAGATAGTGCTCCTCAATACCTCAGATTGTTCTCCCTCAGTACCTCAGAAAGTGCTCACTCAGTACATCAGATTTTGCTACCTCAATACCTCAGATAGTTCTCCCTCACTCCCTCAGAGAGTGCTTTCTCAATACCTCAGAACTTGTTCCCTCATTACCTCAGATAGTGCTCCCTCAATACCTCAGAAAGTGCTCCCTCAGTACCTCAGAAAATGCTTCCACAATACCTCAGATAGTGCTCCATCAATACCACAAATAGTTCTCCCTCAGTATCTCAGATAGTGCTCCCTCAATACATCAGAAAGTGCTCCCTCAATACATCATAAAGTCCTTCCTCAATACAACAGATTGTGTTCCCTCAATACCTCAGAAAGTGCTTCCTCAATACCTCAGAAAGTGCTCCCTTAGTACCTCAGATAGTGCTCCCTCAATACCTCAGAAAGTGCACCAACAATAACTCAGATTGTTCTCCCTCAGTACCTCAGAACTTGCTCCCTCAGTACCTCAGATAGTTCTCCCTCAATACCTCAGTTAGTGCTCCCTCACTACCTCAGAAATTGCTCCCTCAGTACCTCAGAAAGTGCTTCCTCAATACCTCAGAAAGTGCTCCCTCAGTACTTCAGAAAGTGCTTCCTCAATACAACAGATTGTGTTCCCTCAATACCTCAGAAAGTGCTTCCTCAATACCTCAGAACTTGTTCCCTTAGTACCTCAGATATTTCTCCCTCAGTACCTAAGAAAGTGCTTCCTCAATACCTCAGAAAATCCGCCCTCAATACTTCAGAAAGTCGTCCCTCAGCACCTCAGATAGTTCTCCCTTAGTACCTCAGATCGCAGTCCCTCAGTACCTCAGAAAGTGCTTCCTCAATACCTCAGAAGTTGCTCACTCAATACCTCCGATAATTCTCCCTCAATACATCTGAAAGTGCTCCCTCAATACCTCAGATAGTTCTCCCTCTATGCCTCAGATAGTACTCCCACAATACCTCAGATAGTTCTCCCTCAGTACCTCAGATAATTCTCCCTCAATACCTCTGAAAGTGCTACCTCAATACCTCAGATAGTTCTCCCTCAATGCCTCAGATAGTTTTCCCACAATACCTCAGATAGTTCTCCCTCAATACTTCAGTAAGTGGTCCCTCAGTAACTCAGATAGTTCTCCCTCAGTACCTCGGAAAGTGCTTCCTCAATACCTCAAAAAGTGCTGCCTCAATACCTCAGATAGTTCTCCCTCAATACCTCAGAAAGTGCCCCCTCAATACCTCAGATAGTTCTCCCTCTATGCCTCAGATAGTACTCCCACAATACCTCAGATAGTTCTCCCTCAATACCTCGGATAGTGCTCCCGCAGTACCTCAGAAAGTGCTCCCTCAATACCTCAGATAGTGCTTCCTCAGTACCTCAGAAAGTGCTCCCGCAATACCTCAGAAAGTGTCCCCTCAGTACCTAAGAAAGTGCTACCTCAATACCTCAGAAAGTGTTCCCTCAATACCTCAGAGAGTGCTCCCTCAATACCTAAGATAGTTCTCCTTCAATACCTCAGATAGTTCTCCCTCAAAACCTCTGAAAGTGCTCGCTCAATACCTCAGATAGTTCTCCCTCAATACTTCAGATAGTGCTCCTCAATACCTCAGATTGTTCTCCCTCAATACCTCAGATAGTGCTCCCTCAATACCTCAGTTAGTTCTCCCTCAATGCCTCAGATAGTGCTCCCACAATATCTCAGATACTACTCCCTCAATACCTCAGATCGTGCTCCCGCAGTACCTCAGAAAGTGCTCCCTCAATATCTCAGATAGTGCTCCCACAATACCTCAGATAGTACTCGCTCAGAACCTCAGATAGTGCTTCCTCAGTAAGTCAGAAAGTGTTCCCTCAATACCTCAGAAAGTGCTTGCTCAGTGCCTCAGATAGTTATCCCTCAGTACCTCAGATAGTTCTCACTCAGTACCTCAGAAAGTTCTCCCTAAATAGCTCAGAAAGTGCTCCCTCAGTACCTCAGATATTGCTCCCTTAATGCCACAGATAGTGCTCCCTTAATACCTCAGAAAGTGCTCCCTCAGTACCTCAGATAGTTCTCCGTCAGTACCTCAGATAGTTCTTCCTCAGTACCTCAGAGAGTGCTTCCTGAATACCTCAGAACTTGTTCCCTCAGTACCTCAGATAATGCTCCCTCTATACCTCAGAAAGTGCTACCTCAGTACCTCAGAAAGTGCTTCCTCAATACCTCAGAAAGTGTTCCATCAATCCCTCAGAAAGTGCTCCCACAGTACCTCAGAAAGTGCTCACTCAATACCTCAGAAATTGCTTCCTCTATACCTCAGAAAGTGCTTCCTCAATACCTCAGAGAGTGCTCCCTCAGTACCTCAGAAAGTGCTCCCTCAATACCTCAGAAAGTGCTCCCTCAGTACCTTAGAAAGAGCTTCTTCAATACCTCAGAAAATGGTCCATCAATACCACAGATAGTTCTCCCTCAGTGCCTCAGAGTTTGCTTCCTCAATACCTCAGAAAGTGCTCCCTCATTTCTTCAGATAGTGCACCCTCAATACCTCAGAAACTGCTCCCTCAGTACCTCAGATAGTTCTCCCTCAGTACCTCAGATTGTTCTCACTCAGTAACTCAGAAAGTGCTCCCTAAATACGTCAGAAAGTGCTCCCTCAGTACCTCAGATATTGCCCACTCAATATCTCAGATAGTGCTCCCTTAATTCCTCAGAAAGTGCTCCCTCAGTACCTCAGATACTTCTCCCTCAGTACCTCAGAGAGTGCTTCCTCAATACCTCAGAACTTGTTCCCTCAGTACCTCAGATAGTGCTCACTCAATACCTCAGAAAGTGCTCCCTCAGTACCTCAGAAAGTGCTTCCTCAATACCTCAGAATGTGCTCCATCAATACCACAGATAGTTCTCCCTCAGTATCTCAGATAGTGTTCCCTCAATACCTCAGAATGTGCTCCCTCAATACCTCATAAATTGCTTCCTCAATACAACAGATTGTGTTCCCTCAGTACCTCAGAAAGTGCTTCCTCAATACCTCAGAAGGTGCTCTCTCAGTACCTCAGATAGTGCTCCCTCAATTCCTCAGAAGGTGTTCCATCAATACCTCAGATAGTTCTCCCTCAGTACCCCAGATAGTTCTCCCTCAGTACATTAGAGCTTGCTCCCTCAGTACCTCAGATAGTGCTTGCGCAATACCTCAGAAAGTGCTTCGTCAATACCTCAGATAGTGCTCCCTCAATACCTCAGAAAGTGCTTCCTCAATACCTCAGAAAGTGCTTTCTCAATACCTCAGAACGTGCTCCCTCAGTACCTCAGAAAGTGCTACCTCAATACCTCAGAAAGTGCTCCATCAATACCTCAGAGAGTGCTCCCTCCATACCGAAGATAGTTCTCCTTCAATACCTCAGATAGTTCCCCCTCAAAACCTCTGAAAGTGCTCGCACAATACCTCTGATAGTTCTCCCTCAATACTTCAGATAGTGCTCCTCTATACCTCAGATAGTTCTCCCTCAATACCTCTGATAGTGCTCCCTCAATACCTCAGATACTTCTCCCTCAATACCTCTGAAAGTGCTCCCTTAATACCTCAGATAGTTCTCCCTCAATGCCTCAGATAGTGCTCCCACAATACCTCAGATAGTTCTCCCTCAATACCTCAGATAGTGCTCCCGCAGTACCTCAGAAAGTGCTCCCTCAATACCTCAGAAAGTGCTCGCTCAGTACCTCAGATAGTACTCGCTCAGAACCTCAGCTAGTGCTTCCTCAGTACGTCAGAAAGTGCTCCCTCAATACCTCAGAAACTGCTCCCTCAGTACCTCAGATATTTTCTCCCTCAGTACCTCAGATAGTTCTCACTCTACCTCAGAAAGTGCTCCCAAAATACCTCAGAAAGTGCTCCCTCAGTACCTCAGATATTGCTCCCTGAATGCCTCAGGTACTGCTCCCTTAATACCTCAAAAAGTGCTCCCTCAGTAACTCAGAGAGTTCTCCCTCAATGCCTCAGATCGTGCTTCATCAATACCTAAGAAAGTGCTTCCTCAATACCTCAGAAAGTCGTCCCTCAGTACCTCAGATAGTGCTCCCTCAGTACATCAGAGACTGCTTCCTGAATACCTCAGAACTTGTTCCCTCAGTACCTCAGATAGTGCTCCCTCAATACCTCAGAAAGTGCTCCCTCAGTACCTCAGAAAGTGCTTCCTCAATACCTCAGAAAGTGTTCCATCAATACCACAGATTGTTCTCCCTCAGTACTCAGAGAGTGCTTCCTTAATACCTCAGAAAGTGCTCCCTCAGTACCTCAGAAAGTGCTCTCTCAATACCTCAGAATGTGCTCCCTCAATACCTCATAAATTGCTTCCTCAATATCTCAGAAGGTGCTCTCTCAGTACCTCAGATAGTGCTCCCTCAATAACTCAGAAGGTGCTTCATCAATACCTCAGATAGTTCTCCCTCAGTACCCCAGATAGTTCTCCCTCAGTACATGAGAGCTTGCTCCCTCAGTACCTCAGATAGTGCTTATGCAATACCTCAGAAAGTGCTTCCTCAATACCTCAGAAAGTGCTTTCTCAATACCTCAGAACGTGCTCCCTCAGTACCTCAGAAAGTGCTACCTCAATACCTCAGAAAGTGCTCCATCAATACCTCAGAGAGTGCTCCCTCCATACCGAAGATAGTTCTCCCTCAATACCTCAGATAGTTCCCCCTCAAAACCTCTGAAAGTGCTCGCACAATACCTCTGATAGTTCTCCCTCAATACTTCAGATAGTGCTCGTCTATACCTCAGATATTTCTCCCTCAATACCTCAAATAGTGCTCCCTCAATACCTCAGATACTTCTCCCTCAATACCTCTGAAAGTGCTCCCTTAATACCTCAGATAGTTCTCCCTCAATGCCTCAGATAGTGCTCCCACAATACCTCAGATTGTTCTCCCTCAATACCTCAGATAGTGCTCCCGCAGTACCTCAGAAAGTGCTCCCTCAATACCTCAGAAAGAGCTCGCTCAGTACCTCAGATAGTACTCGCTCAGAACCTCAGCTAGTGCTTCCTCAGTACGTCAGAAAGTGCTCCCTCAATACCTCAGAAACTGCTCCCTCAGTACCTCAGATATTTTCTCCCTCAGTACCTCAGATAGTTCTCACTCTACCTCAGAAAGTTCTCCCAAAATACCTCAGAAAGTGCTCCCTCAGTACCTCAGATATTGCTCCCTCAATGCCTCAGGTAATGCTCCCTTAATACCTCAGAAAGTGCTCCCTCAGTAACTCAGAGAGTTCTCCCTCAATACCTCAGATCGTGCTTCCTAAATACCTCATAAATTGCTTCCTCAATACAACAGATTGTGTTCCCTCAGTACCTCAGAAAGTGCTTCCTCAATACCTCAGAAGGTGCTCTCTCAGTACCTCAGATAGTGCTCCCTCAATACCTCAGAAGTTGCTCCATCAATACCTCAGAAAGTTCTCCCTCAGTACCCCAGATAGTTCGACCTCAGTACATTAGAGCTTGCTCCCTCAGTACCTCAGATAGTGCTTGCGCAATACCTCAGAAAGTGCTTCCTCAATACCTCAGATAGTGCTCCCTCAAAACCTCAGAAAGTGCTTCCTCAATACCTCAGTAAGTGCTTTCTCAATACCTCAGAACGTGCTCCCTCAGTACCTCAGAAAGTGCTACCTCATACCTCAGAAAGTGCTCCCTCAGTACCTCAGAAAGTGCTCCCTCAATACCTCAGAAAGTGCTTCCTCAATACCTCAGAAAGTGCTCCCTCAGTACCTCAGAAAGTGCTCACTCAATACCTCAGAAAGTACTTCCTCTATACCTCAGAAAGTGCTTCCTCAATACCTCAGAGACTGCTCCCTCAGTACCTCAGAAAGTGCTCCCTCAATACCTCAGAAAGTGCTTTCTCAATACCTCAGAACGTGCTCCCTCAGTTCCTCGGAAAGTGCTACCTCAATACCTCAGAAAGTTCTCCATCAATACCTCAGAGTGTGCTCCCTCCATACCGAAGATAGTTCTCCTTCAATACCTCAGATAGATCCCCTCAAAACCTCTGAAAGTGCTCGCTCAATACCTCTGATAGTTCTCCCTCAATACTTCAGATAGTGCTCCTCAATACCTCAGATATTTCTCACTCAATACCTCAGATAGTGCTCCCTCAATACCTCAGATACTTCTCCCTCAATACCTCTGAAAGTGCTCCCTCAATACCTCAGATAGTTCTCCCTCAATGCCTCAGATAGTGCTCCCACAATACCTCAGATAGTTCTCCCTCAATACCTCGGATAGTGCTCCCGCAGTACCTCAGAAAGTGCTCCCTCAATACCTCAGAAAGTGCTTGCTCGGTACCTCAGATAGTACTCGCTCAAAACATCAGCTAGTGCTTCTTCAGTACGTCAGGAAGTGCTCCCTCAATACCTCAGAAACTGCTCCCTCAGTACCTCAGATAGTTCTCCCTCAGTACCTCAGATAGTTCTCCCTCAGTACCTCAGAAAGTTCTCCCTAAATAGCTCAGAAATGTGCTCCCTCAGTACCTCAGATATTGCTCCCTTGATGCCACAGATAGTGCTCCCTTAATACCTCAGAAAGTGCTCCCTCAGTACCTCAGATAGTTCTCCGTCAGTACCTCAGATAGTTCTTCCTCAGTCCCTCAGAGAGTGCTTCCTGAATACCTCAGAACTTGTTCCCTCAGTACCTCAGATAGTGCTCCCTCTATACCTCAGAAAATGCTACCTCAGTACCTCAGAAAGTGCTTCCTCAATACCTCAGAAAGTGTTCCATCAATACCACAGATAGTTCTCCCTCAGTACTCAGAGAGAGCTTCCTCAATCCCTCAGAAAGTGCTCCCTCAGTGCCTCAGAAAGTGCGACGTCAATACCTCAGAAAGTGCTTCCTCAATCCCTCAGAAAATGGTCCATCAATACCACAGATAGTTCTCCCTCAGTGCCTCAGAGTTTGCTTCCTCAATACCTCAGAAAGTGCTCCCTCATTTCTTCAGATAGTGCACCCTCAATACCTCAGAAACTGCTCCCTCAGCACCTCAGATAGTTCTCCCTCAGTACCTCAGATTGTTCTCACTCAGTAACTCACAAAGTACTCCCTAAATACCTCAGAAAGTGCCCACTCAATATCTGATAGTGCTCCCTTAATTCCTCAGAAAGTGCTCCCTCTGTACCTCAGATACTTCTCCCTCAGTACCTCAGAGAGTGCTTCCTCAATACCTCAGAACTTGTTCCCTCAGTACCTCAGATAGTGCTCACTCAATATCTCAGAAAGTGCTCCCTCAGTACCTCAGAAAGTGCTTCCTCAATACCTCAGAATGTGCTCCATCAATACCACAGATAGTTCTCCCTCAGTATCTCAGATAGTGTTCCCTCAATACCTCAGAATGTGCTCCCTCAATACCTCATAAATTGCTTCCTCAATACAACAGATTGTGTTCCCTCAGTACCTCAGAAAGCGCTTCCTCAATACCTCAGAAGGTGCTCTCTCAGTACCTCAGATAGTGCTCCCTCAATACCTCAGAAGGTGCTCCATCAATACCTCAGATAGTTCTCCCTCAGTACCCCAGATAGTTCTACCTCAGTACATTAGAGCTTGCTCCCTCAGTACCTCAGATAGTGCTTGCGCAATACCTCAGAAAGTGCTTCCTCAATACCTCAGATAGTGCTCCCTCAATACCTCAGATAGTGCTCCCTCAATACCTCAGAAAGTGCTTTCTCAATACATCAGAACGTGCTCCCTCAGTACCTCAGATAGTGCTACCTCAATACCTCAGAAAGTGCTCCATCAATACCTCAGAGAGTGCTCCCTCCATACCGAAGATAGTTCTCCTTCAATACCTCAGATAGTTCCCCCTCAAAACCTCTGAAAGTGCTCGCACAATACCTCTGATAGTTCTCCCTCAATACTTCAGATAGTGCTCCTCTATACCTCAGATAGTTCTCCCTCAATACCTCAGATAGTGCTCCCTAAATACCTCAGATACTTCTCCCTCAATACCTGTGAAAGTGCTCCTTTAATACCTCAGATAGTTCTCCCTCAATGCCTCAGATAGTGCTCCCACAATACCTCAGGTAGTTCTCCCACAATACCTCAGATAGTGCTCCCGCAGTACCTCAGAAAGTGCTCCCTCAATACCTCAGAAAGTGCTCGCTCAGTACCTCAGATAGTACTCGCTCAGAACCTCAGCTAGTGCTTCCTCAGCACGTCAGAAAGTGCTCCCTCAATACCTCAGAAACTGCTCCCTCAGTACCTCAGATATTTTCTTCCTCAGTACCTCAGATAGTTCTCACTCTACCTCAGAATGTGCTCCCAAAATACCTCAGAAATTTCTCCCTCTGTACCTCAGATATTGCTCCCTCATTGCCTCAGATAGTGCTCCCTTAATACCTCAGAAAGTGCTCCCTCAGTAACTCAGAGAGTTCTCCCTCAATACCTCAGATCGTGCTTCCTCAATACCTAAGAAAGTGCTTCCTCAATACCTAAGAAAGTGCTCCCTCAGTACCTCAGATAGTTCTCCCTCAGTACATCAGAGACTGCTTCCTGAATACCTCAGAACTTGTTCCCTCAGTACCTCAGATAGTGCTCCCTCAATACCTCAGAAAGTGCTCCCTCAGTACCTCAGACAGTGCTTCTCAATACCTCAGAAAGTGCTCCATCAATACCACAGATCGTTCTCCCTCAGTAATCAGAGAGTGCTTCCTCAATACCTCAGAAAGTGCTCCCTCAGTACCTCAGAAACTGCTCCCTCAATACCTCAGAAAGTGCTTCCTCAATACATCAGAAAGTGTTCCCTCAGTACCTCAGAACGTGCTCACTCAATACCTCAGAAAGTACTTCCTCTATACCTCAGAAAGTGCTTCCTCAATACCTCAGAGAGTGCTCCCTCAGTACCTCAGAAAGTGCTCCTTCAATATCTCAGAAAGAGCTTCCTCAGTACCACAGAAAGTGCATCTTCAATACCTCAGATAGTGCTCCATCAATACCACAGATAGTTCTACCTCAGTACCTCAGAGAGTGCTTCCTCAATACCTCAGAAAGTGCTCCCTCAGGACCTCAGAAATTGCGACCACAATACCTCAGAAAGTGCTCCATCAATACCACAGATCGTTCTCCCTCAGTACTCAGAGAGTGCTTCCTCAATACCTCAGAAAGTGCTCCCTCAGTACCTCAGAAAGTGCTCCCTCAATACCTCAGAAAGTTCTTCCTCAATACCTCAGAAAGTGCTCCCTCAGTACCTCAGAAAGTGCTTCATCAATACCTCAGAAAGTATTTCCTCTATACCTCAGTAAGTGCTTCCTCAATACCACAGAGAGTGTTCCCTCAGTACCTCAGAAAGTGCTCCCTCAATACCTCAGAAAGTGCTTTCTCAATACCTCAGAACGGGCTCCGTCAGTACCTCGGAAAGTGCTACCTCAAAACATCAGAAAGTTCTCCATCAATACCTCAGAGAGTGCTCCCTCCATACCGAAGATAGTTCTCCTTCAATACCTCAGATAGTTCCCCCTCAAAAACTCTGAAAGTGCTCGCTCAATACCTCTGATAGTTCTCCCTCAATACTTCAGATAGTGCTCCTCAATACCTCAGATAGTTCTCCCTCAATACCTCAGATAGTGCTCCCTCAATACCTCAGATACTTCTCCCTCAATACCTCTGAAAGTGCTCCCTCAATACCTCAGATAGTTCTCCCTCAATGCCTCAGATAGTGCTCCCACAATACCTCAGATAGTTCTCCCTCAATACCTCAGATAGTGCTCCCGCAGTACCTCCGAAAGTGCTCCCTCAATACCTCAGAAAGTGGTTGCTCAGTACCTCAGATAGTACTCGCTCAGAACCTCAGCTAGTGCTTCTTCAGTACGTCAGAAAGTGCTCCCTCAATACCTCCGAAACTGCTCCCTCAGTACCTCAGATATTTTCTCCCTCAGTACCTCAGATAGTTCTCACTCTACCACAGAAAGTGCTCCCAAAATACCTCAGAAAGTGCTCCCTCAGTACCTCAGATATTGCTCCCTCAATGCCTCAGATAGTGCTCCCTTAATACCTCAGAAAGTGATCCCTCAGTAACTCAGAGATTTCTCCCTCAATACCTCAGATAGTGCTTCCTCAATACCTAAGAAAGTGCTTCCTCAATACCTCAGAAAGTGCTCCCTCAGTACCTCAGATAGTTCTCCCTCAGTACCTCAGAGACTGCTTCCTGAATACCTCAGAACTTGTTCCATCAGTACCTCAGATAGTCCTCCCTCTATACCTCAGAAAGTGCTACCTCAGTACCTCTGAAAGTGCTTCCTCAATACCTCAGAAAGTGCTCCATCAATACCACAGATCGTTCTCCCTCAGTACTCAGAGAGTGCTTCCTCATACCTCAGAAATTGCTCCCTCAGTACCTCAGAAATTGCTCCCTCAATACCTCAGAAAGTGCTTCCTCAATACCTCAGACAGTGCTCTCTCAGTACCTCAGAAAGTGCTCACACAATACCTCAGAAAGTACTTCCTCTATGCCTCAGAAAGTGCTTCCTCAATACCCCTGAGAGTGCTCCCTCAGTACCTCAGAAATTGCTCCCTCAATCCCTCAGAAAGAGCTTCCTCAGTACCTCAGAAAGTGCTTCTTCAATACCTCAGATAGTGCTCCATCAATACCACAGATAGTTCTACCTCAATTCCTCGGAGAGTGCTTGCTCAATTCCTCAGAAAGTGCTCCCTCAGTACCTCAGAAAGTGCGACCTCAATACCTCAGAAAGTGCTTCCTCAATACCTCAGAAAGTGCTCCCTCAGTACATCAGAAAGTCCTCCCTCAATACCTCAGAAAGTGCTTGCTCAATACCTCAGAAAGTTCTTCCCCAATACCTCAGAAAGTGCTCCCTCAGTACCTCAGAAAGTGCTCCCACAATACCTCAGAAAGTCGTTCCTCAATAACTCAGAAAGTGCTCTCTCAGTACCTCAGATAGTGCTCCCTCTATACCTCAGAAAGTGCTCCCTTAATAACTCAGAAAGTGCTTCCTCAATACCTCAGATAGTGCTCCCTCAGTACCTCAGATAGTGCTCTCTCAATACCTCTGATAGTGCTCCGTCAATACCTCAGATAGTGCTCCCTCAGTTCCTCAGATACTGCTCCCTTTATACCTCAGATAGTGCTTCCTCAATACTTCAGAAAGTGCTTCCTCAATACCTCAGAAAGTGCTCCCTTAATAACTCAGAAAGTGCTTCCTCAATACCTCAGAAAGTGCTACCTCAGTGTCTCAGAAAGTGCTTCCTCAATACCTCAGAAAGTGCTTCCTCAATACCTCAGAAAGTGCTCCCTTAATAACTCAGAAAGTGCTTCCTCAATACCTCAGAATGTGCTCCCTCAGTAGCTCAGAAAGTGCTCCCTCAATACCTCAGAATGTGCTTCCTCAATACCTCAGAAATAGCTCCCCCAGTACCTCAGAAAGTGCTCACTCAATACCTCAGAAAGTGCTTCCTCTATACCTCAGAAAGTGCTTCCTCAATACCTCAGAGAGTGCTCCCTCAGTACCTCAGAAAGTGCTCCCTCAATACCTCAGAAAGAGCTCCCTCAGTACCTCAGAAAGTGCTTCTTCAAAGCCTCAGATAGTGCTCCATCAATACCACAGATAGTTCTACCTCAGTACCTCAGAGAGTGCTTCCTCAATACCTCAGAAAGTGCTCCATCAATACCACAGATCGTTCTCCCTCAGTACTCAGAGAGTGCTTCCTCAATACCTCAGAAAGGGCTCCCTCAGTGCCTCAGAAAGTGCTCCCTCAATACCTCAGAAAGTGCTTCCTCAATACCTAAGAAAGTGCTCCCTCAGTACCTCAGAAAGTGCTCACTCAATACCTCAGAAAGTACTTCCTCTATACCTCAGAAAGTGCTTCCTCAATACCTCAGAGAGTGCTCCCTCAGTACCTCAGAAAGTGCTCCCTCAATACCTCAGAAAGAGCTTCCTCAGTACCTCAGAAAGTGCTTCTTCAATACCTCAGATAGTGCTCCATCAATACCACAGATAGATCTACCTCAGTACCTCAGAGGGTGCTTCCTCAATACCTCAGAAAGTGCTCCCTCAGTACCTCAGAAAGTGCGACCTCAATACCTCAGAAATTGCTTCCTCAATACCTCAGAAAGTGCTCACTCAGTATATCAGAAAGTGCTCCCTCAATACCTCAGAAAGTACTTGCTCAATACCTCAGAAAGTGCTTCCTCTATACCTCAGAAAGTGCTCCCTCAGTACCTCAGAAAGTGCTGACACAATACCTCAGAAAGTCCTTCCTCAATAACTCAGAAAGTGCTCCCTCAGTATCTCTGATAGTGCTCCCTCTATACCTCAGGAAGTGCTCCTATAATAACTCAGAAAGTGCTTCCTCAATACCTCAGATAGTGCTCTCTCTGTACCTCAGATAGTGCTCTCTCAATACCTCAGATAGTGCTCCCTCAATACCTCAGACAGTGCTCCCTCATTACCTCAGATAGTGCTCCCTCTATGCCTCAGAAAGTGCTTCCTCAATACCTCAGAAAGTGCTCCCTTAATAACTCAGAAAGTGCTTCCTCAAGACCTCAGAAAGTGCTTCCTCAATACCTCAGAAAGTGCTCCCTTAAAAACTCAGAAAGTGCTTCCTCAATACCTCAGAAAGTGCTCCTCAGTACCTCAGAAAGTGCTCCCTCAATACCTCAGAAAGTGCTCCTCAGTACCTCAGAAAGTGCTCCCTCAATACCTCAGAAAGTGCTTCCTCAATACCTCAGAAAGTGCTCCCTCAGTATCTCAGAAACTGCTCCCACAATACCTCAGAAAGTGCTTCCTCTATACCTCAGAAAGTGCTTCCTCAATACCTCAGAGAGTGCTCCCACAATACCTCAGAAAGTGCTCCCTCAATACCTCAGAAAGAGCTCCCTCAGTACCTCAGAAAGTGCTTCCTCAATACCTCAGAAAGTGCACCCTCAGTACATCAGAAAGTGCTCCCTCAATACCTCAGAAAGTGCTTCCTCAATACCTCAGAAAGTGCTTCCTCAATACCTCAGATAGTGCTCCCTCAGTACCTCAGAAAGTGCTCCCACAATACCTCAGAAAGTCATTCCTCAATACCTCAGAAAGTGCTCCCTCAGTACCTCAGATAGTGCTCCCTCTATACCTCAGAATTTGCTCCCTTAATAACTCAGAAAGTGCTTCCTCAATACCTCAGATAGTGCTCCCTCAGTACCTCAGATAGTGCTCCCTCAATACCTCAGATAGTGCTCCCTCAATACCTCAGATAGAGCTCCCTCAGTACCTCAGATAGTGCTCCCTCTATACCTCAGAAAGTGCTTCCTCAATACCTCAGAAAGTGCTCCCTTAATAACTCAGAAAGTGCTTCCTCAATACCTCAGAAAGTGTTTCCTCTGTACCTCAGAAAGTGCTCCCTCAGTACCTCAGATAGTACTCCCTCAATACCTCAGAAAATGCTCCATCAATACCTCAGATAGTTCTCCCTCAGTACCTCAGAAAGTGCTTCCTCAACACCTCAGGAAGAGCTCCCTCAGTACCTCAGAATGTGTTCCCTCAATACCTCGGAAAGTGCTTCCTCAATACCAAAGACAATGCTTCCTCAATACCACAGAAAGTGCTCCCTCAGTACCTCACATAGTGCTCCCTCAATACCTCAGAAAGTGCTTCCTCAATACCTCAGGTAGTGCTCCCTCAATACCTCAGAAATTGGTTCTTCAGTACCTCAGAAAGTGTTTTCTATACCTCAGAATGTGCTCCCTCAGTACCTCAGATAGTGCTCCCTCAATACCTCAGAAAGTGCTCCCTCAATACCTCAGAAAGTCCTCCCTCAGTACCTCAGAATGTGCTTCTTCAATACCTCAGAAAATGGTCCATCAATACCACAGATAGTTCTCCCTCAGTACCTCAGATAGTTCTCACTCAGCACCTCAGAAAGTTCTCCCTAAATAGCTCAGAAAGTGCTCCCTCAGTACCTCAGATATTGTTCCCTCAATGCCACAGATAGTGTTCCCTTCATACCTCAGAAAGTGCTCCCTCAGTACCTCAGATAGTTCTCTGTCAGTACCTCAGATAGTTCTCCCTCAGAACCTCAGAGAGTGCTTCCTGAATACCTCAGAACTTGTTCCCTCAGTACCTCAGATAGTGCTTCCTCAATACCCCAGAAAGTGTTCCATCTTTACCACAGATAGTTCTCCCTCAGTACTCAGAGAGAGCTTCCTCAATACCTCATAAAGTGCTCCCTCAATACCTCAGAACGTGCTCCCTCAATACCTCTGAAAGTGCTTCCTCAATCCCTCAGAAAGTGCTCCCACAGTACCTCAGAAAGTGCTCACTCAATACCTCAGAAATTGCTCCCTCAGTACCTCAGAAAGTGCTTCCTCAATACCTCAGAGAGTGCTCCCTCAGTACCTCAGAAAGTGCTCCCTCAATACCTCAGAAAAGCTCCCTCAGTACCTCAGAAAGTGCTTCTTCAATACCTCAGAAAATGGTCCATCAATACCACAGATAGTTCTCCCTCAGTACCTCAGAGTTTGCTTCCTCAATACCTCAGAAAGTGCTCCCTCATTTCTTCAGATAGTGCACCCTCAATACCTCAGAAACTGCTCCCTCAGTACCTCAGATAGTTCTCCCTCAGTACCTCAGATTGTTCTCACTCAGTAACTCAGAAAGTGCTCCCTAAATACATCAGAAAGTGCTCCCTCAGTACCTCAGATATTGCCCACTCAATATCTCAGATAGTGCTCCCTTAATTCCTCAGAAAGTGCTCCCTCAGTACCTCAGATACTTCTCCCTCAGTACCTCAGAGAGTGCTTCCTCAATACCTCAGAACTTGTTCCCTCAGTACCTCAGATAGTGCTCACTCAATACCTCAGAAAGTTCTCCCTCAGTACCTCAGAAAGTGCTTCCTCAATACCTCAGAATGTGCTCCATCAATACCACAGATAGTTCTCCCTCAGTATCTCAGATAGTGTTCCCTCAATACCTCAGAATGTGCTCCCTCAATACCTCATAAATTGCTTCCTAAATACAACAGATTGTGTTCCCTCAGTACCTCAGAAAGTGCTTCCTCAATACCTCAGAAGGTGCTCTCTCAGTACCTCAGATAGTGCTCCCTCAATACCTCAGAAGGTGCTCCATCAATACCTCAGAATGTGCTCCCTCAGTACCTCAGATAGTTCGACCTCAGTACATTAGAGATTGCTCCCTCAGTACCTCAGATAGTGCTTGCGCAATACCTCAGAAAGTGCTTCCTCAATACCTCAGATAGTGCTCCCTCAATTCCTCAGAAAGTGTTTCCTCAATACCTCAGAAAGTGCTTTCTCAATACCTCAGAACGTGCTCCCTCAATACCTCAGAAAGTGCTACCTCAATACCTCAGAAAGTGCTCCATCAATACCTCAGAGAGTGCTCCCTCCATACCGAAGATAGTTCTCCTTCTATACCTCAGATAGTTCCCCTCAAAACCTCTGAAAGTGCTCCCTCAATACCTCAGAAAGTGCTTCCTCAATACCTCAGATAGTGGACCCTCAATACCTCAGAATGTGCTCCCTCAATACTTCAGAAGGTGGTCCCTCAGTACCTCAGATAGTTCTCCCTCAGTACCTCAGAAAGTGCTCCCTCAGTACCGCTGAGTGATTCCTCAGTACCTCAGAAGGTGCTCCCTCAATACCTCAGATAGTGCTTCCTCAGTACCTCAGAAAGTGCTCCCTCAATACCTCAGGTAGTTCTCCCTCAATACCTCGAAAGTGCTCCCTCAATACCTCAGAGAGTGTCCCCTCACTACCTCAGAAAGTGCTACCTCAATACCTCAGAAAGTGCTCCATCAATACCTCAGAGAGTGCTCCCTCAATACCTAAGATAGTTCACCTTCAATACCTCAGATAGTTCTACCTCAAAACCTCTGAAAGTGCTCGCTCAATACCTCTGATAGTTCTCCCTCAATACTTCAGATAGTGCTACTCAATACCTCAGATTGTTCTCCCTCAATACCTCAGATAGTGCTCCCTCAATACCTCAGATAGTTCTCCCTCAATACCTCAGATAGTGCTCCCACAATACCTCAGGTAGTTCTCCCTCAATACCTCAGATCGTTCTCCCGAAGTACCTCAGAAAGTGCTCCCTCAATACCTCAGAAAGTGCTTGCTCAGTACCTCAGATAGTGCTCGCTCAGAACCTCAGCTAGTGCTTCCTCAGTACGTCAGAAAGTGCTCCCTCAATACCTCAGAAACTGCTCCCTCAGTACCTCAGATCTTTTCTCCATCAGTACCTCAGATAGTTCTCACTCTACCTCAGAAAGTGCTTCCAAAATACCTAAGAAAGTGCTCCCTCAGTACCTCAGATATTGCTCCCTCAATGCCTCAGATAGTGCTCCCTTAATACCTCAGAGAGTGCTCCCTCAGTAACTCAGAGAGTTCTCCCTCAATACCTCAGATAGTGCTTCCTCAATACCTAAGAAAGTGCTCCCTCAGTACCTCAGATAGTTCTCCCTCAGTACCTCAGAGACTGCTTCCTGAATACCTCAGAACTTGTTCCCTCAGTACCTCAGAAAGTGCTTCCTCAATACCTCAGAAGGTGCTCTCTCAGTACCTCAGATAGTGCTCCCTCAATACCTCAGAAGGTGCTCCATCAATACCTCAGAATGTGCTCCCTCAGTACCCCAGATAGTTCGACCTCAGTACATTAGAGATTGCTCCCTCAGTACCACAGATAGTGCTTGCGCAATACCTCAGAAAGTGCTTCCTCAATACCTCAGATAGTGCTCCCTCAATACCTCAGAAAGTGCTACCTCAATACCTCAGAAAGTGCTCCATCAATACCTCAGAGAGTGCTCCCTCCATACCGAAGATCGTTCTCCTTCTATACCTCAGATAGTTCCCCTCAAAACCTCTGAAAGTGCTCCCTCAATACCTCAGAAAGTGCTTCCTCAATACCTCAGATAGTGGACCCTCAATACCTCAGAATGTGCTCCCTCAATACTTCGGAAGGTGGTCCCTCAGTACCTCAGATAGTTCTCCCTCAGTACCTCAGAAAGTGCTCCCTCAGTACCGCTGAGTGATTCCTCAGTACCTCAGAAGGTGCTCCCTCAATACCTCAGATAGTGCTTCCTCAGTACCTCAGAAAGTGCTCCCTCAATACCTCAGGTAGTTCTCCCTCAATACCTCGAAAGTGCTCCCTCAATACCTCAGAGAGTGTCCCCTCACTACCTCAGAAAGTGCTACCTCAATACCTCAGAAAGTGCTCCATCAATACCTCAGAGAGTGCTCCCTCAATACCTAAGATAGTTCACCTTCAATAACTCAGATAGTTCTACCTCAAAACCTCTGAAAGTGCTCGCTCAATACCTCTGATAGTTCTCCCTCAATACTTCAGATAGTGCTACTCAATACCTCAGATTGTTCTCCCTCAATACCTCAGATAGTGCTCCCTCAATACCTCAGATAGTTCTCCCTCAATACCTCAGATAGTGCTCCCACAATACCTCAGGTAGTTCTCCCTCAATACCTCAGATAGTTCTCCCGAAGTACCTCAGAAAGTGCTCCCTCAATCCTCAGAAAGTGCTTGCTCAGTACCTCAGATAGTACTCGCTCAGAACCTCAGCTATTGCTTCCTCAGTACGTCAGAAAGTGCTCCCTCAATACCTCAGAAACTGCTCCCTCAGTACCTCAGATCTTTTCTCCATCAGTACCTCAGATAGTTCTCACTCTACCTCAGAAAGTGCTTCCAAAATACCTCAGAAAGTGCTCCCTCAGTACCTCAGATATTGCTCCCTCAATGCCTCAGATAGTGCTCCCTTAATACCTCAGAGAGTGCTCCCTCAGTAACTCAGAGAGTTCTCCCTCAATACCTCAGATAGTGGTTCCTCAATACCTAAGAAAGTGCTCCCTCAGTACCTCAGATAGTTCTCCCTCAGTACCTCAGAGACTGCTTCCTGAATACCTCAGAACTTGTTCCTTCAGTACCTCAGATAGTGCTCCCTCAATACCTCAGAAAATGCTCCCTCTGTACCTCAGAAAGTGCTTCCTCAATACCTCAGAAAGTGCTCCATCCATACCACAGATCGTTCTCCCTCAGTACTCAGAGAGTGCTTCCTCAATTCCTCAGAAAGTGCTCCCTCAGTGCCTCAGAAAGTGCTCCCTCAATACCTCAGAAAGTGCTTCCTCAATACCTCAGAAAGTGCTCCCTCAGTACCTCAGAAAGTGCTCCCTCAATACCTCAGAAAGAGCTTCCTCAGTACCTCAGAAAGTGCTTCTTCAATAGCTCAGATAGTGGCCCATCAATACCACAGATAGATCGACCTCAGTACATAGAACATAGAACATCGAACATAGAACATAGAAGAATACAGCGCAGTACAGGCCCTTGGGCCCTCGATGTTGCGCCGATCCAAGCCCACCTAAACTACACTAACCCACTATCCTCCATATACCTATCCAATGCCCTCTTAAATGCCCATAAAGATGGAGAGTCCACCACTGTTACTGGCAGGGCATTCCATGAACTAACGACTCGCTGAGTGAAGAACCTACCCCTAACATCAGTCCTATATCTACCCCCCCTTAATTTAAAGCTATGCCCCCTTGTAATACCCGACTCAATACGCGGGAAAAGGTTCATACTGTCGACCCTATCTAACCCCCTAATCATCTTGTACACCTCAATCAAGTCACCCCTAAACCTTCTTTTCTCTAGTGAAAACAGCCCCAAGTGCCTCAGTCTTTCCTCATACGATTTTCCTCCCATACCAGGCAACATCCTGGTAAACCTCCTCTGCACCCGTTCCAATGCCTCCACATCCTTCCTATAGTATGGCGACCAAAACTGCACACAATATTCCAGATGCGGCCGTACCAGAGTCTTATACAACTGCATCATGACCTCAGGACTCCGGAACTCAATTCCTCTACCAATAAAAGCCAGTACACCATATGCCTTCCTCACCGCACTATTTACCTGGGTGGCAACTTTCAGAGATCTGTGTACATGGACACCAAGATCCCTCTGCTCATCCACACTACCAAGTATCCGACCATTAGCCCAGTACCCCATCTTTTTGTTATTCTTCCCAAAGTGAATCAACTCGCACTTAGCTACATTGAATTCCATCTGCCACCTTTCTGCCCAGCTCTGCAGCTTCTCTATATCCTGCTGTAACCTGCCACATGCTTCCTCACTGTCAACAACTCCTCCGACTTTCGTATCATCAGAGAGTGCTTCCTCAATACCTCAGAAAGTGCACCCTCAGTACCTCAGAAAGTGCGACCTCAATTCCTCAGAAATTGCTTCCTCAATACCTCAGAAAGTGCTCACTCAGTACATCAGAAAGTGCTCCCTCAATACCTCAGAAAGTGCTTGCTCAATACCTCAGAAAGTGCTTCCTCAATAACTCAGAAAGTGCTCCCTCAGTACCTCAGATAGTCCTCCCTCCTTACCTCAGGAAGTGCTCCTTTAATAACTCAGAAAGTGCTTCCTCAATACCTCAGATAGTGCTCTCTCTGTACCTCAGATAGTGCTCTCTCAATACCTCAGATAGTGCTCCCTCAATAGCTCAGATAGTGTTCCCTCATTACCTCAGATAGTGCTCCCTCTATGCCTCAGAAAGTGCTTCCTCAATACCTCAGAAAGTGCTCCCTTAATAACTCAGAAAGTGCTTCCTCAATACCTCAGAAAGTGCTTCTTCAATACCTCAGAAAGTGCTCCCTTAATAACTCAGAAAGTGCTTCCTCAATACCTCAGAAATTGCTCCCTCAGTACCTCAGAAAGTGCTCCCTCAAACCTCAGAAAGTGCTTCCTCAATACCTCAGAAAGTGCTCCCTCAGTATCTCAGAAACTGCTCCCACAATACCTCAGAAAGTGCTTCCTCTATACCTCAGAAAGTGCTTCCTCAATACCTCAGAGAGTGCTCCCTCAGTACCTCAGAAAGTGCTCCCTCAATACCTCAGAAAGAGCTCCCTCAGTACCTCAGAAAGTGCTTCTTCAATGCCTCAGATAGTGCTCCATCAATACCACAGATAGTTCAACCTCAGTACCTCAGAGAGTGCTTCCTCAATACCTCAGAAAGTGCACCCTCAGTACATCAGAAAGTGCTCCCTCAATACCTCAGAAAGTGCTTCCTCAATACCTCAGAAAGTGCTTCCTCAATACCTCAGATAGTGCTCCCTCAGTACCTCAGAAAGTGCTCCCACAATACCTCAGAAAGTCATTCCTCAATACCTCAGAAAGTGCTCCCTCAGTACCTCAGATAGTGCTCCCTCTATACCTCAGAATTTGCTCCTTGAATAACTCAGAAAGTGCTTCCTCAATACCTCAGATAGTGCTCCCTCAGTACCTCAGATAGTGCTCCCTCAATACCTCAGATAGTGCTCCCTCAATACCTCAGATAGAGCTCCCTCAGTACCTCAGATAGTGCTCCCTCTATACCTCAGAAAGTGCTTCTTCAATACCTCAGAAAGTGCTTCCTCAATACCTCAGAAAGTGCTCCCTTAATAACTCAGAAAGTGCTTCCTCAATACCTCAGAAAGTGTTTCCTCTGTACCTCAGAAAGTGCTCCCTCAGTACCTCAGATAGTACTCACTCAATACCTCAGAAAATGCTCCATCAATACCTCAGATATTTCTCCCTCAGTACCTCAGGTAGTACTCCCTAAATACCTCAGAACCTGTCCCCTCAGTACCTCAGATAGTGCGCCCTCAGTATCTCAGAAATTGCTCCCTCAACACCTCAGAAAGTGCTTCCTCAATACCTCAGAAAGTGCTCCCTCAGTACCTCAGAAAGTGTTCCCTCAATACCTCAGAATGTGCTTCCTCAATACCTAAGATAATGCTTCCTCAATACCACAGAAAGTGCTCCCTCAGTACCTCAGATAGTGCTCCCTCAATACCTCAGAAAGTGCTTCCTCAATACCTCAGATAGTGCTCCATCAATACCTCAGAAATTGGTTCTTCAATACCTCAGAAAGTGCTTCCTCTGTACCTCAGAAAGTGCTCCCTCAGTACCTCTGATAGTACTCCCTCAATACCTCAGAAAGTGCTCCTTCAATACCTCAGATATTTCTCCCTCAGTGCCTCAGATAGTGCTCCCTCAATACCTCAGAACTTGTTCCCTCAGCACCTCAGATATTTCTCCCTCAGTACTTCAGAAAGTGCTTCCTCAATACCTCAGAATGTGCTTCCTCAATACCTCAGAAAGTGCTCTCCTCAGTAACTCAGAAAGTGCTTCCTCAATACCTCAGAAAGTGCTCTCCTCAGTAACTCAGAAAGTGCTTCCTCAATACCTCAGAAAGTCCTTCCTCAATACCTCAGATAGTGCTCCCTCTATACCTCAGAAAGTCCTCCCTCAATACCTCAGAAAGTGCTTCCACAATACCTCAGATAGTGCTCCCTCAATGCTTCATAAAGTGCTTCCTCTGTACCTCAGAAAGTGCTCCCTCAGTACCTCAGAAAGTACTTCCTCAATACCTCAGAAAGTGTTCCATCAATACCTCAGATAGTTCTCCCTCAGTACCTCCGAAAGTTCTCCCTCTGAACCTCAGATAGTTCTCTATCAGTACCACAGAAAGTGCTCCTTCAGTACCTCAGATAGTGCTCCCTCAATGCCTCAAATAGTGCTCCCTCAAGACCGCAGATAGTGCTACCTCAGTACCACAGATAGTTTTCCCTCAGTACCACAGAAAGTGCTTCCTCAATACCTCAGAAAGTGTTCCCTCAATACCTCAGAAAGTGCTTCCTCAATGCCTCAGAAAGTGCACCCTCAGTACCTCAGATAGTGCTCCCTCAATAACTCAGAAAGTGCTCCCTCAATACCACATAAAGTGCTTCCTCAATACCTCAGAAAGTGCATCCTCAATACGTCAGAAAGTGCTCCCTCATTACCTCAGATAGTGCTCCCACAATACCTCAGAAAGTGCTCCAACAATACCTCAGATAGTTCACCCTCAGTACCTCAGAGTGTGCTTCCTCAATACCTCAGAATGTGCTTCCTCAATACCTCAGAAAGTGCACCCTCAGTACATCAGAAAGTGCTCCCTCAATACCTCAGAAAGTGCTTCCTCAATACCTCAGAAAGTGCTTCCTCAATACCTCAGATAGTGCTCCCTCAGTACCTCAGAAAGTGCTTCCACAATACCTCAGAAAGTCCTTCCTCAATACCTCAGATAGTGCTCCCTCTATACCTCAGAAAGTGCTCCCTTAATAACTCAGAAGGTGCTTCCTCAATACCTCAGATAGTGCTCCCTCAGTACCTCAGATAGTGCTCTCTCAATACCTCAGATAGTGCTCCCTCAATACCTCAGATAGAGCTCCCTCAGTACCTCAGATACTGCTCCCTCTATACCTCAGATAGTGCTTCCTCAATACCTCACAAAGTGCTTCCTCAATACCTCAGAAAGTGTTTCCTCTGTACCTCAGAAAGTGCTCCCTCAGTACCTCAGATAGTGCTCCCTCAATACCTCAGAAAGTGCTCCATCAATACCTCAGATAGTTCTCCCTCAGTACCTCAGAAAGTGCTTCCTCAATACCTCAGAATGTGCTCCCTCAATACTTCAGAAAGTGGTCCCTCAGTACCTCAGATAGTTCTCCCTCAGTACCTCAGATAGTACTCGCTCAGAACCTCAGAAAGTGCTTCCTCAGTACGTCAGAAAGTGCTCCCTCAATACCTCAGAAAGTGCTCATTCCGTACCTCAGATATTGCTCCCTCAATGCCTCAGATAGTGCCCCCTTAATACCTCAGGAAGTGCTCACTCAGTACGTCAGACAGTTCTCCCTCAGTACCTCAGATAGTTCTCCCTCAGTACCTCAGTGAGTGCTTCCTCAATACCTCAGAACTTTTCCCCTCAGTACCTCAGATAGTGCTCCCTCAATACCTCAGAAAGTGCTTCCTCAATACCTCAGAAAGTGCTCCCTCAATGCCTCAGAAAGTGCTTCCTCAATACCTCAGAAAGTGCTCCCTCAATACCTCTGAAAGTGCTCCCTCAATACCTCAGAAAGTGCTCCCTCAGTACCTCAGAAAGTGTTTCCTCAATACCTCAGAATGTGCTTCCTCAATACCTAAGACAATGCTTCCTCAATACCACAGAAAGTGCTCCCTCAGTACCTCAGATAGTGCTCTCTCAATACCTCAGAAAGTGCTTCCTCAATACCTCAGATAGTGCTCCATCAATACCTCAGAAATTGGTTATTCAATACCTCAGAAAGTGCTTCCTCTGTACCTCAGAAAGTGCTCCCTCAGTACCTCTGATTGCACTCCCTCAATACCTCAGAAAGTGCTCCTTCAATACCTCAGATAGTTCTCCCTCAGTGCCTCAGATAGTGCTCCCTCAATACCTCAGATAGTTCTCCCTCAGTACCTCAGAAAGTGCTCAGTCAATACCTCAGAAAGTGCTTCCTCTTTACCTCAGAAAGTGCTTCCACAATACATCAGAGAGTGCTCCCTCAGTACCTCAGAAAGTGCTCCATCAATACCTCAGAAAGTCCTTCCTCAATACCTCAGATAGTGCTCCCTCTATACCTCAGAAAGTTCTCCCTCAATACCTCAGAAAGTGCTTCCACAATACCTCAGATAGTGCTCCCTCAATGCTTCATAAAGTGCTTCCTCTGTACCTCAGAAAGTGCTCCCTCAGTACCTCAGAAAGTACTTCCTCAATACCTCAGAAAGTGCTCCATCAATACCTCAGAACTTGCTCCCTCAGTGCCTCCGAAATTTCTCCCTCAGAACCTCAGATAGTTCTCTATCAGTACCTCAGAAAGTGCTCCTTCAGTACCTCAGATAGTGCTCCCTCAATGCCTCAGATAGTGCTCCCTCAAGACCGCAGATAGTGCTACCTCAGTACCACAGATAGTTTTCCCTCAGTACCACAGAAAGTGCTTCCTCAATACCTCAGAAAGTGTTCCCTCAATACCTCAGAAAGTGCTTCCTCAATGCCTCAGAAAGTGCTTCCTCAATACGTCAGAAAGTGCTCCCTCATTACCTCAGATAGTGCTCCCACAATACCTCAGAAAGTGATCCAACAATACCTCAGATAGTTCACCCTCAGTATCTCAGAGTCTGCTTCCTCAATACCTCAGAATGTGCTTCCTCAATACCTGAGAAAGTGCTCCCTCTATACCTCAGATAGTGCTCCCTCAATACCTCAGAAATTGCTCCATCAATACCTCAGATAGTACTCGCTCAGGACCTCAGATAGTGCTTCCTCAGTACCTCCGAACGTTCTCCCTCAGTACCTCCGATAGTTCTCCCTCAATACCTCAGATAGTTCTCCGTCAATACCTCTGAAAGTGCTCCCTCAATACCTCAGATAGTTCTCCCTCAATGCCTCAGATAGTGCTCCCACAATACCTCAGATAGTTCTCCCTCAATACCTCAGATAGTTCTCCCTCAGTACCTCAGAAAGTGCTCAGTCAATACCTCAGAAAGTGCTTCCTCTTTACCTCAGAAAGTGCTTCCTCAATACCACAGAGAGCGCTCCCTCAGTACCTCAGAAAGTGCTCCCTCAATACCTCAGAAAGAGCTCCCTCAGATCCTCAGTAAATGCTTCTTCAATGCCTCAGATAGTGCTCCATCAATACCACAGATAGTTCTACCTCAGTACCTCAGAGAGTGCTTCCTCAATACCTCAGAAAGTGCTCCCTCAGTACTTCAGAAAGTGCGACCTCAATACCTCAGAAAGTGCTTCCTCAATACCTCAGAAAGTGCTTCCTCAATACCTCAGATAGTGCTCCCTCAGTACCTCAGAAAGTGCTCCCACAATACCTCAGAAAGTCCTTCCTCAAGACCTCAGAAAGTGCTCCCTCAGTACCTCAGATAGTGCTCTCTCTATACCTCAGAAAGTGCTCCCTTAATAACTCAGAAGGTGCTTCCTCAAGACCTCAGATAGTGCTCCCTCAGTACCTCAGATAGACCTCCCTCAGTACCTCAGATAGAGCTCCCTCAGTACCTCAGATAGTGCTCCCTCTATACCTCAGAAAGTGCTTCCTCAATACCTCAGAAAGTGCTTCCTCAATACCTCAGAAAGTGCTCCCTTAATAACTCAGAAAGTGCTTCCTCAATACCTCAGAAAGTGTTTCCTCTGTACCTCAGAAAGTGCTCCCTCAGTACCTCAGATAGTGCTCCCTCAATACCTGAGAAAGTGCTCCATCAATACCTCAGATAGTTCTCCCTCAGTACCTCAGAGAATGCTCTCTCAATACCTCAGAACTTGCTCCCTCAGTACCTCAGATAGTTCTCCCTCAGTACCTCAGAAAGTGCTTCCTCAATACCTCAGAATGTGCTCCCTCAATACTTCAGAATGTGGTCCCTCAGTACCTCAGATAGTTCTCCCTCAGTACCTCAGATAGTACTCGCTCAGAACCTCAGAATGTGCTTCCTCAGTACGTCAGAAAGTGCTCCCTCAATACCTCAGAAAGTGCTCATTCCGTACCTCAGATATTGCTCCCTCAATGCCTCAGATAGTGCCCCCCTAATACCTCAGGAAGTGCTCACTCAGTACGTCAGACAGTTCTCCCTCAGTACCTCAGATAGTTCTCCCTCAGTACCTCAGTGAGTGCTTCCTCAATACCTCAGAACTTGTCCGCTCAGTACCTCAGATAGTGCTCCCTCAATACCTCAGAAAGTGCTTCCTCAATACCTCAGAAAGTGCTCCCTCAAAGCCTCAGAAAATGCTTCCTCAATACCTCAGAAAGTGCTCCCTCAATACCTCTGAAAGTGCTCCCTCAATACCTCAGAAAGTCCTTCCTCAATACCTCAGAAAGTGCTCCCTCAGTACCTCAGATAATGCTCCCTCTATACCTCAGAAAGTGCTCCCTTAATAACTCAGAAAGTGCTTCCTCAATACCTCAGATAGTGCTTCCTCAGTACCTCAGATAGTGCTCCCTCAATACTTCAGAAAGTGCTTCCTCTGTACCTCAGAAAGTGCTCCCTCAGTACCTCAGAGAGTGCTCCCTCTATACCTCAGAAAGTGCTCCCTTAATAACTCAGAAAGTGCTTCCTCAATACCTCAGATAGTGCTCTCTCAATACCTCAGATAGTGCTCCCTCAATACCTCAGATAGAGCTCCCTCAGTACCTCAGATAGTGCTCCCTCTATACCTCAGAAAGTGTTTCCTCAATACCTCAGAAAGTGCTTCCTCAATACCTCAGAAAGTGCTCCCTTAATAACTCAGAAAGTGCTTCCTCAATACCTCAGAAAGTGTTTCCTCTGTACCTCAGAATGTGCTCCCTCAGTACCTCAGATAGTGCTCCCTCAATATCTCAGAAAGTGCTCCATCAATACCTCAGATAGTTCTCCCTCAGTACCTCAGAGAGTGCTCCCTCAATACCTCAGAACTTGCTCCCTCAGTACCTCAGATAGTTCTCCCTCAGTACCTCAGAGAGTGCTCTCTCAATACCTCAGAACTTGCTCCCTCAGTACCTCAGATAGTTCTCCCTCAGAACCTCAGAAAGTGCTTCCTCAGTACGTCAGAAAGTGCTCCCTCAATACCTCAGAAAGTGCTCATTCCGTACCTCAGATATTACTTCCTCAATGCCTCAGATAGTGCCCCCTTAATACCTCAGGAAGTGCTCGCTCAGTACGTCAGATAGTTCTCCCTCAGTACCTCAGATAGTTCTCCCTCAGTACCTCAGTGAGTGCTTCCTCAATACCTCAGAACTTGTCCCCTCAGTACCTCAGATAGTGCTCCCTCAATACCTCAGAAAGTGCTTCCTCAATACCTCAGAAAGTGCTCCATCAATACCACACATAGTTCTACCTCAGTACCTCAGAGAGTTCTTCCTCAATTCCTCAGAAAGTGCTCCCTCAGTACTTCAGATAGTGCACCCTCAATACTTCAGAAAGTGCGCCCTCAGTACCTCAGAAAGTGCTCCCTCAATAACTCAGAAAGTGCTTCCACAATACCTCAGATAGAGCTGCCTCAATACCTCAGAAATTCGTTCTTCAATACCTCAGAAAGTGCTTTCTCTCTACCTCAGAAAGTGCTCCCTCAGTACCTCAGATAGTGCTCCCTCAATACCTCAGAAAGTGCTCCCTCAATACCTCACAAAGTGCTTCCTCAATACCTCAGATAGTGCTCCCTCAATACCTCAGAATGTGCTCCCTCAATACTTCAGACGGTGGTCCCTCAGTACCTCAGATAGTTCTCCCTCAGTCCCGTAGAAAGTGCTCCCTCAGTACCTCAGATAGTGCTCTCTCAATACCTCAGATAGTGCTCCCTCAATACCTCAGATAGAGCTCCCTCAGTACCTCAGATAGTGCTCCCTCTATACCTCAGTAAGTGCTTCCTCAATACCTCAGAAAGTGCTTCCTCAATACCTCAGAAAGTGCTCCCTTAATAACTCAGAAAGTGCTTCCTCAATACCTCAGAAAGTGTTTCCTCTGTACCTCAGAAAGTGCTCCCTCAGTACCTCAGATAGTGCTCCCTCAATACCTCAGAAAGTGCTCCATCAATACCTCAGATAGTTCTCCCTCAGTACCTCAGAGAGTGCTCCCTCAATACCTCAGAACTTGCTCCCTCAGTACCTCAGATAGTTCTCCCTCAGTACCTCAGAACGTGCTTCCTCAATACCTCAGAATGTGCTCCCTCAATACTTCAGAAAGTGGTCCCTCAGTACCTCAGATAGTTCTCCCTCAGTACCTCAGATCGTACTCGCTCAGAACCTTAGAAAGTGCTTCCTCAGTACGTCAGAAAGTGCTCCCTCAATACCTCAGAAAGTGCTCATTCCGTACCTCAGATATTGCTCCCTCAATGCCTCAGATAGTGCCCCCTTAATACCTCAGGAAGTGCTCACTCAGTACGTCAGACAGTTCTCCCTCAGTACCGCAGATAGTTCTCCCTCAGTACCTCAGTGAGTGCTTCCTCAATACCTCAGAACTTGTCCCCTCAGTACCTCAGATAGTGTTCCCTCAATACCTCAGAAAGTGCTTCCTCAATACCTCAGAAAGTGCTCCCTCAAAGCCTCAGAAAATGCTTCCTCAATACCTCAGAAAGTGCTCCCTCAATACCTCTGAAAGTGCTCCCTCAATACCTCAGAAAGTCCTTCCTCAATACCTCAGAAAGTGCTTCCTGAGTACCTCAGATAGTGCTCCCTCTATACCTCAGAAAGTGCTCCCTTAATAACTCAGAAAGTGCTTCCTCAATACCTCAGATAGTGCTCCCTCAGTACCTCAGATAGTGCTCCCTCAATACCTCAGAAAGTGCTTCCTCTGTACCTCAGAAAGTGCTCCCTCAGTACCACTGATAGTACTCCCTCAATACCTCAGAAAGTGCTCCTTCAATACCTCAGATAGTTCTCCCTCAGTGCCTCAGATAGTGCTTCCTCAATACCTCAGAAAGTGCTTCCTCAATACCTCAGAAAGTGCTTCCTCAATACCTCAGAAAGTGCTCTCCTCAGTAACTCAGAAAGTGCTTCCTCAATACCTCAGAAAGTGCGCCCTCAATACCTCCGAAGGTCCTTCCTCAATACCTCAGATAGTGCTCCCTCTATACCTCAGAAAGTGCTCCCTCAATACCTCAGAAAGTGCTTCCACAATACCTCAGATAGTGCTCCCTCAATGCTTCATAAAGTGCTTCCTCTGTACCTCAGAAAGTGCTCCCTCAGTACCTCAGAAAGTACTTCCTCAATACCTCAGAAAGTGCTCCATCAATACCTCAGAACTTGCTCCCTCAGTACCTCTGAAAGTTCTCCCTCAGAACCTCAGATAGTTCTCTATCAGTACCTCAGAAAGTGCTCCTTCAGTACCTCAGATAGTGCTCCCTCAATGCCTCAGATAGTGCTCCCTCAAGACCGCAGATAGCGCTACCTCAGTGCCACAGATAGTTTTCCCTCAGGACCACAGAAAGTGCTTCCTCAATACCTCAGAAAGTGTTCGCTCAATACCTCAGAAAGTGCTTCCTCAATGCCTCAGAAAGTGCACCCTCAGTACCTCAGATAGTGCTCCCTCAATACCTCAGAAAGTGCTCCCACAATACCACGTAAAGTGCTTCCTCAATACCTCAGAAAGTGCTTCCTCAATACGCCAGAAAGTGCTCCCTCATTACCTTAGATAGTGCTCCCACAATACCTCAGAAAGTGTTCCAACAATATCTCAGATAGTTCACCCTCAGTACCTCAGAGTGTGCTTCCTCAATACCTCAGAATGTGCTTCCTCAATACCTGAGAAAGTGCTCCCTCTGTACCTCAGATAGTGCTCCCTCAATACCTCAGAAATTGCTCCATCAATACCTCAGATAGTACTCGCTCAGGACCTCAGATAATGCTTCCTCAGTACCTCCGAACGTTCTCCCGCAGTACCTCAGATAGTTCTCCCTCAGTACCTCAGATAGTTCTCCCTCAATGCCTCAGATAGTGCTCCCACAATACCTTAGATAGTTCTCCCTCAATACCTCAGATAGTTCTCCCTCAGTACCTCAGAAAGTGCTCAGTCAATACCTCAGAAAGTGCTTCCTCTTTACCTCAGAAAGTGCTTCCTCAATACCTCAGAGAGTGCTCCCTCAGTACCTTAGAAAGTGCTCCCTCAATACCTCAGAAAGAGCTCCCTCAGTACCTCAGAAAGTGCTCCCTCAATACCTCAGAAAGAGCTCCCTCAGTACCTCAGTAAGTGCTTCTTCAATGCCTCAGATAGTGCTCCATCAATACCACAGATAGTTCTACCTCAGTACCTCAGAGAGTGCTTCCTCAATACCTCAGATAGTTCTCCGTCAATACCTCTGAAAGTGCTCCCTCAATACCTCAGATAGTTCTCCCTCAATGCCTCAGATAGTGCTCCCACAATACCTTAGATAGTTCTCCCTCAATACATCAGATAGTTCTCCCTCAGTACCTCAGAAAGTGCTCAGTCAATACCTCAGAAAGTGCTTCCTCTTTACCTCAGAAAGTGCTTCTTCAATACCTCAGAGAGTGCTCCCTCAGTACCTCAGAAAGTGCTCCCTCAATACCTCAGAAAGAGCTCCCTCAGTACCTCAGTAAGTGCTTCTTCAATGCCTCAGATAGTGCTCCATCAATACTACAGATAGTTCTACCTCAGTACCTCAGAGAGTGCTTCCTCAATACCTCAGAAAGTGCTCCCTCAGTACTTCAGAAAGTGCGACCTCAATACCTCAGAAAGTGCTTCCTCAATACCTCAGAAAGTGCACCCTCAGTACATCAGATAGTGCTCCCTCAATACCTCAGAAAGTGCTCGCTCAGTACTTCAGAAAGTGCGACCTCAATATCTCAGAAAGTGCTTCCTCAATACCTCAGATAGTGCTCCCTCAGTACCTCAGAAAGTGCTCCCACAATATCTCAGAAAGTCCTTCCTCAATACCTCAGAAAGTGCTCCCTCAGTACCTCAGATAGTGCTCCCTCTATACCTCAGAAAGTGCTCCCTTAATAACTCAGAAAGTGCTTCCTCAATACCTCAGATAGTGCTCCCTCAGTACCTCAGATAGTGCTCTCTCAATACCTCAGATAGTGCTCCCTCAATACCTCAGATAGAGCTCCCTCAGTACCTTAGATAGTGCTCCCTCTATACCTCAGAAAGTGCTTCCTCAATACCTCAGAAAGTGCTTCCTCAATACCTCAGAAAGTGCTCCCTTAATAACTCAGCAAGTGCTCCCTCAATATCTCAGAAAGTGCTCCCTCAATACCTCAGAACTTGCTCCCTCAGTACCTCAGATAGTTCTCCCTCAGTACCTCAGAAAGTGCTTCCTCAATACCTCAGAATGTGCTCCCTCAATACTTCAGAAAGTGGTCCCTCAGTAACTCAGATAGTTCTCCCTCAGTACCTCAGATAGTACTCGCTCAGAACCTCAGAAAGTGCTTCCTCAGTACGTCAGAAAGTGCTCCCTCAATACCTCAGAAAGTGCTCATTCCGTACCTCAGATATTGCTCCCTCAATGCCTCAGATAGTGCCCCTTAATACCTCAGGAAGTGCTCGCTCAGTACGTCAGATAGTTCTCCCTCAGTACCTCAGATAGTTCTCCCTCAGTACCTCAGTGAGTGCTTCCTCAATACCTCAGAACTTGTCCCCTCAGTACCTCAGATAGAGCTGCCTCAATACCTCAGAAATTGGTTCTTCAATACCTCAGAAAGTGCTGTCTCTATACCTCAGAAAGTGCTTCCTCAGTACCTCAGATAGTGCTCCCTCAATAAATCAGAAAGTGCTCCCTCAATACCTCAGATAGTGCTCCCTCAATAAATCAGAAAGTGCTCCCTCAATACCTCAGAAAGTGCTTCCTCAATACCTCAGATAGTGCTCCCTCAATACCTCAGAATGTGCTCCCTCAATACTTCAGACGGTGGTCCCTCAGTACCTCAGATAGTTCTCCCTCAGTCCCTTAGAAAGTGCTCCCTCAGTACCTCTGATAGTGATTCCTCAGTACCTCAGAAGGTGCTCCCTCAATACCTCAGATAGTGCTTCATCAGTACCTCAGAAAGTGCTCCCTCAATACCTCAGGTAGTTCTCCCTCAATACCTCGAAACTGCTCCCTCAATACCTCAGAGAGTGTCCCCTCACTACCTCAGAAAGTGCTACCTCAATACCTCAGAAAGTGCTCCATCAATACCTCAGAGAGTTCCCCCTTCAATACCTAAGATAGTTCTCCTTCAATACCTCAGATAGTTCTCCCACAAAACCTCTGAAAGTGCTCGCTCAATACCTCTGATAGTTCTCCCTCAATACTTCAGATAGTGCTCCTCAATACCTCAGATAGTTCTCCCTCAATACCTCAGATAGTTCTCCCTCAATACCTCTGAAAGTGCTCCCTCAATAACTCAGATATTTCTCCCTCAATGACTCAGATAGTGCTCCCACAATACCTCAGATAGTTCTCCCTCAATACCTCAGATCGTGCTCCCGCAGTAGCTCAGAAAGTGCTCCCTCAATACCTCAGAAAGTGCTCTCTCAGTACCTCAGATAGTACTCGCTCAGAACCTCAGATAGTGCTTCCTCAGTACGTCAGAAAGTGCTCCCTCAATACCTCAGAAACTGCTCCCACAGTACCTCAGACAGTTCTCCCTCAGTACCTCAGATAGTTCTACACCTAACCTACACTAGCCCACTATCCTCAATGGAGGATAGTGGGCTAATGTAGGTTAGGTGGGCTTGGATCGGCGCAACATCGAGGGCCGAAGGACCTGTTCTGCGCTGTATTCTTCTATGTTCTATGTTCTATGTTCTCACTTAGTACCTCAGAAATTGCTCCCAAAATACCTCAGAAAGTGCTCCCTCAATACTTCAGAAAGTGGTCCCTCAGTACCTCAGATAGTTCTCCCTCAGTACCTCAGATAGTACTCGCTCAGAACCTCAGAAAGTGCTTCCTCAGTACGTCAGAAAGTGCTCCCTCAATACCTCAGAAAGTGCTCATTCCGTACCTCAGATATTGCTCCCTCAATGCCTCAGATAGTGCCCCCTTCATACCTCAGGAAGTGCTCGCTCAGTACGTCAGATAGTTCTCCCTCAGTACCACAGATAGTTCTCCCTCAGTACCTCAGTGAGTGCTTCCTCAATACCTCAGAACTTGTCCCCTCAGTACCTCAGATAGTGATCCCTCAATACCTCAGAAAGTGCTCCCTCAGTACCTCAGAAAGTGCTTCCTCAATACCTCAGAAAGTGCTCCATCAATACCACAGATAGTTCTACCTCAGTACCTCAGAGAGTTCTTCCTCAATACCTCAGAAAGTGCTCCCTCAGTACTTCAGATAGTGCACCCTCAATACCTCAGAAAGTGCTCCCTCAGTACCTCAGAAAGTGCTCCCTCAGTACCTCAGAAAGTGCTTCCTCAATACCTAAGAAAATGCTTCCTCAATACCACAGAAAGTGCTCCCTCAGTACCTCAGATCGTGCTCCCTCAATACCTCAGAAAGTGCTTCCTCAATACCTCAGATAGTGCTCCCTCAATACCTCAGAAATTGGTTCTTCAATACCTCAGAAAGTGCTTTCTCTATACCTCAGAAAGTGCTCCATCAATACCACAGATAGTTCTACCTCAGTACCTCAGAGAGTTCTTCCTCAAAACCTCAGAAAGTGCTCCCTCAGTACCTCAGATAGTGATCCCTCAATACCTCAGAAAGTGCTCCCTCAGTACCTCAGAAATTGCTTCCTCAATACCTCAGAAAGTGCTCCATCAATACCTCAGATAGTTCTACCTCAGTACCTCAGAGAGTTCTTCCTCAATACCTCAGAAAGTGCTCCCTCAGTACCTCAGATAGTGCTCCCTCAATACCACAGAAAGTGCTCCCTCAATACCTCAGAAAGTGCCTCCTCAATACCTCAGATAGTGGTCACTCAATACCTTAGAATGTGCTCCCTCAATACTTCAGAAGGTGGTCCCTCAATACCTCAGATAGTTCTCCCTCAGTACCTCAGAAAGTGCTCCCTCAGTACCTCTGATAGTGATTCCTCAGTACCTCAGAAGGTGCTCCCTCAATACCTCAGATAGTGCTTCCTCAGTACCTCAGAAAGTGCTCCCTCAATACCTCAGGTAGTTCTCCCTCAATACCTCGAAAGTGCAACCTCAATACCTCAGAGAGTGTCCCCTCACTACCTCAGAAAGTGCTACCTCAATACCTCAGAAAGTGCTCCATCAATACCTCAGAGAGTGCTCCCTCAATACCTAAGATAGTTCTCCTTCAATACCTCAGATAGTTCTCCCTCAAAACCTCTGAAAGTGCTCGCTCAATACCTCTGATAGTTCTCCCTCAATTCTTCAGATAGTGCTCCTCAATACCTCAGATAGTTCTCCCTCAATACCTCAGATAGTGCTCCCTCAATACCTCAGATAGTTCTCCCTCAATACCTCTGAAAGTGCTCCCTCAATACCTCAGATAGTTCTCCCTGAATGCCTCAGATAGTGCTCCCACAATACCTCAGATAATTCTCCCTCAATACCTCAGAACGTGCTCCCGCGGTACCTCAGAAAGTGCTCCCTCAATACCTCAGAAAGTGCTCGCTCAGTACCTCAGATATACTCGCTCAGAACCTCAGATAGTGCTTCCTCAGTACGTCAGAAAGTGCTCCCTCAATACCTCAGAAACTGCTCCCACAGTACCTCAGATAGTTCTCCCTCAGTACCTCAGATAGTTCTACACCTAACCTACACTAGCCCACTATCCTCAATGGAGGATAGTGGGCTAGTGTAGGTTAGGTGGGCTGGGATCGGCGCAACATCGAGGGCCGAAGGGCCTGTACTGAGCTGTATTCTTCTATGTTCTATGTTCTATGTTCTTACTCAGTGCCTCAGAAAGTGCTCCCAAAGTACCTCAGAAAGTGCTCCCTCAATACTTCAGAAAGTGGTCTCTCAGTATCTCAGATAGTACTCGCTCAGAACCTCAGAAAGTGCTTCCTCAGTACGTCAGAAAGTGCTCCCTCAATGCCTCAGAAAGTGCTCATTCCGTAGTTCAGATATTGCTTCCTCAATGCCTCAGATAGTGCCCCCTTAATACCTCAGGAAGTGTTCGCTCAGTACGTCAGATAGTTCTCACACAGTACCTCAGATAGTTCTCCCTCAGTACCTCAGTGAGTGCTTCCTCAATACCTCAGAACTTGTCCCCTCAGTACCTCAGATAGTGCTCCCTCAATACCTCAGAATGTGCTCCATCAATACCACACATAGTTCTACCTCAGTACCTCAGAGAGTTCTTCCTCAATTCCTCAGAAAGTGCTCCCTCAGTACTTCAGATAGTGCACCCTCAATACTTCAGAAAGTGCGCCCTCAGTACCTCAGAAAGTGCTCCCTCAATAACTCAGAAAGTGCTTCCTCAATACCTCAGATAGAGCTCCCTCAATACCTCAGAAATTGGTTCTTCAATACCTCAGAAAGTGCTTTCTCTATACCTCAGAAAGTGCTCCCTCAGTACCTCAGATAGTGCTCCCTCAATACCTCAGAAAGTGCTCCCTCAATACCTCAGAAAGTGCTTCCTCAATACCTCAGATAGTGCTCCCTCAATACCTCAGAATGTGCTCCCTCAATACTTCAGACGGTGGTCCCTCAGTACCTCAGATAGTTCTCCCTCAGTCCCTTAGAAAGTGCTCCCTCAGTACCTCTGATAGTGATTCCGCAGTATCTCAGAAGGTGCTCCCTCAATACCTCAGATAGTGCTTCCTCAGTACCTCAGAAAGTGCTCCCTCAATACCTCAGGTAGTTCTCCCTCAATACCTCGAAAGTGCTCCCTCAATACCTCAGAGAGTGTCCCCTCACTACCTCAGAAAGTGCTACCTCAATACCTCAGAAAGTGCTCCATCAATACCTCAGAGAGTGCTCCCTCAATACCTAAGAGAGTTCTCCTTCAATACCTCAGATAGTTCTCCCACAAAACCTCTGAAAGTGCTCGCTCAATACCTCTGATAGTTCTCCCTCAATACTTCAGATAGTGCTCCTCAATACCTCAGATAGTTCTCCCTCAATACCTCAGATAGTTCTCCCTCAATACCTCTGAAAGTGCTCCCTCAATACCTCAGATAGTTCTCCCTCAATGCCTCAGATAGTGCTCCCACAATACCTCAGATAATTCTCCCTCAATACCTCAGATCGTGCTCCCGCAGTACCTCAGAAAGTGCTCCCTCAATACCTCAGAAAGTGCTCGCTCAGTACCTCAGATAGTACTCGCTCAGAACCTCAGATAGTGCTTCCTCAGTACGTCAGAAAGTGCTCCCTCAATACCTCAGAAACTGCTCCCACAGTACCTCAGATAGTTCTCCCTCAGTACCTCAGATAGTTCTACACCTAACCTACACTAGCCCACTATCCTCAATGGAGGATAGTGGGCTAATGTAGGTTAGGTGGGCTTGGATCGGCGCAACATCGAGGGCCGAAGGACCTGTTCTGCGCTGTATTCTTCTATGTTCTATGTTCTATGTTCTCACTTAGTACCTCAGAAATTGCTCCCAAAATACCTCAGAAAGTGCTCCCTCAATACTTCAGAATGTGGTCCCTCAGTACCTCAGATAGTTCTCCCTCAGTACCTCAGATAGTACTCGCTCAAAACCTCAGAAAGTGCTTCCTCAGTACGTCAGAAAGTGCTCCCTCAATACCTCAGAAAGTGCTCATTCCGTACCTCAGATATTGCTCCCTCAATGCCTCAGATAGTGCCCCCTTAATACCTCAGGAAGTGCTCGCTCAGTACGTCAGATAGTTCTCCCTCAGTACCTCAGATAGTTCTCCCTCAGTACCTCAGTGAGTGCTTCCTCAATACCTCAGAACTTGTCCCCTCAGTACCTCAGATAGTGATCCTCAATACCTCAGAAAGTGCTCCCTCAGTACCTCAGAAAGTGCTTCCTCAATACCTCAGAAAGTGCTCCATCAATACCACAGATAGTTCTACCTCAGTACCTCAGAGAGTTCTTCCTCAATATCTCAGAAAGTGCTCCCTCAGTACTTCAGGTAGTGCACCCTCAATACCTCAGAAAGTGCTCCCTCAGTACCTCAGAAAGTGCTCCCTCAATACCTCAGAAAGTGCTTCCTCAATACTTCAGAAAGTGCTCCCTCAGTACCTCAGAAAGTGCTTCCTCAATACCTAAGAAAATGCTTCCTCAATACCACAGAAAGTGCTGCCTCAGTACCTCAGATAGTGCTCCCTCAATACCTCAGAAAGTGCTTCCTCAATACCTCAGACAGTGCTCCCTCAATACCTCAGAAATTGGTTCTTCAATACCTCAGAGAGTGCTTTCTCTATACCTCAGAAAGTGCTCCATCAATACCACAGATAGTTCTACCTCAGTACCTCAGAGAGTTCTTCCTCAATACCTCAGAAAGTGCTCCCTCAGTACCTCAGATAGTGATCCCTCAATACCTCAGAAAGTGCTCCCTCAGTACCTCAGAATGTGCTTCCTCAATACCTCAGAAAGTGCTCCATCAATACCACATAGTTCTACCTCAGTACCTCAGAGAGTTCTTCCTCAATACCTCAGAAAGTGCACCCTCAGTACCTCAGATAGTGCTCCCTCAATACCTCAGAAAGCGCTCCCTCAATACCTCAGAAAGTGCCTCCTCAATACCTCAGATAGTGGTCCCTCAATACCTTAGAATGTGCTCCCTCAATACTTCAGAAGGTGGTCCCTCAGTACCTCAGATAGTTCTCACTCAGTACCTCAGAACGTGCTCCCTCAGTACCTCTGATAGTGATTCCTCAGTACCTCAGAAGGTGCTCCCTCAATACCTCAGATAGTGCTTCCTCAGTACCTCAGAAAGTGCTCCCTCAATACCTCAGGTAGTGCTCCCTCAATACCTCGAAAGTGCTCCATCAATACCTCAGAGAGTGCTCCCTCAATACCTAAGATAGTTCTCCTTCAATACCTCAGATAGTTCTCCCTCAAAACCTCTGAAAGTGCTAGCTCAGTACCTCTGATAGTTCTCCCTCAATACTTCAGATAGTGCTCCTCAATACCTCAGATAGTTCTCCCTCAATACCTCAGTTGGTGCTCCCTCAATACCTCAGATAGTTCTCCCTCAATACCTCTGAAAGTGCTCCCTCAACACCTCAGATAGTTCTCCCTCAATGCCTCAGATAGTGCTCCCACAATACCTCAGATAATTCTCCCTCATTACCTCAGATCATGCTCCCGCAGTACCTCAGAAAGTGCTCCCTCAATACCTCAGAAAGTGCTCGCTCAGTACCTCAGATAGTACTCGCTCAGAACCTCAGATAGTGCTTCCTCAGTACGTCAGAAAGTGCTCCCTCAATACCTCAGAAACTGCTCCCACAGTACCTCAGATAGTTCTCCCTCAGTACCTCAGATAGTTTTACACCTAACCTACACTAGCCCACTATCCTCAATGGAGGATAGTGGGCTAGTGTAGGTTAGGTGGGCTTGGATCGGCGCAACATCGAGGGCCGAAGGGCCTGTACTGTGCTGTATTCTTCTATGTTCTATGTTCTATGTTCTTACTCAGTGCATCAGAAAGTGCTCCCAAAATACCTCAGAAAGTGCTCCCTCAATACTTCAGAAAGTGGTCCCTCAGTCCCTCAGATAGTACTCGCTCAGAACCTCAGAAAGTGCTCCCTCAGTACGTCAGAAAGTGCTCCCTCAATACCTCAGAAAGTGCTCATTCCGTACCTCAGATATTGCTTCCTCAATGCCTCAGAGAGTGCCCCCTTAATACCTCAGGAATTGATCTTTCAGTACGTCAGATAGTTCTCACACAGTACCTCAGATAGTTCTCCCTCAGTACCTCAGTGAGTGCTTCCTCAATACCTCAGAACTTGTCCCCTCAGTACCTCAGATAGTGCTCCCTCAATACCTCAGAAAGTGCTCCCTCAGAACCTCAGAAAGTGCTTCCTCAGTACGTCAGAAAGTGCTCCCTCAATACCTCAGAAACTGCTCCCACAGTACCTCAGATAGTTCTCCCTCAGTACCTCACATAGTTCTACACCAACCTACACTAGCCCACTATCCTCAATGGAGGATAGTGGGCTAGTGTAGGTTAGGTGGGCTGGGATCGGCGCAACATCGAGGGCCGAAGGGCCTGTACTGCGCTGTATTCTTCTATGTTCTCTGTTCTATGTTCTTACTCAGTGCATCAGAAAGTGCTCCCAAAATACCTCAGAAAGTGCTCCCTCAATACTTCAGAAATTGGTCACTCAGTACCTCAGATAGTACTCGCTCAGAACCTCAGAAAGTGCTTCCTCAGTACGTCAGAAAGTGCTCCCTCAATACCTCAGAAAGTGCTCATTCCGTACCTCAGATATTGCTTCCTCAATGCCTCAGATAGTGCCCCCTTAATACCTCAGGAAGTGCTCGCTCAGTACGTCAGATAGTTCTCACACAGTACCTCAGATAGTTCTCCCTCAGTACCTCAGTGAGTGCTTACTCAATACCTCAGAAATTGTCCCCTCAGTACCCCAGATAGTGCTCCCTCAATACCTCAGAAAGTGCTTCCTCAATACCTCAGAAACTGCTCCCACAGTACCTCAGAAAGTGCTCCCTCAATACCTCAGAAAGTGCTCCATCAATACCACACATAGTTCTACCTCAGTACCTCAGAGTGTTCTTCCTCAATTCCTCAGAAAGTGCTCCCTCAGTACTTCAGATAGTGCACCCTCAATACTTCAGAAAGTGCGCCCTCAGTACCTCAGAAAGTGCTCCCTCAATAACTCAGAAAGTGCTTCCTCAATACCTCAGATAGAGCTCCCTCAATACCTCAGAAATTGGTTCTTCAATACCTCAGAAAGTGCTTTCTCTATACCTCAGAAAGTGCTCCCTCAGTACCTCAGATAGTGCTCCCTCAATACCTCAGAAAGTGCTCCCTCAATACCTCAGAAAGTGCTTCCTCAATACCTCAGATAGAGCTCCCTCAATACCTCAGAATGTGCTCCCTCAATACTTCAGACGGTGGTCCCTCAGTACCTCAGATAGTTCTCCCTCAGTCCCTTAGAAAGTGCTCCCTCAGTACCTCTGATAGTGATTCCTCAGTACCTCAGAAGGTGCTCCCTCAATACCTCAGATAGTGCTTCCTCAGTACCTCAGAAAGTGCTCCATCAATACCTCAGGTAGTTCTCCCTCAATACCTCGAAAGTGCTCCCTCAATACCTCAGAGAGTGTCCCCTCACTACCTCAGAAAGTGCTCCCTCAATACCTAAGATAGTTCTCCTTCAATACCTCAGATAGTTCTCCCACAAAACCTCTGAAAGTGCTCGCTCAATACCTCTGATAGTTCTCCCTCAATACTTCAGATAGTGCTCCTCAATACCTCAGATAGTTCTCCCTCAATACCTCAGATAGTTCTCCCTCAATACCTCTGAAAGTGCTCCCTCAATACCTCAGATAGTTCTCCCTCAATGCCTCAGATAGTGCTCCCACAATACCTCAGATAATTCTCCCTCAATACCTCAGATCGTGCTCCCGCAGTACCTCAGAAAGTGCTCCCTCAATACCTCAGAAAGTGCTCGCTCAGTACCTCAGATAGTACTCGCTCAGAACCTCAGATAGTGCTTCCTCAGTACGTCAGAAAGTGCTCCCTCAATACCTCAGAAACTGCTCCCACAGTACCTCAGATAGTTCTCCCTCAGTACCTCAGATAGTTCTACACCTAACCTACACTAGCCCACTATCCTCAATGGAGGATAGTGGGCTAATGTAGGTTAGGTGGGCTTGGATCGGCGCAACATCGAGGGCCGAAGGACCTGTACAGTGCTGTATTCTTCTATGTTCTATGTTCTATGTTCTCACTTAGTACCTCAGAAATTGCTCCCAAAATACCTCAGAAAGTGCTTCCTCAATACTTCAGAAAGTAGTCCCTCAGTACCTCAGATAGTTCTCCCTCAGTACCTCAGATAGTACTCGCTCAGAACCTCAGAAAGCGCTTCCTCAGTACGTCAGAATGTGCTCCCTCAATACCTCAGAAAGTGCTCATTCCGTACCTCAGATAGTGCTTTCTCTATACTTCAGAAAGTGCTCCATCAATACCACAGATAGTTCTACCTCAGTACCTCAGAGAGTTCTTCCTCAATACCTCAGAAAGTGCTCCCTCAGTACCTCAGATAGTGATCCCTCAATACCTCAGAAAGTGCTCCCTCAGTACCTCAGAAAGTGCTTCCTCAATACCTCAGAAAGTGCTCCATCAATACCACATAGTTCTACCTCAATACCTCAGAAAGTGCACCCTCAGTACCTCAGATAGTGCTCCCTCAATACCTCGAAAGTGCTCCCTCAATACTTCAGAACGTGGTCCCCCAGTACCTCATATATTTCTCCCTCAGTACCTCAGAAAGTGCTCCCTCAGTACCTCAGATAGTGCTTCCTCAGTACCTCAGAAGGTGCTCCCTCAATACCTCAGATAGTGCTTCCTCAGTACCTCAGAATGTGCTCCCTCAATACCTCAGGTAGTTCTCCCTCAATACCTCGAAAGTGCTTCCTCAATCCCTTAGAGAGTGTTCCATCAGTACCTCAGAAAGTGCTCCCTCAATACCTCAGAAAGTGCTCCATCAATTCCTCACATAGATCTCCATCAGGACCTCTGATAGTGCTTCCTCAGTACGTCAGATAGTGCTCCCTCAATACCTCAGAAAGAGTCTCCTCAGTACCTCAGAAAGTGCTACCTCAATACCTCAGAAAGTGCTCCATCAATACCTCAGAGAGTGCTCCCTCAATACCTAAGATAGTTCTGCTTCAATACCTCGGATAGTTCTTCCTCAAAACATCTGAAAGTGCTCATTCAATACCTCAGATAGTTCTCCCTCAATACCTCAGATAGTGCTCCTCAATACCTCAGATAGTTCTCCATCAATACCTCAGTTAGTGTTCCCTCAATACCTTAGATAGTTCTCACTCAATACCTCTCAAAGTGCTCCCTCGATACCTCAGATAGTTCTCCCTCAATGCCTCAGATAGTGCTCCCACAATACCTCAGATAGTGCTCCCTCAATACCTCAGAAAGTGCTCCCTCAGTGCCTCAGATAGTACTCACTCAGAACCTCAGGTAGTGCTTCTTCAGTACGTCAGAAAGTGTTCCCTCAATACCTCTGAAACTGCTCCCTCAGTACCTCAGATATTGGTCCCTCAATGCCTCAGATAGTGCTCCCTTAATACCTCAGAAAGTGCTCCCTCAGTACCTCAGATAGTTCTCCCTCAATACCTCAGAAAGTGCTTCCTCAATACCGTTGAAAGTGCTCCCTCAATACTTCAGTAAGTGGTCCCTCAGTACCTCAGATAGTTCTCCCTCTGTACGACAGAAAGTACTAGCTCAGAACCTCAGATAGTGCTTCCTCAGTACGTCAGAAAGTCCTCCCTCAATACCTCAGAAACTGCTCCCTCAGTACCTCAGATAGTTCTCCCTCAGTACCTCAGGTAGTTCACACTCAGTACCTCAGAAAGAGCTCCCTAAATAGCTCAGAAAGTGCTCCCTCAGTACCTCAGATATTGCTCCCTCAATGCCTCAGATAGTGCTCCCTTAATACCTCAGAAAGTGCTCCCTCAGTACCTCAGATAGTTCTCCCTCAGTACCTCAGATAGTTCTCCCTCAGTACCTTAGTGAGTGCTTCCTGAAGTCCTCAGAACTTGTTCCCTCAGTACCTCAGATAGTGCTCCCTCAATACCTCAGAAAGTGCTACCTCAGTACCTCAGAAAGTGCTTCCTCAATACCTCAGAAAGTGCTCCATCAATACCACAGATAGTTCTCCCTCAGTACTCAGAGAGAGCTTCCTCAATACCTCAGCAAGTGCTCCCTCATTACCTCAGAACGTGCTCCCTCAATACCTCAGAAAGTGCTTCCTCAATACCTCAGAAAGTGCTCCCTCAGTACCTCAGAAAGTGCTCACTCAATACCTCAGAAAGTGCTTCCTCTTTCCCTCAGAAAGTGCTTCTTCAATACCTCAGAGAGTGCTACCTCAGTACCTCAGATAGAGCTCCCCCTATACCTCAGAAAGTGCTCCCCCAATACCTCAGAAAGTGCTTGCTCAATGCTTCAGAAAGTGCTTCCTCTGTACTTCAGAAAGTGCTCCCTCAGCACCTCAGAAAGTGCTCCATCAATACCTCAGAAAGTGCTACATCAATACCTCAGATAGTTATCCCTCAGTACCTCAGATAGTGCTCCCTCAATACCCCAGAACTTGCTCCCTCAGTACCTCCGATAGTTCTCCCTGAGCACCTCAGATAGAACTCGCTCAGGACCTCAGGTAGTGCTTCCTCAGTACCTCCGAAGGTTCTCCCTCAGTACCTCAGATAGTTCTCCATCAGTACCTCAGGAAGTGCTCCCTCAGTACCACAGAAAGTGCTTCCTCAATACCTCAGAAAGTACTCCATCAATACCTCAGATAGTTCTCCCTCAGTACCTCAGATACTTCTCCCTTAGTACCTCAGAATGTGCTCCCTCAATACCTCAGAAAGTGCTTCCTCAATACCTCAGAAAGTGCACCCTCAGTACCTCTGATAGTGCTCCCTCAATACCTCAGAAAGTGCTCCCTCAATACCACATAAAGTGCTTCCTCAATACATCAGATTGTGTTTCCTCAATACCTCAGAAAGTGCTTCCTCAATACCTCATAAAGTGTTCCTTCATAGCCTCAGATCGTGCTCCCACAATACCTCAGATAGTGCTTCCTCAATACCTCAGAAAGTGCTCCCTCAATACCTCGGAAAGTGCTCCATCAATACCTCAGATAGTTCACCCTCAGTTCCTCAGAGTGTGCTTCCTCAATACCTCAGAAAGTGCTTCCTCAATACCTCAGAAAGTGCTCCCTCTGTACCTCAGATAGTGCTCCCTCAATACCTCAGAAATTGCTCCATCAATACCTCAGATAGTACTCACGCAGGACCTCAGATAGCGCTTCCTCAGTACCTCCGCACGTTCTGCCTCAGTATCTCAGATAGTTCTCCATCAGTACCTCAGAAAGTGCACACTCAGTATCTCAGAAAGTGCTTCCTCAATACCTCAGAATGTGCTCCATCAATACCTCAGATAGTTCTCCCTCAGTACCTCAGAGAGTGCTTCCTCAATGCCTCAGAACTTCTTCCGTCAGTACCTCAGATAATGCTCCCTCAATAACTCAGAAAATGCTCCCTCAGGATCTCAGAAAGTGCTTCCTCAATACCTCAGAAAGTGCTCCATCAATACCACAGATAGTTCTCCCTCAGTACCTCAGACAGTGCTCCCTCAATACCTCAGAAAGTGCTCCCTCAATACCTCATAAAGTTCTTCCTCAATACAACAGATTGTGTTCCCTCAATACCTCAGAAAATGCTTCCTCAATACATCAGTAAGTGCTCCATCAATACCTCAGATAGTTCTCCCTCAGTACCTCAGATAGTTCTCCCTCAGTACCTCAGAACTAGCTCCCTCAGTACCTCAGATAGAGCTCGCACAATACATCAGAAAGTGCTCCCTCAGTACCTCAGAAAGGGCTTCCTCAATACCTCAGAAAGTGCTTCATCCATACCTCAGATAGTGCTCCCTCAATACCTCAGAAAGTGCTTCCTCAATACCTCAGAAAGTGCTCCCTCAGTACCTCAGATAGTGCTCCCTCAATACCTCAGAAGTTGCTCCCTCAATACCTCAGAAAGTGCTCCCTCAATACCTCAGAAAGTGGTCCCCCAGTGCCTCATATATTTCTCCCTCAGTACCTCAGAAAGTGCTCCCTCAGTACCTCAGATAGTGCTTCCTCAGTACCTCAGAAGGTGCTCCCTCAATACCACAGATAGTGCTTCCTCAGTACCTCAGAAAGTGCTCCCTCAATACCTCAGGTAGTTCTCCCTCAATCCCTCGAAAGTGCTCCCTCAATACCTCAGAGAGTGTTCCATCAGTACCTCAGAAAGTGCTCCCTCAATACCTCAGAAAGTGCTCCATCATTACCTCAGATAGATCTCCATCAGTACCTCTGATAGTGCTTCCTCAGTACGTCAGATAGTGCTCCCTCAATACCTCAGAAAGTGTCTCCTCAGTACCTCAGAAAGTGCTACCTCAATACCTCAGAAAGTGCTCCATCAATACCTCAGAGAGTGCTCCCTCAATACCTAAGATAGTTCTGCTTCAATACCTCAGATAGTTCTCCCTCAAAACATCTGAAAGTGCTCATTCAATACCTCAGATAGTTCTCCCTCAATATCTCAGATAGTGCGCCTCAATACCTCAGATAGTTCTCCATCAATACCCCAATTAGTGTTCCCTCAATACCTTAGATAGTTCTCCCTCAATAACTCTCAAAGTGCTCCCTCGATACCTCAGATATATCTCCCTCAATGCCTCAGATAGTGCCCCCACAATACCTCAGATAGTGCTCCCTCAATACATCAGAAAGTGCTCCCACAGTACCTCAGATAGTACTCACTCAGAACCTCAGGTAGTGCTTCCTCAGTACGTCAGAAAGTGTTCCCTCAATACCTCAGAAACTGCTCCCTCAGTACCTCAGATAGTTCTCCCTCAGTACCTCAGATATTGGTCCCTCAATGCCTCAGATAGTGCTCCCTTAATAGCTCAGGAAGTGCTCCCTCAGTACCTCAGATAGAGCTCCCTCAATACCTCAGAAAGTGCTTCCTCAATACCTTAGAAAGTGCTCCATCAATACCACAGATAGTTCTCCCTCAGTACCTCAGAGAGTGCTTCCTCAGTACCTCAGAAAGCGCTCCCTCAGTACCTCAGAAAGTGCTCCCTCAGTATCTCAGAAAGTGCTCCCTCAATACCTCAGAAAGTGCTTCCTCAATACCTCAGAAAGTGCTCCCACAGTACCTCAGAAAGTGCTCCCTCAGTAACTCAGAAAGTGCTTCCTCAATACCTCAGAAAGTGCTCCCCCAGTACCTCAGATAGTGCTCCCTCTATACCTCAGAAAGTGCTCCCTTAATACCTCAGATAGTGCTCCCTCAATACCTCAGATTGTTCTCCCTCAGTACCACAGAATGTGGTCCCTCAATACCTTCGAAAGTGCTCCCTCAATACTTCAGACAGTGGTCCTCAGTACCTCAGATAGTACTAGCTCAGAACCTCAGATAGTGCTTCCTCAGTACGTCAGAAAGTGCTCCCTCAATACCTCAGAAACTGCTCCCTCAGTACCTCAGATAGTTCTCACTCAGTACCTCAGAAAGTGCTCGCAAAATACCTCAGAAAGTGCTCCCTCAGTACCTCAGATATTGCTCCCTCAATGCCTCAGATAGTGCTCCCTTAATACCTCAGATAGTTCTCCCTCAGTACCTCAGATAGTTCTCCCTCAGTACCTCCGATAGTTCACCCTCAGTACCTCAGAGAGTGCTTCCTGAATACCTCAGAACGTGTTCACTCAGTACCTCAGATAGTGCTGCCTCAATACCTCAGAATGTGCTCCCTCTGTACCTCAGAAAGTGCTTCCTCAATACCTCAGAAAATGCTCCATCAATACCACAGATAGTTCTCCCTCAGTACTCAAGAGAGAGCTTCCTCAATACCTCAGCAAGTGCTCCCTCAGTACCTCAGAAAGTGCTCCCTCAATACCTCAGAAAGTGCTTCCTCAATACCTCAGAAAGTGCTCCCTCAGTACCTCAGAAAGTGCTCACTCAATACCTCAGAAAGTGCTTCCTCTTTCCCTCAGAAAGTGCTTCCTCAATACCTCAGAGAGTGCTCCCTCAGTACCTCAGATAGTGCTCCCTCTATACCTCAGAAAGTGCTCCCCCAATACCTCAGATAGTGCTTCCTCAATGCTTCACAAAGTGCTTCCTCTGTACCTCAGAAACTGCTCCCTCAGCACCTCAGAAAGTGCTCCCTCAATACCTCAGAAAGTGCTCCATCAATACCTCAGATAGTTATCCCTCAGTACCTCAGATAGTGCTCCCTCAATACCTCAGAACTTGCTCCCTCAGTACCTCCGATAGCTCTCCCTCAGTACCTCAGATAGTACTCGCTCAGGACCTCAGATAGTGCTTGCTCAGTACCTCCGAAGGTTCTCACTCTGTACCTCAAATAGTTCTCCATCAGTACCTCAGAAAGTGCTCCTTCAGTACCACAGAAAGTGCTTCCTCAATACCTCAGAAAGTGCTCCATCAATACCTCAGATAGTTCTCCCTCAGTACCTCAGATACTTCTCCCTTAGTCCCTCAGAAAATGCTCCCTCAATACCTCAGAAAGTGCTTCCTCAATACCTCAGAAAGTGCACCATCAGTACCTCAGATAGTGCTCCCTCAATACCTAAGAAAGTGCTCCCTCAATACCACATAAAGTGCTTCCTCAATACATCAGATTGTGTTTCCTCAATACCTCAAAAAGTGCTTCCTCAATACCTCATAAACTGCTCCTTCATTACCTCAGATAGTGCTCCCACAATACCTCAGATAGTGCTTCCTCAATACCTCAGAAAGTGCTCCCTCAATACCTCAGAAAGTGCTCCATCAATACCTCAGATAGTTCACACTCAGTACCTCAGAGTGTGCTTCCTCAATACCTCAGAAAGTGCTTCCTCAATACCTCAGAAAGTGCTACCTCTGTACCTCAGATAGTGCTCCCTCAATACCTCAGAAATTGCTCCATCAATACCTCAGATAGTACTCACGCAGGAACTCAGATAGCGCTTCCTCAGTACCTCCGCAAGTTCTCCCTCTGTATCTCAGATAGTTCTCCATCAGTACCTCAGAACGTGCACCCTCAGTATCTCAGAAAGTGCTTCCTCAATACCTCAGAATGTGCTCCATCAATACCTCAGATAGTTCTCCCTCAGTACCTCAGAGAGTGCTTCCTCAATACCTCAGAACTTCTTCCCTCAGTACCTCAGATAGTGCTCCCTCAATAACTCAGAAAGTGCTTCCTCAATACCTCAGAATGTGCTCCATCAATACCTCAGATAGTGCTCCCTCAATACCTCAGAAAGTGCTCCCTCAATACCTCATAAAGTTCTTCCTCAATACAACAGATTGTGTTCCCTCAATACCTCAGAAAATGCTTCCTCAATACATCAGAAAGTGCTCCATCAATACCTCAGAAAGTTCTCCCTCAGTACCTCAGAACTTGCTCCCTCAGTACCTCAGATAGAGTTCGCACAATACATCAGCAAGTGCTCCCTCAGTACCTCTGAAAGGGCTTCCTCAATACCTCAGAATGTGCTTCCTCCATACCTCAGATAGTGCTCCCTCAATACCTCAGAAAGTGCTTCCTCAATACCTCAGAAAGTGCTCCCTCAGTACCTCAGAAAGTGCTTCCTCAATACCTCAGAAAGTGCACCCACAGTACCTCAGATAGCGCTCCCTCAGTACCTCAGAAAGTGCTCCCTCAATACCACATAAAGTGCTTCCTCAATACATCAGATTGTGTTTCCTCAATACCTCTGAAAGTGCTCCCTCAATACCGCATAAAGTTCTTCCTCAATACAACAGATTGTGTTCCCTCAATACCTCAGATAATGCTTCCTCAATACATCAGAAAGTGCTCCATCAATACCTCAGATAGTTCTCCCTCAGTACCTCAGATAGTTCTCCCTCAGTACCTCAGAACTTGCTCCCTCAGTACCTCAGATAGAGCTCGCACAATACATCAGAAAGTGCTCCCTCAATACCTCAGAAAGGGCTTCCTCAATACCTCAGAAAGTGCTTCCTCCATACCTCAGATAGTGCTCCCTCAATACCTCAGAAAGTGCTTCCTCAATACCTCAGAAAGTGCTCCCTCAGTACCTAAGATAGTGCTCCCTCAATACCTCAGAAGTTGCTCCCTCAATACCTCAGAAAGTGCTCCCTCAATACCTCAGAAAGTGGTCCCCCAGTGCCTCATATATTTCTCCCTCAGTACCTCAGAAAGTGCTCCCTCAGTACCTCAGATAGTGCTTCCTCAGTACCTCAGAAGGTGCTCCCTCAATACCACAGATAGTGCTTCCTCAGTACCTCAGAAAGTGCTCTCTCAATATCTCAGGTAGTTCTCCCTCAATACCTCGAAAGTGCTCCCTCAATACCTCAGAGAGTGTTCCATCAGTACCTCAGAAAGTGCTCCCTCAATACCTCAGAAAGTGCTCCATCATTACCTCAGATAGATCTCCATCAGTACCTCTGATAGTGCTTCCTCAGTACGTCAGATAGTGCTCCCTCAATACCTCAGAAAGTGTCTCCTCAGTACCTCAGAAAGTGCTACCTCAATACCTCAGAAAGTGCTCCATCAATACCTCAGAGAGTTCTCCCTCAATACCTAAGATAGTTCTGCTTCAATACCTCAGATAGTTCTCCCTCAAAACATCTGAAAGTGCTCATTCAATACCTCAGATAGATCTCCCTCAATACCTCAGGTAGTGCTCCTCAATACCTCAGATAGTTCTCCATCAATACCTCAGTTAGTGTTCCCTCAATACCTTAGATAGTTCTCCCTCAATAACTCTCAAAGTGCTCCCTCGATACCTCAGATATATCTCCCTCAATGCCTCAGATAGTGCCCCCACAATACCTCAGATAGTTCTCCCTCAATACATCAGAAAGTGCTCCCACAGTACCTCAGATAGTACTCACTCAGAACCTCAGGTAGTGCTTCCTCAGTACGTCAGAAAGTGTTCCCTCAATACCTCAGAAACTGCTCCCTCAGTACCTCAGATAGTTCTCCCTCAGTACCTCAGATATTGGTCCCTCAATGCCTCAGATAGTGCTCCCTTAATAGGTCAGGAAGTGCTCCCTCAGTACCTCAGATAGAGCTCCCTCAATACCTCAGAAAGTGCTTCCTCAATACCTTAGAAAGTGCTCCATCAATACCACAGATAGTTCTCCCTCAGTATCTCAGAGAGTGCTTCCTCAGTACCTCAGAAAGCGCTCCCTCAGTACCTCAGAAAGTGCTCCCTCAGTAACTCAGAAAGTGCTCCCTCAATACCTCAGAAAGTGCTTCCTCAATACCTCAGAAAGTGCACCCTCAGTACCTCTGAAAGTGCTCCCTCAATACCTCAGAAAGTGCTTCCTCAATACCTTAGAAAGTGCTCCATCAATACCACAGATAGTTCTCCCTCAGTATCTCAGAGAGTGCTTCCTCAGTACCTCAGAAAGTGCTTCCTCAATACCTCAGAAAGTGCTCCCTCAGTACCTCAGATAGTGCTCCCTCTATACCTCAGAAAGTGCTCCCTTAATACCTCAGATAGTGCTCCCTCAATATCTCAGATTGTTCTCCCTCAGTACCACAGAAAGTGGTCCCTCAATACCTTCGAAAGTGCTCCCTCAATACTTCAGACAGTGGTCCCTCAGTACCTCAGATAGTACTAGCTCAGAACCTCAGATAGTGCTTCCTCAGTACGTCAGAAAGTGCTCCCTCAATACCTCAGAAAGTGCTCCCTCAGTACCTCAGATAGTTCTCACTCAGTACCTCAGAAAGTGCTCGCAAAATACCTCAGAAAGTGCTCCCTCAATACCTCAGAAAGTGGTCCCCCAGTGCCTCATATATTTCTCCCTCAGTACCTCAGAAAGTGCTCCCTCAGTACCTCAGATAGTGCTTCCTCAGTACCTCAGAAGGTGCTCCCTCAATACCACAGATAGTGCTTCCTCAGTACCTCAGAAAGTGCTCCCTCAATACCTCAGTTAGTTCTCCCTCAATACCTCGAAAGTGCTCCCTCAATACCTCAGAGAGTGTTCCATCAGTACCTCAGAAAGTGCTCCCTCAATACCTCAGAAAGTGCTCCATCATTACCACAGATAGATCTCCATCAGTACCTCTGATAGTGCTTCCTCAGTACGTCAGATAGTGCTCCCTCAGTACCTCAGATATTGCTCCCTCAATGCCTCAGATAGTGCTCCCTTAATACCTCAGATAGTTCTCCCTCAGTACCTCAGATAGTTCTCCCTCAGTACCTCCGATAGTTCACCCTCAGTACCTCAGAGAGTGCTTCCTGAATACCTCAGAACGTGTTCCCTCAGTACCTCAGATAGTGCTGTCTCAATACCTCAGAAAGTGCTCCCTCAGTACCTCAGAGAGTGCTTCCTGAATACCTCAGAACGTGTTCCCTCAGTACCTCAGATAGTGCTCCCTCAATACCTCAGAAAGTGCTCCCTCAATACCACATAAAGTGCTTCCTCAATACATCAGATTGTGTTTCCTCAATACCTCAGGAAGTGCTTCCTCAATACCTCATAAACTGCTCCTTCATTACCTCAGATAGTGCTCCCACAATCCCTCAGATAGAGCTTCCTCAATACCTCAGAAAGTGCTCCCTCAATACCTCAGAAAGTGCTCCATCAATACCTCATATAGTTCACACTCAGTACCTCAGAGTGTGCTTCCTCAATACCTCAGAAAGTGCTTCCTCAATACCGCAGAAAGTGCTCCCTCTGTACCTCAGATAGTGCTCCCTCAATACCTCAGAAATTGCTCCATCAATACCTCAGATAGTACTCACGCAGGACCTCAGATAGCGCTTCCTCAGTACCTCCGCAAGTTCTCCCTCAGTATCTCAGATAGTTCTCCATCAGTACCTCAGAAAGTGCACCCTCAGTATCTCAGAAAGTGCTTCCTCAATACCTCAGAATGTGCTCCATCAATACCTCAGATAGTTCTCCCTCAGTACCTCAGAGAGTGCTTCCTCAATACCTCAGAACTTCTTTCCTCAGTACCTCAGATAATGCTCCCTCAATAACTCAGAAAATGCTCCCTCAGGATCTCAGAAAGTGTTTCCTCAATACCTCAGAAAGTGCTCCATCAATACCACAGATAGTTCTCCCTCAGTACCTCAGATAGTGCTCCCTCAATACCTCAGAAAGTGCTCCCTCAATACCTCATAAAGTTCTACCTCAATACAACAGATTGTGTTCCCTCAATACCTCAGAAAATGCTTCCTCAATACATCAGAAAGTGCTCCATCAATACCTCAGATAGTTGTCCCTCAGTACCTCAGATAGTTCTCCCTCAGTACCTCAGAACTTGCTCCCTCAGTACCTCAGATAGAGCTCGCACAATACATCAGAAAGTGCTCCCTCAATACCTCAGATAGTGCTCCCTCAATACCTCATAAAGGGCTTCCTCAATACCTCAGAAAGTGCTTCCTCCATACCTCAGATAGTGCTCCCTCAATACCTCAGAAAGTGCTTCCTCAATACCTCAGATAGTTCTCCCTCAGTACCTCAGATAGTTCTCCCTCAGTACCTCAGAACTTGCTCCCTCAGTACCTCAGATAGAGCTCGCACAATACATCAGAAAGTGCTCCCTCAGTACCTCAGAAAGGGCTTCCTCAATACCTCAGAAAGTGCTTCCTCCATACCTCAGATAGTGCTCCCTCAATACCTCAGAAAGTGCTTCCTCAATACCTCAGAAAGTGCTCCCTCAGTACCTCAGATAGTGCTCCCTCAATACCTCAGAAGTTGCTCCCTCAATACCTCAGAAAGTGCTCCCTCAATACCTCAGAAAGTGGTCCCCCAGTGCCTCATATATTTCTCCCTCAGTACCTCAGAAAGTGCTCCCTCAGTACCTCAGATAGTGCTTCCTCAGTACCTCAGAAGGTGCTCCCTCAATACCACAGATAGTGCTTCCTCAGTACCTCAGAAAGTGCTCCCTCAATACCTCAGGTAGTTCTCCCTCAATACCTCGAAAGTGCTCCCTCAATACCTCAGAGAGTGTTCCATCAGTACCTCAGAAAGCGCTCCCCCAATACATCAGAAAGTGCTCCATCATTACCTCAGATAGATCTCCGTCAGTATCTCTGATAGTGCTTCCTCAGTACGTCAGATGGTGCTCCCTCAATACCTCAGAAAGTGTCCCCTCAGTACCTCAGAAAGTGCAACCTCAATACCTCAGAAAGTGCTCCATCAATACCTCAGAGAGTGCTCCCTCAATACCTAAGATAGTTCTGCTTCAATACCTCAGATAGATCTCCCGCAATACCTCAGATAGTGCTCCTCGATACCTCAGATAGTTCCCCATCAATACCTCAGTTAGTGTTCCCTCAATACCTTAGTTCTCCCTCAATAACTCTCAAAGTTCTCCCTCGATACCTCAGATAGTTCTCTCTCAATGCCTCAGATAGTGCTCCCACAATACCTCAGATAGTGCTCCCTCAATACATCAGAAAGTGCTCCCACAGTACCTCAGATAGTACTCACTCAGAACCTCAGGTAGTGCTTCCTCAGTACGTCAGAAAGTGTTCCCTCAATACCTCAGAAACTGCTCCCTCAGTACCTCAGATAGTTCTCCCTCAGTACCTCAGATATTGGTCCCTCAATGCCTCAGATAGTGCTCCCTTAATAGCTCAGGAAGTGCTCCCTCAGTACCTCAGATAGAGCTCCCTCAATACCTCAGAAAGTGCTTCCTCAATACCTCAGAAAGTGCTCCATCAATACCACAGATAGTTCTCCCTCAGTACCTCAGAGAGTGCTTCCTCAGTACCTCAGAAAGCGCTCCCTCAGTACCTCAGAAAGTGCTCCCTCAGTAACTCAGAAAGTGCTCCCTCAATACCTCAGAAAGTGCTTCCTCAATACCTCAGAAAGTGCTCCCTCAGTACCTCAGAAAGTGCTCCCTCAGTAACTCAGAAAGTGCTTCCTCAATACCTCAGGAAGTGCTCCCTCAGTACCTCAGATAGTGCTCCCTCTATACCTCAGAAAGTGCTCCCTTAATACCTCAGATAGTGCTCCATCAATACCACAGATAGTTCTCCCTCAGTACCTCAGAGAGTGCTTCCTCAGTACCTCAGAAAGCGCTCCCTCAGTACCTCAGAAAGTGCTCCCTCAGTAACTCAGAAAGTGCTCCCTCAATACCTCAGAAAGTGCTTCCTCAATACCTCAGAAAGTGCTCCCTCAGTACCTCAGAAAGTGCTCCCTCAGTAACTCAGAAAGTGCTTCCTCAATACCTCAGGAAGTGCTCCCTCAGTACCTCAGATAGTGCTCCCTCTATACCTCAGAAAGTGCTCCCTTAATACCTTAGATAGTGCTCCCTCAATACCTCAGATTGTTCTCCCTCAGTACCACAGAAAGTGGTCCCTCAATACCTTAGAAAGTGCTTCCTCAATACTTCAGACAGTGGTCCCTCAGTACCTCAGATAGTACTAGCTCAGAACCTCAGATAGTGCTGCCTCAATACCTCAGAAAGTGCTCCCTCAGTACCTCAGAGAGTGCTTCCTTAATACCTGAGAAAGTGCTCCATCAATACCACAGATAGTTCTCCCTCAGTACCTCAGAGAGTGCTTCCTCAATACCTCAGAAAGTTCTCCCTCATTTCTTCAGATAGTGCACCCTCAATACCTCAGATAGTGCTCCCTCAGTACCTCAGAAAGTACTCCCTTAATACCTCAGAAAGTGCTTCCTCAATACCTCAGAAAGTGCTCCCTCAGTACCTCAGAAAGTGCTCCCTCAATACCTCAGAAAGTGCTTCCTCAATGCCTAAGAAAGTGCTTCCTCAATACCTCAGAAAGTGCTCCCTCAGTACCTCAGAAAGTGCTCCCTCAATACCTCAGAAAGTGCTCCCTCAATACCTCAGGAAGTGCTCCCTCAGTACCTCAGATAGTGCTCCCTCCATACCTCAGAAAGTGCTCTCTCATTACCTCAGAAAGTGCTTCCTCAATACCTCAGATAGTGCTCCCTCAATGCCTCAGAAAGTGCTTCCTCTGCACCTCAGAAAGTGCTCCCTCAGTACCTCCGATATTGCTCCCTCAATACCTCAGAAAGTGCTCCATCAATACCTCAGATAGTTCACCCTCAGTACCTCAGAGTGTGCTTCCTCAATACCTCAGAAAGTGCTTCCTCAATACCTCAGAAAGTGCTCCCTCAGTACTTCAGATAGTGCTCCCTCAATACCTCAGAAATTGCTACATCAAGACCTCAGATAGTACTCGCTCAGGATCTCAGATAGTGCTTCTTCAGTACCTCCGAACGTTCTCCTTCAGTACCTCAGATAGTTCTCCATCAGTACCTCAGAAAATGCTCCCTCAGTACCTCAGATAGTGCTCCCTCAATACCGCAGATAGTGCTACCTCAGTACCTCAGATAGTTTTCCCTCAGTACCACAGAAAGTGCTCCCTCAATACCTCAGAAAGTGCTTCCTCATTACCTCAGAAAGTGCTCCCTCAGTACCTCAGAAAGTGCTCCCTCAATAACTCAGAAAGTGCTCCCTCAATACCGAAGAATTCATCACTTTGTTGTGTTTAACCCCCAAATCCCCTTCGACAGTAGCTCCACAAAACATTCACATCCTTAACACTTCAGGGCTCAGCCCAGCTCCCCCCTCAGACTGTGTTCAAACCCCTTCAGACTGTAAGGACCCACATCCACCCCTGTCCAAGATTGGAGCCCAGGTCCCCAGAACATGACTTGTCTCTCTGGATTAAGTTTAGATTTCCTACAGTGTAGAAGCAAGCCATTCCGTCCATTGGCTCCACACTGACTGTCTGTACAGCATCCCACCCAGACTCACATCCTCTACTCTATCCCTGTAATGCTGCATTTCCCATGGCATCTTTGGGCTGTGGGAGGAAACTGGATCACCCGGAGGGAACCCGCATAGATACGGAGAGAATGTGTAAACTCCACACAGACAGTCACCGGGAGTTAGAATCAAACCACTGAGGCACCGTGCTGTCCTCTCTCCTTGGATGCCATCTCATCTAACCTTTTACTAAGCAATCTCCCATGTGAAACCTTCTCATCTGTTTCCTTGGTCATCCCTTCAAAAGCTCTATCAAGTTGGGCACATCATTTCCACAAACAAAGCCAAGCTGACCATCCCTAATCAATCCTTGCTTTTCCAAATGCATGTAAGTTGTCTCTCAGAATGCCCTCCAACAGCTTACCCACCACTGCTACCAGGCTCACAGCTCCATAGTTCAATGGCTGTTCCTTGCAGCCTTACTTCAATAATGGCCCATCATTAATCACCCTCCAATCTTCAGGCACCTCACCCATTGCCACTGATCGGTCTGTCTGATAAAGCCATCTACATTCTTCTGTAATCTAAGGCTATCCTCCTCAGTATTTATCACCCAATCAATCTTCATATCATTCATGAACCCAATGATTAACCCTCCACCATTCAAACCTAAACCTTTTCTATCAACCACATCAGCAAGACCTCAACAGTGAGACATGAACAGACAGAGATTTCTAACTGGGCCATCACTGTCTGTTTCCTGACACTCAGCATTCTGTGCCAAATTCCTTGGATCTTGAGTTTTTATGTTCACTATCAGTTTCCAATAAGGATCCTGATAAAAGCCTTACTGACCTCCAAGCAGGCGACAGGAAAGCATTGCCCTTATTTACACACCTCGTCACCTCCTTAAAAAGTGCAATCCCATTGGTCAGACCTGAGCTCCCCTTAACACAACCATTCTGACTGTTCTTCATGAACTCCAGTCTCTTTAAAGGCTGATTAATTCTATCTCCCAAAATTGCTTCCAACAGACGTCCCACCCACAATATTAGCCTGACTGGCCTGTAGCTGCCTGGTATATCCCATGTTCCTTCTTGAATAACAGTACCACATGGTCAGTCCGACGGCACCTCTCCTGTGGCCAGAGGGGATTTGAAAATGTTTGCAAGTGTACCTGCTACTTCCTCCATCACCTCATTCGGTAAACCGAGATATATTTCCACCGTCTTTGGAGATTTATTGGGTTGTAAGAAGGCCAGACCACTCAGATCCATCTCTCTCTATATATGCTAATTCATTTAATTGTATCACAGAGCATCTCCACGATTTCATACCAACCCTGTCCCAATGAGCATTGACACAATGCATCCATTCACTGTAGTCTCTGGGTCCATGCACACATTTTCACTGTGTTCCACAACCTACTCTTTCTCTCATTATCAATTCACCCTTGATGTCACTGTAAAGTACTGTCAGATTTTTATTTCCTCTCTTAACACTCCTCGTTCCCAGACAAATAGCCTGCGATACGATTTGGAGGAGTGTGGGATGTCATTCTGGATGGTGGATTAGCATTGGGAAGCTCAGAAATAAGGAACACATGACTGTGCTGAGTGTGGGGCAGTGGGATTCATTTGGGATGAGCACACGGAAGCTGAGGAATAAACCTCAGCCCTGCAGCATGAAAATATCCCTTTGAGCTGGCAGGTCAGTCACGTGAAACGAAAACTTGATCCCTGGGAAAAGAGGGTGGTAACCAAATGAAGACGGTCTGTTAGAACACAGTCTCTGGAACCTGGACGTGGGAATCACTGCTGAGCAGGGTCTGTAGGAAGCAGAGGCAGAAATGGACTGAACAATTTCACATGTTCTTCTCAGACCACAAGACATGGGAGCAGACATTAGGCCATTCAGCCCATCTGATAATGTGGCACTCACTCAGTACTGACTCTCTTACAATGCAGGTATCCCCCAGACTGATGCGCTGACAGTGCAGCACTCCCTCAGTAATGACTCTCTGAGAGTGTGGCACTCCATCAGTACTGACCCTCTGACAGTGCGATACTCCCTCAGTACTGGCCCTCTGACAGTCCAGCACTCCCTCAGTACTGACCCTCTGACAGTCCAGCACTCCCTCAGTGCTAACCCTCTGACAGTGCAGCACTCCCTCAGTACTAACCGTCTGACAGTGCTGCGCTCCCTCAGTAATGACCCTCTGGCAGTGCAGTGCTCCCTCAGTACTGACCCTCTGACAGTGCAGCACTCCCTCAGCACTGACCCTCTGACAGTGCAGCACTCCCTCAGTATTGACCCTCCAACAATGCAGCTCTCCCACAGTCCAGACACACTGACAGGGCAGCACTCCCTCAGTACTGACCATCCGACAGTGCAGCTCTCCCACAGTACTGACCTCTGTCAGTGCAGCACTCCCACAGTACTGACCCTCTGTTAGTGCAGCACTCCCTCAGTACTGACCCTCTGACAGTGCAGCACTCCCTCAGTACTGACCCTCTGACAGTGCAGCACTCCCTTCGTACTGACCGTCTGACAGTGCAGCATTCCCTCAGTACTGCCACTTTGACAGTGCAGCACTCCCTCAGTACTGACCCTCTGACAGTGAGGCATTGCACGTATACTGACCCTCCCACAGTGTGGCGCACCTTCATACTGAATTTCAGACAGTGTGGCGCATCCTCTGATTGTTCAGTACTCCCTCAGAACTGACCCTCTGACACTGCAACAGCCCCTTGGCCCTGCGCCCTTGACGGTGATGCAATCCCTCAGTCCTGGCCCTCTGACAGTACAGCACTCCCTCAGTACTGACACTCTCACTGTGCAGCGTCATTTCAGAACTGACTCTCTGACAGTGCCGTTCTCCCTCAGCACTGATCCTTTGACACTGCACCACTCCCTCAGAAGTGACGCTCTGACACAACAGCTTTCCCGCAGTACTGACGCTTGGACTCTGCAGCACTCTCTTTGTACTGATATTTCTACAGTGCAGCATTCCCTCAGTACTGATACTCATACAGTGTGGCATTCCCTCAGTACTGACCCTCCGACAATGTGGCACTCCCTCAATACAGATGGTCTAAAAGTGCAGCACTCCCTCGGTAATGAACCTCTGATAATGTGGCATTTTCTCAGTACTGACCCTCCGACAGAGCAGAACTCCCTCAGTTCTGGCAATCTGACAGTGCGGCACTGCCTCATTCTGATAGTCCAGCAATGCCTCAGTACTGACCCTTTAGCAGTGCAGCACTCCCTCAGTACTGACCATCCGACAGTGCAGCTCTCCCACAGTACTGACCTCTGTCAGTGCAGCACTCCCACAGTACTGACCCTCTGTTAGTGCAGCACTCCCTCAGTACTGACCCTCTGACAGTGCAGCACTCCCTCAGTACTGACCCTCTGACAGTGCAGCACTCCCTTCGTACTGACCGTCTGACAGTGCAGCATTCCCTCAGTACTGCCACTTTGACAGTGCAGCACTCCCTCAGTACTGACCCTCTGACAGTGAGGCATTGCACGTATACTGACCCTCCCACAGTGTGGCGCACCTTCATACTGAATTTCAGACAGTGTGGCGCATCCTCTGATTGTTCAGTACTCCCTCAGAACTGACCCTCTGACACTGCAACAGCCCCTTGGCCCTGCGCCCTTGACGGTGATGCAATCCCTCAGTCCTGGCCCTCTGACAGTACAGCACTCCCTCAGTACTGACACTCTCACTGTGCAGCGTCATTTCAGAACTGACTCTCTGACAGTGCCGTTCTCCCTCAGCACTGATCCTTTGACACTGCACCACTCCCTCAGAAGTGACGCTCTGACACAACAGCTTTCCCGCAGTACTGACGCTTGGACTCTGCAGCACTCTCTTTGTACTGATATTTCTACAGTGCAGCATTCCCTCAGTACTGATACTCATACAGTGTGGCATTCCCTCAGTACTGACCCTCCGACAATGTGGCACTCCCTCAATACAGATGGTCTAAAAGTGCAGCACTCCCTCGGTAATGAACCTCTGATAATGTGGCATTTTCTCAGTACTGACCCTCCGACAGAGCAGAACTCCCTCAGTACTGGCAATCTGACAGTGCGGCACTGCCTCATTCTGATAGTCCAGCAATGCCTCAGTACTGACCCTTTAGCAGTGCAGCACTCCCTCAGTACTGACCCTCTGAAACAACACTCCCTCAGAACCGACACGCTGACCGTGTTGCGCTCCCTCAGTAATGACCCTTCGACAGTCCATCACTCTCTCAGTACTGACACTCTGGCAATGCAGCAATCACACAGTACTGACTAACATATAGTATGGGGCTCCCTCAGTACTGACGCCCTCACAGCGCGGTGATCCATCAGTACTAACACCCTCAGAGTGCGTTGCTCCCTCAGTTCTAACCCTTTCACAGTGCAATGCTCCCTCAGTAGTAACCCTCTCACAGTGCAATACTCTGACAGCATGGTGATCCATTAGTACTGACCCTCAGTGAGTGCGCACTTCATCATTCCTGACCCTCTCACTGCACAGCAGTCCCTCGTCCTGACTCTCAGACAGTGCTGCAATCCCTCCACACTGACCCTCTGCCAATGCTGCACTCCCTCCAAACTGATCCACTGACAATGCTGCACACCCTCCACACTGATCCTCTGACAATGCAGCACTCCCCCAACACTGACCCTCTGACAATGCTGCACACCCTCCATACTGACCCTCTGACAATGCTGCACTCCCTCCACATTGACCCTCTGACAATGCTGCACTCCCTCCACACCGACCCACTGACAATGCTGCACTCCCTCCACACTGACCCTCTGACAATGCTGCACTCCCTCCACACTGACCCTCTGACAATGCTGCACTCCCTCCACACTGACCCTCTGACAATGCTGCACTCCCTCCATACTGACCCACTGACAATGCTGCACTCCCTTCACACTAATCCCCTGACAATGCTGCACTCCCTCCACAATGACCCTCTGACAATGCTGCAGTCCCTCCAGACTGAACCTATGACAATGCTGCACTCCCTCCATACAGACCCACTGACAATGCTGCACTCCATCCACAATGATCCCGTGACAATGATGCACTCCCTCCACACTGACCCTCTGACAATGCTGCACTCCCTCCATACTGACCCACTGACAATTCTGCACTCCCTCCACACTGACCCTCTGACAATGCCGCACTCCCTCCACACTGATCCTCTGACAATGCAGTACTCCCTCCACACTGACCCTCTGACAATGTGTGCACTCAGTCCATACTGATCCTCTGATAATGCTGCCCTCCCTCCACACTGACCCTCTGACAATGCAGCACTCCCTCCACACTGACCCTCTAACAATGCTGCACTCCCTCCATACTGACCGTCTGGCAGTGCTGCACTCCCTCCACACTGACCCTCTGACAATGCTGCAATCGCTCCACACTGACCGTCTGACAATGGTGTACTCCCTCAGCACTGACCCACTAACAGAGCTGCACTCCCTCCACACTGACCCTCTGAGAATGCTGCACTCGCTCCACACTGACCCTCTGACAATGCTGCACTCCCTCCATACTGACCCTCTGACAATGCTGCACTCCCTCCACACTGACCCTCTGACAATGCAGCACTCCCTCCACACTGAGCCTCTGACAATGCTGCATTCCCTCCACACTGACCCTCTGACAATGCTGAACACCCTCCATACTGTTTCTCTGACAATGCTGCACTCCCTCCACACTGACCCTCTGACAATGCTGAACACCCTCCATACTGTTTCTCTGACAATGCTGCACTCCCTCCACACTGACCCTTTGACAATGCTACACTCCCTCCACATTGATCCTCTGAAAATGCTGTACTTTCTCCACACTGATCCTCTGACAATGCTGTACCCTCTGCACACTGATCATCTGACAATGCTGCACTCCCTCCACACTGACCCTCTGACAATGCTGCACTCCGTCCATACTGATCCTCTGACAATGCTGCACACCCACCATCCTGACCCTCTGACAATGCTGCATTCCCTCCACACTGACCCTCTGACAATGCTGCACTCCCTCCACACTGACCCTTTGACAATGCTACACTCCCTCCACATTGATCCTCTGAAAATGCTGTACTTTCTCCACACTGATCCTCTGACAATGCTGTACCCCCTCCACACTGAACCTCTGACAGTGCTGCACTCCCGCCACACTGATCCTCTGACAATGCTGCACTCCCTCCACACTGAACCTCTGACAATGCTACACTTCCTCCACACTGACCCTCTGACAGTGCTGCACTTCCTCCACACTGACCGTCTGACAATGCTGCACTCGCTCCACACTGACCCTCTGACAATGCTGCACTCCCTCCACACTGTCCCTCTGACAAAGCTGCACTCCCTCCACACTGACCCTCTGACAATGCTGCACTCCCTCCACACTGACCCTCTGACAATGCTGCACGCCCTCCACACTGACCCTCTGACAATGCTGCACTCCCTCCACACTGACCCTCTGACAATGCTGCACTCGCTCCACACTGACCCTCTGACAATGCTGCACTCCCTCCATACTGACCCTCTGACAATGCAGCACTCCCTCCACACTGAGCCTCTGACAATGCTGCATTCCCTCCACACTGACCCTCTGACAATGCTGAACACCCTCCATACTGTTTCTCTGACAATGCTGCACTCCCTCCACACTGACCCTCTGACAATGCTGCACTCCCTCCCTACTGACCCTCTGACAATGCTGCACTCCCTCCCTACTGACCCTCTGACAAAGCTGCACTCCCTCCAAACTGACCCTCTGACAATGCAGCACTCCCTCCACACTGACCCTCTGACAATGCTGCACGCCCTCCACACTGACCCTCTGACAATGCTGCACTCCCTCCACACTGAAACTCTGACAATGCTGCACTCCCTCCACACTGACCCTCTGACAGTGCTGCACTTCCTCCACACTGACCCTCTGACAAAGCTGCACTCCCTCCACACTGACCCTCTGACAATGTTACACTCCCTCCACACTGACCCATTGACAATGCTACACTCCCTCCCTACTGACCCTCTGACAATGCTGCACTCCCTCCACACTGACCCTCTGACAATGCAGCACTCCCTCCACACTGAGTCTCTGACAATGCTGCATTCCCTCCACACTGACCCTCTGACAATGCTGAACACCCTCCATACTGTTTCTCTGACAATGCTGCACTCCCTCCATACTGACCCTCTGACAATGCAGCACTCCCTCCACACTGAGTCTCTGACAATGCTGCATTCCCTCCACACTGACCCTCTGACAATGCTGAACACCCTCCATACTGTTTCTCTGACAATGCTGCACTCCCTCCACACTGACCCTCTGACAATGCTGCACTCCCTCCCTACTGACCCTCTGACAATGCTGCACTCCCTCCCTACTGACCCTCTGACAAAGCTGCACTCCCTCCAAACTGACCCTCTGACAATGCAGCACTCCCTCCACACTGACCCTCTGACAATGCTGCACGCCCTCCACACTGACCCTCTGACAATGCTGCACTCCCTCCACACTGAAACTCTGACAATGCTGCACTCCCTCCACACTGACCCTCTGACAGTGCTGCACTTCCTCCACACTGACCCTCTGACAGTGCAGCACTCCCTCCACACTGACCCTCTGACAATGCTACACTCCCTCCACACTGACCCATTGACAATGCTACAGTCCCTCCCTACTGACCCTCTGACAATGCTGCACTCCCTCCACACTGACCCTCTGACAATGCTGCACGCCCTCCACACTGACCCTCTGACAATGCTGCACTCACTTCACACTGACCCTCTGACAATGCTGCACTCCCTTCACACTGACCCCCTGAAAGTGCTGCACTTCCTCCACACTGACCCTCTGACAGTGCAGCACTCCCTCCACACGGACCTATTGACAATGCTACACTCCCTCCACACTGACCTCTGACAGTACTGCACTCCGTCCACACTGACCGTCTGAAAATGCTGTACTCCCACCACACTGATCCACTGTCAATGCTGCACCCCGTCCACACTGAACCTCTGTCAATGCTGCACTCCCTCCACACTGATCCTTTGACAATGCTGTACCACCTCCACACTGTTCGTCTGACAATGCTGCACACCCACCATCCTGACCCTCTGACAATGCTGCATTCCCTCCACACTGATCCTCTGACAGTGCAGTACTCCCTCCACACTGACCCTCTGACAATTCTGCACTCAGTCCGTACTGGTCCTCTGACAATGCTGCACTACCGCCATCCTGACCCTCTGACAATGCTGCACTCCCTCCTCACTGACCCTCTGACAATGCTGCACTCCTGCCACACTGATCCTCTGACAATGCTGCACTCCCTCCACACTGACCCTCTGACAATGCTACACTCTCTCAACAATAACCCTCTGAAAATGCTGCACTCCCTCCACACTGAACATCTGACAATTCTACACTCCCTCCACACTGACACTCTCACAATGCTGCACGCCCTCCAAACTGACCCTCTGACAATGCCCCACTCCCTCCACACTGACCCTCTGACAGTGCTGCACTACCGCCACACTGACCCTCTGACAATTCTACACTCCCTCCACACTGACCCTCTGACAATGCTACACTCTCTCCACAATAACCCTCTGAAAATGCTGCACTCCCTCCACACTGAACATCTGACAATTCTGCACTCCCTCCACACTGACCCTCTGACAATGCTGCACGCCCTCCAAACTGACCCTCTGACAATGCTGCACTCCAGCCACACTGACCCTCTGACAGTGCTGCACTGCCTCCACACTGACCCTCTGACAATGCTGCACTCCCTCCACACTGACCCTCTGACAATGCTGCACTCCCGCCACACTGACCCATTGACAATGCTACACTCCCTCCACACTGACCCTCTGACAGTGCTGCACTCCCTCAACACTGACCGTCTGCAAAATGCTGTACTCCCACCCCACTGATCCACTGACAATGATGCAACCCCTACACACTGAACCTCTGTTAATGCTGCACTCCCTGCACACTGACCCTCTGACAATGCTGCACTCCCTCCACACTGACCCATTGACAATGCTACACTCCCTCCACACTGACCCCCTGACAGCGCTGCACTCCCTCCACACTGACCGTCTGAAAATGCTCTACTCCCACCACACTGATCCACTGACAATGCTGCAACCCTCCACACTGAACCTCTGTCAATGCTGCACTCCCTGCACACTGATCCTCTGACAATTCTGCACACCCACCATCCTGACCCTCTGATAATGCAGCACTCAGTCCATAATGATCCTCTGACAATGCGGCACTCCCTCCACACTGACCCTATGACAATGCTGCACTCCGTCCTTACTGATCCTCTGACAATGCTGCACTCCCTCCATCCAGACCCTCTGACAATGCTGCATTCCCTCCACACTGACCCTCTGACAATGCAGTACTCCCTCCACACTGACCCTCTGACACTGCTGCACTCCGTCCACACTGACCCTCTGACAATGCTGCACTCCCTCCACACTGATCCTCGGACAATGCTGCACTCCCTCCACACTGTTTCTCTGACAATGCTGCACTCCCTCCACACTGACCCTCTGACAGTGCTGCACTCCCTCCACACTGATCCTCTGACAATGCTGCACTCCCTCCACACGGACCCTCTGACAATGCTGCACTCCCTCCACACTGTTTCTCTGACAATGCTGCACTCCCTCCACACTGACCCTCTGACAGTGCTGCACTCCCTCCACACTGATCCTCTGACAATGCTGCACTCCCTCCACACTGACCCTCTGACAATGCTGCACTCCCTCCACACTGACACTCTGACAATGCTGCACTCCCGCCACACTGATCCTCTGACAATGCTGCACTGCCTCCACACTGACCCACTGACAGTGCTGCACTCCCTCCACACTGACCCTCTGACAATGCTGCATTCCCTCCACACTGACCCTCTGACAATGCTGCACTCCCTCCACACTGTTTCTCTGACAATGCTGCACTCCCTCCACACTGACCATCTGACAGTACTGCACTCCCTCCACACTGGCCCTCTGACAGTGCTGCACTCCCTCCACACTGACGCTCTGACAGTGCTGCACTCCCTCCACTCTGTTCCTCTGACAGTGTTGCACTCACTCCACACTGGTCCTCTGACAATGCTACACTCCCTCCACATTGATCCTCTGACAGTACAGCACTCCCTCCACACTGACCCGCTGACAATGCTGCATTCCCTCCACAGTGCTCCTGTGACAGTGCTGCACGCCCGCAACACTGATCCTCTGACAGTACTGCTCTCCCTCCACACTGACCGTCTGACAATGCTGCATTCACTCCATAGTGACCCGATGACAATGCTGCACTCCCTCCACACTGATCCTCTGACAATGCTGCACTCCCTCCACACGGATCCTCTGACAATGCTGCACTCCCTCCACACTGTTTCTCTGACAATGCTGCACTCCCTCCACACTGACCCTCTGACAGTGCTGCACTCCCTCCACACTGATCCTCTGACAATGCTGCACTCCCTCCACACTGACCCTCTGACTATGCTGCACTCACTCCACACTGTTTCTCTGACAATGCTGCACTCCCTCCACACTGACCCTCTGACAGTGCTGCACTCCCTCCACACTGACGCTCTGACAGTGCTGCACTCCCTCCACTCTGTTCCTCTGACAGTGTTGCACTCGCTCCACACTGGTCTTCTGACAATGCTGCACTCCCTCCACATTGATCCTCTGACAATGCTGCATTCCCTCCACAGTGCTCCTGTGACAGTGCTGCACGCCCGCAACACTGATCCTCTGACAATACTGCACTCCCTCCACACTGACCGTCTGACAATGCTGCATTCACTCCATAGTGACCCTATGACAATGCTGCACTCCCTCCACACTGATCCTCTGACAATGTCGTACCCCCTCCACACTGACCCTCTGACAATGCTGCACTCCCTCCGCACTGACCCTCTGACAATGCTGCACCCCGTCCACACTGATACTATGACAATGCTACATTCCCTCCACACTGACCCTCTGACAATGCTGCACTCCGTCCACACTGATCCTCTGACAATGCTGCATCCCTTCCACACAGTTCCTATGACAATGCGGCACTCCCTCCACACTGACCCGCTGACAATGCTGCACGCCCTCCATACTGATCCTCTGACAATGCTGCATTCCCTCCACACTGACTCTCTGACAATGCTGCCCTCCCTCCACACGGACCCTCTGACAGAGATACACTCCCTCCACACTGACCCTCTGAGAATGCTGCACTATCTCCACACTACGCCTCTGACAATGCTGCACTCCCTCCACACTGACCCTCTGACAGTGCTGCACTCCCTCCACACTGACCCACTGACAATTCTGCACTCCCTCCACACTGACCCTCTGACAATGCCGCACTCCCTCCACACTGATCCTCTGACAATGCAGTACTCCCTCCACACTGACCCTCTGACAATGTGTGCACTCAGTCCATACTGATCCTCTGATAATGCTGCCCTCCCTCCACACTGACCCTCTGACAATGCAGCACTCCCTCCACACTGACCCTCTAACAATGCTGCACTCCCTCCATACTGAGCGTCTGGCAGTGCTGCACTCCCTCCACACTGACCCTCTGACAATGCTGCAATCGCTCCACACTGACCGTCTGACAATGGTGTACTCCCTCAGCACTGACCCACTAACAGAGCTGCACTCCCTCCACACTGACCCTCTGAGAATGCTGCACTCGCTCCACACTGACCCTCTGACAATGCTGCACTCCCTCCATACTGACCCTCTGACAATGCTGCACTCCCTCCACACTGACCCTCTGACAATGCAGCACTCCCTCCACACTGAGCCTCTGACAATGCTGCATTCCCTCCACACTGACCCTCTGACAATGCTGAACACCCTCCATACTGTTTCTCTGACAATGCTGCACTCCCTCCACACTGACCCTCTGACAATGCTGCACTCCCTCCACACAGACCCTCTGAAAATGCTGCACTCCCTCCACACTGACCCTTTGACAATGCTACACTCCCTCCACATTGATCCTCTGAAAATGCTGTACTTTCTCCACACTGATCCTCTGACAATGCTGTACCCCCTGCACACTGATCATCTGACAATGCTGCACTCCCTCCACACTGACCCTCTGACAATGCTGCACTCCGTCCATACTGATCCTCTGACAATACTGCACACCCACCATCCTGACCCTCTGACAATTCTGCATTCCCTCCACACTGACCCTCTGACAATGCTGCACTCCCTCCACACTGACCCTTTGACAATGCTACACTCCCTCCACATTGATCCTCTGAAAATGCTGTACTGTCTCCACACTGATCCTCTGACAATGCTGTACCCCCTCCACACTGAACCTCTGACAGTGCTGCACTCCCGCCACACTGATCCTCTGACAATGCTGCACTCCCTCCACACTGAACCTCTGACAATGCTACACTTCCTCCACACTGACCCTCTGACAGTGCTGCACTTCCTCCACACTGACCGTCTGACAATGCTGCACTCGCTCCACACTGACCCTCTGACAATGCTGCACTCCCTCCACACTGTCCCTCTGACAAAGCTGCACTCCCTCCACACTGACCCTCTGACAATGCTGCACTCCCTCCAAACTGACCCTCTGACAATGCTGCACGCCCTCCACACTGTCCCTCTGACAAAGCTGCACTCCCTCCACACTGACCCTCTGACAATGCTGCACTCCCTCCACACTGACCCTCTGAAAATGCTGCACGCCCTCCACACTGACCCTCTGACAATGCTGTACTCCCTCCACACTGACCCTCTGACAATGCTGCACTCGCTCCACACTGACCCTCTGACAAGGCTGCACTCCCTCCATACTGACCCTCTGACAATGCAGCACTCCCTCCACACTGAGCCTCTGACAATGCTGCATTCCCTCCACACTGACCCTCTGACAATGCTGAACACCCTCCATACTGTTTCTCTGACAATGCTGCACTCCCTCCACACTGACCCTCTGACAATGCTGCACTCCCTCCACACTGACCCACTGACAATGCTACACTCCCTCCACGCTGACCCTCTGACAATGCTGCATTCCCTCCACACAGATCCTCTGACAGTGATGCACTCCCGCGACACTGATCCTCTGACAATGCTGTACCCCCTCCACACTGATCCTCTGACAATGCTGCACTCCCTCCACACTGACCCTCTGACAATGCTGCACTCCGTCCATACTGATCCTCTGACAATGCTGCACACCCACCATCCTGACCTTCTGACAGTGCTGCATTCCCTCAAAACTGATCCTCTGACAATGCTGCACTCGCACCACACTGACCCTCTGAGAGTGCTGCACTCCTGCCACACTGACCCTCTGACAATTCAACAATACCTCCACACTGAACCTCTGACAATGCTACACTCCCTCCACACTGAGCCTCTGACAATGCTGCACTCCCTCCCTACTGACCCTCTGACAATGCTGCACTCCCTCCCTACTGACCCTCTGACAAAGCTGCACTCCCTCCAAACTGACCCTCTGACAATGCAGCACACCCTCCACACTGACCCTCTGACAATGCTGCACGCCCTCCACACTGACCCTCTGACAATGCTGCACTCCCTCCACACTGAAACTCTGACAATGCTGCACTTCCTCCACACTGACCCTCTGACAGTGCTGCACTTCCTCCACACTGACCCTCTGACAGTGCAGCACTCCCTCCACACTGACCCTCTGACAATGCTACACTCCCTCCACACTGACCCATTGACAATGCTACACTCCCTCCCTACTGACCCTCTGACAATGCTGCACTCCCTCCACACTGACCCTCTGACAATGCTGCACGCCCTCCACACTGACCCTCTGACAATGCTGCACTCACTTCACACTGACCCTCTGACAATGCTGCACTCCCTTCACACTGACCCCCTGAAAGTGCTGCACTTCCTCCACACTGACCCTCTGACAGTGCAGCACTCCCTCCACACTGACCGTCTGACAATGCTACACTCCCTCCACACGGACCCATTGACAATGCTACACTCCCTCCACACTGACCTCTGACAGTACTGCACTCCGTCCACACTGACCGTCTGAAAATGCTGTACTCCCACCACACTGATCCACTGTCAATGCTGCACCCCGTCCACACTGAACCTCTGTCAATGCTGCACTCCCTCCACACTGATCCTTTGACAATGCTGTACCACCTCCACACTGTTCGTCTGACAATGCTGCACACCCACCATCCTGACCCTCTGACAATGCTACATTCCCTCCACACTGATCCTCTGACAGTGCAGTACTCCCTCCACACTGACCCTCTGACAATGCTGCACTCAGTCCGTACTGGTCCTCTGACAATGCTGCACTACCGCCATCCTGACCCTCTGACAATGCTGCACTCCCTCCTCACTGACCCTCTGACAATGCTGCACTCCTGCCACACTGATCCTCTGACAGTGCTGCACTCCCTCCACATTGACCCTCTGACAATGCTACACTCCCTCCACACTGACCCATTGACAATGCGACCCTCCCTCCATACTGACCCTCTGACAATTATGCACTCCCTCCACACTGACCCTCTGACAGTGCTGCACTCCCTCCACACTGACCCTCTGACAATGCTGCACTCCCTCCACACTGACCCTCTGACAATGCTACACTCTCTCAACAATAACCCTCTGAAAATGCTGCACTCCCTCCACACTGAACATCTGACAATTCTACACTCCCTCCACACTGACACTCTCACAATGCTGCACGCCCTCCAAACTGACCCTCTGACAATGCCCCACTCCCTCCACACTGACCCTCTGACAGTGCTGCACTACCGCCACACTGACCCTCTGACAATTCTACACTCCCTCCACACTGACCCTCTGACAATGTACACTCTCTCCACAATAACCCTCTGAAAATGCTGCACTCCCTCCACACTGAACATCTGACAATTCTGCACTCCCTCCACACTGACCCTCTGACAATGCTGCACGCCCTCCAAACTGACCCTCTGACAATGCTGCACTCCAGCCACACTGACCCTCTGACAGTGCTGCACTGCCTCCACACTGATCCTCTGACAATGCTGCACTCCCTCCACACTGACCCTCTGACAATGCTGCACTCCCGCCACACTGACCCATTGACAATGCTACACTCCCTCCACACTGACCCTCTGACAGTGCTGCACTCCCTCAACACTGACCGTCTGCAAAATGCTGTACTCCCACCCCACTGATCCACTGACAATGATGCAACCCCTACACACTGAACCTCTGTTAATGCTGCACTCCCTGCACACTGACCCTCTGACAATGCTGCACTCCCTCCACACTGACCCATTGACAATGCTACACTCCCTCCACACTGACCCTCTGACAGCGCTGCACTCCCTCCACACTGACCGTCTGAAAATGCTCTACTCCCACCACACTGATCCACTGAAAATGCTGCAACCCTCCACACTGAACCTCTGTCAATGCTGCACTCCCTGCACACTGATCCTCTGACAATTCTGCACACCCACCATCCTGTTCCTCTGATAATGCAGCACTCAGTCCATAATGATCCTCTGACAATGCGGCACTCCCTCCACACTGACCCTATGACAATGCTGCACTCCGTCCTTACTGATCCTCTGACAATGCTGCACTCCCTCCATCCAGACCCTCTGACAATGCTGCATTCCCTCCACACTGACCCTCTGACAATGCAGTACTCCCTCCACACTGACCCTCTGACACTGCTGCACTCCGTCCACACTGACCCTCTGACAATGCTGCACTCCCTCCACACTGTTTCTCTGACAATGCTGCACTCCCTCCACACTGACCCTCTGACAGTGCTGCACTCCCTCCACACTGATCCTCTGACAATGCTGCACTCCCTCCACACGGACCCTCTGACAGTGCTGCACTCCCTCCACACTGACACTCTGACAATGCTGCACTCCCTCCACACTGAAACTCTGACAATGCTGCACTTCCTCCACACTGACCCTCTGACAGTGCAGCACTCCCTCCACACTGACCCTCTGACAATGCTACACTCCCTCCACACTGACCCATTGACAATGCTACACTCCCTCCCTACTGACCCTCTGACAATGCTGCACTCCCTCCACACTGACCCTCTGACAATGCTGCACGCTCTCCACACTGACCCTCTGACAATGCTGCACTCACTTCACACTGACCCTCTGACAATGCTGCACTCCCTTCACACTGACCCCCTGAAAGTGCTGCACTTCCTCCACACTGAACATCTGACAATTCTACACTCCCTCCACACTGACACTCTCACAATGTACACTCTCTCCACAATAACCCTCTGAAAATGCTGCACTCCCTCCACACTGAACATCTGACAATTCTGCACTCCCTCCACACTGACCCTCTGACAATGCTGCACGCCCTCCAAACTGACCCTCTGACAATGCTGCACTCCAGCCACACTGACCCTCTGACAGTGCTGCACTGCCTCCACACTGATCCTCTGACAATGCTGCACTCCCTCCACACTGACCCTCTGACAATGCTGCACTCCCGCCACACTGACCCATTGACAATGCTGCACTCCCTCCACACTGACCCTCTGACAGTGCTGCACTCCCTCAACACTGACCGTCTGCAAAATGCTGTACTCCCACCCCACTGATCCACTGACAATGATGCAACCCCTACACACTGAACCTCTGTTAATGCTGCACTCCCTGCACACTGACCCTCTGACAATGCTGCACTCCCTCCACACTGACCCATTGACAATGCTACACTCCCTCCACACTGACCCTCTGACAGCGCTGCACTCCCTCCACACTGACCGTCTGAAAATGCTCTACTCCCACCACACTGATCCACTGAAAATGCTGCAACCCTCCACACTGAACCTCTGTCAATGCTGCACTCCCTGCACACTGATCCTCTGACAATTCTGCACACCCACCATCCTGACCCTCTGATAATGCAGCACTCAGTCCATAATGATCCTCTGACAATGCGGCACTCCCTCCACACTGACCCTATGACAATGCTGCACTCCGTCCTTACTGATCCTCTGACAATGCTGCACTCCCTCCATCCAGACCCTCTGACAATGCTGCATTCCCTCCACACTGACCCTCTGACAATGCAGTACTCCCTCCACACTGACCCTCTGACACTGCTGCACTCCGTCCACACTGACCCTCTGACAATGCTGCACTCCCTCCACACTGTTTCTCTGACAATGCTGCACTCCCTCCACACTGACCCTCTGACAGTGCTGCACTCCCTCCACACTGATCCTCTGACAATGCTGCACTCCCTCCACACGGACCCTCTGACAGTGCTGCACTCCCTCCACACTGACACTCTGACAATGCTGCACTCCCGCCACACTGATCCTCTGACAATGCTGCACTGCCTCCACACTGACCCACTGACAGTGCTGCACTCCCTCCACACTGACCCTCTGACAATGCTGCATTCCCTCCACACTGAACCTCTGACAATGCTGCACTCCCTCCACACTGTTTCTCTGACAATGCTGCACTCCCTCCACACTGACCCTCTGACAGTACTGCACTCCCTCCACACTGGCCCTCTGACAGTGCTGCACTCCCTCCACACTGACGCTCTGACAGTGCTGCACTCCCTCCACTCTGTTCCTCTGACAGTGTTGCACTCACTCCACACTGGTCCTCTGACAATGCTACACTCCCTCCACATTGATCCTCTGACAGTACAGCACTCCCTCCACACTGACCGTCTGACAATGCTGCATTCACTCCATAGTGACCCGATGACAATGCTGCACTCCCTCCACACTGATCCTCTGACAATGTCGTACTCCCTCCACACTGCCCCTCTGACAATGCTGCACTCCCTCCACACTGTTTCTCTGACAATGCTGCACTCCGTCCACACTGATACTATGACAATGCTACATTCCCTCCACACTGATCCTCTGACAATGCTGCATTCCCTCCACACTGACCCCCTGACAATGCTGCACTCCCTCCACACTGTTTCTCTGACAATGCTGCACTCCCTCCACACTGACCCTCTGACAGTTCTGCACTCCCTCCACACTGACGCTCTGACAGTGCTGCACTCCCTCCACTCTGTTCCTCTGACAGTGTTGCACTCACTCCACACTGGTCTTCTGACAATGCTGCACTCCCTCCACATTGATCCTCTGACAGTGCAGCACTCCCTCCACACTGACCCGCTGACAATGCTGCATTCCCTCCACAGTGCTCCTGTGACAATGCTGCACTCCCTCCACGCTGATCCTCTGACAATGTCGTACCCCCTCCACACTGACCCTCTGACAATGCTGCACTCCCTCCGCACTGAACCTCTGACAATGCTGCACCCCGTCCACACTGATACTATGACAATGCTACATTCCCTCCACACTGATCCTCTGACAATGCTGCACTCCGTCCACACTGATCCTCTGACAATGCTGCATCCCTTCCACACTGATCCTCTGACAATGATGCACCCCCTCCACACTGATCCTCTGACAATGCTGCACTCCCTCCACACTGATCCATTGACAATGCAGCACTCCCTCCACACTGATCCTCTGACAATGCTGCATTCCCTCCACACTGACTCTCTGACAATGCTGCCCTCCCGCCACACGGACCCTCTGACTGAGATACACTCCCTCCACACTGACCCTCTGAGAATGCTGCACTATGTCCACACTACGCCTCTGACAATGCTGCACTCCCTCCACACTGACCCTCTGACAGTGCTGCACTCCCTCCACACTGTCCCTCTGACAATGCTGCACTCCCTCCACACTGACCCTCTGACAATGCTGCACTCCCTCCACACTGACCCTCTGACAGTGCTGCACTCCCTCCACACTGTCCCTCTGACAATGCTGCACTCCCTCCACACTGACCCTCTGACAATGCTGCACTCCCTCCACACTGAAACTCTGACAATGCTGCACTCCCTCCACACTGACCCTCTGACAGTTCTGCACTCCCTCCACACTGACGCTCTGACAGTGCTGCACTCCCTCCACTCTGTTCCTCTGACAGTGTTGCACTCACTCCACACTGGTCTTCTGACAATGCTGCACTCCCTCCACATTGATCCTCTGACAGTGCAGCACTCCCTCCACACTGACCCGCTGACAATGCTGCATTCCCTCCACAGTGCTCCTGTGACAGTGCTGCACGCCCGCAACACTGATCCTCTGACAATACTGCACTCCCTCCACACTGACCGTCTGACAATGCTGCATTCACTCCATAGTGACCCTATGACAATGCTGCACTCCCTCCACACTGATCCTCTGACAATGTCGTACCCCCTCCACACTGACCCTCTGACAATGCTGCACTCCCTCCGCACTGAACCTCTGACAATGCTGCACCCCGTCCACACTGATACTATGACAATGCTACATTCCCTCCACACTGATCCTCTGACAATGCTGCACTCCGTCCACACTGATCCTCTGACAATGCTGCATCCCTTCCACACTGATCCTCTGACAATGATGCACCCCCTCCACACTGATCCTCTGACAATGCTGCACTCCCTCCACACTGATCCATTGACAATGCAGCACTCCCTCCACACTGATCCTCTGACAATGCTGCATTCCCTCCACACTGACTCTCTGACAATGCTGCCCTCCCTCCACACGGACCCTCTGACAGAGATACACTCCCTCCACACTGACCCTCTGAGAATGCTGCACTATGTCCACACTACGCCTCTGACAATGCTGCACTCCCTCCACACTGACCCTCTGACAGTGCTGCACTCCCTCCACACTGTCCCTCTGACAATGCTGCACTCCCTCCACACTGACCCTCTGACAATGCTGCACTCCCTCCACACTGACCCTCTGACAGTGCTGCACTCCCTCCACACTGTCCCTCTGACAATGCTGCACTCCCTCCACACTGACCCTCTGACAATGCTGCACTCCCTCCACACTGACCCTCTGACAGTGCTGCACTCCCTCCACACTGTCCCTCTGACAATGCTGCACTCCCTCCACACTGACCCTCTGACAATGCTGCCTTCCCTCCACACTGACCCTCTGACAATGCTGCACTCCCTCCACACTGATCCTCTGACAATGCAGTACTCCCTCCACACTGACCCTCTGACAATGATGCTTTCCCTCCACACTGACCCTCTGACAATGATGCTTTCCCTCCACACTGACCCTCTGACAATGCTGCAATCCGTCCACACTGACCGTCTAACAATGCTACACTTCCTCCACACTGATCCTCTGACAGAGCTGCACTCCCTCCACACTGACCCTCTCAGAATGCTGCACTCCCTCCACACTGACCCTCTGACAATGCTGCACTCCCTCCACACAGATCCTCTGACAATGCTGCACTCCCACCATACTGACCCACTGACAACTCTGCACTCCCTCCACACTGACCGTCTGAGAATGCTGCACTCCCTCCACACTGAACCTCTGACAATGCTGCACCCCCTCCACACTGTTTCACTGACAATGCTACAATCCCTCCACACTGACCCTCTGACAGTGCTGCACTCCCTCCACTCTGATCCTCTGACAATGCTGCACTCCCTCCATACTGACCCCCTGACAGAGCTGCACTCCCTCCACACTGACCCTCTGAGAATGCTGCACTCCCTCCACACTGACCCTCTGACAATGCAGCACTCCCCCCACACTGATCCTCTGACAATGCTGAATTCCCTCCATACTGACCCTCTGACAATACTGCACTCCCTCCACACTGACCCTTTGACAATGCTGCACCCCGTCCACACTGATCCTCTGACAATGCTGCATTCCCTACACACTGATCCTCTGACAGTGCTGCACTCCCGCGACATTGATGCTCTGACAATGCTGCACTCCCTCCACACTGACCCTCTGAAAATGCTGTACGCCCTCCACACTGATCCTCTGACAATGCTGCATCCCTTCCACACTGATCCTCTGACAATGATGCACCCCCTCCACACTGATCCTCTGACAATGCTGCACTCCCTCCACACTGATCCATTGACAATGCAGCACTCCCTCCACACTGATCCTCTGACAATGCTGCATTCCCTCCACACTGACTCTCTGACAATGCTGCCCTCCCTCCACACGGACCCTCTGACAGAGATACACTCCCTCCACACTGACCCTCTGAGAATGCTGCACTATGTCCACACTACGCCTCTGACAATGCTGCACTCCCTCCACACTGACCCTCTGACAGTGCTGCACTCCCTCCACACTGTCCCTCTGACAATGCTGCACTCCCTCCACACTGACCCTCTGACAATGCTGCACTCCCTCCACACTGACCCTCTGACAGTGCTGCACTCCCTCCACACTGTCCCTCTGACAATGCTGCACTCCCTCCACACTGACCCTCTGACAATGCTGCACTCCCTCCACACTGAAACTCTGACAATGCTGCACTCCCTCCACACTGACCCTCTGACAGTTCTGCACTCCCTCCACACTGACGCTCTGACAGTGCTGCACTCCCTCCACTCTGTTCCTCTGACAGTGTTGCACTCACTCCACACTGGTCTTCTGACAATGCTGCACTCCCTCCACATTGATCCTCTGACAGTGCAGCACTCCCTCCACACTGACCCGCTGACAATGCTGCATTCCCTCCACAGTGCTCCTGTGACAGTGCTGCACGCCCGCAACACTGATCCTCTGACAATACTGCACTCCCTCCACACTGACCGTCTGACAATGCTGCATTCACTCCATAGTGACCCTATGACAATGCTGCACTCCCTCCACACTGATCCTCTGACAATGTCGTACCCCCTCCACACTGACCCTCTGACAATGCTGCACTCCCTCCGCACTGAACCTCTGACAATGCTGCACCCCGTCCACACTGATACTATGACAATGCTACATTCCCTCCACACTGATCCTCTGACAATGCTGCACTCCGTCCACACTGATCCTCTGACAATGCTGCATCCCTTCCACACTGATCCTCTGACAATGATGCACCCCCTCCACACTGATCCTCTGACAATGCTGCACTCCCTCCACACTGATCCATTGACAATGCAGCACTCCCTCCACACTGATCCTCTGACAATGCTGCATTCCCTCCACACTGACTCTCTGACAATGCTGCCCTCCCTCCACACGGACCCTCTGACAGAGATACACTCCCTCCACACTGACCCTCTGAGAATGCTGCACTATGTCCACACTACGCCTCTGACAATGCTGCACTCCCTCCACACTGACCCTCTGACAGTGCTGCACTCCCTCCACACTGTCCCTCTGACAATGCTGCACTCCCTCCACACTGACCCTCTGACAATGCTGCACTCCCTCCACACTGACCCTCTGACAGTGCTGCACTCCCTCCACACTGTCCCTCTGACAATGCTGCACTCCCTCCACACTGACCCTCTGACAATGCTGCACTCCCTCCACACTGACCCTCTGACAGTGCTGCACTCCCTCCACACTGTCCCTCTGACAATGCTGCACTCCCTCCACACTGACCCTCTGACAATGCTGCCTTCCCTCCACACTGACCCTCTGACAATGCTGCACTCCCTCCACACTGATCCTCTGACAATGCAGTACTCCCTCCACACTGACCCTCTGACAATGATGCTTTCCCTCCACACTGACCCTCTGACAATGATGCTTTCCCTCCACACTGACCCTCTGACAATGCTGCAATCCGTCCACACTGACCGTCTAACAATGCTACACTTCCTCCACACTGATCCTCTGACAGAGCTGCACTCCCTCCACACTGACCCTCTCAGAATGCTGCACTCCCTCCACACTGACCCTCTGACAATGCTGCACTCCCTCCACACAGATCCTCTGACAATGCTGCACTCCCACCATACTGACCCACTGACAATTCTGCACTCCCTCCACACTGACCGTCTGAGAATGCTGCACTCCCTCCACACTGAACCTCTGACAATGCTGCACCCCCTCCACACTGTTTCACTGACAATGCTACAATCCCTCCACACTGACCCTCTGACAGTGCTGCACTCCCTCCACTCTGATCCTCTGACAATGCTGCACTCCCTCCATACTGACCCCCTGACAGAGCTGCACTCCCTCCACACTGACCCTCTGAGAATGCTGCACTCCCTCCACACTGACCCTCTGACAATGCAGCACTCCCCCCACACTGATCCTCTGACAATGCTGAATTCCCTCCATACTGACCCTCTGACAATACTGCACTCCCTCCACACTGACCCTTTGACAATGCTGCACCCCGTCCACACTGATCCTCTGACAATGCTGCATTCCCTACACACTGATCCTCTGACAGTGCTGCACTCCCGCGACATTGATGCTCTGACAATGCTGCACTCCCTCCACACTGACCCTCTGAAAATGCTGTACTCCCTCCACACTGATCCTCTGTCAATTCTGCGCTCTCTCCACACTGATCCTCTGACAATGCAGTACTCCCTCCACACTGACGCTCTGACAATGCTGCACTCAGTCCAGACTGATCCTCTGATAATGCTGCCCTCCCTCCACACTGACCCTCTGACAATGATGCTTTCCCTCCATACTGACCGGCTGGCAGCGCTGCAATCCGTCCACACTGACCGTCTGACAATGCTACACTCCCTCCACACTGATCCTCTGAAAGAGCTGCACTCCCTCCACACTGACCCTCTCAGAATGTTGCACTCCCTCCACACTGACCCTCTGACAATGCTGCACTCCCTCCACACAGATCCTCTGACAATGCTGCACTCCCTCCACACTGACACCCTGACAGAGCTGCACGACCTCCACACTGACCCTCTGAGAATGCTGCACTCCCTCCACACTGAACCTCTGACAATGCTGCACTCCCTCCACACTGTTTCTCAGACAATGCTGCAATCCCTCCACACTGACCCTCTGACAGTGCTGCACTCCCTCCACACTGACTATCTGACAGTGCTAAACTCCCTCCACTCTGACCCGATGACAATGCTGCACTCCCTCCATACTAACCCCCTGACTGAGCTGCACTCCCTCCACACCTTCCCTCTGACAATGCTGCACTCCCTCCACACTGTTTATCTGACAATGCTGCACTCCCTCCACACTGACCCTCTGACAATGCTGCACTCCCTCCACACTGACCCTCTGACAGTACTGCACTCCCTCCATACTGTTTCTCTGACAATGCTGCATTCCCTCCACACTGACCCTATGACAGTGCTGCACGCCCTCCACTCTGACCCTCTGACAATGCTGCTCTCCCTCCACACTGACTCTCTGACAATGCTGCACTCCCTCCACACTGACCCTCTGACAATGTTACACTCCCTCCACAACGACCCTCTGACAGTGCTGCACTCCCTCCACACTGACCCTCTAACAGTGCTGCACTCCCGCCACACTGTTCCTCTGACAGTGCTGCACTCACTCCACACTGGTGCTCTGACAATGCTGCACTCCCTCCACATTGATCCTCTGAAAGTGCTGCACTATCTCCGTACTGATCCTCTGACAATGCTGCATTCCCTCCACACTGATCCTCTGAAAGTGCTGCACTACCTCCGTGCTGATCCACTGACAATGCTGCACCCCCTCCACACTGACCCTCTGACAATGCTGCATTCCCTCCACAGTGATCCTGTGACAGTGCTGCACTCCCGCAACACTGATCCACTGACAATACTGCACTCACTCCACACTCATCCTCTGACAATGCTGCACTCCCTCCACACTGACCCTCTGACAATGCTACACTCCCTCCACACTGACCGCCTGGCAGTGCTGCACTCCCTCCACACTGACCGTCTGACAATGCTGCACTCCCTCCTCATTGATCCTCTGAAAATGCTGCACTCCCTCACCACTGACCCTCTCACAATGCTGCACTCACTCAGTACTGACCCTCTGACAGAGCTGCACTCCCTCCAAACTGACCCTCTGAGAATCCAGCACTCCCTCCACACTGAGCCTCAGACAATGCTGCACTCCCTCCACACTGACATCTGACAATGCTGCACTCCCTCCACACTGTTTCTCAGACAATGATGCACTCCCTCCAAACTGACCCTCTGACAATGCCTCACGCCCTCCACACTGACCCACTGACAGTGCAGCACTACCTCCACACTGACCATCTGACAGTGCTGCACTCCCTCCACTCTGTTCCAATGACAGTGCTGCACTCCCTCCACACTGGTCCTCTGACAATGCTGCACCCCCTCCACACTGACCTTCTGACAATGCTGCATTCCCTCCACAGTGATCCTGTGACAGTGCGGCACTCCATCCACACTGACCCTCTGACAATGCTGCATTCCCTCCACACTGACCGTCTGGCAGTGCTGCACTCCCTCCACACTGAACGTCTGACAATGCTGCACTCCCTCCACACTGACCCTCTGACAATGCTGCACTCCCTCCACACTGATCCTCTGTAAATGCTGCACTCCCTCGATACTGATCCTGTGACAATGCTGTACTCCATCCACACTGACCCTCTAACAATGCTGCACTCCCTCCACACTGATCCTCTGACAATGCTGCACTCCCTCCACACTGATCCTCTGACAATGCTGCATTCCCACCACACTGATCCTCTGACAGTGCTGCACTCCCTCGATACTGACCATCTGACATTGCTGCATTCCCACCACACTGACCCTATGACAATGCTACACTCGCTCCACACTGACCCTCTGACAATGCTACACTCCCTCCATACTGATTCTCTGACATGGCTGCACTCCCTCCAAACTGACCCTGTGACAATGCTACACTCCCTCCACAGTGAGCCTCTGACAATGCTGCACACCGTCCACACTGATCCTCTGACAATGCTGCATTCCCTCCACACTGATCCTCTGACAATGCTGCACTCTCTCCACACTGACTCTCTGACAACGCTGCACTCAGTCCAATCTGATCCTCTGATAATGCTGCACTCCCTCCACACTGACCTCTGACAATGCTGCACTCCCTGCACACTGTTTCTCTGACAATGCTGCACTCCCTCCAAACTAACCCTCTGACAATGCCTCAAGCCCTCCACACTGACGCACTGACAGTGCTGCACTCCCTCCACACTGACCCTCTGACAGTGCTGCACGCCCTCCACTCTGTTCCTCTGACACTGCTGCACTCAGTCCAATCTGATCCTCTGATAATGCTGCACTCCCTCCACACTGACCCTCAGACAATGCTGCACTCTCTGCACACTGACCCTCTGACAATGCTGCACCCCGTCCACACTGATCCTCTGACAATGTTGCATTCCCTCCACACTGATCCTCTGACAATGCTGCACTCCCTCCACACTGACCCTCTGACAATGCTGCACTCAGTCCAATCTGATCCTCTGATAATGCTGCACTCCCTCCATACTGACCTCTGACAATGCCTCACGCCCTCCACACTGACCCACTGACAGTGCTGCACTCCCTCCACACTGATCCTCTGACAATGCAGCACTCCCTCCACACTGACCCTCTGACAATGCTGCACACAGTCCAATCTGATCCTCTGATAATGCTGCTCTTCCTCCACACTGACCCTCTGACAATGCTGCACTCCCTCCACACTGACCGTCTGACAATGCTGCAATCCCTCCACGCTGACCGTCTGACAATGCTGCAATCCCTCCACACTGACCCTCTGACAATGCTGCACTCCCTCCACACTGACTCTCTGAGAATGCTGCACTCCCTCCACACTGACCCTCTGACAATGCTGCACTCCCTCCGCACTGTTTCTCTGACAATGCTGCACTCCCTCCACACTGACCCTCTGACAATGCTGCAATCCCTCCACACTGACCCTCTGACAATGCTGCATTCCCTCCACAGTGATCCTCTGAAAATGCTGCACTCCCGCAACACTGTTCCTCTGACAATACAGCACTCACTCCACACTGACCCTCTGACAATGCGACACTCCCTCCACACTGACCCTCTGACAATGCTGCACTCCCTCCACACTGACCCTCTGACAATGCTGCAATCCCTCCACACTGACCCTCTGACAATGCTGCATTCCCTCCACAGTGATCCTCTGAAAATGCTGCACTCCCGCAACACTGTTCCTCTGACAATACAGCACTCACTCCACACTGACCCTCTGACAATGCGACACTCCCTTCACACTGACCCTCTGTCAGTGCTGCTCTCCCTCCACACTGATCCTCTGTAAATGCTGCACTCCCTTGATACTGATCCTCTGACAATGCTGCATTCCCACCACACTGATCCTCTGACAGTGCTGCACTGCCTCGATTCTGACCATCTGACATTGCTGCACTCCCTCCACACTGACCCAATGACAATGCTACACTCCCTCCACACTGACCCTCTGACAATGCTACACTCCCTCCATACTGATTCTCTGACATGGCTGCACTCCCTCCACACTGACCCTCTGACAATGCTGCACTCCGTCCACACTGACCCTCTAACAATGCTGCACTCCCTCCACACTGATCCTCAGACAATGCTGCACTCCCTCCACACAGATCCTCTGACAATGCTGCATTCCCACCACACTGATTCTCTGACAGTTCTGCACTCCCTCGATTCTGACCATCTGACATTGCTGCACTCCCTCCACACTGGCCCTACGACAATGCTACACTCCCTCCACACTGATCCTCTGACAATGCTACTCTCCCTCCATACTGATTCTCTGACATGGCTGCACTCCCTCCATACTGACCCTATGACAATGCGACACTCCCTCCACAGTGAGCCTCTGACAATGCTGCATTCCCTCCACACTGATCCTCTGACAATGCTGCACTCCGTCCACACTGACCCGCTGACAATGCTGCACTCAGTCCAATCTGATCCTCTGATAATGCTGCACTCCCTCCACACTGACCCTCTCACAATGCAGCACTCTCTCCACACTGACCCTCTGACAATGCTGCACTTCGTCCATACTGACCCTCTGACAATGCTGCACTCCCTCCATTCTAACCCTTTTGACAATGCTGCACTCCCTCCATTCTAACCCTTTTGACAATGCAGCACGCCCTCCACACTGACCCTCTGACAATGCTGCACTCCGTCCACACTGACCGTCTGACAATGCTGCACTCCCTCCACACTGACCGTCTGACAATGCTGCACTCCCTCCACACTGACCCCCTGACAGAGCTGCGCTCCCTCCACACTGACCCTCTGACAATGCTGCACTCAGTCCAATCTCATCCTCTGATAATGCTGCACTCCCTCCACACTGACCCTCTGACAATGCTGCACTCTCTCCACACTGACCCTCTGACAATGCTGCACTCCCTCCACACTGACCGTCTGAAAATGCAGCAATCCCTCCACACTGACCGTCTGACAATGCTGCAATCCCTCCATCTGACCCTCTGACAATGCTGCACTCAGTCCAATCTGATCCTCTGATAATGCTGCACACCCTCCACATTGACTCTCTGAGAATGCTGCACTCCCTCCACACTGACCCTCTGACAATGCTGCACTCCCTCCACACTGACCCTCTGACAGTGCTGCACTCCCTCCACACTGACCCTCTGACAATGCGACACTCCCTCCACACTGACCATCTGACAATGCTGCACTCCCTCCACACTGACCCTCTGACAATGCTGCAAGCCCTCCACACTGACCCTCTGACAATGCTGCACTCCCTCCACACTGTTTCTCTAACAATGCTGCACTCCCTCCACACTGACCCTCTGACAATGCTGCACCACCTCCACACTGACCCTCTGACAATGCTGCATTCCCTCCACACTGACCCACTAACAATGCTGCACTCCCTCCACAATGATCCTCAGACAATGCTGCACTCCCTCCACACAGATCCTCTGACAATGCTGCATTCCCACCACACTGATTCTCTGACAGTTCTGCACTCCCTCGATACTGACCATCTGACATTTCTGCACTCCCTCCACACTGACCCTCAGTCAATGCTGCACGCTCTCCACACTGACCCTCTGACAATCCTGCACTCCCTCCACACTGACCCTCTGACAATGCTGAATTCCCTCAATTCTGACCCTCTGACACTGCAGCACTCCCTCAGCACTGATCCTCTGACAATGCTGCACTCCCACCACACTGATCGTCTGACATTCTGCACTCCCTCCACACTGACCCTCTGTCCATGCTGCACGCCCTCCACACTGACCCTCTGACAATCCTGCACTCCCTCCACACTGATCCTCTGACTATGCTGCACGCCCTCCACACTGACCCTCTGACAATGCTGCACTCACTTCACACTGACCCTCTGACAATGCTGCACTCCCTTCACACTGACCCCCTGAAAGTGCTGCACTTCCTCCACACTGACCCTCTGACAGTGCAGCACTCCCTCCACACTGACCGTCTGACAATGCTACACTCCCTCCACACGGACCCATTGACAATGCTACACTCCCTCCACACTGACCTCTGACAGTACTGCACTCCGTCCACACTGACCGTCTGAAAATGCTGTACTCCCACCACACTGATCCACTGTCAATGCTGCACCCCGTCCACACTGAACCTCTGTCAATGCTGCACTCCCTCCACACTGATCCTTTGACAATGCTGTACCACCTCCACACTGTTCGTCTGACAATGCTGCACACCCACCATCCTGACCCTCTGACAATGCTACATTCCCTCCACACTGATCCTCTGACAGTGCAGTACTCCCTCCACACTGACCCTCTGACAATGCTGCACTCAGTCCGTACTGGTCCTCTGACAATGCTGCACTACCGCCATCCTGACCCTCTGACAATGCTGCACTCCCTCCTCACTGACCCTCTGACAATGCTGCACTCCTGCCACACTGATCCTCTGACAGTGCTGCACTCCCTCCACATTGACCCTCTGACAATGCTACACTCCCTCCACACTGACCCATTGACAATGCGACCCTCCCTCCATACTGACCCTCTGACAATTATGCACTCCCTCCACACTGACCCTCTGACAGTGCTGCACTCCCTCCACACTGACCCTCTGACAATGCTGCACTCCCTCCACACTGACCCTCTGACAATGCTACACTCTCTCAACAATAACCCTCTGAAAATGCTGCACTCCCTCCACACTGAACATCTGACAATTCTACACTCCCTCCACACTGACACTCTCACAATGCTGCACGCCCTCCAAACTGACCCTCTGACAATGCCCCACTCCCTCCACACTGACCCTCTGACAGTGCTGCACTACCGCCACACTGACCCTCTGACAATTCTACACTCCCTCCACACTGACCCTCTGACAATGTACACTCTCTCCACAATAACCCTCTGAAAATGCTGCACTCCCTCCACACTGAACATCTGACAATTCTGCACTCCCTCCACACTGACCCTCTGACAATGCTGCACGCCCTCCAAACTGACCCTCTGACAATGCTGCACTCCAGCCACACTGACCCTCTGACAGTGCTGCACTGCCTCCACACTGATCCTCTGACAATGCTGCACTCCCTCCACACTGACCCTCTGACAATGCTGCACTCCCGCCACACTGACCCATTGACAATGCTACACTCCCTCCACACTGACCCTCTGACAGTGCTGCACTCCCTCAACACTGACCGTCTGCAAAATGCTGTACTCCCACCCCACTGATCCACTGACAATGATGCAACCCCTACACACTGAACCTCTGTTAATGCTGCACTCCCTGCACACTGACCCTCTGACAATGCTGCACTCCCTCCACACTGACCCATTGACAATGCTACACTCCCTCCACACTGACCCTCTGACAGCGCTGCACTCCCTCCACACTGACCGTCTGAAAATGCTCTACTCCCACCACACTGATCCACTGAAAATGCTGCAACCCTCCACACTGAACCTCTGTCAATGCTGCACTCCCTGCACACTGATCCTCTGACAATTCTGCACACCCACCATCCTGTTCCTCTGATAATGCAGCACTCAGTCCATAATGATCCTCTGACAATGCGGCACTCCCTCCACACTGACCCTATGACAATGCTGCACTCCGTCCTTACTGATCCTCTGACAATGCTGCACTCCCTCCATCCAGACCCTCTGACAATGCTGCATTCCCTCCACACTGAACCTCTGACAATGCAGTACTCCCTCCACACTGACCCTCTGACACTGCTGCACTCCGTCCACACTGACCCTCTGACAATGCTGCACTCCCTCCACACTGTTTCTCTGACAATGCTGCACTCCCTCCACACTGACCCTCTGACAGTGCTGCACTCCCTCCACACTGATCCTCTGACAATGCTGCACTCCCTCCACACGGACCCTCTGACAGTGCTGCACTCCCTCCACACTGACACTCTGACAATGCTGCACTCCCTCCACACTGAAACTCTGACAATGCTGCACTTCCTCCACACTGACCCTCTGACAGTGCAGCACTCCCTCCACACTGACCCTCTGACAATGCTACACTCCCTCCACACTGACCCATTGACAATGCTACACTCCCTCCCTACTGACCCTCTGACAATGCTGCACTCCCTCCACACTGACCCTCTGACAATGCTGCACGCTCTCCACACTGACCCTCTGACAATGCTGCACTCACTTCACACTGACCCTCTGACAATGCTGCACTCCCTTCACACTGACCCCCTGAAAGTGCTGCACTTCCTCCACACTGAACATCTGACAATTCTACACTCCCTCCACACTGACACTCTCACAATGTACACTCTCTCCACAATAACCCTCTGAAAATGCTGCACTCCCTCCACACTGAACATCTGACAATTCTGCACTCCCTCCACACTGACCCTCTGACAATGCTGCACGCCCTCCAAACTGACCCTCTGACAATGCTGCACTCCAGCCACACTGACCCTCTGACAGTGCTGCACTGCCTCCACACTGATCCTCTGACAATGCTGCACTCCCTCCACACTGACCCTCTGACAATGCTGCACTCCCGCCACACTGACCCATTGACAATGCTGCACTCCCTCCACACTGACCCTCTGACAGTGCTGCACTCCCTCAACACTGACCGTCTGCAAAATGCTGTACTCCCACCCCACTGATCCACTGACAATGATGCAACCCCTACACACTGAACCTCTGTTAATGCTGCACTCCCTGCACACTGACCCTCTGACAATGCTGCACTCCCTCCACACTGACCCATTGACAATGCTACACTCCCTCCACACTGACCCTCTGACAGCGCTGCACTCCCTCCACACTGACCGTCTGAAAATGCTCTACTCCCACCACACTGATCCACTGAAAATGCTGCAACCCTCCACACTGAACCTCTGTCAATGCTGCACTCCCTGCACACTGATCCTCTGACAATTCTGCACACCCACCATCCTGACCCTCTGATAATGCAGCACTCAGTCCATAATGATCCTCTGACAATGCGGCACTCCCTCCACACTGACCCTATGACAATGCTGCACTCCGTCCTTACTGATCCTCTGACAATGCTGCACTCCCTCCATCCAGACCCTCTGACAATGCTGCATTCCCTCCACACTGACCCTCTGACAATGCAGTACTCCCTCCACACTGACCCTCTGACACTGCTGCACTCCGTCCACACTGACCCTCTGACAATGCTGCACTCCCTCCACACTGTTTCTCTGACAATGCTGCACTCCCTCCACACTGACCCTCTGACAGTGCTGCACTCCCTCCACACTGATCCTCTGACAATGCTGCACTCCCTCCACACGGACCCTCTGACAGTGCTGCACTCCCTCCACACTGACACTCTGACAATGCTGCACTCCCGCCACACTGATCCTCTGACAATGCTGCACTGCCTCCACACTGACCCACTGACAGTGCTGCACTCCCTCCACACTGACCCTCTGACAATGCTGCATTCCCTCCACACTGAACCTCTGACAATGCTGCACTCCCTCCACACTGTTTCTCTGACAATGCTGCACTCCCTCCACACTGACCCTCTGACAGTACTGCACTCCCTCCACACTGGCCCTCTGACAGTGCTGCACTCCCTCCACACTGACGCTCTGACAGTGCTGCACTCCCTCCACTCTGTTCCTCTGACAGTGTTGCACTCACTCCACACTGGTCCTCTGACAATGCTACACTCCCTCCACATTGATCCTCTGACAGTACAGCACTCCCTCCACACTGACCGTCTGACAATGCTGCATTCACTCCATAGTGACCCGATGACAATGCTGCACTCCCTCCACACTGATCCTCTGACAATGTCGTACTCCCTCCACACTGCCCCTCTGACAATGCTGCACTCCCTCCACACTGTTTCTCTGACAATGCTGCACTCCGTCCACACTGATACTATGACAATGCTACATTCCCTCCACACTGATCCTCTGACAATGCTGCATTCCCTCCACACTGACCCCCTGACAATGCTGCACTCCCTCCACACTGTTTCTCTGACAATGCTGCACTCCCTCCACACTGACCCTCTGACAGTTCTGCACTCCCTCCACACTGACGCTCTGACAGTGCTGCACTCCCTCCACTCTGTTCCTCTGACAGTGTTGCACTCACTCCACACTGGTCTTCTGACAATGCTGCACTCCCTCCACATTGATCCTCTGACAGTGCAGCACTCCCTCCACACTGACCCGCTGACAATGCTGCATTCCCTCCACAGTGCTCCTGTGACAATGCTGCACTCCCTCCACGCTGATCCTCTGACAATGTCGTACCCCCTCCACACTGACCCTCTGACAATGCTGCACTCCCTCCGCACTGAACCTCTGACAATGCTGCACCCCGTCCACACTGATACTATGACAATGCTACATTCCCTCCACACTGATCCTCTGACAATGCTGCACTCCGTCCACACTGATCCTCTGACAATGCTGCATCCCTTCCACACTGATCCTCTGACAATGATGCACCCCCTCCACACTGATCCTCTGACAATGCTGCACTCCCTCCACACTGATCCATTGACAATGCAGCACTCCCTCCACACTGATCCTCTGACAATGCTGCATTCCCTCCACACTGACTCTCTGACAATGCTGCCCTCCCGCCACACGGACCCTCTGACTGAGATACACTCCCTCCACACTGACCCTCTGAGAATGCTGCACTATGTCCACACTACGCCTCTGACAATGCTGCACTCCCTCCACACTGACCCTCTGACAGTGCTGCACTCCCTCCACACTGTCCCTCTGACAATGCTGCACTCCCTCCACACTGACCCTCTGACAATGCTGCACTCCCTCCACACTGACCCTCTGACAGTGCTGCACTCCCTCCACACTGTCCCTCTGACAATGCTGCACTCCCTCCACACTGACCCTCTGACAATGCTGCACTCCCTCCACACTGAAACTCTGACTATGCTGCACTCCCTCCACACTGACCCTCTGACAGTTCTGCACTCCCTCCACACTGACGCTCTGACAGTGCTGCACTCCCTCCACTCTGTTCCTCTGACAGTGTTGCACTCACTCCACACTGGTCTTCTGACAATGCTGCACTCCCTCCACATTGATCCTCTGACAGTGCAGCACTCCCTCCACACTGACCCGCTGACAATGCTGCATTCCCTCCACAGTGCTCCTGTGACAGTGCTGCACGCCCGCAACACTGATCCTCTGACAATACTGCACTCCCTCCACACTGACCGTCTGACAATGCTGCATTCACTCCATAGTGACCCTATGACAATGCTGCACTCCCTCCACACTGATCCTCTGACAATGTCGTACCCCCTCCACACTGACCCTCTGACAATGCTGCACTCCCTCCGCACTGAACCTCTGACAATGCTGCACCCCGTCCACACTGATACTATGACAATGCTACATTCCCTCCACACTGATCCTCTGACAATGCTGCACTCCGTCCACACTGATCCTCTGACAATGCTGCATCCCTTCCACACTGATCCTCTGACAATGATGCACCCCCTCCACACTGATCCTCTGACAATGCTGCACTCCCTCCACACTGATCCATTGACAATGCAGCACTCCCTCCACACTGATCCTCTGACAATGCTGCATTCCCTCCACACTGACTCTCTGACAATGCTGCCCTCCCTCCACACGGACCCTCTGACAGAGATACACTCCCTCCACACTGACCCTCTGAGAATGCTGCACTATGTCCACACTACGCCTCTGACAATGCTGCACTCCCTCCACACTGACCCTCTGACAGTGCTGCACTCCCTCCACACTGTCCCTCTGACAATGCTGCACTCCCTCCACACTGACCCTCTGACAATGCTGCACTCCCTCCACACTGACCCTCTGACAGTGCTGCACTCCCTCCACACTGTCCCTCTGACAATGCTGCACTCCCTCCACACTGACCCTCTGACAATGCTGCACTCCCTCCACACTGACCCTCTGACAGTGCTGCACTCCCTCCACACTGTCCCTCTGACAATGCTGCACTCCCTCCACACTGACCCTCTGACAATGCTGCCTTCCCTCCACACTGACCCTCTGACAATGCTGCACTCCCTCCACACTGATCCTCTGACAATGCAGTACTCCCTCCACACTGACCCTCTGACAATGATGCTTTCCCTCCACACTGACCCTCTGACAATGATGCTTTCCCTCCACACTGACCCTCTGACAATGCTGCAATCCGTCCACACTGACCGTCTAACAATGCTACACTTCCTCCACACTGATCCTCTGACAGAGCTGCACTCCCTCCACACTGACCCTCTCAGAATGCTGCACTCCCTCCACACTGACCCTCTGACAATGCTGCACTCCCTCCACACAGATCCTCTGACAATGCTGCACTCCCACCATACTGACCCACTGACAACTCTGCACTCCCTCCACACTGACCGTCTGAGAATGCTGCACTCCCTCCACACTGAACCTCTGACAATGCTGCACCCCCTCCACACTGTTTCACTGACAATGCTACAATCCCTCCACACTGACCCTCTGACAGTGCTGCACTCCCTCCACTCTGATCCTCTGACAATGCTGCACTCCCTCCATACTGACCCCCTGACAGAGCTGCACTCCCTCCACACTGACCCTCTGAGAATGCTGCACTCCCTCCACACTGACCCTCTGACAATGCAGCACTCCCCCCACACTGATCCTCTGACAATGCTGAATTCCCTCCATACTGACCCTCTGACAATACTGCACTCCCTCCACACTGACCCTTTGACAATGCTGCACCCCGTCCACACTGATCCTCTGACAATGCTGCATTCCCTACACACTGATCCTCTGACAGTGCTGCACTCCCGCGACATTGATGCTCTGACAATGCTGCACTCCCTCCACACTGACCCTCTGAAAATGCTGTACTCCCTCCACACTGATCCTCTGACAATGCTGCATCCCTTCCACACTGATCCTCTGACAATGATGCACCCCCTCCACACTGATCCTCTGACAATGCTGCACTCCCTCCACACTGATCCATTGACAATGCAGCACTCCCTCCACACTGATCCTCTGACAATGCTGCATTCCCTCCACACTGACTCTCTGACAATGCTGCCCTCCCTCCACACGGACCCTCTGACAGAGATACACTCCCTCCACACTGACCCTCTGAGAATGCTGCACTATGTCCACACTACGCCTCTGACAATGCTGCACTCCCTCCACACTGACCCTCTGACAGTGCTGCACTCCCTCCACACTGTCCCTCTGACAATGCTGCACTCCCTCCACACTGACCCTCTGACAATGCTGCACTCCCTCCACACTGACCCTCTGACAGTGCTGCACTCCCTCCACACTGTCCCTCTGACAATGCTGCACTCCCTCCACACTGACCCTCTGACAATGCTGCACTCCCTCCACACTGAAACTCTGACAATGCTGCACTCCCTCCACACTGACCCTCTGACAGTTCTGCACTCCCTCCACACTGACGCTCTGACAGTGCTGCACTCCCTCCACTCTGTTCCTCTGACAGTGTTGCACTCACTCCACACTGGTCTTCTGACAATGCTGCACTCCCTCCACATTGATCCTCTGACAGTGCAGCACTCCCTCCACACTGACCCGCTGACAATGCTGCATTCCCTCCACAGTGCTCCTGTGACAGTGCTGCACGCCCGCAACACTGATCCTCTGACAATACTGCACTCCCTCCACACTGACCGTCTGACAATGCTGCATTCACTCCATAGTGACCCTATGACAATGCTGCACTCCCTCCACACTGATCCTCTGACAATGTCGTACCCCCTCCACACTGACCCTCTGACAATGCTGCACTCCCTCCGCACTGAACCTCTGACAATGCTGCACCCCGTCCACACTGATACTATGACAATGCTACATTCCCTCCACACTGATCCTCTGACAATGCTGCACTCCGTCCACACTGATCCTCTGACAATGCTGCATCCCTTCCACACTGATCCTCTGACAATGATGCACCCCCTCCACACTGATCCTCTGACAATGCTGCACTCCCTCCACACTGATCCATTGACAATGCAGCACTCCCTCCACACTGATCCTCTGACAATGCTGCATTCCCTCCACACTGACTCTCTGACAATGCTGCCCTCCCTCCACACGGACCCTCTGACAGAGATACACTCCCTCCACACTGACCCTCTGAGAATGCTGCACTATGTCCACACTACGCCTCTGACAATGCTGCACTCCCTCCACACTGACCCTCTGACAGTGCTGCACTCCCTCCACACTGTCCCTCTGACAATGCTGCACTCCCTCCACACTGACCCTCTGACAATGCTGCACTCCCTCCACACTGACCCTCTGACAGTGCTGCACTCCCTCCACACTGTCCCTCTGACAATGCTGCACTCCCTCCACACTGACCCTCTGACAATGCTGCACTCCCTCCACACTGACCCTCTGACAGTGCTGCACTCCCTCCACACTGTCCCTCTGACAATGCTGCACTCCCTCCACACTGACCCTCTGACAATGCTGCCTTCCCTCCACACTGACCCTCTGACAATGCTGCACTCCCTCCACACTGATCCTCTGACAATGCAGTACTCCCTCCACACTGACCCTCTGACAATGATGCTTTCCCTCCACACTGACCCTCTGACAATGATGCTTTCCCTCCACACTGACCCTCTGACAATGCTGCAATCCGTCCACACTGACCGTCTAACAATGCTACACTTCCTCCACACTGATCCTCTGACAGAGCTGCACTCCCTCCACACTGACCCTCTCAGAATGCTGCACTCCCTCCACACTGACCCTCTGACAATGCTGCACTCCCTCCACACAGATCCTCTGACAATGCTGCACTCCCACCATACTGACCCACTGACAATTCTGCACTCCCTCCACACTGACCGTCTGAGAATGCTGCACTCCCTCCACACTGAACCTCTGACAATGCTGCACCCCCTCCACACTGTTTCACTGACAATGCTACAATCCCTCCACACTGACCCTCTGACAGTGCTGCACTCCCTCCACTCTGATCCTCTGACAATGCTGCACTCCCTCCATACTGACCCCCTGACAGAGCTGCACTCCCTCCACACTGACCCTCTGAGAATGCTGCACTCCCTCCACACTGACCCTCTGACAATGCAGCACTCCCCCCACACTGATCCTCTGACAATGCTGAATTCCCTCCATACTGACCCTCTGACAATACTGCACTCCCTCCACACTGACCCTTTGACAATGCTGCACCCCGTCCACACTGATCCTCTGACAATGCTGCATTCCCTACACACTGATCCTCTGACAGTGCTGCACTCCCGCGACATTGATGCTCTGACAATGCTGCACTCCCTCCACACTGACCCTCTGAAAATGCTGTACTCCCTCCACACTGATCCTCTGTCAATTCTGCGCTCTCTCCACACTGATCCTCTGACAATGCAGTACTCCCTCCACACTGACGCTCTGACAATGCTGCACTCAGTCCAGACTGATCCTCTGATAATGCTGCCCTCCCTCCACACTGACCCTCTGACAATGATGCTTTCCCTCCATACTGACCGGCTGGCAGCGCTGCAATCCGTCCACACTGACCGTCTGACAATGCTACACTCCCTCCACACTGATCCTCTGAAAGAGCTGCACTCCCTCCACACTGACCCTCTCAGAATGTTGCACTCCCTCCACACTGACCCTCTGACAATGCTGCACTCCCTCCACACAGATCCTCTGACAATGCTGCACTCCCTCCACACTGACACCCTGACAGAGCTGCACGACCTCCACACTGACCCTCTGAGAATGCTGCACTCCCTCCACACTGAACCTCTGACAATGCTGCACTCCCTCCACACTGTTTCTCAGACAATGCTGCAATCCCTCCACACTGACCCTCTGACAGTGCTGCACTCCCTCCACACTGACTATCTGACAGTGCTAAACTCCCTCCACTCTGACCCGATGACAATGCTGCACTCCCTCCATACTAACCCCCTGACTGAGCTGCACTCCCTCCACACCTTCCCTCTGACAATGCTGCACTCCCTCCACACTGTTTATCTGACAATGCTGCACTCCCTCCACACTGACCCTCTGACAATGCTGCACTCCCTCCACACTGACCCTCTGACAGTACTGCACTCCCTCCATACTGTTTCTCTGACAATGCTGCATTCCCTCCACACTGACCCTATGACAGTGCTGCACGCCCTCCACTCTGACCCTCTGACAATGCTGCTCTCCCTCCACACTGACTCTCTGACAATGCTGCACTCCCTCCACACTGACCCTCTGACAATGTTACACTCCCTCCACAACGACCCTCTGACAGTGCTGCACTCCCTCCACACTGACCCTCTAACAGTGCTGCACTCCCGCCACACTGTTCCTCTGACAGTGCTGCACTCACTCCACACTGGTGCTCTGACAATGCTGCACTCCCTCCACATTGATCCTCTGAAAGTGCTGCACTATCTCCGTACTGATCCTCTGACAATGCTGCATTCCCTCCACACTGATCCTCTGAAAGTGCTGCACTACCTCCGTGCTGATCCACTGACAATGCTGCACCCCCTCCACACTGACCCTCTGACAATGCTGCATTCCCTCCACAGTGATCCTGTGACAGTGCTGCACTCCCGCAACACTGATCCACTGACAATACTGCACTCACTCCACACTCATCCTCTGACAATGCTGCACTCCCTCCACACTGACCCTCTGACAATGCTACACTCCCTCCACACTGACCGCCTGGCAGTGCTGCACTCCCTCCACACTGACCGTCTGACAATGCTGCACTCCCTCCTCATTGATCCTCTGAAAATGCTGCACTCCCTCACCACTGACCCTCTCACAATGCTGCACTCACTCAGTACTGACCCTCTGACAGAGCTGCACTCCCTCCAAACTGACCCTCTGAGAATCCAGCACTCCCTCCACACTGAGCCTCAGACAATGCTGCACTCCCTCCACACTGACATCTGACAATGCTGCACTCCCTCCACACTGTTTCTCAGACAATGATGCACTCCCTCCAAACTGACCCTCTGACAATGCCTCACGCCCTCCACACTGACCCACTGACAGTGCAGCACTACCTCCACACTGACCATCTGACAGTGCTGCACTCCCTCCACTCTGTTCCAATGACAGTGCTGCACTCCCTCCACACTGGTCCTCTGACAATGCTGCACCCGCTCCACACTGACCTTCTGACAATGCTGCATTCCCTCCACAGTGATCCTGTGACAGTGCGGCACTCCATCCACACTGACCCTCTGACAATGCTGCATTCCCTCCACACTGACCGTCTGGCAGTGCTGCACTCCCTCCACACTGAACGTCTGACAATGCTGCACTCCCTCCACACTGACCCTCTGACAATGCTGCACTCCCTCCACACTGATCCTCTGTAAATGCTGCACTCCCTCGATACTGATCCTGTGACAATGCTGTACTCCATCCACACTGACCCTCTAACAATGCTGCACTCCCTCCACACTGATCCTCTGACAATGCTGCACTCCCTCCACACTGATCCTCTGACAATGCTGCATTCCCACCACACTGATCCTCTGACAGTGCTGCACTCCCTCGATACTGACCATCTGACATTGCTGCATTCCCACCACACTGACCCTATGACAATGCTACACTCGCTCCACACTGACCCTCTGACAATGCTACACTCCCTCCATACTGATTCTCTGACATGGCTGCACTCCCTCCATACTGACCCTGTGACAATGCTACACTCCCTCCACAGTGAGCCTCTGACAATGCTGCACACCGTCCACACTGATCCTCTGACAATGCTGCATTCCCTCCACACTGATCCTCTGACAATGCTGCACTCTCTCCACACTGACTCTCTGACAACGCTGCACTCAGTCCAATCTGATCCTCTGATAATGCTGCACTCCCTCCACACTGACCTCTGACAATGCTGCACTCCCTGCACACTGTTTCTCTGACAATGCTGCACTCCCTCCAAACTAACCCTCTGACAATGCCTCAAGCCCTCCACACTGACGCACTGACAGTGCTGCACTCCCTCCACACTGACCCTCTGACAGTGCTGCACGCCCTCCACTCTGTTCCTCTGACACTGCTGCACTCAGTCCAATCTGATCCTCTGATAATGCTGCACTCCCTCCACACTGACCCTCAGACAATGCTGCACTCTCTGCACACTGACCCTCTGACAATGCTGCACCCCGTCCACACTGATCCTCTGACAATGTTGCATTCCCTCCACACTGATCCTCTGACAATGCTGCACTCCCTCCACACTGACCCTCTGACAATGCTGCACTCAGTCCAATCTGATCCTCTGATAATGCTGCACTCCCTCCATACTGACCTCTGACAATGCCTCACGCCCTCCACACTGACCCACTGACAGTGCTGCACTCCCTCCACACTGATCCTCTGACAATGCAGCACTCCCTCCACACTGACCCTCTGACAATGCTGCACACAGTCCAATCTGATCCTCTGATAATGCTGCTCTTCCTCCACACTGACCCTCTGACAATGCTGCACTCCCTCCACACTGACCGTCTGACAATGCTGCAATCCCTCCACGCTGACCGTCTGACAATGCTGCAATCCCTCCACACTGACCCTCTGACAATGCTGCACTCCCTCCACACTGACTCTCTGAGAATGCTGCACTCCCTCCACACTGACCCTCTGACAATGCTGCACTCCCTCCGCACTGTTTCTCTGACAATGCTGCACTCCCTCCACACTGACCCTCTGACAATGCTGCAATCCCTCCACACTGACCCTCTGACAATGCTGCATTCCCTCCACAGTGATCCTCTGAAAATGCTGCACTCCCGCAACACTGTTCCTCTGACAATACAGCACTCACTCCACACTGACCCTCTGACAATGCGACACTCCCTCCACACTGACCCTCTGACAATGCTGCACTCCCTCCACACTGACCCTCTGACAATGCTGCAATCCCTCCACACTGACCCTCTGACAATGCTGCATTCCCTCCACAGTGATCCTCTGAAAATGCTGCACTCCCGCAACACTGTTCCTCTGACAATACAGCACTCACTCCACACTGACCCTCTGACAATGCGACACTCCCTTCACACTGACCCTCTGTCAGTGCTGCTCTCCCTCCACACTGATCCTCTGTAAATGCTGCACTCCCTTGATACTGATCCTCTGACAATGCTGCATTCCCACCACACTGATCCTCTGACAGTGCTGCACTGCCTCGATTCTGACCATCTGACATTGCTGCACTCCCTCCACACTGACCCAATGACAATGCTACACTCCCTCCACACTGACCCTCTGACAATGCTACACTCCCTCCATACTGATTCTCTGACATGGCTGCACTCCCTCCACACTGACCCTCTGACAATGCTGCACTCCGTCCACACTGACCCTCTAACAATGCTGCACTCCCTCCACACTGATCCTCAGACAATGCTGCACTCCCTCCACACAGATCCTCTGACAATGCTGCATTCCCACCACACTGATTCTCTGACAGTTCTGCACTCCCTCGATTCTGACCATCTGACATTGCTGCACTCCCTCCACACTGGCCCTACGACAATGCTACACTCCCTCCACACTGATCCTCTGACAATGCTACTCTCCCTCCATACTGATTCTCTGACATGGCTGCACTCCCTCCATACTGACCCTATGACAATGCGACACTCCCTCCACAGTGAGCCTCTGACAATGCTGCATTCCCTCCACACTGATCCTCTGACAATGCTGCACTCCGTCCACACTGACCCGCTGACAATGCTGCACTCAGTCCAATCTGATCCTCTGATAATGCTGCACTCCCTCCACACTGACCCTCTCACAATGCAGCACTCTCTCCACACTGACCCTCTGACAATGCTGCACTTCGTCCATACTGACCCTCTGACAATGCTGCACTCCCTCCATTCTAACCCTTTTGACAATGCTGCACTCCCTCCATTCTAACCCTTTTGACAATGCAGCACGCCCTCCACACTGACCCTCTGACAATGCTGCACTCCGTCCACACTGACCGTCTGACAATGCTGCACTCCCTCCACACTGACCGTCTGACAATGCTGCACTCCCTCCACACTGACCCCCTGACAGAGCTGCGCTCCCTCCACACTGACCCTCTGACAATGCTGCACTCAGTCCAATCTCATCCTCTGATAATGCTGCACTCCCTCCACACTGACCCTCTGACAATGCTGCACTCTCTCCACACTGACCCTCTGACAATGCTGCACTCCCTCCACACTGACCGTCTGAAAATGCAGCAATCCCTCCACACTGACCGTCTGACAATGCTGCAATCCCTCCATCTGACCCTCTGACAATGCTGCACTCAGTCCAATCTGATCCTCTGATAATGCTGCACACCCTCCACATTGACTCTCTGAGAATGCTGCACTCCCTCCACACTGACCCTCTGACAATGCTGCACTCCCTCCACACTGACCCTCTGACAGTGCTGCACTCCCTCCACACTGACCCTCTGACAATGCGACACTCCCTCCACACTGACCATCTGACAATGCTGCACTCCCTCCACACTGACCCTCTGACAATGCTGCAAGCCCTCCACACTGACCCTCTGACAATGCTGCACTCCCTCCACACTGTTTCTCTAACAATGCTGCACTCCCTCCACACTGACCCTCTGACAATGCTGCACCACCTCCACACTGACCCTCTGACAATGCTGCATTCCCTCCACACTGACCCACTAACAATGCTGCACTCCCTCCACAATGATCCTCAGACAATGCTGCACTCCCTCCACACAGATCCTCTGACAATGCTGCATTCCCACCACACTGATTCTCTGACAGTTCTGCACTCCCTCGATACTGACCATCTGACATTTCTGCACTCCCTCCACACTGACCCTCAGTCAATGCTGCACGCTCTCCACACTGACCCTCTGACAATCCTGCACTCCCTCCACACTGACCCTCTGACAATGCTGAATTCCCTCAATTCTGACCCTCTGACACTGCAGCACTCCCTCAGCACTGATCCTCTGACAATGCTGCACTCCCACCACACTGATCGTCTGACATTCTGCACTCCCTCCACACTGACCCTCTGTCCATGCTGCACGCCCTCCACACTGACCCTCTGACAATCCTGCACTCCCTCCACACTGATCCTCTGACTATGCTGCACTCCCTCCACACTGGTCCTCTGACTGTGCTGCACTCCCTCCGTACTGAACCTCCGACAATTCTGCACTCCCTCCACACTGACACTCTGACAATGCTACACTCCGTCCATACTGATCCTCTGACAATGCTAAAATCCCTCCACACTGACACTCTGACAATGCTGCAGTCCCTCCACACTGACCTCCTGACAATGCTGCACCCCCTCCACACTGACCCGCTGACAATGCTGCACTCCCGCCAGACTGATCCTCTGACAATGCTGCAGTACCTCCACACTGACCATCTGACATTGCTGCACTCCCTCCACACTGACCCTATGACAATGCTACAGTCCCTCCACACTGACCCTCTGACAATGTTACATTCCCTCCACACTGACCCTCTGACAATGCTGCACTCCCTCCACACTGATCCTCTGACAATGCAGCACTCCCTCCCCACTGACCCTCTGACAATGCTGCACGACGTCCATACTGATTCTCTGAAAATGCTGCACTCCCTCCACACTGACCCTCTGACAATGCTGCACTCCCTCCACACTGTCCCTATGACAATTCTGAACCCCCACCACACGGATACACTGACAATGCTGCACTCCCGTCACACTGACCCTATGACAATGCTGCACTCCCTCTACATGTTCCTCTGACAGTGCTGCACTCCCTCCACACTGGTCCTCTGACAATGCTGCACCCCCTCCACACAGAAACTCTGACCATGCTACATTCCCTCCAAACTGATCCTCTGACAATGCTGCACTCCCGCAACACTGATCCTCTGACAATGCTGCACCCCCTCCACACAGAATTCTGACAATGCTACATTCCCTCCAAACTGATCCTCTGACAATGCTGCACTCCCGCAACACTGATCCTCTGACAATAAAGCACTCCCTCCACACTGACCCTCTGACAATGCTGCACTCCCGCAACACTGACCCTCTGACATTGCTGCACTCCCTCCACACTGATCCTGTGACAATGCTGCACTCCCTCCATACTGACACTCTGACAATGCTGGACGCCCTGCACACTGTCCCTCTGACAATGCTGCAACCCCTCCATACTGACCCTCTGACAATGCTGCACACCCTCCACACTGATCCTCTGACAATGCTGCACTCCCTCCACACTGACCCTCTGACAATGCTGCAATCCCTCCACTCTGACACTATCACAATGCTGCACTCCCTCCACGCTGACCCTCTGACAATGCTACAATCCCTCCACACTGGCCCTATCGCAATGCTGCACTCCCTCCACACTGATCCTCTGACAATGCTGCACCCCGTCCATACTGACCCTCTGACAATGCTGCACTACGTCCATACTGACCCTCTGACAATGCTGCACTCCCTCCATACTAACCCTCTGACAATGCAGCACGCCCTCGACCCTGACCCTCTGACAATGCTGCACTCTCTCCACACTGATCCTCTGACAATGCTGCACTCCCTCCACACATACCCTCTGACAATTCTGCACTCCCTCCATACTGACACTCTGACAATGCTGCACCACCTCCACTCTGACCCTCTGACAATGCTGCTAACCCTCCACACTGACCCTCTGACAGTGCTGCACTCCCTCCACACTGACCCTCTGACAATGCTGCACTCCCTCCACACTGATCCTCTGACAGTGGTGCACTCCCTCCACACTGGTCCTCCGACAATGCTGCACCACCTCCACACAGAAACTCTGACAATGCTACATTCCCTCCATACTGCCCCTCTGACAATGCTGGACGCCCTGCACACTGTCCCTCTGACAATGCTGCAACCCCTCCATACTGACCCTCTGACAATGCTGCACCCCCTCCACACTGATCCTCTGACAATGCTGCACTCCCTCCACACTGACCATCTGACAATCCTGCACTCCCTCCACACTGACCCTCTGACAATGCTGCACTCCGTCCATACTGACTCACTGACAATGCTGCACGCCCTCCACACTGACCCTCTGACAATGCTGCACTCCGTCCATACTGACCATCTGACAATGCTGCACTACTTCCATACTGACCCTCTGACAATGCTGCACTCCGTCCAAACTAACCCTCTGACAATGCAGCACGCCCTCCACACTGACCCTCTGACAATGCAGCACTCCCTCCACACTGCCCCTCGGACAATGCTGCACTCCCTCCACACTGACCTCCTGACAATGCTGCCCTCCCTCCACACTGACCCTCTGACAATTCTGCACTCCCTCCATACTGACCCTCTGACAATGCTGCACCACCTCCACACTTACCCACTGACAATGCTGCTAACCCTCCACACTGACCCTCTGACAGTGCTGCACTCCCTCCACACTGACCCTCTGACAATGCTGCACTCCCTCCACACTGTTTCTCTGACAATGCTGCACTCCCTCCACACTGACCCTCTGACAGTGCTGCACTCCCTCCACACTGATCCTCTGACAATGCTGCACTCCCTCCACACTGACCCTCTGACAATGCTGCACTCCCTCCACACTGACACTCTGACAATGCTGCACTCCCGCCACACTGATCCTCTGACAATGCTGCACTGCCTCCACACTGACCCACTGACAGTGCTGCACTCCCTCCACACTGACCCTCTGACAATGCTACAGTCCCTCCACACTGACCCTCTGACAATGTTACATTCCCTCCACACTGACCCTCTGACAATGCTGCACTCCCTCCACACTGATCCTCTGACAATGCAGCACTCCCTCCCCACTGACCCTCTGACAATGCTGCACGACGTCCATACTGATTCTCTGAAAATGCTGCACTCCCTCCACACTGACCCTCTGACAATGCTGCACTCCCTCCACACTGTCCCTATGACAATTCTGAACCCCCACCACACGGATACACTGACAATGCTGCACTCCCGTCACACTGACCCTATGACAATGCTGCACTCCCTCTACATGTTCCTCTGACAGTGCTGCACTCCCTCCACACTGGTCCTCTGACAATGCTGCACCCCCTCCACACAGAAACTCTGACCATGCTACATTCCCTCCAAACTGATCCTCTGACAATGCTGCACTCCCGCAACACTGATCCTCTGACAATGCTGCACCCCCTCCACACAGAATTCTGACAATGCTACATTCCCTCCAAACTGATCCTCTGACAATGCTGCACTCCCGCAACACTGATCCTCTGACAATAAAGCACTCCCTCCACACTGACCCTCTGACAATGCTGCACTCCCGCAACACTGACCCTCTGACATTGCTGCACTCCCTCCACACTGATCCTGTGACAATGCTGCACTCCCTCCATACTGACACTCTGACAATGCTGGACGCCCTGCACACTGTCCCTCTGACAATGCTGCAACCCCTCCATACTGACCCTCTGACAATGCTGCACACCCTCCACACTGATCCTCTGACAATGCTGCACTCCCTCCACACTGACCCTCTGACAATGCTGCAATCCCTCCACTCTGACACTATCACAATGCTGCACTCCCTCCACGCTGACCCTCTGACAATGCTACAATCCCTCCACACTGGCCCTATCGCAATGCTGCACTCCCTCCACACTGATCCTCTGACAATGCTGCACCCCGTCCATACTGACCCTCTGACAATGCTGCACTACGTCCATACTGACCCTCTGACAATGCTGCACTCCCTCCATACTAACCCTCTGACAATGCAGCACGCCCTCGACCCTGACCCTCTGACAATGCTGCACTCTCTCCACACTGATCCTCTGACAATGCTGCACTCCCTCCACACATACCCTCTGACAATTCTGCACTCCCTCCATACTGACACTCTGACAATGCTGCACCACCTCCACTCTGACCCTCTGACAATGCTGCTAACCCTCCACACTGACCCTCTGACAGTGCTGCACTCCCTCCACACTGACCCTCTGACAATGCTGCACTCCCTCCACACTGATCCTCTGACAGTGGTGCACTCCCTCCACACTGGTCCTCCGACAATGCTGCACCCCCTCCACACAGAAACTCTGACAATGCTACATTCCCTCCATACTGCCCCTCTGACAATGCTGGACGCCCTGCACACTGTCCCTCTGACAATGCTGCAACCCCTCCATACTGACCCTCTGACAATGCTGCACCCCCTCCACACTGATCCTCTGACAATGCTGCACTCCCTCCACACTGACCATCTGACAATCCTGCACTCCCTCCACACTGACCCTCTGACAATGCTGCACTCCGTCCATACTGACTCACTGACAATGCTGCACGCCCTCCACACTGACCCTCTGACAATGCTGCACTCCGTCCATACTGACCATCTGACAATGCTGCACTACTTCCATACTGACCCTCTGACAATGCTGCACTCCGTCCAAACTAACCCTCTGACAATGCAGCACGCCCTCCACACTGACCCTCTGACAATGCAGCACTCCCTCCACACTGCCCCTCGGACAATGCTGCACTCCCTCCACACTGACCTCCTGACAATGCTGCCCTCCCTCCACACTGACCCTCTGACAATTCTGCACTCCCTCCATACTGACCCTCTGACAATGCTGCACCACCTCCACACTTACCCACTGACAATGCTGCTAACCCTCCACACTGACCCTCTGACAGTGCTGCACTCCCTCCACACTGACCCTCTGACAATGCTGCACTCCCTCCACACTGATCCTCTGACAGTGCTGCACTCCCTCCGTACTGATCCTCCGACATTTCTGCACTCACTCCACACTGACCCTCAGTCAATGCTGCACGCTCTCCACACTGACCCTCTGACAATCCTGCACTCCCTCCACACTGACCCTCTGAAAATGCAGAACTCCCTCAATTCTGACCCTCTGACACTGCAGTACTCCCACAGCACTGATTCTCTGACAATGCTGCACTCCCACCACACTGATCCTCTGACATGCTGTACTCCCTCCACACTGACCCTCTGTCAATGCTGCACGCCCTCCACACTGACCCTCTGACAATCCCGCAGTCCCTCCACACTGATCCTCTGACAATGCTGCACTCCCTCCACACTGATCCACTGACTGTGCTGCACTCCCTACGTTCTGATCCTCCGACAATTCTGCACTCCCTCCACACTGACCCTCTGACAATGCTACACGCCGTCCATAGTGATCCTCTGACAATGCTGCTAACCCTCCACACTGACCCTCTGACAGTGCTGCACTCCCTCCACACTGACCCTCTGACAATGCTGCACTCCCTCCACACTGATCCTCTGACAGTGGTGCACTCCCTCCACACTGGTCCTCTGACAATGCTGCACCCCCTCCACACAGAAACTCTGACAATGCTACATTCCCTCCATACTGCCACTCTGACAATGCTGGACGCCCTGCACACTGTCCCTCTGACAATGCTGCAACCCCTCCATACTGACCCTCTGACAATGCTGCACCACCTCCACACTGATCCTCTGACAATGCTGCACTCCCTCCACACTGACCCTCTGACAATGCTGCACTCCGTCCATACTGACTCACTGACAATGCTGCACAACCTCCACACTGACCGTCTGACAATGCTGCACTCCGTCCATACTGACCATCTGACAATGCTGCACTACTTCCATACTGACCCTCTGACAATGCTGCACTCCGTCCAAACTAACCCTCTGACAATGCAGCACGCCCTCCACACTGACCCTCTGACAATGCAGCACTCCCTCCACACTGCCCCTCGGACAATGCTGCACTCCCTCCACACTGACCTCCTGACAATGCTGCCCTCCCTCCATACTGACCCTCTGACAATTCTGCACTCCCTCCATACTGACCCTCTGACAATGCTGCACCACCTCCACACTTACCCACTGACAATGCTGCTAACCCTCCACACTGACCCTCTGACAGTGCTGCACTCCCTCCACACTGACCCTCTGACAATGCTGCACTCCCTCCACACTGATCCTCTGACAGTGCTGCACTCCCTCCGTACTGATCCTCCGACATTTCTGCACTCACTCCACACTGACCCTCAGTCAATGCTGCACGCTCTCCACACTGACCCTCTGACAATCCTGCACTCCCTCCACACTGACCCTCTGAAAATGCAGAACTCCCTCAATTCTGACCCTCTGACACTGCAGTACTCCCACAGCACTGATTCTCTGACAATGCTGCACTCCCACCACACTGATCCTCTGACATGCTGTACTCCCTCCACACTGACCCTCTGTCAATGCTGCACGCCCTCCACACTGACCCTCTGACAATCCTGCAGTCCCTCCACACTGATCCTCTGACAATGCTGCACTCCCTCCACACTGATCCTCTGACTGTGCTGCACTCCCTACGTTCTGATCCTCCGACAATTCTGCACTCCCTCCACACTGACCCTCTGACAATGCTACACGCCGTCCATAGTGATCCTCTGACAATGCTGCTAAGCCTCCACACTGACCCTCTGACAGTGCTGCACTCCCTCCACACTGACCCTCTGACAATGCTGCACTCCCTCCACACTGACCCTCTGACAATGCTGCACCCCCTACACACAGAAACTCTGACAATGCTACATTCCCTCCATACTGCCACTCTGACAATGCTGGACGCCCTGCACACTGTCCCTCTGACAATGCTGCAACCCCTCCATACTGACCCTCTGACAATGCTGCACCCCCTCCACACTGATCCTCTGACAATGCTGCACTCCCTCCACACTGACCCTCTGACAATGCTGCACTCCGTCCATACTGACTCACTGACAATGCTGCACAACCTCCACACTGACCCTCTGACAATGCTGCACTCCGTCCATACTGACCATCTGACAATGCTGCACTACTTCCATACTGACCCTCTGACAATGCTGCACTCCGTCCAAACTAACCCTCTGACAATGCAGCACGCCCTCCACACTGACCCTCTGACAATGCAGCACTCCCTCCACACTGCCTCTCGGACAATGCTGCACTCCCTCCACACTGACCTTCTGACAATGCTGCCCTCCCTCCATACTGACCCTCTGACAATTCTGCACTCCCTCCATACTGACCCTCTGACAATGCTGCACCACCTCCACACTGACCCACTGACAATGCTGCTAACCCTCCACACTGACCCTCTGACAGTGCTGCACTCCCTCCACACTGACCCTCTGACAATGCTGCACTCCCTCCACACTGATCCTCTGACAGTGCTGCACTCCCTCCGTACTGATCCTCCGACATTTCTGCACTCACTCCACACTGATCCTCAGTCAATGCTGCACGCCCTCCACACTGACCCTCTGACAATCCTGCACTCCCTCCACACTGACCCTCTGAAAATGCTGAACTCCCTCAATTCTGACCCTCTGACACTGCAGTACTCCCACAGCACTGATTCTCTGACAATGCTGCACTCCCACCACACTGATCCTCTGACATGCTGTACTCCCTCCACACTGACCCTCTGTCAATGCTGCACGCCCTCCACACTGACCCTCTGACAATCCTGCAGTCCCTCCACACTGATCCTCTGACAATGCTGCACTCCCTCCACACTGATCCTCTGACTGTGCTGCACTCCCGACGTTCTGATCCTCCGACAATTCTGCACTCCCTCCACACTGACTCTCTGACAATGCTACACGCCGTCCATAGTGATCCTCTGACAATGCTGAACTCCCTCCACACTGACCCTCTGACAAGGCTGCAATCCCTCCACACTGACCCTCTGACAATGCTGCCCTCCCTCCACACTGACCCTCTGACAATGCTGCACTCCCGCCACTCTGATCCTCTGACAATGCTGCACTCCCTCCACACTGTCCCTATGACAATGCTACACTCCATCCACCCTGACGGTCTGACAATGCTACACTCCCTCCACACTGACCCACTGAAAATGCTGCACTCCTTCCACACATATCCTCTGACAATGCTGCACAACCTCCACACTGATCCTCTGACAATGCTGCACTCCCTCCACACTGACCCTCTGACAATGCTGCACTCCCTCCACAGTGTCCCTATGACAATGCTGCACTCCCGCCACACTGACCCTATGACAATGCTGCACTCCCTCTGCATGTTCCTCTGACAATGCTGCACTACCTCCACACTGACCCTCTGACAATGCTGCACTCCCTCCACACTGACCCTCTGACAATGCTGCACTCCCGCCACACTGACCCTATGGCAATGCTGCACTCCCTCTGCATGTTCCTCTGACAATGCTGCACTACCTCCACACTGATCCTCTGACAATGCTGCACTCCCTCCACACTGACCCTCTGACAATGCTGCACTCCCTCCACACTGTCCCTATGACAATTCTGCACCCAACCACACGGACACACTGACAAGCTGCACTCCCGCCACACTGACCCAATGACAATGCTGCAGTCCCTCCACACTGATCCTCTGACAATGCTGCACTCCCTCCACACTGACCCTCTGACAATGCTGCACTCCCGCCACACTGACCCTATGACAATGCTGCACACCCTCTGCATGTTCCTCTGACAATGCTGCACTACCTCCACACTGATCCTCTGACAATGCTGCACTCCCTCCACACTGACCCTCTGACAATGCTGCACTCCCTCCACACTGTCCCTATGACAATTCTGCACCCAACCACACGGAGACACTGACAAGCTGCACTCCCGCCACACTGACCCAATGACAATGCTGCACTCCCTCTGCATGTTCCTCTGACAGTGCTGCACTCCCTCCACACTCGTCCTCTGACAATGCTACACTCGTTCCGTACTGATCCTTCGACAATTCTGCACTCCCTCCACACTGTTCCTATGACAGTGCTGCACTCACTCCACACTGACCCTCTGACAATGCTGCACGACCTCCACACTGACCCTGTGACAATGCTGCTAACCCTCCACACTGACCCTCTGACAGTGCTGCACTCCCTCCACACTGACCCTCTGACAATGCTGCACTCCCTCCACACTGATCCTCTGACAGTGCTGCACTCCCTCCGTACAGATCCTCCGACATTTCTGCACTCACTCCACACTGACCCTCAGTCAATGCTGCACGCTCTCCACACTGACCCTCTGACAATCCTGCACTCCCTCCACACTGACCCTCTGAAAATGCAGAACTCCCTCAATTCTGACCCTCTGACACTGCAGCACTCCCACAGCACTGATCCTCTGATAATGCTGCACGCCCTCCACACTGACCCTCTGACAATCCTGCAGTCCCTCCACACTGATCCTCTGACAGTGCTGCACTCCCTCCACACTGATCCTCTGACTGTGCTGCACTCCCTCCGTACTGATCCTCCGACAATTCTGCACTCCCTCCACACTGACCCTCTGACAATGCTACACGCCGTCCATAGTGATCCTCTGTCAATGCTGAAATCCCTCCTCACTGACCCTCTGACAATGCTGCAGTCCCTCCACACTGACCCTCTGACAATGCTGCACCCCCTCGACACTGACCCTCTGACAATGCTGCACTCCCGCCACTCTGATCCTCTGACAATGCCGCACTCCCTCCACACTGACCCTATAACAATGCTACACTCCATCCACCCTGACCCTCTGACAATGCTACACTCCCTCCACACTGACCCTCTGAAAATGCTGCACCCATTCCACACTGATCCTCTGACAATGCAGCAGTCCCTCCCCCATGACCCTCTGACAATGCTGCACTCCGTCCATACTTATCCTCTGACAATGCTGCACTACCTCCACAATGATCCTCTGACAATGCTGCACTCCCTCCACACTGTCCCTATGACAATTCTGCACCCCCACCACACGGACACACTGACAATGCTGCACTCACGCCACACTGACCCTATGACAATGCTGCACTCCCTCTGCATGTTCCTCTGACAGTGCTGCACTCCCTCCACACTAGTCCTCTGACAATGCTGCACCCCCTCCACACTGACCCTCTGACAATGCTGCACTCCCTCCATACTGACCCTCGGACAATGCTGCACTCCCTCCACACTGACCCTATGACAGTGCTGCACTCACTCCATACTGACCCTCTGAAAATGCTGCACCACCTCCACACTGACCCTCTGACAATGCTGCTAATACTCCACACTGACCCTCTGACAGTGCTGCACTCCCTCCACACTGACCCTCTGACAATGCTGCACTCCCTCCACACTGATCCTCTGACAGTGCTGCACTCCCTCCGTACTGATCCTCCGACATTTCGGCACTCACTCCACACTGACCCTCAGTCAATGCTGCACGCTCTCCACACTGACCCTCTGACAATCCTGCACTCCCTCCACACTGACCCTCTGAAAATGCTGAACTCCCTCAATTCTGACCCTCTGACACTGCAGCACTCCCACAGCACTGATCCTCTGACAATGCTGCACTCCCACCACACTGATCCTCTGACATGCTGTACTCCCTCCACACTGACCCTCTGTCAATGCTGCACGCCCTCCACACTGACCCTCTGACAATCCTGCAGTTCCTCCACACTGATCCTCTGACAATGCTGCACTCCCTCCACACTGATCCTCTGACTGTGCTGCATTCCCTCCGTACTGATCCTCCGACAATTCTGCACTCCCTCCACACTGACCCTCTGACAATGCTACACGCCGTCCATAGTGATCCTCTGACAATGCTGAAATCCCTCCACACTGACCCTCTGACAATGCTGCAGTCCCTCCACACTGACCCTCTGACAATGCTGCACCCACTCCACACTGACCCTCTGACAATGCTGCACTCCCGCCACTCTGATCCTCTGACAATGCTGCACTCCCTCCACACTGATCCTATGACAATGCTACACTCCATTCACCCTGACCCTCTGACAATGCTGCACTCCCTCCACACTGACCCTCGGAAAATTCTGCACTCCTTCCACACTGATCCTCTGACAATGCAGCTGTCCCTCCCCACTGACCCTCTGACAATGCTGCACTCCGTCCATACTTATCCTCTGACAATGCTACACTACCTCCACACTGATCCTCTGACAATGCTGCACTACCTCCATACAGACCCTCTGACAATGCTGCACTCCCTCCATACTAACCCTCTGACAATGCAGCACGCCCTCCACACTGACCCTCTGACAATGCTGCACTCTCTCCACACTGACCCTCTGACAATGCTGCACTCCCTCCACACTGACCCTCTGACAATTCTGCACTCCCTCCATACTGACACTCTGACAATGCTGCACCACCTCCACACTGACCCTCTGACAATGCTGCTAACCCTCCACACTGACCCTCTGACAGTGCTGCACTCCCTCCACACTGACCCTCTGACAATGCTGCACTCCCTCCACTCTGATCCTCTGACAGTGCTGCACTCCCTCCGTTCTGATCCTCCGACATTTCTGTACTCCCTCCACACTGACCCTCAGTCAATGCTGCACGCTCTCCACACTGACCCTCAGACAAACCTGCACTCCCTCCACACTGAACCTCTGACAATGCTGAATTCCCTCAATTCTGACCCTCTGACACTGCAGCACTCCCTCAGAACTGATCCTCTGACAATGCTGCACTCCCACCACACTGATCCTTTGAAATGCTGCACTCCCTCCACAATGACCCTCTGACAATTCCGCACTCCCTCCATACTGACCCTCTGACAATGCTGCACGCCCTCCACACTGACCCTCTGACAATCCTGCACTCCCTCTACACTGATCTTCTGACAATGCTGCACTCCCTCCACACTGATCCTCTGACTGTGCTGCACTCCCTCCGTACTGATCCTCCGACAATTCTGCACTCCCTCCACACTGACCCTCTGACAATGCTACAGTCCCTCCACACTGGTCCTCTGACAATGCTGCACTACGTCCATACTGACCCTCTGACAATGCTGAACTCCCTCCACACGGATCCTCTGACATTGCAGCACTCCCACCACACAGACCCTCTGACAATGCTGCACTTCCACCACACTGACCCTGTAACAATGCTGCATTCCCTCCACACTGACCCTCTGACAATGCTCCCTCCCTCCATACTGACCCTCTGACAATGCTGCACGCCCTCCCCACTGATCCACTGACAAAGCTGCACTCCCTCCACACTGACCCTCTGACAATGCTGCAGCCCCTCCACACTGACCCTCTGATATGCTGCACTCCCTCCACACTGTCCCTCAGTCAATGCTGCACGCCGTCCAAACTGACCCTCTGACAATCCTGCACTCCCACCACACTGACCATCTGACAATGCTGCACTCCCTCCACACTGACACTCTGTCAATACTGCACGCCCTCCATACTCACCCTCTGACAATGCAGCACTTCCTCTACAATGACCCTCTGACAATGCTGCACTCCCTCCACACTGACCCTCTGACAATGCTGCACGTCCTCCACACTGACCATCTGACAATGCTGCACCCCCTCCACACTGATCCTCTGACAATGCTGTACTCCCTCCACACTGACCCTCTGACAATGCTGCAATCCCTCCACACTGACCGTCTGACAATGCTGCAGTCCCTCCACACTGACCCTCTCACAATGCTGCACTCCCTCCACACTGACCCTCTCACAATGCTGCACTCCCTCCACATTGACCCTCTGACAATGCTGCACGCCCTCCATACTGACTCCCTGACAATGCTGCACTCACTTCACACTGACCCTCTGACAATGCTGCACTCCCTCCACATTGACCCTCTGACAATGCTGCACGCCCTCCGTACTGAACCTCTGACAATGCTGCACGCCCTCCACACTGACCGTCTGACAATGCTGCACTCCCTCCACAATGAACCTCTGTCAAAGCTGCACTCCCTACATACTGGCCCTCTGACAATGCTGCACGCCGTCCACACTGACCCGCTGACAATCCTGCACTCCCTCCACACTGACACTCTGACAGTGCTGCACTCCCTCCGTACTGATCCTCCGACAATTCTGCACTCCCTCCACACTTACAATCTGACAATGCTGCACTCCCTCCACACTGACCCTCAGTCAATGCTGCACGCCCTCCACACTGACCCTCTGACAATCCTGGACTCCCTCCACACTGACCCTCTGACAATGCTGCATCCCTTAGTTCTGACCCTCTGACAGTGCAGCACTCCCTCAGCACTGATCCTCTGACAATGCCGCACTCCCTCCACACTAATCCTCTGACATACTGCATTCCCCCCACACTGACCCTCTGTCAATGCTGCACGCCCTCCACACTGACCCTCTGACAATGCTGCACTCCCTCCACACTGACCCACTGACAATGCTGCACTCCTTCCACACTGACCCTCTGACAATGCTGCACTCCCTCCACACTGACCCACTGACAATGCTGCACTCCTTCCACACTGACCCTCTGACAATGCTGCACTCCCTCCACACTGACTCTCTGACAATGCTGCACTCCCTCCACACTGACCCTCTGACAATGCTGCACTCCCTCCATACTGACCCTCTGACAATGCTGCACTCCGCCCACACTGACCCTCTGACAATGCTGCACTCCCTCCACACTGACCCTCTGACAATGCTGCACTCCCTCCATACTGACCCTCTGACAATGCTGCACGCCCTCCACACTGACCCTCTGTCAATGCTGATAACCCTCCACACTGACCCTCTGACAGTGCTGCACTCCCTCCACACTGACCCTCTGACAATGCTGCACTCCCTCCACACTGATCCTCTGACAGTGCTGCACTCCCTCCGTAATGATACTCCGACAATTCTACACTCTCTCCACATTGACAATCTGACAATGCTGCAGTCCCTCCACACTGATCCTCTGACAATGCTGCACTACGTCCATACTGATCCCCTGACAATGCTGCCCTCCCTCCACACTGACAATCTGACAATGCTGCACTCCCTCCACTCTGACCCTCAGTCAATGCTGCACGCCCTCCACACTGACCCTCTGACAATCCTGGACTCCCTCCACACTGACCCTCTGACAATGCTGCATCCCTCAGTTCTGACCCTCTGACAGTGCAGCACTCCCTCAGCACTGATCCTCTGTCAATGCTGCACTCCCTCCACACTAATCCTCGGACATACTGCACGCACCCCACACTGACCCTCTGTCAATGCTGCACGCCCTCCGCACTGACCCTCTGACAATGCTACACTCACTCCACACTGACCCACTGACAATGCTGCACCCCTCCACACTGACCCTCTGACAATGCTGCACTCCCTCCACACTGCCCCTCTGACAATGCTGCACTCCCTCCACACTGACACTCTGATAATGCTGCACCCCCTCCAAACGTATCCGCTGACAATGCTGCAGTCCATCCACACTGACCCTCTGACAATGCTGCACTCTCTCCACACTGACCTTCTGACAATGCTGCACTCCCTCCACACTGGTCCTCTGACAATGCTGCACTCTCTCCACACTGATCCTCTGACAATGCTACACTCCCTCCTCACTGACCCTCTGACAATGCTGCACTCCCTCCACACTGACCCTCTGACAATGCTGCACGCCCTCCACACTGACCCTCTGACAATGCTGCACTCCCTCCATACTGACCCTCGGACAATGCTGCACTCTCTCCATACTGACCCTCTGACAATGCTGCACGCCCTCCATACTGACCCTCTGACAATGCTGCACTCCCTCCACACTGACCCTCTGTCAATGCTGATAACCCTCCACACTGACCCTCTGACAGTGCTGCACTCCCTCCACACTGACCCTCTGACAATGCTGCACTCCCTCCACACTGATCCTCTGACAGTGCTGCACTCCCTCCGTAATGATACTCCGACATTTCTGCACTCCCTCCACACTGACAATCTGACAATGCTACAGTCCCTCCACACTGATCCTCTGACAATGCTGCACTACGTCCATACTGATCCCCTGACAATGCTGCCCTCCCTCCACACTGATCCTCTGACAATGCTGCACTCCCTCCACACTGACCCTCTGACAATGGTGCACTCCCTCCACACTGACCATCTGACAATGCTGCCCTCCCTCCATACTGATCCTCTGACAATGCTGCACGCCCTGCCCACTTACCCTCTGACAATCCTGCACTCCCTCCACACTGACCCTCTGACAATGCTGCACTCCCTCCACACTGACCCTCTGACAGTGCTGCACTCCCTCAGTACTGACCCTCTGACAGTTCAGAACTCCCTCAGTACTGACACTCTGACAGTGCTGCACTCCCTCAGTACTGACACTCTGACAGTTCAGCACTCCCTCAGTAATGACCCTCTGACATTGCGGCACTCCCTCAGTACTGACCCTCCGACACTGCAGCACTCCCTCAGTACTGACCATCTGACAATGCAGCACTCCCTCAGTACTGACCCTCCGACAGTGCAGCACTCCATCTGTACTGACCCTCTGACAGTGCAGCACTCCGTCAGTACTGACCCTCTGACAGTGCACCTCTTTGACAGTGCATTGCTCCTTTAGTTCTGATATTCTTACAGTGAATCACTCCCTCAGTACTAAACCTCTGAGAATTTACCGCTCCCTCAGTACTGACCCTCTGACAGTGCAGCACTCCCTCAGTACTGATCCTCTGACAGTGCAGCACTCCTTCAGTACTGACCCTCCGACAGTGCAGTACTCCCTCAGTACTGACACTCTGACAGTGCAGCGCTCCCTCCATAGTAACCCTCTGACAGTGCCGCACTCCCTCAGTAGTGACCCCCTCACAGTGCAGCACTCGTTAGTACTGACCCTCTGACAGTGCAGCACTCCCTCAGTCCTGATCCTCTGACGGTGCAGCACTCCCTCAGTACAGACGCTCTGACAGTGCAGCACTCCCTCAGTACTGACCCTCCGACAGTGCAGCACTCCCTCAGTACTGACCCTCTGACAGTGCTGCACTCCCTCAGTGATGACCCTCCGATATTGCAGGACTCCCTCAGTACTAACCATCTGACAGTGCTGCACTCCCTCAGTACTGACCCTCTGACAGTGCAGCACTCCCACAGCACTGAGCCTCTGACAGTGCTGCACTCACTCAGTACTGACCCTCTGACAGTGCAGCACTCCCACAGCACTGAGCCTCTGACAGTGCTGCACTCACTCAGTACTGACCCTCTGACAGTGCAGCACTCCCTCAGTACTGACCCTCTGACAGTGCAGTACTCCCTCAGTACTGACCTCTGACAGTGCTGCACTCCCTCAGTACTGACCCTCTGACAGTGCAGCACTCCCTCAGCACTGAGCCTCTGACAGTGCTGCACTCACTCAGTACTGACCCTCTGACAGTGCTGCACTCACTCAGTACTGACCCTCTGACAGTGCAGCACTCCCTCAGTACTGACCCTCTGACAGTGCTGCACTCCCTCAGTACTGACCCTCTGAAGTGCAGCACTCCCTCAGTACTGACCCTCTGAAGTGCTGCACTCCCTCAGTACTGACCATCTGACATTGCAGCACTCCCTCAGTACTGACCATCTGACATTGCCGCACTCCCTCAGTACTGACCCTCTGACAGTGCAGCACTCCCTCAGTACTGACCCTCTGACAGTGCAGCACTCCCTCAGTACTGACCCTCTGACAGTGCAGCACTCCCTCCATACTGACCCTCTGACAATGCTGCACGCCCTCCATACTGACCCTCTGACAATGCTGCACTCCCTCCATACTGACCCTCTGACTATGCTGCACGCCCTCCACACTGACCCTCTGACAATGCTGCACTCCATCCACACTGACCGTCTGACAATGCTGCACTCCCTCCATACTGACCCTCTGACAATGCTGCACTCCCTCCATACTGACCATCTGACAATGCTGCACGCCCTCCACACTGACCCTCTGTCAATGCTGATAACCCTCCACACTGACTCTCTGACAGTGCTGCACTCCCTCCACACTGACCCTCTGACAATGCTGCACTCCCTCCACACTGATCCTCTGACAGTGCTTCACTCCCTCCGTAATGATACTCCGACAATTCTGCACTCCCTCCACACTGACAATCTGACAATGCTACAGTCCCTCCACACTGATCCTCTGACAATGCTGCACTACGTCCATACTGATCCCCTGACAATGCTGCCCTCCCTCCACACTGATCCTCTGACAATGCTGCACTCCCTCCACACTGACCCTCTGACAATGCTGCAGTTCCTCCACACTGACCCTCTGACAATGTTGCACTCCCTCCACACTGACCATCTGACAATGCAGCCCTCCCTCCATACTGATCCTCTGACAATGCTGCACGCCCTGCCCACTTACCCTCAGACAATCCTGCACTCCCTCCACACTGACCCTCTGACAATGCTGCACTCCCTCCACACTGACCCTCTGACAGTGCTGCACTCCATCAGTTCTGACTCTGTGACAGTGCAGCAATCCCTCTGCACTGACCCTCTGACAGTGCTGCACCCCCTCAGTACTGACCCTCTGAAAGTGCAGCACTCCCTCAGTACTGACCCTCTGACAGTGCTGCACTCCCTCAGTACTGACCCTCTGACAGTGCAGCACTCCCTCAGTACTGACGCTCTGACAGTGCTGCACTCCCTCAGTACTGACACTCTGACAGTTCAGCACTCCCTCAGTCCTGACCCTCCGACACTGCAGCACTCCCTCAGTACTGACCATCTGACAATGCAGCACTCCCTCAGTACTGACCCTCCGACAGTGCAGCACTCCCTCAGTACTGACCCTCCGACAGTGCAACACTCCCTCAGTACTGATCCTCTGACAGTGCAGCACTCCTTCAGTACTGACCCTCCGACAGTGCAGTACTCCCTCAGTACTGACACTCTGACAGTGCAGCGCTCCCTCCATAGTAACCCTCTGACAGTGCCGCACTCCCTCAGTAGTGACCCCCTCACAGTGCAGCACTCGTCAGTACTGACCCTCTGACAGTGCAGCACTCCCTCAGTCCTGATCCTCTGACGGTGCAGCACTCCCTCAGTACTGACCCTCTGACAGTGCAGCATTCCCACAGTACTGACCCTCCGACAGTGCTGCACTCCCTCAGTACTGACCCTCTGACAGTGCAGCACTCCCTCAGCACTGAGCCTCTGACAGTGCTGCACTCACTCAGTACTGACCCTCTGACAGTGCAGCACTCCCTCAGTACTGACCCTCTGACAGTGCTGCACTCACTCAGTACTGACCCTCTGACAGTGCTGCACTCCCTCAGTACTGTCCCTCTGACAGTGCAGCACTCCCTCAGTACTGACCATCTGACATTGCAGCACTCCCTCAGTACTGACCCTCTGGAGTGCAGCACTCCCTCAGTACTGACCCTCTGACAGTGCAGCACTCCCTCAGTACTGACCCTCTGAAGTGCAGCACTCCCTCAGTACTGACCCTCTGAAGTGCAGCACTCCCTCAGTACTAACCCTCTGACAGTGCTGCACTCTCTCAGTACTGACCATCTGACATTGCAGCACTCCCTCAGTACTGACCCTCTGACAGTGCAGCACTCCCTCAGTACTGACCCTCTGACAGTGCAGCACTCCCTCAGTACTGACCCTCTGACAGTGCAGCACTCCCTCAGTACTGACCCTCTGACAGTGCAGCACTCCCTCAGTACTGACCCTCTGACAGTGCAGCACTCCCTCAGTACTGACCCTCTGACAGTGCAGCACTCCCTCAGTACTGACCCTCTGACAGTGCAGCACACCCTCAGTACTGACCCCCTTTTTACTATTTCTTAGAGACTTGTGGAAATTTGGAGACATTGGGTCTGCAGATTCTGAGGAAGCCTGAGAGAGACACACAAACCAAACCCTGTCTGAAACTCTCTGTAATAAACTATTCAGAGGCACAGAGTCACAGAGGTGCACAGCTTGGAAATGGACCCTCCTGTCCAACTCGTCCATACCAACCAGATATTCTCATCTCATTTCATTCCATTAGCTAGCACTTGGCTGATATCCCTCTAAACCCTTCCTATTCACATACTCATCCTGATGCCTTTTAAATGTCACAATTGTACCAGCCCCCATCACTTCCTCTGGCAGCTACCTGCATGCCCTTGAATAAGTGCTCAAACATTCATACTGTCGATACAAACTCTAATAAACACCAACCTACGAAAGGCTATCATTGTCATTTTCAACCCACCCTTAGCTCCTTCATTCCGCTGGTGCAGAAACAGAGTTAGTGACCATCCACCGTGACCCTTTATAAAACTTATTTTCACATGTGGCTTGTATGTGATTCCCACACCCTCTCATAGTTGTCTGGAAGGTGAGGGTGAGCTGTACTCTCCTGCTGCAGTCCTTGGATGTCCCACAGTGATGTTAGGGTGGGAGCTCCAGGATTTTCACCTGAACCATGTAAAGAGCTCTCTTCCTGGAGTGCCCTTTTAAAGTTGGGAAGTTAGTACAGACCAGGAGGACCCCAGAGCTGCTGTCTTGTCAGAGAGAGAAGCCTGGTGGGTCACACACCTCAGGTGAGGGGTGAGGTTGAGAAGCTGGGACCTTCATTGTAATTTCAGACATGATAGAGATTGAGCCAACAGTGTTGGCATCACGAACCTGTTAGCTGTGGTAACTGACCCCCCTTTGTAGCAGATGGATTCAATCCCTTTAATAGAGCAAGCTTGAGAATTCAACACTAAAATCAATCTGTACGGACGCCGCTGGAGACCTGAACCATCGAGGGTTCTGTCTGTGTGGAGTTGGCACATTCTCCCCGTGTCAGCCTCCGGGTTCTCCAGTTCCCACCCACTGTCCAAAGATGTGCAGGCTGGGTGGGTTAGTCAGAGGAAATGAAGCGATCCGGGGATAGAGGGGGAATGGGATGCTCTGCCGAGGGGCAGTTTGAACCTGAGAGGCCGAATGGCCTGCTTCCACATCTCAGGGAATCTATGATCAATCCAGAGACTCAAATAATGTTCTGGGCCCTGGGCTCCAATCTTAGGGGTGGCTGTGGGTCATCACAGTGAGAACAGGTTTGGGGATGAACATGGTCCAAGGGGGCAACAGGTTTGCTTTCTGAGGTGTTGAAGGCATGAATGTTCCGTCGAGGTGCTTTGGGGATAAACATACTGAGGGGATGGTTTCTAAGGTATTGAGGGAGCACTATCTGTCAGTACAGGGTGCAGATGGTCGAAAGGTACAGATACACTTCACAGAACATAGAACATAGGACATAGAACAGTACAGCACAGAACAGGCCCTTCAGCCCACGATGTTGTGCTGACCATTGATCCTCATGTAAGTTAAACCTAATTTATGAACCCTCAAATGTCTGTGACCATATGCATTTCCAGCAGTCTCTTAAATATCCCCAATGACCTCGCTTCCACAACTGCTGCTGGCAATGCATTCCATGCTCTCACAACTCTCTGCGTAAGGAACCCGCCTCTGACATCCCCTCTATACATTCCTCCAAACAGCTTAAAACTATGACCCCTCGTGTTAACAATTTCTGCCCTGGGAAAATGTTTCTGGCTATAAACTCTATCTATGCCTCTCATTATCTCGTACAGCTCAATTAGGTCCCCTCTCTTCCTTCTTTTTTCCACTGAAAGAAGTCCGAGCTCAGTCAACCTCTCTTCATTAGATTAGCCCTCCATTCCAGACAGCATCCTGGTAAACCTCCTCTGAACCCTCTCCAAAGCATCCACATCTTTCCTATAATAGGGCGACCAGAACTGGACACAATATTCCAAGTGCGGTCTAAGCAAAGTTTTATAGAGCTGCAACAAGATCTCATGGCTCTTAAACTCAATCCCCCTGTTAATGAAAGCCAAAACACCATATGCTTTCTTAACAATACTGCCACTTGGGTGGAAATTTTAAGGGATCTATATACATGCACCCCAAGGTCCCTCTGTTCCTCCACACTGCCAAGAATCCTGTCTTTAATCCTGTACTCAGCTTTCAAATTTGGCCTTCCAAAATGCATCACTTCGCATTTATCCAGGTTGAACTCCATCTGCCACCTCTCAGCCCATCTCTGCATCCCGTCCATGTCCCGCTGCAGCCTACAACAGCCCTCTATACTGTCAACGACACCTCCAACCTTTGTGTCATCTGCAAACTTGCTGACCCATCCTTCAATCTCCTCATCCAAGTCATTAATAAAAATTACAAACAGTAGAGGCACAAGGACAGAGCCCTGTGAAACACCATTCACCACTGACCTCCAGGCAGAATACTTTCCTTCCCATAACACTCGCTGTCTTCTGTTGACCAGCTAATTCTGTATCGAGACAGCTAAATTCCCCTTTATCCCATTCCATCTGACCTTCTGAACGAGCCTACCACGGGGAACCTTATCAAATGCCTTACTGAAGTCAGGATACACAACATCCACAGCTCGACCCTCATCAACCTGCCTAGTAACATCCTCAAAGAACTCAATAAGATTAGTGAGGAATGACCTGCCCCTCACAAAGCCGTGCTGACTGCCTTTAATCATGCCATGCTCTTCCAGATGGTCATAAATCCGATGCCTCAGAATCCTTTCTAACTCCTTACAGACGACAGACGTAAGTCTGACTGGTCTGTAATTGCGGGGAATTTCCCTAATTCCTTTCTTGAAGAGAGGAATTACAGTTGCCTCCCTCCAGTCCTCTGGTGAGGGTCAGGCTGGGGGCGGTATGTAGACGGCAGTGAAGTTCAGGTTTGGTGCGGTGTGTGGACGACGGTGAGGGACATGCTTCGGGCAGTGTGTGTACGTTAGTGAGGATCAGGCTGGGGGCGGGGTTAAACTGAGGTGAGGGTCAGGTTGGGGTCCGTCTTTGGATGGCGGTGATTATCAGGCTGGTGGTGGGGTGTGGGCGGCGGTGAGGGTCAGGCTGGGGGTGGTCCGTGGACGGTGGTGGTGGTCAGGCTGGGAGCGGTGTATGGATGTCGGTGTGGGTCAGGCTGGGGACGGTGGGTGGATGGAGGTGAGAGTCTGGCTGGGGATGGGGTGTGAATGGCGGTGAGGGTCAGGCTGGGGGCATTTAGGGTCAAGCTCGGGGCAGTGTTGGAAGGTGGTGGATGTCAGTGTGGGGGCGGTGAGTGGACGGCAGTGAGTGTTGGGCTGGGTGCAGTGTTGAATGGTGGTGTGGGTCAGACGGGGGCGGTGTGTAGACAGTGGTGTGGGTCAGGCAGGGAGCGTTGTGTGGACAGCGGTGAGGGTCATTCTTGGGGCAGTGTGTGGACAGTGCTGAGGGACAGACTGGGGGCGGTGCATGGACGGTGGTGAGGGTCAGGCTAGAGACAGTGTGTAGACGGCAATGAGTGTCAGGCTTCGCGCGGTGTTGGACGGTGATGATGGGCAGGCTGGGTATGGTGTGTGGACAGCGGTGAGGGACTGGTTTGGGGTGGTGTGTAGACGGCGGCGAGAGTCAGGCTGGGGGCATTGTGTGGACTGAGATGCGAGTCAGGCTGGGGGTGGTGTATAGATGGCGGTGAGGGTCAGGCTGTGGGTGGTGTGCGGGTGGCAGTGTGACTCAAGCTGGGTGCGGTGTTGGACGGAGGTGAGGGTCAGGCTGGGGGCCATGTATGGACAGCAGTGAGGGTCAGACTGGGGGTGGTGATGGATGGAGGTGAGGGTCAGTCTGGGGACGGTGTTGGACAGTGGTGAGGGTCAGGCTGAGGGTGGTGTGTGGAGGGCGGTGAGGGTCAGGCTGAAGACAGTGTATGGGCAGTGGTGAGGGTTAGGCTGGGTTGGGCTTTGACAGAGGTGAGTGTCAGGCTGGGGGCAGTGCATAGATGGCAAAGAGGGTCAGGCTTGGGGCACTGTGTGAACAACGGTGAGGGTCAGGCTGGGGTCAGTGTTGGAAGCTGGTGAGGGTTAGGCTGGAGGCGGTGTGCGGACATCAATGAAGGTCAGTCTTGGTGCGGTGTGTGAACAACGTTGAGTGTCAGGCTTGGGACGGTGTGTGAACTGTAGTGAGGGTCAGCTGGGGGCAATGTTGAACGGCGGTGAAGGTCATGCTGGGGGTGGTGTGTTGACAGCGGTGATGGTCAGGCTGGAGGCGGTGTGTCGACAGCGGTGAGGGTCAGGCTGGGGGCGGTGTGTCGACAGCAGTGAGGGTCAGGCTGGGGGCGGTGTGTCGACAGCAGTGATGGTCAACCTGGGGGCAGTGTTAGACATCAATGAGGGTCATGCAGGGTGCAGTGTTGGACATCGATGATGGTCACATAGGGGGCTGTGTTGGACGTTGGTGAGGGTCAGGCTGGGAGTGGTGTGTGGACGGTGGTGAGGGTCAGGCTGGGGGTGTGGGTGGATGGTGGCGAGGGTCAGGCTGGAGGCGGTGTGTAGGTGGCAGTGAGGGTCAGGCTGGGGGCAGTGAGTGGACGGCAATGAAGGTCAGGCTGGGGGCGGTGTGTGGACGGCAGTGAAGGTCAGGCTTGCGTCGGTATGTGGACGGCAGTGAGGGTCAGGCTGGGGGCGGTGGGTGGATGGCAGTGAGGGTCAGGCTGGGGGCGGTGTGTAGGTGGCAGTGAGGGTCAGGCTATGGGCATTAAGTAGACAGTAGTGAAGGTCAGGCTGGGGGCGGTGAGAGGACGGCAGTGAGGGTCAGGCTTGGGGCGGTGTTTTGGCTCAGTGAGTGTCAGGTTTGGGGCGGCGTGTGGATGGCAGAAAGGGTGAGGGTGTGGGTGTTGTGTGGATGGCAGAGGGGATCTGGCTGGGGGAGGTGTGTGCAAAGCGAAGGGGGACAGGATTGGGACGGTGTGTGGACGACGCTGAGGGACAGACTGGATGCGATTTTAAATAGCGGTGGGGGTCAGGCTGGGGGTGGTGTGTGGACGGCCGTGAGGATCAGGCTTGGGGCGGTGTTTGACGGAGGTGAAGGACAGCCTGGCGCGTGTTGGACAGAGGTGAGGGTCAGTCTGGGGGTGATGTTGGACGGAGTTGAGGGTCAGGCTAGGGGCAGTGTGTAGACGGCGATGACTGTCAGGTTTGGGGTGGTGTATGGACGGCGGCAAGGGTCAAGCTGGGGGCGGTGTCGGACAGCAATGAGTGTCAGGCTTGGAGCAGTGTGTGGATGGCGGAGGGGGTCAGGCTGGGGATGGTGATGTTCAGGCTGGAGCTAATGATGTTCAGACTGGGGGTGGCGTTGAATGGCGGTGATAGTCAGGCTGGGAGCGGTGTGTGGACGGTGGTGAGGGTTAGGCTGGGGGCGGTGGGTGGATGGTGGTGAGGATCAGGCTTGGGACAGTGTGTGTGTACGGCGCGAGGGTCAATCTGGGGACGGTGTTGACGGCAATGAATGTCAGGCTTGGGGCGGAGTGTGGACGGCGGTGAGGGTCAGGTTGGGGGCAGTGTTGGACGGCAATAAATGTCAGGCTTGGGGCGGTGTGTAGACGGCGGTGAGGGTCAGGCTTGGGGTGGTATTGGACAGTGGTGAGGGTTAGGCTGGGACAGTATGTAGACGGCAATAAGTGTCAGGCTTGGGGCAGTGTTGGACAGCGGTGAGGGTCAGGCTTGGGCTGGTGTGTAGGCTGCAGTTAGGGTCAGGCCGGGGGCGGTGTGCGGGGAGCATTGTGGGTCAGGCTGGATCGGTGTTTGACAGAGGTGAAGGACAGCCTGGGGGCGTATTGGACGGAGGTGAAGGTCAATCTGGGGACGGTGTTGACGGCAATGAATGTCAGGCTTGGGGCGGAGTGTGGACGGCGGTGAGGGTCAGGTTGGGGGCAGTGTTGGACGGCAATAAATGTCAGGCTTGGGGCGGTGTGTAGACGGCGGTGAGGGTCAGGCTTGGGGTGGTATTGGACAGTGGTGAGGGTTAGGCTGGGACAGTATGTAGACGGCAATAAGTGTCAGGCTTGGGGCAGTGTTGGACAGCGGTGAGGGTCAGGCTTGGGCTGGTGTGTAGGCTGCAGTTAGGGTCAGGCCGGGGGCGGTGTGCGGGGAGCATTGTGGGTCAGGCTGGATCGGTGTTTGACAGAGGTGAAGGACAGCCTGGGGGCGTATTGGACGGAGGTGAAGGTCAATCTGGGGGTGGTGTTGGACAGCGGTGAGGGTAAGGCTGGGGGCGGTGTGTCGACAACGGTGATGGTCAGGCTGGGGGCTGGGAGTCAGGGTGAGTGTGATGGAGTGAATGTGAGGGGGTCAGGGTGACGGTGATGAAGGGAATCTGCGAGGATGAATGTGAAGTGATGGAGCGAGTGTGAGGGGGTTATGGTGGCGTTGGTGGAGTGAGTGTGAGGGGGTCAGATTGGGGATGATGGATTGAGTGTGAGGGGTTCAGTGTGACGGTAATGGAGCGAGTGTGAGGGGGTCAGGGTGATCATGGTGGAGTAAATGTGTGGGCGTCAGGTTGATGGTTATGGTATGAGTGTGAGGGATGTCAGGGTGACGGTGATGGAGTGAGTGTGAAGGGGTCTGTGTGAGGAAGATGGAGTGAGTGTGAGGAGTTCAGGGTGATGGTGATGGAGTGATTGTGAGGGCGTCAGAGTGAGGTGATGGAGCGACTGTGGTGGGATCTGTGTGATGGTACTTGGGTGAGTGTGAGCGGATCAGGGTGACAGTGACGCAGTAAGTGTGAGGTGGTCAGGGTGATAGTGGCGAGGTTAGTGTGAGGGGGTCAGAGCGATAGTGACGTGGTAATTGTGAGGGGTCAGGTTGATATTGACACAGTGAGTGTGAGGAGGTCAGGGTGATAGTGATGAGGTGAGTGTGAGGGTGTCAGAGACAGCGTGACGGGGTAATTGTGAGGGGTCAGGGTGATAGTGATGCAGTCAGTGTGAGAGGGTTAGGGCGATAGTGACACAGGAAGTGTGAGATATCAGGGTGATAGTGAAACAGTAAGTGTGAGGAGGTCAGGGTGATAGTGATGAGGTTAGTGGCAGGGGGTCAGTGAGATAGTGATGTGGTAACTGTGAGGGGTCAGGGCAATAGTGACACAGTAAGTGTGAGTGTGGTCACGGTGATAGTGATGTGGTAACTGCGAGGGGTCAGGGTGATAGTGACACAGTCAGTGTGAGGAGGTTAGGGCAATAGTGACGCAGTACGTGTGAGATGTCAGGGTGAAAGTGACACAATCAACGTGAGGGGTCTGGATGACAGGGGCACGGTATGTGTGAGGGTGTCAGGGTGACAGTGATGCAGTGAATGTGAGGGGATCAGGGTGATTGTGATGAAATGAATGTGAATGGTTCAGGGTTACAGTGATGGCGCGAGTGTGAGTGTGTCAGGGTGATAGTGATGGAATGAGTGTGAGGGGGTTAGAGTGACGGTGATTGAGTGAGCCTGAGGGGGTCAGGATGATTGTGATGGAGTGAGTGTGAGGGGGTTAGGGTGACAGTGATGGAGTGAGTATGAGGGGTTCAGTGCAGTGTGACTGTGATGGAGTGAGTGTAAGGGGGTCTGTGTGACGGTGATGGAGCGAGTCTGAGAGGCTCAGGGTGACGGTGATGGAGTGAGTATGAGGGGTTCAGTGCAGTGTGACTGTGATGGAGTGAGTGTAAGGGGGTCTGTGTGACGGTGATGGAGCGAGTCTGAGAGGCTCAGGGAGTGATGGAGTGAGTGTGAGGTGGTCTGTGTGAGGGTAATGGAGTGAATGTGAGGGCGTCAGGGTGACGGTGATGGAGTGAGTGTGAGGAAGTCTGTGTGAGGGTGATGGAGTGAGTGTGAGTGAGTCAAGGTCAGAGTGATGGAGTGAGTGTGAGGGGGTCAGAGTGACAATGATGGAGTGAGTGTGAGGGGGTCAGAGTGACAATGATGAAGTGTTTCTGAGGTTGTCCGGGTGATGGTGATGGAGTGAGTGTGATGGGATCAGTGTGAGTGTGATGGCGTGAGTGTGAGGCGGATAGGGGATCTTTAATGAAGCGAGTGAGAGGCGGTCAGCGTGAGAGTGATGGAGTGTGTGTGAGGGGTCAGGGTGACGGTGATGGCGTGATTGTAAGGTGGTCAGGATGGCGGTGATGGTGTGAGTGTGGTGGGATCGTTGTGACGGTGATGGAGTGAGTGTGAGGGGGTCTGGGAGAGAGTGATGGAGTGAGTGTGAGGGAGTCAGGGCGACGGTGATGGAGTGAATGTGAGGGGGTCAGGGTGACAGTGATGGAGTGAGTGTGAGGGAGTCAGGGTAACAGTGATGCAGTGAGTATGAGGGGGTCAGGGTGACTGAGATGGATTGAATGTAAGGGGGTCCTGGTGACGGTGACGGGGTGAGTGTGAGGGGTCAGGGTGACGGTAATGTAGTGAGTGAGCGTGAGGGGTTCAGGGTGGCGTTGATGGAGTGAGTATGAGGGGGTCAGAGTGCAGGTGATGGAGTGAGTGTGAGGGGGTTAGGGTGACTGTGATGGAGTGAGTGTGAGCGGATCATGGTGATGGTGATGGATTGTGTTTAAGGGGGTCCTGGTGATGGTGACCGGGTGAGTGTGAGTGTTTCAGTGTGACAGTGATGGAGCAAGTGTGAGAGGGTCAGGGTGACGGTAATGTAGTGAGTGAACGTGCGGAGTTCAGTGTGGCGTTGATGGAGTGAGTGTGAGGGGGTCAGGGTGATGGTGATGGAGTGAAAGTGAGAGGGTCATGGTGACGGTGATGGAGTGAGTGTGAGTGGGTCATGGTGACGGTGATGGAGTGAGAGAGAGAGGGTCAGCGTGACGGTGATGGAGTGAGTGTACGTGGGTCAACGTGACAATGATGGAGTGAGTGTGAGGGTGTAAGGGAGACTGTGATGGATTGAGTGTGAGACAGTCAGCGTGACCTTGATGGAATGATTGTGAGGGTGTCAGGGTGATTGTGATGGAATGATTGTGAGGGGGTCAGGGTGACAGTGATGGAATGAGTGTGAGGGGGTCAGGTGACGGTGATGGAGTGAGTGTGAGGGGGTCGGAGTGACAGTGATGGAGTGAGTGTAAGGGTGTCAGGATGATTGTGATGGCGTGAGTGTGAGGAGCTCAGTGCGACGCTGATGCAGTGAGTGTGAAGGAGTCAAGGTGTGGGTGATGGAGTCAGTGTGAGGGGTTTAGGGCGATATTGACGCAGTAAGTGTGAGATGTCAGTGTGATAGTGACACAATAAGTGTGAGGAGGTCAGGGTGATAGTGATGAGTTTAGTGTGAGGGGGTCAGTGAGATAGTGATGTGGTAACTGTGAGGGGTCAGGGTGATAGTGACACAGTATGTGTGAGGGTGGTCAGGGTGATAGTGAGACAGTCAGTGTGAGGGAGTTAGGGCGATAGTGACGCAGTAAGTGTGAGATGACAGGCTGATAGTGACACAATAAGTGTGAGGTTGGTCAGGGTGATAGTGACGCAATTAACATGAGGTGTCAGGATGATAGGGACACAGTAAGTGTGAGGAAGTCAGGGTGACAGTGATGCAGTTAATGTGATGGGGTCAGGGTGACGGTGAAGGTTTGAGTGTAAGGGGGTCCTGGTGACGGTGACGGGGTGTGTGTGAGTGTTTCAGGGTGACGGTGATGGAGCAAGTGTGAGGGGTCAGGGTGACGGTAATGTAGTGAATGAGCGTGAGGAGTTCAGGGTGGCGTTGATGGAGTGAGTGTGAGGGGGTCAGAGTGCAGGTGATGGAGTGAGTGTGAGGGGGTTAGGGTGACTGTGATGGAGTGAGTGTGAGCGGGTCATGGTGATGGTGATGGAATGAATGAGCGGGGTTCAGGGTGAGGATGATGGAGTGATTGTGAGTGTGTCAGGGTGGCGGTGATGGAGTGAGAGTGAGAGGGTCAGGGTGACAGTGATGCAGTGAGTGTGAGGGGGTCAGGGTGACTGTGATGGATTGTGTGTAAGGGGGTCCTGGTGACAGTGACGGGGTGAGTGTGAGTGTTTCAGGATGACAGTGATGGAGCAAGTGTGAGGGGGTCAGTGTGACAATGATGGAGTGAGTGTGAGTAGATCAGTGTGTCGGTGATGGAGTGACTTAGATTGGGTCAGGGTGACTGTGATGGAGCGAGTGTGAGCGGGTCAGGGTGACTGTGATGGAGTGAGTGTGAGTGGGTCATGGTGACGTTGATGGAGTGAGAGTGCGGGTGTCAAGATGAGGGTGATGGAGTGAGTGTGAGGGTGTAAGGGAGACTGTGATGGATTGAGTGTGAGGGTGTCATAATGACGGTTTTGGAGTGAGTGTGAGAGGGGCAGGGTGACGCTGATGGAGTGAGAGTGAGGGGATTAGGGTGACTGTGATGGAATGAATGTGAGTGGTTCAGGGTTACAGTGATGGCGCGAGTGTGAGTGTGTCAGGGTGATAGTGATGGAATGAATGTGAGGGGGTTAGGGTGACGGTGATTGAGTGAGTCTGAGGGGGTCAGGATGATTGTGATAGAGCGAGTGTGAGGGTGACAGAGTGACAGTCATGGAGTGAGTGTGAGGGGGTCAGTGTGACATTGATGGAGTAAGTGTGAGGGGGTCAGAGTGATAATGATGGTGTGTGTGAGGTTGTCCGGGTGATGGTGATGGAGTGAGTGTGATGGGATCAGTGTGAGTGTGATGGCGTGAGTGTGAGGCGGATAGGGGATCTTTAATGAAGCGAGTGAGAGGCGGTCAGCGTGAGAGTGATGGAGTGTGTGTGAGGGGTCAGGGTGACGGTGATGGCGTGATTGTAAGGTGGTCAGGATGGCGGTGATGGTGTGAGTGTGGTGGGATCGTTGTGACGGTGATGGAGTGAGTGTGAGGGGGTCTGGGAGAGAGTGATGGAGTGAGTGTGAGGGAGTCAGGGCGACGGTGATGGAGTGAGTGTGAGGGGGTCAGGGTGACAGTGATGGAGTGAGTGTGAGGGAGTCAGGGTGACAGTCATGGAGTGAGTGTGAGGGGGTCAGTGTGACATTGATGGAGTAAGTGTGAGGGGGTCAGAGTGATAATGATGGTGTGTGTGAGGTTGTCCGGGTGATAGTGATGGAGTGAGTGTGATGGGATCAGTGTGAGTGTGATGGCGTGAGTGTGAGGCGGATAGGGGATCTTTGATGAAGCGAGTGAGAGGCGGTCAGGCTGAGTGTGATGGAGTGAGTGTGAGGGGGTCAGGGTGACGGTGATGGAGTGAGTGTGAGGGGGTCAGGGTGACGGTGATGGATTGAGTGTAAGGGGCTCCTGAGGACGGTGACGGGGTGAGTGTGAGTGTTTCAGGGTGACGGTGATGGAGCAAGTGTGAGGGGGTCAGGGTGACGGTAATGTAGTGAGTGAGCGTGAGGAGTTCAGGGTGGCTTTGATGGAGTGAGTGTGAGGGGGTCAGAGTGCAGGTGACGGAGTGATTGTGAGGTGTGTAGGGTGACTGTGATGGAGTGAGTGTGAGCGGGTCATGGTGATGGTGATGGAATGAGTGTGCGGGGGTCAGGGTGAGGATGATGGAGTGATTGTGAGTGTGTCAGGGTGATGGAGTGAGATTGAGAGGGTCAGGGTGACAGTGATGTAGTGAGTGTGAGGGGGTCAGTGTGATGGTGATGGCATGAGTGACAAGGAGTCTGGGTGAGGGTGATGGAGTGAGCATTAGGGGGTCAGGGTGAGTGTGATGGAGTGAGTGTGAGGGGAACAGTGTGACGGTGATGGAGTGAGTGTGAGGGGGTCAGGGTGAGTGTGATGGAGTGAGTGTGAGGGGGTCAGTGTAATGGCGATGGAGTGTGTGTGAAGGGGTCAGGGTGACGGTGATGAAGGGAATGTGAGAGGATGAATGGGAGGTGATGGAGTGAGTATGAGTGGGTCAGGGTGACAGTGATGCAGTGAATGTGAGGGGGTCCGTGTGACGGTGACAGGGTGAGTGTGATGGGATCAGTATGATCGTGATGGCGTGAGTGTGAGTGTGTCAGGGTGACGATGTGAGGGGGTTATGGTGGCGTTGGTGGAGTGAGTGTGAGGAGGTCAGATTGAGGCTGATGGATTGAGTGTGAGGGGTTCAGTGTGACGGTAATGGAGCGAGTGTGAGAGGGTCAGGGTGATCATGGTGGAGTGAATGTGTGGGTGTCAGGTTGATGGTTATGGAGTGAGTGTGAGGGGTGTCAGGGTGACGCTGATGGAGTGAGTGTGAGGGGGTCTGTGTGAGGAAGATGGAGTGAGTGTGAGGAGTTCAGGGTGACAGTGATGGAGTGATTGTGAGGGCGTCAGAGTGATGGTGCTGGAGCGACTGTGGGTGGGTCTATGTGATGGTGTTTGGGTGAGTGTGAGCGGATCAGGGTGACAGTGACGCAGTAAGTGTGAGGTGGTCAGGGTGATAGTGGCGAGGTTAGTGTGAGGGGGTCAGAGTGATAGTGACGTGGTAATTGTGAGGGGTCAGGGTGATAGTGACACAGTGAGTGTGAGGAGGTCATGGTGATTATGATGAGGTTAGTGTGAGGGGGGTCAGTGAGATAGTGATGTGGTAACTGTGAGGGTTCAGGGTGATAGTGAGACAGTCAGTGTGAGGGGGTTAGGGCGATAGTGACGCTGTAAGTGTGAGATGTCAGGGTGATAGTGACACAATAAGTGTGAGGGTGGTCAGGGTGATAGTGACGCAATCAACGTGAGGGGTCAGGATGATAGGTACACAGTAAGTGTGAGGGAGTCAGGGTGACAGTGATGCAGTGAATGTGAGGGGGTCAGGGTGACTGTGATGGATTAAGTGTAAGGAGGTCCTGGTGATGGTGATGGGGTTAGTGTGAGTGTTTCAGGGTGACGGTGATTGAGTAAGTGTGAGGGTATCAGGGTGTCAGTGACGCAGTAAGTGTGAGGGGGTCAGTGTAATAGTGACGCAGTGAGTGTGAGGGTGTCAGGGCGATAGTGACACAGTAATTGTGAGTGGGCTCAGAGTGATAGTGACGGAGTAAGTGTGAAGGGGTCAGGGTGACAGTGACACATTAAGTGTGAAGGGGCTCAGTGTGATAGTTTCGCAGTAAGTGTGTGGGGTCAGGGTGACAGTGACACAGTAAGTGTGAGTGGGCTCAGTGTGGGAGTGACGCAGTCAGTGTGAGCGGGTCAGGGTGATAGTGACACAGTCAGTGTAAGAGGGTCAGGGTGATAGTAACGCAGTAATTGTGAGGTGTCAGAGTGATAGTGACACAGTAAACGTGTGGGGGTCAGCGTGATAGTGACACAGTGAGTGTAAGAGGGTCAGGGTGATAGTGACACAGAAAGTGTAAGAGGGTCAGGGTGATAGTAACGCAGTAAGTGTGAGGTGTCAGATTGATAATGACACAGTAAACGTGTGGGGGTCTGCGTGATAGCGACACAGTAAGTGTGGAGGGCGCACGGTGATAGTGAAACAGTAAGTGAGAGGGGGTCAGGGTGTCGGTCATGCAGTAAGTGTGAGAGTGTCAGGGCGATAGTGACGCAGTGAGTGTGAGGGTGTCAGGGTGATAATGACGCAGTAAGTGTGGGGGTGCAGGGTGATAGTGACACCGAAAGTGTGAGGCGGTCAGCGTGATAGTGACACAGGAAGTGTGAGGGGGTCAGGCTGATAGTGATGCAGAAAGTGTGACTGGGCAGTCTGATAGTGACGCAGTAAGTGTGAGGCGGTAAGGTTGGTCGTGATGCAGTACGTGTGTGGGGTCAGACTGAGAGTGACGCAGTAAGTGTGAATGTTCAGTCTATAGTGATGCAGTAAGAGTGAGGGGGTCAAGGTGACAATAACGCAGTAAGTCGAGAGAGAGAGGTTGGCAGTGATGCAGTAAGTGTTAGGGGTCTGGCTGACAGTAACACAGTCAGTGTGGTGGTGTTAAGGTGATAGTGTCACAGTAAGTGTGAGGTGTCAGGGTGATAGTGTCGCAGTAAGTGGGGGGGTCAGGGTCATAGTGTCGCAGTTAGTGTGAGGTGGTCAGGGTGATAGTCATGCAATTGAGTGTGAGGGGTTCAGGGTGACAGTGACGCAGTAAGTGTGAGGGGCGTCAGAGTGACAGTGACGCAGTAAGTGTGAGGGGGTCAGGGTGATAGTGATGCAGTAAGTGTGAGGGAATCAGGATGACAGTGACGCAGTAAGGTGAGGGTGGTCTGGGCGATATTGGCACAGTACGTGTGAGTCGTCAGGCTGATAGTGTTGCAGTAAGTGTGAGGGGTCAGTGTGACAGTGACACAGTAAGTGTGAGGCGGCTCAGGAAGATAGTGACGCAGTAAGTTTGGGGTGTCAGGCTGATAGTGACACAGTAAGTGTGAGGGAGCCAGGGTGATACAGAAGCAGTAAGTGTGAGTGGTCAGGATGATATTGAAGCAGTAAGTGTGTGGGGTCAGGGTGGCAAGGATGCAGTAAGTGTGTGGGGGTCAGGGTGATAGTGACGGAGTAAGTGTGAGACGTCAGGCTGACAGTGACGCAGTAAGTGTGAGGGGTCAGGGTGACAGTGACACAGTAAGTGCGACGGGGCTCAGGGAGATACTGACGCATAAGTTTGGGGTGTCAGGTTGATAGTGTTGCAGTAAGTGCGTGGGGGTCAGGATGACAGTGACACAGTCAGTGCGGGGGGCGCACGGTGGTAGTGACACAGTAAGTGTGAGGAGGTCAGGGTGTCGGTGACGCAGTAAGCGTGAGGGTGGTCAGGGTGATAGTGAGACCGTCAGTGTGAGGGGGTTAGGGCGATAGTGACGCAGTAAGTGTGAGGGGTCAGGGTGACAGTGACACAGTAAGTGCGAGGGGGCTCAGGGAGATACTGACACATAAGTGTGGGGTGTCAGGTTGATAGTGTTGCAGTAAGTGCGTGGGGGTCAGGATGACAGTCACACAGTCAGTGTGGGGGGCGCACGGTGGTAGTGACACAGTAAGTGTGAGGGGGTCAGGGTGTCGGTGACGCAGTAAGTGTGAGGGGTCAGGGTGACAGTGACACAGTAAGTGCGACGGGGCTCAGGGAGATACTGACGCATAAGTTTGGGGTGTCAGGTTGATAGTGTTGCAGTAAGTGCGTGGGGGTCAGGATGACAGTGACACAGTCAGTGCGGGGGGCGCACGGTGGTAGTGACACAGTAAGTGTGAGGAGGTCAGGGTGTCGGTGACGCAGTAAGCGTGAGGGTGGCCAGGGTGATAGTGAGACCGTCAGTGTGAGGGGGTTAGGGCGATAGTGACGCAGTAAGTGTGAGGGGTCAGGGTGACAGTGACACAGTAAGTGCGAGGGGGCTCAGGGAGATACTGACACATAAGTGTGGGGTGTCAGGTTGATAGTGTTGCAGTAAGTGCGTGGGGGTCAGGATGACAGTCACACAGTCAGTGTGGGGGGCGCACGGTGGTAGTGACACAGTAAGTGTGAGGGGGTCAGGGTGTCGGTGACGCAGTAAGTGTGAGGGTGTCAGAGTGATAGTGACGAGGTGACTGTGTGGGTGTCAGGGTGATAATGACGCAGTAAGTGTGGGGGTGCAGGCTGATATGACGCAGTAAGTGTGAGGGGGTCAGAGTGATAGTGACGCAGCAAGTGTGATGGGATCAGAGAGATAGTGACGGAGTAAGTGTGAGGGGGTCAGGGAGATAGTGACGCAGCAAGTGTGAGGTGGTCAGAAACATAGTGACACGGTAATTGTGGGGAGTCAGGGTGAGAGTGAGACAGTAAGCGTGTGGGGGTCAGAATAGTAGTGACGCAGTAAGTGCGTGGGGATCAGGGTGATAGTGACAAAGTAAGTGTGTGGGGGTCAAGATGATAGTGACACAGTCAGTTTGGGGGGCGTGCAGTCATAGTGACACAGTAAGTGTGAGGAGGTCAGGGTGATAGTGATGAGGTTAGTGTGAGGGGGTCAGTGAGATAGTGATGTGGTAACTGTGAGGGGTCAGGATGATAGTGACACAGTAAGTGTGAGGGTGGTCAGGGTGATAGTGAGACAGTCAGTGTGAGGGGGTTAGGGCAATAGTGACGCAGTAAGTGTGAGATGTCAGGGTGATAGTGATGCAATAAGTGTGAGGGAGTCAGGGTGATAGTGACGGAATCAACGTGAGGGTCAGGATGATAGGGACACAGTAAGTGTGAGGGTGTCAGGGTGACAGTGACGCAGTAATTGCGAGGAGGTCAGGGTGATAGTGATGAGGTTAGTGTGAGGGGGTCAGTGAGATAGTGATGTTGTCAATTGTGAGGGGACAGGGTGATAGTGACGCAGTAAGTGTCAGGGTGATCAGGGTGACAGTGATACAGTAAGTTGAGGGGTTCAGGGCGACAAAGATGCATTAAGTGTAAGTGGGTCAGGGCGACAGTGACGCAGTAAGTGTGAGGGGTCAGGGTGATAGTGACACAGTAAGTGTGAGGCTTGTCAGGGTGATAGTGACGCAGTCAATGTGAGGGGGTCAGGTGATAGTGACACAGTAAGTGTGAGGGGGCCAGGGTGATACAGAAGCAGCAAGTGTGAGTGGTCAGGGTGATATTTAAGCAGTACGTGTGTGGGGTCAGGGTGGCAAGGATGCAGTAAGTGTGAGAGAGTCAGTGTGATAGTGACGCAGTGAGTGTGAGGATGTCAGGATGATAGTGAAACAGTAAGTGTGTGGGTTCAGGGTGATAGTGATGCATTAAGTGTGAGGTATCCGCGTGACAGTGACACAGTAATTGTGAGGGGGCTCAGAGTGATAGTGACGCAGTAAGTGTGAAGGGGTCAGGGTGACAGTGACACATTAAGTGTGAAGGGGCTCAGCGTGATAGATTCGCAGTAAATGTGAGGGGTCAGTGTGACAGTGACACAGTAATTGTGAGTGGGCTCAGGGTGAGAGTGATGCAGTCAGTGTGAGCGGGTCAGGGTGATAGTGACACAGTAAGTGTAAGAGGGTCAGGGTGATAGTGACGCAGTAATTGTGAGGTGTCAGAGTGATAGTGACACATTAAACGTGTGGGGGCCAGTGTGATAGTGACACAGTGAGTGTAAGAGGGTGAGGGTGATAGTGAAGCAGTAAGTTTGAGGTGTCAGAGTGATAATGACACAGTAAACGTGTGGGTGTCAGCGTGATAGTGTCACAGTAAGTGTGGGGGGCGCACGGAGATAGTGAAACAGGAAGTGAGAGGGGGTCTGGGTGTCGGTGACGCAGAAAGTGTGAGGGTGTCAGGGTGATAGTGACACAGTCAGTGTGAGGGGGTCAGGGTGATAGTGACACAGGAAGTCTGAGGTGGTAATGTTGGTCGTGATGCAGTAAGTGTGTGGGGTCAGACTGAGAGTGACGCAGTAAGTGTGAATGTTCAGTTATTAGTGATGCAGTAAGAGTGAGGGGGTCAAGGTGACAATGACACAGTAGGTCTAGAGAGAGAGGCTGGCAGTGATGCACTAAGTGTTAGGGGTCTGGCTGATAGTAACACAGTCAGTGTGGTGGTGTTAAGATGATCGTGTCACAGTAAGTGTGAGGTGTCAGGGTGATAGTGTTGCAGTAAGTGGGGGGGTCAGGGTCATAGTGTCGCAGTTAGTGTGAGGGGGTCAGGGTGATAGTCATGCAATAAGTGTGAGGGGTTCAGGGTGACAGTGACGCAGTAAGTGTGAGGGGCGTCTGAGTGACAGTGACGCAGTAAGTGTGAGGGGGTCAGAGTGATAGTGACGCAGCAAGTGTGAGGAGGGCAGGGTGATAGTGATGCATTAAACGTGAGCGGGCCAGGGTGATTGTGACGCATTAAGTGTGAGGGAGTCAGCGTGTCGGTGATGCAGTAAGTGTGAGGGGGTCATGGTGATAGTGACGCAGTCAGCGTGCGGGGGTCCGGGTGATAGTGACGTAGTAAGTATGGGGGACAGGGTATTAGTGACACAGTAAGTGTGACGGTGTCAGGGTGATAGTGATGTAGGACGCGTGTGGGGGCCTGGGTGATAGTGACGCAGTATATGTGATGGGGTCAGGGTAACAGTGATGGAGTAGGTGTGAGGGGTCAGGGTGACAATGACAGAGTAAGTGTGAGGGGGTCAGGGTGTCAGTGATGCAGTCGTGTGAGGGGGTCAGGGGGATAGTGACATACTCAGAGTGAGGGGGGTCAGAGAGATTGTACCTCTGTAATTGTGAGGGGACAGGGTGATAGTGAGACAGTAAGCGTGTGGGTGTCAGAATAGTAGTGACTCAATAAGTGTGAGGGGGTTAGGGTAAGAGTGACGCAGTAATTGTGAGGGGGTAAGGCTGATAGTGACTCATTAAGTGTGAGGGGGTCAGGGTGATAGTGACGCAGTAAGTGTGAGGGGCTCAGGGCGATAGTGATGCAGTAAGTGTGAGGGGGTCAGGGTCATAGTGACGCAGTAACTGTCAGGGGGTCAGGCTGATTGTGACACGTAAGAGTGAGGGTGTCAGGGTGACAGTGATGCAGTCAGTGTGAGGGGTTCAGGTTGATAGTGACACACTCAGACTGAGGGGGGTCAGAGAGAAAGTGTCGCAGTAATTGTGAGGAGACATTGTGATAGACAGTAAGCGTGTGGGGGTCAGACCAGTAGTGACGCAGTAAGTGTGAGGGGAGCAGGGTGTTAGTGACACGGTAAATGTGACGAGTCAGGGTGATAGTAACACAGTACGTGTGTGGGGGTCAGAGAGATAGTGCCGCGGTAATTGTGAGGGGACAGTGTGATAGACAGTAAGCATGTGGGGGTCAGACTAGTAGTGACGCAGTAAGTGTGAGGGGATCAGGGTGATAGTGACTCAGTAAGTGTGAGGTGTCACGGTGACAGTGACACATTAAGTGTGAGGGGGGTCAGAGAGAGGAGTGCCACGGTAAATGTGAGGGGTCAGGGTGATAGTAATGCAGTAAAATTCAGGGGGTCAGGCTGATTGTGACACAGTACGAGTGAGGGGGTCAGGGCGACAGTGACGCAGTAAGTGTAAGGGGTCAGGGTGACAATGATTTAGTAACTGTGAGGGAGTCAGGGCGATAGTGATGCAGTAAGTGTGAGGGGGTCAGGGTGATAGTGACGCAGTAACTGTCAGGGGGTCAGGCTAATTGTGACACAGTAAGAGTGAGGGTGTCAGTGTGACAGTGACGCAGTCCATGTGAAGGGTTCAGGGTGATAGTGACGCAGTGTGTGTGGGGGTCAGGGTGATAGTGACGCAATGTGAGGGGGTCAGGGTGATAGTGACACAGTACGTGTGAGGCGGTAAGGTTGATCATGATGCAGTAAGTGTGTGGGGTCATCCTGATATAGACGCAGTAAGTGTGAGTGGTCAGTCTATAGTGATGCAGAAAGTGTGAGGGGATCAGGGTGGTAGTGACGCAGTAATTGTGAGTGGTCAATCTATAGTGATGCAGTAAGAGTGAGGGGGTAGGGCGACAGTGACACAAAAAGTCTGAGAGAAAGAGTCTGGCAATGAGGCAGTACATGTGAGGGGGTCAGGCTGACAGTGAGACAGTCAGTGGGGGGGAGTTAGGGTGATAGTGTCGCAGTAAGTGTGAGGTGTCAGGGTGATAGTGTCGTAGTAAGTGTGAGGGGGCTCAGGGTGATAGTGACGCACTAAGTGTGAGTTGTCAGGCTGATAGCGACGCAGTAAGTGTGAGGAGTAAGGGTGACAGTGACACAGTAAGTGTGAGGGGGCTCAGGGTGATAGTGACGCAGTAAGTGTGAGGTGTCAGGCTGATAGTGTTGAGGTAAGTGTGTGGGGGACAGGATGATAGTGACAAAGTCAGTGTGGGGGCCGGATGGTGATAGTGACACAGTAAGTGTGGGGGTCAAGGTTTCGGTGACACAGTAAGTGTGAGGGTGTCAGGGTGATAGTGACGTAGTAAGTGTGATGGGGTCAGAGAGATAGTGACGCAGTCATTGTGAGGGGTTCAGGGCGATAGTGACACAGCAAGTGTGAGGTGGTCAGAGACATAGTGACACGGTAATTGTGAGGGGTCAGGGTGAGAGTGAGACAGTAAGCGTGTGGGGATCAGAATAGTAGTGACGCAGTAAGTGCGTGGGGATCAGGGTGATAGTGACACAGTAAGTGTGTGGGGGTCAGGGTGATAGTGATGCGGTAAGTGTGAGGTGGCAGGGTGACAGTGACACAATAAGTGTGTGGGGGTCAGGATGATAGTGACACAGTCAGTGTGGGGGCGCACGGTGATAGTGACACAGTAAGTGTGACGGGGTCAGGTGGTCGGTGACGCAGTAAGTGTGAGGGTGTCATGGTGATAGTGAAACAGTAAGTGTGTGGGGTCAGGGTGATAGTGATGCATTAAGTGTAAGATGTCAGGGTGACTGTGACACAGTAAGTGTGAGGGGACTCAGAGTGATATTGATGCAGTAAGTGTGAGGGGTCAGGGTGACAGTGACAAGTTAAGTGTGAGGGGGCTCAGCGTGATAGTGACGCAGTAATAGTGAGGGTTCAAGCTGATAGTGACGCAGTAAGTGTGAGGAGTCAGGGTGACAGTGACACAGTAAGTGTGAGGGGGCTCAGAATGAGAGTGACGCAGTAAGTGTGAGGAGTTCCATGTCATAGTGACGCACTAAGTATGAGGGGGCAGGGTGATCATAACACACTATGTGTGATGGGTTCAGGTTGATAGTGTGCAGTAAGCGTATGGGGGTCCGGGTGTTAATGACGCAGTAAGTGTGACGAGTTCAGGATGACATTGACGCAGTGTGAGGGGTTCAAGGTGTCAGTGACACAATAGGTGTGAGGGGGCACAAGCTGATAGTGACGCAGTAGGTGTGAGTTGTCAGGATGATAGTGAGACAGTAAGCGTGTGGGTGTCAGAACAGAAGTGACGCAGTAAGTGTGAGGGGATCAGGCCGATAGTGACGCAGCAAGTGTGAAGTGGTCAGAGACATAGTGACGCGGTAATTGTGAGGGGTTAGGGTGAGAGTGAGACAGTAAGTGTGTGGGGGCCAGTATGGTAGTGACGCAGTAACTGTGTGGGGATCTGGGTGATAGTGACACAATAAGTGTGTGGGGTCAGGGTGAAAGTGATGAGCCAAGTGTGAGGTGTCAGGGTGACTGTGACATAGTAACTGTGAGGGGGCTCAGGGTGATAGTGACGCAGTAAGTGTGAGATGTCAGGCTGATAGTGTCGCAGTAAGTGTGAGGTGTCAGGGAGAAAGTGACACATTAAGTGTGAGGTGACAGGGTGCTAGTGTCGCAGTAAGTGCGTGGGGGTCTGGATGATAGTGACACAGTCAGTGTTGGGGGTGCACGGTGAAAGTGACGCATTAAGTGTGAGGGGGTCAGGGTGTCGGTGACGCAGTAAGTGTGAGGGGGTCAGGGTGATAGTGACGCGGTGAGTGTGGGGAGTGCAGGGTGATAGTGACGCAGTAAGTGTGAGAGGGTCAGAGTGATAGTGACGCAGTAAGTGTGATGGGGTCAGAGCGATAGTGACGCAATAAGTGTGAAGGAGTCACGGTGATAGTGACAGTAAGTGCGAGGGGGCAGGGGGAAAGGGACGCAGTCAGCTTGTGGGGTCCGTGTGATGGTGACAAAGTACGATTGAGGGGTGCAGGTTGAACATGACACAGTAAGTGTGACGGGTTCATGGTGATAATGACGCAGTCAGTGTGACAGGGTCAGGATGACAGTGACAAAGTATGAGGGGCGCACGGTGATAATGGCATAGTAAGTGTGAGGGGGTCGGGTGTCAGTGACAGAGTAAGTGTGAGGGCGCTCAGGATGATAGTGATGCAGTAAGTGTGGGGGCTCATGGTGATAGTGACACAGTAGGTGTGACGGGGTTCGGTGGTCGGTGATGCAGTAAGTGTGAGGGGGTCAGGATGATGGTGACGCACTGAGTGTCAGGGTGTCACGGTGATAGTGAAACAGTAAGTGTGTGGGGTCAGGGTGATAGTGATGCATTAAGTGTGAGGTGTCAGGGTGACTGTGACACAGTAAGTGTGAGGGGGCTCAGTGTGATAGTGATACAGTAAGTGTGAGGGGTCAGGGTGACAGTGACACGTTAAGTGTGAGGCGGCCCAGCGTGATAGTGACGCAGTAATTGTGAGGGTTCAGGCTGATAGTGACGCAGTAAGTGTGAGGTGTCAGGGTGACAGTGACACAGTAGGTGTGAGGGGGCACAGGATGAGAGTGACGCAGTAAGTGTGAGGATTTCCGTGTGATAGTGATGCAGGAGGTATGAGGGGGCAGGCTGATCGTAACACAGTATGTGTGATGGGATCAGGGTGATAGTTTGCAGTAAGCGTGTGGGGATCCGTGTGTTAGTGACGGAGTAAGTGTGACGGGTTCAGTGTGATAGTGTGCAGTAAGCGTATGGGGGTCCAGGTGTTGGTGATGCAGAATGTGTGACGGGTTCAATGTGTCAGTGACGCAATAAGTGTGAGGGGGCACAAGCTGATAGTGACGCAGTAAGTTGGAGTCGTCAGGATGATAGTGAGACAGTAAGCGTGTGCGTGTCAGAATAGAAGTGACGCAGAAAGTGTGAGGGAGTTAGGGTGATAGTGACGCAGCAAGTGTGAAGTGGTCAGAGACATCGTGACGCGGTAATTGTGAGGGGTCAGGGTGAGAGTAGACAATAGACAATAGACAATAGACAATAGGTGCAGGAGTAGGCCATTCAGCCCTTCGACCCTGCACCGCCATTCAATATAATCATGGCTGATCATATTGTGAGACAGTAAGCATGTGGGGTTCAGAATAGTAGTGACACAGTACCTGTGAGGCTATCAGGGTGATAGTGAAGCCGTAAGTGTGAGGTGTCAGGGTGATAGAGACACAGTAAGTGTGTGGATATCAGGGTGATAGTGACGCAGTAAGTGTGAGGTGCCAGGGAGATAGTAACACAGTAAGTGTGAGGGGGCTCAGGCTGATAGTGTCGCAGTAAGTGTGTGTATGTCAGGGTGATAGTGACACAATCAGTGTGGCGGGCGCACGGTGATAGTGACACAGTAAGTGTGCCGGGGTCAGGGTGATAGTGACGCAGTAAGTGTGGGGTTGCAGGGTGGTTGTGTCGCAGTAGGTGTGAGGGTGTCAGAGTGATAGCGATGCAGTAAGTGTGATGGGGTCAGAGAGATAGTGATGGAGTAAATGTGACGGTGTCAGGGTGATAGCGACGCAGTCAGCGTTCCGGGGTCCATGTAATAGTGACACAGTAAGTATGAGGGGGGCAGAGTGATAGTGACACAGTAAGTGTGACGAGTTCAGGGTGATAGTGACGCAGTAAGTGTGACGGGATCAGGGTGATAATGACATAGTAAGTGTGACGGGGTCTGGGTGATAATGACATGGTAAGTGTGAGGGGGTCAGAGTGTCAGTGATACAGTAAGTGAGAGGGGGCTCAGGATGATAGTGACGCAGTCAGTGTGAGGGGGCTCAGGCTGATAGTGAGCAGTAAGTGTGGGGGGGTACGGTTGATCGTGAAGTAGTAAATGTGAGGGGGTCAGGGTGATAGTGACACAGTAAGTGTGCAGGGGTCAGAGTGACAGTGACGCATTCAGTGTGAAGGGGTCAGGCTGATAGTGACACAGTAAATGTGGGTGGTCAGTCTATAGTGATGCAGTAAGAGAGAGGGGGTCAGGGTGACGGTGACACAATAAGTGTGAGAGAGAGGGACTGGTTGTGATGCAGTAAGTGTGAGGGGGTCAGGCTGATAGTGACACAGTTAGTGTGGGAGTGTTAGGGTGGTAATGTCACAGTAAGTGTGAGGGTGTCAGGAGGTAGTGACACAATACATGAGGGAGGAGCAGGGTGAGAGTGCGACAGTAAGCGTGTGGCGGGCAGAATAGTAGTGACGCAGTAAGTGTGAGGGGATCAGGGTGATAGTGACGCAGTAAGAGTGAGGTGTCAGGGTGACAGTGACACAGTAAGTGTGAGGGGGTTCAGGGTGATAGTGACACAGAAGGCGTCAGCGGCCAGGCTGATAGTGACGCAGTAAGTGTGAGGGGGTCAGGCTGATAGTGACACAGTTAGTGTGGGAGTGTTAGGGTGATAGTGTCACAGTAAGTGTCACTATCACCCTGACCCCCTCACATTTACTACTTCACGATCAATCTTACCCCCCACACTTACTGCTCACTATCAGCCTGAGCACCCTCACAGTGACTGCGTCACTATCACCCTGAGCCCCCCACACTTACTGTGTCACTGACACTCTGACCCCCTCACACTTACCATGTCATTATCACCCAGACCCCGTCACACTTACTATGTCATTATCACCCTGATCCCGTCACACTTATGCGTCACTATCACCCTGAACCCGTCACACTTACTGTGTCACTATCACTCTGCCCCCCTCATACTTACTGGGTTACTATCACATGGACCCCCGAACGCTGACTGCGTCGCTATCACCCTGACACCGTCACATTTACTCCATCAGTATCTCTCTGACCCCATCACAATAAGTGACACAATAAATGTAGGGTGGCAGGATGATAGTGACGTAGCCAGTGAGAGGGGCGTCAGGGTGATAGTGACACTGTAAGTGTGATGGGGTCAGAGAGATAGTGACGCAATAAATTGAAGGAGGCAGGGTGATAGTGACGCAGTAAGTGCGAGGGGGCAGGGTGAGAGTGACGCAGTCAGCGTGTGGGGATCCATGTGATATTGATGCAGTAAGTATGGTGGGGCAGGGTGATAGTGACACTGTAAATGTGATGGGTTCAGGGTGATAATGATGCAGTAAGCGTGTGCGGGTCCAGGTGACAGTGACGCAGTAGGTGTGACAGGGTCAGGGTGACAGTGACGCTGTGTGAGAGAGTCAGGGTGATAATGACATAGTAAGTGTGAGGGGGTTAGGGTGTCAGTGACACAAAAGTGTGAGGGATCTCTGGGTGATAGTGACGCAATAAGTGTGAGGTGTCAGGGTGATAGTGAGACAGTAAGTGTGTTGGTGTCAGAATAGTAATGACACAGTAAGTGTGAGGGGGTCAGGGTGATAGTGATGCAGTAAGTGTGAGGTGGTCAGAGACATAGCGACGCAGTAATTGTAAGGGGTCAGGGTGATAGTGAGACGGTAAGCGTGTGGGGTTCAGAATAGTAGTGACGCAGTACATGTGAGGCTATCAGGGTGATAGTGACGCCGTAAGTGTGAGGTGTCAGGCTGACAGTGACACAGCAAGTGTGAGGGGGCTCAGGGTGATAGTGACACAGTAAGAGTGAGGTGGCAGGCTGATAGTGTCGCAGTAAGAGTGAGGTGTCAGGGAGATAGTGACACAGTAAGTGTGAGGTGTCAGGGCGATAGTGTCGCAGTAAGTTTGTTGGGTTCTGGATGATAGTGACAAAGTCAGTGTCGGGGGGGCGTACGGTGATAGTAAGTGTGAGGGGGGCAGGGTGTCGGTGACGCAGTAAGTGTGAGGGGGTCCGGGTGATAGTGACGGAGTAAGTGTGAGGGGGTCAGAGTGATAGTGACGAAGTAAATGTGACGGGGTCAGAGAGATAGTGATGCAGTAAGTGTGATGGGGGTCAGAGAGATAGTGACGCAATAAGTGTGAAGGAGTCAGGGTGGTATTGACGCAGTAAGTTTGAGGGAGCAGAGTGAGAGTGACGCAGTCAACGTGCGGGGATCCGTGTGATAGTGACGCAGTAAGCATAAGGGGATCAGGGTGATCGTAACATTGTCGGTGTGACGGGTTCAAGGTGATTGTGACGCAGTAAGCGTGTGGGGGTCCGGGTGATAGTGACGCAGTGTGAGGAGGGTCAGGGTGTCAGTGACACAGTAAGAGTGAGGAGGCTCAGGGTGATAGTGATGCAATAAGTGTGAGGTATCAGGGTGATAGTGACACAGGAAGTGTGAGGGGAATCAAGTTGATAGTGACACAGTAAGTGTGAGGTGGTTCAGGGTGACAGTGACGAAGTAAGTGTGAGGTGTCAGGCTGATAATGTCGAAATAATTGGGAGGTATCAGGCTGATAGTGATGCAATAAGTGTGATGGAAGCTGGGTGATAGCGACGCAGTCAGCGTTCGGGGGTCCATGTGATAGTGACACAGTAAGTATGAGGGGGGCAGGAAGATAGTGACACAGTAAGTGTGACGGGTTCAGGGTGATAGTGATGCACTAAGTGTGTGGGAGTCCGGGTGAATAGTGACGCAGTAAGTGTGAGGGTGTCAGTGTAACAGTGAGTCAGTGTGAGGGGCTCAGGGTGATCATGACAGAGTAAGTGTGAGTGGGCTCATGGTTATAGTGACGCAGTAAGTGTGAGTTGTCAGGGTGAGAGTGAGACAGTAAGCATGTGGGTGTCAGAATAGTAGTGACGCAGTAAGTGTGAGGGTGTCAGGGCGATAGTGACGCAGCAAGTGTGAGGTGGTCAGAGACAGAGTGATGCAGTAATTGTGAGGAGTCAGGGTGATAGTGAGACAGTAAGCGTGTGGGGGTCAAGGTGGTAGTGACACAGTAAGTGTGAGGTGTCAGGGTGACAGTGACACAGTAAGTGTGATTGAGCTCAGGATGATAGTGACGCAGTAAGTGTGAGGTGGTCAGAGAGATAGTGACATGGCAATTGTGAGGGATCAGGGTGATAGTTAGAAAGGGGGTCAGAATAGTAGTGATGCAGTAAGTGTGAGGGGATCAGGGTGGTAGTGAAGCAGTAAGTCTGAGGTCTCAGGGTGATAGTGACACAGTAAGTGTGAGGGGGCTCAGGTAGTTAGTGACGCAGTAAGTGTGCGGTGTCAGGGTGATAGTGACACAGTAAGTGTGAGGTGGTCAGAGAGATAGTGACGCGGTAGTTGTGAGTGGTCAGTGTGATAGTGTCACAGTAAGCGTGTGGGCGTCAAAATAGTAGTGACGCAGTAAGTGTGAGGGGATCAGGGAGGTAGTGATGGTGTAAGTGTGAGCTGTCAGGGTGATAGTGACACAGTAAGTGTGAGGGGGCTCAGGGTGATAGTGACGCAGTAAGTGTGAGGTGTCAGGCTGATAGTGATGGAGTAAGTGTGTGGGGGTCAGAGTGACAGTGACACAGTAAGTGTGAGGTGTCAGGGAGATAGTGACACAGTAAGTGTGAGGTGTCAGGGTGATAATGTCGCAGTAAGTGTGTGGGGGTCAGGGTGATAGTGACACAGTACGTGTGAGGGGGTCAGGGTGTCGCTGACGCAGTAATGTGAGGGGAAAAGGGTCATAGTGACCCAGTGAGTATCGGTGATGCAATAAGTGTGGGGGGCAGGGTGATTGTGACGCAGTAAGTGTGAAGGGGTCAGGGTGAAGGTGATGCAGTAAGTGTGATGGGGTCAGAGAGATAGTGATGCAAGAGGTGTGAAGGAGTCAGGGTGATAGTGACGCAGTAAGTGTGAGGGTGGCAGGATGAGAGTGACGCAGTCAGCTTGTGGGGGTCCGTGTGATAGTGACGCAGTAAGTATGAGGGGGGCAGTGTGATAGTGACGCAGTGTGAGGGGTCAAAGTGATAATGACTTAGTAAGTGTGAGGGGGTCAGGGTGACAGTGACACAGTGAGTGTGAGGGGGCTCAGGATGATAGTGACGCAGCAAGTGTGAGGTTGTCAGAGAGATAGAGATGCAATAAGTGTGAGGGGGTCAGGGTGATAGTGAGACAGTAAGCGTGTGGGGGTCAGAGTGATAGTGATGCAGTAAGTGTGAAGGAGTCAGGGTGATAGTGATGCAGTAAGGGTGAGGTGTCAGGGTGATAGTGACTCAGTAAGTGTGTGAGGGTCAGGGTGATAGTGACGCAGTAAGTGTGAGGGAGTCAGGGTGATAGTGAAGCAGTACGTGTGAGGGGTCAGGGTGAAAAGGATGCAGTAAGTGTGACGGGGGTCAGGACGATAGTGATGCAGTAAGTGTGAGGTGTCTGGGGTGATTTTGATGCAGTAACTGTGAGGAGGTCAGGCTGACAGTGACGCAGTGTGAGGTGTCAGAGTAATAGTGACGCAGTAAACGTGTGGGGGTCAGGGTGATAGTGACGCAGTAAGTGTGGGGGTGTCCGTGTGATAGTGACGCAGTTATTATGAGGTGGGTCAGGGTGATAGTGACATAGTAAGTGTGAGGTGTCAGGGTGATAATGTAGCAGTAAGTGTGTGGGGGTCAGGGTGATAGTGACACAGTACGTGTGAGGGGGTCAGGGTGTCGCTGACGCAGTAAGTGTGAGGGGAAAAGGGTCATAGTGACCCAGTGAGTGTGAGCGTGTCAGAGTGTCGGTGATGCAATAAGTGTGGGGGGCAGCGTGATTGTGACGCAGTAAGTGTGAAGGGGTCAGGGTGAAGGTGATGCAGTAAGTGTGATGGGGTCAGAGAGATAGTGATGCAAGAAGTGTGAAGGAGCCAGGGTGAAAGTGAAGCAGTAAGCGTGTGGGGATCCAGGTGATAGTGACGCAGTAAATCTTACGGCGTCAGGGTGACAGTGATGCAGTAAGTATGAGGGGATCAGGGTGGTAGTGAAGCAGTAAGTGTGAAGTGTCAGGGTGATAGCGACACAGTAATCGTGTGGGGATCAGGGTGATAGTGACGCATTAAGTGTGAGGTGTCAGGGTGACATCGACACAGAAAGTGTGCGTTGTCAGGTGATAGTGAGACAGTAAGCATGTGGGGGTCAGAATAGTAATGAATCAGTAAGTGTGAGGTGTCAGGGTGATAGTGACACAGTAATTGAGTGTGGTCAGCGTGATTGTGACGCAGTAAGTGTGAGGTGTCAGGGTGACAGTGACACAGTAAGTGTGCGTTGTCAGGTGATAGTGAGACATTAAGCGTGTGGGGGTTAGAATAGTAATGATGCAGTAAGATTGAGAGGTCAGGGTGATAGTGATGCAGGAAGTGTGAGGTGGTCAGAGAGATAGTGAAGCGGTTTTGGAAGGTGTCAGGGTGATAGTGAGACAGTAAGCGTGTGGGGTCAACGTGATTGTGACGCAGTAAGTGTGAGGTGTCAGGGTGACAGTAACTCAGTAAGTGTGAGGGGGCTCAGGGTGATTGTGACACAGGAAGTGTGAGGTGTCAGGCTGGTAGTGTCACAATAAGTGTGTGGGGTTCCGTGTGATATTTGACACAGCCAGTGTGAGGGGGTCAGGGTGATAGTGACGCAGTGAGTGTGAGGGTGTCAGGGTGATAGTGACGCAGTAAGTGTGGGGGTGTGCAGGGTGGTAGTGACGCAGTAAGTGTGAGGGGGTCAGAGTGATAGTGACGCAGTAAGTGTGATTGGTTAGGGTGACAGTGCCGCAGTGTGAGTGGGTCAGGGTGATAATGACGCAGTAAGTGTGAGGTGTCAGGGTGATAGTGAGACAGTAAGCGTGTGGGTGTCAGAATAGTAGTGATGCAGTAAGTTGAGGGGGTCAGGGCGATAGTGACGCAGCAATTGTGAGGTGGTCAGAGACATAGTGATGCGGTAACTGTGAGGGGATCAGAGTGATAGTGATGCCGTAAGTGTGAGGGGGTCAGGGTGTTAGTGATGCAGTAAGTGTGATGGGGTCAGAGAGATAGTGACACTATAAGTGTAAAGGAGTCAGGGTGAGAGTGACACAGTAAGTGCGAGGGGGCAGGGTGAGAGTGACGCAGTAAGTGTGGGGGCGTCCGTGTGATAGTGACGCAGTTATTATGAGGTGGGTCAGGGTGATAGTGACATAGTAAGTGTGACGGGTTCAGGGTGAAAGTGAAGCAGTAAGCGTGTGGGGGTCCAGGTGATAGTGACGCAGTAATTCTGACGGCATCAGGGTGACAGTGATGCAGTAAGTGTGAGGGGGTCAGTGACACAGCAAGTGTGAGGGGGCTCAGGGTGATAGTGAGACAGCAAGCATGTGGGTGACAGAATAGTAGTGACGCAGTATGTGTGAGGGGGTCAGAGAGATAGTGAAACGGCAATTGTGAGGGGTCAGGGTGATTGTGAGACAGGGGGTCAGAATAATAGTGATGCAGTAAGTGTGAGGGGATCATGGTGGTAGTGATGCAGTCAGTGTGAAGTGTCAGGGTGATAGCGACACTGTAAACGTGTGGGGGTCAGGGTGATAGTGACGCAGTAAGCGTGGGGGTGTCCGTGTGATAGTGACGCAGTTATTATGAGGTGGGTCAGGGTGATAGTGACATAGTAAGTGTGAAGGGTTCAGGGTGAAAGTGAAGCAGTAAGCGTGTGGGGGTCCAGGTGATAGTGACGCAGTAATTCTGATGGCGTCAGGGTGACAATGATGCAGTAAGTGTGAGGGGGTCAGGGGGTCAGTGACAGTAAGTGTGAGGGGGCTCAGGGTGATAGTAAGACAGCAAGCATGTGGGTGACAGAATAGTAGTGACGCAGTATGTGTGAGGGGGTCAGAGAGATAGTGAAACAGCAATTGTGAGGGGTCAGGGTGATAGTGAGACGGGGGTCAGAATAATAGTGATGCAGTAAGTGTGAGGGGATCAGGGTGGTAGTGAAGCAGAAAGTGTGAAGTGTCAGGGTGATAACGACACAGTAAACGTGTGCGGGTCAGGGTGTTAGTGACGCATTAAGTGTGAGGTGGTCAGAGAGATAGTGAAGCGGTAAGTGTAAGGTGTCAGGTGATAGTGACACAGTAAGTGTGTGGGGTCAGCGTGATTGTGACGCAGTAAGTGTGAGGTGTCAGGGTGAAAGTAACTCAGTAAGTGTGAGGGGGCTCAGGGTGATAGTGACACAGAAAGTGTGAGGGGTCAGGGTGACAGTGACACCGTAAATGTGAGGTGTCAGGAGGATAGTGACAAAGTCAAGTGTGAGGTGTCAGGGTAATAATGTCGCAGTAAGTGTGTGGGGGTCAGGGTGATAGTGACACAGTCAGTGTAGGGGACGCTCAGTGATAGTGACACAGCAAGTGTGAGGGGGTCAGGGTGTCGGTGACGCAGTAAGTTTGAGGGGGACAGGGTGATAGTGACGCAGTGAGTGTGATGGAGTCAGGGTGATAGTAACGTCTTAAGTGTGAGGGTGGCAGGGTGAGAGTGACGCAGTCAACTTGTGGGGTTCCGTGTGCTAGTGACGCAGTAAGTATGAGGTGGGCAGGGTGATAGTGACACAGTAAGTGTGACGGGTTCAGGGTGATAGTGATGCAGTAAGCGTGTGGGTGACCGGTTGATAGTGGCGCAGTAGTTGTGATGGGGTCAGGGTGACAGTGAGGCAGTGTGAGGGGGTCAGGGTGACAGTGACACAGTAAGTGTTCGCGGGCTCACGGTGATAGTGACGTAGTAAGTGTGAGGTGTCAGGGTAATAGTAAGACAGTAAGCATGTGGGTATCAGAATAGTAGTGACGCAGTAAGTGTGAGGGGGTCAGGGCGATAGTGATGCAGTAAGTGTGAGGTGGTCAGAGATATAGTGACACGGTAAGTGTGAGGCATCAGGGTGATAGTGAGACAGTAGGCGTGTGGGGGTCATAATAGTAATGACGCAGTAAGTGTGAGGGGTCAGGGCGATTGTGATGCAGTAGGTGTGAGGTGCTCAGAGAGATAGTGACGCGGTAATTGTAAGGGGTCAGGGTGATAGTGAGACAGTAGGCGTGTGGGGGTCAGAATAGTAGTGGCACAGTAAGTGTGTGGGGATCAGGGTGATAGCGATGCAGTAAGTGTGAGGTGTCAGGGTGATAGTGTCACTATGAGTGTGTGGGGTCAGCGTGATTGTGATGCAGTAAGCGTGAGGTGTCAGGGTGACAGTGACACAGTAAGTGTGAGGAGATGCAGGGTGTTAGTGACGCAGAAAGTGTGAGGTGTCAGGCTGATAGTAACGCAGTAAGTGAGAGGTGTCAGGGAGATAGTGAAACAGTCAAGTGTGAGTCGTCAGGGTGATAATGACGCAGTAAGTGTGTAGGGGTCAGGGTGATAGTGACACAGACAGTGTAGGGGGCGCACAGTGATAGTGACGCAGCATGTGTGACAGGGTGAGGGTGTCGTTGACGCAGTAGGTGTGATGGGGACAGGGTGATAGTGAAGCATTGAGTGTGAGGGTGTCAGCGTGATAGTGATACAATAAGTGTGGGGGGGCAGGGTGATAGTGACGCAAGAAGTGTGATGGAGTCAGGGTGATTGTGACACAGTAAGTGTGAAGGGGTCAGGGCGATAGTAATACAGTAAGTGTGAGGTGGTCAGAGAGATAGTGACGTGGTAAGTGTGAGGGGTCGGGGTGATAGTGAGACAGTAAGCGTGTGGGGGTAAAATTACTATTGACACAGTAAGTGTGAGGGTATCAGGGTGATAGTGACGCAGTAAGTATGATGGGGCTCAGGGTGATAGTGACGCTGTAAGTGTGAGGGGGTCAGAGAGATAGTGACACGGCAATTCGGAGGCGTCAGGGTGATAGTGAGACAGGGTGTCATTATAGTAGTGATGCAGTAAGTGCGAGGGGATCAGGGTGGTACTGAAGCAGTAAGTGTGAGGTCTCATGGTGATAGTGACACAGTATACATGTGTGAGTAGGGATGATAGTAACGCAGTAGGTGTGAGGTGTCAGGGTGATAGTGAGACAGTAAGCGTGTGGCTGTCAGAATAGTAGTGATGCAGTAAGTGTGAGGGGTTCAGGACGATAGTGATGCAGTAAGTGAGGTGTCAGTCAGGTAGTGACGTGGTAATTGTGAGGGTTCATTGTGATAGTGAGACAGTATGCGTGTGGGGGTCAGAATAGTGTTGACACAGTAAGTATGTGGAGGTCAGTGTAATAGTGACGCAGTAAGTGTGAGGTGTCAGGGTGACAGTGACACATAAGTGTGAGGGAGCTCAGGGCGATTGTGACGCAGTCAGTGTGAGGGGACTCAGGGTGATAGTCACACAGTATGTGCGAGGTGTCAGGTGATAGTGACATAGTAAGTGTGAGGTGTCAGGGGTAACAGTGATTCAGTAAGTGTGAGGGGGGCCAGGGTGATAGTGACACAGTCAGTGTGATAGTGGCGCAGTAAGTGTGGGTGGATCCGGGTGATAGTGACACAATAAGTGTGAGGGGGTCAGGGTGACAGTGACGCATTCAGTGTAAGAGAGAGGAATTGGCAGTGACGCAGTAAGTGTGTGGGAGTCAGGGTGACAGTGATGCATTCAGTGTGAAGGGGTCAGGCTGATAGTGACGTCATAAGTGTGAGTGGTCAATCTATAGTGATGCAGTAAGAGTGAGGGGGTCAGGGTGACGGTGACACTGTAAGTGCGAGAGAGAGGGACTGGCAGTGACGCAGTAAGTGTGAGGGGGTCTGGCTGATAGTGACACAGTAAGTATGGGGGTGTTAGGGAAATAGTGGCGCAGTAAGTGTGAGGCGTCAGGGTGATAGTGACACAGTAAGTGTGGGGTGTCAGGTTGATAATGACACAGTAAGTGTGTGCGGGTCAGGGTGATAGTGACGCAGTAAGTGTGAGGGGGTCAGGGTAATAGTGACACAGTCAGTGTGAGAGACTCAGGATGATAGTGAAGCAGTAAGAATGAGGGGGTCAGGGTGACGGTGACACTGTAACTGTGAGAGGGTCCGGGTGACAAGGATGCAGAAAGTATGTGGGCATCAGGGCGATAGTGACGCAGTAAGTGTGAGGGGTCAGGGATGATTTTGATACAGTAACTGTGAGGGAGTCAGGGTAACAGTGACGCAGTGTGAGGTGTCAGGGTGATAGTGACGTAGTAAACGTGTGTGGGTCAACGTGATAGTGACACAGTAAGTGTGTGCGGGTCAGGGTGACAATGATGCAGTCAGCGTGTGGGGGCCAGGGTGATAGTGACACAATGAGTGTGGGGGGGCGCACGGTGATAGTTACTCAGTAAGTGTGAGGGTGTCAGGGTGTTGGTGACTCAGTAAGTGTGTGGGGTCATGGTGATAGTGACACAGTGAGTGTGGGGGGCGCACGGTGATAGTGACTCAGTAAGTGTGAGGGTGGCAGGGTGATAGTTACGCAGTAAGTGTGACGGGGTCAGGATGAAAGTGACGCAGTGTGAGAGGGTCAGGGTGATAATGATATAGTAATTGTGAGTGGTCAGGGTGTCAGTGACACAGTAACTGTGAGGGCGCAGCATGATTGTGACACAGTGTGAGGGGGTCAGAGTGATAGTGTCGCAGTGAGTGTGAGAGGTTCAGGGTGATAGTGAAGCAGTAGGTGTGAGGGAGTCACGGCGACAAGGATGCAGTAACTGTGTGGGCGTCAGGGCGATAGTGACGCAGTAAAGGTGAGGGAGTCAGGGATGATTTTGATGCAGTAAGTCTGAGGGGGTCAGGGAGACAGTGACGCAGTGTGAGGTGTCAGGGTGATAGTGACACAGTAAGTGTTAGGGGGTCAGGGTGACAGTGACGCAGTCAGTGTGACAGTGGCGCAGTAATAATGAGGAGTTCAGGGTGACAGTGACGCAGTAAGTGTGAGGGGGTCAGGGTGGTAGCGACGCAGTAAGTGTGAGGGGTGTCAGGGTGACAGTGACTCAGTAAGTGTGAGGGGGCTCAGGGTGATAGTGACACAGTGTGGAGGGCGCACGGTGATAGTGAGGGGGTCAGGGTGTCGGTGACGCAGTAAGTGTGAGGGGGTCAGGCTGATAGTGTCACAGTGTGACGGGTTCAGGGTGATAGTGATGCATTAAGCGTGTGGGGGTCCGGGTGATAGTGACGCAGTAGGTGTGACAGGGTCACGGTGACAGTGACGGGGTGTGAGGGTGCCAGAGTGATAATGACATAATAAGTGTGAGGGGGTCAGGGTGTCAGTGACACAGTAAGTTTGAGAGGGCTCAGGGTGATAGTGACGCAGTAAGAGTGAGCTGTCAGGGTGATAGTGAGAGAGTAAGCGTGTGGGAGTCAGAATAGTAGTGACGCAATATGTGTGAGGGGGTCAGGGCGATAGTGACGCAGTAAGTGTGAGGTGGTCAGACACATAGTGATGTGGTAATTGTGAGGGATCAGGGTGATAGTGAGACAGTAAGCGTGTGGGGGTCAGAATAGTAGTGACGCAGTAAGTGTGAGGGGTCAGGGTGATAGTGAGACAATAAGTGTGAGGGGGTCAGAACAGTAGTAACGCAGTATGTGTGAGGGTACCAGGGTGATAGTGACACAGTAAGTGTGTGGAGGTCAGGGTGATTGTGACACAGTAAGTGTGAGGTGTCAGGCTGTTGGTGAAGCAGAACGTGTGAGTTGTTAGGGTGATAAAGACACAGTAAGCGTGTGGAGGTCAGGGTGAGAGTGATACAATAAGTGTGAGGTGTCAGGGTAAAAGTGACTCAGTAAGTGTGAGGGGGTCAGGGCGATAGTGACGCAGCAAGTGTGCTGTGGTCAGAGACATATTGCCACGGTAATTGTAAGGGGTCAGGGTGAGAGTGAGACAGTAATTGTGTGAGGGTCAGAATAGTAGAGACGCAGTTAGTGTGTGGGGGTCAGGGTGATAGTGACGCAGTAAGTGTGTGGGGGTCAGGGTGACAGTGACGCAGTAAGTGTGAGGGGGGTCAGGGTGATAGTGACGCAGTAAGTGTGAGGGGGCTCATGGTGATAGTGACCCAGTAAGTGTGATGGGGTCAGTGAGATAGTGACGCAGTAAGTGTGATGGGGTCAGAGATGTAGTGACGCTATAAGTGTGAAGGAGTCAGGGTGAGAGTGACACAGTAAATGTAACGGGGACAGGGTGATAGTGATACAGTGAGTGTGAGGTATCAAGGCGACAGTGACACAGTAAGTGTGAGGGGGTCAGGGTGAATGCGTCAGGGTGATAATGACATAGTAATTATGAGGGGGTCAGGGTGTCAGTGACACAGTAAGTTTGAGAAGGCTCTGGGTGATAGTGACGCAGTAAGTGTGAGCTCTCACGGTGATATTGAGAGAGTAACCGTGTGGGTGTCAGAATAGTAGTGACGCAGTAAGTGTGAGAGGGTCAGGGTGATAGCGATGCAGTAGGTGTGAGGTGGTCAGATATATAGTGACGCGGTAATTGTGAGGAATCAAGGCGATAGTGAGACAGTAAGCGTGTGGTGGTCAGAATAGTAGTGACATAGTAAGTATGAGGGTATCAGGGTGATAGTGATGCAGTAAATGTGAGGGGGTCGGGATGTCGGTAACACAGTAAGTATGTGGGGGTCAGGGTGATAGTGACGCAGTGAGTGTGAGGTGTCAAGGCGACAGTGACACAGTAAGTGTGAGGGGGTCAGGATGTCGGTGATGAAGTAAGCGTGAAGGGGTCAGGTTGATAGTGATGCAATAAGTGTGAGGGGGCAGAGTGAGAGTGACGCAGTCAGCGTGTGGGTGTCCGTGTAATAGTGATGCAGAAATTGTGAGGGTGTCAGGGTGAGGGTGTCAGAGACACAATAAGTATGGGGGTCTGGGTTAATAGTGACGCAGTTATTGTGAAGGGTTCAGGGTGATAGTGACGCAGTAAGTGTGATGGGGTCAGAGCAATAGTGACGCTATAAATGTGAAGGAGTCAGGGCGAAAGTGACGCAGTAAGTGTGAAGGGGCAGACTGAGAGTGACGCATTCAGCGTGTGGGTGTCCTTGTGATAGTGACGCAGTAGGTATGAGGGGGGGCAAGGTGATAGTGACGCAGAAAGTGTGACGGGTTCAGGGTGATAGTGATGCAGTAAGCGTGTGGGTGTCCGGGAGATAGTGATGCAACATGTGTGACGGGGTCAGGGTGACAGTGACACAGTGTGAGTGGATCAGCGTGATAATTACATATTAAGTGTGAGGGGGTCAGGGGGTCAGTGACACAATCAGTGTGAGAGGGATCAGGGTGATAGTGACGCAGTAAGTGTGAGGTGTCAAGGTGATAGTGACACAGTAAGCGTACGGGTGTCAGAATAGTAGTGACGCAGTAGTGTGAGGGGATCAGGGCGATAGTGATGCAGTATGTGTGAGGTGGTCAGAGACATAGTGACGCGGTAATTGTGAGGGGTCAGAGTGATAGTGAGACAGTAAGTGTGAGGGGGTCAGAACAGTAGTGACGCAGTAAGTGTGAGGGTATCAGGATGATAGTGACGCAGTAAGTGTGAAGTGTCAGGGTGATAGTGACACAGTAAGTGTGTGGAAGTCAGCGCGATAATGACACAGTAAGTGTGAGGTGTCAGTCTGACAGTGACACAGTAAATGTCAGGTGGCTGAGGGGGATAGTGACTCAGTAAGTGTGAGCCTGTCAGAGAGATAGTGACACGGTATTGTGAGGGGTCAGGTTGATAGTGAGAAAGGGGGTCAGAATAGTAGTGACGCAGTAAGTGTGAGGGGATCAGGGTGGTAGTGAAGCAGTAAGTGTGAGGTGTCAGGGTGATAGCGACACAGTAAGAGTGTGGGGGTCAGGGTGATAGTGACGCAGTAAGTGTGAGGTGTCAGGGTGACAGTGATATAGTAAGTGTGAGGGGGCTCAGGCTGATAGTGACACAGTATGCGTGAGTTGTCAGGGTGATAGTGACACAGCAAGTGTGTGGGGGGCAGGGTGATAGTGACTCAGTAAGTGTGAGGTGTCAGGTTGACAGTGACTCAGTAAGTGTGAAGTGTCAGGGTGACAGTGACTCAGTAAGTGTGAGGGGGTCAGGGCGATAGTGACGCAAGTGTGCTGTCGTCAGAGACATAGTCCCGCGGTAATTGTGAGGGGTCAGGGTGAGAGTCAGACAGTAAGCGTGTGGGGGTCAGAATAGTCGTGACGCAGTAAGTGTGTGGGGGTCAGGGTGATAGTGATGCAGTATATGTGAGGTGTCAGGGTGACAGTGACACAGCAAGTGTGTGGGGGTCAGGGTGATAGTGACGCAGTAAGTGTGTGGGGTAAGGTTGATCGTGAAGTAGTAAATGTGTCGGGTGTCAGGGCGACAGTGACACAGTAAGTGTGAGCAAAAGGGACTGGGAGTGATGCAGTAAGTGTGAGGGGGTCAGGGTGATAGTGATGCATTCAGTGAGAAGGGATCAGGCTGATCGCGACTAATTAAGTGTGAGGGGTCAGGCAGATAGTGATGCAGTGTGAGTGGTCAGTCTATAGTGATGCAATAAGTGTGAGGGGGTCAGACTGATAATGACACAGTTAGTGTGAGGGTATTAGGATGGTAGTGTCACAGTAAGTGTGAGGTATCAGGTTGACAGTGACACAGTAAGTGTGAGGTGTCAGGGTGATAGTGTCGCAGTACGTGTGAGATGTCATGGAGATAATGACACGGTAAGTGTGAGGTGTCAGGGTGATAGTGTCACAGTAAGTGTGTGGGGGTCAGGGTGATAGTGACGCAGTAAGTGTGAGGGTGTCAGAGAGATTGTGTCGCAGTAACTGTGTGGGGGTCAGGGTGATAGTGATGCAATAAGTGTGTGGGGATCAGGGTAATGGTGGCACAGTAAATGTGACGGGGTGCAGGGTGAGAGTGACACACTCAGCGTGCAGGGGTCCGGGTGATAGTGACGCAGTAAGTGTAAGGGGGCTCAGGGTGATAGTGACACAGTACGTGTGAGATGTCAGGGTGAAAGTGTCACAGTAAGTGTAAGGGGGCTCAGGGTGATAGTGACACAGTAAGTGTGAGGTGTCAGGGTGATGGTGTCGCAGCTAATGTGTGGGGGTCAGGGTGATAAGTAACACAGTCAGTGTGGGGGATGCACGGTAATACTCACATATTAAGTGTGGGTGGGGGCAGGGTGATAGTGGCACAGTAAGTGTGACGGGTTCAGGGTGATAGTGATGCAGTAAGCGTGTGTTGGTCTGGGCGATATTGACGCAGTACGTGTGACGGGGTCAGGAAGCAAGTGACACTGTGTGAGGGGGTCAGTTTGATAATGACATAGTAAGCTGAGGGGGTCAGGGTGATAGTGATGCAGTAAGTGTGATGTGTCAGGGTGATAGAGAGACAGTAATCGTGTGGGGGTCAGAACAGTAATGACGCAGTAAGTGTGAGGGTGTCAGAGAGATAGTGACACGGTAATTGTGAAGGTAAGGGTAATAGTGAGACAGTAAGCGTGTGGGAGTCAGTATAGTAGTGACACAGGAAGTGTGAGGGGATCAGGGTGATAGTGATGCAGTAAGTGTGAGGTAATAAGGTAATAGTGACACAGTACGGGTCTTCGGTCAGGGTGATAGTGACGCAGCAAGTATGAGGTGTCAAGGTGACAGTGACCCAGTAAGTGTGAGGGGGCTCAGGATGATAGTGATGCAGTAAGTTTGAGGTGTCAGGGTGACAGTGACACAGTAAGTGTGAGGGGGCTCAGGGTGATAGTGACACAGTAAATGTGAGGTGTCAGGGTGATAGTGTCGCAGCAACTGTGTGGGGGTCAGGATGATAGTGACACAGTCAGTGTGAGGGGCGCACGGTGATAGTGAAATAGTAAGTGGGAGGCGGTCAGGGTGTTGGTGACACAGGATGTGTGAGGGGGTCAGGGTAATAGTGACGCAGTGAGTGTGAGGGGGTCAGGGTGATCGTGACGCAGGAAGTGTGAGGGGGTCAGAGTGATAATGACGTAGTAAGTGTGATGGGGTCAGAGAGATAGTAGCACCATGAGAGTGAAGGAGTCATAGTGATAGTGATGCAGTAAGTGTGAGGTGGCAGGTGAGAGTGACGCAGTCAGCGTGTGGGGGTCCATGTGATAGTGACGCAGTAAGAATGAGGGGGCAGGGTGATAGTGACACAGTAAGTGTGACGGGTTCAGGGTGATAGTGATGCAGTAAGCGTGTGGGGGTCCGGGTGATAGTGATGCAGTACGTGTGACGGGGTCAGGATGACAGTGACACAGTGTGAGGGAGTCAGGGTGATAATGACATAGTAAGTGTGAGGGGGTCAGGGTGATAGTGACACAGTAAGTTGGAGCTGGTGAGAGACATAGTGACGTGGTAATTGTGAGAGGTCCGGGCGATAGTGAGACAGTAAGCATGTGGGGGTCAGAATAGTAGTGATGCAGTAAGTGTGAGGAGGCCAGGGTGATAGTGACGCAGTAAGTGGGAGCTGGTGAGAGACATAGTGACGTGGTAATTGTGAGAGGTCCGGGCGATAGTGAGACAGTAAGCATGTGGGGGTCAGAATAGTAGTGATGCAGTAAGTGTGAGGACTCAGGATGATAGTGGCACAGTAAGTGTGTGAGGGTCAGGATGATAGTGACGCAGTAAGTGTGATGGTGTAAGGGTGATAGGGACGCAGTAAGTGTGGGGGGGGTCAGGGTGATAGTGACGCAATAACTGTGATGGGGTCGCAGAGATAGTGACGCAAGATGTGTGAAGGAGTCAGGGTGATGGTGACACAGTAAGTGTGGGGGGGCAGCGTGAGAGTGACGCAGGCAATGTGCGGCAGTCGGGATGATAGTGATGCAGTAAGTATGAGGGGTGGTCAGGGTGATAGCGACACCGTAAGCGTGTGGGCGTCAGGGTGATATTGACGCAGTAAGTGTGATGGCGTCAGGGTGACAGTGATACAGTAAGTGTGAGGGGTCAGGGTGATAATGACATAGTAAGTGTGAGGGGGTCAGGGTGATAGTGACGCAGTAAGTCGGAGTTGTCAGGGTGATAGTGACGCAGTAATCGTGAGTGGTCAGTCTATAGTAATGCAGTAAGAGTGAGGGGGTCAGGGTGACGGTGACACAGTAAGTGTGAGAGTGAGGGATTGGCAGTTACGCAGTAAGTGTGAGGGGGCCAGGCTGACAGTGACACAGTTAGTGTGGGTGTTTTAGGGCGATAGTGTCACAGTAGGTGTGAGGTGTCAGCGTGATAGTGACACAGTAAGTGTGAGGTGTCAGTGTGATAGTTTCGCAGCAAGTGTGTGGGGGTCAGGGTGATATTGACGCAGTAAGTGTGACGGCATCAGGGTGACAGTGATAGAGTAAGTGTGAGGGGCCATGGTGATAATGACACAGTCAGTGTGAGGAGGTCAGGGTGATAATGTCGCAGTAAGTGTGAGGGGATCAGGGTGATGGTGGCGCAGTAAGTGTCAGGGGGTCAGGATGATCGTGAAGGAATAAGTGTGAGGGGTCAGGGTTACAAGGATGCAGTACGTGTGAGGGGGTCTGGCTGATAGTGACACAGACAGTGTGGGGGTGTTAAGGTGATATTGTCGCAGTAAGTCTGAGGGGGCTCAGGGTGATAGTGACACAGAAACGTGTGGGGATCAGAGTGATAGTGACACAGTAAGGGTGAGGTATCAGGGTGACAGTGGCACAGTAAGTGTGGGGGTCAGGGTGATAGTGACACAGCAAGTGTGAGGAGTCAGGGTGACAGTGACTCAGTAAGTGCGAGGGGGCTCAGGGTGATAGTGACGCAGTCAGTGTAAGCTGTCAGGGTGATAGTGACACAGTCAGTGTGAGGGGGGACCGGGTGATAGTGACGCAGCAAGTATGAGGGCGGGGAGGGTGATAGTAACACAGTAAGTTTGATGGCGTCAGGGTGATAGTGACGCAGTAAGCATATGGGGGTCCAGATGATAGTGACGCAGTAAGTGTGATGGGGTCAGTGTAACATGATGCAGTAAGTGTGAAGGGTTGGGTGACAATGACAGAGTAAGTGTGAGGGGATCAGGGTGCCAGTGACACAGTAAGTGTGAGGGGGTCAAGGTGACAGTGAGCAGTATGTTCGAGAGGGTCAGGGTGATAGTGACACACTCAGTGTGAGGGGATCAGAGAATAGTGCCGGGGTGATTGTGAGGGGTCAGGGTGATAGTGAGACAGTAAGCGTGTGGGGGTCAGAATAGTAGTGACACAGCAAGTGTGAGGTGTCAGGGTGACAGTGACTCAGTAAAGGTGAGGGGGCTCAGGGTGATAGTGACACAGTCAGTGTAAGCTGACAGGGTGACAGTGACACAGGCAGTGTGAGGGGATGCAGGGCGATATTGACGCAGTCTGTGTGAGGGGGTCAGGGTGATACTGACACAGTTAGTATGAGGGGGTCAGAGTGATAGTGACACAGTAAGTGTGAGAGAGAGGGACTGGCAGTGACGCACTAAGTGTGAGGGGTCAGGCTGATAGTGACACAGTAAGTGTGAGTGCTCAGTCTATAGGGATGCAGTAAGAGAGGGGGTTCAGGGCGACGGTGACATGTAAGTGTGTGAGAGAGTGACTTGCAGTGACGCAGTAAGTGTGAGGGGGTCAGGCTGATAGTGACACAGTTAGTGTGGGGGTGTTAGGGTGATAGTGTCACAGTAAGTGTGAAGTGTCAGGGTGATAGTGACACAATAAGTGTGAGGTGTCAAGGTGATAGTGTCGCAGTAAGTGTGAGGGGGTCAGGGTGATAGTGACGCAGTAAGTGTGAGGGGGTCAGGGTGATAGTGTCAAAGCAAGTGTGAGGGTTCAGGGTGATGGTGATGCAGTAAGTGTGACGTGTTCAGGGTGATAGTGACGCAGTAGGTGTGGAGGATGTCAGGGTGACAAGGATGCAGTAAGTGTGAGGGGTCAGTCTGATAGTGACACTGTAAATGTGAGGGTGTCAGGATAACAGTGTTGCAATAGCTGTGAGGGTGTTAGGGTGATAGTGATGCAGTTAAATGTGAGGGGGCACAGTATGATAGTGTCACAGCAAGTGTGAGGGAGTCAGGGTGATAGTGACCCAGTAAGTGTGAGGGGGTCAGGGTGACAAGGATGCAGTAAGTGTGAGGGGTCAAGTTGACAAGGATGCAGTAAGTGTGAGGGGGCCAGGGCGATAGTGAGGCAATAAGTGTGAGGGATCAGGGTGTTAGTGATGCAGTGAATTTTAGGGGTTCAGGGTGATAGTTAAGCAGTAATTGTGAGATGTCAGTGTGAGAGTGACACTGTAAATGTTTGGGGGTTAGTGACACAGTACGTGTGAGGGGTCAGGGTCACAGTGACGCAGACAGGGAGAGGTGGTCAGGCTGATAGTGACACAGTAACTGTGAGGGGGTCAGGGTGACAGTGACGCAGTCAGTATGAGGGTGTCAGGGTGATAGTGACGTAGTGTAAGGGGTCAGGGTGATAGGAACGCAGTATGTGCGAGTGGTCAGTCTGTCGTGAGGCAGTAAGAGTGAGGGGGTCAGGGTGATAATGACACAGTAAGTCTGAGAGAGAGACTGGAATTGACGCAGTACATATGAGTGGGTCTGGGAGATAGATAAGCAGTAAGTGTGAGGGTGTCAGGGTGGTAGTGACGCAGTAAGTGTGGGGGGCAGGGTGATAGTTATGTAGTAAGTGTGAGGGGGTCAGGTTGGTAGTGACGCAATAAGTGTGATGGGGACAGAGTGATAGTGATGCAGTAAGTGTGATGGGGTCAGAGAGATAGTGACGCAAAAACTGTGAAGGAGTCAGGGTGATAGTGATACAGTAAGTGTGAGGTGGGCAGGGTGAAAGTGACGCAGTCAGCGTGCGGAGTTCCGGGTGATAGTGACGCAATGAGTATGCGGGGTGGTCAGGGTGATCATGACACAGTAAATGTGAGGGGTCAGGGTGATAATGACATAGTAAGTGTGAAGGGGTCAGGGTGATAGCGAAGGAATAAGTGTGAGGGGTCAGGGTGACAGTGATGCAGTGTCAGGGGTGAGGGTGATAGTAACACAGTAAGTGTGATGGGGTCAGGATGATAGTGACGCAGTAACTGTGTGGGGTTCCAGATGATAGTGACGCAGTAAGTGTGATGGGGTCAGGGTAACAGTGATGCAGTAAGTGTGAGGTGTCAGGGTGACAATGACAGAGTAAGTGTGAGGGGTCAGGGTGACAGTGAGCAGTACGTCTGAGGGGGTCAGGGTGATAGTGATGCAGTCAGTGTGAGGGGGTCAGGGTGATAATGACACAGTAAGTCTGAGAGAGAGGCTGGAATTGACGCAGTACATATGAGTGGGTCTGGGAGATAGATAAGCAGTAAGTGTGAGGGTGTCAGGGTGATAGTGACGCAGTAAGTGTGGGGGGCAGGGTGATAGTTACGTAGTAAGTGTGAGGGGGTCAGGTTGGTAGTGACGCAGTAAGTGTGATGGGGTCAGAGAGGTAGTGACGCAAAAAGTGTGAAGGAGTCAGGGTGATAGTGACACAGTAAGTGTGAGGGGGAATGTTGGGAGTGACGCAGTCAGCGTGCGGGGGTCCGGGTGATAGTGACGCAGTGAGTATGAGGGGTGGTCAGGGTGATCGTGACACAGTAAGTGTGAGGTGTCAGAATAGTAGTGACGCAGCAAGTGTGAGGTGTCAGGGTGACAGTGACTCAGAAAGTGTGAGGGAGCTCAGGGCGATAGTGACGCAGTAAGTGTGAGGGGGTCAGAGCGATAGTGAGGCAATAAATGTGAGGGATCATGGTGATAGTGATGCAGTGACTGTGAGGGGTTCAGGGTGATAGTTAAGCAGTAAGTGTGAGGTGTCAGTGTGAGACTGACACTGTAAATGTTTGGGGGTCAGGGTTTTAGTGACACAGTAAGTGTGAGGGGGTCAGTGTCACCATGACGCAGAGAGGGAGAAGTGGTCAGGCTGAGAGTGACACAGTAAGTGTGAGGGGGTCAGGGTGACAGTGATCCAGTCAGTATGAGGGTGTAAGGGTGATAGTGACGTAGTGTGAGGGGGTCAGGGTGATAGGAACACAGTATGTGCGAGTGGTCAGTCTGTCGTGATGCAGTAAGAGTGAGGGGGTCAGAGTGATAATGACACAGTAAGTCTGAGAGAGAGGCTGGAAGTGACGCAGTACATATGAGTGGGTCTGGGTGATGGATAAGCAGTAAGTGTGAGGGTGTCAGGGTGATAGTGACGCAGTAAGTATTGGGGGCAGGGTGATAGTGACGTAGTAAGTGTGAGGGGGTCAGTTTGATAGTGATGTAATAAGTGTGATGGGGTCAGAGTGATAGTGACGCAGTAAGTGTGATGGGGTCAGAGAGATAGTGATGCAAAAAGTGTGAAGGAGTCAGGGTGGTAGTGACACAGTAAGTGTGAGGGGGGCAGGGTGAGAATGACGCAGTCAGCGTGTGGGCGTCCGGGTGATAGTGACGCAGTGAGTATTAGGGGTGGTCAGGGTGATCGTGACAAAGTAAGTGTGACGGGTTCAGGGTGATAGTGACGCCGTAAGCGTGTAGGGGTCCGGGTGATATTGACGCAGTAAGTGTGACGGCCTCAGGGTGACAGTGATACCGTAAGTGTGAGGGGTCAGGGTGATAATGACATAGTAAGTGTGAGTTGTCAGGGTGATAGTGAAGGAATAAGTGTGAGGGGTCAGGGTGACAGTGATGCAGTGTCAGGGGTGTGGGTGATAGTAATGCAGTATGTGTGAGGGGTTCAGGGTTTCAGTGATGCTGTAAGTGTGATGGGGGTCAGGGTGACAGTGAAGCAATAAGTGTGAGGGCGTCAGCGTGATAGTCACGCAGTAAGTGTGAGGGGGCTCAGAGTGATAGTGACACAGTAAGGGTGAGGTGTCAGGGTGACAGTGACTCAGTAAGTGCGAGGGGGCTCAGGGTGATAGTGACACAGTCAATGCAAGCTGTCGGGGTGATATTGACACAGTCAGTGTGAGGGGGGACCGGGTGATAGTGACGCATTAAATATGAATGGGGACAGGGTGATAGTAACACAGTAAGTGTGATGGGGTCAGGATGATAGTGCCGCAGTAACTGTGTGGGGGTCCAAATGATAGTGACGCAGTAAATGTGATGGGGGAAGGGTAACAGTGATGCAGTAAGTGTGAGGGGTCAGGGTGACAATGACAGAGTAAGTGTGACGGGGTCAGGGTGACAGTGAGCAGTACGTGTGAGGGGGTCAGGGTGATAGTGATGAAGTCAGTGTGAGGGGGTCAGGGTGATAGTGAGATAGTAATCGTGTGGGGGTCAGAATAGTATTGACGTATTAAGTGTGAGGTTGTCAGAGAGATATTGACACGGTAATGGTGAAGGTAAAGGTCATAAGGGGTCAGAGCGATGATGACGTACTAAGTGTGATGGGGTCAGAGAGATAGTGGCACAATGAGAGTGAAGGAGTCAGGGTGATAGTGACTCAGTAAGTGTGAGGGGGCAGGTGAGAGTAACGCAGTCAGCGTGTGGGGGTCCATGTGAGAGTGACGCAGTAAGAATGGGGGGCAGGGTGATAGTAACACAGTAAGTGTGACGGGTGCAGGGTGATAGTGATGCAGTAAGCGTGTGGGGATCCGGGTGATAGTGAGGCAGTACGTGTGCTGGGGTCAGGATGACAGTGACACAGTGTGAGGGGGTCAGGGTGATAATGACATAGTAAAGTGAGGTGGTCAGGGTGCCAGTGACACAGCAAATGTGAGTGGGCTCAGGGTGATAGTGACGCAGTACGTGTGAGGTGTCGGGGTGATAGTGAGACAGTAATCGTGTGGGGGTCAGAATAGTAACGACGCAGTAAGTGTGAGGGTGTCAGAGAGATATTGACACGATAATTGTGAAGGTCAGGGTAATAGTGAGACAGTAAGCGTGTGGGGGTCAGTATAGTAGTGACACATTAAGTGTGAGGGGAGAAGGGTGATAGTGACACAGTAAGTGTGAGGAAATAGGGTAATAGTGACACAGTAAGTGTGTGGGGTCAGGGTGATAGTGACGCAGTAAGTGTGAGGTGTCAGGGTGATTGTGACACAGTAAGTGTAAGGGCGCTCAGGGTGATAGTGACACAGTAAGTGTAAGGTGTCAGGGTGATAGTGACACAGTAAGTGTGAGGTGGCAGGGTGATAGTGTCGCAGCAAATGTGTGGTGGTCAGGGTGATAGTGACACAGTCAGTGTGGGGGACGCACGGTGATAGTCACATAATAAGTGTGATGGGGTCAGGGTGTTGGTGACACAGGATGTGTGAGGGATTCAGAATAGTAATGACGCAGTAAGTGTGAGGGTGTCAAAGAGATATTGACACGGTAATTGTGAAGGGAAGGGGAAAAGTGAGACAGTAAGCGTGTGGGGGTCAGTATAGTAGTGACACAGGAAGTGTGAGGGGATCAGGGTGACAGTGATGCAGTAAGTGTGAGGTAATAAGGTAATAGTGACACAGTACGTGTCTGGGGTCAGGGTGACAGTGACCCAGTAAGTGTGAGGTGGCTCAGGCTGATAGTGATGCAGTAAGTTTGAGGTGTCAGGGTGACAGTGACACAGTAAGTGTGAGGGGGCTCAGGGTGATAGTGACACAGTAAATGTGAGGTGTCAGGGTGATAGTGTCGCAGCAACTGTGTGGGGGTCAGGATGATAGTGACACAGTCAGTGTGAGGGGCGCACGGTGATAGTGAAATAGTAAGTGTGAGGGGGTCAGGGTGTTGGTGACCCAGTAAGTATGAGGGGGTCAGAGTGATAATGACGTAGTACGTGTGATGGGGTCAGAGAGATAGTGGCACCACGAGAGTGAAGGAGTCAGGGTGATAGTAACTCAGAAAGTGTGAGGTGGCAAGTGAGAGTGACGCAGTCAGCGTGTGGGGGTCCATGTGATAGTGACACAGTAAGAATGAGGGGGGCAGGGTGATAGTGACACAGTAAGTGTGACGGGTTCAGGGTGATAGTGATGCAGTCAGCGTGTGGGGGTCCGGGTGATAGTGATGCAGTACGTGTGACGGGGTCAGGATGACAGTGACACAGTGTGAGGGGATCAGGGTGATAATGATATAGTAAGTGTGAGGGGGTCAGGGTGATAGTGACGCAGTAAGTGTGAGGTGTCAGGGTGATAGTGACGCAATAAGTGTGGTGGGGTCAGAGAGATAGTGACGCAAGAAGTGTGAAGGAGTCAGGTGATGGTGACACAGTAAATGTGAGGGGGCTCAGGGTGATAGTGACGCAGTAAGTGTCAGGTGTCAGGGTGATAGTGAGACAGTAAGAGTGTGGGTGTCAGAATAGTAGTGATGCAGTGAGTTTGAGGAGGTCAGGGTGATAGTGACGCAGTAAGTGGGAGCTGGTGAGAGACATAGTGACGTGGAAATTGTGAGAGTTCCGGGCGATAGTGAGACAGTAAGCATGTGGGAGTCAGAATAGTAGTGATGCAGTAAGTATGAGAGGATCAGGGTGTTTGTGACGCAGTAAGTGTGAGGAGTCAGGGTGATAGTGGCACAGTAAGTGTGTGGGGGTCAGGATGATAGTGACGCAGTAGGTGTGAGGATGTAAGGGTGATAGTGACGCAGTAAGTGTGTGAGGTTTCAGGGTGATAGTGACACAGTAAGTGTGAAGCGTCAGTGTGATAGTATTGCAGTAAATGTGTGGGGGTCAGGTTATCGTGACGCAATAAGTGTGAGCCGGTCAGGGTGATAGTGACACAGTAAGTGTGTGGGAGCGCAGGATGATTGTGACACAGTCAGTGTGAGGGGGTCAGATTGATTGTGTCACAGTAAGTGTGAGGGGGTCAGGGTTAGTTTCGCAGCCAGTGTGAGGGGTTCAGGGTGATAGTGACGCACTAAGTTTGAGGGGGTCAGGGTGACATTGACACAGTAAGTGTGAGGTGGGTCAGGGTGACAAGGATGCAGTAAGTGTGAGGGGTCAGGGTGACAAGGATGCAGTAAGTGTGAGGGGGTCAGGGCGATAGTGACGCAGTAAATGTGAGGGGGTCAGGGTGATAGTGAGGCAATAAGTGAGAGGGATCAGGGTGATAGTGATACAGTAACTTTGAGGGGGTCAGGGTGATAGTGACGCAGTAAACGTGTGGGGGTCAGGGCGATAGTGTCGCAGCCAGTGTGAGGGGGTCAGGGTGATAGTGACGCAGTAAGTGTGAGGGAATCAGGGTGATAGTGACACAGTAAACGTGTGGGGGTCAGGGTGATGATGACACAGTAAGCGTGAGGTAGCCAGGGTCACAGTGACGCAGTAAACGTGTGGGGGTCAGGGTGATAGTGTCGCAGCGAGTGTGAGGGGGTCAGTCTGATAGTGACGCAGTAAGTGTGAGGCAGTAAAGTTGATCGTGATGCAGTAAATGTGTGGGGTCAGTCTGATAGTGATGCAGTAAATGTGAGTGGTCAGTCTATAATGATGCAGTAAGAGTGAGGGGGTCAGGGTGATAGTGACACAGTAAGTGTGACGGGATCAGGGTCACAGTGACACAGTCAGTGAGAGGTGGTCAGGGTGATAGTGACACAGTAAGCGTGTGGGGGGTCACAATGATAGTGACACGGTAAGTGTGAGGTGTCAGGGTGACAGTGGCACCGTAAGTGTGTGGGGGTCAGGGCGACAGTGACGCAGTCAGTGTGAGGGTGTCAGGGTGATAGTGACGTAGTGTGAGGGGGTCAGGGTGATAGCAACGCAATAAGTGTGAGTGGTCAGTCTGTAGTGATGCAGTAAGAGTGAGGGGGTCAGGGTGACAATGACACAGTAAGTCTGAGAGAGAGAGGCTGGCAGTGACGCAATATGTATGAGTGGGTATGGGTGATAGTGAAGCAGTAAGTGTGATGTGTCAGGGTGATAGTGACACAGTAAACGTGTGGGGGTCAGGGTCACAGTGACACAGACAGTGAGAGGTGGTCAGGGGGATAGTGCCACAGTAAACGTGTGGGGGGTCACAATGATAGTGAGACAGTAAGTGTGAGATGTCAGGGTGACAGTGACTCAGTAAGTGTGAGGGTGCTCAGGGTGATAGTGACACAGTAAGTGTGAGGGGGTCAGGGTGACAGTGACGAATTCAGTGTGAAGGGGTCAGAGTTTCAGTGACGCAGTAACTGTGAGGGGGTCAGGGTGATAATGACGCAGTCATTGTGAGGGTGTCAGGGTGATAGCAACGCAGTAAGTGTGAGTGCTCAGTCTATAGTGATGCAGTAAGAGTGAGGCGGTCAGGGTGACAATGACACATTAAGCCTGAGAGAGAGAGGCTGGCAGTGACACAGTACGTATGAATGGGTCTGGGTGATAGTGAAGCAGTAAGTGTGAGGTGTCAGGGTGATAGTGACACAGTAAACGTGTGGGGGTCAGGGTCACAGTGACACAGTCAGTGAGAGTTGGTCAGGGTGATAGTGACACAGTAAGCATGTGGGGGTCACAATGATAGTGAGACAGTAAGTGTGAGGTGTCAGGCTAACAGTGGCACATAAATGTGTGGGGGTCAGGGTGATAGTGACTCAGTAAGTGTAAGGTGTCAGGGTGATAGTGACTCAGTAAGTGTGAGGGGGCTCAGGGTGATAGTGACACAGTTAGTGTGAGGGGGTCAGGGTGACAGTGATGAATTCAGTGTGAAGGGGTCAGAGTGACAGTGACGCAGTAACTGTGAGGGGGTCAGGGTGATAGTGACGCAGTAAGTGTGATGTATCAGGGTGACAGTGACTCAGTAAGTGTGATAGTGACGCAGTAACTGTGAGGGGGTCAGGGTGATGGTGATGCAGTAAGTGTGAGGGTGCCAGGGTTATAGTGACGCAGTAAGTGTGAGGGGGTAAGGGTGATAGTGATGCAGTAAATGTGAGGGTGCCAGAGTTAATGGGATGCAGTAAGCATGAGGGGGTCAGGGTGACAGTGACACAGTCAGTGTGATAGCGACGCAGTAAGTGTGAGGGGGTCAGGGTGATAAGGACGGAGTAAGTGTGAGGGGTCAGGATGACAGTGACGCAGTCTGTATGATAGTGACGCAGTAAGTGTGAGGGGGTCAGGGTGATAGAATGCAGTAAGTGTGAGGGGCCAGGGTGATAGGGACGCAGTAAGTGTGAGGGGGTCAGGGTGACAGTGATACTGTCAGTGTGATAGTGACGCAGTAAGTGTGAGGGAGCCAGGGTGATAAGGACGCATTAAGTGTGAGGGGGGGTCAGGGTGACGTGACGCAGTCAGTGTGATAGTGATGCAGTAAGTGTGTGGGGTTCAGGGAGATAGTGACACAGTAAGTGTGAGGGGGCCAGGGTGATAGTGACGCAGTAAGTGTGAGAGGTTCAGGTGATAATGACACAGTAAGTTTAGGGGTATTAGGGTGATGGTGACATTTTAAGTTTAGGGTTTTAGGGTGATAGTGACGCAGTCAGTGTGGGTGTGTAAGGGTGACATTGACGTAGTAATTGTGAGGGGGCAGAATGATATTGATGCAGTAACTGTGAGGGGGTCAGGGTGATAGTGACGCAGTAACTGTGAGGGGGTGAGGGTGATCGTGACACAATAAGTGTGATGGGGCCTGTGTGACAGTGAAACAGTTAGCGTGAGGAGCGTCCTGTTGATAGTGAAGCAGTAAATCTGAGGTTTCTCGCTGAATAAATCTCTCTCCCTTGATCCCTCTCGTCCTCTGTCTCTGACACACTCTGTCTCCCTGCTCCTTCCCTCTCCCTCTGACCCAGAGGCTGGGGGGAGGGGGGGGGGTGCTGGTGAGGCTGCATGTGGTGGGGTTGGGGTGAGATGTGGGAGGAAGGGAAAATGGGGTAGAGACTGAATTGTGGGAGGGAGACAGCGACAGCAGGACAGCGGGAATGAGCGGGAGGGGGAGAGAAAAGAGTGGAGGCAGGTGGAGACACCAGGGTTGGGTGTGTGTCTGAAAGAGAGAGGGGGGGCGAAAGAGAGTGAAAGGGAGAGGTGGTGAGAAAGAGTGAGTGTGCAGAGAGAGAGAGGGGGGAGAAATGTGGAGAAAGTGTAGGGGAGAGGAAATGGGGGAGGCCAGGCTGGAGTGGGGAGGACAGAGTGAGTTAAACCAAGCTCCTGAGATCAGAGGGCGGTCACCTCCATTTCCCTGAGGACCAAGACTTGGGGTTGAGTCTGTCTCTCTCCAGCTCAGCTTCTCCAACACAAAGACACACAACAACATCGGTCACTCTGCTGCTCGACATGCTTTAATAAACATTTTTATTATTTGCAAATGGAAGTGATGGATACAGTCAATGGGATGGTGCCTTTTCTCACTGGCCCCTGAGTTGTGAGAAACATTGAAATGTTTCCCTGTAACCCCCCTGTGGGATAAGGATGGACAAACCAGCGCTACCCTCAGTCTGTTACCATAACGACAGGCTGCTCCATCGCTGAAACATTGAACTGAAATGAGAAAATCCCGGATGGATTGATAAATGAGGGAATTTGATGCTTAGATGGATTTGGGTGAAGGGATATTTCAGCACATTCTTCAGCTGCTGCCTGAACTTAGTCTGAGTCACGGCATAAATCGCGGTGTTTGTGCAGCAACTGAGGAGCTGCAGCATGAAGCCCAATTCCTGCACAAACGAATCGAGATACACAGACTGATACCCAATATAATACATCCGGAACCATATAGAATACAGCATTAATGTTGACCATAACAGGATGAAATTGGCTGAGATCACAAACAGTAAAATGATGGATTTTTTTCGGTTTCTCATTTCAGTGTCAGACTGAGCGTCCCCATCGGTGTGAGCGCGGAGTCTCCTGCGGGCTCTGCTGGTCACTAAAATGTGTCTGACGGTGAGAACATTGAGCAGCAGAATCAGGAGAAATGGGACACACGGGGTTAGAATGTGGTGGAGGAACTCGATTGTGACCCAGACACTGGATAATGCAACAACGACTGTTACATCACAAAACCAGGGGACGTTCTCCAGCCAATACCGAGCCGTGAACATAAAATACCAAAAAATGTTCTTGACACAGCTCAGCACAGTCACTGCTCCCAGAACCACAGCCGCCGTTTTCTCACTGCAATATTTACTTTTCAGTTTCTGGCAACAAATGGCCACAAACCGATCAAAGGTGAAAGCGACGGTGAACCAGACAGAGCAGTCAGTGGCTGCATAAAGCAGGACGGCGTGGATATTACACACGGGGACGGAGTACCTCAGGAAATAAAACTGTTCCTGATAAACAATGGGAATGTGTCTCAGGATCAGGTCGAGGATAATGACCAGGAGATCCGCCGCTGCCATGGCCCCCAGGTAACGTCGGACACATGGAGACAATCCACAATCTTTATAAAGCAGGATGTAGATGGTCACTACGTTAACTGTGAGGAAGGAAAACAAACCCATTATCCATCAGCCTGGAGGCAAAGGGACCCGTTTGATCGGGGACCCAGTGAGATTTTCAAATGTGTCCCTGTATTCAGGGATTTATTAAAATAATTGGAGCTGGAATAACAAATTGGAAGGTCTGAATTACTGACAAGAATGTGACATAAACCACAAGGAGCCGTCCCTCCCCAAACACACAGAGACACATCCATAAGGACAGATGGTTTCTGGAACATTCCCACACACTCGATCACTCGAGAGCAGACACAGGTCACTCCTTCCTAGTTCCAAATATGGGGGTGGAAACGTTGCTGTCCTGAAGGATTCTCTCCCAGTTTCCTGAAGACAAACGGAGTTTGGGAATTTCTGTATTTTGGTCTAAATTGTGGTCGAGCCTGTGTCGTGGAGAAATGTAAACGCAGGGAAAACGTATTCATCTCTTTAACTGCCTGAGGGGTCTTCGGAACAGTGTCTCCTTCTCCCTGGAACGGGATATCTTCCCTCGGGATCTTATCGTTTGTTCAATTCACTGACGTCCGGCCGTTCACAAACAATGTCAGGGACAGAACATTCCGGGGAATGTCAGTTATAGAATGTCAGGGACAGTAAGTTCCGGGGAATGGCAGTTATAGAATGTCGGGGACAGAACGTTCCGAGGAACTCCATGACCTGTCCATCATTTTTCCCACCATGTCTACCCCACCCTCCTCTCTGACCTATCACGTCTCCCCACCCCCAACTACCGATCACATTCCCAGCTTCCTTCCCCCCAGCCCCAGCCCCAACCCCAGGCCTACCTCCCTCCAATTTATCTCTCAGCTCCCCAGCCCACAAGCCTCATTCCTGATAAAGGGATTATGCCCGAAACGTTCATTCCCCTGCTCCTCAGATGGTGACTGTCCTGTGTGCTTTTCCAGCACCACACTCCCAGTCAGGAAACAGTCTGACACCGTCACATTCATGGGATCAGGCCTGATCGGTCATGTTTCATGAAGCCCCAATCATCATCCCTGGGTATATCCTGTCCCACCGGCAGGACAAACGCACAAGTCGTGCAGATACCCTGGGATAAAGTCAGGGAAGGAGTTACCCTGCAATTCCCCAACTTTGATTCCAGGACCCGAGAAGGCTTATGGTAATAGGTCACAGATGGTCAAGGAAATCGCCTGAGGACTGTCATCTCCTGTCCCCATCCGTACCCCCGGTGATAACTCAGTTCCCCTCGATGTTGGAAACAAATCAGAGGAAGCACTGAGGGTGACAAGGACACAGACCGTCCTCTGGGTGTGGGACTTCAATGTCCATCACTAAGAGAGCCCCCATAGGCCCACCCCTGAGTGAGCAGGGAGAGACCTCTCATACACAGCTTCCAGACTGGAGGAAGTGATGGGGGAACCAACAAGAGGGAAACATTCTCACCCAACCCTTGTCCCAGAGGGATCTGTCCCTAATAGTATCTGTGCAAGCAGCCAGCACACAGTCCTGGTGGAGGGAAAGTCTCAGCCTCATATTGAAGACCCTACCCACTGTGTGATGTGGCACTCCCTCCTGTGAAGTAGGACATACTTCTAAATGGCCGAGCACATGGAAACTGGGCATCCATGAGACACTGTGGGCTAGCAGCAGCTGCAGCCTTCGCTCCATCGTAAAATCAGAAGTGGGCTGTTCACTGATGATTCCAAAATGTTCTGCACCATTCCCAACTACACCTGTACTGAAGCAGGCTAGTCAACCCATCAAGAGTTTTAAACAGGAACAGAATGAGGCCTTTCGACCATTGGAGGCTTTTACTCAGCAATTGGAGCAGATCTTTTAATCTCTTATACCGGTTACACAGGAAATGGTAGGGAACATTCAGCCTTTCAAAACTGCTCCACAGGAATACGGGGTGGGGGTGGGGGGAATCGGTTACTGAGCCAGGAGCAGGAATAAATTAGGGAGAAATCAGTCTCTATCAGTTTAACACAAATTAACGACTGCAGTGACACAGTGCCCAGTGCTGGGACCTCGACTATTTGCAAACTATATAAATGGATTCCAGAAATGGAACAAACATGTTCTAACTAAATTGAAACTAACACTAAGATCGAGAGGAACTGAAGTTATCAAGGGGAGGTAGAGAATCTGAAAATGGATAAGGAACAGACAACAACTTGGTAGATTGAATATAATGTGGGTAACTGGGAACCTGTGATTTTTTTCAGGGAGAATAACAGGCTGTGTATTACATAGATGGTGACGGATTACATAACTTAGTGATGGAGAAAGTGAGGACTGCAGATGCTGGAGATCAGAGCTTAAAAATGTGTTGCTGGAAAAGCGCAGCAGGTCAGGCAGCATCCAAGGAGAAGGGAAATCGACGTTTCGGGCATAAGCCCTTCTTCAGGAAGAAATTCCTGAAGAAGAGCTTATGCTCGAAACGTCTATTCTCCTTCTCCTTGGATGCTGCCTGACCTGCTGTGCTTTTCCAGCAACACATTTTTAAGGACTTAGTGATACCATGTGTACAGGAGGGTTCACTCTGATCTTTCCAGACATGGGAAGTGTGGCCCCATCTCTCTGATGGTCTGCTCTCTGATGCTCCCAGTGGCCCCAATGCTTTCAGTGCACACCGGATATATTGATGTGGCTGGTTGGTGGTGGGACTTGGTGAGGGGGAGGATGTTTAGACCCCTGTACCAATGGGAAAGCCTTTGTCTGAAAGTCCATCATTCCTTCTTTTGTGGAGACCCGAGGCCAATGGGAATGGCTGCCTGCTTCTGAATGAAGAGGCTGTGGCTGCTTCCAGGACAGTGGGTATTCACCAACGTTATGTACTGTACCTGGGCACACTGTAACGTTAATGGAGTGAGAGACGGAGGGTCCAATCACAGGAATGAGAACTAAAAGCATTGCCAGATCAGCTGAAATGGTTAGATTTACCACCCACTCAATCCACCTCACAGAACCAGCCCAGGGGAGATATCTGTTCACCGTGGAACACTGAAGACCAGGACAGTGTCCTGGTCTGTACAACCCAGCAATCTGTCCAGAGTGGAACACTGCACAGATCATGACAGAGCATTTATCTTTAAACCATCTGTCGAGTATGAGAAACTGGGATAGAGACAAAAAAACAACTGATGCTGGAATCCAAAGTAGACAGGCAGGAGGCTGGAAGAACACAGCAAGCCAGGCTGCATCAGGAGGAAGGGAAGTCGACGTTTCGGGAGTAACGGTTCTGCAGGAGTCCTGAAGAAGGTTTACACCGAAAATGTCAAATTTCACTCCTGATGCTGCCTGGTTGCTGTGCTCCTCCAGCCTCCTGCCTGTTCAGTGTGGGAAGCAGTGGAGACACACCCATGCATTGATCGATAAACCCTGATTAGATATCTGTGCAGCACAGGGAGTTGCACAGTGATCACCAATTTGTAACCTGGAGCAGTTACCCTCACAGCATGTAGGACTGTGTACACCACCCCAGTGCATTGATCTGTGAACCAGGAGCAGTTACCCTCCCAGCATGTAGGACTGTGTAAAAACCCCAATGCATTGATCTGTAAACCAGGAGCAGTTACATTCTCATCACGTAGGACAGTGTACACCAACTTAGTGCACAGATCTGTACACCAGGAGCAGTTACCCTCCCAGCATGCAGGACTGTGTACACCACCCAAGTGCATTGATCTGTAAACAAGGACCAGTTACCCTCCCAGCATGCAGGACTGTGTAAAAAACCCCAGTGCATTGATCTGTAAACCAGGAGCAGTTACATTCTCATCACGTAGGACAGTGTACACCAACGCAGTGCACAGATCTGTAAACCAGGAGCAGTTATCCTCCCAGCATGTAGGACTTTGTACACCACCCCAGTGCATTGATCTGTAAACCAGGAGGGGTTACCTTCCAGCATATAGGACTGTGCACACCATCCCAGTGCATTGATATGTAAACCAGGAGCAGTTACCCTCCCAGCATGTAGGACTGTGTACACCACCCCAGTGCTTTGATCTGTAAACCAGGAGCAGTTACTTTCCCAGCATGTAGGACTGTGTACACCACCCCACTGCAGTGATCTGTAAACCAGGAGCAGTTACCCTCACAGCATATAGGACTGTGTACACCACCCCAGTGCATTGATCTGTAAACCAGGAGCAGTTACAGTGCCAGCATGCAGCACTATGTACACCACCCTAGTGCATTGATCTTTAACCCAGGAGCAGTTACCCTCGCAGCATAGAGAAGTGTGTACACCATCCTAGTGCATTGATCTGTAAACCTGGAGCAGTTACCCTCCCAGCATGTAGGACTGTGTACCCCACCCCAGTGCATTGATCTGAGAAACAGGAGCAGTTATCCTCCCAGCGTGTAGGACTGTGTCCAACAACACAGTGCGTTTATCTGTAAACCAGGAGCAGTTAACCTGCCAGCATGTAGAACTGTGTACACCACCCCAGTGCATTGATCTATAAACCAGGAGCAGTTACCCTCCCAGCATGTAGAACTGTGTACAACACCCCAGTGCATTGATCTGTAAACCAGGTGTAGTAAGCCTCCCAGCATGTTGGACTCTGTACACCACCCCAGTGCATTGATCAGTAAACCATGAGCAGTTTCCCTCCCAGCATGTAGCACTGTGCACACCACCCCAGTGCATTGACCTGTAACCCAGGAGCAGTTACCCTCCCAGCATGTAGGATTGTGTACCCCACCCAGTGCATTGATCTGTAACTCAGGAGCAGTTACCCTCACAGCATGCAGGACTGTGGACACCACCCCAGTGCATTGTTCTGTAAACCAGGAGGAGTTACCATCCCAACATGCAGAGCTGTGTACATCATCATAGAGCATATTTCAGTCACACTGTGTTGGATCCCTGCCCAATGCTCGTAGTAACAGGATGTGCGACTCCATCTCTCCATTGTGCCCTGACAAGTGGGCGCTCCTTGTGTGAACATCACTGCCATAGAGAAACAGAGATGGCGGTCAAATCAGTTTAAACAATAACAAATGGGAGGGGTATGGGAAATAGACAGAGGGACAATGTAATGGAAGGACGTGTTCCCAGGTCTCAGAATGCTGAAATGAAAATCTTTTAACAGCATCCTGTGACATAAGCCAGTGTTTCCAGCAATGGAAAGTGAACGGGATATTGGTGGGAGTTCAGATAATGCCGAGTTTTGGATGAGTATTTGTTCTGCAGCTTTGTATCTGGGTGTAGGGTCAGTAGAGTATTTGACTCATTGGGCTAAATCTAACAATAATTTGCAATTTTCCTTGAGTGTGACAGAGGGATTGTCTGAACAAGACTGTGCTAGTTTCCTGGTGCTATCTTATTGAACTCACCTCATTAACAACCCACCCCACCCCACACCATTGTGGCCCTCTCATTAAATACCAGCCCGATTCTCCCACCCATCATGGCTGGAGGCACTCACCATCGCCCGGATGCCCTGGATATTCCATAATCCCTGACACTGGTGCCATCTTTAAAAGGCCACTGGGTGCACGGTTGAGCTTTCGCACTTCGGAGCTGCCCTGCACAGTTTACCCGACCATAACAGATAAGGGGCAATTACACCACAGATTATCGACAGGGGCACGGAGTCATGGTGATTGGGCTAGTACAGAGGGGGACCATTCTCTTCACCGAGGAGGCCATACCACCAGACCCACCGAGCATGGTCTGAGCTCCCCACCCAGCTCAGTGCAGTATCTGCAGTCTGAGGAAATGCCCAGCAATACAGGATGAGCATCAATAATCTTCCCCACTCTGTTAGGATAAGAGTCACTGTATTCTCTCTGCTCCCTCACACTCACTGTGTATCTGTTATAGCACCGACCACCGAACAAGACTCATGTTCCACCACTCTCACTGCGGCATGCAGCACTTCCCTCTCTCTGTTTCTGTCTCTGTCTCTCTGTCACCCGGTCCAGTTTACCCCCACATTAATTACACTGCATAGATACAACGCTGTCGATAGACTCTCTCTGAAAACCACCATTTTCCATTATCCCCATCTACACCAGCACTAACAGCAGGGCCACACACTCCCACCCTCACTCCCTCCCTCCCTCCCTCCCTCCCTTTCTCCCATTCCAGCAGAAACAGCCTGGAATAGGACAGAAAGGGCCACGCCTAGTGGTGGAGTGCCCGATATCCGGTCCCTTACCACCCCCTTCCACCGCCATGTGGGGAGTCCTTGTAGGAGCCGGAGAGGACAGGAACGCCTCGTGTGGAGATTCTGAAACATCCACGTCCCACCGACCGAGTAAGGAGCAATGTTCAGTGAAGGGCAATTCTCACTTTAAACCCACTGACAGCTCTGTTGCCCCCCGGCACAACTTAGAAGCCATGGCCCTGATGCCATCTCCCTTTTGTATCGAGCTGGTACAAATGGAATCCCCACGGTCTCGGTGGGCAGGAGGGTGGGCTCACAACACATCGTCACCCCACCTCCCCAGAAGGGAGTACGGAGGCTCCCTCCTACACCTCCTCCTGTAAACAGCTCAGATGCTGAAACTAATCTGTGGTAGTTACTGCTCTCCCCCTTGTCCTGACATCTTCAACAATCTGTGCTCATATGCACCCAGCGCCCTCTGCTCCTGCAGCCGCTTTCTAATGGCACAGCCTGTTTTATATTGTCGTTCATTGTCTTTCCTACCAAAGTGCATCACCTCACACAGCTCTGCACTAATCCCCAACTGTGATACACCTGAACACGACACCAACGTGTCACTGGCCTGTTAGAGTTCCACACTGTCCTCCATAGACTTTACAATATTTCCAGGTTTGTTGCCATCTACAAACACTGAGATTGTGATAGTGTCACAGTCCCCATGAAACAACTGAAATCCTGCCATAGTCACGAGTGTGAGCAAGTGAAATACTGATATATTCCTGTGGACGGGGTCGAATAATGACATGCTGTCAATGGAGCAACAAAAATCCTGACACACACCAAACGGAGCGAATGAAATATTGACAAACCACAGAGCAAAATAAATCCGGATAGGCTCCAAGGAACTATATTCATCAGGGTATAATGTGATGAAGTTGAAAGTGTGTACTCTACATTTAAACGAGGGTGAATGCTGTTCTGAACTGAGAGCTGACAAGCACCTGTGATATCAGAGGATGGCAGATCCAGACACAATATATTACTATAGAGCTGGAGTCGGGATATAAGCAGCTAAGAGAAAAAAGGGTCCCAGAATTGTGAATAGTTGATGTAAAATGTTCACTTTCAGAGGTAAAAAATAAATTGATGTTTTTATTTAAACAGTGGAATTTGGGAGTTCTCTGTCCTTCATATCTTAACAGTTTACGAGGCGAATTGAGTATTTCTTTATGTTTCATTTAAGTTACAGAATGAGCTTCACATCGTGTCCTAACCATTCCTGCGTGTGTATCTGTGTGTCTCTGTGTGGGGCAGGTCTGGCAGTCTCTGTGGTGCTTAAAGTTATGCAATGTCACCCTCTGCTGGCCTCCACACGCCACTGCACAGGCATTGGCAGAAGGTGAAAACCAACAGGGATTCATTCAGAGAGAGGGTGGGAGAGGGCAGCTGCTCACAGCACCATCCAAACTGATGTCTTATCCATGTACTCATCCAAACGTCGATTAAACTTTTTAACTGTCCCTGCTTTCACCACTTGCTCTGCAAGTTCATTCCACACACATGCCAGCTTCTGTCTAAAATAATTACCTGTCATGACTTTTGTAAATTTTTTTCCTTGCATCTTAAAATATTCCTCAGTTTTGAATCCACATCAGCCCTTCTGCTTCTCTGTACCTGTCATTATTTTACGAACCTCTGTAAAGTTACTACTTAACCTCATACTCGCCAGTGAAAAGAATCCCAGCCTATCCCTCCTTTCCCAGAAACATCCAGGTTAATCTCCTCTGAACCCTCTCCAGCTTAATAATATCAAGGTCAATAATATCAAAATGAATAGTCAAGGTATTTTCTAAAGGTAGGGGAGTCCAAAACTAGAGGCCATAGATTGCGGGTGAGAGTGGAAACATTTAAAAGTGACCTAAGAGGCAGCTTTTTCACCCAGAGGGTGGTGTGCCAATGGAATAAGCGGGCAGGGTGACCAGACTGGACACAGTATTCCAGAAGAGGTCCCACCAATATACTGTACAACCACAACATGACGTCCCAATTCCGATACTCAAAGGTCTGACCAATGAAGACAAGTGTGCAAAACACCTTCTTAATCACATTATCTATATGAGGTGCAAATTTTAAAGAATTATACCTGACGGCCTTGTCTCTGTTCTACAAAACTGCCAAAGGCCCTACGTTTAATTGTATAGGTTCTGCTCTTGTTTGATTTACCAAATCCAATACCTCGCATTAATCCAAACTAAACTCCATCTGCCACTCCTCAGCCCAGTGAGTGATATTACCACCTCCTCACCTTCCCCGTTTAATTTTAAGATTCCCTCCCCCTCTCCAGGATGCCTGCACACTCCGGCCTTGATTTTCACAAAGACCCTGAGCTTGGTTTGCCTTGTGTGGTTAGGGGGAGGTGGGACAGATTGCGGACACAGTCAGTGGGGAGGAGAGGCTGGACAGTAATCAGCGGCCTGGTATCATTTCTTTGTTTTAGGAAGAGGGCAGTCGCATGTTAGAGGTGGATATTAGTGGTGGGTGTTTTGAGACAGAAAATTAAGCTCTTCCTTCGTCTCTGGTGTTCAAAAATAAAGATCCATTTGAGACCCTTCATTGGGCAGAGTGTGTCTGCAGGATTTCTTTCCCTAATATTGCAGACTACAGATAATAGCGATTAAAGATGTTCATAGTTACTTTCGATAGCACACCACGTACACTCAATATCCTACAGTTGAGACAAATATCTTGCATTTGTTTAACAATACAAAATGTTTTTTTGTAGTTCAGTAATGGTAACCTGATTATAATAAATCCACACCAAGCTGAAAGTGGGCAGTAAAATATGACCCAAAATTTGGGTACGGCTGTGTAGTGGGTAGTAACCCTGTCTCTGAGCAAGAACTCCGGATTTGATTCCAATTCTTGAACTTGTGTGGTGGTGTTCCTATCTCTGGACTAGAAGGCCTGGATTCAAATCCTGCCTGTTGCAGAGGTATGTCACATCATGTCAGAACAGGCTGATGAAGAAACACACAGTAGAATACTGTTACAGCTTTATGGGTATTGCTGAGTGATGCTAGTGTCCCTACCTCCGGGCACAAAGGTCTAGATGTAAAGCCCACAGAAGTGTCTCATGATTCATCTGAACAAACTGATTAAAATGGATTTTGAATTGTGACTTGATGGAGAAGGAAGAGGTGTCAGCATTGAGGTTCAGAATTTAGGTCCAGGATGATTGAATGAACAGCCATTCATGTTGATTGGAGTCACATTTCACAGCAGTAAAGGTTTATAAAATCAAATTGCTCATGGATAGGGTGAGTAGTCAGGGTTTTTTCCCAGGTTAGGGACGTCCAAAACTAGAGGGCATTGGTTGAAAGTGAGGGGAAAGGTTTTGATGAGGCCCAAAGGGCACCGTTTCACACAGAGTGTGGTTTGTGTATAGAATGAGCTGCCAGAGGAAGTGGTGGAGGCTTGTACAACATATAAAAGGCATCTGGATGCTGACAGAACTGTCGAGCTTTTCCAGCAATTTCTGTGTTTCTTTTAAAAATGCATTCATTTTAACACAGGTATTCTGAATCAATTAAACATTTTATTTTTTAATGACGCAGAGCCATGTAAACATATTTCAAATAGACCAAGACCATTTTCTGTTAAGGGTATGGCTCTGTGCATGACAGCAGCAAAGATGTACCTACATGGAACAGGGAATGTGATGGAAACATAGTTTGAACAATGTACAAGGAAACCTCACATGGTCCAGTTTGGGCGAGGATGGCATTACTGTGTGATTCAGCTCAGAGAGAGAGAAAATGTAATCTGCCCAAGAAGGAATGGCGTATTGCACTCTCTCTCCTTCATTATTCCTCATCATAGCAATGTGTGCAAGCTAAAAAAAAGTTCTACAGTCATCGTTACCATTCTTATTTTTGTAGAATCCCTGCAGGGTTGAAACAGGCCCTTCGTCCCAACAAGTCCATACCAAACTTCCAAAGAGTAACCTTCTCAGAGCCGTTCCCCAACATTTACCCCTGACTAATTCATCTCACCTAGAAATCCCTGAACACTACAAACAATTTAGCATGAGCAATCCACCTAACCTACACAGTTTGAGCTGTGGAGGAAACTGGAGCACCCGTTAGGAGCTCACCCAGACAGGGGAAGAATGTGCAAACCCCACACAGATAGTCGTACGAGGCTGGAATCAAACGCAAGTTCCTACTGCTGTGAGGCAGCAGTGCTAACCACTGAGCCACTGTGCCACCTTTTGGGAGATCCCTGACTGGAATTCATTGGAATGCCTCACTGCCTAATGCAAGGGGAATTCAGCCCCATCCGATTGTTACTGGATGAAATCCCATTGCTAGCAGCTTGTGTGAGTAGAATATCTTCAGAACGAGCATCATATTTTGGACAATCTCTCAATTTGTCCTTTTGGCATGAGTTACAATAATATCCGGACAAAGTTCTTTCAAGTTAAAATTGCAGAGAATTTGTTTATGTGTGTGTGCGTGTGTCAGTGTTTTTTTTTTGAAAGGGAAATATTGATTATATATTTGCAATACCCAAAACTTTGCCATTCATCTTTCCATCATAGTTTGAGTAACATTGCTCTGGGTCATAAACGTGCTATTTTAGCAGATTCAAATAAAACTAGCCTGACTTGTTCCTAAAACTGACCCTGGCCCAGTCTGAGGCCGATATCATCGGCCATATCACCAACCTGGTTATATTTGACATTTGTCGTGAGCAGTGGAGGAGTGGGACTAGAAAAGGAAACAGTGAACCAAAAAGCTGGGGAACTATAGACCGATGAGCCTGATGTCAGTGGTGGATAAGTTGTTGGAAGGGATTCTGAGGGACAGGATTTACATACATTTGGGAAGGTAAGGACTGATGGGATAGACAACGTGGCTTTCTGCATAGGAAATCATGTCTCATTAATTTGGTTGAGTTTTCTGAAGAGGTGACAAAGAAGATTGATGACGGCAGTTTGGTAGACATTGTCTATATGGAATTCAGCAAGGTGTTCATTTAAAGAACAAAGAACAAAGAAAATTTACTGCCCCGGAACAGGCCCTTCACCCTCCAAACCTGAGCCAAATGTACTGTCTAAATCTCTCGGTCAATTCCTAAGCATCTATATCCCTCTGCTCCCCACCTACTCATGCATCTGTCCAGACGCATCTTAAAAGAATCTGCCGTGCCTGCCTCTACCACCTCTGCTAGCAACGTGTTCCAAACGCCCACCACACTCTGTGTGAAGTACTTACCGCGTGTATCCCCCTTAAACATTCCACCTCTCACTTTGAAAGCACGATCTCTCGTTATTGAATCCTTCACCCTGGGAAAAAAAAACTTTTCTCTATCCACCCTGTCTATACCCTTCATGATTTTGTAAACCTCAATCAGGTCTCCCCTCAATCTCCTTTTTTCTAGTGAAAATAAACCTAACCTACTCAGCCTCTCTTCAACGCTAGTATTTCATTCTGATTGGGAGACAGATTATTAAGTTTCAGTCACATGGGATACATAAGAATCTAGTCACAATTGGTTTGAAGGAAGAGGGGTATTTTTCAGACTGGAGGCTTGTGAGCAGCAGTGTTCTGTAAGAATCAGGACTGAGTTCACAGCATTTCATCCTTTATGTAAAGGATTTAGATGTGAATATAGTGGCAATAGTTAGTAAGTTTACAGATGACATCAGAAAGGTGGTGTAGTTGATTATCTCAGAGTACCAGACCACAAGTAAATGGGACAAAGTGGCAAGGAGTGACAGATGAAGTTTAATTTAGATAAATACGAGGTTTTGCATTTTGGGAAGGCAAATCAGTGCAGAAATTATACATTTAATGGTAAGGTCTTGGGAAGTATTGTAGAACAAAGGGATCTAGGACTGCAGGTATATTGTTCCTTGAACGTGGAGTCGCAGGTAGACAGAGTGGTGCTGAAAAAATTTGGCACATTTGCCTTAATCAGTCAGAGCATTGAGTATAGGGGTTGCGGTGGCATGTTGTATCTGTACAGGATGTTGGTGAGGCCACTTTAAGAATACTACATGCAATTCAGTTTTCTGCAGAAATTACTTACACGGATGTTCCAGGACTGGAGGTTTGAGCTGGAGAAAGAGGTTGATTACATTGAGGTGATTCCTCCTGGAGTGTCAGAGTTTGAGGGGTGACATTATAGAGGTTTATAAAACCAGCAGGGGCATGGATATTCTGAACAGCCATGCTCTGCTTCCCAGGATAGGGGAGTCCAGAACAAGAGGGCATAGGTTGAAGGGGAGAGGGTGAATGATTTAGAAGGGACCTGAAGATAAATGTTTCACAAAGGGAGTGGTGTGTGTACAGAAAGTGCTGTCAGAGGAAGTGGTGAAGGCGGTTAAAATCGCACATTTAAAACGTATCTGAAAGAGGAGGGATATTGGCCAAATGCTGGCAAGTGGGACTCGATCAGATTTGATATCTGATCGGAGTGACCAGATTGGACTAACGGGTCTATTTCCATTCTGCATGACTCTCTGATTCTATAAGAGGGATGATGAAAAATTCTGAAAGGACCTTTGAAGTCAGAATTCTCTTCACTGGAAGTTCATCGTGTCTCTATGTTCACATTGATTGAAAGCTGCATTAGTTAAATATTTGACAGAGAAGTGAGTCACGCATAATGGCACACAGGCAGGAAAGTGGGGCTGAGACCAGAACCTGATTAGCTACAAACGTAGTGCCTGGTGGAGAAGGCTCAAAGTATCTAATGACCCACTCCTGCTCCTCAGTCCCATGTTCCTGCGTTCCATTTAGACCCTCATACCTGTTAGACAGGAGCAGTTGGAGGCTACTTACTCCTATAACCTTGTGCACAGAAACCGAGGAGACCATTCAGCCTCTCAAAACTGTCACACACGTTTTGAAGTGATTTGGGAAATGTAATTGGAATATTCAGGCACGGGTATGAAAGAGGCCCCTCATCTCTCTTCACAGATCTTACCCTCTCTGCAACTTGTGCTTCATTTTGTTGGTCATATTTTAGAGCCAGATTCACTGTGAATACAGCCCATATACCTCAACCAGAGATGGCTCACAAAATCATCTGTTCTTCCTGACTGCAATATTCAAAAACATAACATTCATGAAAATAACACCCACTAACTTTCCAATAACAGAATGCGAGAACATCAGAAACAGGGGTAAGTCATTCACTCCCCAAGCCTGCCTTGCCCTTCAGCAAAATCATGACTGATCTGCTCTTGGTCTCAAATCCTCTTTCATACCCAATTCTTCATAGCCCTCAACTCTCTGACTGGTCAATATCCATCTACCTCCTCTTCAAATAATTTCAGTCACCTAGCTACCCGAACACTCTTGAGAACGGTAATCCTGACATTCAATACCACCTGTTTGAAGTAAACACTTGCTGCTCCTATATCATGGCTTATTGATATGAACAAATCAAGAGTTCAGGTAAAAATGACTGGCCCTGATATCAAGGCACTGGTTGCCTTCTGTTGACATCAAGGAACTGAACAAAACTGGACATCATGGGAATCAGAGTAAACTCTCCAGTGTTTGGGGTCAAACATGACACAAAGGAAGAAGTTCATCATCTCAGTCCTGGGTCAAGTCTGTGCGAGATCCTCAGGGTAGCTTCCCTTTCACAAACAGATTCAGCTGCTTCATCAATGTCTCCCCGCCCCCACCCTCCACAGCATAAGATCTGAAGAGGGGATGGTCACTGAAGATTCCACAATGTTCAGATTAATTTGATTCCTCCCCCTCCCCTGAGTTCCTGAACTGGTCTGCGTCCATGTGCAGCAAGACACGGACTCCATTGAGGCTTGTGATGTTAAAGGGTCTGTAACATTCATGTAACAGCACTGCCTGGCACTGCACATTGCCACAGTAAAATAAGAGTTCTTTCAGCACCTCACGCTGGTTTCACAGGAATATGAGGAAGTCATTCAGCCCATTGACACTATTGGAGAAGAACAGGGACAGCCCATTCAGTGCCTCCAGCCTATAACTCAGGAAGAGAGAGAGAGCCTAGTGTGATGGACCACACCAGAGCCCCTTGAAAATATTTGAAGGCTGTAGCCTAGACACTAATGTTTTCTTATTTTAAGGGAAATGTAAAGTGCCTGTTCCAGATGCAATGTGATTGGTCAAACTACTCGTTGTGAAGCAAAACACCAGCTACTTAAACACGAATGATAAAATAAAACCAAAGAAAGAGGACTTTAGAATAACGTATTTCAATTGAACAAGTTATCAGAATAATAGATCTAGGAACTATTACTGATGAACTGTTACAATATAGGGAAATCCCATAATCACAGCCCCTGGCAGAAAAGAATATTCAGACGCAGATTGTCACAACATTTCTCCAATCCAGGAATTAAAAAGAGCATCAAGAGAAAATTCAGAGAGAGTAGCAGCAAGGAGGCATTCACTGAAGCTTCCAGATCTGTGGAGACCCGAATAGTTTCTGATGCTACTGAGAAACCAACACCCAGAGATCTTAATCTGTGAGAGCTGGCCACACCCATTCAGGCTGCATTAAAATTAACCTAAGGCCTCCCTAGCTGTCTGCTCTAGTGTTCTTAACTAGCCAGCTTGGTAACAAAAGTTCAATCTTTTTCTTAAAAGAAACCAGGACAAAAATACCTCTTAAAGCTGCAGCACCATCACACTTGCCAGCACATCGAGCTGTCAAACAGGAACCAGGGGTAACCCAATCAGGCCCTTGGTCCTGTCCAATCAGACGAGGAAGAAGCCAGTCAGCCCCTTGAGTCACTTCCACAGGAAGAAGAGGAAGCCATTCAGCCTCTTGAGCCACTCATACAGGGTCAGGAGGAGGCCATTCCCCCCTCAACACACTTATACAGGGATAGAATGAGGTAATTTATGCTGATTCTTGATGAACGGTTTATTCCCAAAATGTTGATTCTCCTGCTCCTCGGATGCTGCCTGACCTGCTGTGCTTTTCCAGCAAACCACTCTCTACTCTGATCTCCAGCATCAGCAGTCCTCACTGTCTACAGATTGATGCTCTAACATGATGAACAAGTGGAGCAGATGCTGCACAGACAGACTGCTCCACGTTGTTCTGCTTAGCTCCGTTGCTCATGATACACACGTGGGACTTTAATGTGGTTTTCTCGCGGTGAGGAGGGAAGCCATATGTCTTGTGTGAAGTCTCAAGAAGGCATCTTCCATCTCTGAGAAGCCAGCCTGGTGTTCTCTATGTAGGGCGGAAGGTGGTGGGAATGGCTACATGTTTCATATGAAAGGTATTGTAGCTACTGTTATGGATTGTGACCAACCTGACCTTCAGTACAGGTTCACACTCCGACTGCACAATAACGTGGGGGGAGTTAAATAAGGCATATAAACTATTAGGAAAGCCACGTTAGATAGATAAATAGACTCTCTATGTTAAAATAATCCTGATCTTATCCATGTTGATCTTGTCAACTGCAGTGTAACCAGTATGCTTTCCTCTCTCCAAGACTATTTCCACACTATAATCTGTCTGGCCATGCTTATTATGATCTGCCTTCACGGCTCATAAATAAAGTGTCTCCCTGTATTGAGGTACACGTTACAATAAATCATATAAATTAATCCTGGGTAAGATATGGAATTTCTCAACATATCAATGTCTCTTATGGAAATAAGTGATCACTGCCACTCCTGATGTTTCAGCGTCACCATTTCTTCGTCTCTCACAGCTTTACAGATTAAACACTCAGCTTCTTTACACTATCCTCATGTTACCATCGTCCGGGTCTGTGGGATGGAGATCATTCCTTACAAAGGTGATCAACTCTGTAGACAGTGCTCCAAATGCTCTCTCAGCAAGGCTGTACAACAGCAGGAAGATGGCTTTACTTATGTACTCAAATCATCTTACAATGAAGCACAGCATACCATTTATAGCACCCATTACGTTTCACAAGGTTTGATTCGGACCGGTCAGCATAGACTTGTAAGTGGGAGATCATGCCTCCCAATTTTTTTAGAGTCCTTTGCTGAAGTGACCAAGAAGGTTGGCGAGGACAGAGCAGTAGACGTAGTCTCTATGGATTTCAGTAAGGCCTTCGATAAGTTTTCACATGCCAGGCTGCTCTGGGAAGTTCCAACACGTGGAATGCTGGGGGACCTAGCCAATTGGATACACAGTTGGCTTGATGGGAGGAAGTAGAGGGTTTAGTGGAAGGATGCTTGTCAGACCGGAGGATGGGTCGATTGCTGTTTATTATCTATGGTTTGGTTGAAAATATACAGGGCATGATTAGTAAGTTTGCAGATGACACGAAAATAAGTGGTATCGTGATCAGTGAGGAAGTTTATCAGAAATTGCAGCAGGATCTTAACCAGGCGGGGAAATGGGCCGAGAAATGGGAAATGGAATTTAATATAGAAGTGTGGGGTGTGACATTTTTGAAACTCAAATCAAGGTACGATTTTCACGGTGAATGGGAGGGCCTTGAGGGGTGTAGTGGGCAGAGAGACCTTGTCATTCAGGTGCACGGTTCTCTAAGAGTGCAGTCACAGTGAAACAGTGCAGTGAAGAAGGTTTTTGGCACACTGGCCGTCATCAGGCAGGAGATTGAGTATAGAAGTTGCGAACTTATGTTGCAGTTACACATGACTTTGGTGATTCAGCACTTGGAATATTGTGTTCAGTTTTTGTCAACTTGTTATGGGGAGGGTGTTATGAAATTAGAAAGAGTGCAGTGGTCATTTGCAAGAACGTTGCCTGGACCCAATGGTCTGAGTTATAGGGAGAGGTTAGACAAGCTAGGACATTTTATTTAGCTTGTAGGAGACTGAGGGGGGACCTTATCGAGACGTATGAGATCATGAAGGGTATGGATAGGGTGAATGTTCTCAGTCTTTTTCCAAGGTTTAGAGAATTAAGGATCAGAGGGGATCAGTTTACGTTGAGAGGGGAAGGAATAAAAGGGAAGCTGAAGGGCCACTTCTTTACACAGAGGCTGGTACGTGGATGAGCTGCAAGTAGATGTGCTTCTGGGCGGTACATTAACGACATTTCAAACGGATTTGGATAAATATGTAGATAGGAAAGGACTAGAAGGATATGAGCCAACTGCAGGGAAATGGGGTTAGCGTGGATGGACATTTACAAGGCGGAGTTGAACACCTCTGTTAATTAAACTGAACACCCAGAAAAGCTCGCCTCACATCGTAATCTGTTAAAATATGAGCTGTATCTGTTAATGTGATTAACCTTGGGAAGCTATAAAATAGGAAGTGCAGTAGTCCCTTTGGTCCATCGAATTTGCTACCCAATTCAACATAATATTGGTTGGCCCTTTATTTCCATACCGTTCTCCTGCTCTCCCACCATCCCTTTACTGTCTCTAAATCCGTATTTATATTCAGTGTGTTGGCTTCCTGGTTCCAGCGCATTCCCCAGGTTCACCAGTCTCTGAGTGCAGACATTTATTATCATCTCAATGCAGAATGGCCTGTCTGTATCTAATACTGTGGCTCCTTGTTTTAGACACCACAGCCTGGGGAATTATCATCCCTGCTTTCAATATGTCTCACTCTGTCAGAGCTTTATATATCTCACTGAGATCTCCACCCATTTTCCTAAACCCCAAACACTGGTCCCACAATAAGCCTGCCATCCTAGAGATCGGTCTGGTCATCTTTCGCTGCTCTCCCTCAATGTCAGGTTTGTCCTTTGTTAGGTACAGAGACCAAAACTGCACACAATACAGCACAATGTTCGAGATGGGGTCTCAACTAGACCCTGTACCGCTGCAGTAAGAATCCTTACTCCTGGACTCAAATTCCCCTGAAATGAAGGTCAGCACATCATTTATCTTCCTAACTGCTTCATTTCCTTCAATATTGCTTTCAGTGACTGGTGTACAAGGAGATACAGATCATTGTCACTGTTACAGCTCCCCAATTGGTGGGTCTAAGTACCCTGGTCAGCGTGCCAATGCCATGCCCGGTATTGACTTCTGGATTCAGACCTCACTGCGCTGCAGGGACCTCGGAGGGCTGCTCAGAAGGAAACAACAAACAGGAGCATATGTCCCTGTGTAGATCAGCATGTTTCAAACAATCTATTTTCAAATGATCGGCTTCCAGTCTATTGTTCCCACCAACGGGCACACAGTCAACTCTACCCACATTGCTCTCCATCTGACACTTACTTGCCCATTCACACCACTTGTCGTAGTCACCTTGAAGCTTTTTGCAATATCCCCACCCACTCACAATCCAACATCCTTTAGTTCTGTCAGCAGGTTGGGATATATTGTATTTGATTCCTGAAACCAAATGTTTAATGGGTATTGTGAACAGCTGAGGCCTGAGCACCGATCCCAATGATAACGAAGCAACCTTCCTCGGTTAAGTTTTTTAAAAAATATTTATTTCCTGAATCTGGGTGTGACTGGCTGGGCCAGCATTTATTGCCTGTCCCTAGTTGCCCTCGAGAAGGTGATGGTGAGCTGCCTTGTTGAACCGCTACAGTCCACTGTGGATTCAGTGATGGTAGCACCATTGAATACCACGGAGCCGGGCCGTGTTTAGATTGTATTTTAGTGATGCTGGTCAGGGTTTGGCATTTGTGTGGCCTAAATATTACTTGCCACTTGTCAGCCTGGATGCTGTCTAGATCTTGTCGCATTTGGACATGGACTGCTTCAGTATCTGAGGGGCCACAAATGTTGCTGAACATTGTGCAATCATTGGCGACCAACCCCACTTCTGACCTTATAATGGAGGGAAGGTCATTGCTGAAGCAGCTGTGAATATGTTTGGGCCGAGGCCACTGCCCGAGGGATTCCTACAGACTTGTCCTGGAGCTGAGTTCACTGAACTGTATCAGTCATGACCATCTTCCGACGTATCAGGTATGATTCTAACCAGCGGGGAGTTTGCCCCTGATACCTATTGATTCCAGTTTTGTTAAGGCCCCTTGATGTCACACTTGGTCGAAGGCAGCCTTGTTTTAAAAGGCTGTTATTCTCACCCCACCTCAGGAATTCAGCACTTTTGTACATGTTTGAACAAAGGTAATGAGGTCAGGAGCTGAGTGGCCCTGGTAGAGCTCTAACTGAGCGTCATTGACCAGGTTATTGCTGAGCAGGTCCTGCTTGAAAGCACTGACACTTTCCATTGGTAATTGGCCGAATTGGATTTGTTCTGTTTATTTTTTCCGGATATAGGAGATACATCGGTAATTTTCAATGTAATCGGGGAAATGTTGTTGTAAAGATATTGGAACAGCTTAGTTAGGGCAGTGACAAGTTCTGGACAACAAGTTTTTAGTACTTTTTCCAGAATGTTGTCAGCATGTATACCCTTTGGAGTATCCAGTGTCTCCGTTTCTGGATATCACGTGGACTGAATCGAATTGGCTGATGACTGGTAACTGAATTGTTGAGGATCAACTGAAGGAGGCCGAGATGGATCAACCACTCAGCATTTCTGACTGAAGATTGTTACAAATGCATCAGCCTTACCTTATACACTGAAGTGCTGGGCTCTTCCATAATTAAGGATGGGGATATTTGTGGAATCTCCTCCTCCAATGACTTGTTTAATTGTCCATAACTATTCTCAACTAGAAGTGGAAGGACTGAAGAGCTTAGATCTGAACGGTTGCTTGTGGGATCATTTAGCTCTGTCGATCACTTATTGCTTATGCTGTTTGGCACACACGTTGTCCTGGTTGGTGGCTTCACCTGGCTGACACCTCATTTTCAGGTATGCCCGGTGCTGCTCCTGCTATCCTGCATTCTCTATTGAATCAAAGTTGATTCTCTGGCTTGATGTTAATTGTTGTGAGGGGGATCTGCCAGGCCATGAGTACAATGCTGCTGCTATTGCTGACCCACAGCACCTTATGGAAACCCAGACTTGAGCGGCTAGATGCATTTGAAGTTGGTCTTATTTAGCACGGTGACAGTTAAATGCCGGAGGAAATATCGCAGAAGCGCTTCACATGAGGGCCCCAAGCACTGAGGATGTCTCCAAGACAGGGGACGAAACGTCTGCTGCACAAATACCCAGCTCGGCGAACAGAACCACAACAATTGCCATATATTCGCCCAAATCCACTAAGATTTGATTTTGTAAACTACATTTGTGAGCTTTACCAAACATTTTCTGAAAATCCAAACGTTTTAAATCCATTGCTTCTCTTTCATTTGTCTCCAAATCTGTTTCGTAAACATAATTCCCATTTCATAAACGTATGTTAGTGTTGTCTATGACCATTACTTTCAGTACCAATAATTTCTCCTGAAACATGTACTTACTATGTTCTATGTTCCATGTACGAGATATTTTTCCGCACCAGATTTGGTTTTCCTAGTATTGTTAGAAAGTTCTGTGAAGACAGAACTGAGGTAATGGCTGCATAGTTCTGCCAATTCCCTGTTATCCATTCCCCATTCTCTGGTTTCAGATTATAAGGAAGCTGCACTTGTTTTCTCATACTTCTCACATTAACATAATTTGACAAGCTATTACAGTTCACTCTTATAACGCTTGTGAATATATTCTTCAGAGACCCATCAATTCCTGCCTTATATTGCTCAATGATTGACCTTGGACAGCCATATACTCGCAGGTGCATGTATGCGGTACTGACAGAAATACAGCACGATCTACAGTGGTCCCACTTTCCTACACTAGGCCCATAGCTGCGAATGCTATGACACTTCCAAGTGTTCTTCCAAGCACTTTTTAATGGCTGTGAGGATTCCCGTGATAACTCTCCTCTCAGGAATTAAATTCCTGACCCAAACACCCACTGGGTAAAAAGAAACTATCTTTTAATCCTCACTAAATCTCAAACCCTTCACATTGTTCTTGATTCTCTGACTAAAAGGAGCAGCTGCTGTCTATCTCCCCTCTCTATGCCCCTAGTAATCTTATCCTTCTGAATCACGTCCCCCTCAGCCTTCTCTGCTCCAAAGTAAACAACCCGAGCTTATCCAGCCTCTCTCCATAAGTGATGCGCTCCATCCCAGGGAACATCCTGGTGAATCTCCTCAGCACACCTTTTCTGTACCATCACGTCCTTGCTGTAATGTGGTTCCTATAATTGCACACAGTACTCCATCTTTGTCCAACCAAAGCAGTGTACAGCTCTTATTATCTCCGCCCCGATTAATAATTGCTGCACCCAAGGTCCACTTCTTAACTAACGTATTACCCTGTCCAGTCACATTCAGGGATGTGTGATGAAGCACCCTCTGAGCTTCCTAGTGTGCTGCTATGCATTGAGTCCTCCCCTGTCTGGTTCCTTCTTCCAAAGTACATCACATCATATTTATCAGGTTTACATTCCATCTGCCATTGATCTGCCCATCTGACCAATCCACGTGTATCTTTCTGTAACATAAGACCTTCCTCCTCACTACCAACCAACCGGGCAAACAGAAACTTACTTATCGCAACCCCCACCCCCTTCACCCACCTCCCTCCATTCACATCTGCACCATTTATGAATACCATAAACAATAAGGGATACAGCACTGATCCCTGTGGTACAATAGGGGACACTGGTCTCCAGTCACTCAAACAGCCTTCTTCCACCACTCTCTGTCTCCTGCCACTAAGACAATTTTCGTTGTAACTTGTCAAGTAATCCTTGATTCCATGCGATTTAACTTTAATTTTCACTTTCCCATGTGGAGTTTTGTAAAAGGCCTTGCTGCAAAACTAATTAAGCGAATTCCTTAAACTAATTCAAATTCGTTAGGTGTGACTTCCCTCTGATAAAGTCATGATCATTATCCCTGATCAAGCCTTGCCATTTTGATTGGGTTTCAATTTTTTCTTTCCCTATTTTCTCCAGTAGTTTTCCGAACAGTGATCTAATATTTGTTTGTCTATAGTTCCCTGGTCTATCTCTCCCATCATTACTGTAAAGTGGAATCGCATTAGCTGTTCCCCAGACCTCTGGCACCTCCCCATGGTGGGATTCTAAATAAATTTGTCAGTCAGGGTCTTTCCTCCCTTGACTCCAACAGCAGCCTGTGTTACAATTCATTCAGACCTGGCAATCAGTCCAATTTTCTACCAGCCAAAGCCTCAAATTCCTGCTCGCATTTTACATCAATCTGCCCAAGAGCTTCCCCATCCATCTTCTCGAATTCTCTACCTGCCTTCTTCTTCTCCCAAGTAAAACAGATGTGAAGCTCTCATGTCTCCATCTCTCAATGTTCTCCAGCTTCACACACAGATAGCCCCCTAGGTTTCTAATGGACACGAACTGTTCACCGATCATTCTGTTCTACTTGTTGTCTGTGGAGACTATCATGGGATTCTCCCGAATTGCACGTGCTTGCAGTTTCCATGTCCCTCTGTTATTCAGTCCCCTCTATGTTTCTAATTTTCTAAGATTCACGACGATCACCTCTCATTATTTGAAATACGAGATCACAGGCTGAGTTTCCCAGTCAGACAATCTTGCCACCTTAGGGATTAATCTGGAAAATGCCTTTTGCAGTTCCTCTGTACTCAGCATATTCTTTTTTTAGATAGCGACTCCACAGCAGTACAGAATACTCTCAGTTTTGTCTCAGCAACCTCATTTTACTTTCTGATTTGCATATGTTGTGCCGAATACCTTTCGCTTTATCTTGTGTTATGATATTAGTATGTGAGTTCTTTAAAAAATGCTCCTGAATATCGAACTATACGATATCCATTGATTCCTCATGGCTGAAGACTACAAGAATCATCTTAAAACTATTACAAAAGATTGTTTGCCACTTATGGTTTTCCTTTCATCGATGCATTATCATACTCCCCAGTTTTGCCATTACATTCGATATATCTAGAAGCATGTTCTTTGTGATTGAGTCCAACAGACACCCGACTGCGGATGACAAGTTACTTGTCTGTAGTTCACCACTCTCTATCTTCATCCTTTCTTAAACTGGCGGATAATATTTGTAACCGTCCCTTATCCCGATTGGCTACCTGCCTTTCAGGAATGTGTCAGAAAATAACGTGAAAATCCGTAATGCAATCAATATGACTATTGCTGCTTCCACTGAAATTTTTGTATGAAGTAAATCTGGTCTGTCAGATTTATCAACACTAAATCCAGCTCTCTTTTCAAATGCTACCTTATCACTGATATGAATGATCTTAGACTTTACTTACACAAGTCCCATGGTCACTTGGAATTTCTGGGAGAATTTCTGAATATTCTTCCATGAAGACAGACATGTTTCTTTTCCCTGTAATTGTCTGTTCTTTACAGTAAATTACCCTGTCCGCACACTCACTGTTCCACGTTTGATCTTGTTTTTGTTTTTGTTCCATACATTGTTAGAAGCTTTATAGCATGTTTTACGTTGTTATTTGTTTGCATGTTTTTTCTCTTTTTGATTTTTTTTTCTCAGTTTATTGGTCCTCCTTTGCTGAGTCCTACATTTCTGTGAATCCACTGGCTTACTACTACACTTTGCATTTTTCTAAGCTGCTTCCTTTGATCTAATAGGTAGATGAGGTGGGGTGTGTGAAAGTGATAGGTCGGAGAGGAGGGTGGATTGGATAAGTACGAAGGAAGATGGACACGTAGGAACATTGTAGATGGCGGTGACGAGTTGGAAGGTTGGACTGGGATAAGGTGGGGTTTGGGGAAATGGGGAAATTGGTGAAATCAACATTGATCTCCTGTTGTTGAAGGGTCGCATGGCGGACAATGAGGCGTACTTCCTCCATGCGTCAGGTGGTTAGGGTTTGACCATGGAGGAGGCCCAGGACCTGCGTGTCCTTGGTGGAGTGGGAGGTGGAGTTAAAGTGTTTAGCCACAAGGTGTTAGAGGTTGGCCAGTGTGGCTGTACCAGAGATGATCTTTGAAACGATCCACAAGTTGACGTCCTGTCGGGCGAATGTAGAGAAGACCACATTGTATTTAATGGGTGCAATAGATAAGGCGTTCTGCCTCTCTTCATCACCTATCACTTTCAACCCCTCCTTCATCTACCTCTCACATTCCAGGCTTCCTCCCCCCTCGCCACACCCCCCTCCCATTTGTCTCTCACCCCCCTTGGCCCACAAGCCTCATTCCTGATGATTCCAGTCTCAGGTGACTGTCTGTGTGGAGTTTGCAGATTCTCCTCGTGTCCGGGTGGATTTTCTCCGGGTACTCCAGTTCCCTCCCACAATCTAAAGATGTGAAGGTCAAGTGAATTAGCCGTATTAAACTGTCCATAGCGGTAGGTGCATTAATCAGAGGGAAACTGGTCTGAGTGGATTACTGTTTGGAGGGTTGATGTGGACTTTCTGGTCCGAAGGGCCTGTTTCCATACTGTAGGGAATCTAATCTCAAATAAAACGTTGCGGTCACTGTTCCCAAAAGGTCCTTTACAGCAAAGTTTTCAATTAGCTCTTTTGATCATCCAACAGCAATTCCTAAATAACCTGATCTCGACCTCGATGCTCGAAATAATGTTAATGCAAGCATCTCACATGTGCTCATGAAATCCATTTTTCGCAGCATTAGCATTAAGTTGACTTAATCCGGTTTAGATATACTTTTAACAGTGCATTATTACTGGAGTACCCACAATCGTGTATGTCCCGTTTCCTGCTTTATAACACACTCAACATTTGTATTGCAGCTTTCACTTTAATATATAACCCCCATCAATGTTTCTGAGATCTACCTTTCAGAATTCAGTGAAATCTCAGTGAAGTTGGTTCTGGGGAGATTAATTTAAAAATCATCTCGTCACATCATTTACGATCTTCTCAAGCTTTATTATGAGTTTTTCACCAGATCTCCAGTTATACTGGTGGAATATAGAAGGACAATGATCTTTCAACAATGCTGTGTATTCCCCGCGACAGCTGAGACTGCTGTAACCTGGGTGGTAACCTTCCGCAGGCTGGTAAAGTGTCGCTACTGCTGTACAGGATCTTAGTGAGATCACATCTGGAGTAGTGTGTACAGATTTAATCTCCTCACTGATATTGTTACATTGTTATATTGGAAGCAGTTCTGAGATGGTTCCCTCAACTGATTCGTGTAATGAAGCTGTTAGTTTATAAGGAAAGGATGGTCAGGTTGATCCAATACACATTGGACTTTACATGGATAAAATATGATCTTATTTCAACATAGATGACCAGAAGGAGTCAGAAACAGAAGCCAAAAATACACATAATGGTGAAATCCATGTCATTCTCCAGCCTGTTACACAGAAACAACAGAAGAATATTCAGGCCTTCAACACTGTTACACCAGAACATGAAGAAGCTATTCAGACCCTGGAGCCTGATATGCAGCTACAGAAGGAGGCCAGTCAGCCCCTGGAGCCTATAATACTGGACCCAGAGTAGGCGATAACGGACCAGTATCCTATTACATAGCAACAGGATCAGTCCATTCAGCCTCCTCAAGTCTGTTACACAGGAAATGGAAGAGACCACACAATGACTGGAGATTGTTACACTGGGATAACAGGAGGCCATTAAGCCCCACTGAGCCTATTGTAAGTGAATTGGATAAGGATACAAACTATCTGAAACTTTTTATGAGAAAGGAGGAGATAATTCAGGCACGTGCCTGTTGTAAGGGAACAGGAGAAGACCAATCACTCAGTCCATCCCATCTCAGGGATGCATGAGGTGACCGTTCAGTTTTTCCAAAATGTTATGGAGGAATATGAGAAGACACATCAGCCCCTCGAGCTGTTACACAGCAACAAGAAGATTCCATAATCCCCCAACCGTCTCACACATCAACGGAAGAAGGTCATTCTGGCCAACATGGGAACACCAGAAAGACGTCAGTCCATCGAGTTTGTACAGCAGCAGCATGAAGAGTCCATTCAGCCACACATGGCTCTTACAAAGTAATTGGAGCAGATCTCTTAAAGCCTTGTGCCCATTAAACAGGAATTCAAAGAAAATGTCAAAGTTTCCGAAATGGAAGAACTTATAATAACTGCATAAATTAGGAACTAAAGTGTAACGATAAACTATAGTAAGTTAAGGAAAGTTGTTAGAATCCATTGTTCAGGACATTTCCAAAGTTAAACCACAATCTGTCAGAGTCAACATGGTTTTAGAAAGCTAAATCGTGTTTGATTTGTTTACTTCGGTTATTAAAAATGTCACAAACAAGGAGGAAATTTGGAATCCTGGAGATGGAATATATCTGGTCTTCCAGAGGGTTTGGATATATCGCTTCTCCAAAGTGTAAGCAGTAAGATCAGACAGCATGGGTTTGGGAGTAATTTATTAGCTTGGATGGTGGATTGGTGAACCAACAAAATTCAGTCAGATGGAATAAATGTGTCTTTTTCTTTTGGCAAATGTGAGGTGCCACAGATTTCAGTACTCGTGCTTTAACTGTTCATCATTAATATTATTACTCGGTTGACAGGATAGAAAATACTATAGCCAATTTTTCAGATGACAGTAACATCAGTGGGAAATTACTTCGGAATGAACATGAAAGAGGTTTAAAAGTGAATATGGATAGGTTGGGTGAATGGGCTAACACTTGGCAATGAAAATTAAAGTGGGCATCTATGAGATTTATCAATTTGGTCCGCAAAATAGAAAGGTAAATTATTATCCAAATGGAGAGAAACTTCAAAGTGCTCAAGTGCAGAGAGGTCAGTGTGTTCATGTGTACATCACAGAGAACCTGCATGCAGGTACAGCAAGAAATGGGAAAGGCAAGCGTAGTTTCAGTTTTTATTTGTAAAAGAAGAGAGTAGAAAGGTAGGGAGTGTTGCTGTAGCTATACAAGAGATTAGTGAGGCTGCAACTGGAGTACCGTTTGAGTGCCCTGACTTGCAGAAGGACGCATTTGCGTTGGAGGTAATTCAGAAAGGGTTCATTAGATTGATTCCAGAGATTGTCTTATGAAAAGAGATTGAACTGTCAAGTTTATTATAGTGAAATGAGATCTCATTAACGTCTAAAAAATGCTAAAAGTAATTGAAAGTGTTAATGTGGTGTGGATTTTTTTTATGTGCTGCAATCTACAACAAGAGACCAGAGTTTCAGGATGGAGATGGTAGGAAAGTAGAACAGGGGCCGCAATGACATCAGCCATGATTGTATTCAATGGTTGAGCGGACTCAAGGGGCTAGATTACTGACTGATGTTCCTTGTTCTTATTTAGCCCTTCGAATGTGTTACACAGGAATGGGGGAGGACTGGTTATCAAACAGGAAGCAGGCACTCCTGATAAGTCAGTCTCGATCGATTTGACAGAACGTTACCAGTGATGTCGACAAACTGGGAAATGATGGATATGTCACCCACTCCTGCCTGGAAAGTTCTGGATCATAGAAGCTGAATACAACTGTGACCCTAACAGCCATTGACAGCAACGTCCTCCTCCGGTATGAAGCTATAGGTCGTATTGAAGGAGGTGACACCGCTCACAGGTTCCCCTCACACTCTGCTCCTGGTTTAAGCCGGGCTTGGGAAGCTGTTCCTAGAAAACTCGGGTGGATACAGCAGATCCCTTTCCCCACACGCACTCACTCCGTGGTTTCAGAGCTTCCCCTCTCTGCAACCTATGCTCCGTTTGTTGTTCATGTTATACACCCAGATGCTGTAACTACAGTCCCCATGCTCCATCCAGAGTTGGGTCAGCAAATCCTCAGGTCTCCCTAAATGTCTGAGGCAGCTCACAGCACAACCTCCAGCAAACCATCCCCAGCACCACCACGAACCTTTCAATAACAGGAGTCAGTCAGAAGCCTCTGAGCTACGAGGGAGTTAGGGATCAGAAGAGATCCCCGTAAAATATTTTAAAAAGATTGCTCCAGCTCAAACTTTTCCGTATTTTAACCGTAGATATGAAGTGTGAAGAAAAATATAATCTTTTCAAATGCTTTAGTTAAAAATTCAATGAAAGAAAAGAACAATTGGATTAGTTTATATGTTGGAACACATGCACAAACAATAGACGCCGTAACTTCCTGGTACACACCGCTTGGCACAAAGATAAACTCAAATGCAGATTCTTACATGCAGTTTTCCAATCCCGAAAGTAACAATATTAGAAAAGTTCTCAGCGAGAAGAGCAGCTGGGGATCATGTAATGAAACTTACAACCCTCCTGGGACCCCAAGCAGCCGCTGAATGCTGCAGCTAAAAACAAAACGAGTAGACCTAGCCTGGGAGAGCTGGGTGCTGCCCTTTCATTGTTCCCATCGTTTTAATAAAACCTAAAGGCCTCCTCAGCTATTTGCTTCAGTCGTTTTCAGGTGGCAATTCTGCACCTCTGCCTTTAAGACCTGTCTTCAAAAACGACCAAGACAAAATAATCTTTTTACAGTGACAGTATCATCAAACCTCCCCCTTTGAAACAAATGAACATCAAGATACAACTGTAGCTTCATTTTAAGTCCCTTATTCTTACTCTATTAGTAGACTACAATACATATATATGATATTGACATTAAGCATGCAAACATTCACAACCCCATTCTATTTCAGTCAGTTTACTCCGGCCACAGAATGCCTCTGTCTTTCTTCATCCAAGTCTCAACAACTTGGCAGCAAGCACTGTTTCTTGTCCTGTCAAATGTATAACTTCCACATTGAATGGCAACAATAGTAACCTCTATCTGAACAGACTGGAAGTATTCTCCCTAAATTTGTCCAAAAACTATAGATGTTATGATCAGTATATAGATTTTGCTCAGGCATGTTATTGGCAATGTAAATGCTGAAATATTGCAACGCCAACACCAAGCTCAAGGCCACCTTCCCAATTGAGAAATATTTTTGTTGATGGTTTCAGCGGGCACTCCAACCACACGTTACATAATGGAGCACTTCTCATCTCTCTCATAGTCCTTCTGAATGACATATCTCCTTATGTCTCAGCATAAAAAGAATTACATGCTTCTCTAACTCTTAATGCTGTAACCTGCTACTCCTGGCCTAGGCCAGTAAACCTTACTCTTACAGGGATATGTTTTCAGAAGATCTCGCACATTCTTTTCAATCCCTCACAGAAGCCAAACTTTGATTTATGGACCAACTGATTATCATCAGCCATTTCAGCTTCTAGTCGTGCCATTATCACTCTCTGCTCTTCCACACGAGTTCTCACGACTGCACGAATTTTTGAATTTTGAACTTCTCCCAAGTAAGAATCTCATTAAGAGTGTCGTAGGCTTGCTCTGCTTTTAATGCCCTTATGCACCTTTCAAAATTACTTTGCTTGATTTTTTCAAACTCAATGCACGTTTAACCAGGGACGCTATTTTAGATTTCTGAAACACGATCTGTTCGCTTCTGGCACAAGTTCATATGCACTTCAGATGGCTTTCTTCACCTTCTCATACCCCCCGCCCATACGGTCAGGATCCTGGAATGCCCTCTTAATGGCATTGTGTTTCAATCCACAGCAAGCAGACTGCAGCGATTCAAGAAGGCAGCTCACCACCACCTTCTCAAGGGCAAATAGGAATGGGCTATTAAAGCTGGTCAGTCGGCCATGCCCAAGTCCCAGAAATGAATTAAAAAAAAGATATTGGCCAGGGATGGGATGGAGACCCATGAAGGAAACGGAGTTTGTAAACTTAATGGAGGGCAATGATCTCCACACTCCCAATATTTAAATAACAAGGGCAGTGAGACAATGGTTCACATCTGAAAGTGAGTAGGTCAACATAGTGTAACACTGCCAGAATCAAGGAGGGAGCCATCAATTGACAAGTTCCCTGATGCAGTTAGTAGTGGTTTGCAGAGTGAATATCTGGATTCAGACACTCAACATGAAGAATTACAGTGGCAAGAAATGAAGACTACATGAGAGAACAGAAACGCAGTCGTAACTGGTTTATAGAAAAAAACATATCTGGCTGGTGAGACTTACCAGGAAAACCAACGATAGACAGAAGAGGATAATAAAAATATTGAATAATCCGAAGAACATAATAGATCCATAAATATAATGACAATAAATCATAATATGTAGAAAGAAACCAAGCATAATCGGATAAACCCCTGTCCATTGCTGGACCATCCCAGTCCAATGTTCTCAGATTCCAATCCATTGTTGGAACATTCAAGGCCAGTGTTCTCAGATTCTGTTCTATTGTTGAAACATTCCAGTCTAATATTCTCGGATTATGATCTCTCCTCCTTTTCTCTATCTGGAGCTGCTGATCTCTGGTAGGGCTGTCAATGATGCTCTCGCTCATACTTTGGGATAACACATTGAAAGGTGCCCATTTATCATCAAAATATGGCAACTCTCCACTGAGATAATTAGAATCCATGGAGGCTGACATTAATTACAGTCACCGAGCAAACAGGCGCAGTTAATCACTTCTTTACATAACATCTCATGTCATAATAAAAGGCAATATTTACTCAGTCCCGATGGAATGGATGAGGGTGACTGACGGACGGACTTTAAATTTTTCCTTTTATTAACTTTTTCCATGTACGTGGGAGAATTGCCAGAACACTGCAGGGCTGTAAATGCCCCATTCTCTTTATAAAAGAGACAGGGATAAAATAACAGAACAGCTGTATAAAATGTCTGGTGGGGAATATTCTGGATACATTAATTCAAATGAGAAAGTGAGGGTTGAAGATGCTGGAGATCAGAGTCGAAAATGTGGTGCTGGAATAGCACAGCATGTCAGGCAGCATCAGAGGAGCATCGATATTTCTTGTGTAAACCCTTCATCCGGAATGGATCTTGTAGCCCAAGGGTACTGAGAGATCAATGGGAAGGGGATGGGGTTGAGTAAGGTAGCTGATAATGTGATAGGTAGATGAAGTTTGGGTTGGAGGTGATATGTCAAGAGGAAGGTGGAGCAGAAAGGTGGGAAGGATGATGGACAGGTAGGGCAGGTCATGGGGGCGGTGCTGATTGGAAGGTTGGATCTGGGATAAGATGGGGGTAGGGGAAATGAGAAAGCTCGTGAAACCCACATTGATCCCATGTGGGTGCAGGGCCCCAAGGCAGAAGATTGGCACTCTACCTCCAGATGTCGGGTAGTTAAGGTTTGGCGGGGAGGAGGCCTGCATATCCATGGCGGAGTGGAAGGGACAGTTAAAGTGTTCAGCTACGGGGTGGTGGGGTTGGTTGGTGCTGGTGCCCCACCAATGTTCTCTAAAGTGTTCCATACATTGGCATCCAGTCTTCCCGATGTCAAGCAGATATCAGGAACAATGGATACTGTGGGCGACATCTGTGGACGTGCAGGTAAAGCTCCAAAGGATGTGGAATACACTTTGGCGGAGGGAATGGTCCAGTTTTACCAATTCTTGCCGTGTCAGGGGAAGATCCCAGGAGTGGAGGGTGGATTGGTGGTTGGCGTGGACCTGACAAAGGAGTCACGCTGCGAATGTTCTTTATGGAACGCATATCGGGGTGGGGAGTGAAATATATCCCTGTTGGTGGAGTCTGTTTGTAGGTGGCACAAATGGGGGAGGATAATGCATTGCATCTGGAGGTTTGGTGGGGTGGAAGGTGAGGAACAGGGTGTTCTTTCCGTGTTGCATTGCGAGGGGTGGAATTCGAAGGCAGAGGTGCGGGAAGTGGATGAGATGCACTGGATGGTATCATCGAATATGTGGGAGGGGAAATTGCTTTCGTGAAAAAGGAGGGCATCTGGGATTTACACTGAGTTTAGAGTGTGGTGCTGGGAATTCGACGTTTTGGGCAAAAGCCCTTCATCAGAATTTGATTTTTTTTCAGAAAAATCAATTCTTCTGCTCCTCGGATGCTTCCTGACCTGCTGCGCTTTTCCAGCACCACACTCTTGACTCGAATCTCCCGCATCTGCAATACTCACATTCGCCTACACGCTCGGTTCAGCCACTTCTGAAACACTGCCTTTAATTCTGTGCTCACTGCTGTAGGAACGATGTTGTTAAACCTGAAAGCACGCTGGTGGTGGCGAGTGATGTTGATCGACCCGGAGAATATGAATGGGCTGGGATTATGTTCCCTGGAGCGTTGGTTCTGAGGAGTGACCTTACTGAGGTTTATCGTGGTGAATCCCGATGCTCCAGCGTGAGTAAGGCCAAAGGCCAGGGAAATAGACAGGACAGTTATTCACATTGAAACTGGACAGTTACTCATGGTAGAACAACTTACTGAACGATGGAGGTAGACTGAAGAATGGGGCTGGCCAGCGGAGTCAGAATTTGGAGGGTCCAATCACATGATTGAGAACAAAAATAAAGGCATTGCCATATCAACTGAAATGATCAGTTATATCGCATTCTCAATCCACCTTACATAATCAGATTAGACACCATAAACCCAGAGGAGATATGTTTTCAGCATTGGGCACTACGCATTCCAGGCTAGTGTACTACTGAACACCACGCTGCAATCAGTGCACACATCAGCCGTTCACTGATCTATAAATCCAGATGAGACATGTGTTCAGCAGGGAGCACTGTGCAGACTGGACTGGTGTTCTGTACAACACAACCCACAATCTACCCAGAGTGGAAAGGTATGCAGACCACAACATTGTTTTGTAAACCCAGAAGAGATATGTGACCAGGGTGTGGAACTGTGTCCATCATCCCAGTGCATTGTTCAGTAACATTGTGTGAGATCACTGCCCAGCATAGGAAAACTTGCAGCCCATGCTGGAAGTGACAGGATACGCAGCATCCATCCATTTACAGCTCCAAATCTCCATTGTGTCATGACACAGGGGTGCTGTCGGTGTGAACATCACTGCCAGGGAGAGATGGCGGGGGAAACAGTTTATGTATCATCAAATGGGAGGGGTTTGGGGTATAGACAGAGTGGGGAAGACTGAGAGACAATGCCATGGAAGATTTTGTCCCCAGGTTCCAGAATGCTGAACTGAAGACATTTCAGCAGTATCCTGCAACATGCGCCAGTGTTTCCAGGAATGATGGGTGAACAGGGTATTGGCGTGAGTTCAGATGATGGAGAGTACTGGATTAGCATTTGTTCTGCGCCTTTGTAACTGGGAGTAGGGTCAGCAGAGTCTTCGACTCATTGAGTTGAATCTAACAATACAGTGTCCCAGTACAATTTTCATTGAGTGTGATGGAAGAATTGTCTGTACGAGACTGAGCTAGTTTCCTGGTGCTATCTTATCGAACTCATCTCATTAACTACCCACCCCACCCCATAGTGTCCCTCTCATTTAATGCCAGCCCGATTCTCCAACCCGTCATGGCTGGAGTTATTCACGAACGCCCACATGACCCCTGATATTCCGTGATCCCTGATACTGGTGCCATCTTTAAAGGCCAATGGGCACACGGTTGAGCTTTCTCAGTTAGGAGCTGCCCTGCACAGTTTACTCAGAGCACGGCAGATAAGGGGCAATTACACCACGGTTTGTCAACAGAGATGCGGAGATCCTCGTGAATGAGCTAGTGCAGAGGAGGATTATTCTCTTCCCAGAGTGGGACACAATACCAGATCCACCGAGCGTGGTCTGAGCTCCCCATCCAGCTCAGTGCAATATCTGCGGTCTGAAGTAATGTCCAACAATACAGGACAAGCATCAATAACTATCCCCACTCTGTCAGGATAAGGCTCACCATATTGTACCTGCTCCCTCACACTCACTGTATATCTGTTATCGCACCTTACCACAAACAAGGCTCATGTTCCACCACTCTCACTACTGCAGGCAACACCTTCCCTCTCTCTCTCTTTCTCTCTCTCTCTCTCTCATAGAGTCATAGAGACATAGAGATGTACAGCATGGAAACAGACCCTTCGGCCCAACCCGTCCATGCTGAACAAATATCCCAACCCAATCTTGTCCCACCTGCCAGCACCCGGCCCATATCCCTCCAAACCCTTCCAATTCATATACCCATCCAAATGCATCCTAAATGTTGCAATTGTACCAGTCTCCACCACTTCCTCTGGCAGGTTTTTCCATACACTTACCACCCTCTGTGTGAAATAGGTGCCCCTTAGGTAAGTTTTATGTCTTCCCCTCTCACCCTAAATCTACGTCCTCTCATTCTGGACTCCCCCACCCCAGGAAAAAGACCTTGCCTATTTATTCTATACAAGGCCTTCATAATTTTGTAAAACTTTATAATTTCACCCCTCAGCCTCCGATGCTCCAGGGAAAACAGCCCCCGCCTGTTAAGCCTCTCTCTATAGCTCAAATCCTCCAACCCAGGCAACATCCTTGTTTTCCGAACCCTTTCAATTTCGCAACATCTTTCCAATAGGAAGGAGACCAGAATTGAACGCAATGTTCCAACAGTGGTCTAACCAATGTCCTGCACAGCCGGAACATGATCTCCCAACATCCTCTACCCAATACTCTGCCAATAAAGGAAAGCATACCAAACGCCTTCTTCACTATCTTATCCACCTGCCACTCCACTTTCAACGATCTATGAACCTACATTCCAAGGTCTCTTTGTTCAGCAACACTTGCTCGGACCTTAACATTAAGTGTATGAGTCCTGCTAAGATTTGCTTTCCCAAAATGCAGCACCTCGCATTTATCTGAATTAAACTCCATCTGCCACTTCTCAGCCCATTGGACCATCTGGTTAAAATCTGAGTTAACCCTCTTCGCTGTCCACTACACAACCAAGTTTGATGTCATCTGCAAACTTACTGACTGTACTTCTTATGCTCGCATCCAAATCATTTATGTAAATGACAGAAAGTAGAGGACCCAGCACCGATCCTTGTGGCACTTCACTGTTCACAGTCCTCCAGTCTGAAACACAACCCTCCACCATCACCCTCTGTCTTCTACCTTTGAGCCAGTTCTGTATCCGCTAGTTCTCCCTGTATTCCATTAGATCTAACCTTGCTAACCAGTCTCCCATGAGGAACTTTGTCGAACGCTTTACTGAAGTCCATATAATCACATCTACTGCTCTGCCCTCACCAATCCTCTTTGTTACTTCTTCAAAAAACTCAATAGTTTGTGACGCACAAAACCTTGGTGACTAACCTTAATCAGTCCTTTCCTTTCCAAATACATGTGCATCCTGTCCCTCAGGATTCCCTCCTACAACTTCCCACCACTGAGGTCAGGCTCACCGGTCTATAGTTCCCTGGCTTATCTTTACCGCCCTTCTTTAACAGTGGCACCACCAGTATTCCGGCACATCACCTGTGACTATCGATGATACAAATATCTCAGCAAGAGTCCCAGCAATCACTTCTCTGGCTTCCCACAGAGTTCTCGGGTATACCTGATCAGGCCCTGGGGAATTATCCACCTTTACCCGTTTCAAGACATCCAGTACTTCCTCCTTTGTAATCTGGACATTTAGCAAGATGTCACGATTTATTTTCCTACAGTCTACATCTTCCATATCCTTCTCCACAGTAAATAATGATGCAAAACATTCATTTAGTATCTCCCCCATTTTCTGTGGCTCCACACAAAGGCCGCCTTGCTGATTTTTGAGGGGCCCTATTATCTCCTTAATTACCCTTTTGTCCTTAATATATTTCTAAAAACCCTTTGGATTCTCCTTAATTCTAATTGCCAAAGCTATCTCATGTCCCCTTTTTGCCCACTTGATTTCCCTCTTAAGTATACTCCTACTTCCTTTATACTCTTCTAAAGATTCACTTGATCTATCCTGTCTATACCTGACATATGCTTCCTTCTTTTTCTTAACCAAACCCTCAATTTCTTTAGTCATCCAGCATTCCCTATTCCTACCACCCTTTCCTTTCACCCTGACAGGAATATACTTTCTCTGGATTCTTGTCATCCCTTTACCTGCGAATATCTGCCTCCAATCACCTTTCGAAAGTTCTTGCGTAATACAGTCAAAATTGGCCTTTCTCCAGTTAAGAACTTCAACTTTTTGATCTGGTCTACCTTTTCCATATCTATTTTAACACGAATTGTGGTCGCTCTATCTCTCTGTCTGTCTCTGTCTGTCTGTCTCTCTCTCTCGCTCCACTTTACCCCCCACACTAATAACAACCCTGTTGACTGACTCCCTCCGGACACCTCACCATGTCCCCGTTCCTCACCTGCAGTAGCTGAAAATGTGTTGCTGGAAAAGCGCAGCAGGTCAGGCAGCATCCAGGGAACAGGAGAATCGACGTTTCGGGCATAAGCCCTTCTTCAGGAAAATCCTGAAGGGCTTATGCCTGACACGTCGATTCTCCTGTTCCCTGGATGCTGCCTGACCTACTGCGCTTTTCCAGCAACACATTTTCAGCTCTGATCTCCAGAATCTGCAGTCCTCACTTTCTTCCCACCTGTAGTAGCACTAACAGCAGGGCCACCCACTCCCATCCTCCCTCCCACACTCCCTTTCTCCCATTCCAGGAGAAACAGCCAGAAATCGGACAAAAAGGGCCAAGCCAGGTGGTGGGATGCTGGATATGCTTTACATCACCCCCACACCCCCGCCATGTGGGGAGAAACCTGGTAGGAGCCGGAGAGGACCAGGTCACCACGTGTGTAGATTCTGAAACACCCACATCCCACCAACAGAGTGAGGAGCAATGTTCAGTGAAGGGCAATTCTCACTTTAAACCGACTGGCTGTTCCATTTCCCCTGGCACAACTTAGAAGCTGTGGCCCTAATGCCATCTCCCTTTTGTGTGAGCTAGTACAATGGAACCCCCACGGTCTCAGTGGGTAAGAGGGTGGGCTCACAACACATCGTCTCCAGCACGTCCCAGGAAGGGAGCACGGAGAATGCCTCCTACACCTCCTCCTATAAACAGCTCAGATACTGAAACTAATCTGTGATATTTACTGCTCTCCCTATTTGTCCTAACATCTTCAATAATATGTGTTCATATACAAACAGCGCTCTCTGCTCCAACAGCCCTTTATAATTGTATAGAAGGTTTTATGTTGACTTTCAGAGTTATTCCTACCAAGGTGCATTGCCTCACATTGCTCTGCATTGATCCTGATCTGTCATAAACTGAAAACTACACCAATGTGTCACTGTCCTTCTGGAGTTCCACACTGTCCTCCACACACTTCATTATTCTTCCAGGTTTAGTATCTGCAAATATTGAAATTGTCCTCCAGTCACACTCCACACAGAAATACTGATTCACTCACTATTGTGAGCAATTGCAATACTAATGCACGCCCTGAGGACAGACTTAAATACTGATACACATCAGACAGAATGATTGAAATATTGACAAGGTTACTATGGAGTAAGAGAAGTAATGATAGACACTCCATGTCTATTAGTTTCTGTGTATTTGTGAGTGTCTCTAAGTCTCTGTATTAGCGTGTGTCTATCATTGTGTATCAATGTGGAGCGAGTCTGGCAGTCTCTATTTTGCTTAAAGTGATGTAATATTCCCCTGACACGAGATCCGAGGAAGAATCCTTTCATTTCTGTCCACATATGCTGCCAGACCTGTTGAGCTTTCTGTTGCTGTCAGTCTCTGCTAGCCTCCCCACACCACTGTACAGTAGGGGTGGAGGGTGAAAATCGTCAGGGATTCAGTTTGGAAGGAACTGAGGGACGGCAGCAGCTCACAGCACCATCAACACACACACAGGCACACAAGCACACACACACAAAGACACAGACACAGACACAGACACAGACACACACATAAACACACAGGCACAGACACACATACAGACACACATAGACATATACCCACATACACATACCCACAGACACCCCCCCCCCACACACACACACACACACAAACACGCACACGCACTCACAGAAACGGGCACACACAGACGCAGGCACACACAGACGCAGGCACACACACAGTCAAACATAGACACACTCTCACAGGAACAGACTCACACAGATGCAGACACACACACTGAAAGTTTGTGCGAAGATTTGTAGCTCGGGTGCTCGTTTAGATTAGATTACTTACAGTGTGGAAACAGGCTCTTCGGACCAACAAGTCCACACCGCCCCGCCGAAGCGCAACCCACCCATACCCCTACATTTACTCCTTACCTAACACTACGGGCAATTTAGCATGGCCAATTCACCTGACCTGCACATCTTTGGACTGTGGAAGGAAACCGGAGGACCCGGAGGAAACCCACGCAGACACGGGGAGAACGTGCAAACTCCACACAGTCAGTCGCCTGAGGCGGGAATTGAACCCGGGTCCCTGGCGCTGTGAGGCAGCAGTGCTAACCACTGTGCCACCGTGCCACCCACCTCGTTGTTGTGGTTCTGTTCGCCGAGCTGGAAGTTTTTGTTGCAAACGTTTCATACCCTGGCTAGGCGACATCATCAGTGCTTGGGAGCCTCCTGCGAAGCGCTTCTTTGATGTTTCCTCCGGTGTTTATAGTGGTCTGTCCCTGCCGCTTCCGGTTGTCAGTTTCAGCTGTCCACTGTAGTGGTTGGTATATTGGGTCCAGGTCGATGTGTTTGTTGATGGAGTTTGTGGATGAATGCCATGCCTCTAGGAATTCCCTGGCTGTTCTCTGTCTGGTTTACCCTATGATAGTAGTGTTGTCCCAATCGAATTCATGTTGCTTGTTGTCTTCGTGTGTGGCTACTAAGGATAGCTAGTCGTGTCGTTTCGTGGCTAGTTGATGTTCATGTATGCGGACTGTTAGCTGTCTTCCTGTTTGTCCTATATAGTGTTTAGTGCAGTCCTTGCATGGTATTTTGTACACAACATTCGTCTTGCTCATGTTGGGTATCGGGTCCTTCGTTCTGGTGAGTTGTTGTCTGAGTGTGGCTGTTGGCTTGTGTGCCGTTATGAGTCCTAGGGGTCGCAGTAGTCTGGCAGTCAGGTCCGAGATGCACCTGATGTATGGTAGTGTGGCTAGTCCTTTTGGTTGTGGTATGTCCTCGTTCCGTGGTCTTTCTCTTAGGCATTTGCTGATGAAGTTGCGCGGGTATCCGTTTCTGGCAAATATCTTGTATAGGTGTTCCTCTTCTTCTTTTTGCAGTCCTGGTGTACTGCAGTGTGTTGTGGCCCTTTTGCATAGTGTCCTGATGCAGCTTCGTTTGTGTGTGTTGGGGTGGTTACTTACATAGTTTAGGACTTGGTCTGTGTGTGTGGCTTTCCTGTATACTCTTGTAGTGAATTCTCAGTCTGGTGTTCTCTGTACCATCAAGTCTAGGAATGGGAGTTGGCTCAGACAACAACTCACCAGAACGAAGGACCCGATACCCAACATGAGCAAGACGAATGTAGTGTACAAAATACCATGCAAGGACTGCACTAAACAATATATAGGACAAACAGGAAGACAGCCAGCAATCCGCATACATGAACATCAACTAGCCACGAAACGACACGACCAGCAATCCTTAGTAGCCACACACGCAGACAACAAGCAACACGAATTCGACTGGGACAACACTACTATCATAGGGCAAGCCAGACAGAGAACAGCCAGGGAATTCCTAGAGGCATGGCATTCATCCACAAACTCCATCAACAAACACATGGACCGAGACCCAATATACGAACCACTACAGCGGACAGCTGAAACTGACAACCGGAAGCGGCAGGGACAGACCACTATAAACACCGGAGGAAACATCAAAGAAGCGCTTCGCAGGAGGCTCCCAAGCACTGACGTTGTCGCCTAGCCAGGGGACGAAACGTTTGCAACAGAAACTTCCAGCTCGGCGAACAGAACCACAACAACACACACTCAGTCAAACAAGATATATACACAGATGCACACACACTCACAGAAACAGCCACACATTCATACACACATACAGCTACACACACACACATACTCACAAAAACCCCACACCCACAAGAATTAACCCACACAGACACACCGACACACACACAAACCCAGAGGCAGAGAGACACACAAACAGGCACACAGAGATGTGCACACGCCGACCGACACATGCGCGCGCGCGCACTCAGACAACACATACAGTCACAGATTTCACCAGTTTCCTCATTTCCCCTCCCCGATCCTTATTCCAGATCCAACCCTCCAACTCGGCACCTCCTTCTTGAACTGTGCTTCCTGTCCATCTTCCTTCCTACCTATCCACTCCACCCGCCACTTCAACCTCTCACCTTCACCCCAGCTTCATTTAACAATTGCCTTCCCCCCAACACCACCCCCTCCCATTTATCCCTCAGCCCCCTTGATCCATAAGCCTCATTCCTAATGAAAGGGTGATATTCTATATTTCGACTCTTCTGTTCCTTGGATGCTGTCTGAGTGATTGTGCTTTTCCAGCACCACACACTTTCAACACAGGCACACACACGCACACACACAGACACAGAAACACACACACACACAGACAGGCAGAGATACACACATACCGAGACACGCATAATCACACAGACAGCCACACTTCCCTCCCACGCAGGCATCCACATTCCCCCCACACATATATACCCAGACTCGCAACATATACACACATACGCTCTCACACAGGCACACACGCACAGACACACACAGATGCCGACAACCACCCATACACAGACACCCACATTCCCCACACACAAGCACACGCATGCACACACACAGATAAATACAGACACACAGGCATGCACACACACACAGACAATGACTCACACTAACACCCACAGACAGTCACAGACACACAGAGACATGCACACACACACAGACACACATACATACACACAGCTGCACGCACACAGCCATGCAAACACATAGACACACACAATGGCACACGCACACACACACGCACGTACTCACACACATCTTGTAAAATGCCATGATTAGTGACTTACCCTTACAAATAATCTTACATGTAAGAAAGGATTGAAAAGTCCTAAAACACACCAGTACACCAGCACACCAACACAACACACCTAAAACCATCGCATTGTGTCACTTTCAGGAGAGGGAGAGGAAGGAAGGGAGACTTTGAACCCCATTCAATGATTCACCCCAAAACAAAAGAGTTCCCATTGCACACAGATGCAGAGATAGACATATAAACATATATACACACACTAATGCAAAACACACAGGGAGATAGAAACACATAGATACACATATAGACATACACAAATCGGCAAGCCCGGACAGAAATTTGCAGATACAAACTTGGACATACGAAGACACATGGAACCGTAGAGTTATACATGGGGTTTGAAAACAAAGCTATCAGCCCATACACTCAATGGTAATGATAATCTCAAACTAAACTAGTCCCACGTTCCTGCGCTTGGACAATATTTTTCCAAACAGTCTCTTATTCTTGTACTTAATAAAATGTATTTTAATCATTGCAATTTTACCCACATCTATCACTTATGAGGACATTCATGCCATACACGAACCAAATGATGTTTAATAAAAATGCACTTCATAGATCCTGATCATGTACACACAAGAACTCGGTGGGAAGCTCGAGAAGTAATTTCTGGAAATCTTAATGAGATGTTCTTATCATCAATAGGTGAGGTGCTGGAAGACATGAGGCCGACTAACGTGGTGCCATTATTAAACAAGCTGGCAAAGAAAAGCCTGGGAACAATAGACCAGTGAGCCTGACATCGGTGGTGGGCAAGTTGTTGGAGAGAATCCTAACGACAGGATTTACATGTATTTGGAAAGGCAAAGACTGATAAGAGCTGAAAATGTGTTGCTGGTAAATCACAGCATGTCAGTCAGCATCCAAGGAACAGGAGAATCGACGTTTCGGGCATAAGCCCTTCTTCAGGAAAGACTGATAAGGGAAAGTCAGCATAGTTTTGTGCATGGGAGATCATGTTTCACGAACTAGACTACTTTTTTCTTGAAGAAGTAACAAAAAGGATTGATGAAGGCCGAGCAGCGGACGTGATCTATATTGACTTCAGCAAGGCATTCTACAAGGTTTCCCATGAAAGACTGGATAGCAAGGTGATAGCTCATGTAATACATGGAGATCCAGCCTTTTGGATACAGTACTGGCTCAAAGGTAGAAGACAGAGGGTCGTGGTGTAGGGTTGTTTTTCAGACTGGAGGCCTATGATCAGTGGTCTGCGACAAGGATTGGTGCTGGTTCCACTGCTGTTCATCATTTACATAATTTATTGGATGTGAACACAGGACACATACTTAGTGAGTTCATATTAGACACCAAAATTGAAGGTGCAGTGGACAGAGAAAATGATTACCCCAGAGTATAACCAGATCTTGATCAGATGGACCAAAGGGCTGCCGAGTGGCAGATAGAGTTTATTCTTGATAAATGTGAAGTGCGGCATTTTGAAAAGAAAAGTCAAGGCTTGGCTTATACATTTAATGTTAAGTCCCTGGGGAGTGTTGCTAAACAAAGAGACCTTGGAGTGCAGGTTCATAATATTTTGAGAGTGGAGTTGCAGGTATACAGGATAGTGAAGAAGATGTTTGATATGCTTGTCGTTGTTGGACAGTGCATTCAATGTAGGAGTTGGAAGGCAATTTTGTGGCTGTACAGGAAATTGGTTAGGACACTATTGAATACTTCGTGCAATTGCGGTCTCGCTCTTTGAGGAAGGATGTGTGAAACCTAAAATGATTCAGAAAAGATTTAAAAAGATATTGCCAGGGTTGGATGTTTTGAGATTTATGGAGAGGCTGAATATGCCAGAGTTATTTTCCCTGGAGCATCAGCGGTTGAGAGGTGATTATAGAGGTTTATATACTCACAGAGTATAACGGGATCTTGATCAGATGGAACAATGGGCTGAGGAGTGCATTGAATGTAAGAGTTGGAAGGTCATATTGCGGCTGTGCAGGACATTGGTTAGGCCATTATTGAATACTTCGAACAATTACGGTCTCGCTTCTCAAGGAAGAATGTGTGAAACTTGAAAGGATTCAGAAAAGATTTACAAATATATTGGCAGGGTTGGATGTTTTGTGAATTATGGAGAGGCTGAATATGCCGGGGTTATTTTCCCTGGAGTATCAGCGGTTGAGAGGTGATCATGGAGGTTCATATTTTCACAAGTGGAATGGATAGTGTCAATAGCCAATGTCTTTTCCCCAGGGTAGCACTTTCCAAAGCTAGAGGACATAGGTTGAAGGTCAGAGGGGAAAGACTTAAAAGGGATCTAAGGGGCAATGTTATTAAAGAGAGGGTGTTTTATATGTAACGAGCTGCCAGAGGAGGTTGTGGGGGCAGGGACAATTGCAACAATTAAAAGGCATCTGGATGGGCATACGAATAGGAAGTGTTTGGGGGATATGGGCCAAATGCTGGCAAATGGAATTATATTAAATTAGGGCATCTGTTTGGCACGGTTGAGTTGGATAGAAGGGCTTGTTTCCATGCTGGACAGTTCTATGATACTCTATCCTCTGTAAAACTTTCTCCTGTCATCTTAAAATTACTCCCTTAACTTGAAACTCACCACCCTAAGAAAAGGGCAACTGCCATTCAACATTATCTCTACCCCTCATTGTTTTATAAACCTCTATAAGGTTGATAAGGTCTCAGACGTCTACGCTGCTATGGAACAGGTTCCCGTCCATCGAGCCTGTCCTTATAACGTAAACACTCCATTCCAAGCAAAAGCGTGGTAAATATTTTCTGAACCCTCTCCAGATTAATAATATCCTCAATATAACTGGTTGACCAGAACTGCACACAGTACTTCAGAAGAGACCTCACGTGTGTTCAGCACAACCTAAAAATAATGTTCCAGCTTCTGTCCTCAAAGGTCTGAGCAATGAAGGTCGGCAAACCAAACTCCTTCATAACAACCCTGCCGACACATGATGCAAACTTCAAAGAAATATGTCAGAACCCCTAAATCGCTCTGTTCTACAACGCTACCAATGGCTCGACATTTAATTGTGTTCTCTCCTTGTCTGTTTTACCAAATTGCGATACATTGATTTTTTGAAATTAAACTCCATCTGCTGGGGAAGAAAGTATGGACAGTAATCAGCTGACTTGGATCATTTCGTTATTTTAAGAAGAGGGCAGTGACACGTTACTGGCGGGAAAGAGTGATTGCTGTTTTTAATCCAGAAAGTATGCTCTTTCTTCGTCTCTGGTGTTCAGTGATAAATATCTATTCTAGATCCTTTATCGTGCAGAGTGTGGCTGTACATGTTTTTCCCTCATATTGCAGATGTCAGATAAAAGCCACTTAAGGTGGAAATCATAGCCAAGCAATTAAAGATTTTCATAGTTATCTCGAAGGCAAAGCACATAAACTCAGCATCCTATAGTTGAGGTGAGTACCTTTAATCTGTTTGACAATGTGATTCTTTTAACTGTGTAATTCCGTAAAGTTAACCAAACCACACCGAGCTGAAAGCTGACATTTAAAATGTAACCCAAAATCTGGGCACTCTTGTGTAGTGGGTAACGCCCATGCCTCTGAGCCACAGATCTGGGTTATATTCCAATACCTGACCTTGTGTGGTATTTTCTGTCGTTCTGGATCAGAAGGTCTGGATTCAAGTCCTGCCTGACAAGGATGTATGTCACAGTATTTCATAACAGGCTGATGAACAAACACACAGGAGAATAATGTTGCAGCTTTAGGGATTGTTGACAAGTGGCGGTTGTGTCCCTACCTCTGAGCCCAAAATTCGAGATAAAAATCACACAGAGGTGTTTCATAATTTTCCTGAACAAGTTGGTAAAATAATTTTAGAATTGTGGCGTGATGACGAAGGAAGAGGAGTTAATATTGAATTTCAGAACTTGGGCCCAGGTTTACTGAAAACACAGCCATTCGTGTTGATTGGAGCCAAATTTGTGCATTCTATTCGGGTATAAAATCATGAAGAACATGGATAGGGTGAATAGTCAGGGTCTTTACCCCAGTGTAAGGAAGTCCACGACTAGTGGACATAGAATTAAGGTGAGATGGACAAGATTTAAATGGGACCTAAGGGACCATTTTCACACATAAGGAAGTTTAGGTATGCAGTGAGCTGCCAGACGAAGTGGTGAAGGATGGTACAATTACAACAGTTAAAACGCATCTGGATGGGGTCATGAATTGGAATGGTTTGGAGGGATATGATACGGATGCTGGAAAATGAAACTAAGTTAATTTACGACATCTGGTTGGCAAGAATGAGTTTGACTAAAGGGTCCGTTTCTGTGCTGTACATTTTTATGATTCATTGATCCTATTAAAAAATGTAACCTTCTTCACTTTCCACTATATAACTAAACTTGGTGTCATCTGTAAACTTGCTCGACATACATTGCATAATTCTCATCTAAGTGACTGATATAAATGACAACCAAATATAGATCCAGCACCAATCCCTGTGGAATGTCGCTGGTCACAGGCGTCCTGTCCCAAAGAGAACCATCCTCCACTACCCTCTGCCTCCTGCCAATAAGCTGAAACACACACACGCATACAGACATAGAGACAGAGACACAGTTCTGTCTTTAAGACAGAGATGGATACGTTTTAATTGATGAGGGGATCAAGGTTACAGTGAGAAGGCAGGAGAATGTTTTTGAGAAGCATGTCAGCCATGATTGAACAACAGCTCATACTTGATCGACCAAACAGTCTAGTTCTGCACCAATTTCATACGATCAATGGTTTACGCTATCATAAATGTCTACCCAAGAGAAGAGTGGAGGTTGAATTTGGTAAATACTTTACTGAACAGAGTCAATGGGAATGTGGGATAGGTTTGAGTGGCTGAATGAACTATGTCTTTCCTATTGGTTGTGCCCTCATTGTTAAAATGGGGAGTTCACTTGCTGTGAGGTTCATACAATTTAAATTTCGAAGTTCTACCATTTAAGATTGAGATAAGGATGATCTTATCTCCTTAGGGTTGAGCTGTCTGTGGTATTCTCATCCCCAGGAAACAGTGAAGACTGGGCCATACAGTCATAGAGTCCGAGAGATGTGCAGCACGGAAACAGACCTTTCGGCCTAATTCACCCATGCTAACTACATATCCCAACCCAATCTAGTCCCACCTGCCATATCCCTCCAAACACCTCCTATTCATATTCCCATCCAGATGACTTTTAAATGTTGCAATTTTACCAGCCTCCACCACTTCCTCTGGCAGCTCATTCCATACATGTACCACCCTCTGCGTGAAAAGGTTGCCATTTGATCTCTTTTATATATTTCCCCTCTCACCCTAAACCTATGCCCTCTAGTTATGGACTCCTTTAACTCAGGGAAAATACCTTGCCTATTTACCTTATCCATGCTCCTCATGATTTTATTAACCTCTATAAGGTCACCTCTCAAATACAATCGCTTATTTTAATGTGTAGTGACTGCAGCAATTCGAAACACAGCAGCTAAAAATGAAATTAATAATGGAAATTATTGGTTGTGTTGTTAAGGGGACGCATATTCATCAAGCTAATAGGAACCATTCCCCCTCCTCAGTGTCTGAAGGTCAAAATTGAGTACATGACTGACATTGCAGATGGTTCTATCGTTGCATCAGAAAGACAGCATTTTTGACCGGAAAGCGCTTCCCCCAAATGTTAGTCTATATTCTGTGCTCATCTTTTAATCTCTCAGGGATCAGGATCACTAATAGTACGAACTCCACCTGATCATCTGACAACAAATGGCCCGAATTGAGGATCACTGGTATCAGAAACAAATCGACAATCAGCTACACAGCACAGCAGGAGGCCATGCAACCTTTCCAGGCTGTTAAACAGGAACTGGAGAGCACTGGTCCGCTACCAGGAAATACAGAGTCGAGATAATTACGTATTTTCAGGTTGGAAAGCTATAACTAATGGAATTCCTCAGGAATCAGTGTGAGGTCATCAACAGTTTACAATGACTTGGATGAAGGGGCTGAATGGATTGGAGCTCAGTTTGCTCATACACCAGGATAGTCATTAAGCAAGATTTCATGTGGAGGCAGAATGTCTGCAATGGAATACAGACAGGGAAGGGCAGAACGTCTGCAATGGGATACAGACTGGGAAGGACAGAGCGTCTGCAATGGGATACAGACAGGGGAGGGCAGAGAGTAAATCTTCGCCAAAAAAAGCAGTACAATGTGGGTGATGGGAAGTTTATGTTTGGGAAGAAGCATAAAACGACCGTAAATTATATAACTGGAGGCAGAATGCAGAACTCCGTGGTACAAAGGGATTCGTGTATCCTGCTACATAAATCACATGAAGTTAGTCTGTACAGGCAGCACATGTTTGGAAAATTAAATGAAATGATACTTTTTCTTGCAAAGAGAATTGGGGCTGATCTTAAGGATGTTTTAATGCATCTGTACAGGCCGTTGCTGAGACCACATCTGACGTACTGTCTATGATTGTAAATGCACTGAAGTGAAAATCAAATTGCTTTTGAAATGTTTCAAAGGTGTTTCTCTTTACTTGTTCTTGCGATGAAGGCATTGAACAATTAAACGTTTCGGCCTGAGAATGAGAAACGTACTTATTAACCATATAAGATTTTGCGCTGGTGAAACCTGATGGATATTTTACATTCTATGGGAGAATAAGACCTGGAGCTAATCTAAGAATAAGATGCATTCAGTAAAATGCAGATATTGTGAAGATATTACAAGTTGTATTATAAAGGTATACGGGAACATATAAACATATCTTCAAATCTAGTGGTGCTATTTGTTCTGAAAGAAATGGCTGGATGACCAACAGCAACAGTGATGTACCCACATGGAGCAGGGAATGTGTTGGAGTCATACAGTTCAGTCACTGTTAAAACAGACTTCATTTGGTCCAGTTTGGGGCCGGATATCGTTACTGTGTGATTCAACTCAGAGAGGGAGAAAATGCAATCTTCCTGAGAAGGAACAGGCTGTTGCTGCCTCTCTCTCTGTGTTCCTCTTACCAGCAATGTGTGAGAGCTGAAAATTCCTCATTCGTCTATGCCACTCATGGAGGATTCCTGTCGAGGATTGACTGGAATCGCCCCACTTCCTGAAGTAAAGGCAATCCAACTAAATCCACCTGTTCCAGGAAGTGATCCCATTACCAGTAGCTTGTAAGAGCAGAATAGCTCCATAAGCTGAATGATGTTTGGAACTATCACTCATGTTTCCTTTCGTCATGAGTTCATTTAATATTTGGGCACAGTTCTTCCAAGTTAACGTTCTGCAGAGAGTATATTTTTCAGTTTGTCATCAAACCTGTGCATGTGTCAGTATTTTAGAGAGGGAAACATCGACGCACAGATTTGCAATAGTCAAACTGTTTGTCATTCATCTTTCCACTGTAGTATGAGTAACTTTGTTTCGGTAATAAACCTGTTAATTTGAGCAGATTAAAGAATCCTGCCTGACTTGTTTCTAATCCTCACACAGTCTGAGACCTATATGATTGATCATACCACCAACCCGGTTACATTAATATTTGCAATGAACAGCGGAAGCGTGGGACGAGGAAGGGGAATAGTGACCTGAACTATAGATCGGTGAGCTGTCGTCATTGTTGTCCACGTTGTTGGAGAGCATTGAGAGGGCCATGATTTACATGTATTTACAATGCAACAACTGATGAAGGATAGTCAACATGGCTTTGTACATGGGAAATCATTTCTCACAAAGTTGATTGCATTTTGTGAAGAGGTGACAAAGAAGATTGGTGATGGCAGTGTGGTAAACGCTGTCCATGTAGATTCAGCAAGGCATTCGACAGGATTCCACATAGCAGACAAGTTAGTAAGGTTAGGTCATAAATAGATCCAAGATAAGCTACCCAAATGACTACAAAATTAGAGTGAAGCTAGGAGACACAGGGTGGTAGAAGACTGCTTTTCAGACTGGAAGCCTATGACCAGTGATGTGCCACAAGTAGCCGTGCTGAATCCACTCCTTTTCATTATTTATATAAATGAATTAAATGTGAATATTTGCCTGTTTATTACGTTTATAGATGACCTTAAAATTGGAGATGCAGTGGCCAGCAAGTTTTAACTCAGAATTCAATGAGACCTTGATCAGATGGGCCAATGGGCCAAGGAGTGACAGATGGAGTTAAATTTAGATAAATGTGAACTGTTGCAATTTGATAAGATAAAATAGGGCAGGAAATATACAATTAATGGTTAGGTCCTGGGGAGCGTTGTTGGACAAAAGGGCGCAGGATCATAGATCCTTGAAAGTGATTCGCAGGTAGATAGTGTGTTGAAGGAGGGGTTTGGTATGCTTGCCTTTATTGATCAGTGCATTGACTATGCGAGTTGGGAGATAGTGTTGCGACTGGGCAGAATGTTGGTGAGGCCAGATTTAAAATATTGTGTTTGATTCAGTTCGCTCTGTTACAGGTAGGATGTTGTTAAACTTGAGAGGGTGCAGAAAAGATGTACAAGGATATTGCCTGAAATGGAGGGATCAGGCTACAGGGATAGACTGGACAGACTGGGGCTTGTTTCCTCTGGAGCATTGGAGGCTGAGGCGTGACATTATAGAGGTTTATAAAATTATGCAGCACATCGGTGGGCGGGATGGTGGCACAGTGGTTAGCACTGCTGCCTCACAGCGCCAGAGACCCGGGTTCAATTCCCGCCTCAGGCGACTGACTGTGTGGAGTTTGCACGCTCTCTCCGTGGGTTTCCTCTGCGTGCTCCGGTTTCCTCCCACAGTCACAAAGATGTGCAGATCAGGTGAATTGGACATGCTAAATTGCCTGTAGTGTTAGGTTAGGGGTATGGGTATGTTACACTTCGGTGGGTCGGTGTGGACTTGTTGGGCCGAAGGGCCTGTTTCCACACTGTAATGTAATCAATAATTCGAATAGCCAATGTATTTTTTTTCCCACATTAGGGGAGTCCAAATCTATAGGACAAAGGCTTAAGGTGAAAGGAGAAAGATAGTAAAGCTCAATGCTTTCATGCAGGTTGTGGTGTGTGTATGGAATAAGCTCTCAGAGAAAGTGATGGAGGCTGGTACAGTTACAACATTTAAAAGGCATCTGGATATGCATATTAATAGGAAGGATTTAGAGGAATACAGGTCTAATGCTGGCAAATAGGACTAAATCAGATTGGGATGTATGAATTATGTGGACAGGTCTCCGTGCTGCATGACACTGTAAGGGAGATGAGGAAAAATTCTAAAATGACCTTTTGAGTGGGAAGTCTCTTCTCCAGAGGTATGTGGTGCCTCTTTGTTCACATTTATTCAAAACTGAGTTAGCTAACTATTTGACAGAGAAGTGAGTCACAGATGATGGGATACCGACAGGAAAGTGGGGCTGAGACCATAACCTGATCAGCCATAATCGCAGTGCCTGGTGGACAAGGTTCATAGTGTCTAAGGATCTAACCCTGCTCATGTTCTGATGTTCTATTCAGACACTCCACCTTGCTAGACAGGTGCAGTTTGAGGCCACTTACTGTTATAGCTCCGCTGACTCTCTGGAATAGAGAATTTCTGACATTCACCACCCACTGTTTGAAGAAATAACTGCCTGCTCCGACACGATGACCTATTGATATGTGCAATAGAGGTGAATACAAGGACTTACCAAAGAGTGACTGTCCCTGATATCAAGGCAGTATTTAACTGAGGATGACATCAAGGAGCCTGAGCAAAATTGCACTTCATCAGAATCCATTGCAAACTCTCTAGTGTTTGGAGTCATTCACAGCACAATGGGACATTTTTATCATCGGTGGGCATCAATCATCTCAGCCGTGGGACATCTCTGCAGGAAATCCTCAGGGTAGCTACCTCAGATCAGGCATTCCCAGTTTTTCAGCAGGGAATCCATGCTGTCAGGAAGCAGGCCATTCATTCCATTGAGTCCACATCGATCACAAGTGGGGATATTTACTGTACGTTACACAATACTCAGAAAACTTTGTCATCCCTGACCTCCTGATGCAGTCTGTGTCCATGTGCAACAAGACTGAGACAACGTTCAAGCCTGTGCTGTTAAACTGTAGGTAACATTCATGAAACAGCGCGGCACATTTCCACAGTAAACGGAGGAGTTCACTCAGTACCTCAATCTGGCTTTGCAGGAATATGGGAAAGTCATTCGGCCCATTGAAATTACTGGACAAGAAGAGGGATAGCCCATTCAATCCCTCCTTCCGTTACACAGGAAGACAAGGAGTTTGCTCACGCCTACATATCACTTACACGGGGTCAGAAAGTGACCATTTCACACCTGGAGTCTCTTCAAAGGAACAGGAAGAGGCCATTCAGATTCTCAAGTCAGTAACACAGGAACAAGAAAGTGTCAGAGATGCTTCAGCATAACAATCAAATGGAGCAGAAACTGCACAGATGGACTGATCCATGGTATTCCTCGTGGCTTCATTATTCTTAGTACATCCGTTATGTTAGCATGCTTTTCTGTCAGTGGGAATGAAGCCATTTTTTTAATGAGTCCCAAAAGCATCTTGCGTTGCTGAGAGACCAGACCTATGTTCTCTCAGGAATTCAGAAGCTGGTGGGGAATGGCTAACTGTTTCAGATTGACGGTATTGTGGCTGCTGACAGGATTATGGACAATATAACGTTGAGTGGAGGGTCACACAGTAACTGTGCATTACAGTGTTCAGAGTTCATTCAGAGCCTGTACCTCTCTGTTAATCGAAATGAGGTCTATGCACTGGCACATAAACTACTGGGAATCGAGCATCCTATGGAAAGTACAAAATTTATCACCTTACGATTGGCTGCTTGCGACAAAATGAGTGTCGGTCCATAACCGTCAAGTTTCACCTTCGTATTCTCTCACAGTGCTATAGATTAACCACATAGTTACCGCTCTATCTCCTGATGATACCATCATGCCAGGGTTCAGTCTGGTGAAACCTCTTTGCACTGTCTCGGTGACGTGACGATCATTATTTATGAAGTAGACTCAGTTTGTCTTTAATACCCCAAATTTTATTTCAACAAAACACTACCATTGATTAAGGTATATTTACTGTGGTACTCAAGTATTTTGCATGAAAGACCAGATATCATTTCCAGTTATAATTACTTACTGTCCCATCGGAATTCTGTTAGTGATTTATAACCAAGGATGTCCAGGTCCTCTTCAACAACAGAACTTCCCAGCCTCTCACCATTTAATAAACATAAAAGAGAATCATTTTATTTGTTTTTCCCATTCAATCATGTTATACCTTGCGAACAGTTATTGCCCAAGCACTGAACCTTCTGATACTCCACAAGCCTTCCACCCAGAGAAGGCTTCATTTTGCACATTATCCAATTTTGATCCATTCTGTGTTTTCCACCCCTACTTACACATGGACTCTAACATTCCCCACTTACCAGTATTCAACCGTGTCGAACGTTTTCTGAAAAATCAAATCCTTTACACCTACTGTTTGTAAAATTTCGATATCACAATGGACAATCTCCACAAACTACAGCAGGTTTATCAAAGATCCTTTCCCTTTCTTGAATCTAGGCTGACTCTACCAAATCATACCATTATTTTCCAAGTGTCTAGTTGTCACATTTCTTATAAAAGGTTACAATGTTTTTCTCACAGCTCACATCAAGCTATTTAGTTTTCTGTTTGCCCTCTCCGTCTGTTTTAAATGTTTAGGTTTACAATAACTGTTTTCCAGTCTGCAGCATCCTTTCCAGAATCTCACCAGCTTTGACGAATAGTCAGTCATTCTTTCACTGACTCTGTTGCCATCTCCTCATCAGTTGTAGCTCATCAGTTCCAGCAACATACCAAACTTCAATTCGATTAGATTTTCAAAGACATACTCTTCATTAATTCTAATTTCGTGCAGCCCCTCATTTTCACCAGGGTCCCTGTTCCCTAGTATTTCTGAAAGTTAGTTTCTGCACCTTCTTCTCTGGAGACAGAACCAATGTATTCCTCTCAGCAGGCAGGTGGCTTCTCTCAGTTAGTGGTATATCGGAGGACTGCACTCGGATATGTCGCTCACTCCCACCTGGAAATGGTGATGGATATGTCACCCACTCTGCATGGAAAGTTCCAGAATCAATTCAGTTCATTTCATGGTGAGTATCAGCACAGTCCTGTTCCTGGTATGAGTTTGAAGGAGAGGATACAGCTCAGTGACCACCTCATTTTTGAAAGCCGCTGGTTTCACATTTTACACTTGGAATGGATCCAACTTAGACAAATGTCCCTGGAAATTCCTGGGAGGATCATGCAGTGCCCTGCCCCTCCCTGTGTACAGAGGTTCCCTTCTGTGTAGCTACGACTCCATGTGTTTACCATGTACCCAGAACACTCTGTAAATGCAGTGCTCATATCTCGTCCAGAGTGGGGTCACCATAGCCTTGGGTCTCTATGAATGGACGCAGCAGCTGAGAACACAAACCCGTGAAAAGTGTCCACAGGACATCTCCTTACTCTGTAATTACTGGAGCAAGTCAAATCCCCACACACACGGTGCACCCATTCAGTGTTGAAAATGTTTCTGTTCTGAGCAGAAAAAAAACAGTTACTGCTCTGCACAGCCCTGCAGTTACAGTTCCCTTCTCCAAAAATATCAGTTGACAATGTGGCATTCCGTTCCTTTGTATCTCAGCAACTATAAGGGCGGCACCAGTATTGCCGATAGAGTTGATCATCACACTCACAGGAGAAAGACAGAGGGAATATAACTTAATGTAAACAGGGACACATCAAACTTCACATGATATTCAGGAATATGGGAAAAGGGGAAATTTTAGATTAAGCTCCAATGTTATTTTCCTTCTGGTTCATCATCAGCAGTTCCTATGTTTGCTTTTCATTTCTCTCTCTCTGTCTGTCTCTTTCTCACCAGGCATTTCTACATCCATTCAACTCACCTCCCCCTCACACATCCGACCATCCCTGATATAAATAACTTTATTTCCCAGTTGCTTTCAGTTGTGATATAGGGTCACTAGATTCTAAACTCTATCTGTTTTTCTCCTGACAGAGGCTGCTATACTTGCTGAGATCCTCCAATATTTTCAGAAGCTGGGGAATTTTATTTCAGATCTTCATCATGCACAGTTCCTTGGTTAATTTCACCTTTAATTCTGTTGTTTTTACGAGATGTCAGCATCACTGGCAAGGGCAGCATTTGTCATCCATCACGAGTTGCCGTTGCCTGCAAGACCATTTGACAAGAAAATATGGAGCCAACCTTTTTTGTGTCACACTTGGTTTCTTTACCAAAGGCTATTGCTGAAATAATAAAAGAAATCCTGATGGTTTATCGTTGCCGTTTGTAAAATGAGGTTTCTTTCCAATTGTTGCCATTTGAATTTAAATTCTGTCATTGGTTTTGGTAGAATTTGAAACAATGCGTTTAGACTCATAACACGGCAAGTGACATTATTATTCTGATATGAGGTTCCTATTATGAAATAACTGGAGAGACAAGTACAAGTTTGTCGTCAAAATATTTGTAACTGGAAGAGTGGTCAGAAAAGAACTGGAGTCATGAAATCTGAAGTTAACAAGAGGGCAGATGATGGCTTATATTACAATAGCACTGAGGCAGAGCTGGAGACTGGGGATATTATAGTGGTGGCTGTAGGCAGGGTCGATAACAGAGAGAATATAGAGACATAAAACAGTTCAGGGCAAAAGGAAAAATCAAGATCTGAACAGACTTGTTCCTTCTTTGATGTTTATGAGTGAGGATTCAGAAATTGATATAAATGAAGTGGAATTTGTGACTGGAGATAACAGGTTATGTATTTGTTAAATATAAACAACAGAAATAGCAATACCCTTCACCATCACTAATAGAATTAACAGAGATAGGTTTACCAGGAACACCAATAATAGCGAGTATAGGATAGTAACCAGCCTGAATAATCATCAATACGGCTCGTATCCTCAACTCTAACCATGCCCAATCCTGAGAAACTAATATAGAACCAAGTACAAACTACTGTCCATTGTTGGAACATTCCAATCTGTTGTTCTAAGATTCTCTTCCTCTCCCTCTCCCTGTAGCTGCTATGCCTAATCATCTTGAGGATGACGCTGCCGCTGATATTATGGAATAAGAGGTTGAAGGAAGCCCTTTCCTCATAGAAGAGGGAAACCCTTTAATGACAGTTAGTATCAATGGAGACAGTCATCAATCACAGTCAATGTACAAACAGCTCCAGTTAACCCTTTCACTACAATCCTTATAAGTCACAATAATACTTCGTCTGGTTGGGATGTTGACATCGCTGACTATTGGGCTAATAGCATCATCTCCAATTGTAAAGTTAGAGGTGAGGCAGAGAGATGATGCTTTCTATCAACTAGCTCGACGATACTCCTATGTTTTGGCAGGGTCACAATTGCTTTGCTCCCAAGGCCGGCTGTGTCTGATAACCAGGCCTGCTGCATCCTGATTTCTCTCAGAATTGTCTTTTGATGTTTTTTCCTCCTGGATTGGAGAACTGCATGTGAGACAATCTGTTTCCTGAATTTGGTTTTTGACAAGTGTGTGTTTATAGGATGTTACCAAATTGGAACAGTTATTGTTTAGTAGTTAAACAATCTATTATTCTGATTTTTTTGTGTTTTGTCGACGTGGTTGAATGCATTGTGTTTTGCTTAATGTCGAATATTTTGACTAAGCGAATTGCATCTGAAACACAACACCTCACACGCATCTTTAAAATAAGAAAATATTCCGCTCAAGACTACCTTCATCATATATTTTGAGATGTGCCTGCTCAGTTCCATAACAGAAAAGACAGATATTCACGTTTTAATTGGCTAATTGCTTAATGAACAACGTGTTGCAGAAACACAGGATTTGACAGCGGAATGCGCCATGCTGGAGGAGTGATAACTCTATCAGGAATTATATCGCATAGTTAATCCACCTCACAGTTCCAGCACAGACCGTATAAGCCCATGAGATATCTACTCAACATGGAGCCAAGTGCAGACCAGGTTCAGTACAACCCAGCAATCAGTCCAGGATGGAATATAGCACAGGTCTCTCCAGTCCACTAGCTATCTGTCCAACACGTGGAGCAGTACAGTACTCACCGATGCCTGATTCAGAAACACTGATGAAACGGTCTGTCCAGCATGGGATGATATGCAGCCCACACCAGAGTCTTGCTCCATAGACGTGGACAAGGTATCTGTACGGTATGGGGAGCTGCGCAGTGAATGGATCTGTAAACTGGAGCAGTTACCGTCAAAGCAGCTATTTTCACGGCCCCAGTACATTGCTCAGTAGCATTGTGTTATATCACTGCCCAGAATGAGGAAACGTGCAGCCCATGCTGAAATTGAGAGGATGTGCAGCTCCCATCCATTCACAGCCTCATATGTCCATTGTGCCATGACAAGGGGGTGCTGTGCGTGTGAATATCACTGCCAGATAGATGTGGCAGGGGAATCACGTTAAATATTAACAAAATAAATAATTTGGGGGGAAGGGGAAGGGAGATTGAGAGACAATTTCATGGACGATTACAAGTTTCAGAATGCTGAAACGAAGATATTTTGACAGCATCCTGCAACGTGAGCCAGTATTCCCAGGAATGATGGGTGAATGGGATATTGGTGTGAGTTCGGATGATGGAGAGTTTTGGGTGAGCATTTGTTCTTCAGCTTTGTAACTGGGAGTGGAATCAACAGATTCTTTAAGTCATGGGCAGAAACTAACAATAAATTATCTCAGTGCTATTTTCATTGAGTGCGACTGCGAGATTTTCTGTACGAGGCCGAGTTAGTTTCCTGGTGTTATCTTATCGAACTCACCTCATTAACTACCCACCACACCCCAAGATGTCCCTATCATTCAATGCCAGCCTAATTCAGACCCTTCAAGGCCAGTGGTAAACACCATCGCTTGGATGCCCCATGGATATTCTGTGATCCCTGGTACTGGTATCATCTTTAAAAGGCCAATTGGCAAACGGTTGACCTTTCTTAGTTTGGAGCTGCCCTGCACAGTGGTGGCAGCTCACCACCCATCTCAGTGCAGAATTTGCGGTCTGAAGAAATGCCCAATAATACAGGACAGGCATCAATAACCTTCCCCATTCTGCCAGGATAAGGATCACCGTCTTCTGTCTGCTCCCGTACACTCATTGAAATCTGTTATAGCACCTACCCCCAAACAAGCCTCATGCTCCATCACTCTCACTGCTGCACGCAGCGCTTTTCCTCTTTCTCTCTCGCCTTTCCAATGCCCTCATATGGTGATAGAATATTCTGGAGAATGCCGATTATGGGATGTTCCAGAAAATGTTCCTAGTAATTTCCGTTTTCAGGAAAGTGTCAATGCACCATCACGATGCCAATCAGAGCATCAAATGTGCTCTAGCATATAACAAGATTGCGGTTTATTTTATGGTTTTATCAGCTTCATGTTACAGGAACTTTCAGTTATTCAACCCCCTGGGTTCCTGTCACTGACCAGACGACACTCAGACACTTTTACTCCGGTTTTCTTCAAGCGCCTTTTCGAGGGCATTTCCCACGGGACGGACACTCCAAAAAATATATTCCATCAGTTGTATACTTTTATTTAATGATAAGCTCATTTTACACAGATTGACCAAAATCTACTCTTATTTTACGGTTATCGGTAAACAGTAACAATTAGTATTCTGGTCATTTCACTTGTCTCACCTAATTTATTCAGCCAAAGACAACTTCTAAACACTTATCTCGTTAGAAAACACAATTTCTAGCCGAGAACATTTTTATCCTCAGCCGTTATCTTGACTGTTATCTGAATTGTACCTTTTTCCCTTGTTATGAAAGTTTCGATTGTCCATTGTCTGTGGCTGTTTTTGTCTTTAATAGTTACACAGTCTCCCACTCAGTTGGTTGGATGGTTTGTGATGCAGAGGGAGGACACTAGCGCAGGTTCAATTCCCCACACTGTCAGAGGTTACCATCAAGAGGACGCTCTCTCAGCCTCACCCCAACACATTAGGTGCGCTGACCCTCAGATTAAACCACCACGAGTGGTCTCTCTCTCTCGCAAGACAGAGCAGCCCCATGGTCATTTGGAACTCTATTCAATCACTTTTGCATTTTTTGTATCTACCTTACCATTTGTTTTGCATTATGTTCCTGGGTGTTTTGATCAGTGTCATTTTGTACTACTACCAGCATTTCCCCCACGCTGCACATTCCTGCCCATTAATCCTTGACTCCATTGTTATCTACGAACCTTCTGTCTTTGCCTCAAAACTATTCAATATCCCTGCCTCCAATGCTCCGCGGAAAGAGATTTCCAAAGTCTCCCAACACTGAAAAAATAATAAATAACCTCATTTGGGGTGTTTTTTGTGTCGTTACTTGAGAAAAGATATAATTACATTGGAAGCAGTTCAGAGATGTTTCACTTCACGTTTTCCAGAAATGAAGGGCTTATATTATGGAGGTTATAAAGATTATTCTTGGAAGAAGAGGTGACCTTATTGAAATACGCAAGACCTTGAGGAGCATGGATCAGGTAGATAACCACTGGGTGTTTGTCTAGTCCAAACTTGTCATTGTCATAGAACCTCTACAGTGTGGAAGCAGAACATTCTGTCCATTGAGTCCACACTGACCCACCGAACGGCATCGCACCCAGACCTACCCGCTAACCTAACCATGTAATCCTGTATTTTCCATGACTAAACCACCTAACCTACACATCCCTGAGCACTACGGGCAATTGAGCATGACCAATCAACTCTAACCTGCACATCTTTGGACGGTGGGAGGAAACTGGATCACCGGGAGGAAACATGCACAGATACGAGGAGAATTGAAGGTTGTAATTGAAACCAGATCCTTGGTGATATGAGGCAGCAGTGCTAACCACAGATCGACCATACAGCTCCGGTATTTCTATTAGTTATATGTGGCTGACTAAAGAAATCTGCCTGACTTTTTACTATCACTGAACCTGACCCAGTCTGAGATCTTTGTCATCGGCCATATCTCCAACCCGGTTACATTTAAATTTTTTGCGAACAGTGGAGAAGTGGTACTAGAAAAGGTAACAGTGGCACACTCCAATCACAGTCAGAACCGGAGTGAAGAGTATTCACAAAGTGGGAATTTATTCAGTGGAAATTCTCTTTCCCAGAAGTTTGTGATGGCTGAATTATCTCGAATCTGGCTTCGTCTGATTTTCCATAGACTTGTGTATCAGGGATAATGGCATGCAGAGGAAAGTGCAGCTGAGAACACTGAAGCCATTGGACTGATATTGGTGCTACTCCAGTAGATAGGTCTTTATCATAACGATCGATGAATCCTGACTCTCCAATTTCTATGTGATAACCATCCGTCATCCCATGCTAATACATTATCCATCATACTATGAGTTCTGTCTGTGGAAGAACCTTTGTGATACCTTGTGGAATATTTCTGGAAAGCCTCATGTCTACCAGTTCCCCTTTATCAAGTCCGCTTGTTACATTCTCCAGAAAAACCTTGCATGATTTTCAAGGCAAAATATAGAGTCCCTTTCACAAAACCATACGGACTCTGTCTGAAGCTTTTCTAAATGCCCTGCAATTCCTTCCTTAATAACAGACTGTCGCAGATTCCCAGCAATAATGGTGAGGTTAAATGGTTCCTGCTTTCTGTCTCGCTCCATCCTTTGAAAACAGGCGCCATATTGGAGCTTCACGGGTTTCACTGGAACACGCCTGTAATCGAGAGAGATATGGAATATTTCACACAATGGCACCAGTCACCACTTCTTTTAAAACCAATTATGAATTACCGCTGACCTGCCTATCCTTAGTCTTATCTGTTGTTTAAAACCTTGTACCTTTTGTAAGAGACAGTTCGAGAACCCTCCTATTACCATTTTCTTGATGATTTTGAAATACTTACAGTGCCTTCCCTGTGAGGATTGATGGCAAATACTGGTGTAAATTATCTGCCTGTTCCCTGTAGCCACTTCCCCAGTCACACCCTCCATGTCCTCAATATACTTTCCTGACTTCCTTTCTACTAAAGTCACACACTCATCTTCAACTTTTTACATACACTCAGAAAAACTTGTGATGTTTGTTTCTATATTTCTTGCCAATTTATTTACATCATATCTTTTCATCCGTTTCCCGTCTATTTCTTGCTTTTTCCCTCGCTTTCTAGATTCATACAGTCATATTGCACACAAACATTTCATCCAACCTGTCCATGCTGACCATGTTTTCCAAACTAAACTAGTCCCATCTGATTGCATTTGGTCCACATGCCTCTGAAAGCTTCCCATTCATATGTTTGTCCAAATGTCTTTTAAATGTTGTCACTGTACTTGAATCTACCAGCTCATCTGGCAGCTCATTCCATACACACACCTCCTCTGCGTGAAAAAGTTGCCATTTTGTCCCTGTTAAATCTTCCCCTTTTCACCTTTCAACAGTATCCTATATGGTTGGTCTCCCCTATCGTGTGGAAAAGACCTTGGCATTTCACCCTATCCATGCCTCCCATGATTTTATTAACTCCTAGAATGTCACCTCTCAACATCCTCTATTCCATTTGATACTAACTTCAAGTACAAGCATTTACTAATCAGCATTGCAAATTTGAAACAATATTTTAAAAAAGACAGGTAAACAATACTCAGCAGAAACTTCCTACTGTGATTTGTCTTTCTCCATGTTACAATACTAAGGCAGCGTGAAACTCTTACTAGTGCCAATAAGACGTCAAGAAAATAAATTCCTTTGTCTAAAGGGGGTGATGATCGCTACAGTGAAAACGTTTCTCTGGCCAGAGATATGTAAAAATCGGAATTGTTATGCCACACGGTCAGCGTGCAGTTGCCTTTAGCATAGTGAGTTGAAGGTTGGGAATACAGTTGAAATTTGGATTATTCAGTGCAAACGGGAAGAGGTGTTTTAAATAAAGTTCACTCCAAGAAGGAAACTTTCCAGAATGAGATGTAAGTGGCAGTTGTAAAACAGCATGAATGGAGAGGCCGAACCACACTGAGACCGGAGGCAAGTGAGCTCAAACAGAGCTTGATGCTAATGCAGGGAAGGTAGACTTGATCAAAGAACTTCAGTTGTAGTGAGGAGGGACCATAATGTGAGAGAATGTGCTCTGTAATTGGTGAGGGAGAAACTGGAATCAGAAAGGGGAGACAAGCAGGGAAGACGATGGAGCAACAATAGCAGGGGTTTCAAGTTGTAATTTAGGAAACACAATTGAAATTCATGCCTCGCACCTGCTCCTGGTCGTTGAAATAAATGTTCTAAATCTGGGCACACACTGATGCTCGTTAATTTGTGATTGGATAGTATCCTTGACAGACTTTGTGAACCATGGGTGGTTCATCTGCTTTCGAGTCCTTCTTTTCGAACAGAAACAATAATTTCTGAGCAGTATGGGATATCTGCTTGAATGTCTGCCCATGTATAACCACTGACCTTCCTCTGGGTGTAATTCCACATCACGACTCAGAGCAGATGTGAGACAAAAATCCTCAATTTAGATGTCTGGTTCTATTCAATCATTTAGGAGAACTTCTGTATGTTGCTGAACACATGATGAGCGGAGACTGACTCAATCACACCTCCCAGTGTAGCAACATTTCACTTGTACTCTGTCACTCCAGTCTCCTCTCATTGCTGCTCACAATGCAGTCTCCTTTACACCGGTGAGACCAAACAGCGACTGCACTAAGGACACCCCCCCCCCCCCCCCCGTCTGGAGGAATAAACCTGCCCTTCTCACTGCTTCCCATTTCAATAACCTTCCTTGCTCTCATGCTGACATTTCGGTCCTGAGCTGCTGCAATGTTCCAATGAAACACAACCCAAGCTCGAGTAACACCTCACTGTATGGATTGTATGTTACAGCCCGTAGGAGTTAACATTCATTCCATAACTTCACAGTCTGAACCCATTATGGCTGTTCTCCATTTTACAAACATTCTGCTTCCTGGTTTCCCTATGACCATGTCTATGTCTTGTTTATATTGCACTCAGTAGAAAGAAACCATTTCTCCCATTCACAATTTAATATATACCCAATTTACTTCTGTTTTTCTTTCACCACAATCAAAAGCCCCTCTTCTGTGACATTGCACCTCCACATGCTTTGTTAACCATCATCCCTCCTCCACTTTTGTCAAGGGATTAAAACGTCATTTATACTGGAATAGGATGGTGTCATTGATGCTCCAACATGACAACCCAGAGAATGCACTCAAAGACGGCTCCACGATATTCCTCGTGACTCCGTTGCCTGTGGTGTACGTGATACTTTAACGTGGTTTACTGGCAGTGAGGAAGGAAGCCAGATGTTTTTTGCCAAGTCTCAAGGAGGCATCTTCCATCTCCAGAACACAGGCACATGTTCTTCGTGGAGGTCAGAAGCTGGTCGGAATAGGTAACTGTTTTCGAATGAAGGTATTGCGGTTGCTGTCAAGATTGAGAATAACATGGTGTTCAGTGCAGCATCACACACCAAATGAACCGTTTTAATATAGGGTGAGTTTATTCAAAGACTGGCCCTCTGTGTTTCTCAATCGTCATGGGAAGTGGGGTAGAGTGAGGGGAATATTCTCAGAGGCTCTTAAACTATCGACAATCATGTTATCCGAGTAAAACAGAAGTCATAGAATTTAATCACCGTATTAGTGTCTGTTCAGAACATCGTTAGTGACTGTCGCTCGCCCTCAAGTTTCAATACAATCACCTCTCATTCTCTCACAGCGCTATAGATTAATCTTCACTCATTCTTCATGGTAACATCGGACCAGCGATTAGTCTGGTGAAACTTCGCTCCACTTTCTCTGCCGCAAGCGATCATTCTTTATAAATGAGAGAAAATCAGTCCACAATATCCCAAAGACTGCCTTAACAACAGTCTCAGGGTTGATTGCAATAACTAATTTTCCTCACTTAGACATCTCCGTTTCTTTCCTGTTCCATAAAACCCTATTCCTTCTCTATGCACTGGGAACGATGTGGAGTTTAGAAGTTCCTTACATCTGTATGTCAGCATCAATAAAGCCAGCACCAGAGGTGCTAATGGAGATGGACATCATTCTCAGGGAGAGACTAAGAAAGAATGCACTTGAACTAAGGAACGGTCACCAACCTGAATGGAAATGAGCTGTAGGAATATGGGAAACAGGCAGAGGGAGGGAGCTACCTTTCCTTATGTGCTCCCACTCATACTACGGGGTAGCACATGAAATACAGTTCAATTCTGTTTTTTTAAACTCAAAAAAGATCAAAATTTACTTTTTCGGGATGGGATATGTGAGGGTGACTGAAGGAACAAATGTTGGGGCTGCTAGATCAATTAAGTATTATCATTCAATCTGACTTGGATATGGGAGTAATCCTGGTGGCTTATTGGAACATCAACATGTTTCTCTGTTTATAAATGGAAATATACATCCTGTAACTACTGCTCAGACATTACAATATAAGTAAGACATTGAGAGAACGTTTATAGTCCATGATCAGAAGAGAAAATATTCCTAAGTCAACGTGGAGTTAAAGCAGCCAGACGGCATTGTATGTTAACAGGAAATTGTACCTAAGAGACAATGGTGACTGCACATGCTGTAGAATTCAGTGTTGATAAAATGTGGTGGTAGAAAAGGCATTGCAGGGCAGACACCATCCGAGGAGCAAAAGAGTCAACATTTCAGACAGGATCCTACTTCAGAACTGCGAAGGGAGAAAGGGGCTGTTGGGGGTGAGGCTGGGGGAAAGGTAGGCCCTACGTGGACGAGGGTGATAGTAATAGGTCGTTGGGGAGTGTGGAGTGGATAAGTGGGACGGAAGATGGGTAGATATGTCCCTTCGAGAGGGCGGATCTGTGTCGGAGGGTTGGATCTGGGATCTGGCTTGGCCAGGGGAGATTTGTAAATAAGTGAATCCAATTTTCATGCCATGTGTTTGTAGGTTCCCGAGGCAGAAGCTGAGGTGTTCCTGGCAACATTTTCGGAAATCTCTTCTGAACACTCTCCAGCTTAATAATCTCCTTCCTATAAAAGCAATGCACACAGTACAACGGAAGAGGTTTTTTCAATGTCTGGCATAACCTCAGCATGACTCCCAACTTCTAAAGTCAATGATCTGAGCACCCTTGGATCCCTGTGTTCTATAACTCTACCAACGCACTACCATTAATTGTGTAAGCCATTCCCATGTTTGTTTTACCAAAATGCAATACCTCGCATTTATCCACGTTAAACTCCATTTGCCACACCTCAGCTCAGTGAGTGTTATTAATGCCCCCTCATCCTCACTCTTCAGGTATAAAAGACCCTCCCGTCACGAAAAGACCTAAATACACCAACCTTGAGTTTCCCAAAGACCCAGAGCTTGGTTTGCCTTGTGTAGACAGATTGCGCAGTGGTTATGGAGAGGTTGGAAAGTAAGCAGTTGCCTTGTATCACTTAATGATTTTAGGAAGATGGAAACCACATGTCTGAGATTGGAAATAGTGACTAGTGTGCTTTGGCCAGAAACAGGACTCTTTCCTTATCTCTAGTGTTCGGAATTGATATCTTTTCGAGATCCTTCAGAGTGTGCCTGCAGGATTTCTTTTGTTAATTTTGCAGACTACAGATAATAACCATTTAAGCTGGAAATCATAGCCAGGCAACTAAAGATGTCCATAGTTTATCTCGATAGCAGAGCACATGCAAACACCATCCTGGAGTTGAGTCTAATACGTTTTATTTGTTTAACAATGAGAACTGCTGCCTGTGTCTATCAGTAATGTTAATCAAAATGTAATAAATGCATGCAGACCTGAAAGCTGACAGCTAAAATATGGCCCAAATTCTGGACATGGTTAAAGTCTTGTGTAATGGAAAGCGCCCCTGCCTCTGTGCCAGAGTTCTGGATTTGATTTCATTCCATGAACTTGTGTTAGTGTTACAATCTCTGGAGCAGATTATCTGGATTCAAGTCCTGCCTGTTGTGGAGGTGCGTCACAGCATGTCAGAACAGGCTGATGAACAAGCACACAGGAAATCATGTTGCCACTTTCGGGGCTATTGCTGAGTAGTGGTAGTTCCCCTTCCTCTGAGCCTAAAGGTTCTAGGTTCAAATCCGACAGAAATGTTTCATTATATGTCTGAACACGTGGATTAAAATCATTTTAGAATTGTGACTTGATGGAGATAGAAGAGGTGTCATTATTGAATTTCAGAGGTTAGGCCCATGATGACTGAAAGCACAGCCATTCAGCCACAGTGTTGATTTGAGTCGCATCTGCAACTTCTAGAGATTTATACAGTCATGGGAAGGGTAAATATTCAAGGTCTTTCTCCCAGGGTAGGGAAGACCAAAACTGAAGGACATAGGTTTAAGGTGGGAAGAGAAAGATTGAAGAGGGACCTAGAGGGCAACTTTTTCACGCAAAGCATAGTGCGTGTATGGAATGGGCTGCCAGAGGAAGTGGTGGAGGATGGTGCAATTGCAACATTGAAAAGGCATGAGTGTATGAATAGGAAGGGTTCAGAGTGATATAAGACAAATGCTGGAAAATGGGACAATATTTATCCAGAATATCTGGTCGGCTTGTATGAGTCGAAGAGACCTGCTGTACAGGTCTACGAATCACATATTCAATTGATCAAGATATCGTTATAATCACTGACTGTAAAACATTAAATAAACTTTGTCTGCAATACAACCATTCTTGATGTCATCTGCAAATTTGCTAATCATGGCTTCTACAATTCTCGTCTAAGTTAATGACAAACAAAAAGGGAACCAACACATTTTCTTGTGAATCACATCTGATCCCAGATTTCCAGTTGAAAACAACCCACCGCCTCCACCTATCTCCTGCCATTGAACAGACATACGCAGAAACACACACACACGCAACCCCCACCACCACACTGTCTCCTGCAATTAAACTTATATACGCAGAAACACATACACAACCCTCCACCAACACCCTGTCTCCTGCCATTAAACAGTTATACACAGGAACACACACATCCTTCCACCACCACCCCGTGTCATGCCATTAAACAGATATACACAAAACACGCACACATAACCCTCCACCACCACCCTGTGTTCCTGCTATTAATCAGATAAACACAGAAACACACACATATCCATATCGAGACACAGGTACAGTCATGTCTTTAATACATTAATAGATAATTTTTGATTAAAATATGGGTCCAGATATACATTGAGAATGCAGGGGAATTGTGTTGAGAAACATGTTCGAACAGCAAAGTAGTGTTGATGGGCCGAATGATCTTATTTCAATTTCCTATGCTGTGTGGTCTTCAGATGACAGGAATATTTTTTGGAGTGTGCAATGGAGGCTGAGTTTGTTAAATACTTTACTGAACAGTCAATGCGATTGTGGGATAGGTTTGAGGAGCTGACAGGTCTACGTCTGTTCCCATTTGTTGTGCTGTTATTTCTCAGAAAAGGAGGCTACTTGCTGTGAGGTTAACACACTTAAAAATTAAAAGATCCCCTGTTGACATTTGAGATAACGTTGTTCTGTTCTTCTTCGGACTGTGCAATCTGTGGCGCTGTCATCCCCAGGGAACAGTGAAGACTGGGTCATTGAAGATACTCAAGGCTGATCTTGACTGATCTTTGATGGGCAGAAGAGTCAATGTTTATTGAGAATAGACAGGAAGGGGGTGGTCAGCTACACTCAGACCAGACATGACGTTTCTAAACTGAGCAGCAGGCTGGAGGGGCCGAATGGCCAAGTGCTGCTCTTATCCCACATGTAACACTCCCAATTCGCCCCTCGATGCTGTTACAGAGAGAGAGGAAAGCCCCTTTCAGCCAGTCAGATGCGTCATAATGAGACAGGAGGAGACCATTCTTCCACTCAGTGGAGTTACACAGGAATAGAATACATTCATTCAACACATTTTTGTTCCTCAAAATCCCGTTGACTATTTGGGGGTCTATTGCACAACGCTAATAATGTCACCATTCCCTTCTCATTTCTTAGCTCCACCCACAAAACTTCATTGGATGATCCTTCAGTTATTTTATATCTGATTCATGCTGTGATACTCACCTTAATCAAAAATGCAACTCCCCCTTCGCTCCTTCCAGCACCGCTATTCCGGCTAAAGCAGCTGTACCCTGGTACACTAAGCTGCCAGTGATGTCCCTCCCTTAGCCTTGGCAGGGCGTTAAATGGTGCAGTGGAATAAAGGGACCTTGGAGTACAGGTGCATGGTTCTCTGAAAATAAAGTCACAGGAAGACAGGGAACTGAAGATGGCTTTTGGCACACTGGCATTCATCAGTCAGGGCATTGAGTATGGAAGTGGTGAAGTTCTGTTGCACGTTTCAGGATGTTTGTGAGACCGCACTTGCATTGTTGCGTTCAGTTTTGGTCACATTGTTATTTGAAGGATGTTATTAAACTGTAAAGATTGCAGACGAAATTTACAAGGATGTTGACATAACCCAACAGTCTGATTTACGGGGAGAGATTGGAGAAGCACTGACATTTTTCTTCAGAGCAAAGCAGACTGAGGAGGACTGATGGTGGGGACAGGTACAAGATCATGGATATGGTGAATAAACCCAGTCTTTTTTCCCAGAGTTTTGGAATCGAGGACTAGAGTGCATCAGTTAAAGGTTAGAGGGGAAATAATAAAAGAAACCAAGAGGGGCAAATATTTCACAGAGGGTGATATGCATATGGAATGAGCTGTCAGTGGAACTGGTTGAGACATTTACATTAAGAATATTTAAAAGGCACTTGGACAAGTAAATGGATATGAAAGGATCAGAAACATATGGGCCAAGAGCAGGGAAATGGGGTTAGCATGAATGGACATTAATGTCAGCATAGACCAGTTTGGACCAAAGGGCTTGTCTTCATGCTGTAGAACTCTTTGACTCTACAAGTAGAATAAAATTTGGGCCAAACTCTCGTTTTTCCTTTTGTCATGAGTTTCAATAATATTTGAACAAGGTTCTTTCATGTTAACATCGCAGAGGTTTTGTTTTTTTTAATCAAACGTGTGTGTGTGTGTGTGTGTGTGTGTGTGTGTGTGTGTGTGTGTGTGTGTGTGTGTGTGTGTGTGTGTGTGTGTGTGTGTGTGTGTGTGTGTGTGTGTGTGTGTGTGTGTGTGTGTGTGTGTGTGTGTGTGTGTGTGTGTGTTCCTCAGTATTTTTCAAAGGGAAATATTAATGTACATGTTTGCAATACCCACTCATCATTCTTCTTTCCATCATAGTTTGAGTAACATTGTTTTAGTCATAAACCTGTTGTTTTAGCAGATTAAAGAAATCTGCCTGACTTGTTCCTAATACTGACCCTGACGCACTCTGAGATCTGTATCATTGACCATTTCATTAACCTGGTAATAATTGAAATTTTTGGGACCAGTGTAAGAGTGGGACTAGAAAAGGGAACAGTGATCTAAAAACACAGTTAACTATCAACTCAGTGAGCCTAACGTCAGTGTAGTGTAGGTTGTTGAAAGGGGTTTTGAGGGATATGATTTACATGCATTTCGAAAGACAAGAACTGGTTTGGGGTAGTCAACATGGCTTGGTGCGATAGAAATAAAGTATTAATGTGACTAAGTATTTTGAAGACGTGACAAAGAAGATTGACGAAGGTAGCCTGATGTACATTGTTTACACTGGCTACAGCAAGACATTAATAAGGTTTCTCATCCTAACAGATTACCAAGGTTAGGTCACATGGAATTCAGAGAAAGTTAACCAATTAAATATAAAATTGTCTTGAAGGTAACGGATTGTAATCCAGACTGGAGGAATGTGGCCAGGGGTGCCCCAAAAGAATCACTGCTGAGCTCACTGCTTTTCATCATGCAGATAAATAACTTGGATGTGAATATCAGAGGCATGATTAGGAAGTTTGCAGATAACATCAACAAAGTGGTGTAGCGGACAGTGAAGAAGATTATCTTAGAGTACAGCGGCACCCTTGACCATCAAAGGGCCAAGGACTGGCTGATAAGTTTTAATTTAGATATTTGTGAGGTTTTGCATTTTGGTAAATTAAAGCAGGGTCGTGCCTTCGTGAATGTTACTGAACAAAAAGACCTACAGGTGCAGGTTGACAGTTCCTTGAAAGTGGAGTCACAGGTAGAAAGGATGGTGAAGAACACGTTTGACATGCTTGCCAAAACATTGAGTATAGGAGTTGATGTGGCATGTTACCCCTGTACAGGACGCAGGTGAGGCCTCGTTAAGAATACTACGCACTATTCTGTTTGCTCTGCTGATGGGAGGATGTTGAGAGGGTGCAGAAAGGTTTACAAGGATTTTTAGATACTAGTGGGGGTGTGGTTGAGATTCAGGGAGAGGATGAACAAGTTAAGGCTTCTCCCTGGATTGGAGGAGGGTGAATAGTGACATGAAAGTGGCTTATTAAATCCTGAGGGGCATGGATATTCTGAATGGCCAATGTCTTTTTCACAGGGTTAGGGGAGTCCAGTTATAGACGGTATAGGTCGAAGGTTTGGGGGAAACATTTAGAGTGGACCTTAGGAGTTACATTTTCATGCCAAAGGTGATGCGTGTACAAAAGTGCTATCAGAGAAAATGTTGAAAGCGGGTACAATTACACATTTAAAATATATCGGAATAGGTACATAAATAGGAATGGTTCAGAGGGATATTGGGCATATGATGGCAAATGGGCATCGATCAGATTCTGATATCTGGCCGATGTGGGTAAGCTGACATAAAGGATCTGTTTCCATGCTGTATGACTCTCTGATTCTATAAAAGGGTGGAGAAAATTCTAAAAGGGCTTTTCAAATGGGAATTCTCTTCCCCAGAAGTTTGACATTCCTCTTTGTTTACGTTTATTCAAAACTGTGTTAGTTAAATATTTGATAGAGCAGTGAGTCACGGAGAGTGGGATACAGACAGGAAAGTGGGGCTGAGACCACAACCTGATCAACCACAGTTAGTGCCTGTTGGAGAAGGGTCAAAGCGTCTAATGACCCACTACTGCTCCGCAGTCCGATGTTTCTGTGTTCCTTTCAGCATCTTAAACCTGCTAGACAGGAGCAGTTGGAGTCTACTTCCTGCTATAACCAGGTGCACAGAAACAGAGGACACCGTTCAGCCCCTCAAGTCTGTCCCACACGGTTTATGAGATTTGGAAAATATAATTGGAAAATCCAGGTTGCCTATGAAAGAGCACCTCATCTCTTTATACAGAGCTTCCCCCCTCTGCAACTTTTGCTCCATTTGTTGTTCATGTTGTGGACCCAGATTCACTGTAAGTACAGACCCCAGACCTCACCTAGCGATGGCTCACAGAATCCTCTGGTGTCCCTACCTGCAATTGTCAATAACAGACCGTCCGGGAAAATAACACCCACTAACTTTCCAATAACAGAATGGGAGTACATCAGAAACAGGAGCAAATTGTTCTGACCCCAATCCTGCCTTGCTCTTCACGAAGATCATGGTTGATCTGCTCTAGGTCTCAAATCATTTTTCATGCCCGATTCCTTATAGCCTTCACCTCTGTGAGAGGTCAAAATCAATTTACCATCCCCACACCTTAAATAGTTTCATAGATGATAGAACATAAAACAGTACAGCACAGTACAGGCCCATCGGCCCTCGATGTTCCACCGACCTTTTATCATACTCTCAAATCAGACTAGCCTACATAAACTACATTATACTATCCTCCCATGTGCCTATGTAAGAGTCGCTTATATGTCCCTAATATACCTGACTATTTACCACTGCTGGCAGTGCATTTCACGCACCCACCACTCTCTGTGTAAGGATCTAACGTCTGAGATCTCCTCGAAACCTCCCTTCAAATGATGCCCCCTTGTGATACCATTTCTGACTTGGAAAATGTTTCTGGCTATCTAATGTATATATAGTCCTCTCACCATCTTGTTTATCTCTATCAAGTCACCTCTCATCCTTCTGCACACCAATGATAAAAGCCCTAGCTCTGTCAACCTATCTTCAGAAGACCTGCCTTCCATACCATGCAGCATTCTGGTAAATTTCCTCTGTACCCTTTCTAAATTTTCCGTATCCTTCCTATAATTGGGTGACCAGAACTGGACACAATATGTCAAGTGTGGTCTAACTAGGGCTCTGTAGAGCTGCAGGATAACCTAATAGCTCTTAAAATCAATCCCCCGTTAATGAAATCTAACACACCATTCGCCTTCTTAACAACCCGATCAATTTAGGCCACAACATTGAAGGATCTAAGGATATGGACCTCAAGATCCCTCTATTCCTCCACACTACCAAGAATCCTGCCAATAACCCTGCATTCTGCATTCAAATTAAAACTTACAAAAATAATCACTTTTCCAATTTGAAATCCATCTGCTGCTTCTTAGCCCAGCTCGGCATTATGCCAATGTCCCGTTGCAGCTTAAAACAGCCCCCCCTCCCCCCACACACACACACTATGTACCAATATACAAACCTTAGTGTTATCAGCAAACTTACTAACCCACACTTCCACTTCCTTATCCAAGTCATTTATAAAAGTCACAACGAGCAGAGATCCCAGAACTGATGCCTGTAGAACACCATGGTCCCTTTCAGTGAGCTAGCTCCCCTAACTCTTGCAAGAGAATTCCTGACTCCAATACCCTCTGTTGGAAGAAAACATTCTCTGCTTCTGCACCATGACGTATTGATATGAACAAAAGTGGAAACACGAGGGCTCAGGTAGAGAGACTGGCCCTGAACTCAAGGTAGTAGTAGAAGACTGAGGATGACATCAAGGTGTCTGAGCAAAATCGCACTTAATGAGAATCGATTGTGACCTCTCCACTGTTTGAAGTCATTCACAGCACAAAAGAAGATGGTTATCTCGGCGGACATTAATCATCTCAGCTTTGGGACACATTTATAGGAGATCCTCAGAGTAACTCGCCCAGCCCAGACATCACCAGTTGGTCATTATAGAATCCCTACAGTGTGGCAGGAGGCTAATCAGCCCATTGAGTCCAAACTGAGCAGAAGTGGGGATATTCGCAGAAGTTTACATCATTTTCAGAACAAGTTGTCCCTACTCAGCTCTTGAAGTAGTCAGACTCCATGTGCAACTAGAACTGGACACCATTCAAGATCATGCTGTTAAAGTCTGGGTAACATTCATGTAACAACAATGGCAGACACTGCACATTTCCACAGTAAACGGAGGTGCTCATTCTGTACCACAATCTGGGTTCACAAGAATATGGGGAAGTTATTTGGCCCATCAAACTATTGGATAGGTCCTGTGGTAGCTCATTCAGTCCCTCCTGCCTATTACACAGTAAGAGAAGGAATCTGCTCGCTCCCACACGTCACTTACATGGGATCACAAAGAGAGCATTTCACACCTGGAGTAACTTACATTAGGAACAGGAAGACATCATTCAGCTTCTCAATTCACTAATACAGGAACAGGAAGGTGTCAGAGATGTTCCAACATCACAAACAAATGGAGCAGTGACTGAACAGAAGGACTGTTCCAACCTGGTCCACGTGACTTAATTACTCATACTACCTATGTGATACATTAACATGGTTTTCTGGTAGTAGAAATGAAGCCAACTTTATTAACCATTCTCCAAAATGTCCTCCATCTTCAAGAAAGCAGACCAATGGTCCCTATGGAGGTCAGAAGCTGGTGCAGAATTGTTAACTCTTTCAGAATGAAGGTATTGTGACTGCTGACAGGATTGTGTACAAAGTGACATTCAGTACAGTGTCACACAGTAACTGTGCATTCAAGTGTCCAGAGTTCATTCAGAGCCTGTACCTTTCTGTCAATCGACATGGGGCTCTGCAGCGGCATGTAAACTTTTGGGAATCAAACATCCAATGAATAGTGTGCAATTTTGACTCTATTCAGCTGTTTGGGATGTAATGAGTGTCCATCCGTCACCATCAAGTTTCAACTTCTTATTCTCTCACAGCACTACAGAGTAAACACATATTTCCTGCACTCTCTCCTCATGATAACATCATGCCAGAGTTTAGTCTGGTGAAACTCCTTTGCACTCTCTCAGTGGCAAAGAGATCATTATTTATAAAACAGGCCAAATCTGTACACAATGCACCAAATACTCTCTCAACAAAACACTACCATTGGGAAAGATATACCAACTCTGGGACTTCAATCATTTTGCATGAAGAGCCAAATATCATTAACTTCCTGCAACGTAAGAATTCTGTTAATGACTTATGACCAATGTCATTCAGGTCCTTTTCAAAAACAGCACTTCCCAATTTCTCACCAGTGAAAAGAAACAAAAATGTGAATGAAGATATTTGTTCACATCTGATTCAGTTTTTATACCTTGTGAACAGCTATTGCCCAGACACTGATCCTTCTGATACCCAACAAGCCTTCAGTCCAGAGAAAATTCCTACTCCCTCCATTGTCTCCAATATCCTTTTTTTCATCCATGTGGTATATATTTCACATCTACATACCCATGGAATTTAACTTTCCCCACTCAAAGGTATTCATCTATGTCAAACATCTGCTGAAAAAATAAATACTCCATTCCTATTTGTTCTCAATTTTCGATGTCACAGTGGACAATCTCCATAATTTCCAGCAAGTCTCTAAAAGATCATTTCCTTTCCTGAATCTAGGCTGACTCTACCAAATCAGATCACTACTCTTCAAGTGTCTAGTTGTCACATTCCTTATAAAAGGTTACAATGATTTTTTCTCACAGCTGATACCAAGCTATTTAGTGTTTTGTTTTCCCTCTCCGTTTTGTTTTAAATATATAGGTTTACAATCTAACCAGCTTTGAAAAGTAATCAGTAGTTCTTTCACGAGCTCTGTTGCCACCTCCTCAATACTCTGGGATGCAGCACATCAGATTCAGCAACTTATGAAACTTCAATTCAATTAGATTTTCAAAAACATACGCTTCATTTTTTCTAATTTCCTGCAGTTTCTCATTTTTACCAGTCACCCTGTTCCTTAGTATTTCTGGAAGTCAGTTTCTGTACCTTCCCCATGTGGTGTATTCCTCTCAGTCGGCACATGGTTTCTGACAGCTAGCAATACATCGGAGGGCTGCACTTCAGAGATGGTGGATATATTACCCACTCCAGCCTGGAAAGTTCCAGAATCAATCCAATTCACTTCATGGTGAGAGTCAGCACGTCCTGTCCCTGGACTGAAGCTACAGGTTATACTGAATGAGGAGATACAGCTCAGTGACCAACTCATTTTTGAAAGAAACTGGTTTCGCACATTAAACTTGGAATGGGTCCACCTTAGAAAAATGTTCCTGGAAATCCCAGGGAGGATAGTGCAGTGCCCATCCCCACCCAGTTTAAAGAGTTTCCCTTCTGTATAGTCTCAGCTCCATTTGTTTTCCATGCACCCAGACAGTCTGTAAATGCAGTGTCCAGAGTGGGGTCACCAGACAATCGAGCCTCCCTGAATGAACGCAGCAGCTGACGATACAAACCCGAGAAACCAATCCACAGAAACTCTACTGACTTTCTAAGGACAGCAGCAAGTCAATTCCCACACCCATGGTGCACCCATTCAGTGTTGAAAATGCCTCAGTCTCCTCAGTTTCTCTTCCTAGCGAAGAAAGCTATTACGTCTCCACACAGTCGCACAGTAACAGTTCCTCTGTCTAAAGAAGCAGTTGACAATGCTGCAGTTGACAGAGGTTTCTCTGTACCAGTATTGCTGATGAAGTTGATCACCCCACTCAGAGAAGAGAGATAAAGGCACCATAACTCATTTTGAACAGGGACATCCCGAAGTGACATGATATTCAGGAATATAGGAAAAGACGAAATGTTAGAATAACTTCCAATTCTATTTTCCTTCCAGTTCATCATCAGCAATCCTTCTGGTTGCTTTGTCTCTCTCTTGCTCTGTCTCTCTTTTACTGAATGTTCTCCATCCATTCAGCACAAAATTCCCTTCTAACCATCCCTGATATAAATAATATTATTTCCCAGTTGCATTAAGTGTTGATAGGGTCACTGAACTCGGAACGTTATCTGTGTTTATGCCGACAGAGAGACATGCCTTTTGAGATTCTCCAACACTTCTAGATGCTGAAGAATGTTATGTCAGATCTCCAGTATCCATAGTTCCTTCGTTTATTTCACTTTTATTGTTGTTGTTTCCCAGGATGCCAGCATTACTGGTAATTGCAGCATTTGTTGTCCAGCACGAATTGCTCTTGACTGTGAGGCCATTTGTCAAGAAAATATGGAGCTAACCACATTGTTGTGGGCCTGAATTCACACTTAGTCCAGACTGGGCAAAAATCTTAAGGTTCTTTACCAAAAGTTATCAGCAAAATGAGCAAAAATAAATCTGGTGGTTAATGGTTGCCATGAGTGAATTTAGGTTTCATTTCAATTTTTGTCATTCAAATTTCTGTTGTCATCAGCTCTGGTAGGATTTGAAACAATGATTTCAGAGTCATAACCAGTGCCTCTGAATTACCCAGTGAGTGATATTATTACTCAGGTACAGTGCCCCTGCTGTGAAGTAACTGTAGAGACAAGAACAAGTTTGTGATCAAAATATTTATAATGGGGAAGGGAGGTCAGAAGAGAAGCGAAGCCATAAAGTCTGAAGTTAACAAAGGGGTAGATGGCAAGCTCATTCAGCAACAGCACTGAGACAGAAGTGGAGACTGTGGATATTATAGAGGTGGATTTTGACCGTTTTAATGACAGAAAGGATCCAGAATGGTAAAACAGTTTAGAGTAAAAAGCGGACTCAAAGTTCTGAACAGTCGAGTTCCTTCTTAGATGTTCATAAATATTTTGAAATGCATGAAAAGGAAGTGGAGTTTATGACTGAAAGTTTATACATTTTCTAAATATAAATAACCGAAGGAACAATAACCTTCACCATCATTTATAGAATTGACTGAGCTAGGCTTACCAGGAACAGCAACGATAGCGAGGATGGGGTAATAACCTGCCTGAACACTCAACAGTGCTTCTTCTTTCTGCAAATCTAACCATGCCCAATCCATAAAAAAGAAGGGAAGACCAACGGATAAACTCTTGTCCATTGTTGGAACATTCCAGTCTAATGTTCTCAGATTCTGATCCATTGTTGGAACTTTCCAGTCTAATGTTCTCAGATTCTGATTTCTCTCTCTTTCTCTGTAGCTGCTGATCCCAATCTTGTTGAGGTTGACTCTGCCCCGAATACTATGGCATAACAAGGTGAACTAAGTCTCTAATTAAGGAAGAGGGAAAACCTCCAGTGACCCAGTTAGATCCAGGAAGACTGATATTAATCACAGTCACTGAACAAACAGCTCCAGTTAACCCATTTCATGACAATCCTGACATACCACAATAATACTTGGACTGGATGGAATGTTGACATCGCTGACTGTTGGGTGAATGGTGCAACTCCAGTTGTAAAGTTTGAGGTGAGGGAGGGAGATGATGTGTTCTTTTCACAAGCTCAATGATTCTACTTTGCTTTGGCAGGGTAGGAATTTCTGGGCACGTAACACCATCTGTGTCTGCTCAGCAGGCCTTTCGGTTTATTTATTTATGTTTAACTTTGACATTTATCTGACCATCATTTAACGGCTTAAGTGGAGTTAGGCATTTTTGAGAGGCACCTACGGTGCCATAGACGGTGTAGATACAGCCCATTCCTTGTGGTGCTTGCAGCCGCGGCCTGGTCCTGTGGAATGATGGTCATTTTCTCGCAGATTCAGGATTCTTAGTTTTCCATTTCTCCAGATATTGCTGGGGTCTCAGCAGGGTTGGAAGGAAGTAAATCTCTCCCGGCTGTGACACTCTCTCTCTCTGAGATTTCTCTCAAAGTTTTTTTTTTATGTTCTTTCCTCCTGGATTGGAGAACTGCATGAAAGACAATCTGTTTCCTGAATCTGTTTTTAGACAAATGTGTGTTTCTAGGATGTTACTATATTCGATCAGTTACTGTTAGTTAAAAAACCTATTATTCTGTTTAGTTTTCCAAAAGAATTAAGTTATTTCAATATCCTCTTGTTTTACTATATTTTGTCTACTGTGTTTGAATAGATTGTGTTTTGCTTAATGTTGAATATTTTGACCAACCTATTTGTATCTGACATTTACCTTTACAATAAGAAAACATTCGGGTCAAGACCGTCTGTTCCATGTACTTTGAGGGGATCTGCTCTGGTCCATAAGACAGGGTCAGATGTTCGTGTTTTGCTTGGGCAATTACTTAATGGACCACATGTTGCAGAAATATGGGGTTTGACAGCAGAATTGGCCGAGCTCGAGGAGTGATAGTTATGTCAGGAGTTATATCGGATACTCATTTCTCATCACACTTCCAGCCCGGACACATATAAGGCAAAATGAGACATCTGTTGATCATGAAACACTGCGTAGACCAGTATACTGCTAGTCTACTGCTCAGCAATCCATCCAGGATAGAACAATGTTCAGAGTTTATCAAGTGAGCACTGATGCCATTTCTAAAAGGCCAATGGACACAGGTTTGAGCTTTCTCAGTTCAGAGCTGCCCTGCACAATTTCCCCTGAGCATGACATTTAAGGGGCAATTACACCACGGTTTGTCGACCGGGACACGGAGGTCCTGGTGGATGGGCTGGTACAGAAGAAGACCATTCCCTTCCCAGAGTGGGCCGCACCACCAGACAAACCAAGCATGGCCTGAGCTCACCACCCAGCTCAGTGGAGTATCTGTGGTCTGAAGCAATACAAGACAAGCATCAATAGCATTCCCCCTTCCCCCATATTCTCTCTGCTTCCTCACACGCACTGCATATCTGTTATAGCACCTAACGCCGAACAAGGTTCACGCTCCACCACTCTCACTACAGCATGCAGCACCTACTCACTCTCTCGCTAATGCAATACCCCTACATGGTTATAAATTCTTCTGGAAAATGCTGTAATTAGAATTCTCTGGATAACGTCATTTTTTACAATGTTCCAGATAGTTTTGCAAATAATTCCCAGGTTCAGGCAAATGTTTGTCCTCCAGTTTGTAATACATCAGTGGAAGGAGAAGTTTTTTTTAAATCCCTCAGGATAAAAGTACATCATGAGACCATTCATCCTCGCAAACATACCGCACCATTCAGACAAAAGGAGTACCTAAACACTTGAAGACTCACTCCTTTCTTGAAGACAGGCGCCACATTGGAGGTTCGCCTGATTCACTGGAACATCCCTGTAATCCAGAGAGTTATGGAATATTTCGCACAGTGCCCCCAGTCACTCTGTAACCACTTCTTTTAAAACCAGCTATGAATTACTGCTGACCTGTCTATCCTTTTTCTTACCTGTTTATTTAAAAAAATCATTTTGTTAGAGACAGTTCAATAACTTTCATCCCACTAAGGTTTTGTTTATATTATTGAATTGCTTTGTGACCTCCCCAGTGAGGAACAATGTAAAATACTGTTTTAAATTCTCTGCCTGTTCCCTGAAACCAGTTCCCCTGTCACATCCTTCAGGTGCCCCACTTATACCTTCCTGCCTTTCTTCAAGGGTGACACACGCATCATGAACGTTTATCATATTTCTTGCCAGTTTTGGAATATTTTACTTTATATTTTACTTTATCCAACCTGCTTCTGATTCTTAAAATAAACTTCTCAAAGATGGCTGACGCTAGAGCTCCCCAATCTAAATTATTTAATTTGTGAATGATTAGTTTCCTTCACAAGCTTTGTGCATTAAGGCGGTGGGAGGGTGAGGGGGGGGGGGGGGGGAGGGGGAAGGGGGAGGGGGCTGGGGTCGGATTCATCTTCACATCTTCATATCATCTTCTTTTTGACGAGAGTCAATCTTTGCTGAGAATTATGAAATATTCACATAAATGTCTCCCCCTCACATCTACTGACCTTCACCTGGGTCCATTTTCACATGCCGTTTTACACCAGACAGAAATCTGCAATTGAAATGCTTGGCTGTTTTCAATCATTCAGGAGGAACCTCCATATCTGGTTGAACACATGGCCAGCTGAGAGTGACGCTATTCTCCCAGTATCTCTGGCTCTGTCATTTCTGTTTGGTGATGCCATATTCCAGTGGGAAGCTTCCTTCATGACCACCTTTTCTCTCAAATAAGAAATCCCCTCACTTTGATGGATTGACCCTTGAGCTGTGACTGCCGTATCTCGCTCACTTCTGTCCTCATTCCTTCCCCTCCTTCCCAGAACAAATATTGACCTCCCCTTTTCCTCACTTCCTACTGCACTAGAATCCACATTCACAAAATCATCCTCCGCCACTTGCACCACGTCCAGCAAGACATCACCTTCAAACACAACTTCCCTTCCCGTCCACTGTCAGTATTTCACAGGGACCATGCCCTCTGTGACACCTTCCATCACCCGAACACTTGCCCACTCCCCAATGTCACCTTCCCATGCAATTGCAGAAACTGCAACACTTGCACATTCACTTCTTCCCTCCTCAGTGTCTAAGGCCCAAACACACCTCCCAGGTGAAGCAACACTTCACTTGTACTCTTTCAATACAGTCTCCTGTCATTGGTGCTCAAAATGCAGTCAACTGTACACTGGGGAGACCAGAGACTGCTTTGAGGAACACTTCCACTCTGTAGGAATAACCCTGATCTTCTGATTGCTCCCCATTTCTATAAATACCTTGCCCTCAATCTAATGAGAATTCTTTGATGAGTTAACAAGCAGTTTAGATCAAGGAGACCCAATGGAGTTAACAATGTAGACATGCTGTAGGCTTCTAATAAGGTACGACACAGGAGGCTGCAGAGTGAGATAAGGACCCACGGTGTTAGCGGTCAGGTACTAACATGGATAAAAGGTTGTGGCTATCTGGCAGAAAGCACAGTGGGGATAAAATGGTCCTTTTCAGGATGGCAGCTGGTGACCAGTAGTGTTCCACAAGGGTCAGTGTTAGGAGCACATCATTTCACTTTGTAGGTTAATGATTTGGACGGCAGAACTGAGGGAAGTTTGACTACGTTTGCAGATGATGCAAAGATAGGTGGAAGGACATGTAGTATTGAGGAGACAGGGAGCCTACAGGAAGATTTAGACAGTTTAGGAGAACGGGAAAAGGAGTAGCAGATGGAATACAATGTGGGAGAGCGTGGGGTCATGCACTATGGTATGAAGAATATAGGCATGGACTATTTACTAAATGGGAAGAAAATTCAGAAGTCTTAATTCAAAGAGACTTGGGATTCCAATTCCAGGTTTCGCCGACGATAAACTTGCAGGTTGAGTTATTATTTAAGATAGCAAATATGATTTTATCATTCATCTCGAGAGGACTACAATGCAGGGACAGGACTGGCTGTTGCAAGTTCCAGGGTTTAAATGTTTTAGTAGGGTCAGAGGTGGGGGTAAAAGAGAGGGAGGTGTGGCATTGCTTGTCAAAGATAGTATTACAGCGGTGGAAAGGACGATGGATGAAGACTCGCCATCTGAGGTAGTTTGGGCTGAGGTTAGGAATAGGAAAGGTGAGGTCACCCTGTCAGGAGTCTTTTATAGGCCTCCTAATAGTCATAGAAACGTAGAAGAAAGGATTGCGAGGATGATTCAGGAGAAGAGTAAAAGTAATAGGGTGGTTGTTATGGGGGCTTTACCTTTCCTGATATTGATTGGGAAAGCTATAGCTCAAGTTCGTTAGATGGGCCGGTGTTTGTCCAATGTGTGCAGGAGGGTTTCCTGACACAATATGTAGACAGGCCAACAAGAGGTGAGGCCATAATGGATTTGGTTCTGGGTGACGAACCAGGCCAGGTGTTAGAATTAGAGGTAGGTGAGCACTTTGGGGACAGTGACCACAATTCGGTGACTTTTACTCTAGTGATGGAGAGGGATAAGTGTGCACTGCAGGGCAAGATTTATAGCTGGGGGCAGGGAAATTATGATGCGGTGAGTCATGACTTAAGAGGCGTGGCTTGGAAATGTAGGCTTCAACGCAAGGGCGTAATTGATATGTTGAGCTTGTTCAAAAGCAAGTATTGAGTCCTTGATAAGTATGTACCTGTCAGGTAGGGAGGAAAGGGTCGTGTGAGGGAGCCGTGATTTAATAAGGAATTGGAATCCCTTGTTAAATGGAAGACGGCGGCCTGTGTAAAGATGAGGCGTGAAGGTTCAATTGGGGCGATTGAGAGTTATAAGGTAGCCAGGAAGGACCTGAAGAGAGAGCTAAGAGCAGCAAGGAGGGGACATGAAAGGTCCTTAGTTGGTAGGAATAGGGAAAACTCTAAGGCTTTCTATGGGTATGTCAGGAATAAAATAATGACTAGGGTAGGAATAGGTCCAGTCAAGGATAGTAATGGAAAGTTGCGTGTGGAGGCTGAAGAGATTGGGGAGACACTGAATTAATACTTTTCGTCAGTATTCACTCAGGAACAGGACATTGTTGCCGATGTGAATACTGAGTCACAATTAAGTAGAATGGATGGCTTTGAGGTATGTAAGGAAGAGGTGTTGGAAATTCTGGAAAGGGTGAATATAGATAAGTCCCCTGGGCCTGATGGCATTTATCCTCGGATTCTCTGGGAAGCAAGGGAGGAGATTGCAGAGCCATTGGCCTTGATTTTTATGTCCTCGTTTTCTATCGAAGTTGTGCCAGAAGACTGGAGGCGAGCAAATGTGGTTCCCTTGTTCAAGAAGGGGAGTAGGGATAACCCTAGTAACTATAGACCGGTGAGTCTCAGTTCTGTTGTGGGCAAAGTCTTAGAGAGAATTGTAAGGGATAGGATTTATGAACATCTGGATAGGAATAATGTGATCAAGGATAGTCAGCATGGTTTTGTGAAGGACAGGTCGTGCCTCACTAACCTTATTGAATTCTTTGAGAAGGTGGCTAAGGAGGTGGATGAGGGGAAAGTGGTAGATGTGGTGTATATGGATTTTAGTAAGGCGTTTGATAAGGTTTCCCATGGTAGGCTACTGCAAAAACTGCGGATGTATGGCATTGAGGGTGAGTTGGAGGTTTGGATTAGGAATTGGCTGGCTGGAAGAAGACAGAGAGTAGTTGTTGATGATAAAGGTTCATCTTGGAATGCCGATACTAGTGGTGTTCTGCAAGGATCTGTTTTTGGGACCATTGCTGTTTGTAATTTTTATAAATGACCTGGAGGAGGGGTGAGAAGGTTAGGTGAGCAAGTTTGTGGATGATACGAAAGTCGGAGGAGTTGTTGACAGTGAGGAAGGATGTGGCAGGTTACAGCGGGATATAGATAAGCTGCAGAGCTGGGCAGAAAGGTGGCAAATGGAGTTCAATGTCGCTAAGTGTGAGGTGATTCACTTTGTTAAGACTAACAAAAAGATGGGGTACTGGGCTAATGGTCGGATACTTGGTAGTGTGATGAGCAGAGGGATCTTGGTGTCCATGTACACAGATCTTTGAACGTTGCCACCCAGTTAAATAGTGCGGTGAAGAAGGCATATGGCGTACTGGCTTTTTTTGGTAGAGGAATTGAGTTCCGGAGTCCTGAGGCCACGTTGCAGTTGTATAAGACTCTGGTGCGGCTGCATCTGGAGTATTGTGTGCAGTTTTGGTCGCCATACTATAGGAAGGATGTGGAGGCACTGGAACGGGTGCAGAAGAGGTTTATCAGGATGTTGCCTGGTATGGTAGGAAGATCGTATGAGGAAAGGCTGAGGCACTTGGGGTTGTTTTCATTGGAGAAAAGAAGGTTTAGGGGTGACTTGATAGAGGTGTACAAGATGATTAGGGTTTAGATAGGGTTGACCGTGAGAACATTTTTCCACATATGGAGTCAGCTATTACAAGGGGGCATAGCTTTAAATTAAGGGGTGGTAGGTATAGGACAGATGTTAAGGGTGGGTTCTTTACTTAGCGAGTCGTGAGTTCATGGAATGCCCTGCCAGTAGCAGTGGTGGACTCTCCCTCTTTATGGGCATTTAAGCGGGCATTGGATAGGCATATTGAGGATAGTGGGCTAGTGTAGGTTAGGTGGGCTTGGATCCACGCAACATCGAGGGCCAAAGGGCCTGAACTGCGCTGTATTCTTCTATGTTCTATGTTTCTAATATAAAGGTGGTGATATTGAGGCTTTCTAAGGCTCTGGTCAGACCACATTTCCAGGATTTACACTTCCTGATGAAGGGCTCTGGCCTGAAACCGTAATTTTCTTGCATCTGCATGCTGTCGACCAGCTGTGCTTTTTCATCAACACACACACAACTCGGTGAGTATCTAAATGTGGGTGCCGTTCTGACAGTCTCTGTGGTGCTTAAAATGGCACAATCTCTCCCGCAGCTGGCCTCTGCACCCAACTGCAGTGACAGTGGCAGAATGTGATAACCCTCATGGATTCAGTCTGGGTGGAAGAGAGGACAGCAGCTCACAGCACCATCAACACACACACACACACACAGACTTAATGCTGGTAGATGGAGGGTTGCAAATATACTTGGGACTGTCAGAGTGGAAATGCTCATCTCAGAGTGAAACATTTTGTCCAGAGAAAAGAAGAATTTATTTCTCATTTTGTGTCTTGCAATGCTTAAAAATTATGTGAGAAAGTATTGAAAAGTCCTGAGAATGGCCGAGCAGTAATATCGGACAGTATTGATGAAACTGGTCTGTGTGTCCAAAGATATCATTTGAAAAACCAAACAGCAATGCAACTTCAGAGATCGACAGGAAAGGATTTGTTATCTTATCAGAGAGCTAAAAAAAACTCTGCTACTGATGCAGTGTTGCGGGAAGGCCAGCAGAGGGTACTAATGTATGAATCTCATCATAAAACTCATTGATTCTCACTGCTGTCACACAGCGCCAGGTAGCCATCTTCAATTTCACCGTCGGGAGTTTGGAGTTTGCCCATTATCCCTGTGTATACGTGGGTTTTCTCGGGCTGCTCCGATTTCCTCCCACAGTCAAAAGATGTGCAGGTTTGGTTATTTGGCCAAGCTAAATTGCCCATTGTGCTTGGGGATGTGCAGATTAGGGACATTAGTCATGCATAAACGTAGAATAGTAAGGGGATGGGTCTGGGTATGTTACGCTTGGAAGGGTCAGTGTGGATGTGTTGGGCTGCAGGGCCTGTTTTCACACTGTAGGGATTCCATGAACTTTATGAACAACAGGGATAGACAGAGAGAGAGGAGGAAGGAGACTGATTCCAATTTCAATATATTTTCTTCAAAACCATTGCAAAAAGATGCAGACAGAGGTGCACACAAACTTAGATACTGACACTAACACACATAACACATGCACACAGAGATACGCACGTGGATATGGACGTTTACATACAAACAGACGAACCCCCTCTCCCCCCCACATACAGGCACGCACAATGTCTTGAATACAGATATATATATATTTTATTAGTAAACGATCAATGGTCAGTCGGTGAAGACAGCAGAATGGGATTGATAAACATTTCAGCCGTGATCAAATGCCATGGCAGAGTAGATTGGCTGAATTGCCTAATTCTGCTCCAGTGTCTCATGCTGATATGATCTTTTGGTGCCTGGGATTGTCTTCCCACAAGTTCAGTGGAGACCCAAATTGGTAAGTATGTGATTTAGGAGAGTTAATGGGAATATAGACAGGTTTGGGTGACTGAATGGTCAATATTTGTGCCTAATTATCATATCGTTGTATGTCAAAATAGTGGTGATTGGTTTGAGGGTAACACATTTTAAGAATAAGGACCTTCTCATTTCAGACTGAAACAGGGATGCTCCTTTCTTTTTAGGGTTGTGTGATCTGTGGTGTTCTCATGCCGAAGTAGCAATGAGGACTGGGTAACTGAAAACACTCAAGGTTGATTTCCAAAGATCGTTGATGAACAAGAGAATCCATGTTTATTAGGAACAGACAGGAGAGGTTGTTTAGTTACAATCGCATCAACAATGCACATTCTGAATGCTGCAGCAGGCTCGAGGGGCTGAATGGCCAGCTGCTGCTTCTAACCCATGCGTTGTTCTCTCAAGCACTCAGTAATATTACAGAGATAAAGGAAGATCCCATTCAGCCAGTCAGCATCGTTATAATGATACCATTCTGCCCTCTAAAGATTTATGCAGGAATAGATTGATGTCATTCAGCCTGCGAAGTACATCACACAATGACCCAAACCCGGAATTCAAACGCACGCAGCAGATGGTGGAACTTGAGTTCAATAAAATATTTGGAATTAACAATATAATGAAATGTTCATGGTTGTCAAAACTAAAAAATCCCTGGCTCATTAGTGTCCTTCAGAGAAGGAAATTTGCTATCTTCACTGGTCTGACTTACATGTTACTCCAGATCCTCAGCAATGGCAGACTCTCAAATGCCCTTTGCAATGGCCAAGACAGCCATTCAGTTATAATACTACAAGTTCTCAAATAAGTGAAACCAGACATACCTGAGCACTTGTCACTGATAGTATGTCGAAGTGCATGGGTTCAGAAAGGCAGTTCCCCAACACCTTCACAAGAGTAACTCGGAAATGGAAATAAATGTTGGCCGAGTTAACAACACCCATGTCCCATTAATGAAGGAAAGATGTCCACACTCAGGAAAGAGAGGTGGAGGGGATAGAACTCACGTGAAACAGGGACTTGGAAACATACCTATATGTGCATGATACACAGGAATATGCAAAAACGTGAAAAATACATGAAAATAATCTCACATTTTAATTCCATCGCAGCTGATTATCAATAATCCTTTTTTTAATCCCTCTATTTCTCCACATAGTCCAATCATTCCACCAAAACACATTACACAATTTCCCAGGTGCTTTCAGATCTGATACATGGTCAGTGGATTTCAAATGCTAAATCTCAGCCTCTGTTGAGAGAAAAACAGATTTAGCATTTGAAATCCACTGACCATGTATCAGATCTGAAAGCACATAAAATATCTTTGTATTTTTTATAAAGATATATTCATCTAGGGTTTTGGAAGGCACGAGCAACGGCAGAGTTTATTTGTCATCTCCATGGCTCTGGAATAAGCGACAAAGAGTTGCCCTGTTTTACCTCTTCAATCCAAAGTGATGCAGATCCACACAGAACTGTTTGTATGGGCATTCCAAGATTTGTAACAAATACTTGTGTAGGAACAGCAAACTAGTCCACAGTCAGGATGACATGCAACATGGAAGATACCTTTCAGAGACTGATTTTTCTATTCTTCCCAGTCCCAGTGCAGAATGTTATCTAATTACCATTCATCACACTTTTGCTCAGGGCCATTGATTCCACCCTCAGTCAAGTCCTGCTTCGATTGAAAGGGAAGTCACTCTGATCTCACCTCAAATTACACGGGCAGATCAGTTGAAAGAATAAGGAGCAAAAGACAAGAACACTGTTTGCTTGAACAATGTCCTCGCAATATTCAAAAGAAAATTGATGCATGGTCTTCCTTAATGCATTATTTCAACATGACATCACTTTTCAAACAATATTCAGGTTGGGTGTTTGTTCTTTAAATTTGCTTCCAATTCAACGTAAAAATGAGAACATGACTTGATCTTCTCTAGTGTGTTTATAATCCAGAATTCAATTCAAACTTTATCATCATTATTCTATCTCTTTGACACAGAATTAATGATAAGCTGTGTCCATCCTGCAGATGAAAAAGTTCTTTCAGCTCGGACTATTGCAGCGAATGTTGTAAAGAATAGACTACAGGCCCACGTAAAATGGAAATGCTGCAGGGCAAGGTGCCAAAAGTTAGTCCCACGTTAATGATGTCCAAGTCACCATAATGGGCAGCACGGTGGCACAGTGGTTAGCACTGTTGCCTCACAGCGCCAGAGACCTGGGTTCAATTCCCGCCTCAGGCGACTGACTGCGTGGAGTTTGCACATTCTCCCCGTGTCTGCGTGGGTTTCCTCTGGGTGTTCTGGTTTCCTCCCACAGTCCAAAGATGTGCAGGTTAGGTGAATTGGCCGTGCTAAATTGTCCATAGTGTTAGGTAAGGGGTAAATGTAGGGGTATGGGTGGGTTGCGCTTCGGCGGGTCGGTGTGGACTTGTTGGGCCGAAGGGCCTGTTCCCACACTGTAATGTAATCTAATCTAATCTAACAAAATACATGCAGAGGGGCGGAGTATAAAAACAGAATACAGCTTCATGTCCAAAATACTATTTGTGGCTCTTCCACAAAAGACCACAACTGATTCACGCTGTAAAGTCACCAAAATAGGAAAAACAAGACACTGGAATTGCCAATTCTGCAACCACATCTGTAGAATAGAAAGAAAATCAAGGTTTGTTTCTGAAATTCATACATTTTGATGATAAGAATTTGGGATATGGAGGGGATGGGGGATGTTGGAGGATGATAAACAATGTTGGACGATGACACAATGATTCGCCGGGTGGGTCATCGTGAGCAGGAACGTGTTGGTTACAGAGTTGTTTATACGTGTTGGAACGTATAAACAGATTGTCAGATGGCCGTGTCAATGACTGATAAAAGGTGACACTGAAATATGTGAGATGCTGCACTTTGGAAGATGTAAAACGACAAGAGAGAATACTAACCATGAAGATAAGTTAGATTTGCTTTTGGAGCAGAGAAGAGTGAGGGGTGAACCTGGCAGAGGTGTATTATAGCATGAGAGGTATGGGACGAGTGAACAGACAACAGCTATTCCCCTTAGTCAAAGGGTCAAAAACAAGGGAAATATGTTTGAAGTGAAAGAGAAGGTTCTAAGAGAGGATTTGTGAAATCTGTTTTGAAACCAGAGCATGATATAAGTCAAAAATGCAATGCCGGAGAGAGGGAAGATGGAAGGAAACCTCACAAACTTTATAAAGCACATGTATCAGCACTGGATGATGCAGACTCGATGGGCCTTGTCTTTATTACATGATTACATGTGATGGTAGCCATGAAAGCTCCGAAATATTCTGAAGCAGAAACCAATTGGACTTGTTGGTTTGTTCCATCGAATTGTGCTCAGTAAGTGGGGAGATTACAAACAAACATCATCACATGGAATATCAGCAATTACTTAACCTAGGCCAGCCCAGCCATCTCTGAAATCACCTATCCTCAGTGCAAGAATCGTCAAACACAACATCAACATTATTCCAGCTGATGACACCATTATTTTAAGATCACCAATAACATCGAAACAGACTTCACTTCATTATTATATAGACTTCTCGTGTAAGGTTGTTATTTCTCTGAAGAGTAATAAATTCCTTCACATATATTCGCTTTGACAAAGAGTCTGTTATCCTGTGAGCTGTTCATCACAGCGTTGCGGCTTGTTTAACGCTCCATCCACCTCTAGTAATATTTACTCCCAGTTAAACCAGCACGTGAGATGCACTGCTGGTACTCTCTCTCTCCAGCCACTTGGATGGACCAATGTCAAGTGGACTGGAACTTCTCAAGGGCAATTAATGCTGGTCTAGCTCCATTAAAATCCCAAATGAACTAAAAAGGTAATCCGAGTTTCTAATAATTACTAAACAACGAGTACATTTTATTGATCTGATGAGTTAGTGCTGTCTTTGAAGTTGTGTGATCGATTTCCGTGAAACAATTTCGTGCATATATTGGAAGAACAAAAAAAAGCTCAGCTCACAGATACTCGGTAAAAGAGCAGTTAAACGCAAAATACCAGGGGATAGTAGGGTATAGGTCTTCTGGCAACTGGGAATAATGCAGTTTGGTGTTTTTTGGCTGATGTATTTGTATTGGGCTGGAGGATCGGTTTGTATGCTGTTTGACTCCATCAATTTAATTGTTGGAACCAGAGAATGTGGTCTCACTATTTTCATAGCTTGTGAGCATCAAATGGTGAGGAAGGCAATCTTTAAAGTCACACAGGATTTGAAGCAAGATCATTCTCCCTTCACTATCAAGTTGTTGAGAAACCGTTTCTCTCTTTGTAACATTCCTGTTGGTGTTCCTGCACTACAAGAACACCTGGGGTTTACTGCCATATTCTAAATAGAATTGAAACTCAGGCAACAGAATACTGGCCTTGCTAATGAAACGCACCTCACAAGAACAACTGAAAGGAATCTGCTGTATTAAAGTTATCCATTCGACCCAATCTGATTTCTAAAGCAGTTTCAAGCGAGGCTTTCCCTTTGTCCTATGCTCCTGACCTCTCTACAACATCATGAATCTTTCCCGAGTGCTTTTCATGTGCTGTTATAAAGTCACATTTGGAAAGCTGTGTCCAATAATCTGAAAGGAAAAGTCTTCATGTTGATGAGAACCGTGTCATATTTCTTTTCAGTATCTAAAGACAACAGAAATGTAGAACCTAGCATCAGGAGTAAGGAATCGAAACAGCTCCATCATGTGATAAGACCGTGGATGATCTGATTGTGATATCAATCACACATTCCTCCTTTGCCCTTACAATGTTAGTGCGTCATTCTTAGTCAAGATTCTGCCTGCCGCTGCCTTAGGAATATACAATGTCTTATCCTCCACTGCTCTCTGGGGAGAGAATTGTACAAAGACACAACACTTTGAGAGGATGACACCAAATCACCATCTTCTTAACACCATCTTCTTTTTAGTTTTATAGTCCATCCACTCATGGTAATCGCTTACACAAGCTGAAATATTGTTTTAGAATTCAACTTGAAAAGACTGCTTGGAATATTCTGGGGTTAAACAAGATCACATATTGTTTGCCTAAACCCCAGCAGATCCAGAGCCAGTCATTTCAAGATTTCCTCCTGAAATAAACGCTCCTCACAAGAGACAGCTGAGTGAATCTTCTCTGGATTGCATTTCATATCATTGTGGCCATCGCTCTCTCGATGTGGTTACACCGCTACATTGTCAATCTGTAGAAAATCGTCCAATCTTTTAAATGTATTCTGTTTCAGAAAGTTCCAACATTTGTCTCATCTCCCTAAAAAATTGATGCACACGCAAAGTTTTTATTTTGTAATCCACGTTTCCATTTCATCCGTGCCTAAAGCCACTCTCTCCACTGAAATAATACACTACATTTCCATTCAACCCACCAATAACTTTTAGCACAAACACATTTTTCCTACTATGTTCCATGCACCAATATTTGGCTGTTCACTTGACGCACCTTAATCTCCTTATAGACTCTTTAAGGGGCAGTAATTGCCTAGTGGTATTATCAATTACTTATTAATCCAGGGTGTTAAGCAATGTTCGGGGGACCTGGGTTCAAATCTTGTGGGCGGCACGGTGGTACAGTGGTTAGCACTGCTACCTCACAGCGCCAGAGACCCGGGTTCAATTCCTGCCTCAGGCGACTGACTGTGTGGAGTTTGAACGTTCTCCCTGTGTCTGCGTGGGCTTCTTCCGGGTGCTCCGGTTAACTCCCACAGTCCAAAGATGTGCAGGTCAGGTGAATTGGCTATGCTAAATTGCCCGTAGTATTAGGGTAGGTATATTGGTGGGTTGCGCTTCAGTGGGTGGGTGTGGACTGGTTGGACCGAACGGCCTGTTTCCACACTGTAAGTAATCTAATCTAATATCTTCCTTCTCGAACAGTTTCAAGTTTGTATTCTTCCGTAATACAGACAGAATATTTGGCAAAAGAAATACACTGTGGCCATTTTGCAAAGTAATTGACAATGACCTATTATTATTCCATGTCTAAACTATAAATTTGAGACAATGCTGAAGTGCTTTGCAAGGTAAAAACAATGACTGCAGATGCTGTAAACCAGATTCTGGATTAGTGGTGCTGGAAGAGCACAGCAGGTCAGGCAGTATCTGAGGAGCAGAAAACTCGACGTTTCGGAAAAAGCCCTTCATCAGGAATAAAGGCAGAGAGCCTGAAGCGTGGAGAGATAAGCTAGAGGAGGGTGAGGGTGGGGAGACAGTAACATCAGGACATGGTTCAAGAGCTTCAGGGCAGAGGAAATGACCTGGGAGTTGCAGTGGGAGAGGGACTCCCTGAGATTCTTGTAGAGAGAAGAGGAAAACTTCTTCAAGGTAGCATCCTTGCAAGAGGATTCGCAGTAGGGTTAAAATCAACGAGGTAAAAACAATGACTGCAGATGCTGGAAACCAGAGTCTGTATTAGTGGTGCTGGAAGAACACAGCAGTTCAGGCAGCATCTGAGGAGCAGTAAAATCGACGTTTGCCCGAAATGCGAGGATGAGGCAACCATGGATGACTGGGACAGTCATGGCTAAGGTAAAGAAAAATAGAAAGCAGATAACTTGGCAAATGGCAGTGGGAAACCAGAAGATTTGGAAGTTTTCAAAGACGAACAGATGGCAACAAAATAAGAGATAAGGACGGAGAAGATTACATGTGAGTTAAAGGACAACTGCAAAAGTTTCTTTAGACATATAAAGGGCAAAAGAGAAGCAGAAGTGGATATTGGGAAATGACGCTGGAGAGATGCTCGTGTGAAACAAATCATAGATGAGAAACTGAATAATTATTAAGAGAGTGGACAATGAAATGGCAGATGGAGTACAACTTGGGAAAGTTCTAGGTGATGCACATTAGTAGGAAGAAGACAGGCATGGACTACTTTATAAGTGGAGAGAAAAATCAGAAGTCTGAAGTGCAAAGAGAATTGCGAGTTTCAGTCCAGGATTGTCTCCAGATAAACTTGCAGGTTGAGTCAGCAATTAGGAAGGTGTTGTATCTGGTGCACAGTGTGTTTGAAAGCTTATATTCAGCAAAAGAACCGAGTTCTCTTACAAGCAATATTTGTTTTTTGAACACAATTAATATTAGAGCAATAAAACGTATTATAATGATAAGCGCTACAAATTATCTTATGCTTTAACTTAGCTTTGGATGATCATAAACCGCCCCACTAGAAGTTGACCGGGCTCGACTTGGTGATGTCTTCTTCTGATGATGATCTTGGAGGTGTCTTCTCTTTCCGTGGTTATTCTCGGGTTACTGAACTGTGTCGGATTTTGTGGTGATTCTTATCCTTCCAAGTCTTCACACCCTTTTGAGAAGGCAAGGAGGATCTGTCAATGGAATGATCAGGTTCATTTACCCTGATCAATCAGACTCAACCATGGGTTGACTCAAGGGCAACATTCCATTGTCCCATTCAGGTCCAACTTCAGGTGAGTATTACAGGGTCTGGAGCTGTCAGGTTTGTTTGCAAATCATCTGTGTGTAGATGCAGCCTATCTGGATTCTGCAGCATGTGGATTATCACAGAGACTTTAGTCAAAGCTGGCATCCATTTCCCAGCATGCTTTAATAATTGTTCATTTTTGTAACACCATGGTAAATATATTATTGCCTATCGTAAGGTTATTCTTTCAGGTGGCCCGCCCCGTCAGAAAGGCAAATACAGTGATGGCATTTACTTTGAGAGGACTTGAATATTAAAGCAGGGATGGATTGCCGAGGCACGATAAGACTCTGGTCAGACCACATTGGAGGATTTTGTACCGTACTGTGCCCCATAACTAAGGAAGGATGTACCGCCCCTAGACCATGTTCAGGCGAGGTTTTCAAGAATGGTTGCAGGAATGAAAAGCTTTACATATGAGATCTCTGTGTCTGTACTTGTTGGAGTTTATAAGGATGAAGCGGGATCTAATTGAAGCATTCAGAATGCTTGTTGCCTGGTCAGAGTAGATGTTGGGAAGATGTTTCCACTGTTAGGAGAGAAAGTACTCAAGGAGATAGCCTGAGAGTCAAGAGAAGATCTTTTAGACAAGAGATAAGGAGAAATGCCTTCAATCTGAGCGTGGCGAATCTATGGTAGAATGGCAGTTTCCTTCCCTAAAGGACATGAGTGAACCAGGTGAGTTTTTCTTGGCAATCAATTCATAACCACCATCCGCCCCTTAATTCCAGATTTCAAGTCACGCTCGCCATTTGCTGTGGCAGGATTTGAACCCAGATCACCAGAACATTATCTGGGTTTATTACATAAGAATTCACTGATAGCACCACGAGGCCACTGACTTGCCCAATCCTCCACAGTGTGACTAACTTGTGCAGCATAATATGCACTGGGATTTGCCTTCATGTTATCCTTGACTTCCTTATCAAGATAGGAATGATTTTTCTCCGTTATGCAATTCCTCTTCGGTATTTAGTATCTCCCTAATTATTTGCCAAGTTTTTTCAACTGTCCTGCCTTTGACTGTTCTTTTCTCCCCCCAGTCCAACCAGGCCAAATCCTTCCTTAGGTCAGTATAATTACTATTGCCTAACACTAAAACTCTCATTTATGACTCAGTCTTCACTCTTCCAATCTGAATATGAAACTCCAGCATATTGTGTTTACTCTTTCCAAGGCCAAGCTCATCCACCAATCCTTCCTTGTTACATAATATCAAATCTAAATTAGCCCATTCTCTGGTTGGTTCCATGACATTCTGCTCGCAGAAATAGCCTGTCATACACTTAATGAATCTTTATTCGAAGATATTGTCGAGATGATTAATTGAGTCAATTTGCATGTTCAAACCACCAATAGTTACTGTTTTGCCCTTGTTACAAGCCCTCACTCTTTTCTTTTCAACCTCAGAAGTACTTAGGCGGGGGGGGGGGGGGGGGGGGGGCGGGGTGGGGGACAATGGCTGAAAATTACTCTTCCCAAGGGTTTTCTTCCCATTTTTTTATTTACACTGAGACGGATTTCAAATATGTTTTGGCACAACATACTTTGAAATGGTCTGAGTACCCAGTCACACGAACAAGTGTTGATTTTCTTTTCACTAACCACATTTCACAGTAAATATCGAGAATTACGAGGACTAAAAGTGGTCATGAGATATCTTTAGCAAACAGGATTGAGGAAAATACCAAAAACTTTGTTTTCATATATAAGGAGCAAGAGGGTAACTAGAGAACTGTTTGGCCCACACAAGAAAGTTATGCATGGAGTCAGAGAAAATGGGTGAGAGTCTTAACGAGTACTTTGCATCTGTATTCAGTAAGGAGAGGGACATGATGGATGTTGAGTTTAAGGATAGATCTTTGAGTACACTGGGTCAAGTCGACATAAAGAGGGAGGAGGTTTTGGATATTCTAAAAGGTATTAATGTAGACAAACCCCCAGGTCTGGATGGGATCTACCACACGTTACTAAGGAAATTGAGAGAGGAAATAAGTGGGGCGTTAACTTGTATCTTTGCAGGATCTTTGAACATTGGTGAGGTCCTGGAGAACTGGAGAATTGCTAATGTTTTCCCTTTGTTTAAGAAGGGTAGCGGGGATAATCCAGCTTATTATAGAACGGCGAGCCTGACATCAGTCGTAGGTAAGCTGCTGGAGAAGCTACTGAGGGACTTGAGTTACGTGTTCAGTTAGGTTGCCCATAGTAAGCTGATGGAGCAGGTGAAGTCGCATGGGGTTCAGGGTGTTTAATCTAGATGGATAGAGAACTGGCTGGGCAACATGAGTAAGAGAGTATGAGGAAAAGGGGATTTCTCAAAATGGTGACCTATGACCAGTGGTGTGCAACAGCGATCCACGCTGGGACCACAGTTGTTTGTGATATATTTATTAATGATTTGGAAGAAGGTATCGTTTGCCTAATTAGCAAGTTTGCAGAGGATACCAAGATTGTCCGAGTAGCAGATAATGAAGAGGACTGCCAGAGAATGCAGCAGAATATAGATAGATTGGAGAAATGGGCACAGATATGGCAGATGGAGTTCAATCTGTGCAAATGCGAGGTGATGCATTTTGGAGGATCCAATTCGAGAGCAAATTATGCATTAAATATAAAAGTCCTGGGGAAAATTGACGTACAGAGAGATCTGAGTGTTCAGTTTGATTATTTCCTGAAGGTGGCAACGCAGGTCAGTAAATTGGTCAATAAGGCAGACTGCATGCTTTCCTTCATTGGATCAGGTGTTGAGTACAAGCGTTGGCAGGTCATGTTACAGTTGCATAGGACTTTGGTTTGGCCTTTGGAATACTGCATACAGTTCTGGTCACCTCATTACCAAAAGGATGTGCAGCTTGAATAGAGTGCAGAGGAGGTTCACCAGGGTGTTGCCTGGGATGGAGGGTGCTTGTTATCGAAAGAGGTTGGGTAGATTAGGACTATTTTTATTATAAAGACAAAGGTTGAGGGGGGTCCTGATTGAGGTCTACAAAATCAAAAGAGATATAGACAGGGTGTATACCAAGAAGCTTTACCCCAAATCGTGTACTCATGACTCCTAGTAATTGAGTTGCAAAATGAAAGGGAAAGGTTTAGGGCCTGAGGGATATATGTGGGAAGCTCTTTACACATAGGGTGGTGGCAGCCTGGAACGTGCTGGCAGCGGAGGTGGTAGGGGCAGGAACGATAGTGTAATCTACAATGAATCTGCCAGATACATGTATGGGCAGGGAGCAGAGTGATATCGGCTCTTAGAAAATAGGGGATCTGGATCAGCGCAGGCTAGGAGGGCCGAAGGTTCTGTTCCTGTGTTGGAATGCTCTTTGTTCTTTATCATTCATTCTAAAAATTGCAAGTTTTCAACTTATTGTATGCTACAATTTAATAATATAAATCATTTATTTATTTGACAGTGCATGTCAAATTATTGTCATCGCTAAATTACAGTCACAGAGTCATACAGATGTACAACATGGAAACAGACCTTCCGTCCAACTAATCCATGCCGACCAGATATCCCAATCCAATCTAGTCCCACCTGCCAGCACTCAGCCCATATCCCTCGAAACACTTTCTATTCATATACCCATCTAGACACCATCTAAATGTTGCAATTGTACCAACCTTCACCACTTCCTCTGGCAGTTCATTCCATACTCGTACCACCCTGTGTGTGAAAAAGTTGCCCCTTACGTCACTTTTATATTTTTCCTTCCCAACCTCCACCTATGCCCTCTAGTTCTGGACTCCCCCACACCAGGGAAAATACATTGTCTATTTCCACATTCATGTCCCTCATGATATTATAAACCTCTCTAAGGTCACCCCTCAGCCTCCAACGTTCCAGGGAAAATATCCCCAGCCTAGTCAACCTCCACCTATAGCTCAAACACTCCAACCTTGGCAACATACTTGTAAATTTGTTCAGAACCCTTTCAAGTTTCACAACATCCTACCGATAGGAAGGAGACCAGAATTGCACACAATATTCCAAAAGTGGCCTAACGAACTTCCTGTACAGCCGCAACACGAACTTCCACCCACTGTCCTAAATGCTCTGACGAATTAAGAAAAGCATACCAAATGTTTTCTTCACTGTCTTGTCTACCTAAGATTCTACCTTCAAGGAACAATGAACCTGCACTCCAAGTTCTCGTTGTTCAGCAACACTCCCTTTAACCTCACCATTAAGAGTATAACTCCTGCTTAGATTTGCTTTCCCAAAATGCAGCATCTCGCATTTACCTAAATTAAACTCCACCAACCACTCGTCAGCCCATTGGCCCATCCGATCAAAATTCCGTTGTAATCTGAGGTAACCGTCTTCGCTGTCCACTGCACCTCCAATTTGGATGTCATCAGCAAAATGTACTAACTATACCTCTTATACTCACATGCAAATCATTTATATGAATGCCTAAAAGTAGTAGACCCAGCACTGATCCTTGTGACAGTCCACTGGTCACACGCCAACAATCTGAAAAACAACTCTCCACCACCACCACCCTCTGTCTTCTACCTTTAGACAGTTCTGTATCAAAATGGCTAGTTCTCCCTGTATTCTATGAGGTCTAACCTTGATAACCAGTCTCCCATGGGGAACCTTAACGAATACCTTACTGAAGTCCTTATAGATCACGTCCACTGATCTGCCCGCATCAATCATCTTTGTTACTTCTGCAAAATACTCAATCAAGTTTGTGAGACATGATTTTCCACACACAAAGCCAGATTCACTTTCCCAAATCAGTCATTGCCTTTCCAGATACATGTACATCCTGTCCCTCAGGATTCCCTGCAACAACATGCCCTCCAGTGACGTCAGGCTCACTGGTCTAGTTTCCTTGCTTGTCCTTAACACCTTTCTTAAACAGTGGCACCGTGTTTTGACACCTCACCTGTGACTATCAATGGAAAGAGGCCAAGCAATCATTTCCCTAGTTTCCCACAGAATTCTAGTGTACACCTGATCGATCAGTTCATGGAGATTTATCCACCTTTATGCATTTCAAGACATCGAGCACTTCATCCTCTGTAATATGGACATTTTTCAAGATGTCACCATCTATTTCTCTGTATGCCAACATCTCCCATGACTTTCTCCTGAGTAAACACTGATACAAAATACTCTTTTAGTATCTCCCTGTCTCCTGCGGCTCCACACAAAGACACCTTACTGATCTTTGAGGGGTCTGTTCTCTCCCTATTTACCAGTTTGTCCTCAATGTATTTGTAAAATCCTTTTGGATTCTCCATCGTTCTATTTGCCAAAGCTATCTCATGTCCCTTTTTTTGCCCTCCAGATTTCCCCCGTTAGTATACTCATACTACCTTTATACTCTTCCAAGGATTCACTCGATCTACGCTGCCTGAACCTGTCATATGCTTCCTTCTTTTTCTTAACAAGACCCACAATTTCCTTAGTCGTTGAGCACTCTCTCTATCTACCAGCCTTTCCTTTCACCCTAACAAGAATGTACTCTCTCTGCTCTCTGGCTATCTGATTTCTTAAGTCTTTCCATTTTCCAGCCATCCCTTTACTTGCGAACATCTGCCCCCAATCGGTTTTTGAAAGTTATTGCCTAATACCGTTAAAATTGGCCTTTCTCCAATTTAGAACTTCGACTGTTTGATTTAGTCTATCCTTTTCCATCATTATTTTAAAACTAATAAAATCGTTGGCAAATAGCTGAAGTTCACACTTTTCAAGTGAGAAATTAAGTTGATTGATTATATTTAAATATGTAAAGAGTTATAAGTCTATTTGATTGTTCAATCATTTGTTCACTCTGAATATGCAATCAGTCAGGGGTCAACCACATTGCAAATGATAGAGCGGCAATGTGTGTATTTGAATACTGAGATTCAATGTGTAATTGTAATCACCAAAACAGAACGAAAAAATATTCTTTTTTGGTACAAAACAACATGTGCATTCTTTACTTTTGTATCACAAACAGGTTCTTCGGTGTTTATATTTTACTTCCATAAATATCGAATCCAATGTTTTCAGAGATGATGCCGTTATTGTTCCGTTGAATAATTGTAAATCATACCTTATTATTGCTCAATTCACAAACATGGCAAACTCCTGATCATTGTTCAGGGCAGTAAACCCATCATTTTGCATCATGACCAACATTAAAAGTGGATTGCAAAAGGCCTGAATTCGGGGACAGTGCAACTGGACCTCACAGCTGCCTGTGACACTGAGTGAGACACTGGCCTGCTCCTGAATCTGTCCATAGAGTTTCCAAACTGGGTCAGGGCAGTCATTCAAATATTCCCTCACAGTGAACCATTTGGAATCCACCTGAAGCAGGAGGAAACTAGCCAACAGGCTGTCACTGCTGTCACTGCAGGTACAAATGTTGTCTAAATTAGATACCAATGACTGAACAGGAGCCAGGTCTTACAAATTTATCTTCAGTCAAAGCCTGGCTCAGGGAGCAGACTTATGGACATGGAGGGTCAGAATCAAACCGCACAAGTTACTTGTGGTGATGAAATCTGGCATGCCCCCAGGACACCATAAACCTGCATCCGAGACCAGACACTGGGTGAAAACATTCACACTTTGATAGTCTTCTGCAGTATCTTGTGTCTCATAATGACCCTTTGAAACATTCACATTCGCCAGTATCAAAATAAAATTGTACACGTCTGTGGATGGTCAGATATTAATATATGGGTCACACAACAGAATATATCTGAACAACCAGGAACAAACAGCAAGCCAAAAATCACATTAGTAACTGAACTTCGTGGATTTTGTTTGGTCTAGGGAACCACACATATTGTGCTGACACTCAGATGACAGTAACCATACACACCATAACTGGAAATCTAGGCCTAACGCCCCTCCCAGATTCCTGTCCTCACACACCTCACTCCCTCACACATTTTCCAACTGAGGAGAATCCACAAGGTGGATGAATCCTGGAACATAGAAAAGTACAGCGCAGTCAGAGCCCTTCAGCCCTCAGTGTTTTGCCGGCCTTTTATCCTACTCTAGATCAGGATAACCTTCATAACCTTCAACGTACTAACTTCCATGTGCCCATCCAAGAGTCTTCTTAAATTTCCCTAATGTATCTGATTCTACCACCACCGCTGTCGGTGCATTCCGCTCCCACCACTCTCTGTGTTATGAACCTACCTCTGACATCTCCCCTAAACCTTCCTCGAATCATTTTAAAATTATTCCCCTTGTTGAAAAGACTCTGGCTATCTAATCTTTGTCTCTCAACATCTTGTACACCTCTATCAAGTCAGCTGTCATTCTTCTTCACTCCAGGGAGAAAAGCCCGAGCTCACTCAAATTTTCTTACTAAGACATGTCCTTCAGTCCAGGCAGCATCCTGGTAAATCTCCTCTGCACACTCTCTGAGCCTTCCACATGTTTCCTCTAATGAGGCAACCACAACTGAACACAATATTCCAAGCATTGTTGAACAACAACTTTATAGAGATAAGCATTAACCTCGGTATTCTTAAATTTAATCCCCCTGCTAATGAAAGCCAACATACCATACATCTTCTTAACAACCCTGTCAGCTTGGTTGGTAACTTTGCGGGATCTATGGACATGGACCCCAATTTCCCTCTTTTCATCCCCTTTGCCAAGAATTCTGCCTTTAACCCTATATTCTGTATGCAAACGCAAAATTCCAAAATAAATCACTTCACACTTTTTAAGGTTGAACTGTATCTGCCACTTATTAGTCCAGCTCTGCATCCTGTCAGTGTCCTGTTGCAACCTACAACAGCCCTCCACACTATCCACAACTCCATCAACCTTCATGTCATCGGCACCTTACTAACCCACCATTCCACTTCCTCGTCAAAGTCATTGATAAAAATCACAAAGAGCACAGGTCCCAGAGCCAATCCCCGGTGAACACCGCTGGTCACTGACCTCCAGGCTGATTACTTTCCATCTGCTACCATCTGTTGCCTTCTATGGGCGAGCCAAGTCCATATCCAGACAGCCACATTTCCCTGCATCCCATGCTTACTTACTTTATGAATGAGCCTACAATGGGGAACCTTATCAAACACCTTTCTAGAATTCGTGTTCACCACATCTACTGGTCTACCTTCATCAACATGTTTTTTCACACCTTCAAAGAATTCAATAAGGTTTCTGAGGGATGACCTGCCCCTCACAAAGCCATGCTGACCATCTCTAATCAAACTATCGTTTTCTAAATAATTGCAAATCCTTTCTCTCAGAAACGTCTCCAATACTTTGCCTACCGCTGATGTAAGAATTACTGTTCTATCATTCCCTGGGTTATCCCTATTCCCTTCCCTGAACAAGGGAATAATATTTGCCACCCTCCAATCATCTGGTACTTCTCTAGTGGACAGTGAAGACACAAAGATCATTACCAAAGGCACATCAATCTCTTTCAATACTTCCTGGAGTAACTTCATGTATACCCCATTTAGCCCAGGGGGTTCATCTATCCTTCTGTTTGTACTTCAATCGGACTGTACTTCCCCTCAACTTGTCTAACCCTGTCCAACCAATTGATTGACTGCTTTCATCTTCAGTGCTGTATGCAGTTCTGTCTTCCTGAGTAAGTACAGTTCCCAACGTCCTGCGAATCACGGGATCCAAACAAATGCACCAATGCCTTCCTGATAAAGAGCACATGCACGAATCGTTGACTCTCCTGCTCGTCGGATGCAGCCTAACCTGCTGTGCTTTTCCAGTACCACACTTTTCGACTGTGATCTCCATCAACTGCAGTCCTCACTTTCTCCGCTACTGAGGGCTGTCCCCTCTGCACACTGAGCGGGGAATTAACCACCAGAAACTCATTGTTTGTGGAGCTGACTGCTCAGATCTGGAAAGTTGCACTTGAGGAATACATTTTTTTAGAAGAAGTTACAATTCAATAAGTATTTATTCAGTCCCAGAGTTACATTTTTGCTTCATGGTTTGGGTAGCCTGATAACAAATAGTTAATGATTGAAGAGCTCTGAGGCACAGAATATTCCAAGTGTTATATTCCAGCTTATGTTATTGCTGGGAGTATTATCAGACAGACTGATGTGATAATGGCATGAGTTGACATGTGGAGGTGGAACATTTTGCCATCTCAGAGACGTGTTTGAGAGAGGTCAGGGCTAAAACTCCATAGTCTCTTGTTCTGGAACTATAGGCAGGACAGGAGAGGGTGTTAAAGAGGAGGTAATGTTGCATTATTAATTAAGGAACAGTTACTGTAGTAAGGAGGGATGATATCTTGGACGTGTCTACAAATGAGGCTTTATCGGTCAAGGTAAGGGTCCAAACAATGACAGATACATTGCTGGAGATATTTTATAGAGCCCCAGAAAGATGAAAATACAGGAGCAGATATATAATCAATTCACTGAGGTGTGAAAAAAAAAACATTTCACTGAGGTGTGAAGGAAAGCAAGGCTGGAGATGTTACAGAGAAAGGAACGCATGGCTGGTGATATCACAGTTATAAGAAAGACTGGCTGGAGATGTTACAGAGATAGGAAAGCAAGGCTGGAGATGTTACAGAGAGAGGAAAGCAAGGTTAGAGATGTTAGAGAGAGAGAGAAAAGCAAGACTGGAGATGTTAGCGAGAGATAGAAAAGCAAAGCTGGAGATGTTACAGATAGAGAGGAAGGCAAGGCTGGAGATGTTACAGAGATAGGAAAGCAAGGCTGGAAGTATCACAGTGATAGGAAAGCATGGCTGGAGATTTTACAGAGATATGAAAGCAAGGCTGGAGACGTTACAGAGATAGGAAAGGATGGCTGGAGACGTTACAGAGATGGGAAAGATAGGCTGGAAATGTTACAGAGATAAAAAAGCAAGGCTGGAGATGTTGCAGAGACAGGAAAGCAAGGTTAGGAATATTACAGAGACAGCGTGGCCTGTGCATGCTAGAATAGATTAGTGAGATACTTTTAAATTCATTCACAGGATGTGTAGAAAGGTGAAGCATCTGGAGGTTAGAGAGATGCGGAGAGGTGTGGAGGCTGGCGGAATTTACAGTGATAGAAGGGGCTGGAGTATGAGATAAATATTGTAGTGATACGGAAGGTTTCTGAGATACATATGGATGTAGTGGCTGGAGGACATGATAGGGAAAGATAGAGATTTACATAGATAGTTTAAAAACGGAATTGTGCAATGTCTTAATAGAGAAAACATTGCAGAAATCAGCTGATGAATCAGTGTCCCTCTACATTGAACAACACTTGGAGGACTCACTGACAGAGTGAATGAGCTGGGGAATGTATACTGGGTGGGCCATTTCAAAACCACCACCCAGAGGGGCACAGCAGCAGCATTGCTGATCCAGATGGTCGGGTCAAAACGAACACAGCTGCGGAGACTGGTTCGGCACCGGGTGGAGAGGGAATGATTGACAGGGAGAAACATACTTGACCTCATCCTCACCAACCTATCGGCTGCAGAGACATTAATCGATTAGCACTTTGGGAACAGTGTATACCGCACACAGTAGATCTGGAGACAAAGTCCCACTTTTACTTTGTGTGCCTGTGTGTATGTGTGTGCACGCGCGTGTGTGTGTGTACACGCATCAGCGCAAATGTGAGATACACATGTCCCGAGCTTAACGGGACAGATTTCAAAGAGATCTAGAACTCAGCACTGGCCTGTGTGAGGTGATTCGAGTCATCAGCAGCAGAATTGTACTCTCGCACAATTTTCACTGTCACTGCCTGGCATATGCTCCACTTTACCCTGACCATCAGGCCAGTGGATAAACTCTTGTTCAATGGAGAATACAGGAGGGCTGGTCAGGAGCAGCACCAGGTACACCTCAAAATGAGGTGACATTACTGAACAGGACCACTTACTCACCAAATAGCATAAACAGCCAGTGACAGACAGATCTAACTAACAATTCGATCTAATCGCTACAATCCTGACATATGCAGTCAGGTCGAATGGTGGTATCAATCAAACAACTCTGGCTGAGGAGGATCCCCACATAACATCTTCCTCAATGATGGAATGGCCCGACACAACAATAGAAAAGCTCAGTCTGAAATGACCACAACAAAGTTCAGACAGAAGTATCGATAGGAGGATCTATGTTGGTCTCCTCCAGACGGCAGTATTCAGCGAATTCGATTCACTGTGTGTGGTAATTCCAAACGACTGGAGAAATGGGGAATACAAAGCCTGTGGGCCCTGATAACATTCCATTCAAGCTGTTCCTGCTGGGATACAGCACTGGCATCGACTTGTCAATGTGGGAAACTATTCGGGTGTGTCCTGTACACACACAGACAAATCATCAGACAATCAAAGTCTACCCCATTGCTCTCATCTCTATCATTAATAAAGGGATGGAAGATGTCACTCACAGTGGGATCAAGCAGTACTTCCTCAGCACCAAACTGCTCACTGAAGCTCAGTTTAGGCTCTCATCCCTTGGGCTCATTGAAGCCTTGGTTTAACGATGTACAAGAGACCATGCAGCTGAATTCTAGAGGTGAGGTAACAGTGACTGAGCTTAACATCGTCATATCTGCATTTGACCAAGTTTCCTATCAAGGATTAATGACAAAACTGGAGCAAATAGGAACCGTTTGCACTGGTTGAAGTTATACCTGAAAGGAAGGTGGCTGGGGTTGGAGGAGAGCATTCATCTCAGCTCCAGGACAGCTCTGCAGCAGTTTCCCAGGGGAGGGGTTTCTGGGTAAACCTGTAGATCAGAAGTGGAAAGGTAAGGCACCATACCTCGACAGGATGATGGGGCTGCTCTCTCTTTGGACAGAGACGACTGGTGGCAGTTTAACTGGGCAGTCATCATGCCTCAAATAAGGGAGAGGTTGAGTTCTCCCTTTTCAGTCACCTCAGTCAGTGCAGAATTTTACCCACACCGTCGGCATTAATCTGCATTACAAACCGGCGGTCCAACTGATTGAGGTAGCCAAGTCGTCACTCAGTTATTTGGGGAAGTTACTGTAACATTATTGTTTTCAGATATGTTGTTAGATACCTCTGGAGGAGGTGGAATTGAAGCCAGCTTCCGAGCTCAGAGAGAGGGACAGCATCAGAGAGCTGTCAGAGTGCTCGCTGCCCTCGGCCCAATTATTTTCAGATGCTTCATAAATGACAATGTTCCCTAAAGCACTCTGCTAGGAGGCGCCCAGTCTCCCCATTGTAGAGGATACCGCATCGGGAGCAACGGATACAATAAATGATATTAGTGGATGTGCAGGTAAGATTTTGATGGATATTGAAACCTCCGCCTTAACCAAATCATCCACCGACATTTCCGCCACCTCCTAAAAGTCCCCACCACCAGGGATATATTTCCCTCCCCGCCCCTTTCCGCCTTCCGCAAAGACCGTTCCCTCTGTGACTACCTGGTCAGGTCCACGCCCCCCTTTGACCCACCCTCCCATCCTGGCACTTTCCCCTGCCACCGCAGGAACTGTAAAACCTGTGCCCACACCTTCACCCTCACCTCTATCCAAGGCCCTAAAGGAGCCTTCCATATCCATCAAAATTTTACCTGCACATCCACTAATATCATTTATTGTATCCGTTGCTCCCGATGCGGTCTCCTCTACATTGTGTAGACTGGGCGCCTCCTAGCAGAGCGCTTTAGGGAACATCTCCGTGACACCCGCACCAATCAACCAAACCGCCCCGTGGACCAACATTTCAACTCCCCCTACTACTCTGCCGAGGACATGGAGGTCCTGGGTCTCCTTCACCGCCGCTCCCTCACCGCCAGACGCCTGGAGGAAGAACGCCTCATCTTCCGCCTCGGAACACTTCAACCCCAGGGCATCAATGTGGACTTCAACAGCTTCCTCATTTCCCCTTCCCCCACCTCATTCTCGTTTCAAACTTCCAGTCCCCTTGACTTGTCCGGACTTGTCCGACATGCCTAGCTCCTTTTCCACCTATCCACTCTACACTCTCTTCCCTGACCTATCACCTTCATCTCCTCCCCAACTCACCCATTGTACTCTATCCTACTCTGTGTTGTGGTTCTGTTCGCCGAGCTGGAAGTTTTTGTTGCAAACGTTTCGTCCCCTGGCTAGGCGACATCATCAGTGCTTGGGAGCCTCCTGCGAAGCACTTCTTTGATGGCAGGGGACGAAACGTTTGCAACAAAAACTTCCAGCTCGGCGAACAGAACCACAACAACGAGCACCCGAGCTACAAATCTTCGCACAAACTCTATCCTACTCTGTCCCCACCCCCATCCTCCCCTAGCTTATCTCTCCACGCGTCAGGCTCTCTGCCTTTATTCCTGATGAAGTGCTTTTGCCCGAAACGTCGATTTTGCTGAAGCTCCTCGGATGCTGCCTGAACTGCTGTGCTTTTCCAGCACCATTGATCTAGAATACTGTGTACACTACTAGTTGCCACACGATGTTGAAATGTTGGAGAGGGTATGGAAAAGTTTTACTAGCATGTTGTCTGGTTTGGAGGGTATGAGCCAGGAGGAGAAATTGAACACACATGGTTTGTTTGCACCTGGGCATCATTGGCTATGGGGCTTCCTGATAGATATTTATAAAATTATCAGAGGCATAGATAGAAGGACAGTTAGAGGCTTTTTCCCCCAGAGTAGAAGTATCAATTACTCAGGACCGTAGATTTTCTGTAAAATGGAGAAAGTTCAGGAGATGTGATAGGTAAGTGTTTTTTTTTTGCTGTTCCAGACAGAATGTGAAAGTGCCTGGAATGCACTGTCAGAGGGGAAGAAGCCAAAATAGCAAGGTTTCAGAGGGATCTTGGCACGAGTATGAGTTAGTAAGGGATAGAATGACATAGAAGGTATTGGAGCAAATACTTTTGTTTTAACTTTGGAATGACATCATGTGTTAGTGCGGGCTTGCTGGGCTGAAAGGCATGTTCTTGTACTGGACTGTTGTTTAATTTTATCATTATGGATCTGGGTCTGCAACATAACCAACAAATGAATACAAATGATAAAATGAATGATCGTTCTAAACACACGCAAAAAATCCAAAATCAAAACAAAGCCAATTACACGGCATGAGGGGAGAACTGACCAAGATTGGATAAACGGACTAAAACGTTTGACTGTAAATGAAGAGTGAGAAACTTGTCAAGGAGTATCTGAAGGACAGGATGTAAATGTATGCGGAAAGGCAAGGACTGATTAGGAATAGTCACACGGCTTTGTGCGTGGGAAACCATGTCTCACAAACTTGATAGAGTTTTTTTTAAAAAGTAACAAAGAGGATTGATGATGCACAGCAGTGGACGTCTTCGATATGAACTTCAGTAAGTTGTTCGACCAGATCCGACTGTTTACCCAGTTTATATCTCACCGAATACAGTGAGAACTAACTACTTGGATACAGAACTGGTTCAAAGGTAGAAGGCATAGGTGGTTGTGGAAGGATGTTTTTCAGATTGGAGACCTGTGACCAGTGGAGTGCCACAAGGATCGGTGCTGGACCTACAAGTGTTCGTCATTTATATGAATGATTCGGATGTCAGCATAAGAGGTACAGTTAGTAAGTTTGCAGATGACATCAAAATCGGAGGTGTAGTGGACAGCGAAGAAGGGTACCTCAGATTACAACGTGAACTTGATCAGATGGGCCTATAGCCTGAAAACTGGCATATGGAGTATAACTTAGATAAATGCGAGGTTCTGCATTTTTGGGAAAGCAAATCTTACAACAACTTATACACTTATTGGTAAGGTCCTCCAGTGTAATGCTGAACAAACAGACATTGGACTGTAGGTTCATAGCTCCTTGAAACTGGAGTCACGGATAGATAGCATAATGAAGAAAATTCTTGGTATGCTTTCCATTATTGGTCAGAGTATTGAGTATAGGAGTTGGGGCTGATGTTGCGGATGTACAGGATATTGGTTGGGCCAATTTTAGAATATTGTGTGCAATTCTGGTCTCCTTCCTATCGGAAAGATGTCGTGAAACTTGAAAGGTCTCAAAAAAGACTTACAATGATGTCGCCAGGGTCGGAGGATTTGAGCTATAGTGAGAGGTTGAATAGGTAAGGGTTGTTCTCCCTGGAGTGTCATGAGCTGAGGGGTGACCTTGTTGAGGTTCATAAAATCTTAAAGGGCGTGAATAGGATGAATAGACAAAGTCTCTTCCCGGGAGTGGGCGAGTCGAGAACTAAAGGACATCGGTTTAGCGTGAGACAGGAAAGATATAAAAGAGACCTGATGGACAACTTTTTCAGACAGAGGATGGTACGTGTATGGAATGAGCTGCTAGAGCAAATGGTGGAGGCTAGTATGATTGTAACATTTTAAAGCCATCTGTATGGGTATATGAATAGGAATGGTTTGCAGGGATATAAAGCAAAGAGTCTGTTTCCATGCTATACATCTCTGACTGTATGAGTGTATAAATCATTCAAAATGATCAATGAAAGAACAATCCATTGAAAACCAAGTTAGAAACCCCAGCCACCGGCTGAAGGTGCCCCATGCATTTCCTTGCAGTCTGTTCCCCTGAGACTATCAGACGTATCAGAGTCTTTGTTGCAGGTGCAGTGTGTTTGGTATGATCACTCTTGCCATGTGGTATAAGGGTTAGAATGAGATGGAACAGTGATATATAACAGGTGCAAATGTTCCTGACTGAGGACAATGACACAGTACAGCCAGTAGCCTGGTTGCGTGTCTGTGCCAACTGCCATCACAAGGCGCAAGATAAAGCATGCTGTGGGCAGGGAAATGCATGATCATGTAGCAAGGGAGCAGCCTTGATAGGCAGCCTGATCTGGGATGTGAACTGGGTAACTTTCCTTGGCATTAACTGCATGCCATGCAGACATACATTCCTAGTTGTTGGTCTACACTTCTCGGCAATAGAGTGAGGAGACAGAACTGAGTATGGTGGTCATCACGAAGGAGAAGATGCTAGAAAAACGGAATGGCCCGAGGTTGGATAAACCCGTGTTCCAGCTGGACTACACCCCAGGGTTCTATGGGAGATACCTGAAGTGACAGTCGTGGCGTTGTTGGCAATCTTTCAGGAATTTGTAGAATCAGGGAAGGTCCGAGAGGACTGGAAAATCACCAAAACGATATCCCCGTTTAAAATGGGAGTAAGGAAAAAGACAGAAAATTACAGGACAATTACTCTAATCTCAATTGCGGGTAAAATCCTGGCATCTATTGTGAAGAATGAAATTTCTGAATACTTGGAATTGCATGGTTAAACATGGCAAAGTCAATATAGTTTCATTCAGGGAAGTTCATGCCTGAACAATCTGCTCGATTTATTTGGAGAAGAAACGAACAGGTAAGACTGAGGAGAGCGAATGGATGTTATCTGCCTGGGCTTTAAGAAGGTCTTTCACGAGATGTCACACAGGAAGCTACTGAGTAAGGGTCCATGGTGTCAGAGGTATGGAGAAATGTTTGGCTGTTTGGCAGAAAACAGAGAGTGGGGAAAAAAGAGTTTTTCTCGGTCTGGCAGCCGGTGACATGTGGTGTTCTGCCAGGCTCAGTGTTGAGAGCCCAACTTGTCACTTTTTATTGAAACTCTACATTGTGGAAACCTGCCCTTCTGCCTAACTAGTCCACATCGATCCTCCAAAGATTAACCCATCCAGATGCATTCCCCTTCTCTATTAGTCTTCATTTTACCCCGACTAATCCCTGATTTCTGTGGGCAATTTATCAGCCTCATCCCTCCAACATGGCCATCCTCCAACATTCTGTTCAATCCATCAACTCCACCTTCCCTGCCATCTACCTCCATCAGTTGCCACCTGCTTGCAACAATTCATGCGTTAACTATATAAGCACATTCCACGATAAGCCCTCACCCACAATCCATTTATCCCACTATTCACGCCTCTGTAGAGTTTTCAGAGATCCCGGCAGTTCACACTGATCCCCAGTAGAGGGAGCTGGACCATCCCAGCTGCTCACAACGAGATTCACATTTTAGAGAGCGCGAGCACCTGTCTGTTCACACTGAGATTCCCAGTTCAGGGAGCTGGATAATCCCATTGTTCACAACAAGTTTTCCAATTTAGGGAGATAGACCAAACTGGCTGCTCACGAGATTCCTGGTTGAGGGAACGGGACCATGCCCGCCATTCACACTGAGATTCCCAGTTTAGGGAGCTGGACTATCATGGCTGTTCACATTGAGATTTCCAGTTTAGAGAGCCAAACCATCCCTCTGTTCACACTGAGAAGCCCACTTTAGACAGCTGGACAATTCCAGCTGTTGACACTGAGAATCCCAGTTTAGGGAGCTTGATCATCCCCCATTTTAACACTGAACCTCCCAGTTTAGAGAGCTGGTCCATCTTGGCTGTTCACAACGAGCATCCCAGTTTAGAGAGGTGGCAAATTCCAGCTGTTCACACTGAGAATCCCAATTTAGTGAGCACAGTCATCCCAGCTGTTAACACCGAGATTTCCAGTTTAGAGAGCTGGACCATCCCGGCTGTTCACAGTGAGATTTCAAGTTGAGGGAACTGGACCATCCTAGTTGCTCAGAAGGAAATTCTCAGTTTAGAGAGCGGGACCACCTCGGGTGTTCACACTGAAATTCCCAGTTTATGCAGCTGGATCATCCAGCTGTTCGCAACGAGATTCCAAGTTTAGAGAGTAGGTCATCGCGGCTGTTCACATTGAGATTCTCAGTTTAGGTAACTGGACAATCCCAGTGCAAACAATGAGATTCCTAATTTCGAAACAGGGACTATCATAGCTGATCGCACTGAGATTCCCAGTTCAGGGAGCCTGACCATCCCACCTGTTCACACCGAGATTTCAAGTTTAAGGAACTAAATCATTCCACTGTCCACACTAAGTTTCCAATTTTAATGAGCTGGAACTTCATGGTTGTTCACACTGATATTCCCAATTTAGAGAGATGTACCTTCCCACCTTTTCACACTGAGAATCCCAGTTGAGAGAGTAGAACCATTCCAAATGTTCACACGGGAATTGACAGTTTAGAGATTAAAACCATTCCGACTGTTCACACCGAGATTTCCAGTTTAGAGAGTTGTATGATCCCGGCAGTTTACACTCAGATTCCCAGTTTAGGGAAATGTATCATCCCGTTGTTCACACCGATATTCCAAGTTTAGGGAACTACGCAATCCCGGCTGATCAACTGAAATTCGCAGTTTAGGGAACTTTATCATCCCACCTATTCTCGTCGATATTCCCAGTTTAGGGAGCTGTATCTTCCCTGCTGTTCTCTCAGACATTCCCATTTTTGAAATCTGCACACCCCGACAGTGGTTGAGACCTATATGCAAGTGGGAACAGTTTCAGTTCATCTAGTCTTTTCCAGACACAAACTCTACTGACTATGAAAATACTGACATGCTCCACAGGACTTCCATGTTAATATGCACATACTCCCTAATGCACCCCAGCACATTCTGACACAACCAATAGGACGCTGCTATAAATAGCGACACACTGCCTGGGACCCCCTGTAAATCGCAAAACCCTCTCCAGGACGCCCCTGCACAAAGCAAATAAAACGCGATGGATCCACCTGTAAATCCTGACAAACTGCCCCGGACGCACGTGTAAATAGTGACAGAAGCGCTGGGACAACCCTGTAAATGCAGACACACTCCCCGGGACCCGCCTGTAAATACCGACACACGTCACAAGACCCCATTGCAAATAATGACACATTTACTAGCACTGTCCTGTCAATACCAATACACACCCCAGGACACCCTTGCAAATAACAAACCACTCGTTGGCACAACCCAGTAAATACTGACACACTCCACGGGATCCCCGATAAATACTGATACAATCCCCGGTAAACTCCGTGTATATACCAACACACTCCTCGGTAAACTGCCTGTTAATAACAGCACACTTTCTAGAACTGCTCCACAAATACTGACACATTCCACAGGAACCCCCTGTAAATACTTGCACACTCCACGGGACTAACCTGTGAATACTGACACAATCCCAGTGACCCCTCCTGTAAATGATGGCAGACTCCCCGCGACAAATCTATAAATACCAACACAATCCCTGGTAAACACCTGATGAGTACTGACACGCTTCCCAGGACCACCCAGTAAGTATCGACACATTCTGTACATATTCCCTATCGATACTGACACACTCGCACAGACCCTGCTGCAAATACTGACACACTCCCCGTACTCCCACCCTTGCAAGTACAGACACTCACCAGGTCACCCCTGTAAATACTGACACACTACCTGGGACTCCCCTGTAAATACTGACAAAATCCCCACGACATTCCCCCTTACCTATATTTCCTGAAAAACTTCCCAACAACACTCTGTCAATACTGACACACAACCCAGGACCCCACTTTAATACGGACACACTCTACAGGACCCCCCTATAAATACAGAGAGACACCACGGGATATTCGTTTAAAAATTGACACAGACCCTAGGAATCCCCTGTAAACAATGACACCCTCGTGGCACCTTTGTAAGTACCGCCGCAGAACCCTGTGAACCCCATGTAAATACTGACACATCTCCTTAAAGCCCCTGTAAATACTGTCAAATTCCCCAGGACTCCATGAAAATGCTGACACATTTCCTGGTACACCCTTGCAAATACTGATAAACACCCGCGACACATTTGCAAATAACAAACCACCCCCGGGAACATCTTGTAAATAATGATACCCACCCGGCGCACCCTTGTAAATGAGGGAGGGTGTCATTATTTACAAGATGTAAACAACACTTACACACTCGACAGGACAGCCCTGTAAATGCTGACACACACCGTGGCACCATCTTGTAAATACTGACATGCTCTCCCGGACGACCTTGGGACCACCCTGCAAATACCAACTCAATCTTTGGGAGCCCCTGTAAATACTGACACTCCCAGGATCATCGTGTAAATATCAAAACATCCTTGGGACCTTCAGTGTGAATACGGTGATACTCACTGTGACGACCCTGTAAATACTGACACACAATCCGTAGCCACCTAGAAAATCCCGACAAGCTCACCAGAATCCGTGCAAATACCTAAACACTCTGTCGGATACTCTGTAAAAGCCAACCCACCTCACGGGACTCCCCCTGTAAGTACCAACACAATCCCCGGAAACCTTGTAAACACCAACACACTCCATGGAATCCAAGCAAACACCGAGACACTCCCCTAAATACCCTGCAATTACCGACATAGGCCCCGGAACACCCTCTGTAAGTACCAACACACTCCCCGGAATCTGTACAAATACTGACACACACCTGTATCACCCCATAAGTACCAACACATTCGACAGAACACTTCCTTTAAATACCGACACACTCCCCAATAAACACCTTATTATTACCAACACACTTAACAGGGACTCCCTGTAAGTACCGACACAATCCCCGCGAAATCTCTGTCGATACTGACGCACTCTCCTCGCCCATGTTGTAAATAAATACCGACACACTTCCTGGACAACAGCCCTGCAAACGCATCTACTCAACGGGACCGCTTTGCAGTATCTGCACACTCCCTGGGACACCCCGTAAATACCGACACAATCCCCGGGAATTCCACCCCCCAGTATTTACTGACATTACTGACAAATTCCTCAGCAGCACCCTCTAAATTCTGACACACTCAGGGCCACCCGCAATTACAGACACATTCTCCGGTTGACGCCTGTAAAGACAGACAAACGCCCTGGGACACACTTCTAAATAATGATACTGGGAATCCTCTGAAAAGAATGACAAGCTCCCCGGGGCACCCTTGTAAATAATGACACCCTACCCGGGGCACCCTTGTAAATAATTATATCCACCTCGGCGCACCATTGTAAATAATGACACCTTCCCCAAGAGCATCTTGCAAATGCCAACGCAATCCCGGGACATCTTACAAATAACGACACCATTCCCGGTGCACCTTGTAAATATCAACACACTCCCTGGGAACCCTGTGTGAATACTGACACATAACCTGGTTCCCCCCTGTACATACCGACACCCCCCTGGGATCCGCCCTGTGAATACTGACACACTCCATGGGACACCTTGAGAATATGGGCTCTCTTTAAAATACTGATACACACTCCAGGAACACTCCAGTAAAGACTGAAATACTCCAAGGGAACCCCCGTAAATGCTGACACAGTCCCCAGTACTCCCTGTATATACCGAAACACACCTGGGTCACCGTTGTAAATACCAAACCACACCCCAGGACCAACCCTGTAAATAATGACACCCTGCCCGGCACACTTTTGAAAATAATGGCACAATTCCCTGGAACCTTCTTATAAATACCAACACACGCGATGGGGCTAATCCTGAAATAATGATACACTGCACAGGACTCGCCTATAAATAAAGACACATCTGCAGGACCACCTTATTAATGTGGACACACTCCACAGGAGCCCGCTGTCAATACCAACACACTGCTCGGGAGCCCCCTGGCAATATTGACCCACTCCCCGGAGCCCACTCATGAATACTGACAGAGTCCTCGGAAAATCATTGTAAATACTAACACACTCCCCAGAACACCCCTGTCAATATCGAAACCCATTCCAGGACAACCCTTGTAAACACCAAAGCAATCCCAGGAGCCCCTGGTAAATACAGACAAACTTTCTGGAAATTACTGTAAATACTGACAGCCTCCCAGAACACCCAGTAAACAGCAAAACACGTTCCAGTTCCCTTGAAAACACTTGTTAAATCCCTGGGACCCCCTGTGAATACTGACGCACTGCAAGGTATCCGACCTGTCAATACTGACACACTCCATGGGACATCTTGTGAATGCCAGCACAATCCCCGGAACCACCATTTTGAACACCGACACATTACCCGGGAAACAACTATAAATAACGACGCACTTACTGAACCCACCACTGCAAACACTGGCACACACCCGTGGACAGCCTCTGTCAACACGTTTTTCTAGTGACACTCTTCCCCCGGAAATACCAACACACTGTCGGGTACCCCTTGTAAATAACGACACACTCACTGGAAATCCCTTGCTAATACATATGTTTTTTTCAGTGTCCCAGCATTTTAACACACTGATGCAGTCCTCAGGTGCCCAAACCCCACCCAATAATAACGATGCACTCACCGGGACAGCCCTGTAAATACTGACAAACGCATCAGGACTCCGCTGTCGATACCGACGTTCTGCCCATGACACCCCACTGGAAATACCAACAGACTACCGGGTTACCTCGCTGCAAATAACAACACATTCCCCAGAACCCCCTCTTTACTACCGGTGTTATGCCTGTGACCCAGTGCTTTCAAAATACTGACACACGCTACAGAAATCCACCCTGAAAATTCCAACACTTTCCCTGGGACACACCCATGCATACTGACGCACTCCCCGGGAAACACTTATAAATATTGACACACTCGCTGGACCCACCCTGTAAATACTGGTGAACGTCCTTGGAACCCACCTGTCAATACTGATCTTCTGCTCATGACAGCCCCCAGGAAATACCAACACACTCCCGAATTTCCTCGCTATAAATAACAACACACTCCCCAGAACCCCTCCTGTTAATACCAACATTCTGCTCGTGACCCCACTTTGAAATTACCGACACGGTCCCAGAACATCTCCTGTACATACCGACACTTTCTCTGGGAACGCAGTATAAATACCGACTCACTCCATGAAACATCCCTGTAAAGACTGACAAAATCCCAAGAAGCCCCGGTAAATACTGACATCCTGCCTGGGAACTCCCACACCCCCGTATGTACTGAAAACTCCTCAGGACCCCCATTTAAATACCAACACATTCCTCAGGTCCAGCCGATAAATACTGATACACACTGCGTGGGACGGTTTGTAAATACTGAAAACCTTCCCGAGACCACCACGTCAACACACCTCAGAACAACCTTGTAAACACTGACAAATTCCTAGAGACCATTGTGTAAATACTGTCACATTCCCTGGTACCTCACTGTAAATACCCGGGACCCAGCTGTCAATACTGAAACATGCCACGTTACCACACTGTATATACCGATACTTGTCCAGGACCCCATTGTAAATACGGATCCAGTCCTCGGGACTCAACATGCCAAACCTGACACACTCCCTTTCACGTCTCGTCAAAACACCACACACTTCCCAGGACTCCCCTGTGAATACTGACACACTCCACGGATCGCCTCCCTGTAAATAAAGACATCCTTCCCGGGAGCCTCCCTTAAATATTGACAACATAATGATCCAAAAATTAATGCAATGCGAAAAATTCCGTTTAAATGTAAGCTTCAGAAAAAACATATAATTAATTATTAAAGCTCCTGAAGGTATATGAAGGGAGAGAAAAAAAACGATTATTGAAAACAAATCCCTTACAATGAGAAACAGAGGACGTTATAATGTGGGATTAATATATGGCATACCAAACAAACATGTATATTGGATCTGCCATCACAAATGATGACACAAGTAATATTCCTAAATTACTGGGAAGAAAAAGAAAGGAAGGAACAGAAGGAAATCAGTAGTATCAGGAAGATGTTGTTGTAGAAATTGATATGATTAAAGACAATAAATTCCACCAACTGCGAATCAAACAACCATGTACTTAAAGTCACCCGAATTGCAGTGAATGCCTTGTGTAACTAGAGTGTGGAATATATGTAGAGCAAATTAATTTTCATATTTCAATATTCTATCGACTCTGAAACATTATCTATGAATAGGAGGTCAGTTAATGTGACCCGACTATTTATAAAAGGAAGTAGTGAGAAAACATGGAATGACAGAGAAGTTAGCCTAACACTGGAAAACAGTAACTGATTGGACAGAACCATCATAAATTTACGAAACTAAAATAGGAAAACAGATCTCGTCTTCTTGTATACAAATCATTGAACGTAAGCATGCCAGCGCAGCAGCAGTTGAGGAAGACAAACGTGTTTTAGCCTTTGTACTGAGAGGATTTGAACACAGGAGCAGGGATGACTTGCTGAAATTATGCAGGGTCTTGTTGATACCACAACCTAAAAGGTTGTGTGCAGTTTTGTAATCCTGTCATGACAAAGATGTTCTCCATACGGAGACTGCATATCAAAGGTTTGCCAGACTGATTCATGGGATGGCAAGACTGACGTATGAGGAAAGAATGGATTCGTGAGGATGGAAATCAATCAAGTTTAGAATGATGAAGTAGGATGTCACAGAAACGAACAAAATTCTAAAAGGTATGAACAAGGTAAATGCAGGAAGGATGCTGTCAATGACCAGGACGTCCATAACGTAGCGGGTGGAAAGGTGGCGTCACTTCTAAGAATTTGGGTTAGTTTATTTAAGACTGAGATGAGGATTTTATTTTTTAATCAATGACTGGTTACTCAGTGGAATTTGCTGCCACATAAAGCAATTAAATCCAGAATGTGGAATGTTTACAAGATGAAAATGTCCATAACTTTGAGGGTACGAGCGATCAGAAGGTACAGGTCTAGAGAGGTAGCAGGTTACTGTGCAAAATGACCAGCCAAGATCATATTGATTAATGGAGAAGGATCAAACATCAAAACAAGCCAGTCCTGTTCTGATTTTTTTAAATTTCCATTCTGTTAAACGTGGGATATAAATACCAATTGTCTTGAACTGACACAGATATCAGTAACACATTATCTAGATTACAAAAAAATCCTGTAAAGCCTTACCAAACAGCAATCAGTGAGCAATTTTAGCACAGAACTTCAGCAGTTCGAGGAGGTGCAAAATGCTTTTTGATGTTCATACACTGGCTGCTCTCTCTCTCAATTTCAATCCAGTTCACAAATTACTGAATGCTTTGACAAAAGGGAAGTATTATGTATGAAATAAGTAAACGTCTTTAAAACATTACTGATACTGGGTGGAGGGAGTAGTAGGATAGGGTGGGGAAGAGGAACAGTGTGTAAAACAATGGGTCTTTTTTTGGTGTTGGGATTGGCAACGAATGACCCCAAATTCCAAATACCCCGCGACCCATTAGCCTGCTCAGGAGTCCTGTCTCTCCACTTGCTGCTCCATTCTTTCCGTCTCTGTCACATTTACAACAAGTTAAGGGGTAGAGATATTCATGGGGTACACTTTCCCATCCATCTCAGTCAGTAATACGCACATATGCATCTCCAAAAAACTTTAAATAATCATGTACCACAGCAATGATTTAAAAAAATATCATTTATTTTCAGCTCTATTCACAATAAAGATAGATAAACCAACAGTGACCTGATAAATGTAAAAAAAGAACAAAATAAAACTGAGCCAGGAATAGCGGGCCTGTTTCTGGGAAGAAGCTCAGGCTCTCTGTGGCTTAAATCGCGGCACCAGATACAGTATGTTTGGTTCCAGAATCATACCATGACCAAACTCTAACTGGGATTTAGCACCTGGCGCTTCCCTCCTCTTTAGCCCTCACTCACCGACTGTCGATTGGAGACAACAACATTTCGGTCCAATGATCACTCGCCGCGAGCATGCTCACAGTTCAGGTTAACCCTATGCATGCTGCTGTTGACGTATAGTGGCCAACTGCGAAAAAGAGGCGGCCCTACAGGACCAAGCTGGAGGCACTGGTCCCCCAACCAATCAGAGAATCTCTTGGGCGCGCTGGGAGCCCTAATAAATCAGAGAATGCTGTTGGGCTAAATTAAGCTAAGCAGAACTTCCACACCTCAACTCTCAACCAAACTTCGCTTGAAAGATTCTTCCAGTTCAAAAGACAATTGTTAATGATGACTCTGTTTCCTTTCCTGCAGGCAAAAATGAGGACTTCAGATGCTGGAGATCAGATCCAGCATCGGAGTGGTGCTCAAAACACACAACAAGTCACGCGCGGCATCCGAGGAGCATGAAAATTGAATTTCAGGCAGGCAGCCTTCATCAGTAACCTATCACGCAGCCAATCTTTGATCAATATTGCTACTTTATTATATTCCTTCATCCCCAGGTTTCATGGATAGCGGGCTCACAGAACTTTTGCCATTTTTTACCCCAATCTACATTTATCTGATCGTTTTGGATTATCATCATCAAGACGTCTGCCTACCTCATCAAAAACATCGGCAGACAGTTCACCACAATCTTCTATGAACAATTCTATTTTAGCTCTCTTGACAGAAACACATATTTCTTCACGTGGTACCTCATTTTGACTGGTTTGACCGTTTGCAACACGTTTCATACGGCTTTAAACGGTTGTCCATTCAGTACCGAATTAATTGACAAAACGTTTCTCATGTCAAACTAAAGGCTTGCATTCCTTTTGAAACGTGTCTGAATGAGTTGTGGCTTGGACATTAGTTATCATGAATACAAAGTAAAGACAATCAGGTTGTGATGCGTTGACCTCGACCACACTTTCAGAAGCTGCCAGACAAATTGAATATCTCCAGCGTTTTCTGTTTTTTATATATATATATATATATATATCTCAGATTGCCAGTATTTTGCTTCTGCACTTGTTCTTGGGAAGAAAGGAATGAAAAGTTGTGGGTCGAAAGCAGGATCAGTAACCTCCTTCCATCATGAAACTCCCAGCTCCTCCTCTGCTTTTGTAGTTTTGTGAAAACACTAACTGGCTTTAATATTGGATTTTAATGATAATCTAAGAGTTTGCATGTTGCTCTTTTTGACCAAATATGGAATTAAAAAATCAGATCATTTTTTATCAATTTCACCATTTATGTGCGTATGTTCAGGTTCATAATTTTACTTTAAGACGAAGGCAACATTTCATATTGGTAACTATAAATGCTCATGATTTGCAGGCCATGGCGGTGAGAGCACGGAAACCAAATGACGAGACTTCCAGGGACAGTCTCTGTTTCTTTCACACTGGACACTGTCTGATTCGGCATTATATTCTCTCATCCTTCTGCACATGATGCCTTCAGTTCTGACTTGGTTTTGTTACGACTGGTTTCTAATGCACAGGCTATTCAATCATCTATTATGTTGCAGTTTCTAATGAGTGATAATCCTTCTCTCAGAGCACACTGCCTCCGTTGCTCAATGCTTTGATAGGGGAGGAACACAGACACGGGAATTGCTGAATGTTTCCTTTCTTTGCTGTAACCAGACTCTGGTGTTGAAATCTGAAACGAGACAAAATAAGCCAATTGGGTGAAATCCTTCCTTCTGGTTGATCTCTCCTGAGCCCTCAGTCACTCCGCCAGAACGTGTCTGTGTGTTTCCCTCTGTATTGGAAATGGGGTTCAGCTCACCGAGGGGACATGAACACAGGTTGTCCATCTTAGCCTTCAGTTACATTCATTGTAAAACATGATTGGATAATAGCATTTGACGAGTGCTTGAAAAATCTGAGAACACAAGGGAACAGGCCAAGTGCTAAAAACTTGGATGATGGCCCTCTTTCCGTTCAGTAAGCAGTCGATGACTTGTTCAAACTTATGTCCTGATAAATAAAACACCATACGCTTTGACATTAAGAAGCTGTCCAATAACTCATGAGACAGCACTGGTGGTTTAATGGTTGAGTTGGTGTTTTCTTCACCGCGGCCAAAGTTGGGTGCCTGGTCAGGGAATCAGGTTTTATTGTTCCTGACAGTGACAACAACAAGGGGGGAGCAGCACTGATGGGGATCCTATCAATGTCTCAGATCAGTTCATGCCTCGAGAACATCAGAGTTATTGCCCCTGCTCTTTCCAGAAGGGGAATGCCCCTTGACAGTCTCTGCTCAGTCGGTCAGGTCACCCTTCATTCCCCTCCAACAGAGTTTCTAAAGATTCACAGATTTGAAACGGGGCTCTGTTTAATTGTTTCCTTTACGCTCCCAGGGATTGCAGAGATTGGGTTGGGTTGAAATTGATAATGTGCAAAAGAGCTGCGTGCGAGACTATTCCATCTTTCCCTCTTCTGACAGCGCCTTTAGGTTGACTATGATGTTCTCGGTTACATTGATCGATTGGAGACATTAATCGGGATATTAAGAATTGCCACAATTAATTCCAAACACAATGAAATTCTTTCAAATGTTCTAACTACAAAGTACTCAGAAACTGCACAGTTTAGAGAGGTATTCAGGAAAATCAAGTTAAGAAGATAAACCATTCACTTTGCAAGATGCTTCTAATGAAAACGTCAATTCTTTTGAATGATTCGGTGGAATTGTGTTCATCATGTTAGTACTTTCTATTACTGAGCCTCTGTTTAAAAGCGAATCTGTTAGACAATGAATTGCGGTATAATCGATTGAAACATTGCCAACAGTAAGTCTTGGCAGCCGACAATACTTATAAGTCGAAAATAGATTGAAGTTGGGCAAAGCTTCATATCAATAGTTCAGACATGCCAGCATTTCAAACATTCTTGTAGATAAGGAAGTGGTGCATTGTTGTTGAGGAAAAATTCTTCTTCCTGCAGATAAGGAACTCAAAGCACATCTCGACTTCGGGACAATGAGTTGGCAAGTGTAATAAAATGCCGCAGTGTTCTTGTGGAATTGAAGAGTCGAATGAACAACCCCCAGATTTGCAACAAGCAACTCATGAAGCCACTGATTCAAGTGCGCTTGCTGCAGGTCTGTGATGATATCAGGGACAGGAGAAACAATTTTAAGCGTCTCAGGGTGAACAACTAGTAAATATAATCAACTTCACCACTAACTGCAATAGTTCCCACATTGTGAAGCGGACAATTTCGCAAAGAAAACACACTTGTTCTCATAAAGCTTTCATTCACCCTATGTCTGCACAGCCATTCAATGGAATTACCGCTGATCTTAACAATTCTAAGTCTACTTTCGTGCTTTTCCTCGATATCTCGAGGTTAAGTTGAGCTGAATAAAAATGTCGAGTATTCTCATTAATTTGTGAGTTTCGCGGCCGTAGCACTCAGTTTCTCTGAATGGTAATTAAATATATGTGATCGTTGTCAGCAGTGATTATTTCCACTTGGGACGTAAAGTCTGAAGTAAATGATGTTAAACTACATGACTATTGAAACATGCATTTCAACTATATCCCAGGCTATCCTCTCAGCCTTTGATATTCTGTAGAAAACAGTTAATCTCAGTCGTCATTCACATCCAATGATGGAAATTCCACAGCCTCTGGAAATATCGAAGTTGAAGTTTCAGCCCATTCTGAGTTCCAACATCTCAGTCGAGACTTCGCTAAGTGGCCTTCCTATGTTTGTGTTGTTGTTTCTGATATATCCTCTGCCACTGTAAGTGTTTTTCTTTAACTGTGTTAGTTTTTGTGATGCCGCGTTAGTATTCAGTGGTCAATACCTTGATTTATGGCTGCATCAGTACGTTTAGAATTCGAGTCATGGTAGGTAATATTTTCCCCCTTTTACTCTATGTGACATGTACTAAATCAGCACAGCATGGAATCAGTTGTTTTCACATGAAAATATTATCCAAGGTGATGTTTTTCTTTCTTCAGAACCTGCTCTCTCACATCTCGGCCTGTTATATATAAGGAATCGAAACCACCCATTGTCGGATATTTTTGTCTTTCTCCCACACTTATTGACCCTCCTCTCAATATGCCCTTCAAGTTCCCTCAGGCACTGCGCAATCTAACACTTAATTTCACATTGACCCCATTCAATCTGTGGTGCTGCAGTCATTGTTGCTGGGTGCACATGCTCCAATCTCAACTTTGGCAACTTCAAACTAATGGATCCTGTTAGATGACGTGGTTGTTCGAACAGAGCTCATGTAGCAACTTTAACTGGCATGAACCAGAGATTCTTGGAGCACGAGTATCAGGAGACGAGAAGATTTAGGTTAATTGGCCATGCTAAATTTCGCATTCTGTTCAGGCATGTGTAAGTTGGGCGCATTAGTTAGTGGTAAATATACAATAAAAGGTCAGGAGAATAGATCTAGTTGAGTTACCCTTCGGAGGGTCAGTGTGGACTTGTTGAACTAAACGGCCTGTTTCTACACTGTACAAGTTCCATGATTCTATGAAAAGGACACAATTTATTATTGATCAAAAGAGAGTTTGCTGGAAAAGTGTATGTGACTTTCTGATCATTTATTTGATTTGTTCATTCGGCTCTAGCTGGACGATTGTGTGCAGTCTGCAATTCACTTAACAAAGGAGATGTGATCGCTTAAGAGACGGTTCAGAATAGATTTATCAGGATATTGTCTGGGCTGAGGAGTTTCAGTTATAAAGAGAGTTTGGGCTGTTTATTTTTTCTTATAATGGAAATGTGTTGCTGGAAAAGCGCAGCAGGTCAGGCAGCATCTAGGGAACAGGAGAATCGACGTTTCGGGCATTAGCCCTTCTTCAGGAATGAGGGAAGTTGGTCCAGCAGGCTAAGATAAAAGATAGGGAGGAGGGACTTGGGGGAGGGGCGTCGGAAATGTGATAGGTGGAAAGAGGTCAAGGTGAGGGTGATAGGTCAGACTGGGGTGGGGGCGGAGAGGTCGAGAAGAAGATTGCAGGTAGGAAGGCGGTGCTGAATTTGATGGATTTGACTGAGACAGGGTGGGGGGAGGGGAAATGAGGAAACTGGTGAAATCCGAGTTCATCCCTTGTGGTTGGAGGGTTCCTAGCCGGAAGATGAGGCGTTCTTCCTCCAACCGTCGTTTCGCTGTGGTCTGACGATGGAGGAGTGCATAGACCTGCATATCCTTGGTGGAGTGGGAGGGGGAATTGAAATGTTGAGCTACAGGGTGGTTGGGTTGGTTGGTCCGGGTGTCCCAGAGGTGTTCTCTGAAACGCTCCGCAAGTATTTTTTCTTATAGCAGAGGAATTGAAAGGAGACGAGATTGAGATGTATAAAGTAACGACGGATATGGAAAGGTTAAAGTTAAAGAAACAATTCCCCTTGATGAAGTGGCCAATCACCAGGGATGCAGAGATTTAAGAGGCAGAAAGATTTTAGTATGTGTTTTTGAAAAAAAAAAACTCCTTTTCAGCCATCGCGTGTTTGGAATCTTGAACTCGCAGTAAGGGTCAGAAACCCTCGTCACTTGAAGAACTATTCAGGTGTGAATTTCTGAAGCCAACACATGGCGATGGTGTCAGTGGTTTTAAAGGGATTAGGATAGTGAAATAGTTGTTATTGTCCAGTCCCGACATAGAAGCTGAGGGGGCTTCCTTTTTCACAGTCGCCCTGGGTAGTAAGTCTGCCTGTCACCGCGCCAATCCGAGGTTGAGTTACCCATCGAGAAAAGTGGTTGCCTTTTCTGGCAACTCTGTGGTTAACACTGTTCTCTCTCGGCGCCAGGAAACCAGTTTTTTTAATATTAACCTGGAGTGATTGATAATGTGGAGTTTGCACATTATTCCGCATGGGTTTCCTTTGGCTGCTTAGATTACTTCAAAGTACCCAGTGATGAGCACGTTAGGAAGATGGTGAATAAAACGCGAAAGAGATGAATGTACTGTAAATCAGAGACAAAAATAGGCATTAAAGCATCAGAGAATTCGGAGTTAACATTTCGACTCGAGTGAACCTCCCTCAGAACAGTTCTTGACTGAAGCTTTAACTCTGATTGGTCTCCACTGATCATGTCAGATGGACTGAGAATTTCTAGTAAATTCTATTTTTGCAGTTGCTTGGTCAGTGCGGGGTTGGAAAGAAAAGGTCGCGGAGTGGTAAGCTCTTAGGATTTGTGGGAGATCAGAAATGTAGTTTCTGCACGTGGTGGGTGGGGTGTTGCGGGGGTGGGACATTATACAAACGGTCGCGGAATTCTTGTAGCATGTAGCATGTAGCATACTTAAGGCTAATTATATTAAAGAAAATAGTTTTAAGCTAGGAAATAACTTTAAAGTGTTGTAGTTGACCACAAAAAGAAGCAGCGGGGGCATTTCACAATAAAGATTATAGTATGATAAGAGAAACTGGATAAAATAACAAGTTGTACAAACAAGGAACAAAAATGCAATCATATAAGGACAACAGGATGGCCAGATAATAAAATAACGAGAGAGAAAAGAAAAACAAGTGAGCTAATCGGCTTATGATAGGATGGGAAAAGGGAGGTGTGATTCCACAACTTGTAAACTGAATAAGAAAGCCAAAATGCTCTGTTTTCGCATTACAGTACTTGCAAGGCTGTAATAAATTGTTCTTGTTTCCAAGGCTTTGTCTCAGGCTGATGTATGAGTGAGTTCTGTTTCTCACAATTGGGAACCTCGTTCCGGGATCCAAAACTTCGACTCTTGGGACGACGTGGGAGGTGCACCTCGCCAATTTCGGTGATCTCCGTCTCCCTTGCTTGTCGTTCGCGGTTCAGGTGAGTATGATCCGGACTTAGAGAAGCTGAAAACAAGGCGGCAGACGCGGCGGGTTCAGTCGGGCAACTCCTGTGCACAAGACCCGGGTAGGGAAAGGTCTTAAAGGGTATATCCGGGCGACCGAGGACAGAGGTATTTGCTGCAGGAATTGCCGCGGGACGGGGAACACCAAAACGCCAAAGTAACTCTGCACAGACGATGGTAAGAAAAGAGACCTGAAAGTATGGCCTTGGTGGTCGGGACGTACGAAAGTACAGGGAATTGGCGATATATAAAATAAAGCATATGTCAATGGAAAACAAACCATGTCAGAAGGGCTAGTAGCTGAAGGGCTACTGAGGGTGCACTTCATAACTAACTTATGGCCAGACGTCCAGAAAAATATTCAAAAGCTCGAGGAGTTGTTGGGGAAGCTCAAAGTGTCTGTGAGACACGGTGTCTGTGTGTGTCTGTGTGCATGAGAGATAAAGATCTGTACAGCTAGTGGAAAGTTTAACCCTTTGTGATTCGGCTTGAATGCACATTTGTTTGTTGGTGATTGAATGCTTGTGCTTTGTTCCTTGGAGCTTCAGATCCGGGACTATTTTGAATCTGATTTCTACTATGGAAATTTTAATATGATTTCTTTTAAGGTTAAGGATTTTAAAGATTATGAAATAAAATGTAAACTCCTGTTATTTTTAAGAGGTCATGACTGCCTTGCTATCAGTTTCTAACTAATCACTTTTGTCCTTGCGTAAAAGTGATTTATGGAGAAAAGTTGACGTTTAAAAAAACATATAATTGGTCAGATTAATCGGACGAGTAAGGTGTCTAGTCAGGACACTGAAGGGGGTGTGGAAGAAAGTGAAACCGGACCTCGTTAAGATTAATTAAATTAGCAACAATGGGAGGCACGGGGAGTTGCCTGTGTAACGATCGATTTGTAAGTAACGTTAAAGGGGATATATCCCGCCCGACAGTTCTTTGGGGAGAATGTTGAGTAATTGGGAACACAACGCCCGGATGCGGGAGAAAGATAAGGCTACAATGATAAACTATTGTTGTTTCATTTGGACGAGAGAAAGTATTAAGGCACCTGGTATATTTTGGGCCAAATATGGGTCCGATGAGGATTGGCTGTGTCAACATCTTAATATATATGTCAATTGAAAAGAACCGTACAGTCAAAAAAGGTCCGATTATGCGGCTTGTTGGGTAGGGAGCACGGGAATAAAATTATGTCCCATGAATACGGAGGAATCAGGGAAAGTACAGAAAAAGAATGAACAAGAGAAGCCACAATGGGATCCCTTAACGTGTTTGCCGCCCTCATACACTACACCCCGGAACGAGCCGACAGATCCCGAAGTAGAACCGAGTCCAGACACAGAAAGGGGAATGGACTCTGAACTAAAAGACACAGATCCTAGGGGGCACAGAATCACTCGATCCACCACACATAAAGGAGGGGTAGAGATAATGGAAAATGCAAAATTATGTCCCTTAAGAAAGGTTCCAATTGGGAAATGTACAATCGGATATGTAAACGCCCAGCAAAGTAAGGGTCTTTCAAAAGGAACGGAAAAGTTTAACAGAGGATCAGGTTGGACTAGCTGAACAATTAGATCAATTCCTAGGACCTAATTTATATAGCTGGGGAGGACTGATGGCAATTTTGGGAACGTTATTTTCAGGGGAAGAACGACCTATGATTAGGAGAGTGGCTTTATAGGAATGGGAAAAGAAGCACCCAGTTGGGGAAGAAGGGGCTCCAGCAGAACAGAAATTCCCAAATGTTGTCCCTCGTTAGGAAAACAATGTCAGAGAAGATAGAGAGTCAATGCGGGATCTATGAGAAATGGGAACATTAGGAATTAAAGAGCTGGCACCTCGATCACAAATCTTTGTTAATGCCTTTGAAGTACGACAAGAGAAGGATGAAACCGCTTTTGCATTTCTTAAATGGCTCAATGAGGCCACAAGGAAGTATTCGGGAATGGATCCCAATAATCCGATAGCACAGGGACTCTTAAAGGTCCAGTTTGTAACTAAATCATGGCCGGACATAAATGGATGGAGTGAAAGAAACAGATGGAAGAACTGTTACGTGAGGCACAGAAAGTGTATGTCAAAAGGGGAGACGGGAAGCAGAAAAAGAAAGCCAAAATGATGGTGGAGGCAGTAGAAGAAATAACAAAAAGGAGACTGGGATCAAGGGATAATAGGAAGGATCGGGGAGGACACGAAAGACAAAGGCCGGACATCTGGGGAAGGAGGCAACAGGCAGGGTGTTATCATTGCGGGAAAGTGGGGCATTTTAAACGGGAATGCCCGGAATTAGCACGAGAAATGGAAACCGTTTCCGTAATAACCTTAGATGAAGATTAGGGAAGTCAGGAGTTCCTTACTGCTGAGACCCACTGGGAACCCTTGATAAATTTAAAGGTGGAACCTGAAGGGGAGGAGGCAGTATTTTTGGTGGACACGGGAGCGGCACGATCATCCCTAAGTTTGAGACCTACCGGTATTAAACTGACTAACAAGAATCTCAGGGTTTCCGGAGTAAAAGGAGAGGAGTTCTTGGTGTCTATTTTTGAACCAACCCTAATTAGAAGCAATGATGAGGAAGTGATAGGACAATTACTATATATTCCTGACATTGGAAGTAATCTATTAGGTAGGGATTTGATTATATTGCTGGGCTTAAAGGTTGGGGTGGAGGATAGTGCACTAACTGTAACGATGGCTAAGACATCCCAAGGAAGATGGGTCCTCCCAGATGGAAGGGAGTTATTCAGTAAACCAGTCATGAGAAACATCCTGACCATCTTGCATCAAGGCAGCCATTGGGGCCCACAAGCTATGTGTGAAATAGTGTTAAGGAAGTACGGACGTAAAGGGATATACACATTAGCCAAGCAGGTATGCGCAGGATGCCCGACTTGCCAAAAGATTAATAAGAAAGTAACGGGGTGGGGGTAAGAGGTGGAAGAAAACCTAGGGTAAGACCTTTCAAAGAATACAGGTGGATTACACAGAATTACCCCCAGTAGGGAAACAAAAGTACTTATTAGTCCTAATGGATCACCTAACTGGGTGGGTGGAGGCATTTCCAATGTGCTCAGCTACCTGGAAGGGAGTAGTGAAAACTCCTTTAGAACATATAATTCCTCGATATGGAGTGGGGGAATGTATAGATTCAGACGAAGGTAGCCATTTTACCTCTGAGATCCTACAAGGAGTAATGGCGGGATTAGAAATCTCTTAGGAATTCTACACTCCCTGGCACCTGCCTTCCTCTGGATGGGTGAAACGAATGAATCAAACCTTAAAGATGCAATTGTCTAAGCTAGTCCTAGAGACTCGTTTACCATGGACAGAATGGTAAAAACAATGACTGCAGAAACTGGAAACCAGATTCTGGAATAATGGTGCTGGAAGAGCACAGTAGTTCAGGCAGCATCCAAGGAGCAGCGAAATCGAAATTTCGGGCAAAAGCCCTTCATCCTGATGAAGGGCCTTTGCCCGAAACGTCGATTTCGCTGCTTCTTGGATGCTGCCTGAACTGCTGTGCTCTTCCAGCACCACTAATCCAGAACCATGGACAAAATGTTTACCTATCGCGTTGCTACGCATTAGGACTGCGCCGAGGCATGATATCGGCCTCTCTCCTTATGAGATGATGTTTGGATTACCTTTCTTGTGTGGAAGAGGGGAATTACCAACTGCAGAGTTCAATGATAAGTTTTTAAAGAACTATATTGTGGCTCTCGGCACTTCTTTGTCTGTCCTTAGGAAGAAGGGTCTTTTGACTCAGACACCTCCACTTGAGTTCGCCGTACATCGAATATAACCGGGTGATTGAGTCCTGATCAAAACCTGGAAAGATACCAAACTGCACACAAGCTGGGCGGGACCGGTCGTAACCCCCCTGACTACCGAAACAGCCATCTGAACTTCTGAAAAAGGGTGGAGTCATCACACTCGTGTTCAGGGTCCTGTGGACGCTCCTTGCCCTTTGGCAGAGTGGCATGCTCATCCTACAGACAACTCTCTGAAAGTCAAGCTGAGCAAAAAGAATGGACTGAGATAGTTAAAAAGAACTATCTCCCAAAACAATTGTAAGTGTTGCATGGACTCACTCCTCCCTGGCATTCAAAGGGTTAGGGAATAGACAGATAGGGTTGTGAGCTGAAATGAGTGGTCAGCTTTATATTGTCACGATAATTTTGGCGCTAGCTGCCAAAGGGGGTGGGAAAATCATTTTACCACTTTTTGTCAGAATTATGCTAAACCAAAGGGGCATACCGACTGTTGGGAATGTGCGGAGATCCCACCCCATGGTGAACCTGGAATTCCTCTCACGGTAGTACCACTTAAAATAGAATAAGTGGACGATGCACAACAATGTGACTCGGCTCAAACAACACAAAATGGAGATCTGACAGGTGTATCTAAAACTTTGCAGGATGGTTCCGTCGACCAGCCCCGAAAACTCTGGGTACTATCGATGGCCTGAGAGTTTCACCCCCGAAAGGAGCAGTAATAACCACTTGTTTCTGTAATCAAAATGATGCCACACCCTTCCGATTAGGAAAATCATCTTGTGTCTACACCAGCCAAGCCACTGCCACAACCAGTCCCCAAGTGTTGAATGGGACATATTGAGGGGGTTGCTTAAAGGCCTGCACATTTATCCCCGGCGAGAAGTACATTTGGAGGGGCGGATGTAACGGGAATGGGTGCTGGGATCAATCAGTTCAGACACTTCCTCAAAACCAGAAAGTATGTTGTGGCTGCTGCCACCTTGCCGATATAATTCCCCACTTGAGGCTGTTATCGGGAGCCCCAAAAATAACTCGGAATAAACAGGGAGGAAGGTGAGTAATCCGGAAAGTAACCGAAAGAGATCGCCTCCTCTGGACTTTGACACCTATGTATGGAACTGCTCGAGCAGGAGTAGAAATACAAAAGTTAGCGGCTCCCTTGGAGGAGTTGGCCAACAATACTGCTGATGCGTTGGCCGAAACCCAATCCCAAGTAACAGCCATAACGACCGAAATGATTACCACTAGGCCACCGACTCTTCAGAACAGGATGGCTCTAGATTATATTCTGGCAGAGAAATGTGGTACCTATACACTAATTGGGGAAGGTGGTTAGTCAATCTGGCTATCAATGGATTGTTGATATTAGTGGGTCTGGTGGTAGGGTTCAATGTCCGAAAATGGGTCATGAGCCGACTGATGACATCCCTTGGGGAAGGAACCCAAATAAATCATCAGATGCTTTTACAATCAGCAGGTGATATGCAACACAGTGAAAGTCAAAGAATGCTTCTATAGTTCGAGGGACGAACAACAAAAATGTAAAATGTAAGATTGTGAACCTCATCGCCAAAAGGCGTAAGAGGGCAGAACAGAAGAAAACGGATTAAAGGAGACTTAATAAGTGAAGAAACAACAGTTCTTAAAAAAACAAAAAGAGGAAATTGTGGGAGATTAGAAATGTAGATTCTGCATGTGGTGGGGAGGGGGGGTTTGCGGGGGTGGGATATTATGCAAACGGTCGCGGAATTCTTGTAGAATGTAGCATACTTAAGGCTTAGACTCTAATGAATATAGAGGGTCTATTAAAGAAAATAGTTTTAAGCTGGGAAATAACTTTAAAGTGTTGTAGTTGACCACAAAAAGAAGCAGCAGGGGCATTTCACAATAAAGCATATAGTATGATAAGAGAAACTGGATAAAAGAACAAGCTGTAACAAACAAGGAACAAAAAATGCAAACATACAAGGACAGCAGGATGGCCAGATAATAAAATAACTAGAGAGAAAAATAACAAGCGAGCTAATCGGCTTATGATGGGATTGGAAAAGGGAGGCGTGATTCCGCAACTTGTAATCTGAATAAGAAAGCTAACATATTCTGTTTTCACGCGCATTTCTGCTTGATTGCAGAGGTGTCCGGTACTTGCAAGACTGTAATAAATTGTTCTTGTTTCCAAGGCTTTGTCTCAGGCTGATTTATGCGTGAGTTCTGTATCTCACAGATTAAATGAACAGATTCAATGGGCCGAACGGTCTTTGTCTGCAGTAAAGGGATTCTATCAGTTCTTTCCCTCCGAGGTTTTGTCGTTTGTATATTTTTTCTTCATTTTTTTAACACCCATCCGAAAATGTGACTTGCAGATCTTCACATAAGATTCTAGCTTTAGCCAAATGAACAAATGAAACAAGTTTAGGAATTGTAAATTGTTCATTTCATTCCCAGACAGGGGTTACTTATATATCTGCTTCCATGATCAATATGATATGTTTCAGGAAGGACGGTGCTGTATGAGTCAGGGTGGGAAAGGAACGCAGCTCCCGGAGAGACACAGTGTCAGTGAAAGTGAAAATACGTTTGTTCTGGAAACCGTACCCTGTGCCTGTGTTGAAATGCAAGCCATTTGATAGATATGTTCCAAATTGAAATACTTACTGGAAGCAGGAAGCGGTGGAAGGTATACATTCTGTTCCACTTTCACCAATATCCAATCACACTGGTCTCCACACCTTGCCACCACATTGCAGGACATTTTCTCTCGTCACCCCCTGGTCCAGAATTCCTTGCATCCAAGCAACTGCCCATACAGTACCATTCCATAAAATCACAGAAGGTGTGGCTTGACCACCTGGTAGGGCTCCATCTGGAGTTTTGCATGCAATTCTAGTCACTGAACTTTGGAAAGATGTGAAAGTTTTGGAAAGGGTTCAAAGGAGATTTACTGGGATGTTGACTGGTGTGGATCGAAGGTCTTACGAGCAAAGTCTGAGGAGCCTGAGGTTGTTTTCGTCGGAGAGAAGAAGGTTGACAGGTGAATTAATTGAAACTTATATGATTATCAAAAGGTTAGATAGAATTGAAAGTGAGATCCTTTTTTCCTCAGACGTCGAAGGCCAACACGAAGAGGCATAGCATTAAATTGAATGGCGATTGATTTAGGACAGATAACTGTATGGGCGTGGATTAGTCTGTCTGCCTGCAACAGTCGTAGATTCGCTGAGTATATGGGCATTTCAATGTGCTTTGGACATACATATGGATAATAATGTAACAGTGAAGGTTAGATGGGCATCACATTTTTATTCACTGGTCAGTGAAAGATCGAAGGCCGAAGGGCCTGCACTGCACTGTAATGTTCTAGCTTCTAAGCAATAAGATCTGCTGGGTTACGATATCTCTTCCTCACTGTGTAACTTTCCAGAGACACCTTTCAGTGCTTCGTCTGCACTTCATTCAGTCCAGGCAACTGTACTTCCTCCTCAGAATGTTATCTCTCCACAATGGGTGGTGTAAAACAGAGTCAGTGACAAAGCTGGGATCGCCTACGTTCTGTATGGAAAAACCAAAGGTTATCCTGATCTTCCAGTCTCCTGTCACTTGAATGTTGCACTGTGTTTCAAAGGCACGATTTCAGACTCCGGTCTGCTGCAGTGATACTTGAAGGCACAGCTCAAGCTGGAAGAATCGCACCTCATTTTCTACTGACAGACTATGTAGTCTTCAGGACCCAGCAGCGAGTTCAATCATTTCACAACCAGTCCGCCTTCTTCCAGATTCTTTCACCACCCACACGTCCCATTAGTTCCAAAGACGGATCATTGGACTCGAAACATTAACTCTCCTTTCCAAAAGCGAATGATTTTGTTCATACGTTTTGGCTTTTCTTCAGGTAACGTTCTTCCACTGTAGGCTGCAGGAAGCGTCTGATTACAGGAGATGGTGTTCATGGGAGATGATAAGAATGACAATGGCTGTACCATTCCCGTTGTGAAGGTAGACAAGCCAAGCTGGGGCTGATTATGTAAGTACAGAGAAGGCTGTGTGAGAAACTGATAAACATGGACCTATTATGAAGAGATAGATATTGTTGACAGAAATGAGCTTGTTTTTGGGAAGTAATAATAACCAGTGGCACAGATGAAAAGCAAGAGACAAGGGATTAAGAGGAGATTTAGGATAAATGTTTTCACCCAGACAGTGTTATTGATCTGGAATTCACTATATGAAAATGTGGTAAAGCTAAGTGTCAGCAGAACATTTCACCAGTATATAGCCAAACTTTTGAATACCCAGAGCACACTTGGATAAGAAGCAGGTACTGGAAATTGTGACGAAGGCAGAGATACGTGGATTGGGAGTCCCAAGTCAAAGGTAACCCTGTGTGCTTAGGCGCATCAGCCCGTGCGGCTATGTGGCGCAATGGTAAGCGCGTTGGCGTTTTATGTGGTTATTGAAGCTTTTGTAAAAAGGTCGTGTGTTCGAATTCCAGCAGAGTCGAGTTTGGTTTGAAACGTGATCAGACCAGACTCGGCTTTTCCTCTGCCAAACCGGTATTATGCGTGCAAAATCCCAACTGTCTGGAAACGGGAAAAATCTACTTTTCACAAATGAACAATTTCGATGTCTGTTGAAGGTAGAGCTCTATAAATATCTGTCAGCCAATAGGCAACACGATGATGTTGATAGGCTGAAGAAGGACATTAATATGCTGGCTCAGCCATGATGATTTTGAATGGCCGGGCCGGGAGGCGTGGCCTCCTCATGTTCCTCCTGTCTGTGCTGTTTCTGGCCCAGGTTTTTAAACACTAACAGAATGAGGACAGTGTGAATCTACATCATCAGTGGCACGGTGGCTCAGTGATTAGTACTGGTGCCCCACAGCAGCAGTGCTCCAGATTCGATTCCAACCTTGGGTACTATTTGGGTGGAGTTTGCACGTTCTCCCCGTGTCTGCATGGGTTTGCTCTGGGTACTCCGGTTTCCTCCTGCAATCCAAAAATGAGCAGGTCATGTTAATTGGTCATGCAAAATTGCCCGCAGTGTTAGATGCATCAGTCAAAGGGAAATGGGTCTGAGCGGGTTACTCTTCGGAGGTGTGGACTGGTTGGTCCGAAGAGCCTGTTTTCGCACTGGAGGGAATGTAATCTAATCTAAACTGAAATTCAATTTGCCCCTGCATAACGTTGCTTCATCTCTACTCTTTATACAAACCATGCCACGTGCCCTTGGATATAGTAATGCTGAAGATTGTTGACGTCGTGTGCAATGTGGGTCACCGTGTCGTATGAACTGTCCAAAGGAAGTTGGAGAAGTGTCAGTGAATCGAATTCTGTGACGAGTTGAAACTGATGGAAGGAAAATCCCATGACAGTGGCGATGTAAAATTGTCCGTGATCAACGCAGGAAGGCACGGTAAACTTATATTCAGTAACATCTGTTTTTCACCAGTTTTCTCTGTCTTTTTCCTGAACCTGATGCGACATGATCGATGATCCATTCTCATCACAACCACCTCTAAGCTGATTTTCATTTCAGATCCACAGCAAAAAATTGAGTAATTGGATTTATGGCCTCAGTGGCAAGATCAGGAGCCGTTGGTCGTCCTCTTTTGCCAGCTCCAGTGAGAAAACCGATCAGGTTGCCGTGCTTCTATAACAGATTAGATGTGTGTGAGCTGCCGAAATTGCGAGATTGATCCTCGCCAGGCGCTCATTTCACTGATCGTGACCAGGGATGATTGCAACATCAGGCTGAAGAACAGTTCGAGGACCGAATATTACTGTGCAATAAAGGGTCTTTGGCTCTTGATGTTGAAAGCAACCTGCGATATTAATCAGAAGTCCAGCTTAACGACATTTCATCATTGTAACTCAAAAGATTATCCCCTGATCATTTAAAAGCCCTGAAAGTTGATGAGTCTACGACTGTTGAATGCAAGGCGTTCTGCACCTTTCCTACTCACTGAGAAAAGAACCTACATCGCCATCTGTCAGTCTCAACTTTAAACTGTGAGCCCTTCTGCCAACCATTACCATTTGAAGAATAAAGTCCTTCACTGTCCACCTTAACCAAACCTCTGATCATCTTGTATGTATCTATTAAATCACTTCCCAAACTTCGTATCTCTCTCATAAACAACCTCAAGTCCCTCAGTCTTTCCTCGAAAGACGTTTCCTCCATACAAGACAGCATCGTAGTAAATCTCCTTTGCGCCCTTTCAAATGCTTGCACATCCGTCCTATGATGTGGCGACCGGAACTGTATGCAACTTCACAAGTGCAGCCACAAACAGGAATATGTTTCAAGTCTTGTCAGTGGATATTTTGGAGGAAGATGAGTGTGCAGCAAATGGACTCAATCCCTTCTCTGTGATTGCAGCGAAATGTTCAAGGCAACAAATGAAAACAAAAAGGTGCGTGATATCGACAGATCAGTACAAACTCACGATGGTATAATTTCCCTTTGATTCTCGCCATCGTCTAATGGATTAGGTGAGTGGGGATATCAGGATCAGAATGGTAAACTGAGACATTGCGAGAATTTATCCCACACTGTTGGTATCAATTTGTATCGTAACCAGTTTTGCAACGGACGGAACTAACCAGCTTTCCTGAAATGTTGAGTTAACACAAACAGTTCAGTTCTTACTGAATTTATAGAAGTTGACTTAGATCAAGCTGCAAAACCGTTCCCAACAATTGGATATTTTCACACTTAGTCGTACTCAATTGTAGGATTTATACAATTTCTTTCCAATTAACCTTAGCAAATTGGAGAGTGTGCACACAACCCCATCCCTCCAGCGCAGACTCACTGTCCCGTTTAAATTCATTCTTTTTGTGTCTGTTCGCACCTTTAAAAATATTTTGGAATTAGCTACCGAAACTACTTTTCTCTGAAAAAAAATCATTCCCGATTTCAATAACTGTAGACTGAAAACAAAACAAGCCGTGTTCCAAATTTTTCTTTATAATCCATAACTGGTTTTGAGGTTCTAAACTCTAGTTATAGATTCATCTGCCCGTGGGAAATTCCTTCCTGTTTATTCTCACCAAATTCACATCATCTGGAAAACTTCCACATGGACACAACTGTGTTTTTCACACCACGTGATCTATTGGTCGGTTCACCACCCCATGAAACCCCGCCTTGCCTTTTCTAATGGGTTTATCCACCAGGACTTCAGTGGCTTCCTCTGCAATGTTTTTAACCATTTGGCTTCTTCTTCCTTCAGTTTAGACTTTAAAACCAGAGTCTGTTTACGTAAGCAAAGAGGTAAACCAGCAGCAGGCTGCCGTTGGAGGACAGGCCCAGCCATGAAGTATTGATACATGCTGAACGTATACCTCATGAGGCAGCCTAGCTTCCGGTGTTCTTCCAGCCCCTGTGTGTTTTCTTTGGATTCCCGTAGTTGTTTTGTCGCTACGTAAGGAACAGGAGCATTAAGCAGCTTCCCTGTACTTTTCCTCCACCACTGTTTCCCCGTTGCTCTACGGCTTCTACTGTGTCACGTTGTTCTTCCTGCCAAACGGGAGCATTCTTCGCATCAGTTGCTTGTTATCTTCATGTTCCTCGAAGGAGAAACACAGAAGTGGAAATCCAAACTCAAACACATTAGCCCTGGAGAGAATGACTTCACGCTTTTTCATCAGAAATAATTCCGAATAACAGTGAGAAAGCACTTCGGATGTTTGCTGCAGTATATGTGAGAAAATGCAGCAAGGTCCCAGTGGGACCTTTCATAACCACTGGCAAATAAGTCGAGAGCTCCAATCACTGAGCTGCGGAACCATGCGCGAATGTGTTGCTTTTATACTGAGAAGAAAATGATGGCCTCGAGTAGAATAAACTCCATGACCAGAGGTTTGTGATGCAACCAGAGTTTTGTGGTTTAAACTTCTGCTTGAATCCTTCTTGCTTGATCACTTGTTTCTTATAACACTTCGTCACCTTCCCAATATCTCGTTATGCGACTGCGATCAAAATTTGCATAAACTCCTTTCATAGGAAAAGCTTTGAAGTTTCCATATATGAAAGGCATGATGCAGTATTGATACAGTTAAAATCGACCATGATCAATAGGTTGGAATTCGAGGGAAGGTAGATATCTGAGAATTTTTTTTAAAAAAAGAAATAAAATCTTGGTGTGGTTCGCTGGCTGGGTTGGCACTTATTGACCATCTCTAATTGTTCTTGAGTGGGCTGTAGGATATTGCAACGATAGATTGAGCGGAGACAGTTTAAAAGTTTGAATAAAATGACGAATAGTTTGATAAGTAGCAGAGCAGTGATCGGTGAAGAACCCCTGCTGCGAATACTCCTTCGTGCAGCAGAGTTGTTCAAAAACCTCAGGATTGAAACATTGGGTGAACAACGGACAACCCCTTCCCTTCCACCGTGTGAGAGCCCGTGTGGAAAGATAAAGCTGCGAAGGCAGCAGCACATTTTTGGGAAAATGGGCGGTGGTAAAATCCTCATTCTAATAAGTTACAATAAAACACTGAACAAAGATCAAGTACACGCATGAATAGAGGCAGAGGAAGTTTGACCAGAGTAGAGAGGGAATGTGACAAGACGGATGGAAGTGCATTACGATAGTTTTGTCCAAAGGGATGGAAAAGAGTTTCAGCTGCAGATGAGCAGAGATTTCGAAGAGCCGCACGATGTTAATGAGGTGAAGTATGTTTCCATAGTCATGACGCAACTGGTTCAGACTCTGACAATTATCAAGGAGAAGATTGAATCAGTGGTGAGGCAATTTCTCCACCAATGTGGCCGATTCTGCGCTCCAGCGCACCTCATCCACTTCCAGCAACTCCGCACACAAGACCCACCCCTCCATCTATGAAAAAGGCAGAATCCCCTGGTCATCACCTTCCACCCCACCAAACTCCGTTGACATCATATCATCCTCCGCCATTTCCCAATTTTCAAACGGACGCAATCAGCAGAGATGTATTTCCCTCCCCTCCTCTAGTCGCTTTCTGTGAAGAACATTCCCTCCGTGACTCCCTTGTCAGGTCCACGTCACCCACCAAACCACCCTCCCCTCGAGGCACCTTCCCATGCCATCACAGGAATTGCAAATTCCACCCACACCTCTGCCTTCAACTCCGTCCAAAGACTCAAAGGATTCTTCCACATCCATCAGAGTTTCTCCTGCATTTCCACACATGACATTTACTCTATCCATTGCTCCCAATGCAGTCTCCCCTACATTTGGGAGACAGAGTGCCTAATTGCAGAGTGCTTCAGAGAACATCTCCGGGGCACCCACACCAAATCACATATCTGCCCTGTGGCCGAACACTTCAACTCTCCCTCCCACTCAGACAAGTACATGCGGTTCCTGGGCATCCACCATCGCTCCACCTTTACCACCCGACGCCAGGAGGAAGAAGTCCTCATTTTTCACATAGGGACCCTCCAACCACACGGAACCAATGTGGACTTCAATATATTTCTCATTTCCCTCCTCCCATCTCAGCCCAGTTCTTATGTTCCAAGTTAGCACCGATCTCATGATCTTTCCTATCAGTCCAGCTTCCTTCTCGCCGATCCGCTCCACCGTGCTCTCCGATCTATCACCATTACCACCACTTCAACCCACCTATCACATTCTTAGCTACCATGCCTCCTCCTATTTGTCTCTCTACCGCCTTGGATCACAAGCCTCATTTCAAATGATGGGCTCTTGCTTAAAACGTCGATTCTCCTGCTCCTCGGATGCTGGCTGTCCTGCTGTGCTTTCGCAAGACCACACTCTCTACTCAGTGGATTTGTGCTGGGGATTGAAGACAGAGGCCTCACCTTCCATGATACAGTTAGAGGAAATGTCTGCTCCAATGGAGAGGATGTCAGACAACTCCGGACTGTGTTTGAGCTCGAGTGAACATGGAGTTGATGGTGTTCACATCCACCTGTTGACCTGCTCCTTCTCAGTCGTGGAGGGTGTGTTTATGAAAGATTCTGGCAGAGTTCCCTTCAAATTGTTGATGTCTAAACCCCTTAACTTCAATCCCTATCTTCATGCACAATGCAGAGTCTGTGAGAGACTCTTTCTCATTCTTTTGATTTTTAAAAATATACAACATCAATTTCGGAGCATATTAGAAGGGGAAGACTTAAAGAAAAAAACTATTACTCCACCATGATCTGATCAAATCGCGCATTTTAATCCAAATAGAACTTGATCAGAGATAGAACATGGAATGAAAAGGCTCTGGTTACAGTGGGAGAGAATCGTTCACTTGTTGTGTGTGTGGACAAGGCTTCTGCTATCATCAGAGCTCACAAACTACAACTGCAGTCATATTTAGGTGAGACGAGAGACATGTGAGGATTCATTTCTCCATCTGAGCGTGAACCCCATGAAAGCAATTATATCAGGTACAAGCTCTCTGTGTGTGAAACATACACTCATTCTCTGACCTGCTGTGACACCTGCTCGATAACAATGAGGAGAAATCATCTCAATGCCTGGATTGCGTAAAATGCTTTAAAACGTCCGTTGATTGGATTATCCAACACAATGCTCATACTACTGACAAACCCTTTATCTGTCCAGACTTTGGAAAATATTATCAGACCTCTGTGCAGTTAAAGCATGGGAAATGTGCTCACACGAATGAAAGTCCTTTAAAACTTCTGGGGACCTGACGTCCGATCCACGTGCTCACCCGGAGGACAGACATCTTCAATTCCACAACTGTAGAACGTGCTGCAAATGTCCGAGCGACGTGAAGTCCCATCAACATTATTAACAGGTCTTTTCAACGCCCGGAGTGGGAAGTGCTGCAAATGTTCCTGGGGCTGACATGACATCAAAGTGTTCACAAAGAAGAGACCTTTTAAATGCTCAGACTGTGGAAATCACTATACAAGATCCTTGGGATCGTTTTATCATGAACATCTTCAAATTGAGAAGAGACCTATCAAATATCTAATGTGTGAAATGTGCTCCCAGTCTCTGCAGGACTGAACTTCCATCGATATTTTCACAAGATGAGAGACATTTCAACGGTTTTCATTGTGGGACTACGTTCAGGCGATTATCTCAACTCTCAGTACACCAGCGAGTTTGCACTGGGCAAAACATATTTACCTGCTTCATTTGAGAAAAACCGTTAGCTCACTCATCGACCCTGCTGAGAGAGCAGAGAGATCCACTGGGGGAAGGAATTCACTCTCTCATCGAGCCTACTGACACAGCGCAAGTTCACATATCTCAACTGCGAATGGACTTTGTTGTTCATGACATTCAGGACTGAAAGCAACGTTTTAGTATTTTAGATAAATGTCAAACACATCAATTTTGGATTTAATAACGCATGAGAGGTCAATGTAAGGATGGGTTTACGTAGTACTTGAAGCATCAGAATAGGTTCTCAAGGATAAATGTATTAGAATTTTATGAGGCGATAATGCGCAAGTGAGAAAGCGTCTATTCTGTGAATGTGATCAGCTTGAATTTCCAACAGGCATTTGTAAAGGTGCAGTATCGGAAGATGCAAAATAAGAATCTCTGGTATTAGGGGCAAACTACGGGCATGGCCTGAGTTTTGGTTCACAGGCGGAAGGCAGACAGTTGGGTGAAGGGGACGTTTTCCAGAATTGTTGGTCCATTTGCAGAATACACAATGACAGGTGAAAGGACAGATCGTATGGAGGAGGCGGACAGGCTGCAGAATGACGTGGACGGGCTGAGTGCTTGGATAAAAAATGTTACAGATAGAACACTGTGTGAAAAAGAGTGAGGTCATAAAGTGATGGAATGATTAGAGGCCTCGACCATTTTGTGATGGGGAAAGGTTTCAGAGATCTACAGTTTAAAGGCACTTGAGAGATCTAGTTGAGGTTTCTCTTATGTTTAACATGCAGGTTCTGTTGGCTGTTGGGAGGGTAAATACAATGTCAGCATTCATTCACGTGAGTTAAAAACCAACCACAGAGGTTTGCAATAGACACGATAAGAGGCTCTCGTCAGATGTATTTGGCTAATCGGGAGTAGCTTTTGGACCCATGTCTAAGGGAAGATATATTATGAGTGGTGGATAGAAGGTTTTCAGTGGTTGACTCAGTGGTGAGCACTGCTGTATTCCAGCCTCAGCGACACTGGTTCAATTTCATCTTCGGGCGACTTTCTGCACTTGCACACTCTTTCCGTGTCTTCCTGGGTTTCCTCAACATAGGAAAGATATGACGTCATTTGGCCATGGGAAATGCAGAGTTACAGGAATCGGGGAGAGGTGTGAGTTTGAGTAAAATGATCTTCGCATGGTTCATGTCTTCTTGTTGGGCTGAATTGCCTGTTCCCACATTGTCGGGATGCTATTAGAACAACGTTGATCTCAGGGATGAAGGACTTGTCGTCTCAGAACTTATTATTTTTTTTAAATCGCAGTATCCATGTAAACATGCGGTCTCAAGTCAATCTCTGAACAATATAAGGCGTGCAGGAGCGATATTCAAAGGAAATCATGAAAACAATGTGAGCATATTAGATCGCTTTAGCGCACAAAGTTAAGGATGATCAAAAGAGATTTTATAATTACATTCAGAGCTGGAGACCAAATAGGATCCCTGAAAGATGTAAGATCTCACATTTGCCTTGGACGTCAGCAGATGGGAGAGATATTAAAAGTTGATTTCGCATTAGTTTATACTATGGAGAGGAAAATGGCGGCTACAAACATTGATGTTTTAAAAATAGTTCACATTGAAAAGAGGAAGTTCTGGAGGACTTGGAAAATATAAAGTTGGATATTTCTCTGGGATCTGATCTCGTGCAACCAGGGCTTTGTGGGAAATCAGGAAACTAAACTGTTGGGCCCTTGTTAGAAATATTTGCATCATCGATTACTGCAAGTGATGTGCCGAATAATTTGGGGGCGGTTTTGTTGAGGAAGGGATGAATGGAGAAAACTGAAAACCAAAGACCTGTGAGGCTGGCTAAGCTCGTGGCAAAGCTTTTGGTAGCAATTCTGAATGATAGGATTTATAAGCATTTTAAGAGACGAGTAATGAATAGGGTTAATCCGTATGGTTTTGTGCGATGTAATTTGTGTCTCACAAACATGGTTGGTTGTTTTGAGGACGTAACCAATAATATTGATGAGGACTGAGTTGTCGGCATTGTTCAGTTGGTCTTTAATAAATCCTTTTAAAAGGTTCCACATGGTCGATTAATTTTTAAAGTTAGATCACAGCGAATTCAAGGTGAGCTTTCAGATAAGATATAAAATTAATTTAATGGTAGTTGGATGGGAACGGTGGTGGAGGGTTGTTCTCAGACTGGAAGACTTTGACCAGCTGCGTTCCATAGGGATAAATGCTGAGCCCACTTCCGTTTTACATTCATACAAATGATTTAGATGAAAATACAGAAAACATGGTCAGTGAGTTTTCAGATGACATCAGGGGTGATAGTAGAGTGGACAGTACAAAAGGTCATGTTAGATTTTTAAAAAGGGTTTCTCGTCAGATCAATTTCTCTCTGTCTTCGAAATTTAAAAGCGTGGGAGAATAGGAACATTCGTCCACCGTGCAGCACAAGTCATCAGACGTCCATATATTCTCGTCCCTGTTTGTAGCATTTGGCCCATAAGCAGACGTGTTTTGATGTTTCCAGGGCAAATGTCAATGATATTCTTTCTGTGATCTTAAATGACACAACAATGGGACTGAAAATTGACATGGTCATACTGCGTTGTAACCCCGTTGAGGAACTTATTCTCCTGTTCACTCGCACAGGCAGACACACCAGCACATTCCCGACAGAGACTGAAGAGTCAGCGTTATGTGTTTCAAGTCTGCAAGTTTCTCTAGAAAAGAAAGCTTCACATGCAACACTAGCCAATTCCACAGAAAATGTGAACCGTTGCTGTGAGCTGGGGTATGAAATGGAAACTGAGCTGAAATAGTCCAAAGCACTGCTCGTGTGTAACGTTAAATTTCCAAATTCCACCCAAACAGATCCCTGCGACTCCTGGGATCTGACAGGATACCGTTCAACAAACATTTACCACTAAAAATAACCGACACACGCAAATTCGAAGCACTTTCAAGTCTCGTCTCTGCCTGTTTTTGTCCCTGCCACACTTCCAACTTCCTCTGAACATCCAACTCCGTGCTCAACGACGTCTTTTGTGGAGACATTCCCGTCTCTGCGAACGGTCTCTTTGAAGCAAATAAAATTAATGGGAGATATCCTGAGGAAGTTTAAAACGATGTCGGAGGGAACAATGGGGATGGGAGAGTTGATGATCAGGAGGAACATTTGCCTCTGACCAGTTCAACTCCCCAGATGACTGGGATTGAGGACATTTAATTGAAAACAGCATTTGTGTCGAATAAACTCTGTGAATTCTAAATAAAATACACAGGTCTGGCATTATCTGTGACTGGAGGGACAGAGCGAACGTTTTGAGTCAGGTCCGTTTCCGGTTCACAACTCAAGTTTCCTGCATGTCAACAAATGAGCAGACCTGACAAAATGTAGGGTTATTGAGGCGTGTTTCCTGTAGTTTGAGGGATTACGTATCCACCGGAAAGTCATTTAAAATCAACAGTGAAGGAATCGTAGTTGTGATTGAAACCTGCGCGGGGAACACCTCACAGATATCTAATACATCGCCTTACCCACTCAGCCACAACTATTACCCGGAGATGCTGCTTAATATTTAAATTGGTGCTTCCAAGAGAAAACGTGAGTACACTATTCGGTATGTTCTGTCTGCGCAATGACTCCAAAATTTGGGGTCCCCATGTAAGTGATTAGAATGGAGGAGGCTGATAGGAAATTGGATTGAACGACACATATTAATGAGAGATAGAGTGCTTGGGAACATGCACTTTTATGACCAGAGAGATGAGTAATAATGTAATGGATCGAGAAATGAAGGTTTCATAGTATTTTAAAGTGCCTTAATATCACTATCTGTGTTCCAGGCACTGAAGAAAATTTGAAGCAGATGTGTCGTTTTCAAATTTAATGTGCCAATCCGGGCAGTTTGTTCAACCAGAAGTTAAAAAGAAACTGCTTCAAATACTTAGAACTGACACTGGAGACGCAAGTGAGATTATGCCTTACATTTAGCGTTTGTTCTGCTCTGATTGCTATCCAGGAAAGTATCGGACTGGAGGTCCTAAAAAAGGAGAAGCGTTTACCCAATTAAGACACAGATGAGGAGGCTGTTGTCACATTCTCAGGGAGCAAATACGTGTACTTACTTACAACAGAGAGGTCTGTCAATATTGGGTATATTTACGGTTTCAGTTACTTATCTCTCTGTTAATAGCATTGAGCAAGTGGCATTGTGAAATGTGCCCAAGTTTGCTGACGATAGACAATAATGGGAGAGCATGTTGTGGTGAGGACGTGGGAATCTGCAAAGGTGTATAAATAGTTTGAGTGAGTTGGGGAAACACTTTGCAGATGAAGATTCATGTTGAGAGAGTCAGGTTGGAAGAGTCAAAAGGCAGAACACTGTTAAAATAGAGGGAAAATAGAAAAAAACTTGAAGCACAAAAGAATCTAGGAGTTCTTGTGCCTGACGCAAAGTTTTGTGTAATTTTTTTTCGGACAAAACAGTATAACCTCGTTTCCGAAAGGTTGCAATGAATGATGTTTTCCCCCAAAAAAACTATAAATCGAAACTATAAACGAAGACCAAGAAAAGACTTGTGCCGTCGTATTGGCCAACGTTGATGTGTATGGTTCTGTAAAATTTGTTACAGTGTGGAGTCAGGAGTTGGAATTGTGGGAGCTGGGGAGTGGAAGTAAGGAGATCCATGATTACTGCCATCCTTTATCTGTCTTCTTCATTTTTTGGACGTTTTATTTCGCATTGTGTTTCCTGTGAGTGAACTTGTAACGTACACGCTCTGGTGACTTATTTCCCTCACTGTTTCTCGTCACTCCATGAAAGAATTCAATGATTTTAACTCCTGCATCTAGGTAACGTCTAAACATTGTACAAATGTCATTAAAACCTCGACGTTTCCCACAACTGTCTGGCTGTTTACAATATTAATTGATCCATCACTGTGTTACTAATGCACACATGAAGAGCAACGCAAAACAGCAGCAATCGATACTGGGTTACAAACGCAGATGACTGCAGCCACATCTCAGAGTACTGACAACTGTACGATCACAGAAGCACATATCGAAACGCGAGGAAACTCCATATAAGTACATTGCCAGAGGCCGTGCTCGGCTCAGCACCTGAAACACAACAGAAATGCTCTTTTCTGCGAGGGACCTGGTTGTGTTTCTCAATCTGCAATCAAATGTTACACTGGTGACATCAACAGTTTCCTCACACAAAGAACTAACCACTGCTGAAGACGGAAGTGAAAGTGAGGACTACATGTGCTGGAGATCGGAGTCGAGAGTGTGGTACTGGAAAGAATAGCTGATCAAGCAGCATCCGAAGATCAGGAAAGTCGACGTTTTGGGGTATAAGCCTGATGAAGTATTCATACCCAATACGTTGATTCTCCGACTTCTTGGATGCTGCTTTACATGCTGTCCTTTTCCAGCAACAAACTCTCCACTGCGACAGGGACGGAATCAGAGAGTCTGAGTGCCCTGAGTACACCTACTGGAGACACCTCACGGTGGCGTTTGGGGGCAAGTTGTTCTTCATGAATGTGGGTGTCGATTTGCCTTCCGCTTGGTCCTTTATAATGTTTTCTGCACTCGTTGCGTGGAGTATTGTTTGTCCACATGTATCCAGCACATGCTGGGTATTGGTCATTTGTTCTGGTGAGTTGTTGACTGAACCTGGCTTTCGATTTATGTTCTGTCAGTTCTGAGATATTCCATTCATTTCGCTCAATGTGCCCAATCCATACCCCTCATTATTTTCTACATATCAATTATGTCTCCTGTCAATCTCCCCTGCTCTCAGGAAAATAATCCCAGTCTGTCGAAACACTTCAATAGCTGTGCTTCTTCAATCCAGACAATATCTTGACAAATCACTTCTGCACTGTTTTGATAGCTGTCATATCGCTTCTATCATGTGAATTGCAGAATTGTAATCAATACCCTAGCGACAACTGAATGATGATATGAAACAAATGTGCAGAAACCACCGAAACTGGTCTTTTCCAATAAAGTATCTTCACCTCGAGCCTTTTTCATGAACCTGATGCTCCAATACTCTCTGGTCCATTCAAATAAATCACTATACGTGAGGATTGATCAAGCAACCACCTTATCTGAGTGCATTACGTGGTTTGTAGGTCCTGCTGGTGATATTGGGGCACGTTCACGGAACAACAGTGACTTAATGGTGTCAACGTGAAAGTGAGTGTTAGACGGTGGAATGCATCAGTGACATGGTAGGACTGACAGAAAGGGGGGATAGTGTTTGTGAAAGAGAGCGAAGTCTCCAAAATTGATTGAATTGGAATCCTGATATATGAATCGCAATGACGTCAGAGAGCAGACTGAAGGAATAAAATCATCACCTTGGAGATGATTTTCCCGTTAAAAATGGATTAATTCATTTCGGTGTTTGTTTCACACAGGTTACGTCGCATAACATGGAACAAATGTGCCATGCCATTCCTCGGAAATGAGCGGGGTTTGCTGCAGTCGCAACACAGAGTACGAACCACTATATGACCATGTGAAAAAACAACGCGATATAAAAAGCAAAAAACGCAATGGCAAAGGTAGGTGAGGAACAGCACCGCATGTACAACAGGAAATCTTTTCACATACTGGACTGAGGTGTGGATACTGAGATTGAGTTGAAACCTTTTCTTCGATATCCCCAGAGACTGTGGATATTCGATCATTGAGAATGCTGAAGACTGAATCCGATAGGTTCCTACAAAAGATGAAATGCACAGGCGATAATTCCCGGTATTGTCGAAATGTAGTTTTCAGTAACACCGAAGTTTCACATCGTTATTTTATCAGTTCCACGAGACAAGAGATTAAATATTGTTCACACTCAAAACACACCGCTTCCCAGGTCTGGAATCAGAGAAACTGAGTGGCGCAGAGGCGATGATCTAATCGGAAATGGGGAGTGGAGTGAATGCTTATTTCTACTCTGTTGTCCGGTGATGAAATCCATGAGAACGCAGTACTTCTATTAAAGCATAGGGCCGATGAAACGCTGAGGCTGGAAGCTCAAACCTCAGCTGGAGCAACTACTGTTCACATGGAAAATGGAGTGTTGGGACATCGTGCTGAGAGGTCTAATATCACCTGGAGATGCTTGAATTGACATGCCACAGGGAGCACTGGGTTGGGGGGAGTAAGATCCTGAACTATTTTAATCAGAATTGAAATAGTTCCTGGCAGCACACATGATTGTGGATTGAGAGAGGATCCTTTCCAGGGAATTGTCTCAATTGTAAATAAACATTTTGCAAAGATTGAGCACGTGTACAGTGAGAAAAATGATTTAATGATGTCGCTCTCTGACATTTCTTGTATGTCTGACTCAACAGTCGGTCCTCTCTGGAAGGGTATTTAAAATCTTTTTTTTCAGACTATTCAATTTCCTGCAAGCTTGTTCAGGTCATTAAAGTAATCTAAAAATCCGAACATTAAAGGAGATATATGATGTTGTGATTCGGCTTGAGTTTCCCTCGAATAATGGAGGAACAACAGGAGAGAGGAGGTGGAATTTATCAGATCAGCCGTAATCAAATTCAACATCTGGGCAGACAGAGGGTGAAAGAAGCTTCATGTGGACAAAATGTGTTTTCTTTGCCAATGAAACTGACCACGTCACAAAGTGGTGACGGCATCTGTGACAGGATTTCTTTCAAAGCCTCGGTTCAATTAATCAGCCCAAGAAAATTACTGTCAATGTGTCGGATTCTGACAGAAGGGGAAGATGCCTGGATAGTCCCTTCTCTGTCGGCCATTTCAGCATTTGTTCTCCATCAGTTCCATTTCCAAAGGAGTTTCTGAGGATTTTGAAACTTGAGATTAGGTATTTGTTACGTTTCCGTGCCATTCCCTGGAGCTGCAGCAATTGAGCAGCTGGGTTTGGTAAATACAAAGTAGTAAGAACAAACTATTTCAGATTCCACTTCTGTGGTGACCATGGTATACTCAGGGGATTTATGGAAGGGATTCTTGCACTTGAATATCAGGAATTAAATCCACATCTTAGCCTCACAGCAACTCATCATCAGTTTGGTCCAGCCGAAAGGCCTTGCTGTCGAGCCAAACAGGATTCCAACCTACAAACTCCTGACCCGTAGACAGTTGCATTACCTATTGCGCCACTGGCCAGGACATTACGGCATGTATCCAAGCTGCAAAACAGTGTTGTTAACATGAATATGAACAACAACGTTCATGATCACAAGTTGAATAACCAGCAAAGATAATCACCGTCACTGCTTCACATCAGTGGCCCCCACTTTTTGAAGCAACAGGCACAAAGGAAATACGTCTGCCCCCATGAAGCTGACATTCACCAGATATCTGCGCTAGCATTCAATACGATCACTGATAATCTGATAAATTTCAACTCTAGTTCCCTGCTTTTCGTTCATAAATCGAGGTAAACTCGAGTGTAATCACAATGGATGTTCCCGTTAATTTTCGTAGCTTTAGATGACTTTAACGATCTGTGCGACTTCGCAGGAAATTCAATAATATGAAACAAGCTAAAACTCGCTTCTGTAAATTTAACTCAGTGCAGAGTCAGCCATATGAGAAAGGTCACAGAGCGTAAAAAATGCCCCTGTTTCTCTCTGCACAGATTTGGTTCCCTACAAACTGGAAACAGGCCATTTGGACAATCAAGTGCACACTGACTGTTCAAAGAGGAACCCACAAGATTCACTCCCCTCTGAGTAATGCACCTAACAGTATCAGCAATTTAACATGGTCATTGCAACTGATCATTTTATATTGTGAGAGGAAACCAGAGAACCCGGAGGAAACCCGCAAATATTCAAGGAGCATGTTCAAACTCCACAGAGACAGTCGCCAAGTGCTGGAATCGAACCCGATCAATGGCGCTTTGAGAGTGCAGAGATAACCACTGAACCCCTCCACGAGTAGAACGTTTGCAGGATTTCTCTTTATAACTGAGATATTTAAGTTTGGAAGCATAACCCCTCAGTCCTCAAATATGTGTCCTGCTAAAAACTATTTCATATCAGATTAAGATAGCTGAGCATCCTTTCCCTCAGCCAGCTGTCCTAATGCTTCCTGCTTCATGTCAATAGAAATTGCTTCAGGTGTGTTTGAATATCCAAACATGATGTCCAAATGTTCCCTGCTTCTTGCCAATAAGAGCGGCACTTGGTGAGGTTGGAGCTTACAGCCTGATGTCCCAGTGCTTCCTTCTCAATATCAATAAAAATTGCAGCAAGTGAGGTTGGAGCTCCCGGTCTGATATTCCAATAATTCCTGCTGCTCCATGTCAAAAAGTTGGTCCAGGTGCGGTTCAATCCCCCAGCCTAATGTCACAATTCTCCCTGCTCGACAGCAATTCAAGGTGCACCGCGTGAGGTTGGAGATTCCAGTCTCAGCATTTCACGCACCTCTGTACCGTCAGAGAAGGACCTGGCCCTCATCGAAAACATCACTGGTGGTCTTTTCCATCCCCATTTCAAGCTGGATCTTCAGGGTGCACCACTCACTATAGCCTCACACACCCACTCGCCTATTTATCTGGATGTAGGTTTTCTGACTGAGCTGGAATGTTCATTTCCTGACGTTTCTTCAACCTACGAGGTAACATCTTTATTGGGCCTTCCAGCGGAGGGCTGTTGCTGATTCCTGCTTTGTATTTATATTTTTCTTTGTTCAAGGTAAAAAAAACGTGATTTTTTTCGTTCTTTGCTCTCTCTCTCTCTCTCTCTCTCTCTCTCCTGAGTCGTTTAACTCCTCTTGTTGATGACTGAATCAAAGAAGTGTTTCATCGGAGCTGCATGTGCCTCCTTTTCCTATTCCTCCCTGTTTAGACGTTGCTGACACGAAGGAAATAAAATTGATACGAAGTCATTTATAAAGAAGTCTAGTATATCCTCATTTCTGTTCCAACATGGCTTAGATTTCAGAGCGAAGATATAAGAGTGTGAGTCAAACAGTTCATCTGAGGAAGTAGATATTTTCATTCCTGTTGCTGACCGAATAAAACGGCAAATGTGCCCTGTGTTGAAAAACTCGAAAATGTGAATTTGTGCAAATCATGATTAAGGATTTCTGGTTTTGGTTCACAAAGATTGAGAAACGGCAGACAACGTCCAAATGAGGCATTTCTTACTCCAGATTTGAATTCAGTTGACAGAGACCATACATCGGTATCCAGTGTTGCTGTGACATCAGCAATTGAGAGTTCCCCTTCACACTGAACTAGGTCACCTTCGCATGTAAAGCAAATGCAGTATGACTGGTACAGAAAGGATCAATGCCCGTTAATTGGCCTTACACAGCACAGCCATCGGAGGTGTATAATTCGACTTATTTAGATGAGATTTAGATGAGATTACAGTGTGGAAACAGGCCCTTCGGCCCAACAAATCCACACCGACCCGCCGAAGCGCAACCCACCCATACCCCTACATTTACCCCTTACCTAACACTACGGGCAATTTAGTATGGCCAATTCACCTGACCCTGCACATCTTTATGACTGTGGGAGGAAACCGGAGCACCCGGAGGAAACCCACGCAGACACGGGGAGAACGTGCAAACTCCACACAGTCAGTCGCCTGAGGCGGGAATTGAACCCGGGTCTCTGGCGCTGTGAGGCAGCAGTGCTAACCACTGTGCCACCGTGCCGCCCACAACACTGTGCCACCGTGCCGCCCACAACCACTGTGCCACCGTGCCGCCCACTTATATTTAGGAACAAGGAGGACAGAAGCTTAGAAGACAAAGTGATGCTGGAAAAGCACAGCAAGTCGGAGCAGCAGGAAAATTGACGAATCTGGCTTAAGCCCTTCATCATCGCCAATACTCTTTCCACGGGAGAAGGCAAAATAACAAAGTTTCACACAGTAATTAATCCGGAATAATTACATTCCTTTTCACCAAGGCAACAGATATGGACGAGAAAATTCAAACACAGTTTTGCTAATGTGAACATCAAACACTGATGCTCTGTTCACGTCAATCCAAAAGGCTACCGCCTGTAACAATGGAACAAGAATGATGCTGCCTCGTATTGAACCGGGGATGTCTCGTGTCTTATGTGAATTTCAGTTGGGAAAATTTCCTCTGGAGCACCGAGTCGACAGAAAACATGTAACTTCCCACTTAAACAGGATAGCCACAAGTACTGCAGACACCAGCGCATATTCAGGACCGCTGCAGAGACAAATTTGAAAAAAGAGGTTCATGCAGCAATTAGTTGGAATTGTATTCCTTTTCGCCATTAAAGTAGTGTTGAGCGACTAAATTCAAAACGAGGTTTGATGAAGAGACTGCAATCAATCCCCATCCATCACAATCTGGAAGCCTGTCGCCCATAAGGAAGGAACAGCAATGTTTCTGCCCGTCTCTGAACACGGCCACTTTCGCAGAAGCTGATACTTCTTCTCGACTCAAAGCATCAGGGCTCGCCGACTGCTCTCTTATATATACTTACCGTCCGTGGTGGAAAATTCCGTGCGTATTCAGAACAAGGAAGAATAGATATCGAATAAAATCGTAGACAATAATTAATTGGACTTGTATTCGCTTTCACCACAGAGGAGGAATGGGCTGGGACATTCAATGGAAATTTTACTTGCAAGATCAGCAAGCAATAAGATCCACCCATGTTCAGAAACAAACCTATTATTTTTTGTGTTCGACAACTGGAAACAGGGATACTTCAGTTTAGAGGAGAACGTGATAATCGCTCCCCCACAGAAACACAGCGGGGACAATGACCCGATTTAACTGCCCCCCCCCCCACCCCACCACAACCCAAGCGATAATTGCTTTTCTCACGAGTCATCGTGTTTGCTGCGCTTGCATCATACCACACACAGAGACATTGCAACAAGCTGCCAATACATATGGAGGGGGCCGGGTTCAGACCCACGTTGGAAACCACACTGGATCCTAAAAACAGGTAGAGTAATCATTGCAGGGAGAATGCTGTAGATTGGTGTTGAGATTCACATCTGCCATCATCACATGGTTGAACAGATGACTTGGACTGAAAGGCCTATGCGGCCTCCTCTACCTTCTGGTCTCTGACTGTCAGGTACGAAAGGAGACAGAAACAGTTATTTATTCAGTTCGAGGACCTCACGTCAGAGCTGCTAAACATGTTGAGATGAGATAAGTCTGTAACAAATCTTGCGACTGTCAAAATGGCCATAGAGTAAATAATAAAAGAGAAGCTAAGGATAAAGTTGGAAGTCAGGAGATATTCAATAGAAAGGGAGAGGGCAGAAAGGCAGAGGGAGATGAACATGAAAAAAAGATGCAGACAGACCTGCAGATATTTTAGGGCAAATTCTATGTTTGTCACAGAAACAGAAAATGGGAGAGTTATCCTCGACCAATCAGCTCTTCCAGCTCTTGGAATGTTTGACTGACTGGATCCTACAGATCATTTTTGTCCAGCACTGAATACTCACAACACTGCTCCACCCCACTCCCATACCATTTACTAAAAATAAGCTGTTTGTTGCGTCAACCCGCATGGGCACACAAGAAGATCATTTTCCATGTGAGATGTGAAACATTCACTGAAAGTTCCCTATGTTTTCCATCAGAACCTTCTGAATCAGTTAATTTCATTTCAGCACCATTTGAAATGGAGCCATCACTGACATTCCCCACAGAAAGTGGCCATTTTAATGCACTGTGGAGTGGAACCTATACCTTTGAAAGGGACATCATGCATCGTACATTTACCTACACTGATCGACTTGCAGTGAATTGAAGAGACTTTTCCCTCAGAAACGGACGTGTCAACGAAAGAATGAGAGTGCCCACAGTGAAAGTTGAATGTAGAGCTGGGATCAAGTACGAAAACGAAAGCACCCATTGTGCAACGACCCAGAGATCAACAGTCGCAAATGCTCAAATTAAAACCGCCAGAACACGCGTAGCCCTTTCGTATACAAGTGCAGACAGTAGTGGAGTTGTGATATCGACAGCAGTGAGGTTTAAACCCACAGCTCGATAGAGACTGGTGCTTAGATCCAGCGCCACTGACCGCTGTGCCACGCTACCCCACGAAAGAAGCCCACCAAATCTGTCATGACTAGTATTTCAGCATCCTGATCCCCCACACCCCCCCCCCCCCAGTAATGCATGTTGTTTGAAAGTGGGTTAGATCAATTGTGTGGACGGTTGATTTTTGAATCAGAGTAACACGAATACCATGCATTCAGTCCCCGCACCAGCTAAGGTCGCCCTGAAAGTCTCAGCTTTTTATGCTTGCCCCTTGCTTGAAGCTCAATGACTCTTAGGGTAAAGCACCATCAGTAGCCTCTCTCTCACAAGTGAGGCCGTCGTCCCATTGTCTCTGGGGCTCCGGCAACTTTAATTAGATAACTTTATCTGTGTAATGAAAAGGGAATAATTGGCAATTTAGCTGTCAGAGAGCTCTTGTGGGAGATTGAAGAATGCAATGATAGAACTCTTCATTAAGATAGAGATTGACAGAGTTGATTCTGAGTCGAGGGGATAAAATCTGAATAGAGTAAATCACGATGGCAGAAGGAGGAAAAGGTTACAATAAATTGGGGAACATAACTTAACTGCATGACAAACATCTATCGAGCCTTCTCAAGTCTTTTTAAATCTTCCTCCTCTCACATTAAAAGTTTACTCACTAATTTTGAAATCCGTCATTCAAGGTAAAATGAATCTGCCATTTACGTTGTCCATACCGTTTAACACTTTATACGGTATGGACCGCTCAATCTCGTACATCCCACTGAAAACGAGTCCCAGTCTTTCCAGGTGCTCCATCAAATACAAAATCTCCATTCCCAAGAAAAACCTGACATATCTTTACTGCACCTTCCCCAGCTTAATAATATTCTTCCTCAAGATTACGATTCCTGGCAATGCCTCACCAACGCCCTGTGCAACCACAAGATGACGTATCAACTCCTATTCTCCACGGACTGAGCATCATAAACATTTCCTTTACCACCCGATCTACATGTCATGCAAACTTCAAATAATTATGCGCCTGAACCCCTTGGTATTCTATTGGACAACATCACCCAAATGCACACTATTAATTGTCTAGGTATTGATCATCGCATTTATCCTAATTAAACACAGCCTGCTGATCCTTCGTCGAGTCACATATTGATCTTTGTAATCTCAGACAACTTTCTTCACAGTCGACTCTGCCACCAATTTTGCTGGCATCTACAAAATGCTTTCCCATGCTTGGCATATTTTCATTTAAATAACTTCGAGAAAACGGACGAGCAGAAGTGGACCCAGCACCGATCCATGTCATTGACTGTTGCGAACAATCCTCCATTCTGAAAAAGAATCAACCGTCACATTCCGTGTCTGTCTCATACTATCAGGTCAATTTTATATCCAACTGGAAAGCTCACCCAGATTCACATGTGACATAACTGGAAGCATAAATCTACCATGTGGAACCTTGTTAAAGGAATTACCAATATCCAAGTGAAAAATAAATTATGGCTCTGCCCTCATAAATCTTCTCAGTTATTTTCTCATAAATACAATCATGTTTGTGAGACTCAATTTCCCTCACCCAAAACCATGCTGAAGATATATTTTTTTTAAACTCAGAATGCGAAAACGTCCTGTCTTTTAGAATCACTTCCGATAACTTACCCACCACCAAAGCTGGACTCACAGTCCTGCAGTTCACGGGTTTCTATGTGCAACCTTTCTTAAATAAATGCTCAACATTGGGTAATCCTCGGGTATTTGGCACTTCACCTGTGGTTATAGATGATAAATTATTTTTGAAAGGGGCCCCATATTTTGCTCACAGCCTCCCACGAAGTCCTGGGATACACTAAGTCTGATTCCAGACAAATATCCAAACGTTTATTTTTAAATAAATCCAACTTTTCCTCTTTAAAATTGTGAACATCGAAAGTTCTCAAACATCGAAAGTAAAAACTGCCAGACAATCATTTTGTATCTCTTTTATCTATTGCGATTCGACACAAATATAAGTATTTACACCATCAAAAGGCGCTAATTATTCTTTTGCTTGTAATGCCCTTGTAGAATCTCTTTTGATTATCGTGGTTGGGCAAAATTATCTCACATCAACTCTCAAATAACCTATATGTCAACATTAAGAGAATACTGAACTAAATCTCACAAATTTAATTTCAGAATTTCCGATTTTGGAAACCTTTTCCCTTTCAGAAAGTAAGCTATGTCTCTACTCTTCCGCCCAATACGTCTGACCACGCACTGTTTCATAGAGTATTCCACATGCCAAATCTTTATACACTCTCCGCGATTGTCCTGGTCATTCTACAGCCTCCCCCCTTCTAAATACGAATTATCCGTCCCCGTATCATTGTCTCATCTGAAAACGTAATAATAACGCCCTCTATTCCTTTAACCAGATCATTCATGCATAACTTGAACAGTTATGGTTTCAACACAAACATCTGATGAACTCCACGAGTCACCGCCTGCCATCCTGAAAGAACCCCGCTATCCCAATTCCATGTTTTCTGCCAGTCAGCCACTCCTCAGTCCATGCCAGTACCTTGCCACTAACACAATGTATTCTTATTTAACACCTTCCCAAAATGCACATTGTGAAATGCCTTTTGGAAATACAAACAACTTACATCCAGTGGCTCTGCTTTCTTTCACTTGCTCTTCGACTCCTCAAAGAATTCTACCAGATTTTATGAAGCACTGCCCTCTCTTCATTTACTCTGTGAACACATCCTTACAACGACATGCCACGTTGAGTTTAACATGTGAGTATGTTAATGGGATATTAGTTTCAGAGAACTTGAATAGCACTTCGCACAGACTAGACACTTGCAAGGTTTATCATCAATGTGAACACGTTGATGACAAAACAGTTCCCAATAAATTGTACCGTGATTCCCATAGTAATAGCCTTGAGTAAATCTCTCCTCAGTGTGACACGTTGATGGGACTTCTGTTGCACAGACTATCTAAAGGACTTCCCACTATCTTAGCATTTGAAAGGTCTCTTCTCAGCGTGCACTCTGCGAATTCGAATGGTCTGTGTCAGTGTGAACGAGCTGCTGATGCGGCATGTGAGATGACTGAGTGGATCCCTTCCCACACACTGGACAGTTCTGACTCCATCAATGAGGTTCCAGCCCATTTGCGAAAATGAATCTTTCCCCACAATCCCTTCAGTTGCACAGTTTCCTCCCGAGAGTAACTGCATTTGTGGTTTGTGGCTTTGATGATTGGCTAAACGTTTGCCCAACCGCACAACACGCATACGGTTTCTCTCCTACTGTAAATTGGATGTTTCCTTCCATGTTCAATGTCTGATCACGTATCATTTTTGATAAAATTGACAACCACATCATATCATGTTTTGTAAGTCTTTCCCTTCTAATATCCGTGAAATGAATATCAAACAAAAGAACAAGAGACTGAGAGATAATGTCTCTCAAGACTCTGTCTTCTCTGTGATGGTAGCGACTGAACGAGATGCAATACAAACAACCAAAAACTGACCAGAGCGTCGTCAGAAGGGTCCAAGCACTCCATCCCCACCACCGAGAAACAGCAGCGCAGCAGATTGATGTGAACACCATCACTTTCAGTTTGATTCGGTCAGGTGAGATTCCCTGAAGTGTGGAAGCACGCACTTCAGCACAACAATTTCAGACCCACCCTCCAAAGAATAACCCACCAAGGCCCATTTGCACCTGACTTATGTAGATTAAACTATGGACAATTTACCAGACTGCACATTTCTGCATTGTGGGTGCAAACCGGAGCACCTGGAGAAAAGCCACACAGACAGGGAGAAAATCTGCAAACTGCCCACAGACAGACACTCGAGGCTGAAATCGCATCTGGGCTTCGACTGCTGTGAGGCATCAGCATTAACCACTGAGCAACCGTGCCGCTTAGTGATCTGCAGATTTCTCTCCAGTTTGCACACCATCCTGACTTGTCAGACGTCCACACCTGGTCGAGTAAAAAACTCCTCAACAAAGCTACCTTGGAGTGCAGGTTCATAGCGCCTTGAAAGTGGAGTCGCAGGTAGATAAGATAGTGAAGAAGGCGTTTGGTACACTTTCCTTTATTGAACATAGTATTGAGTGGAGGAGTTGGGAGGTTATGTTGCGGCTGGACAGGACATTGCTTAGGCTACTGTTGAAATATTGCGTGCAATTAGTGCCTCCATCCTATCGCAAAGATGTTGTGGAATTTGACAGGGTTCAGAAAAGATATATAAGGATGTTGCCAGGGTTGGAGGATTGAGGTATGGGGAGAGGCTGAACAGGCTGGGGCAGTTTTTCCTGGAGCGTCGGAAGCTGAGGGATGACCTTACAAAGGTTTACAAAATTATGAGGGGCATGGATAGGATAAATCGGCAAAGTCTTCTCCCTGGGATCCGGGAATCCAGAACTAGAGGGCATAGGTTTAGGGTGAGAAGGCAAAATATAAAAGAGATTTAAAGGGCAACTTTATCATGCAGAGAGTGGTTCGTGAATGGAGTGACGTGCCACAGGATGTGGTGGAGGCTGGTACAACTGCAACATTTACGAGACATTTGCACGGTAAATTGAAAAGGAAGGGGTTGGAGGGCTATGGACCGGGTGCTGGCAGGTAGGACTAGATTGGGTTGGGATATCTGGTCGGCGTGGACAGATGGATCGAAGTGTCTGTTTCCATGCTGTACATCTCTATGAAACTATGACTCTCTGGCAACATTGTGGCCTTTCTTCAGCCTCCAACACAAATGCTAATGCCTTGACGTTGTATCCATCCCTCTCCCTGGCAACTATCTGAGTGTGAAAAACACACGTCATAACCATGGTGAAATGCTTCAACCGGAAATGAGTTTTCAACCACATATCGCCATTGCCACCAAGACTGCCCACCTAAGTTACACAACCCGAATCCACCTATGTTCTGTTCATCTGCTGCTGAAACTCTCATGAATTCTTTTGTTCTCCGTGGACCTAACCTCTAATACACCGAGAGCCGTCCTCCCACCTTCCCTCTCGGCACTTGTCCGATTTTCGCTGCCTCTATTAATGGGTTTACTTGAGTTCTGTTTAATGTTTCATTGTTCCTTCCATTTCCTACATCTGAATGAGGTTTCAACCAATGTACATTCTCATTTTTACCAGCTTTGTCTGTTCACTAGTAGTCCAACAATGGTGTAAGGGAAGGTTATTCTCTCACAGGTTATTCACTCATCCAAAACTTACACATCACCCAAAACCCTGCTCCTCTGTCAGGATTCGCATCACTTCCAGTTCACCCACCAACTCGTATTCGGACAGATGCATTTTAACTTCACTTCCTTCTATTCAAATCTCTTAGTCATTTGCTCTCGACCCAGACCTGTAATATCCTCGGGCTTCCAGCCCTCTCAAGTACAATGAGGCCAGGTAAATAATTGCTAACGCAGCCAGCGATTCGCATATTCAGATATTGATTTTTTTTTACAAATGCCCTTTCATTTATCTGCGTTACATGTAATTCTAACTTCCTGAGAATTGTCGATTTTAACTGTTACACATTTGGTTCATTAAACCTTCGGCTATGAAGGCCATGAATTGTGACACATGTTCACTAACCTTCCCTCTGTCTCAACCTCAGATTTGCACTGTAAAATATGCTTTGAAAACTACATATTTGGCCAGTCAATATTTTGTAAACTCCATATTATCTCATAATTTTATTGGTGCGGAAATTTGTTTTATAGAATCATAATGATGTCATTTAACTTTTATTAATTTTGACACAAATCGCAGGCCCTTCTCCATTTCTTGGTGAATAACTACTTACATTATGGACACTACGTTCAGCTGTAAACAAAAAACTAATCTAGAGAGTCAATGGATTGAATAATAAAATATCCAAAACAGTTGAAGGCATTCTCGGAGATAATGGAAGAAAGATCTTGACAGAGAGTTGATCAAGGATAGCAGAGATGAAACGGCGCAATAGATGGATATTGATTCAGATTCACATTAGATGCGTCACATCAGCCAAAGCGCCATGTAATGCTTTCACACACAGCAGAGCACAGCACGATAAACTGACCTCCGTCGATTACTCAGCATATCTGGTTGCATCTGTGAAGAAAACTCTGAGTCAACATTTTGCTTCCATAGTTCAGCGAAACGGAAACATTGACGCTGATTTCTCTTTATAAATACTTACAGACCTGCCGTGTCTTTACCACATCTAGTGGTTTTTCTTCCAATTTGCCGAATTGGCTCTTTCTTTCATTTTTATTTGGTGCTAATCATTGAATCGCTGTGCTGGGGTATGAGCCACCATTGTAGAAACTCAATTTATTGGTAATATATTTTTTCTATTTATCGACGACGAGCATAATTGACCTATATAATGCATGTAATAGGGAATAAAATGTCCTTTGTGTTCTCCAGGGCTATATTATCACAAATTCCGACAGTGAGCCTCACATTTAACGATAAAGTCACCATTTTATTTCTGAAATTTGATGAGAGACAGACAACTGCTGGTTGTTTACTTTGAGAGACAGTATACGACAGATGAGCAGAGGGAATACAAAGGCGAGTCATTCGTAGTAGCCTGGCGAATTTAATCCAAAACTGATGGCATAATTAGGAAAAATGGAAAAATGCTCCGAGAAAGAGTTTGATTTTCAGAAATATCTTCAAGGAGGAAAAGTTAGCGTTCATCTTCCAACAAACAGCAACGTTTCCTGTCAGTGATTAAGTGAATTCTGTTCGTCCCATGGAATCCCTCAAGTCATGGAAGACCTATTTAGATGAGCAATACAACATTAGAACATATAAGGCCAAGTGCTGAAATCTGTGTTCAGAAGTGTGATTTTAGATGACTGGCACTGATATAATGCGCCAAAGAGATTGTTCCATTGCTCATAAAACTCAGTGATTCGTCATCGATTTGCATTTGAACAAGAGGACAATATCAGTGTCAAGAAGTTGCAAGCATTGCACGAGCCTTCACTGGTACTCCAGTTGTTAGGAATCAGCACTCTCACTGCTATGTTCTGGTTTTAATTCCGAGTTAGCGAATGAGAATCAATTGTTCCTGTTCAAACTCTGAAAAATAAACATGAATTCCTGTAATTAAAGACAGTAAAGGGAAGGCTCTGCCGGAGTCAGTGAGAGTTTCACAACAGAGATGAACGCCAATGGTGGAAAGGCTGGTGTCCATTGCCTTGCCCTGTACATACACAGTACTACAACAAACAAAACAAACTTTTTATTGAAACATCCAAGTTTGTTGAAGATTTAACTTCTTGAATGCAGAAAAGATGGTTCACTTCTGGGGCAGCCTACTACGAGAGTGTTTAAATCAGAATGGTGGTTGCACATTTCAGACAGAGATGAGAAAGAATTCAGGAGAAAATTCCTGCAGATGCTGCAATCCGTATTGAAAACAATAAATGCTGGAAGTCACAACGGGATAGCCAGCATACACGGAGAGAAAGCAAGTTCATGTTTTTAGTCTAGATGTCGGTTCATCACATGTGAAGTATGATGTGAAGTGTGATGTGAAGTGTGGAAGATGCAGTGTTTATGCAATCGTGAGGAACAGGTTGGTCTGTTGCGAACGAAATGATGTAAATTATACAGATTAAGTGACTGGAATGTGAGAAGCGCCGAATAATAGTGTGACTGTGAACGCACTTCCCCGCCTTCACTTGCTCATCTTAACCTGTTGCATTGTCTGTCCCATGTCCTCTCGTTCGTCCACTGACTGGAGTGGGACTCCCTGTTCATTCTAATCTGGCAGATGGACACCCGATTACTGTACCATCCTCACTTTCCGTGGAATTCTGTACAGCATGGGCTGTAGAGTCTGGCTCATAACGTATATTCAAGGCTGGGAGCGACACATTTTTACTCAGTAAAGTTATGAATGGTTATGAAGAAATGCATGAATGTCCATTTCAGTATTATTAGTTCCGATATGCGTTCACTAAATCGCGGAACAGACTTGGGCTGAATGTTCTCTTTCTGCCTCTAAAATTAATTGTGTAAAAATATGAATCTGCAAAACTGACTTCATTAAATTTTGACAAGTTAAACCGAGGTGAGATGTACAAAGGGAGAATGCAATGTACAGCCATTTTGGGTGATTGATCCGTGTGATCAGTGTAACAGGGTAAGCAGGATAACAAGTCTGCAGCATCCACACTGAGTTTGGCTCCACGAGGTCCACGCTCACCTGTCACAAACGACCACTGACCATCCCTTATTCTGCCATCCCATCTGTTCATGTTTTAAGCCGAGTGAACGTGGCAATAGCAGCCGACATTACTGTTGTCGGACTGTCACATGCAGGAATGTGATCCTGATGGGTCCACAGCATAATTCGTCTTCGAAAGATCAGGAGGTATTTGCTATTGATTATTATAAATGCTAACCATTAATGGACCATAGCAGTGAAAGCACTGAATACTAAAGAATGAATTATCCGGGAATATCATCTTGTATACTATCTAAATTAGCATTACATTCTCCCGTTTTTCGTTCGATTCCTTCGACACTGTCTTGGTTTCGTTACATTTGCTTGGTCTCTGATACATAGGCTATCGATCCATGTGTTACCTTGCAGTTTATCACGCATGAGATCATCTCTCTCATATGGTAATGCACTGGTTCTGTAGCTCAGTGGATAGAACACTGGCCTTGTAAACTCAAAATTCTCTTGAAGTACCCCATTCCTGCTTGTCTTCACAAGAAATTGTGGAAGATCATTCAGAAGGACAGGAAGCAGCTGACGTAACATATGTACCCATTTCACATGATGAGAGAGTTCAGTCAGTATAAACGACAGAGTGACAGGAATCTCCAGTGAATAACAAAAGCCAAAAACTGTGTCAGTAAGAAACGATGCAAGGATCCCAGCAGTCATCCACGGTCGCACAGCAGCCTGAGTTCCTTTCCGGCTCCGAAAACACAGGTTTCTTTGTTCCTGACATGCAATAGACAGACAAAAGCCTTACTAAGCAGAGTGTGGTTGAATTGGGAAATCACTGGAATGGATTGCAGAGGCAGAAACACGCGTAACCTTCAGAAGTATTCAGATGTGAATTTGTGATGCTCAGGCATACAGTCCATGTGATGAAAAATGCGAAAAGGATTGTTTTAAGGAGCTTGAAGGCTGTCGACCAACCCGGGCATCGCACTCCGACATTCATCACTGGTGGTCTAAGACTTAAGATTCCGTGTCTTCAGCTCGGCGTCTCAGTTTCGATTTCGCCATCGGGCAATGACGGCTTTTTCGTTCCTGACACAGACAAAAACGAATGTAGAGCATCTGTGACAGGAGTCCTTCCAATGTTCCGAATCAACTAATGTCGCCAAGAACATCATAGTCAATTTCCAAAGTTCTCTAAGGAGGTGAAGGTGCCTCGATAGTCCCTCCTCAACGGGACATTTCACCCTTGATTATCCTCTGTTTCCGCTTCAAATGAGGTTCTGAAGATTTTGAAAGCTAAGACACGTCTTTTTTTTTTGTTTCCTTCATATTTCCATAAGCCGCAGCAATTGGGTATTTGGCTTTGGTAAAGGTAAGGTGCCCATGAGTTGCTTGTCGGACCATTTCATCTTCCTCTTCTCTTTCGGCACAGGTAAATACTCCTGATTAATTTAAAACCAGGTACAATGATTAGATTTAACCCTTGCAGTCATCCGTAAACAATCCGAGTAGTCAAGAACTACTGAATATTAAAATTAACAACTCTATTTCTCAAAGTGTAACAGAATAATTAATTAACCACGATTTACAAATTCTTCCTGAAGCCTATCTTTTATCTTCACTTCTATTTTGCTCGTCTGATGAAAGTCCCAATTAACATTTACAAAACCAACCTTCTTATCTCGAAAGCAGGCAGCTTTCCTGCTTCTATTTGGATAATACTGCGTCTTCTTATCTTCTTCTTAGGAATTTCTGCGTCCTAGATTACTGGTCGAAAAGGTCCCTTTTAAACGAGGCTTTTTTCAAGCGATGTATGTCTATGCTGTTCATTGTAGTTCTTTTCCTAACTGTTCAATTTTGCCCCAGGCTTTTATGCCCAAAGCGACAGAATGTGTCATTTGCTTTTAAGATTTTCTATATAACTCTATACAATTAGGATTTGAGTTTGATATGTTTCGAGGTATACTTTAAGTGAATTGCAGAATTCGATTTTGTGTTTTTATCTCATACCAAGTCAGTGAGTTTTGTTTATTCTAAAACAAATGTTACTTTGTAAATTATCCAGCAATCAGGTATTTGCAAATCCATCGCTGTCTAAATATGCACCCAGATCAACATGGCACTTCGATGATGGAGCGAGGAAAATGACTGTGTTGTTTTCGGGGTCATCTACTGAAGAGATTCCCACTCCTGCATATCAGGAATTCAAACCTCCTCCTAGCTTCAGATCAACTTTTCGTAAGTGTGTGTGAAGCTTGCCAGTCTTGCTGTCGCCCCATTTACGAATCATACCTACAATTTCCTAATCCGGAATCAGACACAATATCCATTGCATCACTGTCCGCGTGGGTGCTTTGTCGTTGCATGCCGCAGAGGTGTGATGTTCACATGGACATGCGCAATAGCAGCCATGTCCACAAGTTGAACGACCTGTCAAGATAATCAATTTTGCTGCTTCACTACAATAGCACCCACGATGTGAATTGGCAAGATTTGTAAAGATAACTTGTCGCTACACATGAAGCTTCTTTTCATCTGTTGTCTGCTCAGCCATTGAGTGGGAACATTGCTAATTTGAAAATCACTCATTTCCATTTCCTGCATTTTCCCGAACATCCCGAAGAAAACCCGAGCTGAATCACAACATTGGATACTTCCGTTATTTTTTGTTGTGTTCATTACTTTAACCAACTGAACGAAATCGTAGGAAACTGAAAAATATGAAAGAAGCTAAAAATCCCTTCCAGAAATTTAACAAAGAGAGAAAACATTGTCTCCGTTCCACTTTACACCGAATAGATTCTTCACAGTTTGGAAACAGGACAGTTGGCTCAACACGTGCACATCGAACTTCCAAAGGGTAAGCCACCAGGCACATTTCCCTCTGACTAATGCGCCTAAACCTCTGGGCAATTCAGCAAGGGCAAACCATCTGATAATTTATGGATTGGAGAAGGAAACCAGAGAACCAGGAGGAAACCCATGCAAGCAAAATGCAGAACGTGCAATCTCTACACGGACGGTCAGCCGAGGCTAGAATCGATCCCAGATCCTCCCACTCTGAGACTGCAGTGAGAACCACTGAGCTCCTGGAACATTTGAACCATTGCAGGATTATTCTTTACAACCGAGACATTCCCCTCAGGCAGATATTCCCTCAATCCACAAAAATGTGTCCTGTCGGAAATTATTTTACCTCACATTAAAATCTTTCCCTCAGCCTGATGTCCAAGTGCACCCTTCTCCGTATCAATGCGAGCTGCTTTGGGTGAGGTTGAGGCTCCCAGCCTGATGTCCAATACACCCTTCTCCATGTCAATGTAACTGGTACAGTTGAGTTTGGAGGTTCCAACCTAATATCCAATACTCCCCTTTCTTCATGTCAACAGAAGCTACTCCAGGTGAGGTTAGAGCCAGCCGTGACATTTTGCGCCCATCTGTACCGTCTTGGATGGATTTTGCGCACATCTATTGTATCACTGAGCCACATGCCCTGCACTTCCCCAACCTCATTTCCAATTGAGTCTTCCGGGTTGAACTACCCAGCTTCTCTGATTCTGGGCTTGTGAACTGGAATTATATGATATATAGCAGCAGTGGTTCGTTTCTTTTGTGAGAAAATTGGTGAAATAACCAATGTGAAGCTACATTGTTATTGGGAATACGTTTCAACAATACCCTGCAATACCCCTAACCCTTTTTATGTTTTGTTGAAATCGATCGATATCAGCCTTCAGCAAACTCTAATTTAAAGATTCAGCCCTCTCTGAGCAACCACATCTCAGTAACTGTTTGGCAACTGTGTTGTGCGCGTGGGGATGTACCCGAAACATTCTCCAATACGACCGTCATTGCTTTTCGCGTCTTCCTTTCTGTTGTGGCTGTCGCACATTCTGTTCCAATCTGAGTCATAGCGATGGGCATCTTTCCATTTTATGCCAAGCAATATGTGCGTAGCAAACGCGGTTATGAATCAGTCATATTTTACATGAAAATACTCTTTGAGGTGATGATTTTTTGCCTTTTAGTACCCGTTTTCACACATCACAGCGTTTCATGCAATAGGATTCAAACTAAACCTTTATCGGAGATTTCTCTCCCTTCCACGATCAGTAAACAACCTTTGCATCACTCCTCCAATTTCACTAAGACATTGTACAATCTAAAACCCACATTAACAGCATTCAGTCTGCGCAGTTGCGTTCACTGTTGCTGGGTGAATGCGCCCAAATCCCACCGTCGGGAACTTCCAAACAGTCCATCGATTAAGATGCTTGCCTGTGAGATTAATCCTCATACAGCAGGTTTTACTGACATAGACCAGACATTATTCGAGTATCATGCTCAGGAAAAGGACAGAGCGCAGTATTTAGTAAATGGGAATTTATTGGAAAAGGACAGTTTGTGCGGCTTTCTGCGTCATTTATTTCATTTGTTCATTCTGGTCGAGCCAGAGTATTATGTGCAGTTCTGCAAAACAAATTACAGCAGTGATATCATAGCACTGGAAACGGTGCCGAAGAGATTTAACAGGATATTGGCTTGTGGAAGAGTTTCATTTGTGGAGAAATATTGGACAGACTGGTTTTATGTTTCTTACAGTAGAGGAGATTTTGAAAGGACGTGATTGAAATACAAAATATTGAAGGATATGGATCGGGTCGACTAAAAGATCTTGATCGATCACCACGGAGCACAGATTAAGTTTAAAGGCAGATAGAGTTGAAGATTTACGCAATAAAACCTAATCAGCCAGCAGGTGTTTGAAGCTGGAACCCACTGTCTGTCAGAGTCGAAGTAGCAGAAGCCCACATAACCTTCAGAGGTATTCAGGAGTGATTTTGTGATTACAAGGCCAAAGAATGAAAAATGGTATGAGGAAAATCAAGCCATTGTTTCTGACAAGAGCTCTTAGAAGGTGTTTTAAGGGCTATCAGGCAACCTGCACAAAAGCTTGCTGTCGGCTTCTCTGGTGTCGAGCGCTTAAGATGCAGCTTTTTTCACTGCTGTGGCCTGGGTTCAATGCCCCGTCAAGGAATAGAAGGTGTTGTTTTTTTCTTAAACAGCAGTAACCCACGGTTGAAAATAGAGCATTTGTGACGGGAGTACTTTCAATGCATCGAATCGATTTCTGCCCAAGAAGAAAAAAAAAGAGACAATGTTCTACCCTGTTAAAGAAGCGGATGGTGCCTCGACCATCCCTGCTCAGTCGAATAGTCCAACCTTCCTTCTTCTTTGATTCCACTTCAGAAAGATTTTTGAAAGATTCTCGAAGCTGCGACTTGTCTGTTCATGTTGTTTCCTTGCATTCCCACGAATCGCAGTGATTGGGTGAGTGAGTAATGGAGATGGAAAGGTGCCCATGAAGCTCGTTTGGGACAATTTGAGATCCCCTCCTGTGATCATGTCAGGACATTATTTCTGATGTTATCGTTGACATTGTTTGAAGGTTTCTGCAGGTCAGGAAATTCAACGTCAGTTCGACTTCAGAAGAAATAGGACGGTTGGTTTGTAAGTGCAAAAAAGCCGACATTGTTTTCGAGCCAGTTAGGAGTCGAAGCTTCACTATCGCGACGCGTAATCAGGAGCGTTATTCATGACTGGCTCCGACATGAATGGCATGATCATCAGCAGTCGGAAGACAGCATTACCACGCAGATACATTTTCTCAGTGTTTGGACATGTATCACCGTTTGGGAAACAACTCAGAGAGGTACAAGTGATAGAGAGTCGTCGTGGACTGGATGGCCTTATGTCTTCAGTCTGCGTGGGAATGACACCACGTGATTATGCCATCCCTCTCCCTGTCTCGGGGCAGAGGGAGAAACAATAGCTCATTTTTAACACTCACTGCAGAGTTGGACTCTGCAGATCACTGTCACTCAGGGAGCGTTTCTCTTCAGTTCGCTACATTTGGGAAAATTTGGGCTCAGATGTTAACTGCTTATCCGATCGCAGGAAAGAAACAGACGCCCGTGTTGCATGAGACTTTCTGCAGGATTTATATATAAAGCCGAACTCTGAACACCAAACAAGCTGGAAGCAAGATCACTCATATTCATTAAACTGGAGGAAGAACCTGCAGTGTCCAATTTTTTTCCTTTCCCGAAAGTTCTATACCTTTCTGTTTCTCGGATAAAAAGAGATTCGGAAAAATCCACAATCAAAGTTGCTCATTTACTACCGTGTAACTGATTCCACCCACCGTGATTGAGACTGGGCAGAAAAGCGAACGGGCTGTGCCCTGTCCCAGCACAGCTTGCATGTGGAAACAAAATGGTTTCATTGTCCGCCAGTGGAGACAGTCTGGTTCCTTAATGCGGGACAAAGAGCAACGTCAGTGAGCAGTTAGACAGAATGGGAAGCAAATACTATGGAAACACTTTGCTGCTCTAAATTTCAGGAGCGATGAGGAATGAATTTCAACCAGGGACGTAGTCAGCCGCTGGCACAGTCTGTATCGCACTGCTCCTTGAATATCATTTTGTTGTCCTTTTGGGCTTTCAGTGATTTAGATATGTGGTTCAAACTCAGGACGGATCCATATGTCCTTTCTCCACTTACGCAAAAATGATCAATGGATTTTCTCAAAAACTAGTTCCTGTAAATTATGTTGGATGGTCTGACGTCGGGATGGGAAGAACTAATGTTGCAGCAAACACGACAAAGCAAAGCACGTTTTAAAAGTGAAAGCGTATTTCGGCCGGATCACTTCGTCAATCCGACTCTGAATGAAACCACCAGCGGCATTATTGCTTAATTCTGCTTGTGAAACTTCAGGAAGTGGGGACGATAAGTGATTTTAGACAGCGTTGAACAGGGTAATGTAAATGGAGCAGAGTATGTACACTGTCAGCTGTGCAGGTAGATTGGAAAGTTGGGGCAGTTCTCCTTGGAGAAAGCTGGTCTTCCCTTGCCAGCGCAAGAGGCGAAAATCCTTCACCGTAACAACAACCGCCTGACCTCTCTCTACTGTCCCAAAGGATTATAGAACATTACAGCGCAGTACAGGTCCTTCGGCCCTCGAAGTTGCGCCGCCCTGCCATACTAATCTGAAACCAACCCTACCTACACTATGCCTGTCCAATGACGACTTAAATGCAATTAAAATTGGCGTATCTATTACCGTTGCAGGCAAAGCATTCCTTGCCCTTACTACTCGCTAACTGAAGAAACTATCTGTGATATCTGTCTTATACCTACCTCCCCTCACTTTAATGTTTTGTCCCCTCGTGTTGGCCGTTCCCATACTTGGAAAAAGGCTCTCCCTATCCATCCGATCTAACCCTCTGATTATCTTGTATGTCTCTATTCAGTCACCTCTCAAACTTCTTCTCTCGAGCGAGAACAGCCTCAAGACCCTCAGCCTTTCCTCATAGGACATTCCTTCCATCCCAGGCAACATCCAGGTAAGTCTTCTCTGCACCCTTTCTAAAGCTTCCAAATCTTTCTTATAATGCGGTGACCAGAAATGTACACAATGCCCCAAGTGTGGCCATACCAGAGCTTTGTACAGCTGCAACATAGCCTCCTGGTTCTGGAACTCACTCACTCTATTTATAAAGGTCAAAACACTGTCTGCCTTCTGAACAACCCTGTCAATCTGGTGGCAACTTTCAGGGATCTGTGTACATGAACACTGAGCTCTCTCTGTTGATCTGCACTCCCAAGAATCTTAGCATGCGCCCAGAACATTGCATTCCGATTACTCCGGCCAAAGTGTATCACTTCACACTTGTCCACATTAAACTTCATTTGCCACAACTCAGCTCAGCTCTGTCTCATCCTATCGATGTCTCTGCTACCGACTACATCCTTCGTCACTATCCAGAACTCCACCGACCTTAGTGTTGTCCGCAAATTTACTAACACACCCTTCTAAGCCCTCATCCAGGTCATTTATAAAAATGACAAACAGCATCGATCCTTGCGGAACGCCACTAATAACTGGACACCAAGGTGAACATGTCCCAACAACTACAACCCTCTGTTTTCTTTCAGCAAGGCAATTACTGATCCACAATCCAATTCCTCCGCATTTTGTATAATAGCCGACTGTGGGGAACCTTATCGAACGCCTTGCTGAAATCCATATACAACACATCAACCGGTTTACTCTCATCTATCAGATTGGTCACTGGTCTGTAATGACAAGGGTTGTCTCTACTAGCTTTTTTGAACAAGGGAGCCACATTTGCTATCTTCCAGTTCTCAGGCACGATTCCTGTCGACAATGATGATTTGAAGATCTCTTTCCTTGCTTCCCAGAGGATCCTAGGACAGAATCCATTCGGCCAAGGGGACTTGTCTATTTTCACACTCTGCAGTATTTCTAATACCTCTTCCAAGTGAACCTCAATGTCTTCTCGTCTAGATGCAAGTATCTCTGTATCTTCCTCGCCAACATTTTCATTTTCTATCGTGAACACTGTCGAAAAATATTTCCTTACTGATTCCGCTATCTCCTCTGATTCCGCACACAACTTCCCACTATTATCCTTGATTTGCCCTAATTTAGCTCTCATCATTCTTTTATTCCTGACATACCTATGGAAAGCGTTAGGGTTAACCCTGATCCTATCCGCCCACAACTTCTCATGTCTCCTCCTGGCTCTTCTGGCTCTCTCTTTCGGTCTTTCCTGACTTCCTTGTAACCCTCAAGCGCCCTAACTGAGTCTTCACTTTTGTCCTAATACAAGCCTTCTTCTTCTTCTTGACCAGGGATTCCACTTCCTTAGTAAACCGCTGCTCACCGTTCTAAATCTTCTTCCCTGCCTGAAAGGTGCATACTTATCTCGGACACAAAGGAGCTTTTTCTTGAATAAGGAACACATTTTTAACGTGCGCATCCCCTGCAGTTTCCTTCACCATTCTACGCTTCCTATATCTTTCCTAATTGCATCGTAATTTCCCTTCCCCCAGCTGGACCTCTTGCTCGGTGGAGTACACCTTCCCCTTTCCATCAAAAAATAACCCTGACAGAATTGTGATCGCTGTCTCCAAAGTGCTCACCTACTTCCAAATCTAACACCTGGCCAGGCTCGTTGCCCAGTACTATATCTAAAGTGCCTTCGCCCCTTGTAGGCCTGTCGACAGACTGTGTCAGGAATCCCTCCTGCACGCACTGGGCAAAAACTGACCCATCTATATTACTCGTACTGTAATGATCCAAGTCAATATTTGGATAGGTGAGGTCCCCCATGACAACTACCCTGCCTGTCTCACTCCTATCGAGAGTCATGTTTGCTATCCTTTCCTCTGGGATTATTCGGAGACCAAAAGAAAATTCCCAGCATGGTGACTTCTCCTTTCCTGTTTCTAACCTCAGCCCATACTACCTCAGTATGGAGTCTCCAAGCATCCTTTCTACAACTGTAATATTGTCCCTGATCAACAATGCCACAGCTCCCCCTCTTTGACCATCTTCTCTGTTCTTAATGAAACAGCTGAATTCCGGAACCTGCAGCAGCCATTCCTGTCCCTGCTCTATCCATGTCTCCGTAATGGCCACAACATCGAAGTCCCAATTACCAACCCACGCTGCCAGTTCACCCACGTTATTTCGGATGCTCCTCGCGTTGAAGTGCACACACTTCTCATCCAGAAGAGATATTCCAGCACCTCATCAACCAAACCTGCTTTAAATCTATTTACATGTTCAATGCTGGTTCTCGCTTTTTTGTCTCAGTTGGTCAGCGCGTTTGTCTGAAATATTGGTAGTCCTAGCCCAGACACAGCCTGTAATATTTCAGATCATGCAATGAGACCGACCATGTAACGACACTCCACCCACGAGGATCTATCCATGTTTCACCCAGAATCTGCACACAGGGAGATAGGGACACGCAGCAGGATGCAGTCCCACTCTACAATACCTGTAGAATACATCAATTGCAGCTTCAAACAGTGGCTTCCAGCCCAGCCTTGTGGCACAAGTTACAGAAACGCCTGCTCAGGAGCGGCTCTGACGGTGCGAAAGGCTCAAAATATTTCTGTTTAATTTGGTAACGGCTGCGGAGGTTTAATCCTGTTCTTGGAGCGTTTTTTAAACGGAACTCCTGTCTCTAAAAAGAGGGCTGTTAAAATGTGAGCAGGCAGAACAAACAAAATGTTGATGGTGTAGGTTGTATCTCGTCAGACAGATGGGATTCCCTATAGTCTGTAACAGAAAAGACTGGGTTAAGTGAAGTTATTACCCAATTTATTCACTGTCTGTCAGAGTGACTGCGATTCACATCGGCCGCGTAATAGATAAGGTAAAATATTAAAATAGTGATATAGAATTTGAAATCCTGGAAAATGCGCGAAATTAGATTGCAATGTCCTGAAGGAATAACAGCTGTGAATTGGAAGGTTTTAATGATGTTATTTGTGATCGGGAGAAATGAACTGTCTCCTTGCAAAATGACGCTGCAGGTGAATCATTCTCAGTATGAAGCAAGCAGCTAGTTGGCCAACCAGCTAGCTCAGTCGGTAGAGCGTGAGATTCTTATCATCAGAGTCAGGGGTTCGGTCCCCACACTGATCGCTTTCCCTTCCTAACTATATCACCGAACTCCATTTCAAAGTTATTCTTGCATCTTGCTTTCGTTCACATGTCAACTTCTGAGGGTAATTTGTCTTCATTTCACTGGAAGTGGTAGAGACATGTTTATCAGTGTGGGCGAATATGCAATACGTAATGTCACTTTCAAAGATGTGCGTTCTGCACCAATCAAAATGTTCAGAGACGTCTCACAAAAATGACCAGTTGCTAGGGAGGCAGTCCGTGACGGCTGAATGTCAAATGGTGCTGAACCAAAATTAACTGAAGCGAAAGGTTTTGATGGAAAGGTTGGAGAAAACTCCGTGACCGGTTCCCAGTTCACACAGAAAATGATCTTGTGAGCCTTTGCGGTATACAAATTTACCTTATTGCTAACTGATCTTGCCAGTAAACCTTATGTCTATTCCTGCTGTTGTGCTGAAAGTGAACATAAGTCTAATTAATTTCTGTGTACGATTTATTTTGATGTTTTCTTCGTTGTTCTGAATAGGCGTGGATGTTTCCATCACAGATGTTAACGAGTTTTAAGAGTACAGTCAGCCGACCCTGATACTTTCTGTTGAGAAGAAGTATCAGTTCGTGCAAAAGTGGCCCGCTTCAGAGCTGAGCAGAAACATTGTTACTACCTCTTTACGGGCAACAATGTTTATGAAATGTGGTGGATGGGGCTTTATTGCAGTGTCTTCAGCAAACCTCGTTTTGAAATTACTCGCCAATCACTACTCTAGTGGTGAAAAAGAGTACATTTCCAAATAACTGCTGCGTGATATTCTTTTCAAATTTCTCGGCCGTATTGGTCCTGAATATATGCCGAAGTCTGCCATACTGAGGCCATCCTGTTTAAGACTAAAGTTACGAATTTCACTGAGTCCCGGTACCCAGAGAAAATTGTCCCAGCCGACGTTCACATCACACAAAACATCCCTGCTTCAAAACCTGGCAGAAACAACCGTGTTCTATTTTTATAGGCGATAAGCCTTCTGGATTGATATGAACGGAGCAGTCATAGAACATAGAACATAGAACAAGACAGTGCAGAACAGGCCCTTGGCCCTACATGTTGCACCGACCAGTAACCTAGTCTCAGATCGTTCCCCTACAATATCCCATCGTCATCCATGTGCTTAACCAAGGATGGTTTCAATTTCCCTCATTTGGCTGAGTTGACTACATTAGCAGGTAGGGCATTCCACGCCATTATGAGTCTCTGCGTTAATAACCTGCTTCTGATATATGTCTTAAATCTATCCCCCATCAATTTGTAGTTATGCCCCTTTGTATAACATGACGTCATCTACCCAGGGAAAAAAATCTTTCACTGTCTACCCTATATAATCCTCTGATCATCTTGAACGTCTCTATCAAATCCTCCATTAGCCTTCTTCTTTCCAATGAGAACAGACGCTAATTTCTCAACCTTCCTCATAAGACCTTCCATCCAGACCGGGCAACATCCTGGTAAATCTTGTCTACACTTTTTCTCATGCGTCCACATTCTTGCCAAAATATGGCGACCCGAACTGTACACAATATTCCAATTGTGGCCGCACGAGCGTTTTGTATAGTTGAAACATGATATTACGGCTCCAGAACTCAATCCGTCTACGAATGATACCTAACACAGCATATGCCTTATTACCAGCACTATCAAACTGAGTGGAAATTTTCATGGATCTATGTACATGAACTCCAAGATCCTTCTGTACATCCACACTACCAAGAATCTTTCTATTTACGCAGTATCTGCTTTGCTGTTATTCTTCCCAAAGCGCATCATCACACATTTAGCTGCATTGAACTCCATCAACCACCACTCGCTGCCTTCTTTCAGAAAGCCAGTTTCTAATCAAAACTGCTATTTCGCCCTCAATTCCATGCCTCTGCATTTTAGCCAACATCCTACCATGTGGAATCTTACTAAAGGCTTTACAGAAGTCCATGTATACTACATCAACAGCCCTACCATCATCTACATGCTTGCTTACCTTCTCAAAAAACTCAATGAGGTTTGTGAGACATGGCCTACCATCGACGAAACCATGCTTACTATCAAAATTAAATTGTTGCGTGCCAGATGAGTATAAATCTTATGTCTTATAATCATTTCCAAAACCTTTCCTTGAATATATGTAGGGTTAAGTGGTCTATAATTACCTGGATCATCCCTACTGCCTTTCCTGAATAATGGCACAGCATTTGCAATCCTCCAGTCCTCTGGTACTAAACCTGTAGACAATGACGACTCAAATATCAATGCAGAAGGCTCTGCTATCTCTGCCCGACCTTCACAGAGAATCCTCGAAAAAATCGTATCCGGGCCAGGGGACTTGTGTACTTTCACACCTTCAAGTCTGACAACACCAGTTCATAACTGACCTATATCCCTTCTAGGCTAATATCTCAAACCTCATTCTTCTCCTCTACAATAGTCTCTTTTTCTTGAGTGAAAACCGATGAGAGCTGTTTGTTCAGCACATCTCCAAACTCCATAGTGTCCACATACAATTTGCCACTTTTGTCTTTACTAACCTCGTCATCGTATTATCACTCTCATATCTATAGAAAGCTTTAGGGTTCTCCTTTATTCTATTTGCTAAAGAATGCTCGTGTCCTCTCTTTACTCTACTTAACTATATATTTAAATCCTTCCTCGCTGATCTGTAACTCGTCATCGCCTCATCTGAACCATGTTGCCTTAACAACACATAAGCCTCTTTCTTCTGTTTTCCAACAGATGCAATTTCTCTAGTAAACCATAGTTCCCTTATATTATCACTTCCTTTCTGCCTGACAGGGACATTCTTGTCAAGGACACGCAATATCTGTTCCTTAAACCATCTCCGCATTTCCATTGTCTGCATCCCCAGAAGTTTGCTACCCTGTTCTATGCATCATAATTCTTGATTTATCACATTTTCATTGCCCTTACCTCGTCGATTAATCTTGACCTCTGGCATGCACCTATCCCTTTCCATCGCTCATCTAAACCTTACTGCATTATGGTCACTCTCTCCAAAGTGCTCACCAGCAACTAAATCAAACGCCTGGCCTGGTTCATTTCCAAGCACCAGATCCAGTGTGGCCTCGCTACTTGTCGGAATTTCGACATACTGTGTCAGGAATACCACCTGTATACATTGAATACAAACTGTTCCGTCCGACGTACTAAAGCTACAACATTTCCAGTCAATTTTGGGGAAGTTAAAATCCCCCATAATGACCACCTTTTTCCTTTGAGTCCTACCCAGAATTATTTTGCCAATCCTTTCTTCCACCTCTCCGGAACACTGTGGAGGCATATAGAAAATCCAAGCAGTGTGATCTCTCCTCTCCTGTTTCTAAACTCAGTCCACGCGACCTCATTCGTGCTTGTCGTTCTCATCATCAAATCTGGAACTGATTTTCTTCCACCATATCTGTTGCTGTGGTGAAAAGGAGCACAATTCAGATTATTTGCTGTGTGCAAGTTTGTTGTTATTCATTCTCCACGGAGAAATTGAGGATGGGAGATGATGGAGGGTTTATGCCAGAATCAATGATTCTCCTGCCGCTCAGATGCTGCTCGAACTGCTGTGCTTTTCCAGCAGCGCATTCTCAACTAAAGTTCTCTCCTCCTAGTTCCGGTTTATGCATCGAATTGTACACCTTCGGTGGCTGTGCTGTGTAAGGACGCCATTACTGATCATCTCTGCAACAGTCATACCATAATTGCTTACAACTTGAAGGCGGCCTGGTTCAGTGTCAAGAAGAGCTCTCATTTGCTGGTGTCACAACGAACACTGGGTTCTGATGCACGGTCTCTGTCAAATGTTTCCCAAAGTAGGGTCTGAAATGACTCATTTGGACGCTTCCTGCCGTTTCCTAACCTCTGTGAACCAAAACCAGAAATCCTCAATCACATTTTTTCACATTTCCGCTATTTGTTGAAGGAGGCTGGCCATTCGCCCACACGATCCGGTGGAAGATCGAGAACATTGTTGACTGAATCTAATGGAGACTCTCATTGATAATCTTCACTTTCTTCTGTTCCATTGTTGTCCGATTCTATTTTAAGTCACTTGAGCACTTTTCAGGAAGTGGAGATGCACTAAGGTTCCACTATATTTGGAAGCACCATTTGGAATTGCCTCGGTGCCTTTTGTGGAAGCAGTTCGTAACCCAGACAATTGGCAGTACCACACAAACAGCCTTCATGCTTCAGTGTGCCTGAAAATTGGTTCTCCTTTTAAGATTTGCTTCTGCACCATGTTAAAAGCTGTCCGTTTTTGGTTTTGCTGCCGAATTGAGGTGCTAACACCATTTGGGAGGCATTGTTCTGCAGCCAAATTCTTTCACGGAGAACTAGGGAATGGATCAAGGAGAAATGTCAGTTGCATAGAAAGTTGGGTCAGACTTCATTCGTGGGTGATTTCGAAACATGTATTTTCAGAAAACTAGCCAAACGCGCTGACCAAGCAATTAGCGCCATGATCTTTGGAAATGGTCTATTACACGGGTGTGAATCACTGGAGCATCTCAGAGAGGCCGAGCACTGAAACAGACCTCTGATCCAATGCCTGCCTGCTGAACTGATATCCGATTTTAATCTAGCCGGATTTGCCAACATTTGTCTCTTATATACCGTTCCAGATGCATTTGAAATGTTGTGAAAGGGTCAGATTCCGCCATTACATCAGGCAATTCATTCCACACACGCAAAACCGGCTGTGTGAATACATTGTACCTCAGATCCCACTTAAATCTTACCACGCTCAGTTTAATCCTTCCCTCTCTCGTTTTGAATTCGTCTGCCTTGTGAAAAAATATACACCTTGGCATTCTTCAGCCCTGAAGCACCAGTGAAATTCTCCCAGCTTGTTCAGTTTCATGCTACAGTCCAAAACCAACATACCTTTCTGCACCCTCTTAAATAGTCATGGAAAATGTAGAGCACTAGATTTGTTTAGCAGCGTGGCCAAGTGGACTAACGCACTAGAATTAAGTTTTTAGATTACTTTACAGTGTGGAAACAGGCCCTTCGGCCCAACAAGTCCACACCGACCCGCCGAAGCGTAACCCATCCATACCCCTACATTTACCCCTTACCTAACACTGCGGGCAATTTAGTATGGCCAATTCACCTGACCTGCACATCTTTGTACTGTGGGAGGAAACCGGAGCACCCGGAGGAAACCCACGCAGACACGGGGAGAACGTGCAAACTCCACACAGTCACGGGGAGAACGTGCAAACTCCACACAGTCAGTCGCCTGAGGCGGGAATTGAACCAGGGTCTCAGGCACTGTGAGGCAGCAGTGCTAACCACTGTGCCACCGTGCCGCCCACAAGTTGTTGTGGTTCTGTTCGCCGAGCTGGGAATTTGTGTTGCAGACGGTTCGTCCCCTGTCTCGCTGACATCCTCTGTGCTTGGGAGCCTCCTGTGAAGCGCTGCTGTGATGTTTCCTCCGGCATCTTTCGTGATTTGTACCTGCCGCGTCCGGTTGTCAGTTCCAGCTGTCCGCTGCAGTGGCCGGTATATTGGGTCAAGGTCAAGGTGCTTATTGATTGAATCTGTGGATGAGTGCCATGCCTCTAGGAATAACCTGGCTGTTCTCTGTTTGGCATGTCCTATAATAGTAGTGTTGTCCCAGTCGAACTCGTGTTGCTTGTCATCTGAGTGTGTGGTTACTAAGGATAGCTGGTCATGTCGTTTCGTGGCTAGTTGGTGTTCATGGATGTGGAACGTTAGCTGTTTTCCTGTTTGTCCTATGTCGTGCTTTGTACAGTCCACCCGAGCTACAAATCTTCTCCCAAACTTTGAACTGGAATTAAGTTTCAGTCTTTATCCAGGTTTTGTGGGTTTGAATCCCATTGCTACCACAACCTTTTTCTTCCATACTGAATTTGTACACACGTCCATTTCTTAGCGAAAAATGTCTCCACTTTACTGGGAGTGCCAGACACAAGGTTGTCGCTGCAGCCAAATATACATGAATGAGGTCCCTTTCAACGCGTAAGGTCAAAATCCAACCATGCAACAATCAAACTGCTCAGAGGAACGAAATGAAAATTACATTTTTCTAGGGTCAGCTAAGGATCCATGTCAAATGAATTTGAACAAGAACTAAATGATTCAGAAGGTTCTGATGGAAATCGAAGGGAATTCTGCCTGAACGTTTCCCAATTCACTCGGAAAATTATTTTCTTGTGTGCCGATGTGTGTTTACACAACGAACAGTTTGAAATCGGTGGTGGGGTTGGGGGTTCGACATAATTGTGTGGTTTCAGTTCTGGACAGAAGTGATCTGGGCTAACGGGAAGGCAAACATTTCCAGAGGCGAGACTGATCCAGGATCACATGTTCTGCTTCTGTAGCGTAAAGACAAATTCCTGGAAACTTTGAGAATGTCTGCAGCATCTGGGAATGAAAGCAGAGTTAATTTTGCAGTGACAGTGACGCTATTGTTTTACCAGGTCCATCTCCACCTGCCTTTGTGAACCCCACTCTTTTATTTGAATCTGTCCTCTCCTCCACCTTCATCCTCAGCTTCTCTTTTATTATTTCCTCTCTTGCCACTATCCCAGTGTCTAGATTTGTTTCAGACTTGTGCCATCTGTCAAACTGCCAAGTTCTGACTGGAGGTCATTGAGTCAAACAATTAACTCTGTTTCTATCTCTCGAAATAGCAGAGGCCACAGACAGTAAGATGGTTAGGTCGTTCAGCCCCTGTACCTTGCTCTGTCAATGGACCATGTGGTTCTCAAACCCATTCTCCAGTATTCTCACTGTAACACGTGATCCATCTCTTTCACAGCGACGATCTGAATCCGGCTCCATCCACAATACGTACAACTGTTACACCATTTCTGTGTTTGACCGAGCTCCATTTCAGTCCCGCATTGACATTCCGATCCCTCCTTAGCAAAGCCATCCCTGCTGGGAGGCAACTCGAAGGAGGCTGTGGCCGCACTGTGTTTGTATGGAGTCGTGATTATCACGTTCAGCTCTCACGGAATGGATTGCTGCTTCAAATAGCCGTTGAGACAAAACGAGTGTTAACGTGGCTGAGCTTATTGCTTTCAGTTCTTGTCAGCAAACCTTGCTCACGATGTTCCCAAACATGTCGTGTTGGCGCGAGAGGGAGTGCAAATTCAATAAATTGCTTTGAACGATTTTGTCAGATTTCCCATTTTCTTCATCCTGCATATGCAAGCATGTTTCCAAAACCTGCATTCATTATTTTTAAGAGTGATGTCGGCAATGGCGCTTTTTTTCTGCAGAGGAGATTTATCAGTTTGCCTTCTATGCAAAAGCGGCCCGTGTCAGATTCCGGCAGAAACATTGGTGTCCCCTTGTTACTTGCGACAGATTTAAGGTCTGTCGTGCCTGGGGCTTTCTTGTAGTTCCCATCAGCAAACGTTTTATTTGAATTTTGCCCTTCGAAACTGCTGTCGTGCTGAAACGGAATACAGTTCCAATTAATTGCTCTGTGAAAAAAAAATATATATATGTGTATATATATACGTGCTGATGTCTGCCGCACCGATGGCCATCCTATTCCAGAGTGTAGTTACGAACTTTCCTCTGCCCCGAATGTCCAGGGAAACTTGTTGCAGCGTATTCAGCCTCAACATACAGTCCAACTCCTGCAAACATATCAACATCCTTGTAAATATTTCCTCAGCAATTTCAATTGATTTCCTTTGTTTTTCATTTATGTCAATAACCCTGGACAACATGATCTACTTTGAACTTGCTCGCCCGTATCTGCTGTAGTGGTGAAAGGAATAGAATTTCGATTAAGTGCTCGAAGTTTCTCTCCTCCCTGGTCCTCAACATCCGCCAATGTGTACAGCACTGATGACCATCCTGTTTGAGAGTGCAGTGACCGTGCACCTATCCTTTCTGTAAAAGTAGTACCGCATTTGCATTCTGTGTGAAGGCGGACCTATTCAGTGTCGAGGAGATCCCTCATTTACTGGTCTCACGGTGAACATCGAATTGCTTCTCTACGCTCTCTGCTAAATATATCGCAAAGTAGCCTCTGACAGGCCTCATTGGGATGCTGTATGTCGTTTCTCTACCGGAATAAGAATCAAAAATCCTCAAACATGTTTTGGAGCAGTTCACATATTCAAGTGTCTAAGCATTGTGAGTGTGTCCGTCTCATTCAGTCAACAACCTGAATGAATGGATTTGTACACTCAGATGAACCTCTGGAGTCGTGGCCTCACTGATACTAATGTGTGCTCTGAAATCACAGCCAGGTTGGAAATGAAACTGAGGAAATGACAGACAGGCTGCCGAATGACATTGCATCCATCATCATTCCTTTCTATCACAGAGGAGCTGTAAAATATAAACGGGGGAGGGGCAATAGGCAAGCTAGGTACATCCAGCTCTCGTGAACACTTTTCTGACAGCTTATTCCATGCACGCATCTCCATCTGTGTGAAAACGTTCCTTATGACCTTTTTAAATCTTTCCCATATCAACGTACACATATGCCATGAAGTGTTGGACTCCCCCAAGTCCGAGAAAAGACCTTCTCTATTTATCCTACCCATCCCACATGAATTCAAAAACTTCCACAAGGTCACCTCTCAGCATCACATTTTTCGGGGAAATTGCCTGAATCATTCAGCCCCTTCCTCTAGCTCACATCCTCCAGTCGGTGCGCCAGCCTTGTAAAGATTACATGAGAAATTTCAATACTCACAACATCCGATAGGTTGCAGGGTCAACAGAAATGCACGCAGTATTCGAAAACTGGCCGCATCAATGTATTGTACAGCCGCAATGACCACCGAACTTCGAAGCACAATGGACTGAACAATGCAGGCAAGCATAATGATCACCTTCTCACTGTCCTAGGTACCTGCAACTCCATTTCTAATGTGCTATGAATCTGCACTTGTACGAAGATTTCTTTGTACTACATTGCACCAATTCTCCCACTTAGTACTACACGCCTCCATCTCCCCCATTTAGCACTGCACTGCCCCAATTCTACCATTGTTCTACACTGCTACAGTTCCCCGATTAGTACTGCACTGTCCCATTTCTCCCATTTAGAGCTTCACCGTCCCAGCTCTCCCTTTCAGATCTATACTCCCCCAAATCTCGCATTTAGTGCAACACTATCCCGTATCTCCAATTTAGTGTGACGCATCTCCAAATCTCCCTTTAAGATGTACACCGCCACAAATCTCCCGTTTACTGCTACTCTGCACCAAAACTCCCATTTAGTGCCACACTGCCTCAAATATCCCAATTATTGCTACACTGCCCCGATTGTTCCATTTAGTTCTACTCTGCCCTCAGTCTCCCGTTTAATGCTGCACTGCGCCAAATCTCCCAATTTGTGAAACACTGTCCAATTCCGCCCTTTCGAACTCTACTGCCCAATTTATCCCATTTAGTTCTGCATGGCCCAATATTCGCGTTTGATGAACCACTGCCCATTTGACATTGACATACCTCATTTAATGGTGCAGTACTGCCTCAGGCTGAACCTCTGACGGTGAGGCACTACCTCTGGCTTCCCCTCTGATGGTAAGTCACTGCCTCAGGCTGACCCTTTACGGTGAGACACAACCTCAGGCTGACCATCTGACAGTGGGTCATTGCTTCAGGACTAAAATTGCAGTGCTCGGTCAGGAGTGCGCTAATAATCGAGCTGCAATACGCACAGTGCTGATCCTCTCATCGTGAGGGCCTACTTTAATTACGTAATGCCAGAAAAGATCTCCAGACATGGGGCACTTCCTCGGTTCTGGCCATCTGCTAGGAGGGTGTTAGTCAGTCGGTTCTGGTCTTCGGAGAGAGCTTCTGTACTACCTCTGTCCTCAACCTCCAGTCGTGTGGCAGCCCTCGGTTCTGGCCTCATTGTCATGAGGCACTCGGGGAATGCATTAGAACAAAGGATGAATATTCAGCCAGTGGGTATTTGGAATGTACTCACGGGGAGCAGTACTAAGGTATTCAGAAAATTTCGGAGGGTTGGTACGGAAGAGTGCTTCCATTTTGCAGGGTCAGAAGTGAGGAAGTGTCTTACTGTCTGAGATTCACTCCTGAGCCAGCGGGTTGTCACAAGGTCAGTGCTATGGGATTATCTGAGAAGTGAGAGAGTGCCCTAGCCCCATTATCCCACTTAGGGGTGCGCTCCTCAAATTCTCTCATCCATTTAATGATACACTGTACAAGTTCTCCCAGTTACTGCTATATTGCATCAATTACCACATTATCTGATGCACTGTTCTTACTGAGATAAACACTTACCCAATTCCTCCATTTCATCATTCTTTGCAATGACTCTGTAATTCATTGCTGCTCTTAAATGTAGGCATGGATATGGTGGAACGAATGGTCTGTCTCTGTGCAACACATTTCTATGATTCTATTGAGGGTCTCACTGCCCTGAAACAACTCTCCCATTCATCAATCCTGCACAAATCCTGAAGCTGCATCAACTATCCCATTGTGTATTAACACGCCCCAGTTCTCCCATTTAAAATCCAGTAGCAACAGCCTGAATTCTCCAATTGTTGACCTCCTGTATCAGTTCATTCCATTTAATTGTTCTTTTCCACATCGGGGTGCCCTGCTCATTTTTGTTTTCATTTCGTGGTGCACTAATCCAAATCTCTAACTTTCTGATGCTTCTAACATTTCTTGTTTTCACTGATTCCCTGCACCGATTCTCCCATGAAGATATGAACTGCTCCAAATCTATAACATGTTGGCACTTCCAACAATTTTCTAATCTCCCAATAAATGATGCAAACCCATTCGGCCATTTCCTGGTAACTCTATGCAGTTTTCCCATTCCCTCATACCCGAATACTAATTCTCCCACTTCCTCCTAGGACAATAATAGTTCTTCCGTTTCCACATGCCCTGATACGAATTCTCTCATTTTTTGATGCCCTAGACCAAATTTCCCATTTTGGGGTTCCCTAATTTAATTCTCTCAAGCACGAATTCTCTAATTTAGATACACGCTACACCAATTCTTCCATGACTTATGTCTCTACAATGATTCCCCCATATAGTGGTCCACTGCTGGATTTCTCCAATTTTGGTGTTTTCTGCATCAAATCTGCAAACCTGCACAAATGCTCCTTCTCGTCATGAACGAAACAAACTTGCACATTGGGTGTTGTCTTGCCCCAGCTCTCCCATTTGGTTGTTTCCTGGTATATATCTTCCATATAACGGTACCCTGCCCAAATTATTTTCATGTAGTGGTGCCCTGTATCGAATCTTCACTTTCCTGCTCTTTCCAACATTCTCCTACACACTGATTCTCTGCCCGAGTTCTCTCGTTCACATATGGTCTGTTGTAGTTCTCTATGTTATTTGCACCCCACACTAATTCTCCCATTCAGTCTCTCCGTAAACCAATTCTCATATTCACTAATGCCCCAACCCAATTCTCCCAGTGAGGTGTGCACTGCTCAAACACGGTGTGTCATAATGCATCAGAACAGATCGATTAAAATTAAACCTGGACGGTCAGATGTTCCCTTTATTGAATCTCCATCATTACTCCTTTGTAACATTCGTCCTATGTCCAGATTCACAGCCCGTGTTCTCCAATTTCCTCTAATTCTCGAAGATAAAGTCCCAATTCTTTCATTTTATGATGCCCTGTGCCAGTTCTCCAGTTCAGGGTACTGCAATACAATTCCCCCATTTACTGACTTCTGTAAGAGGTTCTCCACTTAGTGACGCCCAGTACAAATTCTCAGATTTACTGGTGCACAAGCTCAATCTCCAATTCAGTGTTGTCCTGCCCCAATTCTCCCACTCACATTTGTAATTCCCTTGTTTCCCCATTTAGAGCGACACTGACCCAACTGTCCCATTTTCTGCTACACTTCCCCAGTTCTCCCGTTTAGTGCTACACTGCCTCTTTGACATTGTCAAATGTCCTCTGCCAGTGTGGCACTGCCTCAGGGTGACACTGTGACGATGAGACACGGTCTTAGTCTGACTCTCTGACAAAGAGACAATGCCTCTGGCTGACCCTTTCACGGTGAGGCACTGCCTTAAGCTGACTCTCTGACGGTGAGGCAGTGCCTCAGAATGAGGTTCTGGTGGTGAGTCATTGCCTCAGGACTGAAATTGCCGTCCTTCTTCAGGCAAATCGTTATCCTCGAGCTGCAATACCCACAGTGCTGATCTCTCATCGTGAGGATCTCCTTTAATTCTCTAGTGACAAGCATATAACCAGGAATGGGGCACTTCTTTGGTTCTGGCCATCTGGCAGGAGGGTGCTCAACATTCGTTGCTGGCCTTCTAATAAGATTTTGTAAGAGCTCCGTTCTCACCCTGCAGTAGTGTGGCCGCCCTCCGTTTTTGCCTCACTGTGCTGAGGCACAAGGGGACTGCATTAGGAACACAGCGGCAATATTCAGCCTGTGACTCTTTGTACTGAAGGTTGGGGGGCCAGTGCTGTGGTATTCGAACTCTGTCGGAGTGTTGGTACGGGAAAGTGCTCCCTTTTTGGGAGTGTCAGAGTTGGGGAAATGTCTTATTGTCTGAGATTCAGTCCTGAGGGATTGACTTTTCACGGAGACAGTGATGTTGCATTGTCTGAGAACTGACGGAGTGCGCTCTCTCCATTCTTGCATTTCGAATACCCTCTTCTAATTCTCCCATCCAGGATTTTCCTATCTAGGTTACTGCTAAACTTCACCAAATCTCCCATTTTCTGCTACACTACACCAATTCCCTCATTATCTGATGCCCTGTTCCAAATTCTCTCAGTGAGATAAACCCTTGCACAATTCTTCCATTTCGTCATCCCTTGCAGTGATTCTCCTGTTGTTTGGTGCGCTGTTAAATTCTTAAATTTTAAGCATTGACAAGTTCCATTTGTAACTTTGGGGCACGTCTCTATGATTCTATTTCGTGTTTCACTGCTCTGCACCAATTCTCCCAATTATCAATCGTGCATAAATCCTGGAACTGCAGCAACCCTCCTATTAAAGATCGTCCTGACCCAGTTCTTCCATTTAGCATTTAATAGCACCTTCCTGAATTCCCTAACTATTGATATCGTGCATCAATTCATTCTATTTAGTTGTACCCTGATACAACTCTTCCACATGCCCTTCTCATTTATTTTTCATTTCGTGGTGCACTGACCCGATTGTCTATTTTACTGATGCTTGCAGGGTTTCTATTTTTCACTGATTCCGTGTCACTATTTTGCATTTTGATGTGCTCTGCTCCATTTCTCTCACGTATTGGCACTCCCACCAGTTTTCTAATCTCCCTATTTACTGATGCCCACCAATTCATCCATATGCATATCCCTACACTAATCATCCCACTTCCTCACACCCCGACACTATGTCTCCCACTTCCTCAAACTACCAATAATAATTCTCCCATTTCCTCATATCCCGATACAAATAATCTAATTTCCTGTTGCCCTCGTCCAGATATCCCACTTAAGGGAGCCCTACGCTCATCTTTGCATTTAAATGCGCCTTTCACGAATTTTCTGATTTAGTTCCACTCTGCACCATTTCTTCCATTAACTATTTCTCTGCAATGATTCTCCCATGTGGTGGTCCACTGCCAGAATTCTCCAATTTTGTTTTTTTTTTCTGCATAAAATCTCCAAATTGGCAAACCTGAACAAATCCTGACTTTCATGATGAACTGCACAAACTCTCCCATTGAGTATTGTCTTGTCCCAAGACTCCCATTTGGTTGCTTCCTTATGTACATCTTCCATATAATCGTGCCATTCTATTCATTTAGTGTTGCCAGAATCGAATCTCCACTTTCCTGCTCTTTATAACATTCCTCTGACCTATTCATTCCCTGCCCGTGTTCTCCCATTCCACATGCTCTGTTCCCATACTCTATGCTGTGAGTACCCCACACCAATTATCCCATTCAATGTTACCCGAAACAATTATCATATGCATTGATAATCAAACGAAATTCTCCGAGCGAGGGGTGCCGTACTGTGACTCGCTGAGTTAGTGGTGCCATACTCCAATTCGCTGTAAACCTTCCACTGCACAGTTTTTCCATTCTCGTGGTTCGTACAACAAGTTTCCCAAAAACAGCTTCACTTCCGTGCACCACTGTCCCATTTTCGAATCCTGCAGAAATCCTCTTTCAGTCAGCAACTGCACTCCAGCTGCATTGAGTATGATCCAGCACCATTTCTCCCACTTCCTGCACCAATTCTCTAATGTTGTCGAGCTATCACCATTGTTAACAGCTAACCCGAGAATGCAACTTTAAAAAAAAGGGTTTTGTGATTTACACATGAAAGAATTGAAATTATCACTGTATTCCAACAGATGAAAGGCTTAACAGACAATCAATTCTTCAATGTATAATTTCAGGTATATCACACTGCAAATTTTTGCTTTAAATTCTGTGTTACGATCGAGCCCTCCACAACCACCTGATGAAGGTGCGTCGCTCCGAAAACTAGTGTGCTTCCAAGTTAACCTGTTGGACTATAAAATAGTGTTGTGTGATTTTAAACTTATTAAAATTGAATCTAAACGGTCCGTTTTTTGCCTTGATTTAATCTCCATCCTAACCCTTAGCATTTATCCGATTTCCTGATTCGGTGCCTCTGTTCATCAATTTGCTGCAAGTCTCGAAGATATTAGTGTCTTGCACCAATTCGGTCATTTACTGATGCCCTGCACTAATTCTCCAGTTCAGTGTTGTACAATACCATTTCTCCCATTTCCTGATATCTGGAAGAGGTTCTCCAGTCAATATTGCCCTGTACAATTTTCACATTTACTGGTGCCCCAGTCCAATTCTCTTATTCAACATTCTCTCCCCCATTTCTCCCGTTTGGTTTTGTGCTCGCCGTGTTTTCCCATTTCGAGTGACAGTTCGCCAATTCTCCCGTTTAGAGCTACACTGCCACCATTCTCCCATTTAGTGCTACACTGCACCAATGTTCCTGTTTAATGCTAAACTGCCCCTTTGACACTGAGGCACTTCATCTGACGTTGAGGCACTCTCAGACCCACCCTCTGACAAAGAGGCACTGCCTCATGCTGACCATCTGACCGTGTGGCACTGCCTCACGCTGACCCTCTGGCGGTGCTGCGTTGTCTCAGGCCGATCTTTGATCGTGAGGCACTGCCACAGGCTGACATTCTGATGATGAGGCATTCCCCCAGGCTGCAACTCTAACGGCGAGACACCGCCTCAGGAGTGAAATTGCAGTCCTCCTTCAGGAGTGCCCTCATTATCGATCGACAATGACCACAGTGCTGATCCTCTCATTTTGACTGACTCCTTTCAGACTAAAGTGTCAGACAGAATCTCCTGGAATAGTGCACTTCCTCAGTTCTGGCTATCTGAAAGCGCGGGCTTACTCACACGATACTGGCCGTTTGACGGTGCTTTTGTCCTGCCTCTGACCTCACACTCCAATAGTATGAAATCCCTCGTTTCTGGTCTTGTTGCATTTTGCAACTGCGGGACTGAACTATTAACAAAGAGTCAAGACACAGCCAGTGGCTCTTTTCACTGCAGTTGGGTGGAGCAGTACTGAAGTATTCTGAGATGCTTGGAGGTTTGGAGCGGGGTAATGCTTCCTTTTAGGAGGGTCAGTGATGAGGACGTTCCTTATTGTCTGCGATTGAGTCCTGAGCGAGTGACTTGTCAAACTTTCAGAGCTGTGTTCAAAATCGCGATGCTCCGAAAGTTAGTGTGCTTCCAATTAAACCTATTGGATTTTAACCTGGTGTTGTGTGATTTTTAACTTTGTTGCCCCCAGTCCAACCCTGGCATCTCCAAATCATTCAGAGCCGTGATATTGTCTGAGAACTGGTGGAGTGCCCTCGCTGCATTCTCCCATTTATGGGTTCCCTCCTTTAATTCTCCCATGCAGTATGTCCTGCTCTATTTACTGCTGCACTGCACCAAATCTCTGATTTACTCCTGCCCTGAACCAAATCTCCCATTCGCTGCTGTACCTAACCGTTTCCCCCTTATATGACGCCATGTTCCAAATGTTCTTACTGAGATAAACACTTGGCTATGGTTCCATTTCGTCATTCCTTGCAATTATTGTCCCATTCATTGGTGCACTGTTAAATTCATAAATATTAGGGATGCATAAGTTGGACAGAGTGTCTGTTTCTATGCAGCGATTCTCCATCATTATATTCAGTGTTTCACTACGCTGCACACGTTCTTCCATTTATCAATCCTGCACAAATTCTGGAAAAGCATCAACTCTTCCATTTAATATTATCCAGCCCCAGTTCTCCCACTTAGAATTTAACAGCACCTGCGTGAATTCTCCAATTATTGATGCCCTGTATCAATTCATTCCCTTCAGTTATTCCCTATACACCTCTTTCACGTATGGGTGCCCTGCTCCATTTTTATTTTCATTTCGTGGTGCACTGACCCGAATACCCATTTTGCTGTTGCTTCCAACGTTTCTCCATAACACTGATTCCCTGCCCCGATACACCTACTTAGACGTGGTCTGCTCCAATTCTCTGATATTTTGGCTCTCCCACCAATTTTGTCATCTCCCACTGACGGATTATCCCATTTACAATACCCCTATACTTATTCTCCCATTTCCTCATACTCCGACACTAAATTCTCCTGCTTTTTCATATAATGATCCTAATTCTGCCATTTCCTCATATCCCAGTATGATTCTCTCATTTTCTGATGCCCGAGTTCAAATCTCGCATTTAGGAGTACCCTACTCTAATTCTACATTTTAATGGTGACTTGCACCAAATATCTAATTTAGGTCCACTCTGCACCACTTCTTCCATTAACTATGTAGCTGCAATGATTCTCCCATATCGTTGTCCACTGCTGTAATTCTCCAATTTTGGCGTTTACTGCATCAAATTCTCAAATTGCCAATTCTGCACTAATCCACCCTTTCGTCATGATCTGAAGAAACTCTCCCACTGAGTATTGCCTTGCCCCAACTCTCCTGTTTTGCTGTTTCCTGACATGCATCTTCCACATAATGGTTTACTGCTCCAAGATTTTTCATTATTGTCGCCCTGCATCGAATGGCCACTTTCCTGCACTTTACAACATTTCTCCGACTTACTAATTCCTGCCCGTGTTCTCCCATTTAAATATGCTCTGTTCCAAGTCTGCATGCTTTAAGCATCCCACACGAATTCTAGAATTCAATATTGCCCTGAAACAGTTCTCATGTTTATTGATACCCAAACCAACTTCTCCCAGTGTGGGGAACGCCACTCTGACTCTCTGAGATAGTGGTGCCATACCCCAATTCGCTGTTAAAGTTCCACTGTGCAATTTTTCCATTTTGTGGTTCGTGCAACAATTGTCCCAAATACAGCTTCACTTCCGTGCACCATTCTACCATTTTCGAATCCTGCACGAATCTTCTTTTCGTCAGCTTCTGCACCTCCATAACATTTAATGTTATTCAGCTCCAGTTCTCCCACGTCTTCCACCAATTCTGGGTGGGGACTGGGAGGAAGCAGCCAGTGCAGGGACCCCCTGCGGCCGTTCCCCTCAAGAACAAGTATACCGTTTTGGATACTTGTGGGGGGGATGACTTCCCAGGGGTAAGTAACGGGGCTCAGGTCTCTGGCACGGAGCCTGTCCCCGTTACTCAGAAGGGAAGGGTGAAGAAGAGCAGAGCAGGAGTAATTGGGGACTCGATAGTTCGGGGCACAGATCGGCGGTTTTGTGGGAACGAGAGAGACTCACGTTTGGTATGTTGCCTCCCAGGTGCAAGGGTACGTGATGTCTCTGATCGTGTTTTCCGGGTCCTGGAGGGGGAGGGGGAGCAGCCCGAAGTCGTGGTCCATATTGGCACCAACGACATAGGTAGGAGGAGTGCCGAGGATGTTAGACAGGCTTTCAGGGAGCTAGGTTGGAAGCTCAGAGTTAGAACGAACAGAGTTGTTGTCTCTGGTTTGTTACCCGTGCCACGTGTTAGAGATTCGAGGACTAGGGAAAGAGAACATTTAAATGCGTGGCTACAGGGATGGTGCAGGAGGGAGGGATTCCGGTTTTTGGAAACCTGGGGTTCTTTCTGGGGACGGTGGGACCTCTATAAACAGGATGGTCTACACCTGAACCTGAGGGGCACGAGTATCCTTGGGGGTAGGTTTGCTAGTGCTCTTGGGGGGTGTTTAAATTAACTCTGCAGGGGCATGGGAACCCAGATTGTAGCTTCAGGGTGCAGGGCCTGGAGTGTAGGGAGGTTAGGAACATGGCACCAATCTCAAAGGAGGGTGCCTGTAAACAGGAAAGTGGCTTGAAGTGTGTATACTTCAATGCAAGAAGTATACGAAATAAGGTAGGTGAACTTGCAGCGTGGGTTGGTACCTGGGACTTCGATGTTGTGGCTATTACGGAGACATGGCTAGAACAGGGACAGGATTGGCTGTTGCAGGTTCCGGGATTTAAATGTTTTAGTAGGGTCAGAGGTGGGGGTAAAAGAGGGGGAGGTGTGGCATTGCTTGTCAAAGATAGTATTACAGTCGTGGAAAGGACGATGGATGAGGAACTGCCATCTGAGGTAATTTGGGCTGAGGTTAGGAATAGGAAAGGTGAGGTCACCCTGTTAGGAGTCTTTTACAGGCCTCCTAATAGTCCTAGAATCATTGAAGAAAGGATAGGGAAGGTGATTCAGGAGATGAGTGACTGTAATAGGGTGGTTGTTATGGGGGACTTTAACTTTCCTGATATTGATTGGGAAAGCTATAGCTCAAGTTCGTTAGATGGGTTAGTGTTTGTTCAATGTGTGCAGGAGCGTTTCCTGACACAATATGTAGACAGGCCAACAAGTGGTGAGGCCATACTGGATTTGGTTCTGGGTAACGAACCAGGCCAGGTGTTAGAATTAGAGGTAGGTGAGCACTTTGGGGATAGTGACCATAATTCGGTGATTTTTACTCTCGTGATGGAGAGGGATAAGTGTGTACTACAGGGCAAGAGTTATAGCTGGGGTCAGGGAAATTATGATGCGGTGAGGCAAAACTTAGGATGTGTGGCTTGGAAAAGTAGACTCCAAGGCAAGAGTGTAAATGATATGTGGAGCTTGTTCAAGGAGCAACTATTGAGTGTCCTTGATAATTATGTACCTGTCAGGCAGGGAGGAAAGGGTCGTGCGAGGGAGCCGTGGTTTAATAAGGAATTGGAATCCCTTGTTAAATGGAAGAGGGCGGCCTATCTCAAGATGAGACGTGAAGGTTCAATTGGGGCGATTGAGAGTTATAGGGTAGCCAGGAAGGACCTGAAGAGAGAGCTAAAAGCAGCAAGGAGGGGACATGAAAGGTCCTTAGTCGGTAGGATTAGGGAAAACCCTAAGGCTTTCTATAGGTATGTTAGGAATAAAAGAATGACTAGGGTAGGAATAGGTCCAGTCAAGGATAGTAGTGGGAAGGTGCGTGTGGGGGCGGAAGAGATTGGGGAGACACTGAATGAATACTTTTCTTCAGTATTTACTCAGGAACAGGGCATTGTCGTCGATGTGAATACTGAGTCACAAATAAGTAGAATGGATGGCTTTGAGGTATGTAGAGAAGAGGTGTTGGAAATCCTGGAAAAGGTGAAAATAGATAAGTCCCCTGGGCCTGATGGCATTTATCCTAGGATTCTCTGGGAAGCAAGGGAGGAGATTGCAGAGCCATTGACCTTGATTTTTATGTCCTCTTTGTCTACAGGTGTAGTGCCAGAAGACTGGAGGATAGCAAATGTGGTTCTCTTGTTGAAAAAGGGGAGTAGGGATAACCCTAGTAACTATAGGCCGGTGAGTCTCACGTCTGTTGTGGGCAAAGTCTTAGAGAGAATTGTAAGGGATAGGATTTATGCACATCTGGATAGGAATAATGTGATCAAGGATAGTCAGCATGGTTTTGTGAAGGGCAGGTCGTGCCTCACAAACCTTATTGAATTCTTTGAAAAGGTGCCGAAGGAGGTTGATGAGGGGAAAGCGGTAGATGTGGTATATATGGATTTTAGTAAGGCGTTTGATAAGGTTCCCCATGGAAGGCTACTTCAAAAAATACGGAGGTATGGCATTGAGGGTGAGTTGGAGGTTTGGATTAGGAATTGGCTGGATGGAAGAAGACAGAGGGTAGTAGTTGATGGTAAAGGTTCATCTTGGAGTGCAGTTACTAGCGGTGTTCCGCAAGGATCTGTTTTGGGACCATTGCTGTTTGTCATTTTTATAAATGACCTGGAAGAGGGGTTAGAAGGTTGGGTGAGCAAGTTTGCGGATGATACGAAAGTCGGAGGAGTTGTTGACAGTGAGGAAGGATGTGGCAGGTTACAGCAGGATATATAGAAGCTGCAGAGCTGGGCAGAAAGGTGGCAAATGGAATTCAATGTAGCTAAGTGTGAGGTGATTCACTTTGGGAAGAATAACAAAAAGATGGGGTACTGGGCTAATGGTCGGATACTTGGTAGTGTGGATGAGCAGAGGGATCTTGGTGTCCATGTACACAGATCTCTGAAAGTTGCCACCCAGGTAAATAGTGCGGTGAGGAAGGCATATGGCGTACTGGCTTTTATTGGTAGAGGAATTGAGTTCCGGAGTCCTGAGGTCATGATGCAGTTGTATAAGACTCTGGTGCGGCCGCATCTGGAATATTGTGTGCAGTTTTGGTCGCCATACTATAGGAAGGATGTGAAGGCACTGGAACGGGTGCAGAGGAGCTTTACCAGGATGTTGCCTGGTATGGAAGGAAGATCGTATGAGGAAAGACTGAGACACTTGGGGCTGTTTTCATTAGAGAAAAGAAGGTTTAGGGGTGACTTGATTGAGGTGTACAAGATGATTAGGGGGTTAGATAGGGTTGACAGTGTGAACCTTTTCCCGCGTATGGAGTCGGGTATTACAAGGGGGCATAGCTTTAAATTAAGGGGGGGTAGATATAGGACTGAAGTTAGGGGTAGGTTCTTCACTCAGCGAGTCGTAAGTTCATGGAATGCCCTGCCAGTAGCAGTGGTGGACTCTCCCTCTTTATGGGCATTTAAGCGGGCATTGGATAGGTATATGGAGGATAGTGGGTTAGTATAGGTTAGGTGGGCTTGGATCGGCGCAACATCGAGGGCCAAAGGGCCTGTACTGCGCTGTATTCTTCTATGTTCTTTGTTCTATGTTCTATGTTCTATGTTCTATGTTCTCTACTTTCGTGACATCGGCACCAACTCTCCCATTATTGACGCCCTGCGTCAATTGTCCCATTGCGTTGTTTCCTGATACACTTCCTCCACGTATGGATTCCCTGCTACAAATGATTTTTTTCATTTCTTGGTGGGCGGACTCGAATCTCGACTTCACTGCTGCTTGCAAAATTTCCTTCTCAATGATTCCCTGCCCTTATTCTTCCAATTAGAGGTGTTCTGCTCAAATTCTTTAATGAATAGGCAATTTGTACTAATTTTCCAATGTAATGGCACTGTGCAACAATTCTCCCATTTACTGATACCCAACAATTCTCCCACTGCATGACACCCTGACACCCTGACGCCTGTCATGGAAATTTAATCGACTCGAATCAACTGTTAGCAAGAGCAAAGGAAAGGCTTTATTTTTCAACCTCTGCATGTAGGGCGGCCAATATACTTGGCAAAAGTGCCTTATGTAAGGGCTGTGAACAAAATTCACATATTATTTTTATACTATTCTTATCACATGCTGAAGGACAAGTGTTGGGAAACATTCGAGCTCATATTTTCTCATTTCCATGCCTTGGACATAATTGTCTTTATGTTTTCCGAAGCTTTTTTATGAACTCGGCTGCTCGCCAGGTCAGGGGAAATGTTTGCAAAGTTCCACAAAGACAAGCTGACTCCTCGACGCAGAATTCAGCAAAGTATTTGCATATTTCAGCGAAGTATTAAATTTTGCAAAACATTCTCTGACAGATTTGACAGTAAAAGTTATTTTTGTCAATTTTCCATTACATTTTCCAAATTTTTGTAATTTTACAAGGACAACAACCAAAAAAAAAAGCCAGATAGCTATACATTAAAAATAATTTATGAACATCAGGCATTTCCTCAGACGCCACCTAACTCTAACAAAGCTTTGTGGTGGTTTTTCCACTTCCCTGGTTTGCCCGATACACAGCCCATCTTCACATGTCACATTCGTCAACATCGCTGTAGGGTGCGGACAAGCAATCGGATCTCCATTCTTTGGGGCCACGGATAGTTTAACATTTCCTATCCTACTGCATTCATAAGCAAGTGTGTAGGCAGGTACACAACTAGGGTCTTATTCAAAGCAGTATGAGTAAGACCAGTCCTACAACTGGTAGAACGATATGGGTCCATTACCCCCATCCTCCATATGGGACGTGAGCCATCGGGAGCAGGATTCATCTGTTCGTGGAGGCGGTCATATAGCTGCCTTCATAACATTCATTAAACCAGTAATATTTTGGGAGTCATCAGGAATATTAATACAGCATGAGGTACCTAACGTTTTGCAGATGCCCCCTCTCTCGGCCGTCAGGATGTCGAGTACTAATCGATTTTGTGTCACTGTTTCCTAACCGCCATTAACTCAGTGTTAATGAGTGCTAGGCATTCCTCCATCTCATTTGCGAATACACCATTTGCGAGGATCTTCTGCGAGTGTGTACCCATTCCAATGCAGAGGGATGCCCCTTCGAGTTCGGCAATTGCTACCTTTTAGGGCGAACACTGTTGTGTTGGTGGACAGTATCGCGGTGTAGCAGCAACCCTTTCTCCCCGGGGGAGTGGTGGGACCCTTTCTCGCCACCTGCCCACATGATAACTGCCATCCTGATTAGATTAGATTACTTACAGTGTGGAAACAGGCTTTTCGGCCCAACAAGTCCACACACACCAGCCAAAGCGCAACCCACCCATACATTTACCTAACACCTAACACTACGGGCAATTTAACATGGCCCATTCACCTGACCTGCACATCTTGGTGACTGTGGGAGGAAACTCATGCAGACACAGGGAGAATGTGAAAACTGCACACTGTCAGTCGCCTGAGGCGGGAATTAAACCGGGTTCTTCGGCGCTGTTAGGCAGCAATGCTAATCACTGTGCCACCGTGCCACTCATGGTCTGACCATTGATAAAGGAACAAGCAATATTTATGATCGTATCATTTGCGTATGTTGCTGTACAAAAGTCATTGTTCAAGTACAACATCAAGCGACACTGGGAGATACCCAAAATGAGTCTCCCCCGATTGGTGCAAATACACGTTTCTCCCCTGCAATCCACTATCTGGAATGCTGTGGTCGGTAGCGTGTCAGGCTTTGGACTGCAGAAAGCCTGGAGTTCGGGTGATGACACGAGATTTGCCCAAATTGCCCCCCACTATCAGGTTCAGGCTAATCGCCTCCCGTGGAAGCAGACAGCTGGCATTTCTCGCCAGGCTCTCAGTAATTTGCTGGACAGACTATCTTTGTGCTGTGTGCAAACATATCCAACAAGTGTAGTCAACGTCTAATCTCTCGTTTTGTCTTATGACCAAAGCACAGGCTCTGTTCCCTTCACATCTAGCAATGGCCCTTCGCAGCTCCCAACCTACTGGCGTCGCATTTCCGCCATTAATGACACACCCGAATCCGAAGGGAGACGGCAGTGGCTCGAGAGCGAATTTAAAGCAGGCAAATTCCTCTCCTGCTTTAAATTCGCTCTCTAGCCACTGCCGTCTCCCTTCGGATTCGGGTGTGTCATTAATGACCTTTGCCAGGCTTGTGGTTAAGTCCATGATCTGGTTGATTGGTTGCCATGCTCCAGTGCTCCTATCGTCTGTAGTACATTCTGCACTGCATGTCGAAGGGGCGTGGGTGGGGCGACTGCACCACTATATTCACCTGTCCACAGATGTCAGAGAAGGATCTATCTCTTCCACACCACGAGACTTCCTCATTGCTCTGCTGAGTCTTACTTTGATCATAGAATATCTATTTCCGATGTCAGGTGCCCCCTTTGCCGTGGTGGCTACTACTAAGTGCCAGTCACCGGCGCAGCATGGATCCCTGCATAAATCTTAATGATCGAATTTATAGTCGTCCTTGTTACTGAACGGCTATGGGTCGCATGTAAAGATCCACTTCGTCCTATCAGTTAAGATAACCGTCAGCTGCTGCATCCCAGACGCCCCTGCCCTTATGAATAGTCCTACCAGGGCGCTTGCCAACAGTGTGAACTGGGGAAGCCCCACATTTGCTTAAGTCTTCTAATAAATACTTGCTCTAAATTGGTTTTGGTGTTGTGCGATGTCTCCTCAATCCCAGCTGCAAGTTTGTAATGGCTGGCGTGTATCCACGTGGCTGGTCCGGCGATCTTAACAGCTATCTGTACTGTAAGGCGTACTTGAAACGGTCCCAGCCACCTCTTCGCCTTCCAGTTTTCCCTCCTGAAGTCTTTCGCCACTATTCAGGCTTTAGGTTATAAATCGTACATCTTCCCTTCTGCTGATTGGGGTAGTGCTGTCTTCACTTGATTCTGTATTTGGGACAGAAGTGTAGAGAGTTTCATGCAGTAACACAACATCTCATCCTCACAGTGGCCTGTTTTCTGGCTTCCCTTACGTCTCGGGACAATTCCTGTGTTTGGTGGCCTACCAAACAAAATCTCAAACGGGCTAAGATTAGCTCTCCCTCTCCTCCTAGATCTCATACACATTAGCACAATTGGAAGTGCCTTGGTCCATGTCATCCCTAGTTCCTCACAGCATTTAGTCAATTTATTTTTTAAGGTAGAATTTTCTCTTTCCGCTGCTCTACCGGTCGTTTGGTGGTAGGCACAGTGTTATCTCATGTTTATTCCCAAATACTCACTAATCTATTGTAGGGCATTATGGACAAATGGTGTCCCACTGTCACTACTAAGCCGAGAGTGTAGGTTTGCCCGCTGAGCTGTAGGTTTAATATCCAGACGTTTCATTACCTGGCATATGGAGGTTAGTGTGCTAGTGTAGGTTCGGTGGGATTAGATCGGCGCAACATCGAGGGCCAAAGGGCCTGTACTGCGCTGTATTTTTCTATGTTCTTTGTTCTAGGTAACATCATCAGTGACGAACTCCAAGTGAAGAGAAGCTGTTGTCTCCTGCTTTCTAGTTCTATGTTTGTCCAGGATGGGGTTCCTGGGGTTTGTGGTGATGCCATTTCCTGTTCGTTTTCTGAGGGGTTGATCGATACTATCGAGATATATGCCTTTTTTATGGCGTTGTGGTTGGAGTGCTAGGTCTCAAAGAATTCTCTGTCACGTCTTTGCTTAGCCTGTCCCAGGATAGATGTGTTGTCCCAGACGAAATGGTGTTTTTCCTTCATCCGTGTGAAGGGCTACGAGGGAGAGAGGGTCGTGTCTTCTTGTGGCTATCTGGTGTTCTTTATCCTGGTGGCTAACTTTCTTCCTGTTTGTCTTATGTAGTGTTTGTGGCAGTCCTTGCATGGAATTTTGTATATGACGTTGGTTTTGTCCATGGGTTGTACTGGGTCTTTTAAATTTGTTAGTTTTGTTTGAGACTGCTGGTGGGATTCCGAGGGGTCTTAGTAGTCTGGCTGCCACTTCTGAGACTTCATTGATGTATGGTAAGGTCGATAGGGTTTCTGGCTGTGTTAGGTCTACTTATCGTGGTTTGTTCCTGAGGAATCTGCGGACTGTATTTTTTAAGTATCATTCTTCTTGAATACGTTGTATAGGTAGTTCTCCTCTGTTTTCCGAAGTTCGTCTGTGCTGAAATGTGTGATGGTTCGTTGGAATTGTGTTCAGATACAGCTTCCTTTTTGCGTGTTGGGATGGTTGTTGGTGTAGTTAAGTACTTGGTCAGTGTTTGTCGGTTTGCTGTATATGCAGACACACCAGAGAATTCCGAGAGGCCTCACACTCCAATCACAACGCCATAAACAAACACATAAATCGATTTACCATCTGTCAACCCCTCAGAAAACGAATAGGAAATGACATCACCACGAACCCCAGGAACCCCATCCAGGACAAACATATAAATAGAAAGCAGGAGACAACATCTTCGCTTCTCTTGGAGGTCGCCACTGATGATGTTACCTAGCCAGGTAATGAAACGTCTGGATAACAAACGTACAGCTCAGCGAGCAGTCCTACACCTTAAACCTCAACCAGAGCTATAAACCTTCACAAACCTTGGGACTACTAAGCCTCTCAGGGATGCTCCATCTCGGAATTATTTCAGTTAGGAAAGCTTTGGTTACGGCACTGTAATTCTGTTTTGCTGTGGGGAACGCTTGCACCCATTTGGAAAACATATCAACTATTACCAGACAATACCTTTTTCCTTCCCAGGTTGTTAGTTTGGTAAAATCCAGTTGTAAATGTTCAAATTGTTTTTGGGGTTTCGGAAGTGCTACATGACTCATCTGTATTCCCCTCCCCACATTATTGTGGCACAGATAACACATCGTTCACAATATTTCTAGAAGTAATGAGTAAATCCCTCAATGTACCACTGTGCTGAAATGCTGTCATATCTACCCTCTTTTGACACATGTTCCTTACCGTGTGTCAGTTTGGCATAGAATGGAAATAATGATCGTGGTAGAAAAGGTTTAACATTGGGGCCACACCATACCCTTTACGTCAAACTGCACTCTGCTTTTTCCCACTCAAACGTGTCTTCAAGCCTGGACTTCGACTGTGACTCCCGTACATCTGCTGTTGGGTAAGGATTTTTGTCATTCCCATGTCAAACTGATCATTTACCGGCTGCTGGGCTGCCGTCCTTGCCGCTGAGTCTGCCCTTGCATTTCCTTGAGAACCGGAATCGTTATTTTTCCGCTGCTTGTGCTGACAGTTGAGAAGCGAGTGATCCCGCTTTGAATACCTCTTGGGTAGTTACTACAGCATGCCCAATAAAATTCTGGCCTATCTCCTTGCTCCTGAATGCTGACCCATCCACAAAAAACCGCCATATTTGGATTCTGAAGTGGTGAATTCTGCAAGTCTTGTCTCGGCAGCACATTTCATTAATTACAGTGATACAATCATGTGGGTCTCCGTCTCCTTCTTTAGTGAGAGGATTAGCAGTATTAAGGACGTTACATCGTTTTATTGCAATGTTAGGCTTCTCCAATAACACAGTATTGTATCTGAGTCAACGTGCTGCCGACGTATGTGCTGTCCTTTGCTCGGAAAGCAGTAAGGATACTGCATGTGCGATGAGTTTGGTGAAGTCGCCATAGCCGATTATATCCTTGGACACTGCAACAACCTTTTCAGCTGCAACCACAGCTCGCAGGCATTTACGCAATCCTGCCGCTACGAGGTCTAGCTTAGCCGAAAAATAAGCTGCCAGCCTGAATTTTCCCCATGATCCTGCAACAACACAGATGTCATGCAGCCATGTTTCTCATCTACCGTTTGACAGAAGGCTTGTTTGGATTCGGAATCCCCAGTGTAGGTGTACTTTGAAACGTCTTTTTCAATTCAACTCGGCCGCTGGGATCCATTGCAACGGACCTTGGTTCTGCTACCCTTTTCCATGGGTCATGTCACTTCAGGGCGCCTCAGGATTTGTGTAATATGGGATAATCGTTCTTCAGTAAGAGCGTATGCCCAAAAAGGACAGCAATTGTTTCTTCATGTGAGGCCTTGGAATTTGCTGAATTACTTGCACTCTGTCTTCACCAATGGCCTTCCCCTGTTCAGATATTAAGTGACTGAAGAACTTCATCTGTTGTTGCATAAATCGAAGCTTTGCGAGACTGGCTTTGTGCCCTTCCCTCGTGCAATGCAAGGGAATCCTCACATTGTTCCTCTGTCGGTGCTACTATTAAGCAATCGTCTACAGAATGCAGAAGCGCAGACCCAGGGGTTAAAACAAGAGTCTGCAGACTCCTGCGTAGAGCCTCATTATATATGGTGGGTGACTCACAGTAACATTGACAAAGTCGTGTGAACTCATAAGATTTCCCTTTGAATGAAAAAGCGAACCTGAATTGACTATCTGGATGCACCGTTACACTAAAGAACATATTTGCTAAACCCCCAGCAGGGAACCATTTACTGTCCGGTCTAAATTGAACTAATACAGTACAGGGTTTGGGAACATTTGATGCGCGCGGGACAACACTGTTGTTGACTGCCTGCAGGTCTTGAACAAACCTGCATTCCTCCGGTTCACTTGGAAGTTTTGCCTTTTGGATCAGAAAAATGGGAGTTCTCACCGGTGAGTTTACACAGGTGATTATCTCTCTAGCCTTTGGGAAGGATTGAAAGACTGGAGTAAATGCGTCCATGGCCTCGGGTTTTAACGGGTATTGTGCCCTGCAAGGACGATACACCGACTTCGTGGTTACTCGTATTGGTTCACAACCTCGTATAAGCCCCAAATCATGTTTGCCTTTTACCCATAATTCAGTAGGGACCGTTATTAATCTTGGGTCTGAGAAGTTTATCTTAGGGAAACGCCAGGCCAACCTTCTAGGCTCTTCAGGGCTAGCGGGGGTTACCTCGACTATTCTATTGCCTGATTTTGACAAATTAATTTCTTCCTATATGTCCGCACATCTGCATTAAACCACATACTCACATCGTCCCAGAACACCCAACATTTCGTTCTTTATGCCTTTAGTACCCATGGCCCCAAATCCTGCCACCAGTCACTGGACACCTTCGCCAGTGACACGCGAGGAGCGTAGCCTTCCACATCAAAAATATAGAGTTTACTTGCCGTCACAGGTACTTGACATAAGTTCACACTGACTGCACATCTGCCATCCCTTCAATAAAATTCGCACAATAACAACTGACCTGGTTTAACCAATCTCCTGAACCAATACTTCTCTTATGGTTCCTCAGGGCCATCGTGGTGTATGTGTGCTGTGCAGTGCAGCATATTCCCGCAAAACAAATCGGTGTTAATAGCATTAACATGGTTATCTGCTTCCAGGGCGAGTGAATTGCTCAATGAACTCATTGCTCTCTGGCTTAATCGCCACTCATAGACATACACCAGGGGTCGTGGGTTGTATTTTGCAGTTTACACTTGTGAATCTTCCCTTTGAATTACCTGCAAGCCCGTCGCAGTACGGAGCAAATACAACCCCAGTCTCACTATGAGATCCCGAGCCATCAAATGTAAAGGAAAGAATTCCGCTTACAAAATTGAGAATTAGAATGTATACACATTACTGATTTCACACAATATGGGTGCGGTAAAACTCTCTCATATCACGACGCCTGATCCCTCCATTGAGTTCAGGAACATTCCACTCATCTTTATTGGCGTGAACTCTCTGAACTGTCTTGATTTGAGGAGTGAATGTGCTGGCCATGTATCTACCAAAAAGGTAACTGGTGTACCTTCCACATATAACATCGACATATACGCATCATTGTTATATTGAACATATTGTCCACACTTCGCAATCTCAATGTTCAATACAGAGTTGGGACACATCTCAGTGCCCGTAAGGTTAGTAGAAGTGATTAGCCGAAGGGATTCTTCGTTGACAAGTATAAAGGAAAGAGGTTTACCTGTATCTTGCTGCCTGCCCACCTCAACCTCAGTCGTCCCCTGTCAGTCACCATGCTGTCCAGCCTCCAGGACCGATTGAGGCTGTCTGTGCGGGCACTGTCTCGACCAGTGGCCCATTGCTCCGCAAACAAATCACCAGCCAGATCTATCTCTGCAAGCGCTCTTCCGCGATCCCTTCCTCTTTTGCGAACTCCACCTGTGCCTCTCTCTTTTCCCGCAGTTCCTCCCTTCAACGGCTGAACGACCATTTGCATCAAAATAAGCTGAGATTTTGTGATTGCTGTTCCATCTTTAATTTCCGGTTATGGTTCTCTTGAGCCAGCAATTTTTCAGCATGTATCACGTATTGTTCTATCTAATTCAGCTTTCCCGTGTCCCAGGTAATACACGGATATTGTTACCTATTTTGTTGTTTCGTACTTCATTCCATTGATGAAGCTGCTCCTCAGGTGTGCCTCATACGGTGTGATCTCTGCCGTCGTTATGTCCTTGGGTGGTATCAGTCCACAACAGACGTTATCGACTTTCGTGAGGCGCTTAAGGTACTGGGACATTGTCTCGACTTCTTTAGGGATTCTTGCTTCAATTGATTGTGGGTACGATATGCTATTGGTGATTCAGCAGACCCTGAGGCGGCGACCGTTGACTTGGGATCTTCGCGAAGTGGATCTCGTAGGGGGGCTGTAGCTCTTCGAGGGCACCCATTAAGGTCAGGATCTGATCCATTCTTAAGACACTGTACAGCTTCATTAGGTTGTTATCCGTGTGTGTGTGCATGTGCGCTGGTGTTTGTACGTGTACTTGATCTATCTTTTATTCGAGATTTTCTTTCCCTGAAATCAGGTTCAGCCTTCAACATGTTATAAGCACTCCAATTCACAGGTTCTATTTTACCCTTCCGTTTCTCCTTCTCACTCTCTCCTCCAATGGTGACCTCAACATTTGCAACTGCATGTTACTTAAACTTCCTTCCTCCAGAAAAACACATTCCTTGATTTACATTTTTAACTGCTTTACAGAAAACTGGGCCATAATTATTTAGCATATATTCTATTTTTTCTTGACCATTCCGAGTTGCCTGTCGACCCTCTTTTTGTTCGCTCTTGCTGGAGCCGATTTTCATGGATATTGGAAAAGTTTTCATCTCTCTCTGTCTGTCTCTCTGTCTGTATATCTGCCTCTCTCTCTCTCTCTCTCTCTCTATCTCTCTCTCTCTCTCACGATACCATACTCTTCTCTTTGCCAATATAACTTGCTTTTAACTCCGGAGGTCCCCTCTCATTGGGCGCGACCGCCTCATTGCCTTGGTTTTCACAAACCAAAAACCCACGTAACCGGTACAGCTTTGGCAACTCCAACGCTGCCCATGGTGGCTCCAAGTCTCAACCCACCGTTAATCTTACTGGCTCTTAAACTCTCTAGAGACGGCAATCCTTTCCCTTGAGTTTTACTCGAATACCGCGCGAAAGTTCACTGGCCTCTCTTCCTGTTTCATTTATTCTCTTCGAACGAGTCTCTATGTCGGATTACTTTAGCCACAACTCTTACCCCGACCCTATTCGATTCGTGACGCGCCTCTGGGGCGATCCACTTATCCCCAGTCCTCTCACGCAAAGGGGCCAATTCAGCACTCGAGATGAAGTGAAAGACCTTCAAGGCAGTGGCGCGTACACCTCCTGGGAATCTTCAAAATCTTACCCAATCGCAGGGTCCCAGGCGAGCCCCCTAGTTTACTCCCGTGGAATTTCAATCGACTCGATGCAAATGCTACCAAGAACAAAGAAAAAGTTTATTTTTGAAATTTGCAGAGTGGACCCAACACATTTGTAAGACGTCTCATGAAATGGACGCCTGACGGTTTTCACATATTCCCTTTATACTATATATTGCCTTGCCTTATCACACCTCAAGCCAGGAACCTGGATCAGTCGGGTTCCTTTCCACACATGGAGTTGCTTTTTCTAATTCATTGACTGCTGATATAATAGATTATTGGCCTTAGAGTCAGCTGTAAATTTGGTTGAACTTTACATTTTTTCTGTCTTTTTGCAAAGTTAGGTCTATAGTTCTTTGTTTCAACCATGGTTTCACAGATTTCACAATAAATGATAATTTTCCATTACAGGGGATCAGGCTGACAGTGACTCAATAAGTGTGATGGAGTGAGGATGATAGTGACACAATGAGGGTGAGGTGTCAGCGTGGTAGTGACGCAGACTGTGTGAGTGGATCAGGTCGATAGTTAAGCAGTGAGGATGGTCAGAGTGATAGTGATGCAGTAAGTGTGAGGTGGTCAAGGTGATAGTGAAACACTTCGTGTGAGGGGTCAGTGTGACAGTGACACAGTAAGAGTGAGTGGCCAGGCTGATAGTGACGCAGTAATTGGAAGGAGATCAGGCTGATAGCGATGCAGTCAGTGTTACTGTGTCAGGCTGATCCTGACGCATAAAGTGGAAGGAGACAGGGTGATAGTGACGCAGTAAGTGTGATGGGGTCAGGCAGAGACTGAGGCAGTGAGTGTGAGACAGTCAGGGTGATAGTGAGGGAGTAAGTGTGTGCGTTCAGGCTGGTAGTGACACAGTAAGTTGAGAGCGTCAGGCTGATAGTGGCCAATAAAAGTGAGGTGTTAAGGGGAATAGTGACGCAGTAAGTGTGAGATGTCAGGCTGTTAGGGATGCGGTAAGTGTGAGGGGCCAGTCTGATAGTGAAGCAGTAGGTATGAGGGGGGCAGGCTGATAGAGACGCAGCAAGTGTGGTGGGGTCAGACTGATAGTGTCACAGTATGTGTGAGGGGTCAGGCAGATAGTGATGCAGTAAGTGTCCGTGAGTCAGAGTGATCCTAATGCAGGAAGTGAGAGGGGACAGGGTGATAGTGATGCAGTGAGTGTGAGGGGGTCAGCGTGATGGTGACGGAGTAAGTGTGAGTGTTTAGGCTGATATTGATGCAGGAAGGTGAGGGCGTCAGGCTAATACTGGCCAGTAAGTGTTAAATGACAGGGTGATAGTGATGCAGGAAATGTGAGGAGTCAGACTGATAGACACGGTGAAATTATGAGGGGTAAGGCTGATAGTGATGCGGGAAGTGTGCGAGTGTCAGGCTGATAGTGACGCAGTAAGTGTGTTGGGAGCAGAGTGATAGGAACGCAATAAGTGTGAGCGGCTCTGGATGATAGTGACAGGTCAGTATGAGGGGGAGGATGGTAGTGATGCAGTGAGTGTGAGGTGTCAGGATGACAGTGAAGCAGACTGTGTGAATGTGTCATTGTGATGGTGACATGGCAAGTGTGATGGTGTCAGGGTGACAGTGACGCAGATGCTTTCAGGGTGTCAGGTTGTAGTGATGCAGTAATTGTGAGGGGTCAGGGTGATAGTGACGCAGTGAGTGTGAGATGTCAGTGCGATAGTGACACAGAACATTTGAGGGGCCAGACTGATCGTGACGCAGTATGGGCAAGAGGTCAGGGTGACAGTGATGTAGATGCACTCACAGGGCCAGGTTGTGGTAAAGCTGGAAGTGTGAGTTTCTCAGGCTGATAGTGATGAAGTAAATGCGAGGGGCTAAGGCGGATAGCGATGCAGTAAGTGTCCAGGGGTAGTGTTAGAAGTGACGCAGTAAATGTGAGTGTTGAAGCTGATAGTGACGCATTACATTTGAGGGGATCAGACCGATCTGGACACAGTAAGTGTGACGTTGTCAGGACGATAGTTACGCTGTAAGTGTATGGGGGCACAATGATCTTGACGCAGTAAGAGTGGGGAGTCAGGGTGATAGTGATGCAGTATATGTGAGGGAGTCAGCCTGGTCGTGGCGCAGTATGTGTGAGATGGTCAAGCTAATATTGATGCAGTTAGTGTGTTGGGGTCAAAGTGATAGTGACGCAATAGGTGTAAGCGGTTCAGGATGATAGTGACACAGTGGGTGTGAGATATCAGTGTGATAGTGACGCAGTAAGTGTAAGGGGTCAGGATGAAAGTGACACTAAGTGTATGGCCCTCACTGTGATAGTGCCGCAGCAAGTCTGGGATGTCAGGGTGAAAATGACGTCGTAAGTGAGAGAGGGGCATTGCGATAGTGAAGCAGTAAGTGTGAGGGGTTCAGGCTGATAGTGACACAGACAATATGACGGGGCAGTGTTTTCGTGACAAGATAAGTGTGAGGCGTCAGTCTGATACTGACACAATAAATGTGATGGAGTCAGGCTGATAGTGACACAGTAAGTGTAAGGAGTCATGGTGATAGTAACATAGGAAGTGTAAGGGCGTGACTGATAGTGACAAAGTAAGTGCTTGGCAGTCAGGCTGATAGTGACGCAGTCAAAATGAGGGTCTCGAAATGAAAGTGGCGCAGTAAATGTGAGGGCGCCAGATGGATAGTGATGCAGTAAGTTTGAGGGGTTTACGCTGATATGAAGGCGGGAAGTGTGAGGGGTCAGGTCTATAGTGATGCAGTAAGTGTCGGCAGGTCAGGCTGATAGTGATGCATTCAAAGACCAAATATCTAAGGATCACTGTAGTGCTGAATAGTGAGACTTCTCAAGGCTAAGACAAAAATCAATAGTTCTCATCCTGGTCATAAATCTCAATGCTTCATTTTAAAATTGTCCTCTCCTGCTTCTAGATTCACCAATGAGGGAACAAAATTTAATTGCACCACCCTGTTTATCTCTTCAAATATTTTGCAACTCTCAATGAGATTACCTCTCTTGTTTTGAAACTGTTTTTAAAAAGGCGGGATTTGCCCAATTTCAATTCAGGCGACTAACGTTCATCCATGATATCAAGGCTAATCGCCATTCGTGATATTCCTCATATGGCATTAGTATCTTTCCTAAATTGAGGGTTATAATTCCTCATACTGCAGTCCAAGTGCGGTCGAACTGAGCCACCATACATTGGAAATAATGCTTCGTTCTCGTGCCCTGAAATCCTATTGCAGCTTTCACAACAGACTTCTACAACTGCTACTAGACTTCAATGACTTATTAAAAACTTCTCCAAGATGCATTTCTAAAAATCTGTACATTAGACTTTCTACTTCAAACCTTCGACAAATAATCTCCACACATTTCCCTCCTGACAAGTATGATAAAGTCAAATCGTTGCTATTTATTAAATCATGAGGGACATGGAGAGATAAACTCGTCAAGGTGTTTTCCGGCTGGTGAGGAAGTCAAAATTTAGAAAACATCGGTTTAAAATTAGTGGGTAAGGATTTAAAAGGGACGTCAGGGGCAACTTTTTCAGACGTGTCCAGAATGAGCTGCCAGAGAAATTGGTGGAGACTGGTACAACTGTAACATTGAATGGCATCTGGATGGATATATGAGTAACAAGGTTTAGAGGGATGTGGGCCAAATGTTGGCAAATGGGACCTATTAACTTAGGATAACTGTCCACCATGGTCATGTTGGAAAGAAGGGCCACTTTCCGTGTTGTATTGTTCAACGACTTGATGACTCTAGAACAACCGCAAAAACTTTGCAAATAATTCCGTCAAGACGATTTCAAGTTCCAAATCTTCGGTTAATCTTCCTCTCTTGTGCTCACAAGTTCATTACCTGATGTCAGAACTCTCGGATTAGTTGCTGGATCCATTCCTGTAAATTGGTTCTGCATTCTTTCTAATTCCGATTTTTTTTTAAGAATATAGCTAGTGTTTATGGACTTAGCATCAATTTTTCCAATACCATATTTCGATGAATATTAAAACACAACAGCATATCTAATTTGGCACCAGATGATGAGAAATTGAGTCAAAATCGATCAGACGCAGTGAGACAATGATCCTCTCTTCGTGTGGTGTACATCCGTGACTCTATAATTCGACGAAGAATCATTCCCACAACTTCAGCTGAGTCAGAATCTAGTTTGCGGTGAAAGCCTGTCAATCTGCTAAGGTAACGTACGTCTGGGTCTTTGCAAAGGATTTGGCGAAATCTTTGGGTCTTGACAATTTGGGTCTTCCAAAAAATGAATTCAGTTGTTTTATAATTAAAATTCGCCCTCTTGCTACAGCTGTGATGGCCGAGAGGTTAAGGCGTTGGATTTGAAATTCAATGGGGTCTCCCTGCGCAGGTTCGAATCCTGTTCATAGCGTAGATTCTTTTAAAAGTCATTAATTCCTTTGCAGGATTTGGATTTCGTGGAGATTGAGCTTTGCATTCAATCGAAAGTAAATTTTCAACTGTGAAGAATCCGAAGTAATTTCAAGACTGACCCAGTCATCTAATTGAATAAATTATATGTCGAGACACAAAAAGCCACCAACTTCCAACACGAATCAGTTTCAACACATTTGTCGAACTATCGTGAAATTTGGATGTTCGGGGGGTGGAATTCAGCAAAACAAGAAGCAATGCAATACATTTACCTGCAGGTGATGATTTTGTTTAAGGATCAGTTGAAAGTCAAGCTGAGAAAGTTCAACCTAATTAACAGCTGACTCTCAAGTCCAATCATCTATTATACCAGCAGTCAATGAATTAGAAAAAAACAACTCCATGTGTGGAAAGGAACTCGACTGATCCAGGTTCCTGGCTTGCGATGTGAAAAGGCAAGGCGATATCAGCGGAGTAGAATTTTCTGGAAATATTAGAAATGGCATGTTAACGGTCTTCTGCTGTCCACATTCGTAAGAAACTTTGCATTAAGAACTGAAATTGAAAATTAACGATGAAAATCAGACTTGACCCTCTGTTTGTGGTGTAGCTTTGTTCAGAACAATAGGTTGTTGTTGAGGCCAAAATTGACCAAAATAATCGATGGAGAACTTATCCACGGCCTTTGTTGGAGCAGTTGGTGTGGAGAGCTCATCTTGAAGAACCAAATGCCAATTATTCATCCTGGCTGTCTGAATTGCTTAGATAAACATACTCCCAGTTTAATGAGAAAACCTTTGCTATCAGAGTTCGATGTTTTCATGTCAGCATGTTCCGATATGAGAAGACACTCCATGGAGTAGATGTTACTTAAATTTTGACTCTAATATCAGAGATGTTCACACATTTCTGCACCAAAACAGCACTACCATTGGTATCAAATCTAACTGAACAAAGGACTAGTCACTTAGACATTTCCTGTCTGCAGACTCTGCCAATGCACCGTTCAGGCCCGATGTAGGAATAGGGCGTGGTGACATCTGTTCGCAAGTGGATCACTTTATTCTTGCTCACGATCCATAAACCGTCATTCATTTTGAACTTCTTAGCCATCAGCATGGTCAGTGGTACATAATGCACAGGTTTGCTTCTCGAAAGAAAGAGCGAAATCGTATTCAATGCAGGCGCAAATTCAAGTTGTCCCTGGTCGACCAGAAGACAGATGTCGCGAAACAAAGTGAATACAGAAAACAATCAATGTTTTCTGGGAGTCAAAAAGATGTCCTGGAAGAACGAAAACATATATTTGGAACTAAAGTCACATACCACTTCCACAGACTAAATGTTCTTGAACCGTTATCTTAATTTGACCTTCATGTCCACCATTGCTGCAAAAATTATCTTAACAACTCTGCACTTTGTGTTCTTTGATATTCTCTCCTTCATGTGTCTCTTGATTTTGAAACTAAAACCGAGCAATAGTAATGCACCCTATTTCACTTGCAAAGATCAGAAGAAGATCAATTTATAAGAGAACAGAAATAAAGCTACGTCTGTCTTGCGAGAGAAAACACAGTTACCATTTCGACTCCAAAAAGTCTTCTTCAGAAGTCTGCGCAATGAACTCGAAATAGTAGACCAAAAATGAAAAAAAAGGAAGCCAAAATGTCGCGAATACCCCACCCGCATGTGCCTCAAGTCCTACTCGAATATGCCGGATTACGACTATCAACATCAGTGGAGAACGGAACAAAGCTCATTCTGCAGTTGTCAACCTGTTATGACGTAGTTTGTAAAGTCAGAAATATGATTCGGTAAAAAGCGGGTTGAAAGCGGGATATAAGAAGTCTGAAAAAAGCAAGTGCGGGCTTTGCTTTGAAGAAGGTTGGCAGTGATGAAAATGGAAATTAACTACAGTGAGGGGGGCTTACTTCATACTCAGAATCGTTGCAACACACAGGGACTCAATTCTTTTTGCTAGGTTTCTGTTCTACCATTTTATAATCACGACTGCTGTCGGGTTTGGTTTCCATTCCAGGCTTCGGTGACAGCCTGATGGAAGTTTGCACATTCGCCCAATTTCTGTGTGGTTGCTCTGGTTTGCTGCCACATTCTAAACATTTGCAGGTTATTTGGAATCGCCATTGAACGCACACGGTTACAGAGAGAGTGATGTCTCTGTAATAGGAGTGTCTGGATAGGACGTACTTCAGAGGATTTTTGTGAACTTAAATAGACAGAGTGGGGTTAGTTTGCTGTTTCCTGGGTGAGCTATATGGACAGAGAGGGGTCAGGGTCTTCTTCCCTGAGGGAGATTGACAGAGGTGGGTTAGTTGCTCTTACACCTGTGTCAGTCACGCAGATACAGTAGGGTCAGTCTGCCCTTCCCTGGGCGAATTTCTTTCACAGAGTGGTGAGTCTGCTATTCCCTGCCTGAGTGAAATAGAAAGAGCGGGGTCAGTATTCTCTTCCCTCTATAATTTATGTTGACAGTCTGGCTTCCGTCTGCTCTTCCCTGGCGAGTTACATTGGTAGAGTGGGGTTAGTGTTCATTCATTGGGTGAGTGCCATAGACAGAATGGGATCAGTCTGCTCTTCCCTGAGGGAATTACATTTATAGAGTGGGGTCAGACTGCTCTTCAGAGAATGACCTATATTGACCGTGGGGGATCAGTCTGCCCTTCCCTGGATGAGTAACACTGACTGAGTGGCGTTAGTTTGCTCTTCCCTCAGTGAGTTACATTGACAGAGTGGAGTCAGGAGTGGCGTCTTTGAGGAGTTGACAAAAGTAACTCGTCCCCTACATCTTTGGGATAATTACGGATGGGCAGTGAATCTTATCTCATTGAAAGACAACTGTGTCCCAGAAATGCATTTCTAATAATTGCATGTACTAATTCGACACTGCAAGCGGTCGGGAATAATTTGAGGAGAGATGCAGGGTAGAATAACTAAAGTCAAATGCACTGATGCCGAGGAGACATGACACAAGATGTGAATGTGGAGCTGATGGTGCAAGGCTCAGTGTCAGTGCTATTGGTTCAGCATTTATTTCTCACTGTTCGCAATGACTCACACATCACTGCTGTCAATTCACAACAATGAGCCTGTTCATCTTGGTTTGAAAATTCCTGCGTGTGTATTAACGTGGTTAATGGAATGCGAGAGGAGATGAGCACATCCGCTTTATTCTGTTAGTTTAAACAGATGAAAATATCGGTTGGATGCCAATGCAAGAGGATACTGTCTTTTTCTTTGCCTTTTCAGTGGGGCATGCTCAGCATTGAAATGTTTGCTTTTGCACAAGCAGAGTTTGATTGCCATTCATACTGAGCAACGCTAATACAGAAAACGCATTTACGAATTCCTGTGATCAAGTGGTTCAGACATTGCACATATGCAAAACAAATCTGGCTTTTAACGTGGCGCCATGGCTTAGCTGGTGAAAGCACCTCCCATCACACTGGTGCCTGCTCATTGTATTGAAAGCTCGTTATTTCTCGCAAGTATTGTGTTGCTGATCGAGAAACTCAGTGTCTGTTTGAACTGCTTTATATTTTGATTTCGAGTTCCGGCTTCATTTGCCGGGTTTAAATCCAGTAGTGTATGTTGCTCTTTTTATCTACTATTTTAACCTGGAGATTCTTCCCGCAGTTCCACAAACACTTCTGCTTCTCATCCTCTTATTCTCATTCCTTCATTCCCAGTTTTGTGGAAATTAAGTGGTGAGGCAAGAGACATTGCAGCATTCCCGGGGAATGTTGTGGTAATGGCACTGACATCACGACATGATTACCCTCATACTCTGCTGTCACCATTCATTTGTTGTACACCAACAGTAAATGCATCCTTGTTCTTCTTCAGCTATCACGTAATTACTTTCTTTTTCTGTTGGATAAGGAATTCAACTTTAACTTCGAAAGGGTCTTTAGATTTTGAGGAAGAAATGTCTCCTTGCTTCGGGTCGAAGTGACAGAGGCATTATCCAGAGAATGTGAGACTACTTCGACCGACTCCAGCCAGGCGTCAGAAAGCCTCTCAGCAGTTCGAATCTCAAACTGTCTCTGAATGTTAGGCTTTTCAAGAGCAGAAATGGGAAATGGGGGATATGGACAGCCAGAGAGTCGGAGAATGTGAAAAAGGCCCAGGAGGATACAGAGACAAATATAGAAAAAACAAAGACACATATTGAGGCAGACACTAAAAGAAACAATTCTCCATTCGGCGTGACTGCTACATAACAGAAAGCAATAGGAAATGTAGCCATTAAAACATAGCCTTCCACCAGCTCAGGAAAATGAAAGTAGCATGACAGCTGATTAAGTCCTTTTATGATTGTAAATTCGACGTTTGTAAGCTCAAGAGTGATTTTGATAAATATCCTGATTCGACAGGTAAGATTATCATTTTCCCAACAGTATAATCTAGAAATCTGTAACTAACCTGTTTCCTGTCCATCTAAAAAAACATCTGTTTCTCTCCACAGATGATGCCAGGTGTAGCGCGTTTCTCTATCAATTCTCGTTTTTAGTTCAGATTTCCAAAACCTGCATCTTTTTGATTTTTGATAACCTGGCACAAAACCAAGCATTACCAGATTCGGACCAGTGGTCAGAAATACTGGTACCACGACATACCTGCACAATAAAACGTTCATTCCCTGTCCGAAAATAGAACTAATGCCATGGCAGTTCTAGTTCCAAATCCTAACTACGCGATTACACTGAATGAAGACAGACGCTCGTGCACTTACTCTCAATGAAATGGCTTTTCCCTTTCATTTCTGATCAGTTTCACTGCAGATTGTTTTCTACTGGTCTTCAAGTTTTGCAGAATGGAAAAGCCCATTTGGCCCATGGTGCAGTCTGGTTTAAAGACATTCGTATATTCCATTCCCAGTTTCCGGCTTTGGTCTATAACCTTATGTGTTCTGATGTTTCCAGTGCAAACGGCAGTGAGGTTCTCACTTTGATCTTAGATGACACAACAATCGGATTGAAGTTTGACATAGTCACACTGTGTTATTACCCACGTCGTGTCTCCAACAGAAAGAGACACACAGACACATTCCCCGAGAGTGGCAGAGTTCTCAGGATTTGACCAGCTCCTTGTGCTTCACTTCAGCTGTCCACTCCAACATGCAAGTTCAACCGCCAAAAGGCAGCTTTTGGTTAAACCAATGCCAGTTCTACAGACAATGAGAGACGTTGATCTGAGCTAGAATTTGAAGTGGGCGAAAGAAACTAAATTCGAAAACCCAAACCCTTCCGTTCCTGACAGACAACAGGAATGCACTAGCACGCTACATCCTCATGATTTTAAATGCGAACCGATAATCCCCTAACTCGACGTCAGGCGTGTTACCAATTCTGTCACTGACCCGAAGACCAGGTTTGGCTGTGACAGTTTGTCTTTCGGTAATGTCAACGTCCACATCAGGGAAACAGCATTCACAATGTGAAAAATCAGCAAAGGTAATCACCGTCACAAAATTCCCCACTCTGTGAACCATTTCCTTTCACTGTACTTTCATATTTGAAGTTTTTTACATTCCAGAGCCTGAACTAATTCAGCGAGAAACCACTGGTCCTTTTGGAGCCCGTCACCCGGAATGAGGCGAGTTGAACTTTGCATTTCTTGCTGCCAAAACATCAGCGCAGCTCAAAACGAGTTCGTGTTTGCTTAACCTTTACTTAACTTGCTGCAGTATATCTGCTGAACAACATCAGATTATTACAGCGTTGCCTTCTTCACATTGAAACCAAGGGAGATAATATGAAACGACTTGGAAACTTGGAGAGGGCAACACTGCTGACGAAAACGATTATGACATGAAGAGCAGGCACGAGAGTTTGTACAGGTCCCAAAGGCTACTGGACATCCCTGAAAACGAGTCTGATTTTGCATTTCCCAGAACAGGCTTACATTCCCAGTCAGGAGATGTAGATTTAATTCTCTTCTTGTGAATTATCCGAATGAAAACTAAATCCTGGCTGCACCCAGAACACACACACGGATCCTGCCAGAACAATTCAGTGATCGATCAGCATCTGTCAGGAAGGACAATGGCAGCAAATACAAGCGAAAGCTATCACAGCAATTACCCCTCCAAGGTTCTCGCGTTTCCCAGTTGAAAATATTTCGCTGTTCCTTCAATGTCACTAAGTCTAAACCCTTGCCTCATGGCATCATGCCTGTACCCCGCTACTGAGGACATCCAGGGTTATGCGGAGTAACTCAAAATCTCAATCTCTCGAGTAATTAGGGATTGACGGTGCATCCCATCACATTGATCAATGACTTTTTCCTAGTAATACGTTTCCTAAAGCTGCAGTTTCTAAGGGAACACTTGCAATCTGTCGGGAATAAGTTGAGAAGTAGAACGAACGAGAGGAAAATGTGAAAGGCAATGATGACTGGGAGGCATGAGACAGCAAGTGAGTGAGGAGCTGGTGTTGCAACGTTCAATGCCAGTGTCAGTATTTACTGACCACTATTCACTCTGACTCACACACCACTCCTTAACAATTCACCACAATGAGCCCATTCCTCTTAGTGTGAGTTTACCTTTGCGGATATTAACACGGTTAAAGGTGCACAAGAGGATGGATGGTTCCGCGTTATCCTGTCAGTTTAAACAGTCTATGTTATCGGTTTACAACAAAAGCAATAAGAGATTGTCTCTTCTTGTGCATCTTCAGTGGAGAATATCCAGCTTTGAACTCTTCTGCATAACCAGAGGCTGTTTTAAATTTACACCGAGTAACTGTGAAACACACAAAAAATGAGTCCGAGTTCCTGTGTTCGAATAGTCAAGTAAATGCACGCATGGTTTTGAATCGTTGAGCTTGGGCAGTCCCTCAGCCTTAGTTAGTGAAAGTTCCTGTGAAAAGAACAGCCGAATATGGGAGCAAATCCTGACATTTCAATGTTTCTCGGTCTTTCATGAAAAACAGAGTTCCCGACTTCACTTGTGGTTCTGGTCGTGGTGGGATTTCAAATCAATGACTGGATTGAGGTTATAGTTTAAAGACAGCTCCTTCGACACCTCTGCCACGCTGCCACACAAACCCCCGCAACCACGATTTTCATGATTAGTGTTTCAGCATCGTCTCACTTCAGGCATTAACCCACACGCACCTTCAATGGCGAACTTGCCGTAAGTTCGATAATATTTATGAGGATGTTGCAAGGCATACAGTGTTTGGACTGTCGCGTAAAGCTGAATAGGATGTGAAAATTTTCCCTGGAGCTTGAGGGCTGAGGGATGGGCTTACAGAGGTTTATATCAATATGATGGAGATGGTAGAGTAAATGGTCATTGACTATTTCTTCCCAAGGCAGGCAAGTTCAAAACAAGGGAACAATGTTTTAAGGGGAGAGTGGTAAAATTTAAAAGGGATCTGAAGGACATTGTTTTTTTCACACAGAAAGGTTTGCGTGTTTGGAATGAATTGTCAGATTTAGTGGTGGAGTCTGGTATACTATCATCATTTCAAAGGCATATGGATCTGTTTCCAGACAGGAAAGGTGAAAAAGAATAAACGTGAAAATTTGGCAAATAGAGCGTTTGTTTACGGGCTCAGCCCCTCTGAGATGCTGCAGTGGCGAACACCAGTTTGAATAGGCACTTATCACTTGGTCAATGCATTGGGCTAGTTTTCTGGAAGATGGTTAGATAAGATTCCCTACAGTATGGAAACAGGCCCTTCAGCGCAACTAGTCCACACCGACCCTCCAAAGAGTAACCCACCCAGACCAATTTCCTTCGATCTAATGCACCGATCATTATGGGCAAATTAGCGTGTCAAATTCACCTGCCCTGCACATTTTTGGAGTGTGGGAAGAAACCCACACAGACGCAGGGAGAATGTGCAAACTACGCACAGGAATCAAACGTGGAACACTTCTGCTGTGAGGCAGCAGTGCTAACCACTGAACCATGGTGCCGCCCTAAAAGGGGATGGAGAACGCAGCGAGCAACCCTGCAATCTCTCGCATGCAAAGCGAGTACTCTCCCATTTGAGATAACTCCCACAGGCTGCTTCGGTTAAAACCAGCAACGAATCATTTTTTTCTGGTCTTAGGCTGCCAATGACCATTCTTCTTGACACATTCCGAACTTTTCAGTGGGAGATTTTGGCTGCAGAAAATACCTCACAAATCATGTTGCCCGCGCGGCTCTCCAGCGAAACCAAAACCTGACAACTCATGAACAGACGCAGAACTGACAAAGAGAACTATTTTCAGACACACGGACTCATGAATCCTGCCGGTGAGACAAAGCGAGTCGTCTGGGTCATGAGCTGCTCACACAACTTGAGGCGAGGCAATTCCAAATGGTGCTTTCAACGTACTGGCGCCTTAGTGCACTAATACTTCCAGGAAAGTGCTCAAGTAACATGAATCAGAACTGACTAACAAGGAACCATGTAAAGTGAAGATTACCAGCGACAGTCTCGATTAGATGAGGTTAACAATTGGGCTGATGTCTCCACCGGATCAATGAGAGAGGACCAATCACCAGCCTCTCTCATCAGGACAGAAATTAAGGAAATTAGGGAAAAGTAACCAAGTTTCATATCGCAATTTCCCTCCTTTTCGCAACAACGACAGAAAACTGCGAGCAGATTCAATGTCGAACCTAATTTCACATAAACAGGGAAATAAATATCTCCATTCACTTTCAGAGAAACGATGAAAAATGCAAATTGTCTGGAATATGAAAGATTGGCGCAGCCTGTTTTTGAGTCGCATATTATGCTGGTGGCCTTTCGAGCTGGAGGGGAACGTGACAACTACAGCAGAAGGGGAAAACGTGGGAACTGACATGTTGGTTGTTTTCTGCTGTGCCACATCACAGCCGGATTAGAAGAAATGATTGCTTTTTTTTCTGTTCAACTTTAACAAAACCCATCCCTGCAAAACGTTGCCAACTCAATCCATTAACACACGTGGCCGCGCAGGGATGCAAACACAAGCCTTCTTAAGAAGTGGAATCTGAAATCAGAGTCTCAGGTTGCTCAGCCACGCGAGCACACAGGCCAAAACCGGAAACCAAAGAGCATGTACCTGATGATACCCTGCAGCATACTCACAGCAACTGCACCAGTTCTGCAGAATAAGCGGTGAGAAGGAATTGCTCTATCTGAGCGGTAGTGCTTGTTGTTCTCATCAGCAAATCTGGCTTTGAATTTGCTGGCCCATACCTGCTACCATGCTGAAACGGAATGCAATTCCGATTAGTCGCTGTGTGAAACTTTGTTCATTTTCTCTCCTCAGATAAAGTGATCAATGGAGATAATGAATTCTGCTCCTGCCAGAAACGCCGACTCTCCTGCATCTCGGATGAACTGAAAAACTGGTTTAGCACTGGAATCCGAGAATAGCAGAACACGTAGCAAGATTATTCGAAACCCAGAGCCAATAAGAGTTCCAACTTTCCTTTTCTTTCTCCATAATAGTGCATTATCCAGCAGAGCCATGAGCAACTGCCACCTGGCTGCAAGCTGAGTTGGAAACCGATGTGGGAATCAAGGACATGCGACTCACTTATTGTCGGTAAATCAAACACTTCTCACTTTGAGGTCTACAAAAATTAGTTTCTATACATATTCAGGGACGGTCAAAGGCGATCTGAGATGTCAAAGAGGTGGTCACTGTACGTGCTTGCTCTTTGTTCGAGTTGAGAAAAGGTTTCCCGCTTTAGTCGCATTCACGTTTCTTGTTGATGACTGAATCAGACAGAAGGTGTTTCACCAGAGCTGCACTTGACTTGCATTTCTCTCCCTCGCTGTCATACTTTCCTGGAATTCTGTGAGAACAAGAAAACAAAATACATACTGCGTCATTCGGCAGCCTATCTGTGATTTACTCATTTTCAGTTACAACATGGCTTAGACTTCAGGCCAAACGGTAATATTTGTAACAGTATGAGAACAAGAGTCGATAGTTCATCTGTGCCTGTAAATCTTTTCATTCCTGTTTGTTGACTGAATGAACTGTATGCGTGTCTGCTGCTTCGAAACTCGAATATGTGAACTGCTCCAAACTATGATTGAGAATTTCTGGTTTTGGTTGACACACGTTGAGAAACGCCAGGCAGCGTTCAAATGAAGCGTTCAAAGCACATTTTCGGATGCATTTGACAGAGACTAACATCATGAATCCAGTGTTCGCTGTGACAGAAGGAAATGAATGCTCTCCTTGTTATTGATCCAGGCCACCTTCGCATGTCAAGCAAATGCGGTACTGTTGTTACAGAAAGGATCAGTGCCCGGTAACTGTGTCTTTAAAGAGGACATGATTGAAAAAATAAAGAATACCATGTTGAAATATCCAGGAAATATTGGCTGAAAAGGCGCAGACAATTTTCCCTGCAGCGCGAAGACAGAGGAATATATGTAACTGCACTCTTAAACAGGATGGCCAGCAGTGATATAGACATGGCCACATATGAAGGACCACTGCTAACAGAAATTTGAAAATGAAATTCACGCAGGAGGTATTCGGAATTATATTCTTTTCCCCGCTACAGTAGTATTGGGCGAGTAAATTCAAAACAAGGTTTGCTGATGAGAATGCAATAAAACCCCATCGATCATGATATGAAAGACTGTCGTCCGGAAAGAGGGAACAACAATGTTTCTTCTAAGCTTTGTACTGGGCCACTTTCACACAAACTGATACTGCTACTCTCCAGAAAAGATCAGGGCCCGCGGCATGCACTCTTAGAAATGGTGACCATCAGTGCTGGAAACTCCCTGCATATTCAGAACAAGGAAGAATACATATCGAATAAAAGCGTAGATGGCAATTAATTGCACTTGTATTCCCTTTCAACACAACAGAGAGAATGTGCGGGGATATACAGAGTAAGGTTTACTGACCAGGTCAGAAAGCAATTACCTCCACATATCTTGACACACAAGTCTTTCTTTCTGTCCGTTTTTTTTTTTAAGCGTCGATCCTTTCCGTAGGAGATGAAGATGATTACTGCTCCCCCGCAGGTTCACAGTGGGGCCAGAGACGCAATCGAGCTGCTCACAACAGTTCGTGTTTGCCGAGAATCACTGAAACTGAGATTGATGACACGTAGACATGGTGGAACAGATGCCAACACATGTGGAGGGGTTTGCAACGGATTAGGACCCACTCTGGGAAAAGACTGGATCCTAAGACTGGGGAGTAAGTGTTCAGGGAGAGGACTGGAGAATGGGGTTAAGAATGATATAAGGCAGAATCGAATGCCGGAGCAGACCAGATATTCTGAAAGCGCTAACCGCTCCTATGTCTTCCAATCTCTGGCCATCTGGTATCTAGGGAAATAGAAACAGAGTTATTTGTTCAGTTGGAAGTCCTGGGCAAAGTGAGAGATAGAACAAGCATGATACAGTTTTAGAGACTGGGAAAATGTTTGGAGAGGAAGCAATAAAAGTGAAGCTGAATATAAAGTTTGAACTCAGGACATATTCAATAAAAAGGAAGTTTGTAGAAAGGCAGAGGGACATGGAGATGGAAAAAGAAGTGTCACCAGTCCCGAAATCTCATTCGGTTTTCATTTTCAAGATGCGACCGGACCTGCTGAGATTTTCCAGCAATTTCATTTGTTGATTCTGAAACAGAAGATGGGAGTGATCCTGGACCAATCAGCTCTCCCATGTTCTGGGAATATTTGACTTACCCGTTCGATCAGATCACGTCTGTCCCACACTGAAACCTCAGAATCCTTCCCCACCCCCACCCTCGTTACTGGCAATAAACTGTTCATTACATAAACTTACATGAGCACACAACAAGAACATTTGCAAAATGTACAGGGAGAGCTCCGTTCCGTTCCATCAGCACATTCTGAATCAGTTAATTTTTGTTCAGGACCCATGAGACATTGAGCCGTCTCTGTCAGACCACTAACAAATGGCCATTCGCGTTCTGTGTCTTTGAACACTTTGGTTGGTGCACGGATGTAGTGGAATCTCACGTTTTGAAATGTACATCATTCATAGTATTTTCAGCTGCACTGATAAAGTTGTCTCTGGCACTTCCAGTAAAGTGCAGCCAGTTTTCACTCAGAAACCAACATGTGATCAAAGCAGGAGGACATATGTGTCAACGAAAGCAACAGGAACGCTCTACCAGCGTTGTGTTCCAATACTGCATGTGGAACGAAGAGCTGGAACTCTATTAAACAGTGAAAACGAATATTATGGGGCTTGGACTCACGACTCTCTGATAAAACACCTCATATTGCACCGAACTGAGACAGCCAGGCCTAGCGCATGATGAATTCGTTTGCTATTTCATTCTGAGGTTAATTCACCTGGAACAGCATTTTGCAAGAATCCAGCTCATTCCTCCCAATCACAAATATCATCATTCACATCTTTCACTTTTGTTATTTCTTCAAAATATTACAAGCTATTTAACACTTGTCCCAGCATTTAAGACTCAAACCTAATATTTTCATGCGAAGTGATTTCCAGTCACTCTGGCAGACAGTAAATCAGTCGGAAAATTACCTAAGGAAACCCAATCATTTCTGTGTACAGTGTTGGGAATTTACCATCTGCTGACGAGACAGAGTCCTCACAATCAACATGTTCTTTGTTCTTCCTGCCTAAAATGTTTACCATTTCTTATTTTCAGGACAGGAGTTTTGTTTATAACACGTTCCAAGAACAGGAACAACCTTCCAATCTCCTGACGCCGTTTCCAATTTAAAATGTAAGTTTTGCTCCATTCCAACGGGAAGAGCAGTTAATAAGGAAGGGATTTCCACGAACTGTGTCCCAGGGTTTAGCAGGAACCCGCTGATTGCAGCTGCAGTGGCCGCTTTCAGTTGGCATCGGGGGATTGGAGAACATGGTGTCGTATTCTGCTGCGTGTAAACGTCTTGCTCCCTGCAGATTCGGGGTGAATCATGGATAAGTTTTCGGAGCAACACTGCCTTCCAGTCTCTGGCCATCTGCTATCTAAGGAAATAGAAAAACAGAGTTATTTGTTCAGTTCGAAGTCCTGGGCAATGTGAAAGATGGAACAGTTCTGAGACTAAATTGGAGACTCGGAAAATGTTTGGAGAGGAAGTAATAAATGAGAATCTGAATAGAAAATTGGAAATCAGGAGACATTCAATAAAAAGGAAGAATGTGCAAAAGCAGATGGAGATGGACATGGAAAAGAAATGTCACTAGTCCCGAAGTCTTAAATCGGTTTTTATTTCTAAGATCCAACCAGACCTGCTGAGATTTTCCAGTAATTTCATTTGTTGGTTCAGAAACAGAAGATGGCAGTAATCCTGGACCAATCAACTCTCCCATGCTCTGGGAATATTTGACTTACCGTGTCCATGTCCCACACTGAAACCTCACGATCCTGCCGCGCCTCCACCCTCGGTACTGACAATATACTGTTCATTACGGTAAACACAAGAAGAACAATTGCAAAACGTTGAGGGAGAGTTCCCTTCGGTTTCCATCAGAACAATCTGAATCACTGAAAATTGGTTCAGGACCCATGTGACATTGATCCGTCTCTGTCAGACCCCCAGCAAGTGGCCATTCGCTTTCCGTGCCTTTGAACACTTTGGGTGGTGCACGGTTGGTTTGGAACCTCACGTTTTGAAACGGACATCATTAATAATATTTTCGGCTGCACTGATAAAGTTGTCTCTGGCGCCTCCAGTAAAATGGAAACAGTGTTCACTCAGAAACCGACGTGTGATCAAAAGCAGGCGGACAGATGTGTCAATGAAAGCAGGAAGAACATTCCCCTGCGAAGGGTTGCAATACTGCACTTGGAACGAAGAGCCGGAATTCTATTAAGCAGTGAAAGCGCCCATTGTGAGGCTTGCACCCACGACCCTCAGATTAAGCAACTCACACTGCACCAACTGAGCTAACCAAGCATGGTGCACTGTGGATTAGTTTGCAATTCCATTGCGAGCATAATTCATCAGCAATTTGTCAGGATCCAGTTCATTCCTCCTAATTACAAAAACATCATTCACACCTTTCACTTCAGTTATTCCTTCAAAGCATTACAATGTATTTAGCACTTGTTCCGGGATTTAAGGTTCAACCTTGATATCTTGGTATTTTTAACCTCACCTTTAGGTCGCTGAAGTGATTTCCCGTCACTCTGGCAGACAGTAAAACAGTCGGTAAATTAACTAAGGAAACCCAATCATTTCCGTTTACAGTGTTGGGCATTTCCCATCTGCTGAATAGACAAGGTCCTCTAGATCAACACTTTCTTTGTTCTTTCTACCTAAAGCCTTCACCACTTTTTTATTTTCAAGTCAGGAGTTTTATTTATAACATATTCCAAGAACTGGAGCAACATTCCAATGTCCTGAAGCCGGTTCCAATTTAAAATGAAAGTTTTGCTCCTTTAACACGGAAAGAGCTGTTACTAAGGAAGGAGTTTCCAGGAGTTGTTTCCCATGGCTTGGCAGAAAGCCGCTGATTGAAGCTGCAGTGGCCGCTTTCTGTTGGCATCGGGAGCTTGGAGGAAGTGATGTATTCTGCTGCGTGTAAACGTCTCACTCACTGCGGACTTGGGATGAATCATGGATTAGTTTTCGCGGTTACAATGTCGATACATGGTCGGTGTAAATACTTGTGCTGAAATATTTGAGGCTTTATGCCCTGGGTCGGCTCAAACCACCAACATTTCAGTCAACTGCGCTGACCATTTGAGACACAGAAACTGGCAACTCAGATATCCTAAAGCAAAGTTATCGACGGGATATGAGGATACGTTGGACAACAGGAACTTGCGTTGTTTTCAGGCACGATCGCTGATTTTATCACCGAGAGGGGATGCACACTGACGAGTTGCAAACACTCAAATTAAAAGGCATCCACACATGCGCAGTTCTCTCACATACATCTCCACATAGTCGCTAACTTACGATGCTGGTAGTTGAAGCCACGACTCGATAGAGACTGAATGCTTAAAAATCCAGCATATCAGACCGCTTGACCACGCTACCACACAAAAGCCAACACTCAGATTTGTTTTGACTCGTGTTTCAGCATCGATTCACTTCAGGCACTGAGACCTCGTAAATTTTGTAATGAACGTGGCGTAATTTAAGAAGAAAGACCAAAGAAAAGCTATAGACAAAGAACAGACCCTTCATCCATTCAAGCCTGAGCCGATCCAAATCTACTGTTTAAACCTGTCACCCAATTCCTAAGCATCTGTATCCGTCTGCTCCCCTTCTTCTCATGCATCAATCCAGACGGATCTTAAATGAATCTACCGTGATTACCTCTCCCGTCTCTGATGGGAACGCGTTCCAGACACCCGCCACCCGCTGTGTCAAGTAGTTGTCGCGTGTATCCCTCTTAAACCTTTCACCTCTCACCTTGAAAGCGTGACCTCTCGTTATTTCATCCTTCAATCTGGGAAATAAAACTTTTCTCTATCTACCCTGTCTGTACCCTTCATGATTTTGTGAACCTCAAAAAGGTCCCCCTCAAAATCCTTTTTTTTTCTAATGAAAACAAACCTAAACTACTCAACCTCTCTTCCTAGATTGCGCCTTCCATACGAGGCAGCATCCACCCTCTCCAAAGCGTCCACATCCTTTTGGTAATGTGGCGACCAGAAATTTACACAGTATTCCAAGTGCGGCTAGACCAATGTCTTGTTCAATTTTAACATGACTTGCCAGCCATTTTATTCAAAACCCCATCCAATGAAGACAAGCATACTATATGCCTCCTTGACCACTCTATCCACCTGTGCAGCAACCTTCAGTGCACAATGGACCTGCACTCACAGATCTCTCTGTCCATCAACATTTTTTCCAAAAGCTCTTCCTTTCATTGCAAAACTCGATCTAGAATTAGACTGGCAGTGTCACCTCACATTTGTATGTGTTTAACTCCAATTGCCACTTTTCCCCCCAACTTTCCAGTATATCTATATCCTCCTGTATTCTTTAACAGTCCCTTATACTTTCTGCTGGTCCAGAAATCTTTGTGTCATCTGCAAACTTTCTGATCATTCCAACAGTGCTCTCTTCCAGATCATTTAAGTATATCACAAACAACAGTGGTCACAACACTGACCCCTGTGGAGCACTACTGGTCATCTTTCTCCATTTCCAGAAAAACTCCCTTCAACGGCCACTCTCTGTCTCCTATTGCGCAACCAATTCTTTATCCACCTGTCTAGAACACCCTGCACACCATGTTACTTTACATTCTGTATTCGGTTACCATGGGGAACCTTGTCTAACTCCTTACTGTAGTGCATGTATATAACATCAACAGTCTTTCCTTCATCTATCAACTTGGTCACTTCCCCGAAAAACTCTATTAAGTTGGAAACTCACGAACTCCCCCGCACAAAACCATTTTGCCTCTCACTGATATGCCCATTCTTTTCTAAATATGAACAGATCCTACCCTCAGTACCTTCTCCAGCAACTTTCCCAACACTGGTGTCAGGCCTATTGGTCTGTAGTTATCCGGAATATCCCTACTATTCTTCCTGTACAGGGGACAATATGAGCAACGTTCCAGTCGGCCAGAACCTGACCTATGCTTAAGGATGCCACGGAGATATCTGTCAGGGCCCCAGCAACTTTCCCTCTCACCTCACTCAGGAACCAGGGATAGATCCCATCCGTTCCTGGGGATTTGTCCATATTAATTACCCCTCGCCTGCCCAACACAGTTTCCCTACTTATGTCAACATGATCCAGACTAATCAAATGTCTTAGTCTAGACTCAACATTCATGTTCCTCTCCTCAGTGAACACTGATGCAAAATAATCATTCGGAATCCTACCTACTCTCTCAGATTCGACAGACAGCCTTCCTTAATTTTCCTTTAGTGGACAAATCCTTTCTCTAGTTACCACTTGCTTCTTATATATGAATAATCGGCTTTAGGATTCCCCTTAATTCTGCTAGCGTGAAGTTGTTTCATGACCCCTTTTAACCCTCTTGATTCCTCGTTTAAGACTTGTCCAACTCTCCTCATGTTCCTCCAGGGAACATTCTGTTCTTAGCGGCCGAGGCGTTATGTATGCTTCCCTTTTCCTCTTGGGGAGTCGTACAATTGTCCTGTCATCAACGGTTCACGAATATTGCCTTTAAAATCCTTTGCCTTCAACGGGGCATGCCTCTCCTGCACTATATTAAACCTATCTTTGGAAGCCTGCCACAAATGAACTGTGGACTTTCCTACAAATAGCTGTGCCAATCCACATTTCCGACCTATTGCATAATTTTGATATAATTAGCTTTGGCCAAGTTTAGTACTCTTTCCTCAGGACCACTCTCATCTTTGTCAATGAGTATTCTAAAACTTACAGAATATTGGACACTTCCCAAAGAAATCACCCACGGCAACTGTTATCACGCGCCCTGGATTGTTCCCCGATATCAGTTCCAATATGGCCTATTCCATCGTCGGACTATTGATATACCGCTCCAGAAAACTCACCTGGAGGCTTCTTACAAATGGTGTCCCATCCAGACCTCTGACGCTAAGAGTATCCCGGTTAATGTTGGGAAAACGGAAATCTCCAATCACCACTAAATTATTGCCTCTCCGTCTTTCCATGGGCTGTTCAACTTTTTTTTACACTTCACGCTCACTGTAATACAGCCCCAAAAGTCGAACCTCACCCTTCTTATTTCACTGCTCCATACATAGTGTCTCAGGACCCAAGCCCTACATGGTGTCCTCCTTTCACACAGCCATGATATCATGCCTGACCAGCAATGCAACTCCTTCCCCTTTTACTTCCTTCCCTGTCCCGTCTGAAGCATCTATATCCTAGAACATGTGTTTGCCAACCATGCCCTTCCTTCAACGAAATCTCTGTGATCGCAATAACGTCATATTCCCAGTCACCAACCTAAGCCTAAGTTCATCTGTCTATACTTCATGCATTAAAATAGATGCATTTCAGGCCACCAGTTATTTTGCATTCATCTGCTCTCTGCCTACTCTTCCCATTATTAATGCTATCTTCCTGATTCTTACATTTTCCAGTTTCGACCTCACTGCTGACTTGTTTTCTCTTGTGGTTCCCAGCCCCCTGCCACATTCGTATTAAACGTACCCAACAGCAGGAGCAAAAACTCCCGAAAGGACATTAGTTCCCGTCTGGTTCAGATGTAGATCGTCAATTTTCTTATAGTCCCACCTTCGCCAGAACTGCTCGGAAAGTCCAACAAATCTGAAACCCGCCCTGCAGCACCATTCCTCAAGTCACGTGTTCATCGTGCCTTTTTTTATTCGTTTCTACACTGCCAGTCACGTGGCACCGGCAGTAATCCCGAGATTACTACCTTTGAGTTCCTCCTCTTCAATTTCTCTCACAGCTCCCTGAATTCTCCCTGCAGGTCCTCATCTCGTTTTTTTTTTCATTGGTGCCTGTATGCACCAAGACAACTGGCTGTACACGATCCCCTTTCCTAATATTCTTCAGCCGATGGGTGACATCCCTGACCTGAGCACCTGGGAGGCAACATAACTCCTCAGAATTGCTGATGCTCCACATTGAGTCCACCCGCAGCTCCAGAGTGGTCACGCGGTCAAACAAGTGCTGCAGCTGGATACACTTCTTGCAAGTTTAGAAAACCTTTACAAGGATTTGCAAGGTTGCACTGCTTGGACATGAGAACGAAACTGAATAGGCTTCGTCAGATTCCCAGGAGCTTCAGGGCTGAGAGATGGCCTCACAGAACTGATAAAGTAATGAGGAAGACAGACAGAGGAAATAGTCAGGGAGCACTTTTTCACAAGACACGCGAGTTCAAATCTACATAGCATAAGTTTTATGTGAGAGAGGAAAAATTTAAAAGAGATGTGATGGATACATGTTTTTCACACAGAACTTCTGTGTGTGTAGAATGAACTGCCACATTTAGTGGCAGAGTTTGGTGCACTCACAACATTTCAAAGGCATCTGAATGGGTGTATAGACAGGAAGACCGAGGGGAGATAAGGCACAAATATTGGCAGATATGTATGGATTAATTTCGGTTATCTGTTGAAAAGGGCAAGTTGGATCGTGGGATTTGTTTCCATGCTCGACAACTCTGAGATGCTACAGCCACCGGCAACGGTTTGAATACACCATTTGCAAAAAACGCATGATGTTTGTCAGCCAACCAGCGAGTTTGGCTATTTTGTTTGGAGGGTGGATGGGCCCAACTGATCCAGAGATGAAGGTTTTCAGGATATTTGCTGCCAATGACCATTCTTCTTGACACTTTCCCAAGTTCACCGTCAAAGATTTTGGCTGAAGAAAAATACCTCACATATCGCATTACCCACTTTGCTCTCCAGCGAATCCAAAAACTAATAGCTCCTAACGTGGAACAGAATCAAAACTGAAAAGGCAGTAACATGATCCAACAAACCGAAGCTTAAGTGCTATCTGTGAAGCACTGTGATTCGTCTCCAACATGAACTGCTCGCACAAATAACAGCGAGGTAATTCCAAACCTACTGGAGATTTAGTGTATTGCCGAGTCCCAGAAGGTGCTCAAGCATAATAAAACAAAACAGAACAACAACGAACCATTAAAAGTGAACATTTCCAATTATATCCGTGATTAAATGAGGCCATCAATGTGCCGGTGCCTCCATCTGATTGAGAGAGCCAATCACCTTTTTCCCTCACCAGGACATTAATGAAGGAAATGAAAGAAGTATAGAAATGTTGCACACCGCGATTGCCCACCTTTTCGCCACAGCATCAAAAAACGGCGAACAGATTCAATGCAGGATCTTCTTTCGAAATAACGGTGAAATAGCTATATCTATTCACTTTCAGAGTAAACGAGGAACAATGCAAATTGTCTGGAATATGAATAACGAACATAGACTACTTGGGTCCCAGATTCTACTGATGCACAGACTTTCATATGGAACGGTGCCTTGCATGATTGCCCTACATCCAGAAATTTTCTGGCTGCCTTCTGTTTGCCCTGACACATTAATCTTGTGCTGCTCTAATCGAATTTGCGTTATTGCCATTTGTCCGTATTGCTATTCGGGATAGCTGGTCGTGGCAACTCGTGACTGCCACACAAATTCTTTGCCAAAATTGGATTGTCCCGTAATGTGATTCGCAGTACACGAACTTCGCAATGAGGATATGCCACGTGGCAAGTTAAAAAGCACGCTTACATTTATTAAAGTAAGTTTCTGGGAACTGACAGCCAGATTCCTCCTTACACTCGGAATTATGACAACACATAAACCAACAGCCTCTCTCAGAGACAAGTGACCAATGCCCATCTTGTGCCGGGCAAACGTAGTTGACAAGATTGCACGCAGCGACAGCACAACAAACTATAGAGGAGAAGCAGACAGACCACCATCGGGCTGCATTCATGCAGTTCAGTTACCCTGTAAACCCCATGCACAGCTGTTCCTTGTAGGTACACACAGGACACTGAGTGTCTTTGACTCCGGGACTTGGGACTCGGATTATATGATCGTCTGCAGCACTGGTTACTTTCTTGTATGAGGTACCTCCCGATGGAACATATGTAAAACACGATAGCTCATTGAGAAATACGTCCAAAATAGTACCCAAGAGACGTATTTCTGTTGAGTTTCTGGTCATGCTCCTGACATGACATCCAGCATTGTACTTATTGTGTGCTTCCTCACGGTTCAGTGCATGCTTCCGTGATCGCATTGTGTGCAGTAATTTAGCTGCAATTACGTGCGTTTGAAACCCAGGACCACTTGCCTTTATTCTATTTTCCTCTTCTCATGCGCAATTGCAACACAGTAAACGATCAATTAATATTGGAAAATGACGTTCACAGGCGTGTGAAAAGCCCAGTTTCTGTGGCAATTATGCAATGGTTAGAGATTACTTTGATTCAGGAGATAAGGATGGAAATGTGTTTGGATAGAGATGAGGAACATTGAGGAAAGAGGAAACCAGCCGGTGTGGTTTACAAGATCACTTACAGTAACCACAATGTAAAATGAAACGTACAGGAAAAAATACTGCCTGTGAATGATAAAAGAAGGCAAGGATTATGGGAGACATTCATTTCCCTTCTTCCACTCCTGTTAGAATTGTAAAGAAACTTTGAAGAAAAGCAATCGAAAAGTCATATATGCCCCATCGAACAACGTGCGCCATACTTGGACATTGATTACTGTAGATTAGAATACTTACAATGTGGAAACAGGGCCTTCGGCCCATCAACTCCACACCGACGCGGCCCAGCTCAAATGCATTCCTCTCCATTCACCCCGTCAATTTAGCACGGCCATTTCACCCAACCGGTATATTTTTGGACTGTGGGAGAAATCAAAGCGCACGCAGCCACGGGGAGAATGTGCAAACGCCACACATTCAGTTGTTTGAGGCGGGAATTGACTCTGTCTCTGTGGCATTGTGAAACAACAGCGCTCACGATGGTGTCAGCGTTAGATGGGACTTACGTGCCGTCTTTTATTGGGAAAAATCTCTTTCATTGTGAGCATCTGGAAAAACCAGTTCGTTCGCCAGAAAAAGAAATGAATATGTCACTAACCTTTGTTTGTTTCATGTCCAAGAACACTCAGATCAATAGCTCCCTTGATCAGCTCTGCTGGTCGTGTTCGCAAAGAGATCTAGCAAATTGCCATTGGGCATTTCCTTTCAATCAATAATTTTGACTCAGTTTAGCTGCAAATATCTTTTACTAACTTTGTGCTTTTCTTCTTTTACATTGGTGTCTCGCACCTTACAATTGACAGCAGAGTTAGGAGAGGAGATGGAAGCATTTAGCTCATCAAGTCAGCGACAGCTTTCAATGAGATCACGGCTGATTTGGTTCATGCTCAACTCTGCTTTTTAGACAGTACTCATGGCAGAGTGGTTAAGGTTCAAAATCCACTGGGGTTTCCCCGCATAGGTCCGAATCCTGCTGACTCCGCTATGAATGACTTGCTGCTGGGCGAATTTTCGCTCAAAGTTCAAAACACCTATTTTTTAAACTAATCCGGTAAATTAATTAGACTTTGGAACTCGAGTTATTCATCAGAAATGTACCAAAATAAAACATTATCTCTGTTTCTCTTTCCAGATACACTGCTCGACACATCGGTTTTCTGTAGTTGTTATTGAACGTACAATGCAGAAGTGCTGCTTTTCATTAGGTTCCTTTAATCCCTGTCCTCTGTTCTCTGACTCTGGCCAGTGGCAGCACTTCATTCTGCTCGTCAAAGTGCTCATTCCCCACCGCTCCCTCTCCCATCATGACAAACAACCGCAGGAAATTGCCAGATAACCATCTTTGTTCCAGAAATGAAACTCACCAGCCTCGGGAATCTCTCCACCAAACGGGACTTCTCATCACTGGACATGGTGCAGGCCAGAGGTTTCTGAAGCTTTACTGTGAAAATATTGTCAATTGGCAGTTGGAAAAAATGTTAAGGAGCCAAACCATCCAGGCATCAGCTTTGGGAATCTAGAGAAACCCTTAGGGAAGTGGAAACAGAGGAGAATGCAGAAGGGTGAACTGTCGGACCGAGCAGAGGCTAGAACATTGACTCTGATGTTGTCGGGACAGGAACTGGTCTTATACATTGAAAAAATTCTCGCCCCAGTACATGGGGAATAAAAAATTCATCTGTACTCTGCGACAATGAAAATCTCTGGAACACACAAGACACTGAGAGGCAAAAAGGGAGATTATCCCTGATGGAGGTGAGCTGGTTCCCAGTGACATGGGTGTGTCTGTCGTGGGGTATCAGACTGTTACAATGTCTCCATAATGAATGGTTCAGTCTTTCATTTGGAAAAGTAAAACTAATAGAGCACAATAGTCGTTCAGAGAATGGCACATTGAATTTGCAATTCAGTCACGGACTGCTTTAGAGGATCGTCGAATTTGTTAGATTGGAAGTTTCAGCGCATTCGACTGTTAACTGAAACGTCCTTGTGGAACATAGTAAAGAATCTTTCCGTTGAATGAGCAGGATCTAGTATTGACTGATGGGGCCACAGCAGGCGGCAGGAGGTGGTAACATGAAATAAAAATGCGGTGAGCTCAAACACAAGAAGCATGCTCTTTCGGTGTGGTGGATCAACATTACAGCATTTTAAAGAAGTTTAAGCACCGATCCTTCAATGTACAGGACATGTAACGCCAGGATTTGACACCATACTAGTCTCGTTATGACCAGGCGCTTTAACTAATTCATCAATGGTGTCAGTGCAGACAATGCTGTTGAAATCCATATGTGTATTTAATTAGCTGTTCAATCACAGTAACTTGGATATTTGTTACTTTATTAAAGTTGCTCCAAAAGAATTTAAACTAACCTCTACTGATGCAGAAAAGAAACGTTCACACCTGGACATTCTCCAGTGTAAATGCACAGCAAGAGCCAATCTCGTATTGTGTTCATTTCAAACTGATATATTCATCTGTTTAAGTCGACAGGATAAAGAAGATACGTTCATCCTCTTGGGGCCCATTAGCCACGTTAATATGCACAGAGGGAATACCACGCCAAGAGAACAGTATCATTATGGTGAATTGATCAGCAGTGTTGTGTAAGTGAGTGTAAACAGTGGCAAGTATAGGCTGGCCCATTAATTCCAACAGTGAGCCTTGCATCACCACTTTCTCTCTCACTTCCACCCTCATGCCCTCCAGTCATCATTGCCTTTCACTTTAATCAAACGCCCTGTTCCACTACTCCCTTCTCCCGATCGCTTGCGGGCGTCCACGTAGAACCTGCAGGTGTTCGAAACTCATTCGTGGCGTATAGACGTCACACAATGGCATTGGATTCACTGCCCATCCCTAATTACTCCAGTGATTGAGATGATGAGCGACTGTACAGAAACTTGAGCGAACTGAACATAGAGGTACAGCCAAGATGCTGTTAGCGAGGGACTTTCAGGATTTAGGAATAGCCAGATAATTCCAACTCAGAAAGGCGAGATCCCTGATAGGTGATTTGCTGTCACAGATTTCTCTTGTTTCTGCTGCTATTGTCCTTAGAGATAGATGTGAACAATCACAGAATTGATTCTGGCAACCAAAATTAAAACCCTGCATCTACTGTCGTTTGTGGAAGTGAGTTCCAAACCTCTCCCAAATATTGTGTGCAGAAGTGTTCACTAACATCTGTCCTAAATACTCTGAACCTCATTTTCAGACTCATTGCAGAATCCACAACGAACTGAAACAGTTTATCACTTAATTTTAGTGTCTTGCATTAGTTCTCTCAGGTCACCACTTAACATTCAAAGTTGTCGCAAAAAGAGGCTTCATTTGTATATCAGAAACAGAAATGGCTCAGCATGTCTTACATCATCTGTGGGAAAGCAAGAATTAATGTTTCACTTCCGCTGACCATTCTTTGCAACTGACTTGCCTGATTTCTTATCATACCGACAAACGGGATGAAACCGAAACGGATGACAGAACATAGAGATTAGGAAGTTCTGCATTTGCAGTGACATCGGGAGTCTCTATCACTGGAGAATTGTAAGGACACTACTGCTCAGTGAACTGATATCGCACTTCCTGTGTCTAAATAAGGAAACATGTCAGTGAATTTGAGACTTTATTATTCAAAAGTTAAAACCAAATAGCAGATCAGCAGCAGACTAAATAAAGTGAAATTGTCATAATGCCTTATAAGGAACGCCAATGAAGACCAGGATAGTGAGGATCAAATTCTCCACATGTGGAATTGTTTGATGCAGTTGTATGTGCGACGTTATCTCTCCCTTCAGGCAACTGACAAGCTCCCTGTTTGAAAATCTGACTTGATGCATCACCAAAGATGTTGCAATGTACTGTGTGTAAGCAGCTTGTGGAGACTGAGACTGTAGCATTGCTCACATTTTTTTTTTGTTTTTTATTCAAATTTCTGAGAAATGAAGTAGCTTAAGAACAAGCTCAATCCCAGTTTTGGAGAAGCATTGCTCGTCAGTACATGATAATCAGCTCACGTGAAGATATTCCAGAATTGATATCAGAGACCTAATTCAAACCCTGCAACGACAGATGCCATGAATTCTAAGTTTAAATTCTATGTCTAATGCCTTTAACCCATTACAACTTACCATGGAAAATCCTTTCCAATTCGCCTCTACCCCTTAGGGAAGTAAAGCTGCTATTCTTATTTGCTCCAAGATACATGTGACTCCAGACGCACAGAAACTGGATTGGTTGTTGCAGGTCAGTTATCTAAAGACCAGGACCTTACTTCAGTAATGATTCAAGATTCTGTTCGTTAATAAATGTCCAGAGTTCAGCCGCATTCTTACCTCCTCAACTCCTGAAGCATTCAATTTCACAATGCAGCAGAATTCTGGCAATGTGAAGGCCTGGGCAGACAAGTGAAATGAATTTCACACATCCCGATTAAGATAATCTAATCAACACATCTGGAAATTCAATGTGTTTCCATTACCTAGTCTTCAACTATCAACAATCTGGGAGTTACTATTAACCCCAAAATGAACTGTCCTCCCTACATAAATAATGTGGCTACAAGAGCAGGCCAGATGGCAAGAAAACTGCCATCAGTAATGGGCTTTCTGACTCCAATCGCTTCTCTAATACCGAGAAGTCTCACGTCAAGAGTGTGATGGAATACTCCCCGATTGACTGAACAAATATATCGACAACATACCTCAAGTTGTTGGAAAGCGCCATTATGAAACTTTCGTACAAAAGGACAATGCTTCGGACATTTAATAACTGAAATGAAAGCAGAAAGTGCTGGAGAAATTCAGCAACTCTAACAGCATACTTGGAGAGAAATACGGTTAACTTTTTGAGGCCAAAATGACTCTTCTTCAGAACAGTACTGAAGGGAGGACATGTAGGACAAGACACATTACTTCTCTGACACTTTTCCAGTTGCTAACAGGTCGGCTGAGTTTCTTCAGAACGTTCCATTCCATGGCAATTGAGCCAGTTCGATTGGCACTTTATGTATAATTTCAATCCATTCACCACTGTCGCAGCTTTTTGATTCATCAACAATTTCCATTTGACAGCACACTCCAACTCTAGTACTACTATCGTCCTAAAGACAAAGGAAGTAAACGAATTAGAATATATTTATCTGCATGTTCCCTTCCAAGCTACTAACCATCACAATTGGATAGGTATTCCTTCAGTCAGTCCTTCACTGTCCCAGTGGATCAGAGGGTTGCTCTCCTCCCCCACTTCAAACCATCCAAATAGTTAAATGAACTGTTCAAATAAACTTCATCAAACTCAATTGTTAGAAGGCCAACACTTACTGGGAGGTGAGAAAAACTTCACAAAAATGTAACGCCTAAGCTACAGAGTTAAGAGGAGCAGTTTGGAAATAAGTATCCCTGTGTTCTTGCAGCAGATTCATGTAATCAGACATTTGAGATAGGCTGACTCAGCAACTTACCATGAATAGAATTGTTGAATTTGGTGATGCATTTTCACTGGAGGTATTTTCCAGCCATGATTCTGTTTCAATTGAATTTGCATAGTCGTCAATTCCAATTGAGATGAGCACTTGCCAGTTAACTTTGACACAGATAATCAGCGTGAATCCACCATTAATCATTTTACGAGCAAGCTGCTGAGTTGTACCATGCCTTACTCTGTTAAAGTACCGACGTGATGAAATAGAATCATACAATCCCTACAGTGTGGAAACAGGTCATTAGGCCCAACACGTTCACATGCATCCTCTAAGGAGTATTCCACCCACAGCAATTTCCCTTCCCTATTAATTTGCACTGCTCCTGACCAACACATTCTGGAGAACGCGGTACAATTTAGCATATCCAATTTATTTAACCTGCATGTCTTTGGACTGTAGGAAGAAACTGGAGCAACCCGAAGAAACCCATGCAGACACAGGCAGAATGTGCGAACTCCAAACGGTCGCCTGAGGCTGGAATCAAATCCAGGTCCTTCATGCTGTCAGGCAGCAGTGCTAACCAACGAATCACGAAAGCTAACTTCAAACCTTAGTGGAGTCATTCTTCCGAATAAGCCTGATTTCAAAGACATACACGTCTCCATAGCCATTTTGCAGCAAAAGGTAGACATAAGTAGACTAGACATACTCCAGCACGTGGCTGAAGGTGATCAGTTAAAGGATAGATGTTTTATCATCATTTATGAGCAGCTGACTAAGCTGCGCTACCTAAAGGCTTGCAGCAGGAAGTCCTCAATCAAATATGTTCTTCTTCCCATTCGTACTGCTAAGACTGCGGTATTTATCTTCATTTAGGCTGTGTTATATATTTTCGGTAACACCATTCTCCTGTTAGAAGGTTTCCCCCGAGATTCTATTCAATGACTTTGCTTGTTTGAAGTTTGGAAAGTCTCTCAGATACTGCCAAAACCTCTTCAAGAGGCTTCCCCTCCCAGAATCAGCTCTTGCCTTCGAACTTCCCCTCATTGTCAGTCCTACTCCATAGAAACTAACTGGAGACAAATACATGTATGATGTCATCGAACAGGCCATCACCGCGCTTCACCCTCTCCCAGGGAGCAGCACGGCTCAGCGTTGGTGATCGAAGCCTTGCAAATCCACTTGGGATGATGGGAAGAGTGGTTGTCATCTCCCTATCCACGATCAAAATGAACCTGAATCTGAGAAGTTACCATTCCAATCAGTTTGAAGTACATGCATTAAATGTAGATAAATGAGACTAATTCGACTGTTTATGATATAGATTAAGAAACACAAGATTTGATCTTAATGGTAAAAAGCTGTGATTTCTGAAGCGTGAACACTGAATGCACAACTTTAAATTGCGTAAGTGCAGACTTCGAGGTGTAGTTCCTGTGTGAGAATTGGAATATCGTTTGCAGACATTCAAATCGACACCTGGAAACATTATTTATCTTTCGGACTGTCTGTAAAATCGCACGATCGCAATAATTTTCGTAAAATCCCAATTGTGTGGAAGTAGGCCGTTCGGTCTATCAAGCCCACACCAAAGCAGTGAAGATTATCCTAACAAAAACCACTTCCTAATCGATCCCCTTCTAGTTTCTCACAGCGAAATCACCTGAAGTCCACATACCTGGACAAGTTGGGTATTTTTCCATTCGGCAATCCACCGAAACTACACAGCTTTCATAATGTGGGAGGAAAACTCACGCACACATGGGAGGAGTACAAGCACCGTACAGACAGTCGCCACAGGGTGGAATTGAACTGGGTCCCTGGCACCGTGTGGTAGAAGTGCAAAGCATGTTTATTCTTCCGTCAGCTCACTGGGTCCAAGATAAATAACATGTAAACAACTCAGGCAAAGCTTTGAAGCATATATCGTCCCTTGAAGTATGTTTTTCTTTGAAATTGAACCACATTCCAAAGTACATACATTGCAAAAGAACCGCTTGAACCTTAAGATTTCATCACGAACAACAACAAGTTCAGAATTACATGCGGCAACAGGAGTAAATGAGCTTGAACATAGTGTGGAGGGGAAAGTGCGTGTGGCGGTGTTTCCGTGTACCTGCTGTGGAGGTTGCGGTTTTGGACTGCGATTGACCAATTCAGAAATCACACCAGGTTATAGATGCACATGTTTATTTGAAATAACAAGATTTCGGACCAGAGCCCTTTCATTAGGTGAAGTGGGAGGGAATAACACAGAACACTGAATTTAAGGGAAGAGAGATCAAGGGCAGACAGATCAAAATATCAGGCAAATTGTGTGAACGGAGTGTCAAAGACTTAGTCTCTGCAAGTGAACAAGAGTGTCTGACAGTGGGAGTAATGTGTCAATAACTGAGTGCCAACAGATTGGTTGACCTATGATCCAACAAAGTGAGGCAGAGAGATAATTACAAACCGTTAAAATAAAGTAGTACTGGAGACAAATTAAGGCACTGGAATGACATGGGACAGAAACAGAAGCAACTGGAAAACCGCTCCACAACAAAAACACCAGAGGAAGGATCACCAGTTCCGAAACATTAACTCTCATGTTCCCCCACAGATGTCCCCAGACCAGCGAAACACCTGCCCCCTTCGCCACGATGCCCCAGTCCCGTTCCTCCACCCCGCCCAGTAACCCTTGCCCTTGCTCCTGGTTTACAGCATTCACAGTTCTTCTGATTTTTATTTGGCTAGAGTCGCATGCCGCGAGTCTGACCCAAATTATCAGTTAGCCAATATTGAACAAAGTGATTAAGGTAGAGAGACAATAACAACTTGTCACGGTGATGGTGTGAAAACAGAACAATAAGGAAGATTCACAGATACACAACAGTGTGGTGGGTCACATGTGGTGTGACATTAACCGAATATCATGGTTGATGCCATCACCACAACGAAGGCAGTTGGCGATCCAATTCTGTTTGGCGATTTTGCGTTGTTGTGTATCTCGAAAGCCGCCTTGGCCGACATTTAGTCGAAGATTGAAAACCAAATGTCCTTGATTGCTGAACTCTTCCCCGACTGGGTGTGAATAATCCTGTCTGGCAATTGTTATGCCGTTACCATTCATCCATTGGCACACCATCTGCATGGTCTCGCCAATATACCATTACTGGGTATCTTGTAGTATCTTGTGGTATCATTGCCTGCTGCATATGTGACAAACAACATTGCCTGAGTCACATGAGTATCTGTCGTGTACGTGGTGGGTAGTGTACCAACGGGTGATGGTAGTGTCCATGTCTTGCAAAGGTTGCGAAGGCATGGTGCTGTGGTGTTGTGGTTAATGCTATGTGAAGGCTGAGTAGTTTACTGTAAACGGTCGTATGTTATAATTTTGCTGGGTGTTTGAAGATGAGAATTGAAGCCATGGGGATGTTCTTAGTGAGATGCTCATCATCATCGGTGACATGCTGAATCCTGTGAAGAACGTGTGAACTCCAGGAAAGTACTGACGATGAAAGATATTCTATTAGTCGCATCCTCTGTCTGTCTTCTGACGAGTTCACAGCAGAATTTCACTGTGGCACACCGGAATTGGCGATCAATCAGTTCAACATGTACCCCATCATCATGAGGATATCCTTCAAAATCTTTAGGTGTCTGTCGCATTATTCCTCATCTGAGTGGTTCCTGTGCAGGTGAAGCGCTTGTCCTTACGGTATGGCTTCTTTAATATATTTAGGGTGGAAGCTCGAGAAGTGCAGTATCCTTGGGCTTGCGGTGGAGTGAGATGCTGAAGTTTTATTTCTTAATTTTGGTTTGTGGTGGGTTTGGTTGTATCATCCTTATAAATGGAATAGGCATTCAGTTAAAACCACGAACAGAAATACCAGGAGAATCTCATCAGATCTTACAGCGTCTATTCAGAGAGAATCAGAGGCAAATATTTCAAAACTTCATCAGAACTCGGTAATCTCCCACAGGTACTGCCAAACTGGTTAGTTTCGACAGCAGTTTCTGTCTTTGCTTCAGATTCCCAGAATCCACAGTTCTTTACATTAACCATTAAAACAATGCAGAAACTTTTTTTTTTATCGTTCGTCATACCAAAGGTTTCTGACCCCATTAGAAACACGAAACGGTGCTGCACAGAAAACAGATGCATTATGAACATCAATCACAATCGCCCTGGCGCTATTGAACCAGTAACATTTCAGTTAACAGTCGAATGAGCTGATACTTCCAACCTAACACCTTGGACGATCCTCGAAAGCAGTCTGTGATTGACCTCCCACTTCAGGCTGCCATTCCCAGAACGACAACTGTCCTCTATCAGTTTTACTTTTCCGAAATAAGGACTGGGACATTCATAATGGCGACATGGAAACAGTCTGATCCCATCCACGACAGACACACCCATGTCACAGGGAACCAGCTCTGCTCCAATCGGGAACATCTCTCTTCGAACCTCTCAATATCTTGTGTGGTATCGAGTATTTTCATTGTCCCAGTGTCCATACAAGGTTTGTATTCCTCATGTACAGGACAGAGAATTACTTCAATGTCTCCAATCAGTTCTTGTCCTGAGAACATCAGAATCAATGTCCCATCCTCTTAAAGAACGGAAAGTTGTCCTGACTGATTCCGATCAGTCTGACAATTCACCCTTCTTCATTCTCCTCTGAGTCCTTTTCCCAAAGAGTTTCTGAAGATTCACAAAGTTGGAGACTGGGTGGCGTGCTTTGCCTTCTTAACATTTTTTCACCTGACAAGTGACAATATTTTCCCAAATTCTGTTCACAATCGTCTGTATTTCACCATGTCCAGGGATGAGAAGTCACGTTTTGTGGAGGGATTCCCGATGTTGGTGAGTTTCGCTTTGGAGCAAAGATGGTTTGTCATCAATTTCCTGCGGCAATTTATAATGATGGGAAAGTTAGTGGTGGGGATCGGCTCTTCGACGAGCGGGGGGAAGTGTTGCCACTGACCAGAGTTAGTGAACGGAGGACAGCAGTAAAAGGAATCTATTCAAAAGCAGCACTTCTGCACAGTACATTCAAAGAATACTGCAAAGTCTCAACGGGTCTGGCAGTAACTGTGAAAAGAGAAACGGAGATAATGTTTTAAGTGTGTTGCATTTTTGATTACTAATTTGAGTTTGCTAAGTCTAATCAACTGACTGGTCTTTTTTGTTGAGACGAGATTTCTGAACTGTGAATGAAAACCAGTCCTGCATGATATCACTGAAAACGGAGCCAGCAGAATTCGAACCTGCGGAGGGAAGCCCCAATGTATTTCTAATCCATCACCTGTATCACGCGGCCATGACTACACGCGTGCAATGCTGTCTTAGTATGTCTTATGTAACGGAAAGTTCCAACCTGAAACACCAGGATTTGGCTTTTCCTGATACCCCAGTATTCGCTGTCAGACTCTCTTGCTTTCGAAAGGAGGAGGATGCTGGGGTGCCAAGAAAAGCCAAATCCTGGTGTTTCAGGTTGGAACGTTCCATTATATAAGACATACTAAGACAGCATTCAACGTGTGTAGTCATGGCCGCATCAATTTGAATTGCACACATATTGATGAGAGATAAAGTGGATGGGTAGGATCCATTTTCATGCGCAGAGAGGTGAATAAACACAGCACTGGATCGCGAAAGAAAAATGTCCTTGCATTATGCGGCACGGTGGTACAGTGGTTAACACTGCTGGCTGACAGCGCCACAGACCCAGCGTTCAATTGCCGCCTCAGGCGACTGACTGTGTGGAGTTTGCACGCTCTCCCCGCGTCTGCGTGTGTTTCCTCCGGGTGCTCCGGTTTCCTCCCACAGTCCAAAGATGTGCGGGTCAGGTCAGGCGAATTGGCCACGCTAAATTGCCCGAAGTGTAAAGTAAGGGGTAAATGTAGGGCTATGGGTGGGTTGTGCTTTGGCGCGGCGGTGTGGACTTGTTGGTCTGAAGGGCCTGTTTCCCCACTGTAAGTAATCTAATTTGTCTAGCCCTATTCACTGCCAGTAGAATTACGCTCATTGAAGTCTTCTTGAAAAAATTCACCACTGGCAAATCTGATGTGCAAATTAGGTCGACTATTTTTAATCAGAGGTCAAAATATGAAAATGTTTCAAATACACGGAGCCGCACTGGAGAGTGCAGACCTACCTTCAGGGGCTTATTCTGCTCTGATGTACACCCCCGAGAAATTAGGACGAGAGTGCGTTCTCACAGCTGAAGGGATCAAACATTTAAGAAAATGATAAGGAGGATATTCACTCTTTCAGAGGGTAGCAAATCTGTGGGTTTCCTAACACCAGAGGGCTGTGAAGGCGAGGTGTATTCAAGGCTGTGATAGACAGACATGGAGCATCACGGAGATGAGGATAAAAACGGGGGTTGAGAATTAACCAAATCAGCCATGATCTCATTGAATTTTATCGCAGACTTGATAGGCTAAATTGCTTCCACCTGCTCTCGTATCTTTGCCGTCATTTGGAAGATACCGGACACCATTTTAAAAGAAGAAAAGCACAACTTTAGGCAGAGGTGGTTTCAATCAAACTGAATCAAAATTATTTATTGAGCGAAAAATCACACTTGGCATGTGTCCAGATTTCTTTGCTAGCATGGCTAGCAGAGTTGATCAAGGTCGTCTGATTGTACTTGGGCATGAAACAAACAAAGATTAGTGACATAATCTTCATTTTCTTTATGTCAAAAATAATATCTTTCCTGATGGTCACAACAAAGAAGATGGTTTCCAAGAAAAGACAGATACTAAGTCAGCTGTGAACTAATCGATGGCCAAATTATGGCTCGCGTTGTTCTCTGGGACAGATATGATTTATTGATTATTGTCATCCAAACTTTATTTTTTACCATTGAACCGTGAGTGGGAGATGGGAAACTAAGATCACCCGTAACTATTGCCATCTTTTATCACTCACATGTAGTATTTTTTTCATGTACATAGTGGTTACTGCGAGTGCACTTGTAAACTACACCTGCAGATGACTTCTTTCCTCACTGGTCCTGATTTCTACACAAACACGTTTTACATCCTTATCTCCTGAATCAAAGTAATATGCAACCAATTGATAAATGTCACTAATACCTTGGCATTTCACACGCCTCCGTTTGTCACCTTCCAATGTAAATTAATAATTTGCCGTGTTGTAATTGCACACAATAAGAGATAACAAAATACAGGGAGGTGTACCAGGTTTGCAAACCCACGTTTTTGAAGCTAAAACGCAGGTTTCTGCCCAAAATACGATCACGGAAGCATGCACCGAACTGTCAGGATGCACACAATAAGTCCAGTTCCAGAGGGCATGACAGGAACAGCACCAGAAAAACCACCAAAATACTTCTCTCGGCTAATAATTTGGACGTACATCTCAATGAGCAATCGAGTTTTACATATGTTCCAACAGTAGTTACAACACAAGGAATTAACCAGTGCTGCAGACGGTCCAAGCCCCTGATTCAGAAACACTCAATGCCCTACATACAACAACAAGAACATCTGCCTGTGGCGTATATGGGCTGGCTAAAGTTCATGATTGCAGCTCGCTAGTTGTCCGACTGTTTCTCCGATATAGTGTTTCGTGCAGTCCCTGCGTGGAATCTTGACGACCACATTTTTCCTGCACAAGATGGGCATTGGATATTGTTTTCTGGTGAGCTTTCCCTCAGCGAGGCTGTTGGTTTATGTGCTGTCCTAAATCCGTGTGTTCAGAAGAGTCTGGCTATCAGTTTCCAGAAATTTATTTTAATAAAGCATGGTGTTTCAATTGCTTTATGGCATATCCTAGTTGACAATTTAGTGTGCCAGACATCTGGGAATGCAATTGTGGGATACATATTCTTGGCAAAGAATTTGTGTGGCCGTCACTAATTGCCACGGCCAGCTGTCCCGAGTAGCTATACGTACAGACAGAAAGCATCCTCGAGAGCAGCACAACAGTAATAGAACATGGCAATCAGAAGGCAGCCAGAGATTTTCGAGAAGCAGAGCACCCATCCATGGATTCCATCAATAAACATATTGATCAGGATCCAATCTGCAACACCAACAACTGGACCCAGCGGCAATGAAACTAAATCAATTCCAAACGCCTCAGGACAGTAAGCTTCACAACAGGCTCTGCAACCTGAGGATGTTACCCAGAACTGTGAGGATCCCACTTCCCAGCACCGCAAAACATTCCAACAACATCTCCATGAAGCACACGAGCTTCGCATCTTTCTGCTCCAAAGCACTCCGATTTTTCACAGCAATTGTACACTGAACTCCCGCGTGCAAGGTGAGGATGCCAAACCCAACACGATCAATAATGGCAGTGAGAGCGAGGGAAACAATTTCCATTGTCATATGGACAGCCACAAACACTCTCTTTGAAAGGGACCTTTAAATATGAAAGTCTGTGCAGCAGTACAATCGGGGAACCAAGTAGCCTGCGCTGGGTACTCATATTTCAGACAATTTCCTTTGTTCACCATTTTCACTGAAAGTGAATAGATATTACTATTTCATTGCTGATATGAAACCAGATTCTGCATTGCATCTGCTCGCCGTTTTTGTTGTTGCAGTGGCGAAAAGGTTGGTAATCGCGATGAGAAATGTTTTTTGTATTTCTCGCATTTCCTTCATTACTGTCCTGGTGAAGGGGGCTGGTGATTGGTCCTCTCGATCAGATGGAGTCATCAGCGCATTGTTGACCTAATTTCATCACGAGTGCAATTGGTAAACTTCATTTTTCATGGGTTATTGCTGTTCCGTTTTGTTTTATATTTGTTGAGCACTTCCTGTGACTTGGCAATGCACTAAATCTCCAGTATGTCCTGAATTGCCTCGCTGCCGTTTCTCTGAGCAGTTCATGACATAATCCGCCTGCACTGCAACAACGGCAGCATGCATGCTTCGGTGTGTCTGACAATGGTCCACTTTTTCTGTTTTGATTCTGTTCCACATGAAGACCTGTCAGTTTCTGGATTCGTTGGAGAGCTGAGGGGGGTAACATTATCAGTGCCATATTATTCTTCAGCCAAACTCTTTGATGGCAAAGTTGGGAAGGTGCCAAACGAATGGTCATTGGCAGCAAAAGTCCGGAAAGACCCTCATCGCTGGGTCAACTCGTCCCATCCACCCTACAGAAATATAGGCAAACGCACTGACTGCGTAACAAACAGAGTGCATGCTTTTTGCAAATGGTCCATTAAAACTGGTGTCAGATGCGGGAGCACATCAAAGTTGCCGAGCACGGAAAAAGACCCTACTATCCATCCTGTCCCTGCTGAACAGATAACCGAAATTAATTGAACCATATTTGCCAAAATGTGTTCCTTATCTCTCCGAACGCTTCCTGTCTATATACATATTCGGATGCCATTGAATTTGCCTTAAATGTGGCAAATCATTCTGCACAAACAAAAATGTCTGAGTGAACTAGCTGAGTTTCTGCATGACACCATGACCAAACATTGGGCCAAAGTTGGAAACTGCGACTAGAATAGATGGCTCTCTGATTAGCCGCAAAGCACAAAGGGCGAAATGGCCTTTTCCCACTTTGTAAACCTTCGAAGACAAGTTGAAAATAATCTGCAACGAAAATGGTCTTGTGAGGATTTACTTGTGAGGATTCGGTACTCTCAGCACCGTGGCCCGGATTGTATTCCCGCTCATGGAATGGTTGCATTGTTCAGCAAACATATCGGTGTACCAGTACTTCTGCCGATTTTCCGATGCTGGCAGGTCATTGGTTTTGTCCAAAACGTTATGAATGTTAACATAAAACAAATAGCTGCAGTAGCTGGAAATCTGAGCCAAAAACGAAAATTGTTTGCGGTACGCAGCAAGACTGGCAACAGAAACATCGACTTTCCTGCTCCTCGGATGTTGCCTGACCTGCTGTGCTTTTCCAGCATCACTCTGATCTAAAATCAGGTCTCCAGCATCTGCAGTCCTCACTTTTGCCTAGTTCCTTCAGTGTCGCTGGTTTCCAATTCAAGAACTCCATCTCTAGCGGTTTCATGTCTGTACCTTCGTGCTGAGGAGTTGAAGAGTAAAGAAAAGTAACTCACCCCCTCCATCTCTGGGGTAATTAGGGACTGAAAATGAATCGTGTCACATTGAAATATATCTACGTGCGACTTAATCTTTGTCTTTTATTGGGAACCATCTCTTTCATTGTAACCATCAGGAAAGAACATTTCGTTCGCCAGAAAAAGAAATGAATATGTCACTAACCTTTGTTTGCTTCAGGTCCAAGAATACTCAGATCAATAGCTCCCTTGCTTACCTCTGCTGGTCATGTTCGCAAAGAGATATAGCAAATTGCCAAGTGTGATTTTCCTTTCAATAAATAATTTTGACTCAGTTTGGCTGCAAATATCTTTTCCTACCTTTGTGCTTTTCTTCTTTTACATTGGTGTCTCGCACCTTACAAATGACAGCAAAGGTATGAAAGGAGATGGAAGCATTTCGCTCATCAAGTCAGCGAGAGCTTTCAATGATATCACGGCTGATTTGGTCAATGCTCAAACGAACAGCCCTGTCTGTAGTCATGGCTGAGTGGTTAAGGCGATGGATTAGAAATTTAATGGAGTTTCCCCACGTCGGTTCGAAACCTGCTGACTACGTTATGAATTCATCCCTGCTGCGACAATTTTCACTCAAAGTTCAGAAAACCTATTTTGCAAACTAGGCCGGTAATTTGATTAGACTTGGAAAACTCGAGTTCTTCATCAGAAATGTTCCATATTTAAAACATTGTCTCTGTGTCTCTTTCCAAATACACTGCTCGACACATCGGGTTTCTGCAGTTGTTATTGAACGCCCTGAGCAGAAGTGCTGCTTTTCATTCGATTCCTTTAATCCCTGCCCTCTATTCTCTGACTCGGGTCAGTGGCAACAATTCCTCCTGCTCGTCAAAGTGCGCATTCCCCACCGCTCCCTCTCTCATCATTACAAACAACCGCAGGAAAATGCCACTTAACCATCTTTGTTCCAAAGTGAAACTCACCAGCCTCGGGAATCTCTCCACCAAACGGGACTTCTCATCCCTTGACATGGTGCAAGCCAGAGGATTGTGAAGAGATACTGTGAAAATATTGTCAGTTGGCAGTTGGAAAAATGTTTAAGAAGCAAACCATATAATTTAGATTCCAGCTTTGGAAATCTTGATAAACTCTTTGGGAATGGAATCAGAGGAGGATGAAGAAGTGTGAACTGTCGGACCGAGTAGAGGACGGGACATTGACTCTGATGTCCCCGGGACAGGAACTGATCTGAGACATTGAAAGAATTCTCGCCCACGTACGTGAGGAATGCAAACTTCATCTGGACTCTGGGACAATGAAAAACTCTGGAACACTCAAGACAAAATCCAAATATTGACTGGGATCACTTCAGTACGAGTACTATAGATGGGTCAGTTTTTGCCCAGTGTGTGCAGGAGGGCTTCCTGACACAGTATGAAGACATGCCTTCAAGGGACGAAGCCACTTTCGATTTAGTACTGGGTAACGAGCCTGGCCAGGTATTAGATTCGGAAGTAGGTGAGCACTTTGGAGACAGCGATCACAATTCTCTCATGTTTACTTTCGTGATTGAAAAGAGATAGGTGTACTCCACGGAGCAAGAGTTTCAGCTGGTGGAAGGGAAATTACGATGCAATGAGGTAAGATTTATGAAGATTAGAATGTGGTAGGAAACTGCAGGGGGTGAGCACATTAAAATGTGGAGCTTATTCAAGGAAAAGCTCCTGTGTGTCCTAGATAAGTATGTACCTGTCAGGCAGGGAGGACTTATGACCATCTAGAAAAGAATAATCTGATCAGGGACAGTCCAGCACGGTTTTGAGATGTGTAGGCCTTGCTTAACGAATCTTATTGACTTTTTTGTTGTTGTGGTGTATATGGGTTTCAGAAAGTTGTTCGTTAAGGTTCCCCACGATAGGCTATTATACATAATGATGTGGAATGGAATTGTGGGAGAGATTGCAGCTTTGATCAGTAATTGGCTTGCCAATAGAAAACAGTGTTGTCTTGGTGTCCAGGTACTGGCGGCGTACCACAAGGGTCGATGTTAGGTCCACTGCTGTTACATGAGATCTAACCTTGCCAAACAGTCTCCCATGGGGAACATTGTTGAACGCCTTACTGGAGTCCATATAGATCACATTTGCTGCTCTGCCCTCATCAATCTTCTTTGTTACTTCTTCAAAAAACTCAATCAAATTTGTGAGACATTCCTGGGAATTCCTAGAGGCATGGCATTCATCCACAAACTCCATCAACAAACACATCGACCTGGACCCAATATACCAACCACTACAGCGGACAGCTGAAACTGACAACCGGAAGCGGCAGGGACAGACCACTATAAACACCGGAGGAAACATCAAAGAAGCGCCTCGGAGGAGGCTCCCAAGCACTGATGATGTCGCCGAGCCAGGGGACGAAACGTTTGCAACAAAAACTTCCAGCTCGGCGAACAGAACCACAACAACGAGCACCCGAGCTACAAATCTTCGCACAAACTTTGAAGCATGATTTAAAAATCACCTCAAAGCATATCCTCGTTGCGAACTTTGTGTGCCATGCATCTGCGAATGAAGGTGTGTGGATATTGGTTCTTGGCAAAGAATTTCTGTGGGCGTCAGTCCAGCAGTCACTCGTAGCAATACGTACAAACGGCAAGGGCCACACATTCGACTAGAATAGCACAACAATAATAGGACAGGCCAAGCAGAAGACAGCCAGACAATTCCTGGAAGCAGGGCACTCATCCACGGATTCCATCCGTTGGACCCAATCTGCAATCCCAACAAACGGAAGCAGCGGGAATGAAACCAATTGAATTCGTAACAAAACATGAGATCAGCGTTTCACATGAACCTCTGCAGCGCTGAGAATGTCACTCAGACAGGCGAGGAAAAGTCTGCAAACCATCTTCCTCGCGTCACCGAACTTTTCAACAAGAACTCCAGAAGCATCCGAACTTCACATCTTTCTGCTCCAAAACACTCCGCTTTTCCACAACAGAGAATTGCACACTCAACTACCACGTTTAAGATGAGAATACCAGCCCCTACACTACCAAGGGCGGCAGTAAGAGCGAGGGGAAAAGCTGCCACTGTCATTCCACAGCTACAAACGCCCTCTTTGAAAGGTACCTTTTCGTATGAATGTCGGGGCAGCAGTAGAATATGGGAACTAAACAGCCTGCGCTGTGTATTCATATTCTGGACAATGTGAGTTCTTCACAGTTTTCCCTGAAAGTGAGTGGACGTCGTTATTTCACCGCTATTGTGAAGCCAGATCCTGCACTGAATCTGCTCCCTCGTTTTTTGTTGTTGTGGCTAAAAGTTGGGCAATCGCAACGTAAAACTTTGTTATATTTCTCTCATTTCCTTCATTACAGTTCTGGTGAGGGAGGCTGGATATTGGCTCGCTCGATCAGATGGAGGCACCAGCGCATTGTTGACCTAATTTAATCGAGAATATAATTGGTAATATTCACTTTGCAAGGTACATTTTTCTGTTTTGTTTTATGTTACTTGAGCACTTTCTGTTACTTGGCAATGCACTAAATCTCCAGAATGTCGGGAAGCTCCGTTTGGAATTGCTTCGGTGCTATTTGTGTGAGCAGTTCTTGACATAGACGTCTCGCACTGCCTCACAGACAGAAGTAATGAGTTTGTGTGTCTGATAATGACTCTGCCTTTTGAGTTTTACACCTGGTCCACGTTAAGAGCTGTCAGTTTTTGGATTCACTGGAGAGTTGAGGAGACAACACGATTTGTGAGGTTTTTTTTAGTCAACGAAATTATTTGATGGAGAACTTGGGAATGTATCAAGGAGAATGGTCATTGTCTGTAAATGTCTGGAGAACATTCCTCTCTTTGTCATTTCAAAACATTACGCCTCAAGAAAAAAATAAAATTCAAATACGCTGACTTAGTAACAAAAAACATGCGTTTTTGCAAGATGTCTATTCAAACTGTTGTCAGGTACTGGAGAGTCACAGAATTGCCGAGCACGGAAGCAAACCTTCCTATCCAACTTGCACCTGCTGAACAGATGAACGTAACTAATCAAAACATATTTGCCAATATTTGTCCCTTATCTCTCCGAACACTTCCTGTCTGCATACCCCTTTAGATGCCTTTGAAGTGTTGTGAGTGCACCAATCTCTATCACAAAATGTGGCAATTTATTCCACACGCACAAAAATGTCTATCAAAAACAAGTATCGCTCACATCCCTTTCAAACTGTACTGCTCTCACATTAAACTTATGCTATCTCGCTTTAAACTCACGTGACTTCTGAAAAAGTGCAGATTGACTATATTCTCTGCTCATCTACCTCATGATTTTGTAAACTTTTCCAAGGACATCCCTCAGGCCTGAAGCTCCGGGGAAAACTGTCGAAGAATATTCAGCTTCTCACTAATGTCCACACCGTGCAAACCTTTCAAATCGTTGTAAATATTTTTTTTTTAATTATGCGAAGGTATTCATAGAAAGTGCCAGGGGAAATTGCCTGAAGTGAAGCGATGCTGAAACATTAGTCTTGACAGGTTTGGCGCTTAGTTATCGTCAGGGAGCGTCGCCGAGTAGTTTAATGCAGGTAAAAACAATGAATGCAGATGCTGGAGACCAGATTCAGGATTAGTGGTGCTGAACAGCGCAGCAGTTCAGGCAGCATCCGAGGAGCAGTAATATCGACGTTTCGGGCGAAACCCTGTATTCCTGATGAAGGGCCTTTGCCTCAAACGTCGATTTTACTGCTCCTCGGATGCTGCCTGAACTGCTGTGCTCTTCCAGCACCACTAATCCAGAGAGGTTTCATGTGCTGGGTTTAGGGTCCAGTCTCTATTGCGTCGTGGGTTTGAAACCAAACGTTGCAATAGAACTACAGCAGGCAGCTTTTTATGACAGAACTACACAGGTCCTGATATTGTTTTATGTGTGTGTTTGTTACTCCTCGGGTCTCTCACCCTCTCTGCAATAAACACGGGTACATGAGCAACTTATTCTTATAATAATGAGAACTACTGCTGTCCACATCCTCTCGAGCACTGTGCGTTTGGATGTGTACACGCACAATTTTGCTGCCAGTTGCTGTGTCTCAAATGGTCAGAGCATTTGGTTGAAATGTTGGCTTTCCTAGCCCACGAAGAGCACAGAGCTGTACATCTCTACAACTCTATGATTCTAAGTATTGAGACCGATCATGTACTGACGATACAACCACGAGAACTCATCCATGATTGACCCTGAGTCCGCAGTGAGCGAAACGGTCACGTGCAGCAGAATGTGACCCCACTCTCTACAAGCCCCCGCTGCCAACAGAAAGGGGCCACGGCCGTTTCAATCAGCGGCTTCCTGCCCAGACCTGGGACACAGCTCATGGAAACTCCTTCCTCAGGAACGGCTGTTACCGTGTGAAAGGGTAAAAAATTCTATTTCAAATTGGAAATGGCTTCAGAAGATTGTTCCTGTTTTTAAAACATTTTATAATCAGAATTCCTGTCTCGAATATTAGAAGTGGTAAACCTTGTCGGCAGGTAAAACAAAGAAAGTGTTGATGGTGAGGACTCTGTCTCTTCAGCAGATGGGATTCCCTACATTCTAATCAGAAATGATTTGGTTTCCTGAGGTATTTTCCCGATTGATTTGCAGTCTGCCAGATTGTCTAGGAATCACTTCGGCGACCTAAGGATCAGGGTCAAAATATGAAAATATTAACAGAGAATCGTAAATCCCTAAATGGATTGTAATGGTCTGAAGGAATAAATCTGAGAATTGAAAGACTTGAATAATGTTATCGCAATGGGGAGGAATGAACGAAATTTCTGAAAATTGCCATGTCAGCTGAATTAAACTCAGCATGAAATGATAAATTAACCAACACCAATCCTGTCCTGGCTCGCTCAGTCGGTAGAGCTTGAGACCTTTAATCTCAATGGTGTGGGGTCGAGACCCATGCAGGGCGCTGTTGTTTGTTAATATGTTTGCTGCTCTCCATTAATGTTGCAAGAGCGAATTCGCTCGCTGAGGCAGGTTTTGTTGGCCCCTTTTATTCCTCCGTTTTTGATCATCTCTTGGTTTCTGAGTGAAAACTGTCTCCACTGTACTGCAGGTGCAAGAGACAAGGTTATCAGTTCAGCCGAATATGCTATACACGATGTCCCTTCCAAAATGTGAGGTACAATTCCAAACGTGCCCCCCAAAAAATGTCCAGAGACGTCGAATGCGAATGGCCACATGACAGTGACAGCTGCATGTCAAATGGTGCTGCAATGGAATTAACTGAATGAGAATGCTCTGATGGAAACCGAATGGAACTCTCCCTGAAATTTCCCCAATTCACTCGGTAAATGATGCTGTTGTCTACCCATATGCATTTACGTCATGATCAGCTTATTGTCAGTAACACGGGTGGGCGTGATGCAGGATAGTGAGGTTTCCGTGTGGGTCAGAATTGACTTGTTCGAACAGGGAATTCAAACGTCCACAGAGCAGACATAGCTGATTGGTCCAGGATCACACTTCTCCCTTCTGTTTCAGTTCCAACAAAAGAAATTGCGGGAAAATCTCAGCAGGTCTGGTAGAATCTTGGAATGGAAAACGGAGTTAAGTCTTCAAGATCAGTGACACTTATTTCTCCATGTCCATCTACGTCTACCTTTTTATTTAATATCTCCTGACTCTCAACTTTATGCTCAGTTTCTCTTTTATTACTCCGTCTCTAAACATTCTCCCAGTCTCAAAATTTAATAGCAGTACTGTTTCATCTCTCACCTCGCCGAGTTATGAGAGGAGGACTTCGAAATGCACGATTAACTCTGTTTCTATTTCCTTAGGTACTGGAAGGCCAGAGACCAGAAGGCATCGGAGGACAGTTAGAGCTTTCAGCCCATCTGGTCTGCCGCCGTTCGGTCATGACTCATATCATTCCCAAACCAATTTTCAGCCTTCTATCTGTGACACTTAGCTCCCCTGAATTTAGGATCCAGTCTTTTTCCCAGAGTGCGAATGAAACCGTCCCCACCGTCTCCACATCTGCTGGCAGCTGTTACACTGTATCTGTGTGTGATCGAGCTCAGTTTCAGTCCCACACAGCAAACACGTCTGTTCTGAGCAATGCAATCCCCGCTGCATGACAGATCGATTGGGTCTCTGACCCCACGGTTTTTCTGCGAGGCAGTAGTTAGCTCCTTCACCACCCACGGCAAGGACCGGTGCTTCAAAATGTGGGGACAAAGAACGAAAGGCACAAAAGTTTGTACAGGTTCGGTCGAAAGGGTTATTGTCCACTTCAGTGGAGTCCCTGCTTCAGAGTCGAGGTTTGAATCGCCCAGACCTGGATAAAATTCCAAGTCAGGAAATGAAGATTTATTTCTCTTCTTGTGGATAATCTGAATGAAAACCATTTTCTGCTTCCACAGAGAGCACAGACCCAGTTCTGCCAGAAGGAATCCAGTGATTGATTGCATCCAACTGGAATCATAGAGTCATAGACATGTACTGCAGGGAAACAGACCCTTTGTTAAAACCTGTCCATGCTGACCGTAAATCCCAACCCATTTTGGTCCCTCTTGTCAGCACACGGCCCATATCCCTCCAAACCCTTCCTACTCATATACCATTTCACATGCCTCTTCAATGTTGCAATTGTACGAGCCTCCACCACATCCTGTGGCAGCCATGGCAGCACATACACGAATAAATTGTCACTGCAAATCCCCTCTAAGGATCTCGCCTTTCTGAGCTGAAACTATCTCGCTGTCCATTCAATGTCGCTATGTCTAATTCTTGGAACTCCCTCCCTATCGACACCATGGCTATATCACTGTGTTGAGCACTTCGAGGACTAAGTAAAGTAACTTACCATCTCAATCTCTTGAGTAATTATGGTTGGGCAGTGAAGCCTATCCAAAGAGTGACGTGCATTTTCCTGAATTTCGTTTGAAAAAGCTGCAGTTTCCAAGTGGACACCCGAAAGTGGTCCGGAACAAGTGTAAAGTTTCGAAGGGAAAGTAGGATAAACTGAAAGTCAATGATGACTGGGATGAATGAGGCAGGAAGTGAGTGAGGAGTTGTTGGTACAATGATCAATGTCAGTGCTAATGGTTTAGCCCTTACTGTCCACTGTTAACACCGACTCACACACCACTCCTGGTAAATTCACCACAATTACCCTGGTCTCTTGGTATGAGTTTCCCTCTGTGCATATTCACGCGGCAAATCGGCCCAGGGATGATGAACGCATACTGTTTATCCTGTCAGGTTAAAGAGGTGAAGGCATCCGTTTGAAATCAAAGCAAGAAGAGATTGCCTCTTCCTGTACATTTTCAGTGGAGAGTCACCAGCTGTGAACTTCTTTTCTGCACAAGCGGACGTTGATATAAATTCTCATAGAGCAGCTTTATTACAGAAAGGTGGTCCGATTAACAGTGATCGTATACTTCATTAAATGCCCTTATTGATTTGAAGAACAGTGTCTGTGGTTTCGTCAGTTAAAGCATATGGTAAAAACCAGGCGTTTTTGGTGTCAAATGCTGTCAAATGTTCTGTACATTGAAAATTCATTGTTTAAACTTCTTGTAAAAGCCGTATTGTTTATCCAACATCGCGACAGTGACGGCTCAGCATGCTTCTTGTGTTTGAGCTCAGACCGTTGTTATTTCGTGCTACTAAGCCCTACCGCCTGATGTGGATCCATTAATCTATGTTCTATCCTGCTAATTCAACGCAGAGTTATTTTTACTCTGTTGGACAATGATTTGTCTATCTCTTCTACTATTATGCTCCGTCCGTCTTTTCAAGTTTTTTGGGAATAATGAAGAGACGCAGGAGACACCGCAGACTTGCAGGACAATGTTGTAGTAATAACGCATCCAATGAGATAATGGCTGTCATTGTCTACTGTCACCATTCATTGATTTTAGGCAAACGGCAATGGCATTATAGAAATCCTATAATTGGAGTGAAACTGCTTTTTGTTCTGATCTATTATGAATACTATTTAGAATTGTAAAAGCTCATAACGTTTTGAGTGAACAAATATCACCTGACCTCAGACCTGAGTAACACAGGCATTACCTGGAGACTGTGAGCCCAGTTCTACACACTCTGGCCGTGGGGGGCGGAGAAAGCCACCGAACAGCCTCCGAATTTAACACTTTTCCAAGAGTAGAAATGAAAAATGAGAGATATTGACAGACAAAGAGTGGGAGAATGTAGAAGAGAGTGAGGTGGTACAGAGAGACAAAGGGAGACAAACAGAAATTCTCCATTCATCATGGCTGCTCATCGACATAAAGGAGAAGAAAAAGATAATGAAGGCCAGCCTTTCACCAACGCAGGGCAACAGCAACAGCATTACAGCCGATAAAGGAATTTTGCATTTTTACAGATGACGTCTGTCAGCTAATGAGAGATTCTGGTAAGTATGCTGTATCGCGAAGTGAAATTGACAATTCCCCAGGCAATAAAACAATAAAAAGCATAAGTAGCCTGAATCTGTGATATGAAACATTAAATCTCTTTGTCTCCACAGATGCTGTCAGGCCTGCAGAGTTTCTCTGTCAATTCCTGTTGTTGATTTAGATTTCCAGGATTCGCACTTCTTTGTTTTATGCTAGTCTCAATCCTGTTTGTGACAATACTCGATTAATTGCCAGCTCCACACAACATTCCCTGCTTTGGGAAGGTTGTCAACAACATAAACGGTCAGGGGAAATCCCCCATTGCTACAGCAGTGAGAGCACTGAGTCCTTAACAGTAGACTTCCACGGAAAGTGAAATATGGCGCTGTAAGTTTTCTCAATGAATCCACTTTTACTTTTTTCATTTGTGATCATTTTAGCTGCACATCAGTTTCTTTCTTTCTTCCATTTCTGTCAGCTTGGAAAACGCCCTTCCGCCCATCTGCAGTGCGGGTCATTGGACATTCATCTTTTCGAGTCCAGGAGCTACTATTTCTTGGAGGACCTTCTGCACTGCATCTCGGGTGGGGTGGGTGCGAGGCTGTACCACTATATTCACCTGTCTATAGATATCGGAGAAGGGTCTATCTATTCCACACCACCAGGCTTCCTCATCGCTCTCCTGAATCTTGGTTATTATTACCCTTGCCATGGCACCTCCTTCTTTGATAACAGGAAACCGATATCCCGTGTCAGGTGTATCTGTAGCCATGGTGGATACTACTCAGTGCCAGTAACTGGGTACACAAGGATCTCTGCGTAAATATTTATTGCCTTATTTATAGTCGTCCTGGTTACCAACGGGCATGGGTGGCATGTAAAGGTCAATGTAACATCCTTGGTTAAGATTACCGTCTGCGGTTGTATCCCAGACACCCCTGCCTTCACGACTCGTTCTGCCATGCAGCCCCATATTTCTATGAGTCTTCTAATCACTACTTACACTTATTTCGATCCGGTGTTGTCCGATGTCTCCTCAAGGTCAGCTACACGTTTGCAATGGCTGGCGTGTATCAACGTGGCTCTTTCGGCGATCTGAACAGCTGTCTGTGTTGTAGGGAGCCCTTGGAACGATCGCAGCCAGCAATTCGCCTTCATGCTTTTGCTCCTGAAGTCTTTCACCACTATCCAGTCTTCAGGTTCTAGATTGTGCATCTTCCCTTCTGCTAATTGCGGTAGTGCTGCCCTTCTTTTGATTCTGTATTTGAGACAGAAGTATGGAGAGTTTTATACCGTAACATAACATCTCGTCCTCACAGTGGTCTGTTATCTGTCTTACAATCGATCTTGGGCCAATTCCTGTATTGGGACACTTTCCAAACAAAATCTCAAACGTCCTAAGATTTACTCTTCCTCTCCTTCATATACATTAGCACAATTGGAAATGCCTTTGTCCATGTCACCTCTAGTTCCTCACAACATTTTGCCAATTTATTTTTAAGGGTAGTTTTCTCTCTTTCCACTCCCCCACCGCTCGCTGGGTGGTAGGAACAATGTTGCCTCACCTTTATTCCCAAGTAATCACTGATCTGCTGTGGGGCAATATTTATAAATGGCTTTCCATTGTCGCTGCTGAGCCTTTCAGGGATGTCCCATCTCGGAATTATTTCAGTTCGCAAAGCCTTGGCTACTGCACTGGCATCCTGTTTAGACGTGGGAGCACTTCTACCCCTTGGAAAAACATCAACTATTACCAGACAATGCCTTTTCCCTTCGCTGGGTGTTAGTTCAATAAAATCCATCTGTAAATGTTCAAAGGGTCTTTGGGATTGTGGGTGTTCTGCCTGATTCATTTGTATTCCCCTCCCCACATTATCAGTGGCACAGATAACACATTATTCACATTATTATAATGAGTAATGAGTAAATCCCTTTCTGCACCAGCGTGCTGAAATATTGTCGTACATCCCCCTTTTTGAACCATGGTCCTTACCGTTTGTTATTTTGGCATAGAAAGGGAATAACGATCGTGGTAGACAGGGTTTACATTGGGGCCACACCACACCCATTCCCTCATTCTGCACCCTGCCCTTGTCCATTCACGCTTCTCCTTCGATGTGGCCTGCGACTGTAACTCCCATAAGTCTGCTTTGGATTACAAATATTTGACATACACATGTTAAACTCAACACTTGGCGGCTGATTGGCTGCCGTCCTTGCCGCTCAGTCTACATTTTCATTGCCTTGAGAAATTAAATCATAATTTTTCCTGTGGGCTTCACATGTACATAAAGTGATTGATTTAGGCAATCGGACTGCTTTCAGGAGGTCAGAGATCAGGCCATGTTATGTGATTGGCTTTCCAGTGGAGGTCAAGAAGCCCTTTCTTTTCCACAGGGATCCAAAATTATGTACAACCCCGAATGCATATCTGCTGTCTGATGTAAATATTCACTTTTCTTCCTTCGGCCAATTTACATGCCTCAATCAAGGCAATCAGCTCTGCTGCTTGCGCTGACAGATGAGAAGGAAGTGATCCCGCTTTGACTACCTCGTGGGTAGTTGCTACAACATACCAGACACTGGCCTATCTCTTTGCTTCTGAATGCTGACCTATCCACAATAAAACGCCGCGTATCCAGATTCTAAATTGGTGAATCCTACACGTCTGGTCTCGGGCTTCAAATGTCATTAATTACAGCGACACAGTCATGTGGGTCTCCGTCTCCTTATGTGGGGAGAAGACAAGCAGCATTAAGGACGTTACATCGCTTTATTGTCATGTTAGGCTTCTCCAATAGCATAGCATTGTATGTGAGCCAACGTGCTGCCGACATGTGTGCTATGTTTTGCTCAGAAAGAAGGAAGGATACTGCATGTGGGACCAGTCGGTTTAATTCAACAAAGCGGACTATGTCCCTGGAAGCTCGAACAGCCATTTCAAATGCAGGCACGACACGGAGGCATTTATGCAATCCTGCCGTTACGGGATCTAAGTTGAGGTGAAAAATAAGCTACTGGCCTCAATTTTCCACACGTAATTCTGCATCAGCACAGATGCCATGCAGGCACGCTTCGGATCCACTGTTTGTACAAAAGGCTTGTTTGGATTTGGAATCCTAGTGTCGGTGTAGTTTGGGGTGGGATTTCAATTCAAAAAAGGCACTCTAGGCCTCAGGGGTCACTGCAACGGACTCTAGCTCTGCAAACTTGAACCATGAGCTATGTCACTTTTGGGCACCTAAAGGGTTGCGTAATGCGGGTTAAACATTCTAAGTAGGATCGCATGACCAAAAAGGATAGCAATTGTTTCTTCATGTGAGGCTTTGAATATTGCTGGTTTGCTTGAACTCTGTCTTGACCAATGGTCTTTCCTTGTTCAGATATTAAGTGACCTAAGAACATCAACTGTTGTTCCACAAGTCGTAGTTTTGCAAGACTAGATGGCAGAGCATCGCAAGCCTACCTTTCTCACATTGTTTCTACGTTGATGCTGCGATTAAGCATTCGTTTACATACTGCAGAAGGGCTGACCCCCCCCCCCCTCCCCCCCCCCCCCCCCCCCCCGCGGTTAAAACAAGAGTCTCCAGACTCCTGTGTTGAGCCTCGTTAATTATGGTGGGGACTCACAGTATTCTTGAAAATGTCACGTGAAAGTATACTATTGGCCTTCGAATGGCAAAGTGAACCAGAATTGACTGTCGGCGTGTAACGGTACACAAAACAAGGCATTTGCTAAATCCACAATAGAGAGCCATTTACATCCGGTGGAATTTCAGCCAATATAATATAGGGGTTGGGAACATTTGGGGTGCACGGAACAACAGCGTTCTTGATAACCTGCAGGTCATGAACAAACCTCCATTCCCCCGATTCACCTGGAATGTTTGCCTTTTTGAACGAAAAAAATGGGTGTTCTCACCAGTGATTATTCACGGGGGATTATCAGTCCAGCCTATAAGAGAGATTCAAAGGCTGGGGTAATTCCTTGCACAGCCTCGGGTTTTAACGGCTCCTTTGCTTTGCAAGGACGATACTCAGACTTCGGGGTTATTCTTAAGGGCTCGTATGAGCCCCCATCGTGTTTGCCTTTTGCCCTGAAATCAGTTAGGACCCTTCTTAATCTTGGGTCCGAGACATCTACCATAGGTAAACGCCAGACGACACTCCTGGCGGGGATTACCTGGACTGCCCTGTCTGCCTGAATTAGCCAATTTAGTTTCTTCCTATACGTCCTTATAACTGCATTGAAGCAGATATCCACACCGACCCTGAAGATACAATTTTTCGTTTTTAGTGCGTGTCGTACCCATGGTCCCAAATTGTGACACCTGTCGCTGGATGCCTTCGTCAATGATCCGTGAGGAAAAGTGCCTTCCACATCAAAAAAACAGGGTCTACTTACCGTCACAGATACTTAAAAAAGTTTAAAGTGACAGCACATCTGTGATCATTCCAATAAAATTCACACAATAACAACTGATCTGGTTTAACCAATCTCCTGAACCATTCCTTCTCTTATGATTTGTCAGCACCATCGCGGTGTATGTGTGCTGTGCAGTGCAGCATATCTCCAGCAAGAAAATCGGTGTTAATGGGATTAACATGGCTACTTGCTTCCTGGGTGAGTGAATCGCTCAAGGAACCTATCGCTCTCTGACATGCATCACGGGTCGTGATTCGTATTTTCCAGCCTGCCCTATTAAATCTTCTTTTTGTATTACCTGCAAGCCCGTCGGGGTACTGCGCAAATACGACCGCAGTCTCACTATGAGATCCCGAGACATCAGATTTACAGAACAGGATTCCGATAACAGAAATGAGAATTGGAATGTTTCCCCATTACTGGTTTCGCACAATAGGGCTGCGGTAAATCTCTCTCGTGTCACGAATCCTGACGCACCCATTAAGTTCAGGAAGCTTCCATTCATCTTTATTTGTGTCGACTCTCTGAACTGCCTTGATTTATGACCTGAATATGTTGCCCTTGTATCTTCCAAAAAAGTAAGAGGTGCACATTCCACATATAACATAGATGTAAACATTGACTTATATGCATCATCGTTGTACTGAAAATATAGTTCACGCTTCGCAAACTCAGTGTTCAGTATAGAGGTGGGACATGTTTCAGTGCCCATAAGGTTAGAAGTAGAGATGAGCATAAGCGAGTATTCGTTGCCAAGCATAAGGCAAATGCTTTGGGGCTGCCCACCTCCACCTCAGCCTTCCTCCATTAGTCACCCTGCTGCCCAGCCTCCAGAGCCGATTGAGGCTGTCTGGGCGTGCACTGCCTCACTGACTGGTCCATTGCTCTGCAAACAAAGCACCCGCCAGATTTACCTCTGCCAGCCCTTCTTTTCACGCACCACCTCCTTCCAACGGCTGGGCGACCATTTGCATCATAGGAAGCTGAGCTTTACGTGTTTGCTGTTCCATCTTTAATTTCCGTTTTTCCTTCTCTTGGGCTAGAAAGTTTTCAGCATGTAGCGCGTGGAGTTCCATCAAATTCAGGTTTCGCGTGTCCCAGGTAATATATTGGCAAGACGCCTCATGTGATGGGTGCCTGATAGCTTTCACATATTCCCTTTAAAGTACAATTCGCTTCTTCTTAACAACACTTCAAGGTCAGTGGCCTGAAACATTTGAGTTCCTTTCCAGATATGGAGTTGTTTTTTTTTCTAATTCCTTGGCTGTTGATATGGTAGTTTGCTGGCCTTGTAAGTCTGCTATTAGTTTGGTTTAAATACACATAGATTTACTTTCTGTCTGCATCACTGGCCCTCTGCAAAGCCAGGCCCTTACTCCTTTTGTTTCCCTGTGCTTTTATTGGTTTCAAAAGAAATGTTAATTTTCCATTGTAATGGACATCATTATTTTCACAGGTCGGTGCATAATCGAGGGCCGAAGTGCCTACTGCACCGTAACGTTCTATGTTGTAAGATACATTTCCTGCTGATTGCCGCTGTCTCTCCTCACTGTGGAAACTTCCAGACACATCTTCCAGGGATTTGTCTGCACTTCATTCAATCCAGAGAACTGTAGTTCCTGCTGAGGATGTGATCTCTCTGCAATGGAGAGAGGAAAACAGAGTCGGTGACAAAGCTGAGATCACTTACGTTCTGTCCGGAATCAACAAAAATTACCCCCGTCTTCCAGTGTCCTGTCACTTTAACATTGCATTGAATACCCAAGCCATCATACCAGTCTCTGGTCTGCTGCAGTTCTTCTTCCAGGCACAGCGCAAGCTGGAAGATCGGCAACTCATTTTCTACTGAAAGACCATGCAGATATCAGGACCCAACATCGAGTTCAATCATTTTGGATCCTGTCCGCCCTCTTCCACATTTTTCACACACCCATACATCCCATCAGTTCCGAACACGAATCATTGGGCTGGAAGCGTTAACTGTCCTTTCTCATCATAGAGGGACAAGAGCTGCTGATTTTGTTCAGACATTTTGGCATTTCTTCAAAGAACATTTCTTTTTCCGTTGTAATCGCAAGACTGCAGGAACCGTCTGTTTGCAGGAGGAGAAGTTCACAGGAGTTAAAAATAATGCCAAGGGCTGGACCATTCCCATTGTAAAGGTAGATGAGCTAAGCTGGGGCTATGTAACTAAGCACAGAGAAGGCTGAGTGAGAAACTGAAACTGAAATTCATGCAGAAACCCAACTGTCTCGAAATGCGACATTTTCCTCTCAGCAATGAATAACTTCGATGTCTATTTATAGTAGAGATCGATAAATATGTGTTAGCCACTTGGCAACACGATGATATGGATACGTTGGAAAAAGACGTAAAAGTGCTGTGTGAGCTATGATGGTACAGAATGGCGTGGCGCGGCATGAGCGGTGTTAAGAATGGCCTACTTCTGCTCCTTTCTGCTTGAGTCTTTTCTGGCCCAGGTTTTTAAACGATCACAATGAGAACAATGTGAATCTACACCAATTAATATTTTCTGTCAGACAGCGGAGGATTCTCACAAGTTCTCTGTCAGGCTGAACATCCCTTCACATAGGTTTCCAAGTGGACACATGGAGCAAGCACATGAATGCTGGGGATTGAGGGACAGATTTCCCTCTTGCTGGACTAGAATTCTGGCCAAGGTAATGAACGTGAATTTCTGACGTTTTGAAACTTACTCTGGATTCTTGCGACTTTACTAATTAAACTAAAATTCAATTTGCCGTGCATAACATGATTAATCTTTCACTATTTATATTAAAAAAAAACCATGCCACGTGCCCTTGGATGTAGTAATGCAGAAAATTGTTGACGTTGTGTACAGTGTGGGTCATTGTGCCGTATGAACATTCCAAAGGATGCTGGTGAAGTACCAGTGAATCGAATTCTCTGACGAATTGATCCCGATAGAAGGAAAATCCCAGTACAGTGGCGACATAACATTGCCTGTGATCAACGCAGGAAGCCACGGTAAACGAACACAGAATTCAATTATACCCATTTTCACCACATTTTACTATGTCATTTTCCTGAACCTGATGCTCCATAATCGATGATCCATCATCAGTATAACTTTCTCTGCGCTGTGTTTCATTTCAGATCTTCAGCAAAAAAGGAGTAATTGGTTTGAGGGGCCCAGTGGTAAGATCAGTAGCCATTGGTCATCAGTACACGGCAGCTCCAGTGGTGCAATTCGTCAGTTTGATGTAATTGCACGACAGACTGGAAGTGCGAAAGGTGCCAAAGTTGCACATTCGGTTCTCGCCAGGTGTTGGTTTTACTGATAGTGACCAGAGATGATTGCAACTTCAAGCTGAAGAACAGTTCAAACACTGAATATTACACCGCAATAAAGTTCATTTTGGCCCTAACGTTGCACCGACCTGTGATACCAATCTGACTAGTATTTTACCATCATAATCCGCAAGTTTATACAATGACCATTTCATTGCCCTGAAAGTTGTTGAGTCGACGAGTGTTGAAGGCAAGGCGTTCAGCACCCTTACTACTCACTGATAAAGGAACCTACCTCGGTATCTATCACTCTCAATTTACATCGATGTGCTCTTGTGCAAAAATTACTATTTGAATAAAAATGCCTTCACTGTCCACCTTATGGCAACTTCTGATCATCTTCTGTGTCTCTCTAAATTCACCCCTCAAACTTCTTGTCGCGATCAAAAACCGCCTCAAGTCCCTCAACCTTTCCTCGTAAGACCATCTCTCCATAGAATGCAGCATCCTAGAAAATGTCCTCTGCACCCTTTCCAATGCTTTCACATCCATCGTATAATGTGGCGACCAGAAGTGCACGCAACTCTACGAGTGCGGCCACACCAGTTAATTTCTGGAGCTGCAAAGTGATAATTTCGTTCTGAAACTGAATCACTCTCCCAAGAAAAACTAACAAACCGTACTACATGCAAACAAACCTGTCAACGTGGGTGGTAACTTGCCGAGTTTTATATACATGGGCACCGAGATCGCTCTACACATCTACACTTCCAAGTATATTACAATTAACCAGCAACGCTTTATTCTTGTTGCTCCTTGCAAAGTAAATTATCTCACACTTTTCCTCATTAAAGTCCATTTGCCACTTCTGAGGTCAGCTCGGCAGATTATCCATGCCCCTCTGTAACCGTCAGCAGATATTGGCACTATACAACATCGTCGATCTTAATGTCATCTGCAAACTTATGAATCCATCATTCCATGCCCTAATCCAGGTCATTTATTAAAATGACAAACAACAGCGGACACAAAAAGGAACCTTGTAGGACTCTATCAGTTACGGAACTCCAGGATTATCATTTCCTTTGAACTGCTCCACTCTGTCTTCTTTCAGCGAGCCAATTTCTGATCCGAACCGCTAAACTATCCTCAATCCCATGACTCTGTATTTCATGCAACAACCGACAGTGCCTTACTGAAAACCATATCCACCACATCAACCACTTTACTCTCATCCACCTGTTTGCTCACTTTCTCAAAGACCTCAATAAGGTTTGTGAGGCACAACCTGCTATTCATAAAATCGTACTCATTATCCCGAATCAACTTCTTCCTTTTTCGATGATCATAAATCCTATCGCTCATAATCTGTTCCAAAACGTTAGCTGCAAGAAAGCTAAGGATCACTGTTCTATAATTACCAGCATTGTCTCTACTCTCCTTCGTGAAGAAGGGGACAATATTTGCTGAACTCTTCTAGCACTAATGACATAAACACTGACGAAATAAAGCTTATAGTCAAAAGTTCTGCAATCTCCTCCCACGATTCGCAGAGAATCCTGGGATACATCCCATCAAGTCCAGGGGACAAACCTATTTTTAGACTTTCATGAATTGCTAACAACTCCTCTTTATGAATGTCAATTTCGTTTATTCTAATAGGTTGCATCTCAATACTCTCTTCGACAACATTGTCTTTGTCATTTTTGATATGATAAAAAAATACATTCAGCGTCTCTGCTATCCTTGGACTCCGCTGACAACTTCTTCTGTTCTTGACAGGCCATAATCATATGCTAGACATTCTTCTATTCCTGAACTATCAATTGAAAGCTTCAGGATTGTTCCTGCCAGACAAAGACTTCTCATCCCTCCTCTTCGCTCGAAGCAGCTCTCTCTTTAGGCCCTTCCTGGTTAGCTTTTAATTCCCAAGCGTCCTACCTCAGCCTTCATATCTCATGTTTACATACGCCTCCTACTCCTTCTTCTCAAGTGATTCAACTTCTTCAGTAAACCCAGCTCCCTGTGTCGACCTCATATTCCCTGCATAATTCATACATAATTACCAAGGACATGCAGTAGCTTTTCCCTGAACAAGCTCCATATTTCAGGTGTGCACAACCCTGGAAGTTACTGTCCACATACGGTGCCTCTTAAATCTTGCCTAATCGCATCAAAATGGCCTTCCTCCCCGCGATACCTCATGCTCTGCAATAAATACCTATTCCTATCCATCACTAAATAAACATAACCGAATTGTGGTCACTATCAACAAAGTGCTCACTTACTTCCAAAGCTGGCTGAGTTCATTACCCATAAGCAAATCAAATGTGGTTTTGCTTCTTGTTGGCCTGTCTCCATGCTGCGTCCGGAAACCCTCCTGCACACATTGGACAAAAACTGACCGATCTGAGGTGCTGAACCGATAACATTTCCAATCAATATTTGGAAAGTTAAAGCCCCCCATAACAACTACCCTGTCACTTTTGTTCCTATCCAGAATCATCTTTGCAATCTTTTCCTCCATAAATCTAGAACATTTTTGTGGTGATCTCTCCATTCCTGATTCTAATCTCAGTCCATTCTCCCTCAGCAGATTCAGTCGCGTCCTCACCAATATCCTTTTTGCTACCATTATACTGTCCTTGACGAATAACGCCACATCTCCCCCTCTGAAACGACCCTCCTGTTCTGACTGAAAAATCGAAACTGAGGTGCCAGGAACAACCATTCTCTTCAGTCCTCCGTTCATGTCTCTGAAATGGCCACAACATCGAAGTCCCAGGTAACAACCCATGGCACCTACCTTATCCCAGATGCTGCTGGCGTTGAAGCAAACACAATTCAAGCCACCTTCATCCTTGCCAGTACACTCTTGTAAACCTAAAACGCTATTTATGACAAAACCACTCACAACGACCTGCAAAATGGAGCTACAATTCAGCTTCCCACTCTGCGGCTGAATTCGTTCAAACCCTCATGAAGAGCTTTGGCAAATTGTCACCTCAGGGTATTGGTACTCTTCTAGTTCGGATGAAGACTATCCTGTTTGTAAAGGTTCATCGACTTCAGTATGAGCCCCAACTATCCAGGTATCGGAATCTCTCCCTCCTGCACCATCCTTGCAACAACATTTTCAAATGCTCTCTCCCTACACTTCACCTCACTACGACGTAGAATGGGCACTAAATCAGAGAGAACAACTCTGTTTGTTCTAGATTTAAGATGTCACCCTCCTGAAATTCTGCCATACATCCACATCACTTTTATTACCAATGTTGGTGCATGTGTGGAAAATGACTTGGGGTTGCCCACCCTCTCCCTTAAGGATCCTGAAAACACGATGCGAGATATCACAAACCCTGGTAGCTGGGAGACAACACACAAATCATGAGTCTGCCCTATATCCACAGAATCTCAATCTGTTCCCATCGATTTCGAGTCCCCAATAACAAATGCTCTCCTCCTCTCTCCCCCACCCTTCTGAGAAAAAGGGGCAAACTCTGTGCCAAAGTCCTATATCCAATGGCTTTCCCCTCGGAAGTCATCCCATCCCCCCAAAAAAAACAAATATGGTATACATGTTACTGAGTGGCACGGCCACAACAGATGCCTGCACTGTCTGCCTGTTAGCGTTTCGGCTCCCAATTATGCAGCGGACTGAACTTACCGAATTCCCGTTAATGCTGAGATAAAAGAAACAGCTCAGTTCTTTTACAACTCATGAAGTTCACGTAGAACAAGCTGCTAAACCTTTCTTCACAACCAGTACTTTCTACACTTCGTCGTACTCAGTTGGAGGTGATATGTGGTATATTTCCAATTAACGTTAACCAATTAGAAATTGTGCACCTAACGCTTACCCGACCCGGCCGACTAGACTCCCTGTCTTGGTGAAATTCACTCATTATGTTTCTGCACGCATTTTTACAAATACTTTAGAATCAGCTTCTGACACATTTTTCCTGAAAAATAATCATTTTCGATTTAAATTACTATAGAATGAAAAAGTGCTCCAAACTTTTCCTTTTCATTCATCGCTGGTTTTGAAGTTCGAAGGTCCAGTTATAGATCCATTTGAATGAAGGATTTTCCCTCCTGTTTACTCTCAGCAAATTCACATCATCAGGGAAACTTCCATATGGACGCAACTCAGTTTTACCTGGTTTCACGCCACATGATCTATTCATCTGTTCCACCATCCCATGAAACCCCGCCTTGTCTTTTCTAATGGCGTTATACCCCAGTACTTCGTTGGCTTCCTTTCCATTCTTATTTTTTTGTTTCCCAGGAGACGCTGTCCATTCTTCCTGACGTCTTTTGATTCCAGTCATCGGCATCCATGTCTTTTATCATCTCTTTTATATCCCAGGGAAGTCCATCTTGAGAAAGAATGCTGTTCCGATGCAACACATGAAAACCCGCTCGAATGGTGTATACTGTCATTACCAGTATAGGGAAGATGGGAGCTAGTTCAGTCACAGGTGATTCGGTTGGTTGTCACACAATGGATCAACTACTGACTGGGAAATGACTGTTTTTCTTCACTTTTCTCCCCTCTCTGAACATGTGCTTAAACACCACAGTAAGGTGTCATAGAATGCCGACAGTTAAGAAACTGGCCATTTGATGCAACAAATTCACACCGATCCTCCAGGGATTAACACTCACAGAACAATTCCTTACCCTATTACTCTTCATTTGTTCCTGAATAAGGCACCTTACTGACAGTCGACCCATTTGGATTCATGCCATGTCTCAGGCTCTGTGAGGCAGCAGTGCTAACCAGTGAGCCACCTTGCGGCCCTGCAGCAATATTTCAAGGCACATGCGGACGCGTGTAAAATGCGTTTCCTGTCAAAGATGCTCCGATTTTGTTGTTGTCCTTATTAGTAACAATAATCCTAATTCCCTGACCAGGCAATGAAACCAAACCACAGCGAGGGTGATAGTGCTGAATTGTAACCAGTAGCTGACATTTAGGACGGCAGGTGCAATTGCATCTTCTCTTAACAGCATAGATTTTTTCCAGCGATGCGACGTTTCTTCCAAAATACTATTCGTGACACTGAGATTTTACGTCACAGAGCAATGCATTATGTCAATGCCAGTCCAGCAAACATCCATCCATTCTCATTTCCAGCTTCCGGTAGCCCGCAGCCTGACTTCTGATGTGTTCATCTCAAAGAGACGTTCCCTGCAAAGGTTTAATCTGAAATGAAGAAGCGAATGAGACTCAAGTCAGATTCCATTACATTTGATCATGAGCTGTGGGAGACCTGAACCGCATTTTCAACCAAAGAGGGAAATATACAGACACATCTTGTGAGAATGACAAAGGCCGAAGGAGAGGCCATCGTTCAGAAAATGAGGAATTGAACTGTTTGCCTCTTCTTTCTTCACTTCGGGCTTTAAAACCCGATTCTGTTTGCATAAGCAAAGGGGTAAACAGGCAGGCGACTGTCCTTCGAGTACTGGCACAGTCGTGAATAATTGGTTCATGCTAATCGTTGAATTTTCCACCTGTTGAGGTAGCCTGGCTAGCTGTGCTCTTCCAGTCTCCTACCTGTTTCATTGGGATTCCAGCAGATTCCTGCCTCGACATAAGGAATGGAAGCATTCAGCCACTTCGTTGTATGTTTTCCTCCCCCACTATTTCACCGTTACTCTACTGCTTCGACTGTATCACGTTGTTCTTCCGGCGAAACTAGAGGATTCTTGGCATCAGATGCTTGTCGTCCTTATGTTCCTCGAAGTAGAAACACAGATGGGGATTTCGAAAGTCAAGCAGATGAGGCCTGGTCCGTGGGGGAATCACTTCACGATGTTCCCTCAGAAATAATTCCAAGCAAAACGGAAAGTGCTTTTGAGAAATTTTGTTGCAACAGTTGTAAACAAATTCAGCAAGGCCCAAGCGAGATTCGAATACACGACCAATGGTCGATAAGAGCAATGCTCTAGCCTCTGAGCTATGGAGCCATCGACAAAGAGAGCGTTTTTTCTGACTAACAGAAAATGATGAACTCTAGCACAGCCTATTGCGTCGTCCGAGGTTCGTGATGCAAGCTTCGTTTTCTGTTTTAAAATACGACTTGAAACCCATTTCTTTGATCACTTGTTTGATATAACACTTTGTCAGCTTCCCAATATCTCGTAATGTGACTGGGATCAAAATTTGTTTAAAATCCCTCCAGAGGAACAACATTGAAGTTTCCATTACGTGAAAGGCACGATGTAGTATTGATAGCAATTAATTGCCCTTCATTTCAACAAAGATTACAGCTTTTCATCTTCCGTTGTTGACTAATTCGTTTCCTATAGCATTGTGCGATTTCACAATTTATGACCTTGGTAGATGAAGTTTAGGCACCAAACGTGGAACAGTTCAAATCGAACATACTCCGGAGATTGGAATTGCAGGCTATGCAGGTATCTGAGAGTGCGTTTTAAAACATAATCTTGGGTGTCGTGTTCACTGGCTGTGTTGGCATTTATTGAACAACACTAATTGCTCTTGAGTGGGTTGGAGGACATGACAGTGATAGACAGAGCGAAGACAGTCAAGAGATTTGCAGAAATGTTAAAAAAGGTTGAATTTAGTTGCCCGGTAATGGGTGAACAACCCTTGTTGTTAATACTCCCACGTGCAGCAGAGTTGTTGAAAGATCTCAGGAC